>NW_026892553.1:16250000-17500000 GCF_033815535.1 Pezoporus flaviventris | reverse complement strand
AGAATAAAAACTTTTTCTCTTACTAATCCAGATGTTGGCACCAATATTTTCGCTTCCTAACTGACAAGTCTCAAACCTCTTCCTTACACCTCTCATGTTTTTATTACCTGGACTTAATATGGACTTAAGAGATGAAGTAATACTCTAATCTTCAAATTAAAACTAGAATGCCCTTACTCTTGTAAACAGAACTTTTCTTCTTAATGGGCATTATGAAGGAAGAAGTCCAAATGAAGTAAAGCCTAACCATGAATTCAATCCTGAGACAGCTATGTGAGCAAGAAGTTTTAAGACTCTTCATCTGTTTTAACAGTCACTTGTATTAGAAATGTTTTCTTCCCTTCTCATCTAAGTACTGTCAGTCTCTCCCAGAACCTGGAACAGGATAATCTACTCCATCTCTACATTTATATTGCAGTTGTCACTCAAGCTCCTCTGGGCAAAATATAGAATACTATAGCAAGATACCATACAGCATTTTTTCAGACATCTCAAGCACACTTCCCAAATCTCCTTATGGTGCATAAGCTTACATTACTGCCAGTAGCTACTCAAGATAAGCAACACATTTAACAGGTAGAAGAGAAACTGCAAGTAGCTGGAGGCAGAGGCAAGGTAGTTATGTACCTGCAGATTCTAACTGACACACAATTTTGACAGGCTCTTATACCAACAAAGAAATCATTTTTCCAGTCTGATTTAAGACTATAAACCTGAAGTAGTTTACCTCCCCAAGAGGAAGTTTAAGATATCACAGGTTTTGTAGTCAATCCTCTAGTATCATTCTTTCAGTCATCTATAAGACAGCCAGAGCATCACAAGGTGAAAAGAAGGCAAGCCTTTCCTACCTTGTTAAAGTCACTAACTCCCTGGTTTTAGAAGTAGGCCAAAGGCAAAGGGTTTGCAAAAATCTGTGATAAAAAATTGGCAGATGAGGGATATCAAACCGGTATTTGCATGTGTAAACACACATACAATTTAAGAAAGCCACATATCACCTCTTAGTTTTTAAGACCACAAACCACAAACTTCATCAACTCTTACACCAAAGAAATATTTCCCATTGATTTACGTAGTTCTTCACTTCAAAGGCTTACATAACAGAATTTCACCCTGTAGTGATTCCATTCCACCAACAGTTAAAAATATCATTTTCTTAAATACAGAGAATGAGCAACATTCCCATTAGACAATTTAACCATCTGCTAACATTCAATTTTGCTATTAAATGTAAAAAAGTATCTAGGAAATTGTGAAAAGATATCCGAGTTACCTTCACTGATGTGCAGAAACTGGAACTACAGACTCATTTAGGACTTTCAAAATCTTGATCCATGACAAAGCATACCTAGCATTACTAGTAAAATTAGTAATGACATATTTCTCAAAGTGTTTGCCTTATAGTAACTTTTTTGACACTTCAAGGAGAGTTTGCTATGCTTTCAAAAAGGACTTATAACAATAGTTGTAATCCATCTGGCGTATCAAAGATACTCAAAGTTAGCAACACTAATAGTTTTGTACCATTGTGGTACATTTATATTTGGTCTATATGACACCACACGGGAAACTCTTGTTTGCTTTGCAGCTGTTTGTTTTGCAAATTCCTTAAATAAGCATTATTTAAATTAATTTAACTAAGGCTTAATCTATAACCTGAACATGAAGGTAAAACATTCCCTGGGGCTCTAAAAAACGAGACCAAGGAGCATGTGAACACCTTACACCATGCTGCCAAAACAAAGCTGGAAAGTTACTCCTGTTGACAGCACAGTCAGTGCTGTTATACTGCAGGCCAGCCATCATCTTCCCAACCAGAAACCTGCCTGATTTTCCTCAATTACTCTAATTTTTTCCCCAGGAAACCAACCTTCTAGAAACAAACTATGCTAGGAAAAGGAGTCTGACAACCCCTCTGCTAAATAAAGCCAGAGGGTCACCCAAGTTGGTGACTATTAACAGCAGAGGGCACCAATACTTTAACCACAGTGCGGGTAGATGAAGTGCCTCAGCCCTGCTCCTAGCCAGGAGGGAGGGGAGGAGAGGCCAGAGGCAAATGAGTCACATTGGATACTTGCCCTCACAAATGCCACTGCCTGGTCCTCAGGAGATGAGGGAAAAGGGCACCTTCTCACAGTGCCTCTGTGCAAGGGTAACAGACACCCTAAGCAGCAGCCTGCTCTGATGAAAATGGAGGCTAAAGAGAACTGAAATGGCTTCCTCATTTTTGTCTGATTGGCAGAACACTATCACACTCCCAAAGCAAATGGACTGCTCTGAACTTTTGCAGCTGACTTCAAAGAATTCTTTACCAAAAAGTGAGCTAATACAGAAGTTGAAAAAATAACAGTAGACACACTTATATAGCCCTAATTTAAACAGTTCTGTAACAAGAGATAAAGGATTTGAGGAAGGTGACTACCCTGGTTTTCTTATTTGTATCTGAAACAGCCCTTACTGTTTTGAAAAGCTTACTTCAGACAATAATTTTTTGGTGTTAACTAACAAGTAAGCTTTAAAAAAAAAAAAATCAAGAGTAAAATTAAAGGTTTCTTCCAAAAGCTGCAGTTCTAAGTCAGTCTAAGCCAATAAAAATGCTGGTTGCAAGAAAAAAGGGCAAGGGTGGCACCAGGACAGTCAGATCAGCTTAGACTACTGTAGAAACAAACAGTTTGAGAAAGCCTATTAGAAGCAGCAGTTTTTACATTCACCAGTGCAGAGAAAAATAAAGCAAGCTTTGGCATTTTCCATTTTCTACTGCTAGAGTCCACACATTTTCCATCAAGTCTAACTTGCACTAACCATATCAGTTAAGTCATCATCACTAAAGCAGCAGAGGATCAGCAGAGTTTGTAAGAGTTATGATACGTAACTGCCAAGTTTTTTATACAGTACTTTGTACAGCCAGGATCTGTTTCTTATTTTGATATCTAGTGATCATACAAGACAGGTTTTTCTTTTGGAAAGATGTATTGTGACAGTATAGCATGTTTTTCAGTACAGATGATTGAACATCTCCAGGATGCTCTATAGCTTTTGAATTCCTTACTTAAAACCATCAAACAACAACATGCTAGTTACAAGCTCTACAAACTAGACTTCTGAAAGAGACATGTCATGCTTCCATTCATCAGTTTCACAACAAACAAACATTGCAATAGTGCTTTCATGAAGGGCATACTAGCTTACTAGGCTCGATATGCAGGTTTAATGTTTTAAGAAATGTTTAGCTAATCAACACTTTAGAGACATGGCAAAACCTGGCCTTACAACACAAATTTAAAACCTTTTATTTTAGTTTGAAACTTTTTATTCCGAAATTCTAGCCACTGGTTTTAGCTTTTAATTTAGAAGTGTGTGTGGCATTGCGTAATCATTAACCAACAGAAGGCTTTATAGGACAAATCTTAAAAACAAAATAAGCAACCAACCCATAACCCAAACAACCCAACAACCACAACTCACACAAATAAGTAGGTATAAAACTGCATGGCTACATCCTTAAGGCCCATAAAGATGTAATTAAGGATCTTTGACTTTAAGGATCCTGGGCAGTCTAGCAAATCTCTATAAAATAAGCCTAGCAACAGAAAGAGATATGAAGTTTCTGCAAAGGAGCTACAGGTACCTACAGGAAGACTTCACATTTTACTTCAGTGCCTCAGTTGCACTAGAACTCGTAAGTATTTGCATAAAGAGAAGGAAGTTATCATTAACAATATAAATGCAGTATATGGGACTGCACCAATTATCAGCAGTCTAAATGGGTAAAGTAAATAAGGAGTTGTTCTTCATGTACTTGAATCATCAGGCTAAGCATATACACTGCTGCCATAGACATTTTATTTTTTGGGTCATCTGCAGACTAGCATCGCGTTTATTTTGGACTTATAATTTCACTTTCACAATCTTGGTAATGGATACTTTAATGGTCTTTCTTATGTTAAACAGAGTAAGATACAGAAAGTTGAGTGCAAATTACATTTCAGGCTTTGGTAAGGTAAGAATGTGCATTTCAAAATCTGCACCTCCTAAGCTTCCTTTAGTAAAATGCCAGTAGATTAGAAGTGCACAGGAATCATTTAATGAGTCCTTTGATACACCCATGTCGTTTTCCGTACATATATTTGGTGCCTGCAAGAAGTGCCAGATACAATTTATCAGACAAGAAGCCATCTGTCCAAGTGGTTGCTGTTGTGCTGGTACTGGGCAGGACTGCTTCTCAGTATCAGCATATTCTGCTTACTGCACCTACAGCAAGGAAATCAGTTTGGAAGAAAATGGCAAAGCGGTTTTTCCTCGGAAAATAGACTGAGATCACTTCCTAAACTGGTCACTTGAATAATCATTGGATCAACTTCCAGGACTTAATTAAAAATGAACACAGAACAGCTCCAAGTGCAGTAAATGGATGGTTTAGATGCTTATTGCCCTGGTGGCATGCCTGTTGCTTTTCTGCCAAGCATGACTGTCAGTACCATATTCAGCCCTCTACCTCTGCTGCTTGTGTTTAAAAAAACGCAGTTGTTTGAAGTTTAGGGTCCTTGGCTTTTGCTTGTTTATTGTGAAGTGCTTTTGAAACATTCTGGAACAGTTAAACTGGCAAAACCATGACAAAATAATTCTTGATACAGTAAGCGTAGACTTTCTATTTTATGCTTCCATCGAAGCAGTGGATTTGAGCCCTTTGCTATCAATGCAGCAGCAGAATGAAGCCTGTTTTGCTACACAACAGTATTTGCTGTGCATCAAATTGCTGTTCATTTTCCTCTCTTGTTCTGGTCAGTCCTGAGTGCAAGTGGCTGATCTCTTCATTCAGACACACTGTGAAGATGCTTAGACCAAGTGAAAGCTGTTACAAAGCTACTGAGTTGTCAATTAAGAGTAGTGAGACTAGGCCTCCTTTTATACCTCACTTTCTAAAGAGAAACACCTTTTTCATTGTGACAAGGTTTGCCTTCACTCTCACTGAAGTGCAGTCTTTGTCTTTACCCTTTTATAGACATGTAGTCCTTTTAACTGCAATTATATGCTTTGAATTTGGGATTAACCTTTTGTTGAAACCTAGGATTTTCTTTCAAGATGGGCAATAACCAGTTAAATGACAGCAAGAAAGCTCTTTTCAAATCATTTGAATAAAAACGAAGCAGAAACTGTGTTGAGAAACTGATTGGAGAAAATTTGAGAGCATTTTACTTTTTGACAGACTTTGAGGAAGTGAGGATGTGTGTATTTGCTTTGTTTGGGTTCTTTTTCAAATAGTAAGAAAATCCCACAAAATCCAACCAACCAAAACACAGCCCACAAAGGAACTGGCAGTGGAAGGGATGCAGTGAGCCAAAGAAGCAGGAATTACTTGTGAACATTATTCATTTTGTCTGTACCCAGCAGCCTTGGAGCATATGGTCACAGAGACCACGTCAACAACTTCTTAGAATAATGTTGTCCGTCTTCCAAGACACAGCCTTCCCAGCAAAGAGCAAGCATTTCATCAGAGCAGTATTTGATCCTTACATTTAAAAAAAAAAGTTGATGTTAAAGTTACTTTTTTCTCTCCTCATAATAAATGATGTGAGGCTAAAACCTGGGAAAATGAGCAATGCTGCTGCCATAGTGAGGAACTTAGGCTTTTCCTTAAACAGAAAGTCTAAACTGAATAATTTCTGTGAGCATGGAACATAATTTAACTCAACAGTCAAAACATATTGGGTTAAACTGAATATATAGCTGCTGTGATATACGCAAAGGCTTTCTGTTCCATTTCCTATTCTTTTCTGTTTACAACAGCTTCCCGAGAAGAATATTTGTCCTTCAGGGAAGTAGGAAATGAAGCCACATGTGAATAGAGAGGAATTATATTGTACATAATAACGATGGGGTCAAATTAGCATCGTTTGACTTCAGTACAGTTGAGATTCCCTGTTAGCAAGTAATAGGAATTCAGGAGGATTACAGATGCTTGTAACATGTTAGAGAAAATGTGTTACCTTCTCCTAAAGGCGAAAGTAAGCCAAAAAGATCATTTATCATAATATTGATGGTACGTGCTTAAGTTACTCCTGAACACCTACATAAACTCTATAAAGGCTTTCCCAAAAACTCACAAAACAATTGTAACTGATGGGATTACTGCTTATCTCCTAAGTAACTCAGGAATCAGTCTGAATCACAGAATACTGTGAACTAACCTTAATGGATTTAGGAAGCCTGTCTTATCAACTCAAGCTTTGTCTGAAGTTCAAGCATGAGTGTACATTTGTGAAATATCAACTGTATCTGGTTTAGAGATGGAAATTTCACCGAAGCCTACTGCTGTACTCGTTACCCTTCTAGTTTGGAAAGGTGTCCATCAAGCTGTAAATAACTGGAGAACGAAATTTTAACTGCACTGCTGGAAGACAGTAGAATAGTAGAGAACGGAGGAGTGTAAAGGTTGGAGACACTGCAGCAGACATCCCCTGGTACATTTCTAACTGAGACAAGAAATTGTGTGCTGAATCAAAATGAGTTTCCTCACCTCACTTTTTCCTGTTGATGAGAATAAAGCAGTGGAAGATCCACTTGCTACAGAAAAGTCAGAAGGAGGAACTGAAGCCCTTCTAATAAAGTGGATTCCCTGGGAGCAACAGCTCTTGCTGCCCCACTATGTAATTAAACTCAAAAAAACAGGAAACAAAAAAAGCAAGGCAGAGTCTATTTTTATAGGAATTAAGACTGGCAGCAGCAATACCAGGAAAAAGGCACTGTACTGACACCAAAATCAGTTACTAGGTGTTTCAGTGTTGAAGTCTTGCTTGCAACTTCTGTCTCAAGTCTGGTTATCAATTACCTTCTACTAATCTGTCATATTCCTTAGCTCACTCAGCCTGTGAGTGGCTAAGGCTTTCATAAGCAAAGGCTTGCAACGATTACAAAAACAGTTCTTATGTAAATTGTACTTCAGTGTATAAAGAATTAAATCAAAATGCTACTGCGTGCCTTATAAAGAGGGACAGCCACAGACTGAAGGATGTCAGTTAATCCGAGTTCGTGTGCTTTTTTATCTTGGCCAGCTGACATGGGTTTACCCTTGGAGTTTCAGAGTTTCTGTTTAAACCTTTTGTCTTTAACATAACCTCTAAATCTCGCTGGTGCAAAAACTGAAATATATATGGCATCAGTGTATAGGCTTAGCCTGACATGCTGTCATCTTTTTTATTCTTTATGCAAGAAAATAGAGTGTTCTAATGGAACTGGAACACTGCATGTAACTGCTTCAACTACTAAGAACTGTCAAGTTCTCATCTACTCATGCACTCACACAATTACAAAGGCAAATATCCAACATGGTTCCATTATGAAGCCACAGTATTTTAGAACTTACTTCAATATAGGTATAAAAATAATTCACAGTAGGAAAATAAGAACAAATACAGACCAGAAATCAGGAAACTTTATAATGTACAAGAACCACTTGTATCTGTTGTTACGAGCCTAGAATCTAATTCATCTCATGTTGGTTTAGTATTTGTTTCTCACAAAGCTACACTCATTTAAAACACACACACACAGAGTCATCTTTAAAAGCTATATTCTAGCAACCCCCACTAGGTCTTACCGTATTAACTCAGAATGATAGACTGCAGAACTAACATTTTTCCTGACAAAAATACTTATTTTGTCTTGTTCAACCATCCCTGAGAGACCAATATGAACACAGAGCCACTGTTAAACACTTAGGTAGCTACTTGTGACAAAGAGTCATCCCCTCAAGAACTTAAGGTCAGCGGCCTGCCTACAGGACAAAGTTATTAACCTTTGACTAGCTAATACCTGAACAAAACAAAAAAAAGAACCTGCAAGCCAACCTGCACCCACCAGTACCTTTACTGCAATTCCCTTGGCCTTCATAACCTAAAGTAACAGTTGCTGCTTTACTGGCTGTACAGCCACAGTCCCACAGCTCCAAGTATTGGGATTCTACAGTACCAAGCCTCCACTGTCTCAAACTTAACTTTCTTTCTTAGAAATTAGTTCTAAACTACTAGGTAGCACTGCTCTGAGTTTTCCATTCCTCAAGCAACTTCTCCTGGATTTATTTTCACATAAATATCTATTAATAACAAAAGCAAATTAGCATAACTTCATATCCCCATCTCTACAAGGAAAGCAGAAATAGTATGTGTGTTGAAACAATAAATATATATATATACACACAAATCATGGAGGAATAAAAGACAGGATTCTTTCCAATTAGATTTTTTTTTTTTAATCAGCTGGTGACTTTTACACTTACATTCAAGACTTTGAGAATAAGTTTAAGCACCCTTAACTGTTATTAAGCATAAATTAAAAATACTTTTTAGTAATAAAACCAGTTTTTAATCTTTAACGTCCTCTACATCTGATAACACTATGCAAAGAACAAGTAAACCAGCAAACATGCATCACATATTATGCATACCTAATTCTTTCTCGATGATTTATTCTGAGGATCACTAAAAGCACCCAAAAGGGAACATTACAGAAAAACCACCTGTTACGTGCATCACCTTGAACTTCTGTTCTCCCACTCTCACCCAAACAGTCTGAAGTTAACACAAAAATAGAGATTCCCATTTACACAGGAAGAGCCCATATCTATTAAACTCTTAACCACATTTTTGTTTTATATAACAGAGAAGGTGTGGTGATATCACAGTATGCATTACACCTTAAGACTAAATATTACCACACCCAGGTGGACTGAAGATCTTCAGTATCTGTATCAAACCATACAACATTTCCTACATGTGGGCTTGTTCCAGAATGGGACTTCCAAAGTAATTCTCAACTTCTACAAATCTAACGATTTGATGACTTATATCCCAATGTACATTATAATACCATTTAATTGCCGTAACAGATCCTTTTCAGATCAGCCCGTATGCATACAGTGTCCTGCTTTCACACCATGTCCAACTGTCATGACAAGACGGACTGAAAAGCAGACACAATCATAATTTAACAGTACTAGTGGATGAACTTTACACAAACCAATAGAAAAGGAGGAATTCTGGTGTTCTATAACTAGTCTTATTCATTCAAGCAAATGCTCAAAGAACAAGAAGTAATAAAGGAGGGGTTTTGACCGGCTCAGCTGCATGATCTTGTCTGTCCCAGGGCCACACAAAATCTTGCCAGTAGGGCACCAAGGCGGATATGAAAACTGCTTAAGCCCACACTGCTGCCTCAAAAAAAGCTGAAAATTACTGTCACCCCCTTCTCCCATACTAATTAATAGTCAACAAGTAGAATTATTTGCCTTGAAGACTGTATTAGTACTACTTTTGTCAAGCGAGATCCCACCTACCTACCTATTAGGAAGTTATAGTTCTAAGTGGGTAACACTGAGGTGCTTACTCCACCAATGCTGTAGGGAAAAGCTACTTCGTTCACAGATTCTTAAATAAAAGGTCAGTTTGCTACAAAACAAACATGCAAATTTAAGACAAGTTAGATTCACCTACCTGCAACTCTATAAATTGCTACATAAATACTAAGCAAAGTCTTTCAACTGTTAATATTTTCAACTTAACTGCTCTACCACCATAGCCCTTTATAGTGAAACACTTAGTTCCTCCCAAGATAAAGTAAATTATTTAAAAAGTAATAATAATGTAATGACCATGATATACCCAGTAAGGAACTAGGTTAAAATATTCATTTCCTAACAGCTTGTGGTTTTAAGGTTGAACAAGTAAACTGACGAATAACCAATTGCAACTGTCAGTTGCTTCAGCAGCAACAAACATCTTTTGTTCTTCTTCATGTCTAGATTTGGACAGGGATGAAAAGAACTAGAGGGAAGTTATTAGCCATTATTGCAGAAAAGTTTTCTTGTAACCCACCCAAATGTTTTTAAGCCTTGTTGTGTTTTGTTTTTTTTTCCTTCTATTACAGTGCTTAACATCTCAGAAAACAACACTTCTATATGCTACACACTGTAGGTCTCACTGTAATTGTCTTTCACGTTGCCTAGGTGGAATCTGCTTGTTTGCAAAGCTTCCTGTACTGTACAGAACATCTCTACAGTTTTGTCTTACAAGCAGTAGCTCAGGAAGTTTAATGACCACAAGCAGATCAGCTTATCACTGTATCCATCACCTCATTTAAACAGTGTCAATATCAATTCACATTAAAAGCTAAACCATTTACCTAAACATCAGCATCAAGCATGCCCTACTATCCCATATCAGAAGTACTGCCTCTTCAGTATGCTTTTCAGCAACAGAACCAAGCTTTCCCAAAACATTATTTTTACTCCTTGGTAATGGTTGCACCCTAAGTAACTTTTCCCTCCAGCATACACCTAAAGCAAGAATTTGCTGCAAGCCTGCAGTGATTTTAGTCTGTGCCACTATGATTTCAAGTGCAATTCATTTCATTCACTTGCCAAAAATCTCTGCTTGGCCTGACTCATAGTTCACATTGCAAAATATAAACGTCTGACGAAGTCATGTAAAAAGCACATTATCTCTCTACAGGAGAATGACATCAAACAACCTCAGAAGTCAAAGGTGATGGTGTGATGCAGATCCTGCAGCCTGAAGCCTGTCTGACAGTGGCTGATACATATAATTTAAAGCATTTGTCAACTCCTGTACTGGTATGGGTGGAGCAACATAACCAGGAATCTATCCTCCTCCCAAGCACACTTGGGCTGCTCCCATTTTAAAGCTGATTGATAAAAGCTTTTATTCCACTGTTTGATGCTAGTTTATGGCACATTAGTCAGTGTTGAGTTCACAGCTTTTGATTCATCTCAAAGCTCATGGGGTTTACAAGACTTCAGGATAAAGCATGAACAATTTCTGCTTTTAAAAGTATGAGTTGCTCCTTGCAGGATGAATCACCAAATCCAATTGCTCTCTGATGAAATAAGCTCTCTCACCTCCAACAACTTGGTTTTTACTGTTTCTTTCTCCTAATCTACTTTTAAAGACAGGATCACACACAAAAGACAGCCTATTTCCAAAATTTAGCTTGTGGCTAAGTCAGGTATCTATCACTGAACAGCGACCACACAGACCTGAAGTGAACTTGACAGTAACAGAGCATGCTTTTAGCACGGCGTTAGCCAGTACATGCATAGAAGTAATTCTACTTCTAATACTAAACTGACATGCTGACATATTATTAACTTTTTAATTAAAACAACATTGACCATATTAACATTCAGTTCACCAGTGATCTAATAGTCAGGGAGGTCCACAAATCTTGTTGCAACACCTTTTTTCAAGTAATGATTCATAAAATCACAGATGTTTGAAAGGATCTCATTCCTTGCTCAGTTTAGTCCAAACTCCTACCCAAAAAAGCAGGTTCAACATGAAATACAAACCAGCCTGCTAAAGGCATTGTCCAGGTTTCCAGGTCTTGAAAACCTTCAAGAATGGAGATTCCAGTACCTCTGGTCAACTAATGCTTAATCATCCTTCCAATTACTTTTTCCCCTTATAGTCAGTCTCCTCCCCAGTGATTTCTCCTGCTCTTTCTTATGATCTCTGTCTCCCACTCCTCTCCCATGAACTTCTATAAAAAGCCTGGCTTCAACTTCTCAGCTTAAAATATGAGCAATTTAACAACTGATATGACTTGGGGTTCACCTAAGCTACGCTATCTATGCCTAATTAAACATGACACTTTGAAGCACTTACTCATTTCCTAGGTACCAAGCAGAATTATATACTTCCCATGTGATACTGAAGTGTTAAGGAGTGCAAACAACATCTAAGTTAAGGATTAACCAACACAGGAATCCCAACAATCTCCCTGACAACCTTAATTTAGTCTGCTTCCCCTCATATAACAAGCATACTTTTAAACAAGCAAAACAAGCCCATTGCCAAACCCAGTTAAGAATGTAACTGCTCACTGCCATCTCATGCCAGCTTATTCTGAGGGCTGGCATGAGATCAGATGACTGTTTGCCAAAACAATTTATTTTTTTCTGCCCATTTCATTATAAACAAAAATAATGACAAAAGCACTAAGCACTCATTCCACCTCCAGTCCCTGTGCCAGCAAAACATGGGGGGGGGGGAAGGAGATGAAATCAGAGCTCTTTCAGCAACTGTGACATGTCCAGGAACCTGGGAAACAGACATTAAATTTTAGAAAAATACTTCTGATTTCACACTATTAGTATAAAACCCAGAACTAAACTCTCATTGAGCTGTTCTGTCACATTCACCAAATCTTATGAAACTTGAATGACACTCAAAATGACCTAAAGCAGGAAAATAACTTAACTAGCAGTTCTAACGTAGTCCACATTCATTCATGTGCTTACATGTATATAAACTATCTTACATGAAAATACTTTAAACCACCAATTTTTAAACCAGTAGCACAGATACTTTCTTGATAGCCTAGTCTTGCTTCCTGTCAGGCAGGAATAAATGCCACTGATAAGGCTTCAGTCCTTAAAAAAAAAAACAAACAAAAACCCACACCAAACCGCTATGCTTCTGCAGGCCAAGCACCTTTGCCCAACTTCTTGTTTCAGATGGAGAGCATGGGGAAACAAAAATGTCCACCACCTTCTTCTAGTCTCCTTTCCCTGAAAAGAATTGCTTCAACTTTGCCAGCTCCCTGTCATCTAGAACCATTTTTAGTCAGTCATATAAAAATCATTCCCCTAGACTTCTTTGCAATGACTTGACTAATTTCAGCTGCTATGCCAGGAACTAAAAATAAACCCTCTGTTATAAGTAGTTGCACACCCTCTCCCACCAAGCCGTTGTTCAGCACTCCACTTGATGTGTGAAACAAGTTTTCTAGAAGAGACACACTCCACTCAGCACACTGTAGAGTTCCCGGAATTATACACAACACACTGACAAGAGTACAGGTTGATTTGTCTCTGTAACTCTACTGAAACTTAACGAATTACAAGTTATGAAGCTGAACTAAGAAAATATCCACACCATACTCCAAGAAGCTTTGCATACAAACTCTAAGACAACTTAACACTTGCACAAATAACATGGCTTCTCTTACAGAAGTCCCAAATATGAATTCATCTTATTTGCACAGTGAAGAGAACAGGGATGAGGTACAATTAAGGTCACTCTGAGTACCTAACCACACTGCTAGCCTCAGTAGAACCAATTCATCATTCAAAATTAAAGCCAGCAAAATTTAGCATGATTATTCCCCTATATAATGGATGAACGCTTTCCCTGTTACAGTCTTGTTTTTCCCTTGCAAACCCAGGGCAGTGATTGATAAATCTGGCTGTCCACTCATACTACCTCAACTTAAAGGCAAACCTGAATGCCATCCCTTTTATTCTTCAGTACAAAGTCCCTCTCTGTCACTTACACACATTGTTTGTGCACATCATGTCCAGAATGGAAAAAACTAAAATATGTACTTTCCCATTCAATCCATTCATTCCATTGTATCATCAGAGGCTAGTCACTTGATCTCAGGGCAAAACTATCTTTTAGAAGGTACCCAATTCAAGCAACATAGCCCTGCTCAGATCCACGCGGCTGCTGGAATGTAATCATCCCCTCAAGAAACAAAATGACAGCACCTGACAGATACTAACATAATGTACCTGTTCCACCGAATGTAACAACCGAAGTCTACTCTAGTGATTCTAAAATAACTGCAAAGAACATGCAATGGAAATAGTTGTCCTGTTTAACCCCATTTTGAGCTCATTTCATAGAATGGTTTGCGTTAGAAGGGACCTTAAAGATCACCTAGTCCCACCCCCCATGCAAAGGGCAGGGACAATTTCACTTGGATTTTTTAAGCTAGATATTTCTTTCAGAACAAAGTGTTCTCTACTAGAGCAAAACTCAAATCTGTGTCCACCACTTCCCAGAGAAGTGCTTTCCTGTGTGAGTTTTAAAACAACCCCCTGCAGGCATCTTCAAACAGCCTTCCTAGTTACTTTCACTAGGAAATAGTAAAGGTAGCATAAATGTAAACAAACATCTTGTTTATATGAAGACGTTTGCTTTTATTTATCCTACCCTAGGAAGTAGGAGTTCATTGCCAATAACACCATAAAACAAACACATGACATTTGGTTACCTTTTGCTAAGATACACACGGTCCTTTCAACACAAGCATACTTCAAGTTATTCAGTATTATGGCTTTCTGTCATCCTTCATAACATCTGTAAGTTTCAGTAACTTGTCACTGCCTCATATGTTACAAAGTTAACATCTTCCCTACAAGCATTCTAACTTGGTTTTCAGTGACAAAAACCCTGTAGTCCTCAGGCTGAGCAGCCAAAGTCTCTGCTGGCCCGTATTGATGAAAGGAACACCAAGTGGGAGCTCACTTACATACTCACTTAGTTTCACCAATATCTGTTGAAAGCCTTTGCTCAGATTAAGTAAAGTCTGGAACTAGTACTCTACTCGGTAATAGAATTCTGATACGTTTTAACCGTCAGCTACGCTGCTGCTCTAGAAACTCCACCTGAGGTCTGAGCTAAAATGACTTGATTCAAAGTTAAAACAAGTAACTTTAAGTAACAGAAGCAAACAATTAAAAAGAAACACTGTCATATTTACTGGCTTGCTGCTACTGTATTTACAAAGCGAGATACAATCCCGTGCTGTCAACTTCTAAACGTACCTATGTTTCAAGTTACCTATGTAAATAAGAACATCTTCTTTTAAATCAAAAAGTATGGGCATAATGAACAAACTCTACAGTCCCAAAGAGGATATATGTGCTCAAGAGCTTATCAAATCTTTCCCAAAAGACTGGACAATACCCAAACTTTTATTTTCCCTTTAATTCCGAAGTTCACTTGGGAAGCACATCCTTGATACCATAACCAACGATGTTCCCAATGATCCAATACAGGCAAGAAAAAAAAAACAAACCCCACGCTCTTTCACACAAAAGGTGAGCAGAGCAGAGGTCACACCAAGAGGTCCTGCCCTCAGAACAGCGCGTTACCGCACCTCTCCCCAGGGCATGGTCCAGTCAGTGCCCCGCCGAGGCTTCTGTCTTCCCGGTGTCACAACCCGCACGGGTAACACGGGAATTCCCTGCTCCTGTCAACGACCACCCCCGGCGCATTACCGCAGCGAGGCCTCAGCGCCCGCACGCCCCCCTCCAGCTGTCACCTCCCTCTCCAGAGACACCCAAAAACCATCACGGAAGCTCACAGGAATTTTAACAGAGAGCCTTTAATTCCTACAAACCCAGCCGCAGCCTCCCCGCCGGGCCCGGCCGCACGCCCCTCCGCCCCACGTTCCTCACTTAGAAGCAGCAAGACAGAATCCGCGCCCCCTCCTCCCCCACCTTCCTCCTCATCCCCAGGCCGTGCCCTGCCCCTCTCCCAACCCCACAGCTCGCTCACCAGCTTGAGCTTGTTCCGGCTCTCCTCTTCCGCGGCGCGCCCGCTGCGCTTCGGGTTCACCCTGCCGAAGCTCAGGGACTCGTCGCCTCCGCCAGCCCCCGGCGGCGCCTGACCCTCCATCCTCCCACCGGCTCTGCGCCCCTGCGGGCACTCGCTCTGCTCACCGGGGCCGCACCCTCAGGGCCCCATAGGACCGACCCGCAAGCACCGGGCGTCTCCCCCGTCCGCTCCCAGCCTGAGCAGTTCCTGGTGCTCTGCCCAGCCGCCGCCTCCTCCTCCCAATCCACCGCCTCAGCGACACGGAACGCCTCCGCGCATGCGCGCCTGTCTCTACCGCGCATGTGCCGACGCTATGCGCACGCGCCGTTACGGCGTGCGGAGGGCGGGAGGCGAGGCGGGCTGCGCTCCCGTGCAAGGAAATGGCTGTGTGCTGAAGAAGGGTGAAGTGAGAGGTGTCTCTGAGGCGTTACTTAGAGCGCTGGGAGAAGAAGCGGCTGCCTCTGGTGTTGTATCGCACCCGTTGAAAAAGCGCTCCCTGGCCCAAGGGCGGGCAGAGGTGGGGTGGCGCGGGTAGCCCGGCTGTGGAGGAAGCGGTGCGGCCGGTGATTGCCCTGTTGAGAAAAGCCTTGTCTTCTTCGGACCTGCTCCAACCGCCTTGCCCCGTGTGGGGAGCGCCCAGGCGCTTCATCACACTCAAAGCGCTTCCTCATGAGGTGGCTGTGACTGAAGTGTGCTTCCGTGAGGTCTGTGTTTGAAACACACGAGGGATAACTGCGGTGTTGGAACTAAAATGGAACTGTTGTTACCAGAAACAAAAGACTTAATTTTTGTTCTCTCAAGTTTTGAGAACGCCAGTCCGTGATATCTGAGTCATCTACACGTACTCGTGGTTCACAACACAGAAAAATTGCTTCAACCCTTTCTGTGGATTAGAGAATCCCTTTGGCTGAGTGTCATTGTATGAACCGGAGACCTGCCAGCACTGGTGTGTGAATAATGGAGACAATGAGCACATGCCTGATGAGAGAGGTCGTCTTAACAGAGGTTCTCCTATTCATATAGTTGTTTGTTTGTTTTTTTTAAGAAAAAAATCACATTTAGTGTTGATACAGCTGAATCTATGCTTGCTAACTCATACTGAGAAGATGACCATGAACACAATCATGATCTGTTGTTTTGATGGGATAAGGGCAATCTACAAGTCCTTGGAGTCCCAAGTTGGATACAAATGTGTTACTTGATTGCCCTCTAGAAAAGGCTCCCAGCTCAGTCCTGCAGCCACTGGAAGCTTCTCCTAAAAAGGCAATCAAGACCAGTACAGAGAAACTTCCCCATCTCTAATACACACATAGTTCAACATGCCTGAGATTCAGGTAGCTGTCTGCATTTCTTGTGACTCCCAGATGATTTTTTGTAATCCAGCACTGAAAACCTGTTGATAAAATTTGACAAAAGCAGCTTTCAAATAAAATGATAGGTCTTAAAATTGCAGTATAACCTTCACAGCGGAAGTTAGTAGGTGATAAATAGGACAGCTCCACCAAGTGCACAGTCTAAACTTCCCTTTGGGATAAATCTCTTCATTTTAGTACATGTTTTCCTTGAATTTTGCTGGTTTTAACTAAGTATTTGGGCACAGTTTATGCTGTCACTTAACAACATGTAACTTTGGAATTCTGAAATTAAACAATCACAAATTAAATCGCTTGTTTGCAGTGACGGGCAATATGTTATTTCTGACTACAGCAGCTTATAATTTACAGTTCATCATTCTACAGCAACAGTTTAATAACAACTTGCCAATTTCTGCTAAAAGGAAATGCTCAGATGTCTTTTATTCTTCCCTTTAGTTAGCCCTAATGGCCATTTTGTTTTTCCATGCTGCCTTTATTTGTCTGTATTAGCAGTACCCATAACTAGAGCAGAAAGGTCAGTCATTCCAGAGTCAGAGGAAACAGGGAATAGCTTCCAACTGGCTGACTTCTCTGTTCACAAATTTAGGAGTTTTTAATCCAAACTCTGTAGCATTATTTGTTCAGCATAACCTTTAGGTGTTCCACAGCTTTTCCTACCCATGTTTTCTGCATTTGCCACAATACTACTCATGCTGCTGTAGCCAAGTCTTTTTCAGCAGAACTTTTGCATTGGACTGACATTTAATATTCCAGAGCAGCAGGAAGAACATTACAAAAATACTTTGTGGTATGACTGAAAACAAGTGCACATGGCAGAAATCCAGAAGATTGAGTAAATACACATTCAGGCTTTGAGTTAATTTAGGTTTTGATGGAGTAAAACTCAGATCATGTGCATGAACTTAAGCAAAAAAGTAAAAAGCACTGAAGTCTGGTTTAGGGACTATGCATATTACATTGAAAGGAAAACACAAACATTTACTACTTTTACCATTGGTAAGCAATAATAACTGTACCCTCCTGTAAGTAACAGAGGGAAGACATGCAACCACCAATCTATAGCTACGTCATGTGATGAAAGAGGTACCTCATGAGTGATCTTAGTTCCTCTTTTCCTTCTGCCATTTGCCTGCTCTCCTGGGACAAATGGCTGATTGGGTAACACAGTTATGGCCTCCTTCTTTTAGCTCCAACTGGCAAATATTTTACAAGTCTCCACGTAGGGTGCTGAGCTGTGACTTAAACATACAAGACATTGCTGTGGGGATTTTCTGGAGACCTGCTTTTGAATAGATTACTCTAAATTAAGGGTCAGTAGATCTCCTTCACAGCCTTCTCAGCAGAAATTCTTTTGGAAAATGTTTTTAGTCATATTCCAGTTCCCCAGTTTCCAGGACCAAGAAACAAATATTCCACTTATGAACCAAGGACATATAAGCATATAGACTCTGCAGGCAATTCTAAGCACGTGGAGTGAAGTGAAATAATGCAACTAGTCCAATTAGGAAAATTTAAATTGAAAACCCCCTCCGCAACAAAACAAAACAAAAAATAGAAAACCACAGCTCTGCTTGAGGCAACCAGACAAACCTCAGATCATCTTGGCAGTCAGTTTGCAGTGCAGTAATTTGGCTCATCTCCGAGAGCAACATAGTATGGCCTGAGGGTGGAAACTAGTAGTTGTATGAACTGTTCTTAACTTGTCTTCATCTCTAAAGAAAATGTATTTTAAAACTATGCATTTTACAAAAATAGTTTTGTCATTTCACATAATTGTTCATTTTACAGCATTAAAACCATGTAAATAAGAAAGACCATTGCCATGTAGATGCCAACATTTCTCCTTGTGATTTCACAGGTCATCTCAGTAACATCAGTCACGTAACCACAACAACTGCCAATGACAGAAAATGGCAAACGTGAATCCATAAAAAAAAAAAAAGTCACACAATTATCCAAAAGCAAACGATCACAGACTGATAGGCATGAGATGCTTTGAGCCTCCCTAAACCACGTACTATTTTATATCTGAATTTGAACAAAATAGGCCTTTGAAGATGACTGGCTGAGCCAGCAATACAAGAACTTAGCACTCTAGCACCCCTCCTCTAAACATCTAAAAAATACAATCATACAAGTTGCAAGAAGATATGCACTCCAAGTATAACTGAAAAAGAAAAGTTGACTGGTCACCAAACCAGCTGTTGAGATTTCAGTCCTTCAGAAATGTGCTATTCATCAGGTTTCTAGTACTGAAGAAGAAGGTTAACAATGTTCAAGTCTTTGTCCTAACTGCCCTGGGAGAAAAAAAGAAAAAAAAGGAACTGTTCTGTGCACTACCACGAGAGAAAACACAGTATTTAACTTAACCACTAACAGGAAGCATGCTGCTAAGTCACCCAGTAGTACATTCCCCAGCTTCTCATCTAGAGATTCTATATCATTAACACAACCACTCTACCGCAGAAAACATAACGCAATCCTTCTACTACTCCTGCTGAGCTGTAAGCTTTCTTCAGACTATGTTGTCACTCTTCCTAATCAGTATCTTCATCACAGCCAATTTTTATTCTCCTGCCGCTTTTTTTTTTTTTTGCAGGTTTAGTTGAAATCTGTTTGCTTTTAGGAATTTTAAAAATCCCCAAATTTATCTTCAGAAGGAAGTCAGTCTAAGATTGTTTATAGTGCATGAAAATGTGGTAAATAAGAAAATCACAGGGTATATAACTTACTTTAACAGGTAGGAAAATAGGATTAGAAGTATTAACTACCAAGCAATGAATATCAATGAAGAGCATTATCTGCATATGAGTAGATATTCCCTATTGACAAAATAACCTCACTTTCTAAAAAAAATCATTTATTTGACTACTTAGTCTATCTGATTAATTTGTAAACCTAAATCCAGTGAAAATCCACTCAGTGATAATTCCAAGAATTACTTATTTGCTAAAGCTTTATTTAATCTAACCCAATAATTTCCTGGCTTGATAGAGGCAATGACTGTACATTCTGTCCTGTTCTGTGAATTAAGTCACAAAAAGTTACTATGATATTTAAACAAAACTTGTTAGTGGTTTTAGGTACATTAAGAAATCCAATACTATCCATTAAAACAAAGTGGCATATCATATTAACAGTCATGAACAGTATCACAAATTAAAATTAAAAGCAAAGCTAATTGTGAGCACTTCTGTAAATTAAAGGTTACAGCTTCAGTGAGGTTAATTTTCTACGGCTATAGCTACATTCTGTTTTTAACCAGCTGTGAGATGGATGCCCAACAGTTCACTTCTTAGGCTATAAACTCTTCAGTTTTAAGTCAGCTTAACATTTTGCCTGTACTTCTTTAGAGGAAGAGGAAGCTGACAGCTTCCCACCTATTGTTTAAAAACAGTTTTAACATTGCATATGTTAGGGAAGTCATTTACTCTGTGGTCACAGTAGAGCTATAGTTGAGCTTTACTTATTATGTCTAGCTCTAATTTAAAACCTAAAGCACTGGAGCTAGATGAGGTATATCATTATTAAACAATACATTAAAAGTACAGAGCCTACTTGTGTCAAGGCACTTTTGTCATTAAAATGACTTAGATAAATCCAGAAGTAAACTGAATATTGGTTTTAATCTGAACACATCTTTAGTGATTTTTCTTTACTCCACGCCAGAGTCCCCTAATACTTAGGAAGTGTGGGTTTTAGGTTTATATTTTCCAATGTATATATTTTCCAATGTATATATTTTCCAAAGGGGTGTTGGAACTAGATATTCTTAAGGTCCTTTCCAACCCTAACTATTCTAAGATTTATGTGTTACTTCTTTGTTACAAGCATTTTCCCTCTTTGAGGCAATTCCCTAATTTAGGTGAATTCTGTTTTCACCATTCTCTGTATTTTGTTCACTTACTTTTAGATAACAATTAGGTTTATCTTGTCCGAACGTTTTTTTACTTTCAGGTTTTACCAGAACAGTAAGAAAACAGCATTCATGCCCCATCATGCTTTCTAGAAACAACATATGTATGAAAAAAAATTGCCAGGATTACTTCAGAGGATGATGTAAACAAAATTAAGTAGGAAGAAACCCCTTTTCTTGATTTTGGCCTTTTTCCCCAGGAAAACAACACAAAATAAACAGCTGATAAATGAAGAAGACAATAGAGATAGTAATTAGTTAATTCTCTTTTTCTTCCTTTGTTTCTAAAACACCAATCCATAGTCTTACCTTGTACAAGATGTACCAGAGCAAATAATATATCAATTGTGCATCTAGCAGTAATTTCTCAGTATTGCTGGCAAGCAAAATGCCTACTGCCTTTTTTGTTTGGTTTGTTGGTTTGTTTTTTTTTTTCCACAGAATAATCCTAATAGTACCATAGAGAACCTGCTAGATTAGTACCTCCAATTTTTCACAACAATTTATATGCCAGGACACAACTACTCTATGTAAATATATGAGAGTTATGTCTTATAATACTGAGTTTTCTTCCCAATCTGAAAGAGCTAGAGATGAGTTGCAAAGCTTATGCTGTGGTATGCATTTTTAAAGCTTATGCTTTAAAAATGTCTTTTGATTTTCCTATCTCACAGCACAATTTGCTTCTCAAACATAACTAAACAGTTCAATACAAACTCCTTTTATTTACTACATGGGCTCCCTTCATCATGTTCAGCACTAGAGACCTTTGTCTTTACCTAATTACCTTGGTTTTCTACATCTTCACAGGTTTTCACAGAAAATCAATACCCAGCTCCAGCTACTCTTTAGATATCCCCTAATACATGCTTTGTAATCACCATGGGCTGGACAGAACAGGCTAGAACCGAACTGGTTATTTAATAGTCAGCCTTGCTCTTAAATGGTAACTCTTCTGCCGAGAAAATTGTATCATGGGCAAATAGCGTTTATAATTTCTGTAAGTGATATGGAAGCTTAATAAATAAGTGTTCTACAGTACAGTCCATTATTAATGCAGCAGTTTTAAATGTATCTCACCATAGCCCATACTCCAACAAGTAGGTTTCTGCATGGAATTAAAGTAGTTCATTTTAATGTAAATATACACATGTTTAAGGCATTAGTGGATGCTAATGAAGAGCTTCCAGGCAGATGGACAAAAATAGGCCTGATTAGAGCTAAAGACCTTGTTAAGAAATCAAGCTGTTTAATGGTAAAATTAAGTTAATTAGGTAAAAAGACATGGAATTTTTTACCCATGGTAATTGGCTGTCTAGCATAATAATAATAGTTTCCTTTGACAGAAAGAGATTGTTTTGTTGGTTGGGTTTTCCAGCTGTTCTTATCCTTGGGTGTAGCATGTATTGTGTATTGCTGTATATACTGAAGGAATTACCATCCCCAGGTTTGCACCAAGGTTTTTTTATAGCTCTGCTAACTTCATTGAAGAACATTTTTGGAGAGAATGTTGGGACATAGTTTCAAAGTATGTCCTTTTACGTGACCTAACAGTGGGATTATTTAAACAGGTTCTTTAAAGAGAGTTAAGCTAGTTCTATGATGCAATTATTTAGTAGGCAAGCTAATATTATTTTATTACATAATTTCTTCATAGTATTTAAAGGATTTGCTTAGCTAAATATCTTGAAAAGCAAGTATTGCAACTTTGAAGAATGAGAAAAATTACCTTTAGCGGGAATGTATTTGGTGTGCTCCCTATGTTGGTTTTTGGTTCACATAATAATTATGTTTAACTGATAAGGATCTTTAATAAGTACCACTGAAATAAACTGTATGCCTAGTTTTTCTGGTAGAAACACCGGGCTCTGACATCTAGTACACTTAAGCGTCGTTTAGTACAGTTTTAGCAAGATGGTATTGCATGAGGCTTACAGAACCTTCGCTTGTTCTACATTTTTTGTTTGTTCTGAATTATTCTGCCTTTTGTGTCTGTTAATTCCATAAGTATTGCTTACAATGAGCTTATTTGTGAGCAGCAAAATTCTGCACATATAATCTCAGTTCTTTGCATGTCTACTTAGCTCTCTTTCTAAATGAGCGGAGTGTGGAAAAATAGTAACACCAATGAAAAGCAAGCTTATCTCTGGTCTTATCCTGCCCATGCACAATTGTATATTTTTAGTTAGACAGATAGCTGAAGATGAGTTTGAGTCTCAGTCCAAGTGTATGTTTTTTCACATGATGAGAACACTCATTAGACCTCAAGGAGGTGACTCTGAGGGTGGCAAGTGGTATATATTTCTGTCTCTTTTACCACATACAAAGTGTATTTCTTCCTATGTGTCTTATGATAAGCAATCTTATGTAATACAAAATTAATAGATTAAAAAAAAAAAGAAAGAAAAAAGATAATTCTCTACCAGATTAGTCTACTGAGCTAATTTACATGTCTGTACTATCCCTAACTCTGGTATAAGGAATAGGGGACAAATATGACAGTGAGAGATTACCAGACTAACAGTAACATAATACCAAGCCTTCATTGCCCTCACCTTTAACTCTTCACTGAAAATGCTGTGATTCATGAGATGTGACAGTCTATCATAGAACCATGGAATGATTTGGGTTGGAAAGGAAAAGATCATCTAGTTCCAATACTCCTGCCACAGGCAGGGACACCTACTAGACCAGGTTGCTCAAGGCTCTGTCCAGCCTTGCCTTGTACACTGACAAGGCTGGAGTAGTCACAACTTCCTTGGGCAGCCCATTCCAGCACCTCACCACCCTCACAATAAAGAATTTCTTCCTTATATATAACCTAAATCTCCCCTGTTTAAGCTTGAACCCATTGCCCCTTGTCCTATGACTACACTGCGACAATCGGCAAGACTTTTATCATTTCATGTCTACCACATTAACTTAGGAAAGAAAACTGCACTTAGACTGCCACACTTCACAGCCATGTATTTTAAGAGGAACTGAAATTGGGCAAAAATAGCATGGCACATAGTCTGGGTGTAATTTAAATTTGTCAGCCATGTCAGTGTATATTATTGCCCATTTCTGGGTCAGAACCCTTCGGCATTATGTTATTGAATCTTCAGTGATGTGGCTATGAATACTAAGCTGCAAAAAAAAAAAACACTCTCTCTCTCCTGCATGTACCTCTCTGGAGGAGCATGAATGAGCACAGCATGTGACAGGTGCTTGTTCCAGTGCTTAATGCATGATTATAAGAAGGTGACGCAATAGTGTGGTGATAAGGGTGGTACAAGAACTACAAGTTTCTCGTGTAGAAGAATATAGATTCAATTTGCAGGAATGATTACTATCCAGTTCTTTAAAATCTTATTTTCCTGTCAATCTTACAATTTCAGAATAGAAATTGTAGAGAAGCCTGTGGATGAAATTGCTCAAGGAGAAAAAGCAGAAGAGTTAAAGTCTAAAGAAAAGGGCTCTATAATCTGCTGGAGAGAGGTGAGACTATCCAAAAGGTGTTTGAAGGAGAAGGGAAGCTAAGAGAGGGCAGTGAGGTAGCAATGTAGTTAGCTGCTGAAGATGTCTTAACACCACAAGAAAGGTCAGGGTTTCCCAATTTGGCCAGAAGGTCATTTCAGACTTCACTGAGGGAGGTTTCATTGCAACCTAAGGAAGGAATGGAACTGGTATGGACCTTCATGGCCACTAGCTCTGCTGGTATTTGTGGTTCTGTGATCTAAATTATGCTTATTCCTTGGGGGCATTTGTCTCTTTAAGTCCTCCAAGGACTTCTGAGATTCCCACCCTCCTATTAAGAAAATAGGTTAGCAACTTGAGGGCAGTGGAAGTATACATGGGTGGGAGACTGCTTATGTGCAGGTAATAGTTCTGTTCTGAGAGCTTTGATGTGAAGTTCTTGCTTTACATTGCCTTTTCTATATATAGCAGTTACAGTTGTACTAATGGGAAGTTATTACTTGGAAGTTGCTTCAAATTTTATTTGAACAGTGGTTTCTCTTTAAAAAGTTAGCACTGCTGTGGAGAGAGTTCTCTTTCTGCCTGTTACCCTTTCCTGTCTCCTGGTGCTGCCTTTTGTGTACAGCAAACATTCATGTGATTGTTGTTAAGTGGATTGCACAAGTGATCTGGCTTAAAGTTTACATTATTTAAAAACAGTTGCTTTTAATTTAGTTCAGTTTCTCATTCTTGCCTGGTTTGTGGTCTCAGAAATGCATATGTTGGTACAAGAGAGAAGATAGGTAAATGGGCAGTGTAAGACCCCCTCACCTTTCAGCTAATCCTTTCAGGATCCTAACTCCCTGCTCTGATCTGGCCCAGCTGCGTCATCTTGGCTTCAGCTGCTGAGGAAATTGCTAAACTTTGAGGAACAGCTGTGAGAAGGCTGGTGAAACAGAGCCAGAGAGGTGAAGCAGCAAAATTACAGGCTGACGTGGGCTTTTTGGTGATTCAAGGATTAAAAGGAGCAAATGGAAACGTATGAAATGTTAGCTGAATAGAATAGGGATTTCATGAAAGGTAGTTATGTAGCAATAATAAGGTTCTATTGCTCCAGCCAGTGAAAGCTAACATTTATTTCACAGGCTTTTTCCTGTTTGGCCAGCAAGGATTCTTTGGGTGTTTTATGAGCCTGGTGAGTGTACTATTCTTAATGAAGTAACTTGTTAAATCCAAGTTATGTTTTATGGGTGTTAACTTTTAAATTACTGCTTTATATTTTTAACCTGCATATATATCTTGCTTGTGCCGTCTGTGTTCTGGCCTTATGGTATCTAAAAAAGTGACTCAAGCAGTGCTGGGGGTATTTTTTAGTAACACTATTGGATTGTACTGTGTAATTATAGCAAGGCATGTGTTTTGACTCACTTGTATGGGAAGTGAGGTAGAGTACTTCCGGTTTCATGACAACAGAGGAGCTTTTCTGGGTTTAATTCCTTTCAGACAAATCAGTTTATATAGTGATAAATGGTTTGTTTGTTTCTGGTGCTTTTTGCATCTTAACATAGTATTTGAAATACGTTCATGTTCTTAGGTCATCCTGTGAGTTTTAAATGGTATTGATTTTGCTATTTTCTTTACCCCTGTTCAATGCACCTAATATTGCTGTAAAACACTTAATTTTCTTGAAAACTTTTAAGTTATCCATAGAAAACTAAAGTCTTGTGGCTCAAATTTTCCTTTTCATCCTTTGTGCTTTATTAATTTAATCTTGATAAAATTTTACTAGTCATGGGTAGCCAGTTAAATTTATTCTTGAAATTTCTTCTCTGAAGTAAATCTGTGCTTTAATGAAGCTATTTCTTTTTCTCTGTCTCTAATAAACAAATACCTGTCCCAAGACAGTATCTATAGTTAAGAATCTATTCAAAGCTTATTCTACTAAGCTAAAACACCAAGTTAGTTTATAAGTATAGGAAAAAATAATCGGTTAACATAGTAAGGTCGAATTACGTTCTGAGACAGCCTGACTGCAACATCATAGCAATCAAAGGTGTGGTTGTCTGACAGTACTGTGAAACAGACTTTTTCAGAGGAAAGATGAAAAAACACTGATTGTTTTCTAATCTCTCTTAAAGGTGCAGTTTAATGGTGATGTTTTCTTGTAAGGTCTTGCATGACATCTCAGCAGCCATGAGTAGGTCTGGCTGTGTGTATTGAAAGTGTCCTGAAGTTGTTTGTTCTTTAGGAATAGTTCTCTTGACATTCTGCATAGGTGGGTATTGGCACATCATGGTCCCTCTGGATGGGATAAAGCATAATGTTACTTGGGTGTTTTTTCTAAGAACAAAAAACTTTACCTTATTTCTGTTTAGAAGCTGGTTAAACAAGCAGTGCCAGTGAAGCACGCTCAAGCTATGGCTCAGTAAGTATCTAGGTGCACAGCAGTATCCACTGTTACCTTTGTCTTACTGAAAGCTATATTACCATATTACCAATAGTGATGGCATAATGTTGCTTAGACTCTGAACTGATTAACCTGAGTTCTCATGGCTCGCGTTAGTATTGAGGCACACCTAAACAAGCAAAATAGCAGTGGAGTACCTGTAGCTATAGGAGCTTTTACAATGCTTCCTTTGAAGTACCTCGTATAGCACTTGTTTTTATTTTCTTTAAAAAGTTTTGTTCTATGTATTTGCTTTATGACAGAAAAACAATTCGGCAAAAACAGGCTTCAGAGCACAGTACCCCTGCTCGGGGCAGTTTTTGTCAGACCAGTAATTTCACTGAGATGAGTCACTGAATCACTTAATGTAATTACATAGTCACTTGTTTATGGTTGACCAAGATAGAGTCAGGTTAAAAATATTTTAACCATATTAATGTTTAGATAAGGGAGATGACATAATTGTGAATGACTCCCAGTTTTTAACTGAGGCATTATTTTAAGTTTCAAATGGGCCCTGTGGTTAATTGGGAGCTTTGAGCTTTACATCAATTATGTCACACTTCCTGAAATCCTCAACAGTACTTTCCCCAGACTTCAATAATATTTATTGTTATAGGGGAGCTGATCAACTAAACATTCCTCTGCTGCTAAATACAGCCAGCAAGCTGCTTATGAGTCAGGGCTCTGGCAGATAATTCTGCTGCATATCAGTGAAAACTTTACTGGCTAGCTGTCATATTCCTTATGTGAGCAAGTACCAACTGCTTGGATCTTATATTTCACATTCCAGTAAGCAGTGTTTCCAGGGCTCACTGTAGTAAGCTTATGCTTATGAAGGACTAGAAAAACTCCACAACTTAATCGTGCATTTGTTCTGGAGCATAATCCACAGTGAGCTTAGGAATTTACATTGTTATGTCTGTGATTGATTAATAACAAGGCTTTCAAACATTCATTAGTCTAATTTCCATACAGAGCAGCACTTAAGAGCAAGTTAGTAGGTAAACAGAGTGATAGCTGAAACAAGAACTATAGCATTCTTATAGCAATTTTTAATTTCTGTGGATGTTGCTGCAGGTTTTTGGGTGGGAATGACGAACTGTAAACTCCTGTTTGTAAAATATAGGGTATATAATATGAATATTAATTAACCACTTCATAGAGACTGTGAAATTGTTTTCCCCCTGTAACGGTAGATTGGGAAAATCTTTCCTTTCAGTTATACGTATATCTCCTGCCTCATCTCTTTGAATTTTTCAGTATAATGTATAAAATAGAGAAGGAGCTGCTTACCAGCAGCTTGTTAGAATTCCTGAAATTTAATAGCAGCTTTGAAAGGCAAGTGATGTCCAGTGTTAGACTTGTTTCTGTATAAATACTTCTATATTGAAAATAAGATAGCATAATAAGAAGCTTGTTATCATCTCAGATTAGTGGATCAGGAGTACTCATGATTAAGCACCTGTGCATTTGACTGAGATGGAGGAAACTTTCTTTGCTTGTTCCAGCCAATTACTTGAACCTTGGGCTTTTACAATGTGACTGCCCTGACAGATGGGTTATATTAAGCTAATAATAATCTTTTGACAGGAACAACAAGAAAATCAGACTTGATTGGCATGTTAAATAAAAACCCAGCAACAACAAAACGCTCATTCAAAGCACTATCTGGGAGACTGATATGCCCAGCACAGTGGAGCAGAGTGCCAGAATTGGCCTACCAGCACTAAGATGAATGCTCTTGTTGCAGGATGGCATGTACCGCATGCTTCATTTTGAAGATGGGAAAGCTTTTTTTGAGATTGATGCATCATCTCCACATATACCCTGCTAGTCCAGATACTGCTTATACTGCTTGTACTGCTGTACTTTGACTACTGCTCTTCTCAGTTCAGGCTTCTGTTGACAGTCTGTCAGCACACTGATTAAACACTGGCATGAAGAGGTTAGTACTTAGCAGAGCATTTCCTGTGCTTTGCCCTTCTGCAGCCTAGAAACAGTTGGCTATGTCTACACTTCTGCTTTCTTGCTTTAGAGTAGGCAGAGAATGTATGTAATCTGGTCATAGATAATGAATGATTTCCTCTGTGTAGCTTCACATCTGTAATTCAGATGCAGAATCCAATGCCTTTGCTGCCAGTTTCTATACGTTGTATGTAATAAATAAGTAGGAAACTGTGGAATAACTGTTTGAACCAGTAGAATACAGTAACTTAACATTAATTCTTGGATTTATATATTCTTATTTAAAACTGAAGCTAATGAGGTGTTAAAGTGATGCATAGCAACCAAGATTATGCTAATCTGGTTTTAGTGACATGAACAGAAGTTTAGAGCTTCTTTTTTAAAAGCAAGTATTTTGTTCAGTCAGTTGAACAAAGGGGTAAAGTAGTGTGATTCTCTAAAATAAAATATATTAAGAGCATTAACAGCTGCCTAAAATGCATTCCTATTTGGCAGTTTCCTCTTCTGTTTTGTGTAAAAAGATGGTTTAAAAAAATGTGCAAAAGTTAGCCTAAAATGAAATATAACATGTACACTTATTGTTAACATGAAACTTACTTGATTGGGGGTTTTGTTTTGTAGGAAAAAAGTGCTCCAGGCACAGCATACTGAGCATCTTTGGAATTTAATGTTTTTTCCTGTTAAAATGTCTGCATAAGCAACTATATTGTGCTTGCGTGATGTCTTCTTTGGAAGCTCAGGTATGATTCCAATGTAACGGCAGTTTACTTAACAGAGAGAATTGGGTGAAATGAATTAAAAAGAATAATTCTTCTTTCTCCCCCTCAATCTAAACGTTTAAGTTCTTTGCATTGGAGGGGGGAGTTTCTGGGTTGATATTTGCATTTCTGCATTTTAAAAGTACTTAAAATGTGTCAAAATTCAAGGCATGATTGTTGTCCTTTGTGCAGAAATCTAACTAGTGACTTTTTATTGCACATAAAGCTACTAGGAACAGTAAAACCATGGCTTTCATTAATTCTGTTATCAATCTTTTACGGATGTCTGTGAGTGGTATTCAGATGTATAGGGTATTATTTTCTGTTGTCTGTACCTAAAACTTGATTAAACTTCATCCTCAGCAACTCACAGCACTAAAGCTGTGCTTTGTAAAAATTAGAGCAACCTGAAACACTGGTAATAACAGGTTAGGTTTATTAATGCTGTTGATAAATGGCCAGTTCATTTTGGAGTCTTGATGAACTAAAGGAGAAGGAGCACTGTTGCTACATCTTGAGATTATCTTGGAACTTTACAAAGGTAGAGACTTTTAAACAATTCCATGCTTCTTGATCTTGACTACTGCGCCACTGACTGTTCTAGGGAATGTTCTAGCGCTTATTTTTCCTGAGTAGTACATAGCCAGTACCACAAATAAGCTAATTTAGGCTAAGTGACAATAAGAGATATTTTTACCAGCGTAATGGTATCTTGTTTGAGAGGTGGTTTTATGTCAGACTTTACACTTGTCCAAGATGTACTGACCTGTTCCTTTCAAGTGCTATTTAAATTTCTCTAGTGTGAAATAAAAGCTGCTTTTGCTTCAGAAATAGGTGTGTGCTGACTCACTGGGGGCAGCACTGTTACATCCTTTAGATCTGCTTGTTCTACCCTGCACCTAGTTCACAGCAGCTGCATAGCTTTCTGTGAAGAGTGATGAAAGATGGGGGAAGGAATAACAGGATAATGGGAAAATTTAATCATTTAAGAGTTAGGGATCCTGGGAATATGTGGGCTTTCCTCCCACTCCTTTGCTTTACAGAAAGGTTATATACTTAGCCAGTCCCTGGCTGTGGTTCAGTTTTACTAGCTCTGAGTTTCTCCAGTTTTTTGGCTGCTTCTAATATTCCCCATTTACAATTAATGAAGAAATTCACTATATTCTGACTTTAATGAAGCCACTTCTGTCATGAAATGGCAACAGTGAAGTGGAGACTTTCTACAACTGGCACAACAAATGCATTTGACTAGTGCCACACTAGTAAGAATATTGCTGTAAAGGAAGACAAATGAAGTATCTTGGGAGGAAGAAGAATAATACCTTGAATGACAAGTGTCGTAAGCGCAGGAGAGAATTATGTGAACAATAAAGGACAATTATTTGTAGGAAGTGAAAGCATATGGATTTCACATAACAGTTTTGCTAGTGTGGGTTTTTTTTTTTTGGTGGGCTTTTTTTATATTTTTACTTCTGAGTGAAGAGTGTGAAAGCAAGTGCTTTCTCAGTAGACAAACTTGAGCTGTTGTTAGTTACATTACAAATAATGTGACACACAGTTTGCAGAAGGCAGGAAATGGCTTTCTGTCATACTTCCTTTCTGGGGGAATGCTTCATCATGACACTGCTCAAAACTAAAGGTTAACTTGTCAGCTCTGGGAGACGCCCAGTTTCACACTCTGGAGCAACTGGGTGCCAGCAGATCAGGTTTGGTTGCTAGAATGTGAGGTATTGATTTATTAATGTAATTCCATCACAGCCTGATTACTCAGTTTCTCCATGTGCACATGCAGGAAATAAAACAAAGCTTTCAGTAGTGGCAGTGATCTTCGTACAAATGTATGAATTGACACATATCAGAATTTCTGAGAACAAGTGCTCTGTTTGCTGCAGGATCAGGACAGAAATTATTTGTTGTTTTGTTTTTTTTTTTTGCAAGAAGTACATCTAATCAAATAAACATTCAATAAGAATGTGGGGTTTAAGCAGCAATATACAAACAAACAGAAGTTTATGGAGTGCTTCTTAAAAGAAACCTAGATTTTTTGCAGTCTGTCGACACCTTTTTTTGCCACGTAGGGCATATTCTTCAGTTTGTAATGAGTTAGATAGCAAATAGTTGTGTCTGAGGGCCTTTAACTCAGTTTGTGTTTGCTTCAGATACATGGCATGAAACAGTCTGTATGATCTCAATGGCAATTTCAGATTTCCATCTGATCCAATTTGTGCATCTATAAGTGAAGGATATTGTTTTAACTTGCATTGGCAGCAGTGGCATAAGGATTAACAGGTCTGGTTTGTGAGTCTTGCATGAGGCTGCAATAAGTAGTGAGTGAAAGGGAGGTAGCTATTTACTTGGCAATATCCTTTAAACCCTTGGTGATTACTAGTATGTTAATTAAAACCTGGGTGAATGCAGCTGATGATGGCCTGCTCTGGTATTTCTGGAGCTGAAACGCAGACCAGTCTGATTCATTGCAACACTCCAAAAAAGCTGTTAAAGAGAGCTGCATTAGACCCATTTCCTAAAGAATTCTTTACACTTAATATGCTCTCTATAACCAGCTCAATATCAGCTGAGTCCCTGAAAAACTGGTTTGGTGGAGGTGAAATAGAATGTGTAGCTTCTAGGAGGGAATTGAAAGTCTAATAGTATTCATAAAAACAAAACAAAGTTCTACTAATATAGTATTAAATGAATGGAAAAGAGCATTGCTTTCATTATTAGAAAATACTCTATACATATATTTAATCTTTAATTTCTGTTTTTCTGAATGCTGCCCTTAATCTAATTCCTTTTCACATTAAGACAGAAGAAGTACTTTTCCTTGTTCTGGAAAAAAGAGTGCATGCATGTTTCTATCTACACTGTCTTTTTTGCAGATAAGGTTTTTACTTTCCAGACCTCATTAAGCAGTCAGTTGAGCAGGCTAAATGAGAGTTCCAAGTGGTAATGGATACTTACTCGATGTAAGTACAACAAGATTATGAGATACTGGAATGCTGAGTACTTAACTGGCGCAGTATAATTCATATTACAAATAAATGCATCAAGTAAATAATTCAGGCATTTATGATAGCAGCATGTTCTCCTACCTGTTAATAGGGCAGATTTAGGTCACTAGATAGGGGGAGGTGTTTTCTACTTTGAGCCTTGTATTGCCCATTCCACATATCTGATTGGATCTTTTCCAAAAATAAGTGCCTCCTTTCTAAGGTTTTTAAGCCTGAGTGGAATATGAGTAGGCAGAAAGCTTCCAACAAAACACGTTGATGAAAACAAAGTTGCCTTATGTTAGCCCAGTTTACACACATGCTTAGTTTCTTATTTTGTTTTGTAACATGGTTGTTATGATGCGTAGATAATAGTGCAAATCTTGGCTTGATTTCTCCAAGCTCAGATTACAGTTCTTCAACTATAAAGAGGTTCTGATTCAAATAATTCACACTTTGGGAGTTAAAAAAGATTAGAAAAATAAAACCAAAACCAAGGCTGTAAAAGGATAATTCATCTTAGGGCAGCAGAGTTAAAGTCTGAATTCCTTATGTCTTGCTCAGGTTCTCCCTGCTAAGACTCTGAAATTATTCCAGCAGATGAGGCACTTGCCTCTCTCCCTTATGGGTTCTCTGGTATATAAGGGATGAATTTATGCTGTTGCATAAAGTAACCATGGATCTTTTCTCTATATTGCTGACTACCTTCAAAGATGACACAAAAGCTGTTTTCTGAGATCTCTTTGTGAAATTTGGTTAAAATAGGGATTTAAAAAAAAAATAATAATGAAAGAGCACAAGTTACTTGTAACACTGGTAGTTCACAAACGTTGGGAATCGAGGTCTTGCTGATAGTCATCTGAAGGCTTTCTGGTTTGGCAGAATCAGCAAAGCATTTGTGACATGGATCAGGGAGGGTTTTAACTGTCTTTTGTCATGTGCTTATACTGGCAATCTCTAAATAATTAAGGATAACTTAACTTGTTTTCCTTACCAAGTGACCTGTGAAACATTAAATAAGCAGTGGGAGCAGTGTATTATATGTCACAAGTAATGATGAAGATGATCTTATCTTAGTCAATGTCCATGCTGTTACCAGAAGCAGATTCTCCAAATGTAATGAATTTTCTCTTAGTGATCCAAGAGCTCTGTTTTTTCTAGATCATGTCTCACGAACTGAACATCAGTGATGTACTAAATCATCAATTAGAGTGTTTTTGAATTAGTTCTTTTTTTAACTTTGCAGCATCCATCTTTCCCTGTTCCTTCCCGATTTGGAAGGGAGAGCTTGGGTCTACAATCCCAGTAGATCTTGGGTACCTTCTGGTAGGATTTGTATGACAAGGTCCGAAACAACTTAATTTCATATCTGATTGCTCCACAGTAACTTAATAAATGTTGGAATTCTGCATGTATTTTTTTTTTTTCCCTCCTGTGGAAGAAAGATACTTCTCAGCCATGCACCACCCCTGCAGAAAGCTGTACTCAGTTGCTGCCTTTAGCAGCTGTTGAGTACATTGCTTGTTTTGAAATACGATATCTGAACCTTTCTACCAGTCAGGACTTTGACATTCAGAAATATTTGGGTTTATTGTCTTGGGGTATGTTTAAGTTTTCCTATTTCCCAGTCTTGTAGCCAAACCTCAGGGGTAGGGCTGCTGGTTTCCTGACAGGCTCACTTTCTGACTATACAGTGTATAAAATTTTTGCCAAACTGCAGTTGTCATCCATAGGAAAACCACTTCGTATCAATTGCTATCTCAACTATGGTGAGTCCATAGAAAGACAGATACATAGAATTGCTGGGAGATAAGTTCTGTGCATTTGACCAGGGTGGCTGCTTTAACTCATCCACAAGATGTGACAAAAAAAATATCCTGAAATGCAAAAGCATAATGACGCCTAACAAGTGGATGAACTCCTCTGTGTTACTGCATTGAGCAGTGAGAGAATTTGTATTAAGAGAAAGGGGATCAACTCTGTGTTTACCCTCATCATTGTTTTCATGAGGTTCTGTTCCACTTGCTGCTGTGCACTGATTCTTAAAAAGGAAGTAAGTGAACTGCATGGCTTTAGAATGAGAACTGCTACACTAAGTGAATCCCTGAACCATATTGACCAGGTATTTTTTTCTTTTCAATAATTAATTTTCATAGCAATATTGGCAGTTATGTTGAAAAAAACCCTAGGTATTTCTTAGCAGAGTCTGAATATAAATCATCTCTGGACTCTCTAGTTCTTAAGTAGTCACATGAAGAGTAATAAAATCTGCTTATTCAAAGCAAGTTATAAAGATAAGAATATGTTCTGAAGAGCAAGGTTGGTTTGTGATGTCTTTTATTGTACCCCGAAAAAGGTTGTTGATCCATTACCTGTTTGAGTAAGATGGAAAGAAACAAGGATGGATTTCACTACCCAAAAGTAGTGTATACGTTGGCAGTTAATTCTGTGGAAAAAAAGAATGTTGTATAATAGATGCTGTGTATAGATGCTTCATTTATGGTTTGAAGTAGTGAATAACCAAACCCATCAAGTTGTTGCAGGGTCTCTCGTGATTTCTGGAGTAGTGATCAGTACCTGTTTTGTAGACCATAGTTTCAGAGATATTTAAAGCCATACTGAATAGATTGTCTTCTCATTTGGCTACTCTAAATAGGAGCTATTACCTCAGACAGGAACTGTGTAACATCTGATGTCTGCTTAAATGATTTGTGCACTTGCACGGTAGCTCATTTGGTTTGAAATAATTTCTTTTCCTCCCCTGCTGATGAAATAATTTCTAATGCTAGCTTGTATTTGCATGTATGTTTATAGGGTAAAATGAATTTAATTACAAGGAAAAAGGGGAAAATTGGAAAAAGTATATGAAAATTAACATTTATGATTGCACTCACTCATTGGATCGGTAACCTGAATTGGGTACAGCAGATGATTTATGTACTTGTGTGTCATGCATTTATAATTCGTGCTGCAAAAAAAATTTCTCAGGTGCTGTAATTTTCCAGAACTGATCTCTCAGCCATATGGAAATGTGAATTGCAAATTCAGTGCACAACACAGTAATCCCTTGGTACGGAACAACCAATTACAGTAAGCAGCCACAATTAAATGTGCTTTAAACTCCTAAAAAGTAGCTCTATATGTAACTTCAGGTAGTAAGTAAAAATAATTCTGCAGTTACAGACTATGAATTACTTACTAGTTAACATATACAAGTTTTCCTTAGGTTTACCTGGGACAATGATGGTGTAAAAGAACAGCTATGGTTACCTCTAGTGGGAGGAAGCTCAGGACTCAGAAACAGTGCTAGATGTCTCAGTCATTATCTTGGATATAAACCAGCTTAGCTTCTGAATTTCAAGTATTTCCTGATACTGGGTACAGCACACTTGTTTTCCCCTCCCTTCACAGTAGAGTGTTTGCTCATTATTTTCACTCAACTTTGTTGCATGCCTGATTTTTCAGTTGTGTTTAATGTTATTACTTGTTGCTCTGGCAATAAACATTAAATGGAAATGGGGCATCATCACTGTACACTAGCAGTTCTGTGAAATACAATTTAAAATTAACCTGCTTTTTCATGAGCATGCAGAAGAGCACCAAATGCTTCCAGGCTTTTGGAGTATTTTGTGCTAGAACACAAAATAGAATGAAAAAAAATACTTTAAACAAGAAAAATGGAGGAAAAATTCCTACCAAGAGGAAATAATATTGCAGAGGCTGCCTCTGCAGAGAGGCAGTAGATTTTAGAGCACTGAATAATTTCTGGAAGAGAGGCTTTCTACAAAATATCCTAAATATGATTAATGTGATAAACATGATTCCATAATCAGTTTAAATGGTCTATTGCTTTATCATGTCAAACTCTTGCTAGTGATGAGAGGTCATTTTGGTCTTCAGTTTTTCTACATTGAAGCTCTAAAATCTGATCTGGACTCAAATGTGGACTTTCATTGCTAATGTTTTATGTATTTATCCTTGTAGTCTAATACTAATTGATAATTAATTACACTAATTGCCTTTTGGTTTCTATTTTGGGCTGTGTCAGTGCTGTTAAAATATGTCACTAACCTGCATTACTGCACAAAGCCTAGGGTTTTGGAGAGCTTGTGTATTTCGGAGAGAAAGTACGAGCAGATAAGAAAAATATCTTTATATTGAAGAGACAACAGTTTGTTCAGCTTTTATCCACATACATTTATCCTCTACACAGAACATGGATTGCTGTTGAAGAAATTCTGGATTTGACCTTTATTAGCAATGAAATGAAGTACAGTTTCTACACATTTCTAAGTAGTAAATTTTGGAAATGGACACATGGGTAAGAAGAATGTGTCTGCAGTGCTGAAATAGGTGGCAGTACAAGCTCTGTGGAGACAGTACTGTAGACTAACGGCTTTTCTAAGTGATAGAAGTAGACAATTTTATTGTCATCAGCTGGATCTCCTTTCATATAGTTCTTTTTTATACTTTTTACAAATTTTGCTACTATCTAGAGCTGTTGATGTTTTTGAATATATAATTTAGACACGGAGTAGAAAGCAAGGCTGTGGAGGCCTGTCTTGAAACTGGAAGTTGATCTGTTGAGACTTGCTTATCTTGAATCCACCCCTCTTCTATGATTCCATAATTCCCTTTAATTATAGATGCTTTCTTGATGTTATATAGTGCCTAGGGGCAAAATAAAGGTATAGATGTGTGATTCGGAAGTCTCTTCTTAAAAGGTCTCAAATTTGAGTGCATGAAAGAAAGTTAGTCTTGGAAAGCAGAGGTGATTTAGAGTCTAAAAATCATACAAATGGTGATTTTTAGGGTTGCAATAAATCCTGGTCATGATACCAGGTAGTTCTCTTCACTGAACTTTAATTTAGGTCCAGGCTCACTTGAGTGAGATATGTGTTCCTCCAAAGCAGCTGAGCCTTCTGTAGCACATAATTGCATAAAGAAATAGAAAACAGCATGAATGAGGAAGTTGGCATAAAATATCACATTTTATCATAATTAACATGCCTGTCCCTCAAGTTTTCCACAGTTTTTGAAGTCTAGACCATGAAACTTTGCAAACTTTCCCGGAATATAAAATTTCATGACAAATGGGATGGTTGGTTGTGTGTGTGTGTGCTTAGATTTACATGTATTAACCCAGCATATACTTTTGCAAGTCTCTGTATGCTGTTAGGGATATTAGTAGCATCAAACCACTCCATTGTTTCCTGAGTCTGCAGAGAGGACATGAGGGCTTACACTGATTCACGGATAACATTGTGATTTATGTTCTCTGGAGCTTTGTTAGATAGGAAGCGATGGTGAAACAGGAAACCAGGCATTGTATGGGAATGTCCATAAGTGTGTAACTAGAGGAAAAAGCTGCAAAAGTAATTTGTGAATTAATGTATTTATTATTGTGCCTGGCAGGATACTGTAATCGTTGATAATAATGCAAGTGACTAATGAGCTAAACCTGACTAACTGAACTGAAGGAGTCAGGGGAGGAAGAAAATAAGTTTGCAGACACTGATGAAAGTAGCAACATTTTGGTGTAACGGGGGCCAAAGAAGGACATTGAAATGAAAAGTTATTCAAACTTATGTAAGCATATTGTTTTCACTGGTATTCATAAACTCATATATGCTTAACACTAGTATTGTAAGTATGGTGTGTTTTGCCCTATGGTAAAATCTAATAGAAGGAAATGTTCCTAAGCAGTTGTATTTGACATCAAAGAACTAACTGAACTTGACCTATTGAAAATGACAAGGTGAAGTTTGTGTGTGTTTCTTGGGTTGTTTTTTCCCCTTCCTTTTTTTAATAGCTACTGAAGGACATGTGTGAATATATGTATCTGAACAGTGTAAAACACTTCATAATATGCTTAACCTTGATCACCTTTTTGACTTATTTTACTGAACAGCAGCAGTACTGTACTACAAAGCTAACTTGTTTACTACAACGAAATTGTTGGTAAGAAGTCAAGGTTAATTCTTATTTTCCCTGGCATGACAGACTTTGAAGGCTACAGATACGTTGTACTAACCTGAGTATCTTTGTGTGGAAGAAAACTTCTTTCTTTAGCTAGGAAGTTTGTACTCCTCCTATTTGGTTATGCGAAGTAAAACAGTGTGGCTGTTCTGTCATTACATTCTAAGATACAAGTCTCACTGAAGTACATGAGAAATATGGAAGGTGTCATTTCTTTTGCGGTCTAGTCTAGGACTAGTATTTGCAGTATTACTTATGCTGTATTAACATCTTCTGTCCCGCTCTTCCCTGTTTCCACACCCTTCCAACTGTTTACAGAAGAGCATGTACTTAAAATGCATATGTGAAGACTTAAGTGAAAATAGCATGGTTCACAACGGGTCCAGAGGTGTCAGTATCCTGCTTGTAATCACAAGCCACCCTTAAAGAAAGTGTTCATAGTACTGTTATGTAGGAGTTACATAGTATGTGAAGTCGTGGTTAATTTAAAGACAGGAGATCTTCCTTTTATTTTGAGGGTGAAAAACCCCAGCTGAGGAGAAAGGCACTTGGTGCCTTAATGCATTACTGTGTTGTGTTTTTCAGTAAAGCTACCCATTCAGTGGTGAGCTGCTTCCTAATCTGACATTAATCTAACCACATATCCCCTGTGCCCCCAACATTGTAGCAACTTGATTGAAGTTTTGCATAGACGTGAGTTTACAGGATGATAGTGGCACATAAATCATCAGCAGAGGTGAGGCTAACTGTTTGCCCTGATTTACTGATCTCTATAACTCTGTCATAGCAAAATTTGTCCTGCAATTCTAGGAGTTCAGATACTGGAAACAGCTATCTGTCATTCCTAGAATGTGACTGCAGTTGCATTTGAAATGATTTCTGGTTTTGTGCTTCAGCTGAATGTTGCAAGTTTTCAGAACTTGAAAACACGTATCTGTGCTGCCCAAGAGTTCTGGTTTTTACATGTAGTATTAGTATTTATTTTTTTTCCTTCACTGTGGCTCAATTATATGTACATAATAACTGAAGTGATCTCTGATTGCAATACATCAAGTAATACAATCATAGCTATGTGGCTTTACTCTAAGCGATCTGTGGCTACCTGTTGAGAATACTTATTGTGCTTGCACTTTTTTTTTTTCCCCCGACTTGAAAACGCCACAAAAAATCAGCAGAAATACACAGAAATATCCACATACTGGTGTCTGTTAGTGTAACAGTACTTTACTTAAGGCTACTTATTAGAGCTTCCATTGAACTAATAATATGATTTACTTAGAGCTCAAGTTCTACACAAGGTAAGGATAAATTGCTTTGACGCTTTCCCACTCAAGCTTTCTGATGTATTAATCACAGTTAAGAAAAACAATGTGCTTTGTCCAGGCAAGAGGAATTAACTTCTTTTTTTCCCTTCCAGAAAGGGTGGCACATTAAAAGCTTAAGCTTTCAATTACTGAACTTAGGTGTCTAGGATTTGTATCTCTATTTTTCTTCTAAGGTGTGACTCAGTCATCACTGGAAAGCAATACATCCTCATGAAAGAAAACCATCCACAGAGTTATTGTTGAATTTAACTTAAAGTGTTCCTCAGAATGTACTTGAAAACACTCATATTAACAGAGGTAATATACCAAATCTTTTTCCCATTGCTTCCAGAGACATATACATTGTAATGTGTAAGATAGTAGGATGGAGAGCAAGATGTACTTGGATTGCATGACTTCATCGCATTACTGTGGACAAAATAAAACAAGAAATTAAGTGAAGCCAAGTAATGTAAGCATCTTGTGCAACAAATAGCCAATGTATTAGTTACTGTATGGAGTGTCATGAGACAGGTCTGTGCGGCGTTATTCTTACCCTAGATATTGCCAAAAATAGCTGATTGCTATTGCCCAAATTCTTATAACTCGACTTCAGAGTCTGCCTAGTGGTGTAGGAGCCGAGTGCAATCTTTAAAGTAGTTTCAAGGATGTCACTTGTAGTGATGCATGAGAAGAGATTGCAGACTCTTGAGGTTACAGTGCTTGAAGGTTTGGGGTGGGAGTAGTGTTGATGCTAAATAAATGGATGAATAGATTAAATGTGATCACTGGGGAATAGAACATCCTCAGGTATGTATATCCACTTTGATTTTTTTGAAATGCAGCTTTTCTTCCTTGGGCAATTAGAACAAATAGCCCATTAGAACACTTTGGGGAAACTGCTGTTAAAAACCAACAAGCAGTTTGCATGGGACACTAGCCTTATTTAAAATCCAAGTACTGACAATAAAATGAATGAGAATGGGACCAAAGCTGATCGTGTACATTCAACTAATGTGACAACTGCTGGTAAATTCATGCTAAGCAGCTGAAAATAGATGCATATTCATAGAAATATAAGTTGGATGTTCCTGGTCAATGGCAAGCTGAGGATTACCAGCCAAATTCCATGTTAGAAGGAGTGGATGTCAGGAAAACCTTCCTCTCTCTTCTTTTTCTCATAGGAGGACTTGCCCCTCTATTTTCAATTTAAAAAATCAAGTTTATAGAAAGTTACTAAGGCAATATTGTAATGAGAAAGTGTTTAGCCCTTATCTAAAATCAATAAGCTTGTCTGAAAATAATGTGCTTGCTTTACAGGCTGCAAAGGTTAAGGCATAGCTACACTGAACTCTAGTGTTGTCTGCAACTGAGCACTACTACAGATGCCTATTTAATAAATACACTGATATAGAGGCATGAGTCCAGTAACTTGGTTGAGCATGTTCAGGGGAAGAATAAGGAAGGACTAAATCATCCCTTAATCAGTGCTCTCTCTGACTTACTGCCATTCATAAGCTCTGTTACTGAAAGTTTTTTGGAGAATATTTATGAAATGGTCTCAGATGTACAATTGTATGAACTAGTAAAAAATTCTTCATACTGAATGCTAGGCTTTTATTAATTTAAGCCTATTTTCTGTTTCTGTTAGATGTAAGCTAATGAATGTGCAATAACTGTAGGAGGAGAAATTATGGGAACAAAGGATTTCTAGATCTCAAAAAATGAAAAAAATAGAGCATTTAAGCTTCCACGTGTACCAGAAACAATTCTAGCTTAAGTGATCATGCTCAGCAGAGAATGCTTTTCATCACAGTCCAAAACAGAATTGCATCTGGACTTGTGATGTCACTGAACTGTGATTCAGTTACCCAGGTCTTGTTTGTTATTGCAGGTTTGCAGCAAGTTGTGACACTATGGCCCCTAAAAATGCATTTTGTAGACTATTAGCAGAGTATTAAAGGGGTAATGAAGAAAAACTCACCTGTCATGTGAAGTGGGCTAGAAATAAGGTTAGAGAACATTGGAGCCAACTTTGTTTCCCCTTGCTGCTTCTGAGCCCTGGAAAATGAGCGTACATACGTGTTTATTCTGTTGTGAGAGGTAGATTGAGCAGGCGCTGTTTTATTTGAAGGAAAAAGCAAACAAAGCTGGTAGTGGGGTAGGTTGAAGAGGAGAAAGCTGTGCCAACTTCAACAGTAACGTTTCTCCAGTGTTCCCAAACAAGACACTGCAGAGAATACTGATGTTAAATAGAAGAATGAATACAGAATGAAAGTTTGAAGTTGCAACGGGTTACAAGAGGGGCTTTAAGACTGTAATCTGTTTAGGTTGTTCTTTTTTCCCCTTCATAATGCTCCAGAACTATACAGCAAATATTGGTCTTTTGTGATTTCTGGAAAAATACAACTTTTTAAAACTTTTTTTTCGAAAAAAAAAAAAAGAAAAAAGCCAAACAGATTTGTCTTTCAAAAGTATGACATCAATCTTAATTTGTCTTCTGTTCTTGAATTTTTTTGTAAGTATGATAGGCTTATGGCGTGGTCATGTTCAATATGGGAATGATACTAGGTCAAGCCTAGCCGCTAATTTGCTGCAAAACGCAGTGATTCTGTGACTCTAATAGCTTTGAAACACCAAGACTTGTTCAGCTGCTCATCTGCTCTTGTTTCCCTCCACCTTGCTAATTCTGTTGCTTTGCAGACAATCTCTTGACTTTCTTACTCTTGATTCCATGCATGTTAAAGCTGCGAAAGGGCTGACGTGTTTGCTTTTATACCAGCCTGTGATAACAACTGCAACATGAGAGTTTGAGCACAGGAAGCTAAATATCCCAAAATGACTGTGTTAAGTACAAAAGGCAGGACTTTACCTTCAAATTACTTAGTAGCTTCTGGTGGTGAATTAAGTCAGGCAATAACAAGTATTGTTATTGAGTAAATGAGTATTCATGGCCAGATATACTTCTTGAGTAGTTCTGCTTCTATTAACACCTCAGCTGCTATTGAACTGTCAATAAGCTGTTCAGGCACTGCTACGAAAATATAGTAGTAATACAATTTTTATTCAGTGTTAAATGTCAGGTATTGCTTTATAAAAAGTGTGTTGGTGAGACATACTTATTAATTCTTACCTTCACATGATTTCCAAGCAGAATTTACTGCTTCAGTTTATTTTAAAGGAATTTGTATCCCTTCACCTTGGAAATTGGAAGCATAATTAAGAGGAAAACGGGAGAGCCTGTATGTTAGAGATTTGCTTCACCAAATGCTTAACTGCCACTGTAATCAGGCATTAACTGAACTTTATAACATGTTAGGGAGAAACAACCAACCCCACACCAAGCTCTGAGTCCCAATAAAGTATTCATGGCAAAATTAAACTCCCCCTCACAGAATTTTGCCTTCTCCTTCCTCATGAAGCAGTACTTCAAAGGGCTCCAAAAGCAAACATCATCTGATGAGAGAGCTGCAGCTTTCTGTGGCAGTTTCAGCATCGATACTGTCCAGTGCAAGTAACTGATAGCTTTAAAAAGCTTAATTGGGAAAGGACTTTTTTTTTGACATTCCTACTTGTGCTGGTGCATTACTGTAACGTTGTGCTTTGTCAGGTTTGGGAATGCGATGCTTCCCTCTACTGGCCGACACACAGAGAGGAAATTTCATTACCTGGTGAAACAAGCAACAAAAATAGGTTAAAAAGAGCAGCCTATGCTTAGGACTGACGTTAGAGGATCGTCTTCGCAGTCTCTTGCACAAAATGAATTGAATCACTTACCTGCATCACAAAACAATTTCATGTTGTAAAGTGACTAAAATTACATCGGGCAGTTTTGGGAAAGGGTAAGTACACAGATATTTAGAGCTAACTCGTGTCTACTAGTAACAATAAGGCAAAGTATTTGTAGGCCATTACAAAGAGTGTACAATGAAGTATATGAATTTTTCAAGGAAGACTCTTATTCAATGTAGAGCCCATAAACCATATAGCTTTTGACTAGCACGTAAAATGGATTTATCTTTCTGCTCAACTTCAAGAGTTTAAATGCTCCCTTTAATTTCAGGTGACAACTTGTGTATAAATCTCATCGTGTGAGTTGATGCAAAACCCCCACAAGTTTTGTGGTCAGTTCCAGTATCTAAGATAAGAAGAAGCTTTTGACTGTAGTGTATTCTCTACTAAATGAGTTACCAGTGATGGTAATGTCCTAATTAACATCAGCATTCAAAGATGCTCAGTACAGTTTAGGATTGTGTTGTGTATGAGAGCTCCATGCTGTCAAAGCACTTGGGTATCACAGGGTGATCTTTCAAGTGATTAAGAGACTTCTATGTTTGCACCACAATTTCTTCTTTCCTCAAATGATGCTATTTTTGCCTCTTGTGTAATGTTGCCGATTCTTTGCCTTTGTAGCTAGAGATGAACAGCTTGCTGAGTGACCTTTTCTTCCTTTAAAAGTGTAAGTTCTTATGCTAAATTGGCCATAGCTACTGGGAGGCTTCTCAGGTTGGCTCCCCTGAGATCCATAGAGACTGAAGGTCTACAGTCAGGACTGTACATTTGTTCAAGTGGATCCGCTGTGCTCTCGTTGCGCAGCTGTTACCCTGTAGTAACAGGCAGAAGGTTGATTGCTCTGGTGTTGGGAGTGCACATTCAACAAGATAACATTGCTGGGAATTGCCAAGGAGATGAGTATGTCTGGTGGTGGGCTTCTGTCTATTTGAGTCTCCCTTGCATTTTTTTTTATCACTACAATTACAAAAATTTAATTCTTGGTACTTTGGCTTAGTTTTGTTTCATGTTCTGTGCTTTTTGGAGTGTAACCTGTGCTAATTAAATGATGTTTCCTCCTGAGGGCTCTCAGTTTTGGCAAGAAAGGTAGCAGCTGCACCATGCTGATGAGGAATGACAAAACCTGTGTAAAGAGTGGTGCTTCTGCTCAGTCAGATGGAATAGCTATAGCATTGGGGATTTTACAGTGTATAATTGTATAGCTAAAGTCCCACAAAGTAAGAATTTCTAGTGGAAGGCTGTCATTAGCAAATATGCACATTGCTGCCTCCTTGGAGTTAGCAGCCAGAAGTAGGCTGACACTTGAATTTCATTTCCAGTTGAGGTTTTGACCTTCAGAGGCTTTGTGCTCTAGGTTCCATGTCCATATAATAGAGTTTAAGTCACAGGAGTTTTGGGTATATAATTTTCATAGTACTTCACAATATCTTGGTGAAAGGAGGTACGTAGGTGTCATTTACACTAGATGAGTCTGAACTGCACTCTCAACAAAGTCTTTCAGTTAATATACAATAAAATCATAATTATATTCCTAGTATCCTTGGCAACAGATTATGGTCACAAAAGGTGATATTACAGTTCGGTATTAATTACTGATAAAGAGATCAAAAAGAAGGAAGAACAGAGTCGTTTGTGGGGTGTAAATAAACATGATGTAAGAAATATTAAATGCATTGCAGGGAATATATAGAGGCATGGTCTCTAAAGAAATGAAGAAATCACTTTCACAGAGCATGAAATTGAAGAGATTTTATGCTTGATGGTTCAAATACATACAAAGCAATGGTGTTTATTGGATATGGTTCATTAATTATATTAATTAATAACAATTACGGGGAATTGTGTCAAATTTTCTTTTTAAGAAAGGCAGCCCATGAGACACAAGGATTATTGGGTGATAAACTGATGGCAATTTGTTCTATCAGAACTTTTTACAGAGGAAGTACCTGATTATAAATCCTTGTGCTATAGATACTTTTCAAACTCTCTGCTGTGTTTCATGATAAATATTCCTTGTAATTCTGAGCTTGAGCTTTCAAACCATGTAATAGGAATACAGGAAATGTATTCCCTTATATACCTCCTCAGAAAAGGTTAATATTATAAGAAACTCTTCTTGTACCAGCATATCTTTTTAAATATCCCCTTCTCCATTTACTTGCTACGCAGTACTTTTAAATGCTATAGTTCTCACTAGCACGTACTGAGCTTACTTTCCTGTCCCCTTTTCTCCCTGCTCTCTTTGAAATAAGAACTGATAGAAGTAATAACCTTGGAAGGCAGAGTTCTTCTGTTTATTTTTGAAGAAATGATTCTGTCGCCATCTGGATGACAAATTCTATGCTTCAATTCCTAGCTATGGCATCAGTAAGGAAGATGGAAATGAGGAGACAGTTAGCAAGGTGTGTGAAGAATATTTGTAGAAATAAGATCTCTGAAATAGGACAATAATGAATAGAAGTAAAGGGTAATGCAGGCATGTGAATTCTAAATGCTTTCCAACCTGAAATAACACTGGCTTCTGGGAACATATTTTAACTGATTTTTGTATTACTTCGGAGGCAAAGAAGAATAAGGCATAATATGGCATTATTGGACACAGTTTGAGGTTGGAAATGGTGATGGTGTCTGCTTTGAAGTGACTTAATGTAAATTTTCCCCACATGCACAATTTTAAGTCTAAAATTGGGTGACAAGAGCGCTGCAATTTAGTATGTGATAATACATCTTGCCTCTGACAGATTGGGTTACTAAAGTTTATTAAAGTGCATTTGGTAGTAAATATCAAGACCTGGTTTTGCTTTCAGTTTAAATAAAGATCTTTATAGGAGAGGGAAGACATCAGAAGGGAAAATGATTCTGTGATTATTTATTGACTTATGGGTGGGCGGTTTGGAGCCAGGCTTTGTTCTGTGCATTTATATGGCTGCTTAATGATACAGTAGCAGCCTTACACTGTGACTGTTTTTTACAAGAAACAGTGAGAATTTAAAATGAACTGTATGAGGATATATTGCTAGTGCACACATGGATGTGCACGTGTGCATCTGTTACTCGATTGTCAAGTTGTCCTTTTTAATTGTCTGGAGCTCATGCAGTATTGTGGTGGTGGTTAACTACTTGTGCTCTGATGTTCAGCTACCACAAGGCTGCAAAATAATCAGGCTTCAAACTGTGTACTTAAAGTAAGTAGCTGAAGGTTTAGGAAACCAAGTGTTAGCAAAACCTATTCTGTGAATAAATGTTACAAGTAATTTAGATGATCTAATTATATTATAATTTATATTTCAGTTGGTGAACAGAACGTCCCATCTTGAGTTATCGCTATATTTTCTGCCAAATAGTGTAGATTAGATTTAGTTCCTTATTGCAAGACATATGTAATCCCTCTGTTTCCTCTCAGTCCCTGGAGGTGCAATGCTGCATTGCATACTCATTCTTGCTTGGTGTGATGAGGAATTGCTAAAGTACTTATCATAAGGGTAGGGATAGCTTTGCTTGTCGGAAGTTTAATAGTTTAATTTAGAAGCAATTGTCAGGAAGTCTTGCATCTGAAGTATCTGTTACACTTTTATGCTCTATCCATACAGGGATGCTTCCTGCACTCTGGTCCCGTGCCTGTTTAACTATTCTTGAGGATGCCCCTTTGGTTGAGATTAAAAGTGGATAAACGCTACTTCTCTCTGTGGCTGTACAAGATGGCACAAGTGTCTGTAAGGCCCAATTACACATAGTCCCTGTACTTTCTAAAATAATGCTGAACTTCTCTTTATAAATGTCCAGTAAAAAAGGAAGTGAAGGGACTATGTAAAAGGAAGTTTCCCTATGGCTAGAAATGAGCAATAGTAAACATAAGAACAAATTACTTCCAGTTGCAGAAATGTTGATTATTATTTCACCTCCTTAATGGTGAAGTGAGGGTTTTTTAACTAAAGTTCTTGTCAAATTAGCATAGCTATAACTAAGCATTAGATGTGTCTGTGAGGAACATGTCATCAAGAATGCCAAAACTGAGCTTGAAATGTGCAGGGGAAATTGTGCACTTTATTTGCATAAAAACTACATGGCCTTTTAAAATTTGGCTAGCAACACTTGAGTTATATCTGGAAATTATAATTATTAAAGGTGCTTCTGATCTATATATACAATTTTGGAGGCTTTCCTAAAATATTCATGAATTTGTTAGACAGTGGATTGTATCCTGGAAAAATACAAGGGGGGTTTTACGTGATTTGTATTGATAACTTAGTTCTAATGTCTACCAAAATTTTACAGCGTCAAGACTTTCCTTCCGCTTTGGAGTCTGGAAATCTTCTGATTGGTATGGACAAGCCCATCTTCAGTGTGAATATAGTCTGCTGAAGTTCTGCAGGATTGGGGTCTCATGGGTTTTCAGAGAAATGTTCAGAATTTGATACCAAAGAGCAGTGAGATCATGTGGAATTGCGATGGAGTTGTGTTCGGATTCTGTTCACAGGGAAGGGTCCAAAACTGGGAGTTGTATTTGTCAGTTCAGTTCTAGTAAGTGAATGAGTTGCTGCACAAGCTTGTTTGGTACTATGAGGTAATTTAATGATTTCTATTCTACCTGGGCAAATTATTCCTACAGTAACTTTCTTTTACTCTGTACTGATTTTAGTTCAGCTTACTGTAACGTGTCCTCAGTTACCTGCATTAAATAGCACTTGGTGAGTAATGTGGCAAATGAATGAAAACATCCACATCAATAACATATTGTATTTTTAAAAATCATTTTTGTTGAAGCAAGGAAAGCATCTGTTTGGACACAAAACATTGGCTACACTTAGCATGTGTGAAGAGAGAACAGAAGCAATGCTTAACGCTTTCATCTCCTCTTTAGAGGCATGATAGGAGCTGGATAGGAGGCATGATGGTGTAAAATTGTCTAACCCTTCCCTGATGAGCCTTGCTGAGATTCTCAGAAAGGGTAGGCACTGGAATAAGAATAACTGGAAAACTTAATCTTGGCTGAGAGTCTGTTACTCAGTCTGTACATTAGCATTAGATAGGAAAGGAAAATAAGAAATAACTTGGGTCTGTAGAACTGCAGAATTTTACTATAGATAGGCTGCAAGATTAAGGAGCTGTCTTGGCACGTTATGATTCAAAGACCAGGAGCCTTATCTGCCTTTCTATCCTAAGGAGTTTTTCTAGGAATTTCACACTTGAGATATCACACTGTAATTGGGTTAAATCACTGTATTTTGTCTCAATTTTCCTCAATACTTTGATTTTTATCATTTTGTTCTATCATTATCCCTTTTCTGTCTCTTGGCTTGGCTCTAATTTCTTGAAGTAATTTGAGAAACATGTACCAATAGTGGTGGGCGAGTGCTTTTGTACAAATGAGCACGCACAGCAGTGGATCCCAAAACTCCAATGCTAAAATCTCTGTGGTAGGTAATATCTAATACCAGGCTGAGCAGTATCACACTGAAGTCTCTAAGCTAATTGTATGACATCTGCAAGACGTGTTTGTAACGTTTAGTGTGATGAAAACACAGTGGGCTGTAATATTATGCATTTGGGAAGAAACAGAGAAAGATGAATTCATCAGTTTATTGCTTAGATGTATTAGCTAAAGTAAAACCAAACCAAACAACCCCCCCCATCTTGACTTTTTCTAGTAGTGCTGTGATACTCATGGAACCTATTTTCATTAAGAGTAGAAGAGGGAAATAATTCACTCTGTTGCTGTGAAGTAGAAGGTTACTCAGGGACCGGTGGTGAACCAGCAATTCCATTGTGGAGGGCAGCTTTTATTATATTTCTTATTATGGTTAGGAAATGTCTTTGTTCAAAAACTCATTTTATTGTGTGATGAGAGTTCAGCAAAGGTTCTTCAGTTCACTTAGCTTCTCATTTGGGCTAGAGAAATGTCTTGTAAGGTCTGTCTTCAAAATGTGGCCTTCTCTTTTTATTTTATTCAGGGAGATTTTGGTGTTTGCTTTGCTGAATCTTGTTAAAAAATGAGAGCATTACAGGTTACTTTGACTTGTCCCAGTCAAATATTCAGCAGTCCACAAATGCTGACTCCCATTAAGGGTAGTCTGAACTTCTGTGCTGTGGAGCTATTCAAGCGAGGGATTATTTGCTGCACAGTTGAAAATTCCTGCTAAAAACTTCAGTTTCTTTATTACTCTTTTTAAGAATAATTCATTGTCTAGAGCCCTTTCCTCCTCACAGGCAGGAAGGTAGATGTTTTATTTGAGGTAATTGTTCTGTTTGGGCACCTTTGGTGCCAGCCAGCCAGTCAGTTCTGCTTGTTTTCTGTAGCTTTGTTTTTCATCCCATCAGAATACATCGAAAGTGGAATCTTAATTTTTCTACTTCAGCAGTAAAGTGCAACATAGTTACTTCCCTTATGCAGTATGAAAACTAGATATCTATTTCCTAAAATCCTGTTTGGCTCTTCTGGGCTTCTTATGGCCTGGGCAGTGGAAGCAGCAATGAGACTGATCTCTGGATAGAACTTTTGAACTAACTAATGAGAATTTTGGGGTTGCCTGCAGTCATCAATACATGTGCCAGTTTAACTTTTGATCAGGTAAATATGCCCTTAACTCTTGAGGCTGGTAAATTAATTCCTCTATTCTTTTTTGGCATAGCTTAATCTCTTTCCTTGTACCATCAAGCGACAGTCTCATATGTTATTAATCCCATTTAATGTTAAGCTGTGCATGAAGATCTGCTGGCTGCCAAAGTGCAAAATGATCTGAGTGTTGTATGTGGTTTGTGCAGTGATGCTTGGCACTCTCTAAGGAAAGGAGAGAAATGGTGGAAAAGTAACATTGATTTTAACTTAATACTTGATCTCTGCTAGCAGTTAGAGGGCAGGAAATTCTTAAAAGTAACATAGGAAAGTAGTTGTTAAACTGTTATGAGAGGACTTGCAGCGTGGGGCTCATCTTCTGAGAACAGGGGTTTTGCCTTGAGGAGATAATCAATAGTGGAACTTCTGTGTTAAAGCTACTAGTGGTTGCCTGTAATCTTTGAAAGAACTGCTGCTGTCTAACAAGGATGAAATCTTTTAGTTCACATTGTGTTGTGTGTATGCTCTAGGTCATGCCTGAGCTAGCTGAGGAGGAGAGAGAGGTTGTACCTTGTTTAAGATTAACAGAACAAAATTTGCCTGTCCTGGCAAGGAGACTATAGCAAGCTGGTGAGTAGAGAGTTCAGGTGTGGGGTGTGCCTGTCTGGAGTAGCACAGTGGGACACAGATCTAACAGGAGAGAGGGGTTAAAAAGCCCTATGTGGAGTCTTTCCACCGTTGGGGTTTTCTGGGCTGAAGGAAGCCCTGCTACTTCCCTAAAGAGAAGTGGAGTCTGTAATGCCGTGTGCTTTGATTTCTGTGCTCTAGAAATTCTAAGCTTCTCTTTATTTAGATTTTTCTTGTCCCAGTGCTTTCTAGTGTTCTATTTCTATTAAAATAACTGGAGTTGTTGTTTTCCCAGTGGTATGTACCTGGATTATGTTAAAGAAGTAGAAAAACTTCCTTGAGCAGGGAGGAAGAGGGAGGAATGGGAAGCGCTTTAATGAGAATACTGTATTAGTATTATTTGTGATAGTGAGAAAGTGAGGCAGTCTGTATGAGGAACACAAATAGCATAACTGTCTAACAGCTTCTGTTTTTGAAGCTATTAATAACATTCCAGTTCCTGTTTACTGTGTATTCTAAGCCAAGCAGCCTTTCTATGCACAGCATTCTAGTATTCTCTCTGAATGTTGACAGGGAGCTTAAAAGCATTGGGTAAGATGTACCTGCCTTGTGCCTTTTCCTGGGATTCTTGCAAGTCTGGCCTGTACTCTGCAGGGAGCTTAGCTGACTGCAGAAAAAGCTTAATGTGATATAGATGAGTGCCTGAACACCTTTCTACCTTCTAGGCCAATACTCTTGCATACGTACATCTGTTCCAATAACATGTTAACTGTAGCCAGCATGCCCATGCCTCTCAAGTGTTCTTGAGTCCACAAGTGAAAACTTGATTCATTCATAAACTAACTTCATTGACACATTGGTTGGAAGTGTTGCTTCTCTAGTGTCACTCTTCAGCTTCTGTCTAGAGCAAGGATTACTATATAAATGGGAGGATCTGGTTATTCTAGGTTTCCTTATTGTATGTGGAGAAGGTGAGTGAGATTTAGTAGACTCACCTTCTTAAAAGATTTCTAGTAAATTATAGGTTTTCTTACTTATACCTGCTATGCCTTTTTGTCATCTGTTCTGGAAGCTGCACGTATTTTTGCTGTATGTATTTTTCCTGGGCTATTTTTTGTACATGTCTGTGTTATTTTATATACTTTCTTTAGTCTTTTTGAATTTTATCTACTACAATGAATTTACGATTCTATTATCAGAATATAGTATAGTCTCTTTCCTGGTTTTGAATCTAAAAGTGTATGGAAAAGAAAACTCCTAGATCTCTTTCAAAATATAAGTAACTGAACTTCCCAAGTTTATGAATCAGATAATTACAGACATGACTTTTGCCAGACCTTACTGCTTGTTTTTATTTCTGTAGTCTTAAAAGCTTCAAATAATCATTCTCAATGGACTGAAAAATAGTTTCCATGTAAGATAATAAATTTGGCAGCATAGTTTCAAAATCCTTTAACTGATCCTGCAAACAGATGTTTAGGCGAAATATTGCTCATCTAAAAGCAGATACTGCTAATGTATAATAACTTCATAAAATTGCTGGAAACTTGCTTTCGTATTGAGAGAATCAGTGTTAATAAGTTAGATCAGTCATTTTTATTTAGGCAATACATAAAAGCATATGTCTTCCTGCTTTACCAGCTGTCATAAAATTGTGGAGAAAAAGGTTGTTTCCAAGCTCTCCAAAGGGAATATTTCACAGAAGTATTTTGACCTTTATAGCTTACAAAACCAATTGACTTCCTTTGCCCATAAACTGTTTTTTGGCTGAGATTTGTTCTACAGCAAGGCTTTAGTTGTGAGGAAAAATACCAGCTCTGAAGACAGTAACTTCTAGTGCCTTCTAGTGGTTTTACTTATTACAGATTGCTCTTGTAAAAGAACCCAACTCATTTCTTCAACTGAGTCGCATCATTCCAAATTTAATGTGTCCCCCTCAATATTTCTTAATAGTCAACAATTATTAGCGCACTTCAATGATACTTGCATTGTAAGAAGCACAAGGCATGTTACACTAGTGACATAATTTCACATAATATATTTTTGTGGGTTTTAATCTTGAGGCCTTTGCCTGTTTCTATTCTTTTGAGCAGTGTATAGGCATTTCCTGCTGGATCAGCATATCCCAGTTTGAAAATGAATGGCCTTTTTTTTTCCTTTTTTATTCTTGGGGTAGTGTTTAAAAAATCCCCCAAACCATCCAACCATCCCACCAACTGAAAACCAAAAACCAGCCCTGCCTGAAGTGTTGCCACTGAGGAGCAAAGTAAAGCAGTGTGACAGTTTGACCATTGAACTGAATGTTAGGATAGTTTAAAATCATCAGCTGACAAAGGAAAGTAAACTGATAGTAATTTTGAACTTGGTTTGCCATTAGACACCAGCCAAAGAGCAACTTATGTAAGTCTACAATCTTCATATTTCAAGGTGTAGGGAGTTTGAGTGTTTTGCATTAATTAAACAGACCTGATTTTTGGAACTCCTCAGTAGATTTCTCATTGTAACAAGTATTGAAAAATATTATTGTGCTTTTCCCTTCTGCTGTATCTGCCACTTCTCAGTAGAAAATATTAATATCTCTGTAAATAGATGTATCTTTTAATGGATACTGACTTTATCCTACATAAGAGGATATATATTGTCAGTATATTCTCCTGATGACTCTTCTGTAGTTCATCTTCATGTTGAGTTATTAGAAATCAAAACCTGTCACTGTTATAATTTCTATTGCTTCCCAACTTTGTGTAACCTTCTATGAGGTCTTTTGTTTCTCATCAAGCACTGAAACTCACACTGGGAAGTGTGAGGAAGTTGTTTTCTATTAGCATGGCATAGGAGAAATGGCATAATAAATTATACCCTCAGAAAATTAAAACATCACAGAAAACTCTCATTTTCAGTAAGTCCTGGAAGAGTTCTTGTGAAGAAAAACATTGCTTTTCTCTCAGATTCACATTATTTTCTAGAAGTATCAGAATTACATATTCAAAGATCTTGGTATTATTTGCTATGCACTGATATTAAAGATGAAATGGCAGCAGGGTGGTGTCAGCTTCTGTGTGTAAACTTCTCTGGAGGTTATGTAAAAGGCAGTTTCTGGGATAGTGTTTTGGAGGCACAGGTGGAGAGCTGTGAAGGCTGCTACAGCTGTAGGAAGATAGGGTAAAGGTACTCTTTATGAGATAGTGAATATTTGCAAAAATCAACCTTTAAGTAAGCAGGAAAGTTAAGTCATAAGATCTAGCTTTTACCTGGGTAGCCTTGTAAAGATGCTGAAGAAAGGAAACTATTAACTGGTGAGGTGTGACACAAATTGAGGTATAGTAGTCTTACTGAAGGGATAAGCGCATACAAGGATGGCAGCAGTGCTCAAGGCCACTGTAATATAGAGGCAGGAAAATCTTGAATCAGCAAATTAAGATCAAGTTTCTGAAGATGATGATCCATGGGGAAGGTATACTGTGCTCAGTGTGAAGAACTAGTGCCTGTGGGCCCTTTAATCTCTGTCATTAAACTTAAAAGGAAACAAAGCAATTGCTCTCTGTGCTGTCCAAGGTAAGTGCCATGTAGAGGCACGAGTTATGAGAGGCATTACAAGTGGTCCAGCTACTCTACTACTAGCATGAGAGTGATGCTTCAAGCTAGAGGAGGAAAAGCAAGTCCCAGTGGAGTCAGAAGTCTTGTGATGAAGCCTGGCTGCTGGCTGTACTAATAGCTTCAAAGTGTGAAGCTATTGGATTTCAAAGTGATGGCACTGGTGTATTCTTAAATTAGTAGGGTGCTAACCATATAATAGTTTACATACCTATTCCTACTGCACTAAGTTTGTTCTGGGTTCAGCAGTAGCAGTCATTTTTCTCCTTCTTAGTAGCTGGTGCGGCGTTGTGTTTTGACTTTCAGCCTGGGAACAGTGCTGATAACACTGATGGTTTTAGTTGCTGCTCAGAAATGTTTACTCTGACCAAGGACTTTCTGAGTCTCATGCTCTGCCAGGGAGGAGGGGAAGCCGGGAGGAAGCAGAGACAGGACACCTGACCCAAACTAACCAAAGAGGTATTCCATACCACAGCATGTCTTGTCCACTATATAAACTAGGGGCAGTTACCCGGAAGGGTTAGATCACTGCTAGAGTCGGGTTAAGTATCGGTTGACAGATGGTGAGTGATTGTATTTCTCTTCCCTTGTTATCTCCCTTATCATTATTATTATTATTGGCTGTAGCAGCAGTGGTTTGTGTTATACCTTAGTTACTGGACTGCTCTTATCTCAGACTGTGGGAGTTAACATTCTTTCGATTCTCCTCCCCATCCCTCTGGGAGCCAGGGGAGGAAGGGGGGGAAGTGAGTGAGCAGCTGTGTGCTTCTGAGTTACCAGCTGGGCTTAAACCATGACATGGAATTTTTAATTCAGAACAATATCTTAATTTTCAGTGGTATGTGATCTATAGTAGCCTTAGGGGTGTTTAATACTTGTTTGGGCCCAGCTGAATTTAAAACTGGGGTTTTTTCATTCTAGTTTAGTATTTGCAATCCTTGTCCTTATTTCTGTAATAAAATTGCAAATGCTTTTCATGTTCTTAATGTAGTAGTTACCTGAGAAAGAACAACACATATCTGAGATTTAGTGTTTGCCATGTAATTTCAGTGTTCACCTTAATTCAGTTTGATTCTAGACTTCTGTTGTGAAAGATAGGGTAGGTTCCTTGTAAGTGTTCTTTCTCATTGACATCTCTCATTTCTTCAGACGCACTCCTTTAAATCTCTGAAGAAAACTAAGGTATAGGTTGAAACCTTTCCTTCATAAAAATGCTCAGCTACCTGACAATAATCAATATAAAGCACAAATTGGAGGTAGGATTAAACTAACCAGGAAGTTAGTATAGAAAATAAGCTTTCAAGGACTAAAATCATTATTGACTAGAAAGTCTTCAAGGACATTATTTGAGAGTTGCCAAGGAAACATAACCTTCCCAGTGATAGTATGCATTGCACATAATAAGTAACTGGAGTATTTCTGACAATGACTGATTCACTTCAGCATATTTATTCTTCAGCCTCTACAAAAATTACAGATGTCTGCATCCAGCTAGATCAGTATCCACTACGTATACTGAACTCTATGTACTCCATATTTGATGTTGCAAGTAGAATCAAAACAAAGTCAGGGTATCATTTTTTTCTAATGGGAAAATTGTCATTTTGTGGAACAGGCAGTGAGTGTGTTTCTGGCTGGTCGTTCTTGATTAACCCAAATGGATCCTCTACCTGAATAAGAGACCTGAGGCTTTGAAATGGTTAAGTGAGGTCTAAAAGAAGCACCAATGATGCCTGTAATGGTGGCAGCATCAGAAAGACAGGCCTTTCCAGCTCTACTTTTTTCTTTAGTGCTGTAAATGATTCAGGGTGACCTAATCTGCCCAGAACTTTGTCAGGCAAGAATTATGTTTTAGACCTAAAGTAGTATTAGAAGCTTTTTTATATGTAGTCACAACATACTGTAATGTTCTCTGATGAGGCTAATGTTGGGACTGTGAACCACTTGGAGCATGGTTACAGTGGAGGAATAATCCTTTCTTTGAAAACTCAGATTTCACAGAGCAGATGCTGTAATTATAACTGTAAAAGCAGTTAAAGATATAAATGCTCACAGTGCTATCATGTGTGTAATGCAGTGTTTGGTAAACTGTGGGAGTGGAGCATCTGCACAGGTCTTGGGAGCTATGAGGGTGATCCCTTGCTACTACTTTCCAGGTAGGAAATGCACCCTTGCTTACCCTACTGAGAAAGTGCCATCAAGATACATATAGTATAGTGCTATAAGGTGCTATAGAGGTCATTTTTCTGCAGCCTGAATTCCATGAATTCAAGTAAATAGAAGATACGTAAATTGAAGTTTCCCTGGGAAACATTAAAAAGACTGAATAATGGTTATTTCTTGCCAAATAGGCATTTGCACAGATTTCACCTTGTCTGCAGAATTGATTTTTCTCCATTAAGCAGATTGTTTTATAATTTAGCAGTACATAATCCTTTCTTCGTTTTGATGTTGGCATTTGGATGATTTTTAAATGGGTCTTACTAAGAAATGAAAGCCAATGACTTAATTGAACCGGGGCTGAAATAATCCCAAAAGATGCCTTTTTACATTGTACATTAATGCATGTTGTTGTCATTATCTTATATAAATGACTGGGTTTTTTTTTTTGCCCTGCTTTCTAGGCTCATCTCTGTTTTATTGAACAAATCATAGTGAAAATCCAGTGAAGACCTCCATGTCCTGTAATCTGCATGAAATATGCCTGTATCCGTTATCCAAGCACAATCTGAAAATTGATCACAGCTCTTGCTCACTGCCATGTTACTGTGATATTTGGCAGCAAGAATGCCATTTCTAAGTCAGAGAATGAAGTGACTGAGAATGTCTTGAATTAAAAACGATCCTCATCTTATTGAGGAGGAGTCATGAAGAGATTGAAATCATGTACAGCCTTTCCTGAGGCATGCAATCTAGCTGGAACTAAATTATTTGGAGAAACCATAACTTTGGCTGAAGTTACAAAATGCAAGTTGTGTAACTTTAGTCAAGCATCTATGCGGTTCTTGATGTTGTATTTTTACTGGCATGTGAGATAGAAAATGGGATGTCTAACTTGGGATTTATGAAGATGTTTCATGCTAATTGTGCATTGACCCAGTGCTAATGGCATGGACATCACTATCTTGGTGATGTTTAAAAACATGATAGCTGTACAGTTAAATGAGTACGCAATCGGTCCTTGAATAAATGTCATTACTTCCCTAACACAAGCATCTTAATTTATCTTTGTGTGGAGTAAACAGGAAGTTGAGACTTTTGTTTTATGTTAGTCATATTCAGAGGACTCTTCAGTACATGCAGTTGGGTGTGGAGGGAAAAGACAAGCCTGTTACTGTATGGGGAGCTGAAGCCTGTCCTCTCTTTCGACATTTTTATGAAATAGCTAATGAACAAATATAAAGAGTCAAACTACAACAGTATTGTTCAAATCATAATATTATGAAAGGCATTTTTTTACAGCTCAAATTCAGAGCTATTTTTCATCATAAGCTTGTAATGAAGTTTTAGACTAAACTGAAGAGGTTCACTTAAAAAACAGAACCCCAAACAACTAAAAGTAAAATTTAAGTTTTGTTGCTGGCTTTTGCAGAGACACAAACCTGGTTCTATTTGATATTAGTGGTGTAGAATCATAGAATAGTTAGGGTTGGAAAGGACCTTTAAGATCATCAAGTTCCAACCCCCCTGCCATGGGCAGGGACAAAGTATTAGTTCATCTTCAACCTTAGAGCTAGGGACAAAGTGAACCTTGGAGCTAAGGGCAGAATGAGCTGTAGGCCAACTGGTTTGCAACAGAGATTTGTCTAATGCTTTGTTTTCTTCCCTGATCCTCTCTCAGCAGCCCAGACTTTCCCTTGTCTTCCAATGAGATGATGCTAACATGGAAGAGTAATGACAGGGATTTCTTTTCTCTTGTAGCCACATGATTTGCTGTTAGGGGAGCTAATAAGAATATATAGCAGAAAAGAAGAAAAAACAACGGTACCTAGTGGTCTGGCTCTCTGAAACTATGTGTAAGTAGTTTATTTGGTAACTAGAAAACTTTGGTCTGTGAGATCATTAATGAAATGTTCTCTTGATAAGATTTGTATCTTATTAATTAAACTGTAAGAACTTTCAAAAACATGCCAAAAATCTGTGATGGATAAACAACAAACTGAACTCCAAGCAGTTTGGGAAAAGCTCTTCATAGAATTTTATGTGTGTGTGTGTTGCTTTTATAATGGAGCCGGTTTAACACCTCATTTTTCATGTTCACTCGGTATTATATTTAGTTACAGTTTCTGAATGTGTGCATAGACATTTTCAAGGAGAGCACTAGAGACCAGAATCCAATTTTGGTATGCCAGACAGGATTTTTTTGTTGTTTTCTAGCAGCGCATCTCACTTCTCCTTTTCTGTAATTTTCCCTTTGGATTCCTTAGAATTTCCTGCTCATGTTACATTAAGTGTATTGCATGGCAAACAGTGCTAAATATCCTGCTCTCAGGAAGAAATTTTACGATTAAACTCCTGTTATCATTGCATATAAATCTTTTCGCAGGATTATTCTGCTTCATACCACTGAAGGAAAAGTTAAAGTTGTGTTTGGTTTCTCCGTTGTTACCACTGTTGGTTGAGTGGGTTTGGTTTAGTTTTCTCCCCGTTACTGGCAAGCTTGTGGAACTGAGGTGAACATTCACAACAATGACCTACCAAACAGATTGCTCAGAGCTGAGGTGTTTGACAAGGTAAGCTTAGGTAGTGGTAATTCAGTCAGACACATACTGAAACGTAATAGAGAAATGTGGGAAATTAACCCCCATATCAAATAATGTTAAAATCAGGTAGTTTAAATGTGTGGATCATATGTTAAAAAAACACCTATAACAAACTTAAATGGCTTTTTTTTTTTTTTTTACTATTAAAAAATGGGAACTGAACTTTTGATATCACAAATACAGTTACCTGTGACCTTGGCAGTGGAGGGAAGAGGAATGGCAAGACGAAAGGTCACTGAAGCCAGCTATACGCACAGTTACGTACATGAAGTTTCTCTGGGGGATAAACAACTGTGCAGAAATTCTTCAAGCGGATTTATTTAGTTATTTCATCCTTATCACTTCTGCAGCTTAGCTTTGGGTCTGCTTCTGCTGCAAGCAAGTCGTGTCTTTTTTTCCAGTCTCTTGCTTTTCTTTCCCAGACCGCAAAGAGCCTATTCAGCTAAGAGAAGCAAATGCAAAGAAAGGAGTGGGAAGGAGAAAAAACAGCAGTCGGGGAGCCTGCAGCATATGAGCAGTCTTCTCCTTCAACAGTGTTCTCCTTGAGCTTGTAGATAACAAGCTGCAAAGAAAGGACAACAGGAACGGGCAGCTGTCAGTTTTACTGTTTAGCCACAGTCTTTTTAACAGAAGACAGAAAACAGTATTTCAGGAGTAAACTGAAAACAACTAGCTACACCATCTGTTATGGTGGGAGTAACCATATGGAATAAAGTTCAAAGGGTGTTACATTATGGCTGTTAACTCTTTGACTACGTTTCTGTTATACTCAAACAAGTAACTGAGGTAGCTACTGATTATCAGGGACTAACTCTGTGGAATAGGATAGATCTCATCAATAGTGTCAGAAATAATTTACTATAGTACATGATACTGAGGGTGAAGCTTTGCTCGGGCCAGTGGTAATGAGGAGTGGCAAGGGGGAAATAAAAGGTGTTTTCTAGGGATAGCTGGCAGGTACTGCAGCAGTGCTCCACTTCACCAGCAGATACGGCTTCAGAATACCGAGTATGTGCTAACTAAAACTAAGAGGAGAGGAAGTACGTAGTGACTTTCTGAACTAGTAGGTTTGAATATGTGGAATAAACTAAAGGCAAGATGGTAACACAATGAATGTTATGCTTTTTAATTCTTTACTGCATGCTTTGCTCCCTTCTCCAGTGTAGCTTCATCTCCCTAACTGAAGGCAATATGCTTTGATTTTTAAGGTAACTTCCTAGTTTGGCTGTTACTACACTAAAGTTTCTTCAAACTGATAATTTCCTTTTGACAGGGATTAGAGTATGGTGTTGCAGTCCCTTACTTGCATACCATTGTTGTGGAGGAACTTAAACAGTTTTGAAAGAGGTAAAAATAAAGCATTTTGTTTTAGCAAGATCTTACTGTAGCATCTTGTGCATTTCCAACCATTCTACTACATTATTGGATGCTGTTCACATCCAATGTGAATAGCAGATAGATTTATTACACTTATTATTAAGTCTCTGAATTGCTAATAAATAGAAACATTTGTATTATTACATGTTGATAGGTTCTGCAATGGAAGTGGTAATATGTCCATATTTCATGTGGTGCTGAGCCTCCGACACATTAACAGTTCTTCCAGTAAGAAAATGTAGCTTTTTAAAAATCATTATTTTATTTGATACCAGGGAGCAGTCTTATGTCAGGTTCCTAATATCTATACTCTCTGGTAAATGACCTTGTTCTGCATATAGTGCTTACAGTTAATCTGGGCATACACTGATAAGGATCTAAAGCTAGTCAGATGGCCTTGTAGCTCAGATTGTAATCATATTACTGGCTGGCTGTTTTGGTTACTCATGCAGTGATCCCAAGGCACTCAGCAATTGATGCATAATTGTATTAACAGACTGCCTAATACTCTGAGGAGTCGGTTCAGTGCCATTCTCTTCTAGGTGGCAACTGAAACACTTTTGTGCTAATGACATTACTACTTTGAATCCTTGTATAATAAAAGTGGGACCCCCCTGACTGTAGGAAAACTGAAAACAGTTTTTGGTGTGTCTTAGAGTTTCCAAACAATATAGTTAGTTGAGTTCCATGGATGTTAAGACTGATGTTTTCTTATTAACAGTTAATAAAAGGGCAATGATGGCTGGGTTGGTGGGAGCATGTGTGGCTCTTTGTGAAGCATCAGAAATAATTGTAAGTATTTTATATAGTGTAGCCAAGAGAATATTTGCAATAAAGTCTTAAAAATATAATCAAAAGCTTTCTCAGTGAAGTTTAAAATGTTACACAATTATGTGTCAGAAAGGTTCCCCCATCAGGAAAGGGATAGGACTAAATGATTCCCCCCAGGGTACCTTCCAGATCTGTGGTGTTAGACTTAAACTGATCTCTGTTGGGTGGTAGCTACTGGAGTAGCTACTTAATTCCCCATCTCTGGCATAAAAGATAATCTACACTACCAAAGCGAGATGGCAAAGACATTATGACATAGTTACTTCATGTTTCTTATGCTTATAAACACAGTTTCTAAATTGCATTGAGGAAATCTACTTTCAATCAGAAGCAGTTAATATTTATGGTGTTATGATACAGTTGTTATTTAGCTGAGTAAACGTCATCTGAGCGTTATTCCGTATTGAACTGTAATAAATCCAACTTAGAGTTTCATTCTTAAAGGTTAATCTATGTTAGTTTTATAAATTAAGTTAGACAAGGACTTAGCTTCTCTTGATTGACCCAAATTAGAAAGAAGATGAAAAGAGCTTAAGGCCATCAGTGTAGGGATGTGAGAAATTTCATGGCTTCAGCTGAGAAAACTTGATTTGCAGAATTCAAGATGTGACAGCTATGTTTTAAGATATTTCCTATCCCCTCCTTACCCCCAACAATGACTTTTCAGTGGGGATGTGGGAATGTAATGCAGCTGGTGTGCGGAACCCCATAGTGAGAAGTTCCTCATATGCTTAGTTGTTACTCAAAGCTGTCACCATCTCGTGACAAAGAAAGGTATTCCACCTTTCATCATTCCCAGTTGTTTCCATAATTCTAATGTTTTGAAATAGCAGGTGTATAAACTAGAAAATGCCACTGTGTTTTTGCTCTGGTTTTGGTTTTATTTCCTGTCAGGTGGCTGCCAAGGTCTAGCTAATGGGGTTTTCTTTCTAATATACTGGCTCTTTATTTGTGCTTGTACAGATTTGTGATTCATTTGGTTACATATATTTACTTCTAACATTAGGTATCAAAAAAGCTTTAAAGAGCAAGTTTAGGGAATGAATCCCTTTAGTGTGTTGGGGTTTCGCTTATTGGAAAGGATTTGGCTTCAAAATAGAAGTGTGATAAGAAAATTAGGATAAATTCTGATGAAATGTTGCCTGCAGGCACAAGTCTTGCCCATAACTGTCCAAGCCATAATTTTTATTGTTAGGTATTTTGAGGTTGTTTGGAGCAAGCTAATGGAAATAAGCATAAATCCAAAAGGTTTAGAGGCAGTAGTAAATCCAGTAAGTGACACCATGAGCATGACAGCAACTAGTTCTGGTATATAATAAAGAGGCCATCATTGTACTTGTGGGTTTCTTAGTTCCCCTGGATTGCAAATTTGTCACTGGATGCAAGTTAAAATATTCATACTTGTATGGCAGAACAGTGGATCGAACTGCAGAATATGATCTACTTAACTCAGTTTCAGCATCCACGTTGTCATGGTAGCATTTTGTGTATGTAGGAGTTAGATGAATGCTGCAAAATACATGTTTTGAGTACGTGGGATGGAATTTCTTTTTGATCACAAAGGTAGTTTGTGAGCAGGAGAATAGCTGAATGCTGTAGACAGTTCTTGAGCTGTGAGAAACCCACTTGTAATTCACCTGAATGCTTTTGACATTGGACTTCCTTAGATGGGTTTGAGTTGCAAATTTTTAGGATTGGTTTTGGGGGATTTGTGGGTTTGTTTTAATCACTATAGAACAACAGGAATTTCCTTTGTTCAATATAGAACAGAACTGATTTGGTGAAATATCTTTTGTTTCAGGATCATAGTTTCAAATTACAACTTATTCCTTCTTTTCACCAGTTTGTGTAATAAGGTTGATGCGTATAAAGTAAAAAACATTTGTTGTTGCTAAATCCAGAGTTATAATCTGGTTCCCATACTTGGCACTAGCTAGCCAGTCTGTTACAGCATTTATCAACCCTAACTGTTTAATTCTGTATTTGTGGCTAGTGATGCTGGACTTCAATTTATGCATTTCCAGCAAAAGTTTCTTGATGTTTTGGTCATCTTCTTCATAAAAATGTTCAAAATTACAGTTAAAAGCTGCGTTCAAAGGTTTGTATTGAATCATTTTGTGTAATATTTATTTTCCTACATTAATCCCTGCTCAGAACAGTTGTCTGTTGATAACTGCCTTTAGTAAGACTTGGGTTTGGCAGACTGTTGCTTTTCTGTACAAATTAGCGATGTTTAGCAATAAGCTTCTTATTATAGTTACTAAAGCATTGGACAAACTGGCTGTATAAAGTCCTAATGATTAAGCATTTTTGTGTTTCTCAATACGATGACCATTTCAGGCTAGAAGCAATTTTCTATGAACTGTATGGTGGAATAGATTTGCTGTTGAGTTTCTAATAGGCATCAAGAGCTACCAGGAAAAACTTCTTTGGTTTAACATAATGGCACATTCTGTTATTAATTTATTCTTGTCAGTTAAAGTCCTTGACATTTGTCTAATGTGGAAAGGTGATCTGTACATGCTCGACATGTTATGTTGGTCAGTAGTACTAGAACTCAGATTTGGAAAATGCAGTTCATATTTGCAGCGTTCATGTTGTAGTGGTTTTACTTCCAGTCTTGTTATTTCCCAGTTTAAGGACTTTGTAGTGCGCCTTCTGTTACTCCAGGTATAGATGTGTTTACATACACCCCTGCCTCTGAAAAGTTGCTTTATAATGTAACTCCTGTTATATTTGACTTACTGAGAATGTCAGAAGTGTCAAACAAGCAAGTGTTTAAATATGAGGTAAAGCCGAAAAGACTGATAACTGCAAAATAGAGAACTGAGATAATACTGAATCTTAAATTTCTATGAACTTGGGCTGTGTTTTTTCAGTTACGTAGTGGAACTAGGTCTCTGTGTTGTAGAGGGTGGCAGGTTTTTTTTAGGGAGTAATGGAATGGCACAGATTACAAGGGGAGAAAAATAGCTTTTCAGGGTGAGTACTGTGTGGAAATTTCCTGTTATCTACTTGTTATTTTGACAATACCACATGCTGGGGGCTGTGCCATAGCTAAATTTTTTTCCTTAAATAGCATGTTTTGTGGCTGTAAGTGGAAACAATAAATGTTGATTGCTCAGCAGTGATACTTATCTAAGTTTAGCCAGCTGATGTTGCAAGTCCCATAATTCAAACAATGCAATGAGCCATTTTGTTAATCACTCATTCTGTGACAAAATCTACTGAAATGAGTTTCTTGTTAAACAGCCTGCACTCTCTTGAGCAGGGAAAGCTGAGCTTGAGTTTACCACATGAATGGTAAACTTGGATGAAACCCCAAATTGTATTTCTGCCTGTTGAGAACTATAAGTTCTCCTGAGTTATATGGCAGATGTTTGTGTTATGCAAATAAAGGATTGAGCTCAGATGAGAAAGAACCTGAAGCTCTGGTCACAGTGAATGACATCAGTACGCAACTTCTCTGTTTAGATAGAGTTTTGAATAATTTTTTCAGCATCTAGCATGCATGAACAGTCAGGTGATGTGTTTGTTAGGATACAAAAAGCCTTGGTAAACAAGAAAAGCACAGGCCTTCAGTTAAGCAGTTTCTAGTTGATGTTAACCAGCAAGAAAAAGAAATCTGGTCATCTACTTTATTTCAAGTCCAAGCCCAAATATGTTTGCCAATATTTAAGTTGATCTGGGTGAAGGATGACGAACACGAGTTGTATTAAGGAAAATTCCAATAGGGTGCCAAGAAAAGGAATTCTGCAGTATGGGTCATCAATACTGGAACAGGTACCCAGGATGTGAAATCTTTATCTTAGGCAATACTCAGAGCTTAGCTGACGTGTTGCTGAGTGACCTGCTTCAAAAATGAAGTTAGCCAAGTTTTGAGCCCTGGTGTAGGGAGGAATGGGAATTAGCAGGATGATTCTGAGGTCACCTTCCCAAATAAACCATTCTGTGATTTTTGTAGGGACATGCAAAAAATGCCTTAATGGTGTCTGGATCTCCTTTTTTCCAAAGCTACTGCCTTTTCTGCGTTAGAGGCATAATTTAATTTATGGTCTTAAAAGGCCAATACAGTTTCTAAAGATAGTATGCAACTACATTGAATAGTAGCTATTTTGAATATAGATGTGCTAAGCTTATGATTTAAATATCTTTTTGAGAAAAGATGGAATTGACTAGGTATTTTCTTTCATCTCTAAAGCAACTTTGATTCATATTTAATGGTAGATTCCTCATAGAATCATAGAATGGTTTGGGTTTGAACTTGCTGGGCACCCTCCTTGTCACCCTAAGGATTTTGAACTCCACCATTTCGTGGTCACGGCAGCCAAGGCTGCCCTCGAACTTCACATTCCTCATGAGCCCCTCCTTGTCGATGAGAACAAGGTCCAGCATACCACCTCTTCTCGTTGGCTTCTGTATCTCTTGGAGAAGGAAGTTGCCATCAATGCATTCCAGGAACCTGCTGGATTGCTTATGCCCTGCTGTATTCTTCCCCCAACAGACATCTGTGGGGTTGAAGTCCCCCATGAGGACCAGGGCTTGTAAACATGAGGCTTCTTCTGTCTGTCTACAGAGGCCCTCATCCACTCAGTCTTCCACAATGCTGATTTTCTTTAATGCTTTCATGTTAATTCTTTACTGATGTGTGTGTGTGTATATATATATATATAGATAGATAGATAGATATGGAAGTTGTTTTTCTTAGAAAATAACTCTGAAAGCAGAAGCAGCATTGACTTATTGTGGTCATGCTTGTAACTTTGATTCATATGCAATATTAGATATTTCCTATATAATATTTACAATCACATTAAAGACCTGAAGATGAGTGCAGAAGCAGTAGTGAAAACCCAAAAATGGGATCACTGATAGAGTGAAACTACTGAGCAGGAATGCACAATTCTGGATTATGTATAACGTGATTCATGTGGTCTTTGAAATTCTGAACAGCTGATGAAGCTAACAGATGATATATACTGATGTTGAAGTTGTGCAAAGAATTAATGTGTTCTCTGTAGGAAGTAGCGTAACCTGGAAGTAGTAAAAAATGCTGAGGCAATTTTATTATGGAGCTTTTTTGTTTGGTGTTTTTTTTAAGAGCTGTTTCTTCTTAGTGCAACTACCAAACACGTGATTCCATGCAGTTCAGAGTGATTTTGTACATATCTCTTTGTAGTCAAAATCTGGGTAAGCAACAATCTGTAACTGCTACTCAGGAGACTCTAAAGGGGAAAAGAGGGAGAACTGCATCAAGATGCATGCTGCCTGGGAAAAAACAGTCTGATTTGAGGATGGACCAAGATAAGATTACCTTTAGTCCTTTGACTGCCTCTTAGTACTTATGTCCTTTACACACATTGCAAAATTGGGCCTTTGGCACTTGTGACTGCTTTAGTCTGCACTTGGTACAATATTTTAGTTCTTTGGATCTTGTTACAGAGCAAGTAAGGTGTTGATTCCAAATGCAGTGGCAGAGGGGATGCAAAAACTTGCTTTCTTCTGCTTTCAGCACAACTGAGTTTTTAGTACCTTGACTATACCTATCTAGTTTTTACTGTAAGTATGTGTGACTGAATGTCAAGTGGTTGAACTGAGCTGCCCATCCAAGCATTTCTGACTACAGTCAGTATGTATAGTCCGTATGGCTAGTAATTTTGCTCCGTAGCAAAAGTGAAAAGTTCAGTTAAATTTTCGTATCTCAGACAGAGCCAAATTAGCACTTTTGGAGTGAGTGAGAAGCATTTTAAGAAGTGGGAAAATTGGTGAGATAATTATGCGATGTCCAGATTATACAGACACAAACTCTAGTAATTCAACTGTTAAAAGGCCTTCTTATATGCATACCACTTAGTGTTTCAATGTAGTTACATAAGAGAATTTCTTCTAAGTTGTCATTTTATAAAATGGCATTGTTATTCCAACTTTTAAAGAGCTAACAGCAATTTAAAGGAATTTTGTAGTTATCTGCCTGGTGGTCATTTAGGGAAAATGACAGAATGGGAAAAGGAAATGACAGAATGGAGTGCAAAGTAATACTGGTTACTAAGAGCTCACAAAATAAATCCTGAAGAGTTTTAGCCATCCAGTTACTGATGGAATTTTTCCAGACATTGTTGAAAAATAACAAATCAGTTAATACCCTTTATGTTATTATCATTGTCCTGGTTTTTACTGGGATAGAGCCAGGGTTTTTTTCCTACTAGTTGGTACAGTGCTGTATTGTGGGCTTAGGATGAGAGTAATGTTGATAATACTGCGCTGTTTTAATTATTGCTGAGCAGTGCTTGCACTAATTCAAGGACTTCTCAGCTTTTCATTCCACCCCACCTTTGAGGAGGCTGAGGGTACAGTAAGCTGGGAGGAGACTCAGCCAGGACAGGTCACCCCAACTGACCCAAGGGCTATTGCAGACCATATGACTTATGCTTAGTGTATAAACTAGGGGGAAAGCTGGCTGGGGCTGTTCCTTGGGAGCTGGTTGGGCAGCATTTGGCAGGTGGTGAGCAGTTGCATTGTGCTTTGCTTGTTTTGTATATTCTAATTCTATTATTATTATTATTATTATCCCTTCTGTTTCTGTCCTGTTAGACTGTAGTTCAACCCATGAATTTTTCTCTTTTCCCCGAGTTCTCCCTCCGTCCCTGTGAGAAGGGCAGTGAGTGTGTGGCTGTGTGGTGGTTAGCTACTGCTGGGTTAAACCACACCAGTCCTTTTTAGCACCCAACGTGGGGTAGGAAGGGTTGAGATAAAGGCAGACCTGGCTGGAGCATGTTAAACCAAATTTGTTATACACTTGCATTGCATTAGTTTTTAATAGTCGGAGGTCACAATGTTGATGTATTTTCCTCTCAGAGTTGTAGAATGCGTTCAGAGTTGGGTTGTGTAACACTCTCAGTATGTGTTCCCTGTTGTACTGTTTATCATCTCTGCGGGGTGGGTTAAGGTTATAACTTTGCTGTGCTTTGCAGCACTGCCTTATGAGATGACAGAATTGGTCGTGAGACTAAGCTGGCATTTGTACTCGGCATTGCCGTTATCTCCGTACTTCGGGAGCCATCTATCGCCAACTCTTAATAATTACACCTTTTATCTTTTAAAGACCAGATCTATGGGGCAGATGTCTTCCTTCCCCAGGCTAATTACAATAGCTCTTGAGAACCCCGAATAACCTCGGGATGTTCAAACACAGCATTCCACTATTGTTATGTCTCCTGAATGGGTTTCAAGTCTTCATTAGGGCTGAACTACTGCTACACAGATCTGCCCTCAGACTGAAGAGCTGTAAGAGGCAGGGTGTGGGGGATAGCGTGAGCAAGGCTTAGGACAGTGGTCACCTCGAGCATGTTGGGATTTCACCCAAAATGAGCTGTTTAGTGTTTACCTACCTGCTGGGTTAACCATGACAGTGATAAAATAATTTGCTTCTTTACAGTAGGTGCACAGTGTGATTTGTCAAAGTTGCAAGTTCTTAAAAATTAGTTCTTTTTCATTTCCAAACTTTGGTGGGTGTTAAAGAAGGTGGAAGCTGTTATTCTGCACAGTATGAACCTCTTGGAAATGCAGGCAAAGTGGAACAATTCAGGGCTGGCTAGGCTGGCTGCAAACCCCGGTGTAGGTGGTAACCGAATGTTGCTTCTTGTACCTCCTGCTGTGGTGGTTTGGGTTGTTTTTTTTTCCCTTTATTTGTGTACCCCCACCCCCTCTGCTTCCAATGTATATGCAGACTAAGGTGAAACAAGTATCTGGGGGTTCAGTCTCTGAGAATGACTTGTGTTAAATAAAAAGACGCAGTAATGTTTGCACAGATCATATTCTGTAGCTACATGGCTGCACCAGAAAGAAGCGGAATGTTTTATACTTTTTGTTTTGGTACTCATTACCACTGCCACAGTTGTTCTTCTCAAACTGATGAAGCTAAAACTAACATACATTACTTAGATTGCTTCTCAAGCCCCTTGTAAGGCCATTTGTAATGGTTTCATCTTAAACTTGGGGTAAAGCTGCTGTAGCTGACACTTTTTATGGTAGAATGACAATCACTACACCAAAATGACTGGAATGCTTTTTCCAATGGAACTATTGTTCCTCAGCTGGTACCAAGGCCCTGAGGTAGCTCACTTTTTTTGATTGCTGTGAACTTGCCTTGTTTTATCTCAAAGCTCAAAATCCTGCAACTTCTCTGTGTATGAACATAGCCCCTTTCTGGCTGCTCTTATGGCACCCAACCCCATTCTTGCTCTGCAGAAACAAGGATAGCTTGGTGTATTCCAATTAGTCTTCCATATAATTTGTCTAATCATAAAAAAAGGGGAAAAAAACCTTCTCAACAACCTACAAAGTGATACTTGTTCTCTGTGAATATCAGTTTAAGCAAGAGCTAATAAGATGAATTCATACAACTCATCAATGTCAGGTTTTTCAGCTTTGTTCTTTAAATTGAAGACTGTAAAAGAATTTTCTGGGCTGGTTGTAAAGGTTTAAATGTTCTACCTCCAAAATGAATGGAATGCAATTCAGTCTCTGCTACTTTTATTCATCTGAATCTGTCAAGACAGGAGCCAATTAGTGATACAGATGATTCAAGGAACTAGACTGAGGCCACCAAAGGGTTCCATGTAGATCAAAGAAACATCCCGACTTCACAGTGACCTCCTGTCACTTTTAGTGATAGTGTGACTCTCCAGCAAGTTCTACAGAAGTAAAAAACTCAGTGATTCTGTTATGTTCCTGAAATTTCTAGCTTTCAGGTTCCTTGGACTTAATGGGCTCATAAGTATGCCTAGAAAATGAAAAGTTTCAGAAAGTTTGCAGGTGGCTCATTATAACATTATAATAATGACCCCTGACAGAGTATGAACAAGAGAACTCTATTGGCTTAAGATCGGTATTAACTTGTCACTTAAACCAGTGTTTACTATTATGTGACTTGCCACTAAATATGTACAACTCTAATTTTTCACTTATATTTTTTTTAAGAAAGTCTTCAAATCATTATACTTCTTTTCCTAAACTTTGACAACAAAGATTTAAAACAGAAACTTTTTTTCCTTACTGAATAAATGGGGTTTTCTTTTAATAATTTTAAGGAGAGACCATAGTGGTAGCTACTATTGCCTCTTGCACCTCTGTTTGGGTGCACAGCTAGGCTGCCTTTCCAGACTTTTAAACTTAGTGTGAAGTCTGTTTTTTCCTCTCAATCAATTTGCCCTTTGTGGCTGAGAGCTATCTTACCCTTGGTACGTCCACTCGGGTTATACTGTGATGCTGGCACTGTCACAGCTCCCTGCAGCGGTGTAGAAGCAGCACGGTTTCATGTTTTGTGATTGAGTAGCTGCTCAAAACCCTGCAAAGACCAACCTTTTTTAATCTGCAGCAAGTGACTGGCATTTTGATAATGCACCCAAGGCAAGTTAGACAGCTGTTAGTGTTTTTGAGGAACCTCATGGCATCATGTAGGAAACCTGCACTGTCACCCAGTACATCTACACTCAGGATTATGTTTTCTACTCCTGAAGCACTCAGAATGGTATATCTTTCTTGTTAAGGTGGAGTGATTTCATTCTTGTTTCCTGCTGTTTAGTTACCACTGTTCCTGTTTGGTGTAAGCCCTGAAGTGGATTTGTGTTTGTTTCAGTGATAGAATGAGGGCAGCAGTGGAAAACTGCACAGCCTTGTTTTTTCTCTATGGACTTAGAATAAGTGACCACATGCTCAGTTTGGAAGCTGGTTGTGTCTAGAATTCAAAATGATACGACAAGAACCTGCAGAGCTTAATTTTCTTTAAACTGCTAAATTGAAATCTGAACATGGGGAGTGTCTGTGGAAGGGGCATTCAATGAATCACTTAACAGCAGAGTACCTACAGATTCAGGAGCTAATAGATTATTATCTGCCACAACTTAAAATCCTGTAACCAAATAAAATTCTAAATATAGGTTCTTATTCCTGTGTGCTGCTTGAGCAGCCTTTGCTAAATTGTTCTGCTCATAATTTAATGTTCATCCTTTTAACTTTGAAGGCATATTGCCAAAAAATTACACATACAGCTAAAGAAAAAGAAATCGGTGAGTGTAGCCCATAAATAAGCTACACAGTCTTACTTCTTTTTTTCCAGGTTCTTCAACAAATGACAAAGGTATAGCTTTCAAAAATACATTTACCAAAAAGAAGTTTTTCAAATCATTTCTTGTACATACAGCTATGCTTTTAATGACTGTTGCAGTAAGCTTGGTAAATGGCTTTCACTCTATTTTAAGTGCATTTCTGCCTAAGTGTTCTTATTGTAAATTCAGTTAGTTACTTTGGTCCTGCTTGGCGGAGCTCAGTGTTTTAGGTGGAAATGCTTTCCAGCTCTGCTGCATTGAGTTTAGTAAAGGGAGAACTGTCACAAGTGGTGTTCATTGTAATGACTGTGATTCCGGAGTATACATGAGAAACAATATACCGTAATTAAACCATTAATTGCAAACTGTGGGAGACCTTTACTTCAGGACACAATGTTTTGCTTATCCTTTGATAAGCAAATGAATGTGATGTGATAAGCAAATGAATGTGATGTGATAAGCAAATTAAGCGATGAAGGGCTCTTTCTTGGACAGCCATTTGTGCTTGGACTAGAAATGAATTGATGTTCTTGTTTTCATCATACTGAGATGAGGCATTTAGACCATTATACATTTGTTTCATTGTCTTTACTATTCCACTAAAATGACACTTCTGAAAATGATTTTGTATTCGTGGCTAAATTTTGGGCTACTATTCCTGTAACCATGCAATATACATCCAAAAGTGAATCTAAACAGCAGCAAACAAAATATCAGACTTCAGTTTTGGTGGTTAAGCAGACATCCAATAGAAGTTCCAGCCCTTGTAGACTCTGTAGGACTGGATTATCCTTAGCATTGGAAGGTGTTTCCCAATGTCTCAACAGAAACCTCTGTGCTGCAGTTTAACCCATTGTGATGCATAAGAAGATATATACTTCCTTTTTGCAGCAGCCTATTCTGAATTTAGGTGGTTATTGTATACTTCCTTTTATTGACTTGCTTTTTTTCAGAGATTTTTGGAGATTTTCAGTGGTTAGTCACACATGAATTTTGAATGTCAAAAAGGAAAAAGAAGATGCTAAATTTGTGGGGTACACTAGGGTACAGATTACTTTTTCATACTGAGGAGTAATTGAATAAAAAGGAGAGAAGGCAACAGCAGTGGGAGCCTGCTGAGGGTGTTGTTATGGGGGAAAAGTGGAAGATATTGATGTATTTGAGTAGACTTGTTTAACAGTTTTTATGCATTTTATATATGAGACTGAATTACAGAGTTCTGTAGTCTGGGTATTTTTCCCATGTATTCTGGGGATACAAAGCTGCTTAAATGGAAGACCAGAAAATGGGCTTGGAATCAGTCTGATAGATCGAAAAACTTGACAAGCATAGATCAGAAAATAACTGATGCTTCAAATAATATGAAAATAATGTGCAATTAATTAATGTTGGCTTCATTGCGTCTACATTCTGTATAAGGGAGATGAGCAGCATACTAATAAAATCAGTTATTACATGGAGAGAAAAGTAGCAAAATAAAGGGAATGGTTTCTATCCATTAAGTACTTTGAAAGAATTTAAGTATTTGGAATGGTTTTGAAGCATTAAGCAACGTAGAGACAAAATATATGCTTCAATGCAAGTACTTACCTCTCTTGTGGAACACGATATTGTTTAAAAAAGATTAGTGCGAAAAGACACTTATTCAGAAACACAAAGTTTAAAACATTCCTAAAGCCTACTCATTTCTTGCGTTTTGTTGTAATTTGTCCAAACCCACAAAATAGAACTCAACAGAGGCAAGATGCTAAACTACACTGAAAAATACTGAGCGATGCTGCATGTAGAGGAAGATGAAATGCAATACAGAAATTCTGTATTGGCTGAGATTAAATGCAGCTTTCAAAAGCTGCATAAAATTGAAGCCATTAGCTTATGTTTCTTATGTTTGCATTTAAGCAGTGGAGTTTTAAAGCTAGACAGTTATAAAATTGTAAATTATAAACAGACAGGTAACATTACACATTATAGGAAGATGGCTCTGTTTGATTATGATACTAGAGAAAATGTTTTAAGAAATTATTAAGAGCTAGAGTCATAAAGCATTGGACTGTTGAGAGAGACAAAGATTTGTGTCAGGATACAGAGATTGTTTGCTACTGGAAGCAGATTACCCCCCCCCCAAAATTTACTACTAGGAGCACTGAAACACCTAAGTTCTACTAACATACTGCCACTTCTTCCCCCTTCGTGGAAACTCATAGTTTCTGTCATTTGCTTGTAGGTATTTTAGGTATTTTTCAGTGTTTGCTGTTATTTGCATGAATAGTTATTAATACACTGTCAGGTGATAAGTCTATTTTCTTATGCTGTAAAAGTTCTCTTCTGAGAACGTGGAATAAATGAAAACTTCAAGCATTTGCTTCTTCTAACATAATGGAGCTTTTAAGTTATGATCTAAATGACATAAACCGCTAGAGAACTGCTCTTGGGGAATATAAGAGCGTCAGTCCCAGTGCCAACAGTGCTTCCAGCAGTCTGAAGGAGTGAGGCAGGGTAGGTGGGTGTCAGCTGTAGGATGGAATATTTTGGAGTAAGATATGCTGGTTTTAATTCTGTATAATGATGTGCAGTCAGGTTTGGGACAGAGGCAGTCGCTGTTTAGGCAACTCCTTTATAAGAATGCCATTGGAGCAGACCTTTGTCATGATCAAGATAAAGAATATATACATACATATTCATTTATTTTCAAAAAAGTAATATCAATGATCATGTGCACAGTGCTTTAGATTTATCAAGAAAATGTTCATGTTTGGACTTGCAAATGAGACACTGAAATTGTCTTTTCTTTCCTACAGGCAGGTGAGCAAGCAGAGCAGACTGAGAGGACAAGAGCCAGCCACAAGCAGAGGAAGTCATTTTGTCAGGTAGGAGTAGCGGGGAAATGTGAATATGAGACTTGAAATTAAATGGAAATGAATGGTAATCGTGGGTTTAGATTATTACGCTCAGAATTCCACTTATAGCCTAGTTTCCCACTAAGGTCTGATGCCAGAAAACTTGATGAAGTTGCTCTGTAAAACTATCTTCACCACAACTGACAGTGAAATAGTCATGTGTGACTAGAATCAACTGGAACATCTTTTGGCCAGTGATTAAAGTTATATCACCCAAGATAATTAAAAAGGTTAGTGTAAAAGAAGTATCTTATTCCTACTGAAAAACCAGTCTTTCAGTCCCATTTGTTTTGCTTTATTTTCACTTTTTACAAGTGCATACTGAATACACAGTCCATGATTCAACTACCACACTTGTTTTCAAGCTGTGAAATCCTACGCAAAGGCAATAAGTACAAAAATATGGAGCTTAAAATTGTATTCTGATATTTGTGTTACAGACTTGAAAACCGATAGACCTGTTAAACTGAAATATCAGCCTTCCAACAGCAAGCACTAGTTATAAGCTGAACTATTTCAGTAACTGTAAACATAATAAAAATCCTCGTGATGCATCTCTGAAAAGTTCATTTGATGAAACTCGTAAGAAATACATTGAATTCCAAGGAATGAGTAATCCTGCATTACTGCTGAGAGGTAAATAATTTTTTTTCAAGTGACAAGAAGGAACCATGTTTTGTTATGGAAGTAACAGTACAAAATAAAAGCCCTGGAAAATAGCTTTTTTTTTTACAGAAATCAAGATTTCTATAACTGAACTCGATTCTTCTGAGCTGATAAAAATGCTTCCAAATTGAAAGCATGTCCAGAAGTCTTTTCAAGCCTGTGCATTTGTTCTTGTGGCAATGTAAGCATTGCTTCATTACTGGGGTATTTTGGTGAAAGGGTCAGTTTATAACTGAATTATACTTCAGTCTGACAAGTAAGCCACTTGGAGCTTATGACTCCCAGTCTCAGATGAGGAAATGGATTAGTTTTAAATTGTGTCAAAATTTCATCAGTAAATCTTCTTGGCTGTAGTGGAGGAGAAACATATTTTACTTAGTTGACATGAAAAGTGAAAAGCAGTGTGTAATAGTTTCCTGGAAGCACTGGGAAGAGGAGGTGGCTGTTTCTTTCAGAAATGCTCAAAGTGTGTTTGTAGTCCAAAGAACTAAGTTTTCGTATTACTGTGAGACAGTTAAATGTGAAAGTGTGTTGTTGTAAAGGAAGTGTGTGTTAGCACAAAGGTGCAAAACGGTTCCTCTTCTTTGGATAACCCTTCATGCAAATGCCATTTTTATGCAGTAAACATACAACAGTACAATAATAACTTTTCTTTGCAACACAAGATTAGTGAATGAAGCAGATTAATTACAAGCATTTTGGTTACTTTTAACTATGTTATCATCAATTGTTGATTTACTGCTGTGGTCCATCCAGATGGCTGAAACCTGCGCTTAGTGTGCTGCTGAAGCAGGCTTGCTTTTTGCAGAAATAAACATGGAAATTCAATGCTGGAGATGTTCCAGAAGAGAATCAAACTTCAACTGTGTGACCATTAGCAACTATTGTGGTGAAGTAGGCATAGCTCTGTGCAGTATGACAATGCAGACGATATCCCTGCATTTGATGTGGGAAAGGAATGCTTATTTGGATCTATTTCTAGTTTGGTCCTATAGGTTCAAAAGCATTATAATGATCAGGATACATCAGATGTGTTACTTGAGCACACCTTCTGGTTGGATTTAATCCAAAAGGAATGTACTTGACTTGTTTTGTACTTGAATAATTTCAGGATGTGAACCAGTGTGTGTCCACTAGTGGGAATGATCAGAAAGTATACCCCTGTGAACTAAATGAGAACGTAGATACACCAGTCTACCAACCCCACAGTTATCTCTGGTGTGTTAGACACCACCTTCTCTGGCATGAAAGGTAAATGCAGTTGTTCAAGTTATACTAGTCTGAGTCTCCAATAACAGCATGGGTTATTTACGCTCTGGATGTTAGCCATTTGGTTTTAAATGCTACACCTGCATCTTAATAGTTCAAGTAAAAGCACCACTTGTTCTAGGTATACATGTTTTGATAAAATGTAGTGGGCAGTGTGCCTTCCTGAAGTGATCTTGCTTAGCCAAGCACTGTAACCTTGCAGTTTAACCATGTGCACGTCATCTTGTTTCAGAAATCATCCTTGTGAATCAAGTCCGTATGCATACTACCTACTTTAATAGCATCTTTAGCTTGCTATGTGGTTGCTTGCTTTTTCTGTTGAGTGAATGTTTCTTTATGGATCATGTGGAGCTCTGTTAAAGTAAGTTGGCTGTAGATGCATGTCCTGGGTTCAGCAGTAGCAGTCATGTTTCTCCTCCTTGGTAGCTGGTGCAGTGCAGTGTTTTGACTTTCAGCTCGGGAACAGAGCTGATAGAGATGTTTTGGTTTGGCCAACGACTTTGTGAGCCTCATGCTCTGCCAGGGAGGAGGGGAAGCCGGGAGGAAGCAGAGACAGGACACCTGACCCAAACTGACCAAAGAGCTATTCCATACCATAGCACGTCATGCCCAGGATGTAACTGGGAGTTAGCCGGAAGGGCTGGGAGACTGCAGGGTTGGAGGAGGTATCGGTCGGTGCTTGGTTGGGCCTGGGGGGCGAGTTATCGGTCAGCGGGTGGTGAGGTGTTGTATTCTGTTCCCTTGTTATTTCCTTTATCATTATTATCATTGGTGGTAGCAGTAGTGATTTGTGTTATACCTTAGTTACTAAACTGTTCTTATCTCAACCTGTGGGAGTTGCATTCTTTTGATTCTCCTCTCCGTCCCTCCGAGAGCAGGGGGAGGGCAAGAAAGGAGGGGGGGAAGTGAGCGAACGAATTACCTGACTGGGTTTAAACCACGACAATGCAGCTTAATACTGTTTTGATAGAAGGGTTTTGTACCTTCTGTTGAGAATGTGTTTTCCTTTGGTTTATGTCTTTATTAGAAATCTAGGCAGCTTTCTTGGATTTAAAGGGGCAAAAAATATGAATAGACACGTTCCTTTTTTTTAATGTTCTATTTACTAGGTGTGATCAGTGTGACTACTCTCTGGTCTTTCATCTCACCCTCCCTTAGAAGCTGAGAGTTAAGATAGCACTCTATTCTCTAACAAAGTAGCACTTTTCTACTGGTGACAGCTCCATCAACCTTTTCTGTGACTGTTTTCTTCAAAACAAGCTAGGAATTATCAGGAATTGAATGTTCATGTTTGTATTCTCTTTAGTCCTCTGTTGCAAATACTAAATATGCCCCTTTCTCCCTGGGAAGCATGTAGTTCTTCCCTGCTAATGAGATTTCACACACTAAAATATACTGGTAAGAGCACAGTAGAGCTAAGATTACATGTCTAAAGTTGTTCCTGTTGCTAGGAAAAGATGAACCTGCTATCTAAAGGGCTGTTTTTTTTTTCTTCTAGAACTATCCAATATATTCTGTTAAAATTTTACTAAATTGAGGTCATAAAATTAATTTCTCATTTGCTAGGCCAAAATCTAGAGCACAGTAATACTTAGAGTGAGCTCAAAACAGTACTTTAAAAGCTAAATTATCATAAAATGGTAAATATAGGAGTTTTTCTGTAGTGCACGAGCTATTTTTCTCTCTGCTGTAGTATTTTATCTGCAGTGTAATTAAGATTGTTCCAATTCCTTTGCTGTTTTTTCTTGCATGTGTTATTCCTATTCCTTTGTTGGTTTTTCTTGCATGTCAGATGATTTTGGGCAAGCTCTCAATTCTCTTCCTTATTCCCCAGCTTGAGGATAGTCATCCCAACTCTTATTGCTTTTGCAAGGAAATTTTTCCTTGGGAGGTACTATTCTGAGCACAGAGTTTTGTAACAGTGGGAATTATTATCTGTGACTAAGAACAATCTCTGTGGAGCTTGTTATACAATGAAGATTAATCACATGCTTAAATATATTCCCGATTACTTGCAGCTATGAAGAGCTGAGATTACTGAAATCCATACCCATACCAAAAGAGGTACAGAACTGATCTTTTTTCCTACTGGAGTAAGGGAAAATATTTAAACTACTGCTGTTTTACCTCAAGGTCAGTAACACTTAGATGAGCTTCCATGCAATAGTCTAGAAAAAGATGTATGAATTAAGAGAGGTTAAGCCGGTCCTTGAATCATTCTAACAGAATTCTAATTGTCATTTGAATCGATCCTTATATCCTTATACAGCTCAACTGTGTTTTAAAATAAACCTTTCTTGAGAAGGGCCTTGAAGGTGTGCACAGAATAAGATATCAGTACAGAAAGTTTTACTTGGAGCCCACTTTTTCACCCTATTTATTTTTAAACAACTCTTCTTTGGAACCAATGTTTTGAGACTTAGGTACTCTTCTTGGCACGGTGTGGAGGTTTCTAGAATAGTTGGGACTTTGCAGGGTATAGGACTGGCTGTTGCATAAACGTGAATTTTATTGCCTTGTTTTCTGCTGACTTCTGTAGGTAACAATATTTACTTCTTAGCTAGGAATATATATAAAATAGAAACAAAATATATAAAATAAAAACCAATAATCAAAAAAACAAGCCAACAAAAAAACTTCAACCTGTGGGTGGCATGGTTCATTCTGTCTCTCATGTCATATATTAATTGTATTGAAAGCAGAGCTTGAAACTCTGATCTCTTGAAAACAGAAAGCTTTCCTTTCATGTAGTTATGCTAACTGATTTATTAATAACTGCAAAATATGCTGGATCAGACTTTAATAGCATTGCTTGTTACTCAAAGAATACTGTATGTTGAATTGAGTGTTGTATTTTAAAATAGTGTGACTACACTGTAATTGTCAGGCTGTTGCTCTCCTCCCACCCCGCTAACGGCCGGATTCTCATGACATGCATTGCTTTGGTATTCCAAATAGTAAAACTGGATTTCTTTGCAAAGGAAGACGGACATTGAGTGTTTCTTACAGTTGTGTCCCATGAAATGAGTTATTCAGGTCTGTCTTCAGAATAATTCTAATCTTTAGCTCCTTATGAAGGAGACAGTGGTTACTGGTGTGATGGGCCACCAACATGAGGTAAGAAAACATATGCATTTTTTTAAGTCTGAGTTCCACTGAGAGATTTGCCTGGCCTTGAATTATTAGTTTGTCTCCATAAAGGTTTTTGCAGTAGATGCTGTGGTTTCCATAGTCCTAAGTGGGAAGTATCAGTCTTGTGGGTAGGTTACTGTAAAGATTACAGCATGATACCTGAAAAAAAGTTGCTGGTTTTTTGGATAGAAATGTAGCATGCTGCAGTGCACCTAGTACATTGTGGCATGCAAAACTGCTAATGTTGATTTGCTTCTATTAAGTCAATACTGAAGATGTAGAATAAAAGTGTGAGTAAACAAGGGATTGTTATTTGAGATAAAAGCCACAGCTGAGATCGCAGGCAAGATGTCAGCAGCGATAGTCATAAGGAGCTTCTACGCTAGGTAAGAAACTGAGGATACTGTAGGCTGTTACTGAGGCTATGTGGGTTTTCTGTAGAAATTGCACATGTGGTGGATTAAACTTATATTTGAGCACCTGGATTAAGGAAAAAGTGCTTGCTTTCTTGTTCAGTAACGCTTAATTATGATCTTGTTGACAACACGTTAGGGGGAGGAAAGTTGGATGAGCACTGACACTGACACTTCAGTAGGTATTTCATACTGCTTTGGGAGAGAGAGAGGATCAGAAGGGTATGCGCACTGCTGGGGGCCCCTGGTGAAGGATGGGGAGTGCAGGCAAAGAGGGGAAAGTAATTAGGAAATTGAATTGGCTTCAAAAGCTCTGTAAGGATTTGATTGCCATTAGTGTATGTTTGAGATCTGTCACTTCGGAGTGTAAACACAGCATGATTATTGAGAATTGAAGTGTGTTCCAAGCATGGAACAAGGTCAGAAATTGGAATTGTGCAAATTAGACAATGATTTTGAGATATACATCATGACACAGAGCAATTAAAAACTGGTAACGAATGAAAAGAGATGAGGGAGAAGGTTAGAACTGTGTTTTCTTAACTGCATGGAGTAGTCAAACAGTAGAATAACTTAATTTTAATGAAAAAATAAGACTTCACAGAAGGTAATGAAAAGTCAAGTAAAAAATGTCAGTTTAATAAAGGTTCTAAGGGTTTCAGACCTTGTTGTAAAGCAGCTTTGCTCATCTCTGCATAACACATAACAGTGTTAGTAGCTATACCTTTGTATTCTGGAGTACACTAATGATGTAGTGAAATTAAAGAATAGGAATGCAATATTACATGAAAATAACTATGTGGTCTAAATTTTGTTGTTCTTACCTACAATATGGTTCAACGCCCCTCTACCCCCCTCAAATACTCACAAAGTAGAGGGGGAATAAGCAGTGCACAGCTGGTTTCTGCTCAGAGGTGGGGAGCTCCTCCATGCCTTTACTGTGGTTCTGCCAGACTGCTTTATGGTCTAAGGTGAAGAAAGCTCTTCAAGCCTTGAAATTTTAGTCCCAGGTAAGATGCTGATGTGAAAGGAAAGCTGCAAGAGACACTAGAATGTAGTTACATTCATTAAGAGAGTGAAAATCCATGTTGCTAATCGAAATGCTTGTTAAGTGTGTGCTAGTCCAGTAAGACACTCCTGACATGGAATTAATCCAAGCAAAAGTTCAGGTTTATGTGACCTGTGTGTCTTGTCGATGGGGCCCAAAGCTAAAGAACAGGGGAAGAAATCAAATGACTGATAGCTAATTACCCTTTGGCAATACGTGCTAGCAAATTGAATTTCAGAATTGGAAGAAAAACATAGGGGGCATTAGTTTCAACAAAACCAGTCTTCAGCACTTTTTAAACATATGTACTGCTGTGGTGCAACTAGGAGGAAAGAATTATGCTCTAATTCACTGGAGTATCAAAACTATGCTTCTAAAACATTTGTTAAGTTATTGCTGTATGAAGTGAATTCTTTTCAGATAGGATGTAATACAAAAGTGAGGAGGCAGTTAGAAACCAGGGTGTCAAGCAATGTGTACTTTCTCTAGTAAGAACAGGTAAAGTAGGAATGTCAATAATTTTGCCATTTCTATTGATTCATAACTCCTACATTTGTGAAATATGTCTTTCAGTCAGAAATGTGTCCTATGTTCCTACTGAATTGCTACATTTTTATCTTGGAGCCGCAGCCAAATAATTGACTTGAGGTGCTTGAAGTTGATTTCACCCTTTTTTTATGTTAGGTCTTGGGTTTGTTTTTTTTCTTTTTGTTTCATCAGCTCTGGGTTTTGTTTGTTTGTTGTTTTGTGGGTTTCTTTCAATTCCCTTGAATAGCCTCTGTTTCTAAAGGGCATTCTGAAATATTCATGCTCATATGGCAAAAGGTTGCTGAAGTCCATTCGAAAAACCAAGCAAATACAAACTTAAAAAAAAATGAAGATAGGGAGCAAGTTATTAAATATATTTATGTATTTGCTTGATATTTGTTTAAAAATAGGTATTTTTCAAATATTCTTCAACATTTCTCTTAAAAGAATTCTTTTTTTGACAATTTGTAATAAATGATGAAATATTTCACATCATGGTACATTCTATTAAGACAACCATCATTCTGAATCAGTATTTTAACATCTGTAGATACTTGCTCAAGGGAGTTGAGTGGCATTGTGTGTACTGTTTCACACTGTGTTCAAACAACCAAACCCAGTTACTTATAGCTGAAACAAGTGGTTCAACAGTGATGCCTGTGAATAAAGCTGTGTCTTCTACAAACATGCATTCTCTTCTTGGGTGTTACTTCAGAGCATGTGCTTGGGTGGCTCTAAGAGTTTGTTTAAAAAAGATCCAGTGATACTGAAGGTCAGCCTTTGGCTGCAATGCAATTCATCAGATGTTCTTTTGTAGAATAAACAGTATACAGAAACACACTTAACATACAAAGGAATCTGTTGTGCACATTAAAGTTGGTAATTACAACAGGTAATAAAGGGGGCACATAGCATAACAGTTTTGTCATACGCCGTCAACCTGCATAACTCTGTTCCATGGTATTTCATACTTTGAAACCTTTAAAACATTAATGGGACACATGGATCCGGCAGTGCTTTGCCAAGACTCAGTTACATGGCATCTGCTGTGAATACCTCCTGCTCTAAGAAAGATGGAATCTGACACTGTTTACTATCGGCTTGTGCTCCTCAAGGTGACTTTAGGAATGTTATTGTCTTCCATGTGTGGTGAACTGACTAACAAAAACTATATCTAGTGTGCTGAGTTGAAAAATAGTCCTTCAGTGGCCTTCCAGAAAAAGTCACTCAAGTAAAGACTTGATACGCAGTCTTTTCAAGCTCTGGAAGAAAAGCTGTAATATTGCATTAACGCAAAACTGACGTCTTAGTGTTTGTCCTGGCCAAACTGTTTGATACTTAGGAATCTGGTCTACTTTTATGGGAAAAGAGAGTCTCTGTTGACTTGTGGTGCTAACAGGAGACGAAGGCAGCGGAACTTATTTTGGCTTTGCAAGGCAGCAGATGAGGTGGAAAACCCAGGGGAATCTCTCCTTATTCCAAGACATTATTTTTGCACAGATGTCTTGCAGAACAGTACTGTTAGTGAACTAGGAGGACTGCTCTGACACTGTTACAGCTTGAGTTTGTTTTTATCATGTTTCTATTTTGATAAATAATCATAGGGCAGCAATGAGTAATGTTCTCTGATCTGTGTCTGTTCTTTTGTATTGTTCTAATTATGTAATTTAACTTCCTTTTGTTCTTAAATCAGTTCTCAAAATGAATACTGTTATATCATCTGTGTGTCTCTTTAATTTTTTATTACACTGGCTGATAAATAATCATATTGTCAAATCCTGCTTATCTTAGTCTTTTTGAGTCCATAGGAATACTCCGGCTAGCTAATTAAATTATAATACAAGGGAAAATTTATTATAGATAAGGAGAACAACTGCCAGAAGCTACATTATGAAATGTCTGTTAAAGTTGACTTGCTTAAATATTGATCGAGTCAAACATAAGAATCAATGTCAGATGCCAGGATGGATTTTAACCAGCAGAATACGACTTCATTTAGCATTATAGTTTCTCTCCCACCTCTTACATAAATCATTTAAGTCATTCTAATATAATGGGCTCCAAACATGTGTCGAGAAAACTTCACAACTTGGTGAGACATTTCTGCTTTTCAAGTCAGTACTTTCTGGAGAGGCCAAAGATCCATCACATCATTCCTGACTTGTTCCACATTAGTGAGAAATTATTCTAACCCTTCTGGTCCGTATCTGAAGTGTTACCAAATAACAGCAATTTTGTGTGGTGGGTTATTTGGGGTTTTTTATAGCTGATTCAGCATGAAACCAGAAGTCAGCTTTTGTATTTGACAGCTGTGTCTTACTGCTGTGAAACACTTGGCTCCACTGAACGTCCTTGTGTCTGATTCTCTCCACAATGGGGATTCTCTCCTGACACAAAAATGTGAACTTAAAACACAGCATGAGTTTGCCATTGCAGTGTGATCAGTGTTGTCGGTTTAAGGCCATAGGGGCCAAATGACTGGGGGTTTCTGTGGTTTTCTTTAGCTCTGTTATTGAGACAGTTTAGACTGCCCTGGTAAGCACTTTGTGCCTGGTATGGTAGTGATGACAAGTGATGCGTCCTTTGCCAGATCTTGGGCTGCTGAGGCTGGTGGCACTGCAGGAAGGAATTGTCAGTCTGAGTTGCAAGTGTAGCCCAAGTCTGGCACTCGTCTGGCACTCGCAACCTCTGAGAAAGCCAGATGTTTTCAGCTGCTATTTGTTTCTTTCTTGTGTTTTCTACTTTAGGTTGAATGTATTAAGTTATGCATGCACTAAGCCTTATTTCTGTACTAATTTATATGCTGTGTGGGTTTGGTATTTTGTATACGGCACAAAAAAGTGCAACATTTTGTTTGAAATGAAGCCTATTTGACCATATAATTAGGTGCCCACAATTTTTTACATGGTCGGCTCTCTAACCGAGCTCTAAGATTAGTCCTTGAGTAGTTTCCAGCAAGTTTTTGTTCATTTGTTTCTCTCAAGGAAATACTGCTGTAACCTACATGTGATACCATCCTTAGTGGATTGTCATGTATCTCAACAGGGAGTGTAATTGCTTGGTTTGCTTTTGGAGATTCTAGGTAAAAGGCCACAGTAAACTCTCTAGTGTCTTCTTTTTATGTTCAGATATAATGCCATAGTTTGGAGTTTCTTCATGTTTGCACTCCTGAGAATGAGAAAGACAAAAGGTTGTTATATACAAACACATATTAAAAGAAGCTTCACAGTAAGCGCTTCTGGAGCCTAGCCCTTCTATCAGGGCGTAGAGGGATGAGAACTCAAAAAGCCAAGGACAGAGGAAATGCATTTCTTCATCCTGTTCCCACCACACCCCCCACAAAGGAAGAAATACAACCCTGTTACCAGGGAAAAATCAACACGACGGAGGAATGCTGGATTGCCAATACAATGTTTTTTCAATCCAATTCGTTGCAGCTGTACTGAGAGGGAACAAATGTTTGTGCTGCCTTTGCTGCCAAATAATAGATTATATTTGGAAGCATAAGACTAATGAAAAAAATACAGTTCAGAAACCTAGTTATTGCAGAGCTTCAGGCATAGGGAAGGAAACGATTAGATCACTTCGTAAGGCACACTGGGCTCTCAAGAGTTAGGTTTTATTTTTTAGATGCAGTGCTAAGTTATATATAATATTGTTTCCTGAGGATTCAGTTTTTCACTATGGCAGTGATCCCAAGCTTCATGCTTTTTGCTGGCTATAATTTATCTATTTACCAGCAGCAACCATCTGCTTTGGAAAATTATTAACTCAGACTGGGGTGGAGGAGGGCAGCAGGATGGGAGCAGGGGCTGGAAGGTCTTGTGGAGGGTCTGCATCATGTGAGAACGTCTGAGTGCACTGTTCAGCAGGACCTTTCTCCCTGCCACAGTGTCCTTGCAGGACTTTGAGCAAACTTACTTGGTTAAACTTATAGCTTTTAGCAAATTCTAAGACTGTTGAAGTTCTCTGTTCCTGGGTAGAGTTGTCAGTGTTTGGCTTTATGGGAGTGGAAAGAGGTTTGACATTATTCAGAAGTGATGTGTGGTTTAAGCCCAACCAGCAGCTAAGTACCAGGCAATTGCTCACTTGCTGCCCCCACTGCCCAGTGGGGTGGGAGGAGAACTGGAAGAAATATAAAAACCTGTGTGTTGAGGTAAGAACAGTTTAATTAAAAGAAAAATACAATAATATAATAATAACAGGAAATAGAGAGAAAGGAATAAACCCTGTCCCCTGAGGGGGGAAAGAAAAAGCCGAAACAAGTGATGCACAATCTCTAAGCAGTGATCAGCCTTTCCTGGCCAACTCCCCCCAGTTCATATACTGGGCACAATGTGCTGTGATGTGGAATACCCATCTGGCCAGTCTGGGTCAGGTGTCTCACCTCTGCTTCCTACCAGCTTCTTGTGTTCCTCCTCAATAGCAGAGCATGAGAGACTGAAAAGCCCTTGGTTGGGGTAAGCACTGTTGAGCTACAACTAAAATATCGGTGTTATCAGCGTTGCTCTTGGAAGCCAAAACACAGCACTGCACCTGCTGTGTTTTGGTGCTGTCCCACCACAAGGAGGAAAATGAAGCTATGCCTGCTGAAACCAGGACACTTTGTCTGTAAGTTAAGGAGTTGCTGCTCACCAGCTGAGGTTACCCAGTCCTCCTTGTGGGTGATTTCCTCCAGCGCTCTGTTTTGCCTGTGGAGTGCACTTGGCACTGGTGTAAGGTTTAGCTGAGGACCAGCAACTCTTTTAACTGTCCTGACTTCACCATAAGTGTGTAAGTCATTAGGTCACCTGTCCTGGGTTCAGCAGTAGCAGTCATTTTTCTCCTTCGTGGTAGCTGGTGCAGTGCAGTGTTTTGACTTTCGGCCTGGGAACAGAGCTGATAGAGATGTTTTGGTTTGGCCAAGGACTTTGTGAGCCTCATGCTCTGCCAAGGAGGAGGGGAAGCTGGGAGGAAGCAGAGACAGGACACCTGACCCAAACTGACCAAAGAGGTATTCCATACCACAGCACGTCATGCCCAGGATGTAACTGGGAGTTAGCCGGAAGGGCTGGTAGACTGCGGGGTTGGAGGAGGTATCGGACAGAGCTTGGTCGGGCTGAGGGGGGTGAGTTATCGGTTGGCTGGTGGTGAGATGCTGTATTCTCTTCCCTTGTTATTTCCTTTATCACTGTTATTATTGGTGGTAGCAGTAGTGATCTGTGCTATACCTTAGTTACTAAACTGTTGTTATCTCAACCCGTGGAAGTTGCATTCTTTTCGATTCTGCTCTCCGTCCCTCCGGGAGCAGGGGGAGGGAAAGAAAGGGGGGGGAAGTGAGCGAACGAGTTACCTGTCTGGGTTTAAACCACGACAGTCACCTTAATAGTTTTATTCAGATATGTAGAATCTGTAGTTTTGTTATTTGAAACTATTGGGTATGATAATGAAATAATGAAGTTATTCTACTAAACTCATAATCAGTCATTAAAATTAAGTATATAGTAATAAATCTTACTGCAGCAAACCAACAAGTTATCCATTTTTCAGTCATGTCTGTCATGATAAAAACACAGATTTGTATCTTTCGGAGATTAGTAATTGCAGACCTGTAGCTTAATCTGGCATAGGTGAATGGAAGCACTTTTTCACTGCTTCTATAAGAAACTAGTAAGCTTAATCAATAATTCTGTACGACATACAGGAGAAAAGAACCATGTGTACAGCATCATGTAAGGGTTTAGCAGTCAGATCTGCATTTGTGGCATTGAGCGACTCATATCTGGGCCACAGGCAGTAATTGCTTTCACAGTGTCTGACCACCTAAATGTGTATGGGCAATATGGTTGAGTGGCATTCATGCAAAAATCTTCTATTGAGTTTTTGGTAAAGTTTAGATTTTACTAAAATATGCAGTTTGTTGGTGATGAATGATGTAGTAATTTAAATCCTCACCTTCAGGAATAACTGTCTGCGACAGAATAGATCACTGATGTCTCCTTTAGCAGTTGAATGCTGTGTGATACAAATTACTGTTACTTATGACAGAGAGCTACCCAGTGGGACTCTGTTATGTACTACATCAGTTGTATCCTTAAAAGCTATACCGTTTATCATCTACTCGGAGTACAGGGATCACACATTCTTAGTGGTGTGCATAGCTGTTAAAAACAGTGAGGAATTGGCTTCAGACATCTGGAGGGGCTGGTAAGTGAAGGTCAAAGTTACAGGCTTCTGCAGTTCTAAAAGATGGGATTAGCATCTTGCCAGCCCAGCATCTGTGGTCAAGCTGAAGCCTACTTGGCAGCATGTTTATAGGTGAGTTAATAAAGAAAACACTTTGCTGCATAGTCATGACGCATGTTTTATAGCAGATGTTGTTGGACATCACAAAAAATTGTTTCTATCATTCAAGAAAACTTCATGGAAAAGTGCACTTCTTCTACTCTTTTAAAAGCTAATGTATACCTGGATTTTTAAGCTTATATTACTCCTAGTATGTATAGAATTATTGTAGAATTGTATAAAATAGAACTATTAAAGCACAATGATAAATGGAATTCAAAGACTTTTTTCTTGTTGTTTTGACTTCGATGCCTATTTTGAACATGGATATTGTGCTGGATTTGTCACATTGGACAGAGAACTTCCTAAAAGCAAGTTCAGATGCTGAAAGCCTGCCAATTGCAAACACTTGATTAGTTTCACCAACTATAGTGTCTTTTGGAATGAATTGAATTCTAATTAGTGATCTATTGATTGTTCATGTGAACTTGAATTTGGTTAATGATATTCTAACTTTCCAAATATATCCTTGTCCCTGCCACTGCAGGGCCTTCAGGCAAACATAGTAATAAAAATGCAAGTGTGTTTAGGAGATATAATAAACTAGGATCAGATTGCAGGTGTGCCTGGCAGGTTTATCGAGTGCTGCTTCTATAGACGAAACTGCACTATGTCTTTATATGAGTTAGGAAGTAATCGCTGCTGCTGTGGCTTCCTGATGGCCCTTCCTCCATCATTTTCTCTCCAGCTCCAGAGTGGCTGTGCCATTTTATCAGAGTATGCTATGACTCACTTCCTCATTTTATTCTCTCTCACAGATGGCATCATTTCATCTCATGCTCTGGAAGTGACAAGTGACACTGTGGCACTGACTTTATTGTATTAGGCTGCACTAGCTGTGATGAATACATAATTTGTGTTGCAGCTTTCTTTGTCTCTGCCTTACGCAGGAGTGTGTGAAGTAAGGAAACACAGGGAAGCTAATATAAGGCTTCAGATGCTATTCCTGTGACTTTGAGCATGAAGGCAGTATCAGTAATGCCATTATTGGTCCCCATGTAGCGCCACTGATAATGGGTTTCTTTCCAGTGTGCCAGAGAGCAGAGGCGTACAGCTGACTCACTGCCTGACGTTGTCCTTTTGGCACACAAGCAGTTTGTAAACTGCCAGTTCTGTCTTACTGTGCTGGATCTATTTGCCCAGAGTTTTTAAATGCCTTTCCAGAGCTGACAGCTTTGGTGGAACAGTAACCTATGCGTCCCACAACACTTGCCTTTTTCAAACCGTGAGACATGTGGTTGATGTGTGCCAGAGTGACAGATATTCCAAAACCTCTTGTATAAGGTTTTGTTCTCTTTATTTTCATGTTAGAGTTCTGATAGACAGGCACTGAACTCCTTTTTTTGGGGGGGGGGGGGGAGGGGGGAGGAGGAGTGTTGAGAAAGACCTTCCCACCAGCACACATGCTCTATTTTATCTTTAGCCAACATCTGTTGTAGCTACCTGATTTAGAAATGGTTCGGTGGGTGATGAAGCAGACCTACTGATGATGAAGCAGTGCTTGGTAACTAGGGAAATCCGTTATGATGTCTCTACATTACTAGATCTGATCTTGACTGGGAAGCACCTGTACTGCATAGTGGAAGGGATGATAGATGGAATAGGACCTCTGAATGAAGCACACACAAAGGTATCACTTGGATTAATATCTGGCCATGATTTTTTGGTAATGTACATGCAGGTTTTATTGGCCAATAGTCTGGTCTTCAGCTCTGGGGCAGTTTTGCTCTATTGTGCTGCTCTTTCTGACACTATCACTGGAATACGAGTCCTGAGAGCAGCATATGTGGGAGTCAGTATAAGAAATGGTGAAAATATTCACCTACAAAACATCTTTGGGCACCACAATATGGGCACACATTCCCCTTCTGTAAATAACTTCAAAAGTCAGTTTTTCATCCCTGACTAGGTTATTTTTCTGAGCTTGCTTTCAGTTGACAGGGATATTCTGTAGGCGTTCCACTCTCATTTGTGTGTTTGTTCTCTGCACTGACTTTATTGACCACATAAAGAATGATGATTCTTTTTTTTCAGCAGTTTTTCAAGAGAATCTTCTGAAGCTGAGGTTGTGTGGGGAGGGAAGAGGAGTCAAGATAACATCAAAAAAACTCTTCCAGGTAAATAAGCATATGCTCTTGCCTGGAGTAACATTTCTCTAGCAATTTCCCCTACATAGTGAACCAATAAACACATGGAGTGTGTTTATTGTACCTAATGATTAATAGCTTTTAATGCTCTACAGTGGTGATTAATTTATTAAGCAGGTCCTGTAGCTCAAATTGAGACTATTCCCCAGCAGAATGCAGGGAAATAAGGCACTCTTAATGTTTTGGTCTATGTAGAAATTCACCTTAAAGGTCAAGCTCATGCATGCTGCAGCAAATGGGCTTCTAAATGCCTGCCCTTCTCTGTCATGCAGGACTGTTTGTACTGCATGGTCTTGTCTTGGGATCTATTTCTTCTTACCGCTTTATGTAGCAGTGACCAAAGCAGCTAAGTAAAGACTGAGAGTAGCTTTCTACCTTGCCTTGTTTTCTTTGAGGAATTATAATTGGAGACCTGGACCAATTGTGGAAGACTGGTGAAGGTGAGAGGGAGAAAACCAGCACACTGGTGGATCTCCAGGGAAGTTTTATCCTGTGTTATTTATTACTTGTCTTGGAAATAGTTACATGTAAAGGGGAAAAATGCTTTTGTTCTAGTTGCCTTGTCTTCTATGGCAACGCAGTTTCCAGCTGAGTTCCAGTGCCCCAGATCAGTGGAGATGTGCGAATTTCACTTGCCCTGTCACACCTGAATAAATCTGACTATGTCTTAATGTACTGATCAAACCTCTCTCCAAATACATGCTTACTGTGAATGCAACAGCCTCAAGAGCAGCAAATTCAATTTACTTTGTTTCTGCTTTGTCCTGGGGGGGGGGGGGTAAAAAAAGTCTCTGCCTTCAGGTGAAACTTGAATGCGAACAGCAGAATGTTGGTTTTGTGTGGAGTTTGTGTTTTTTGGGTTGGTTTGTTTGGTGGTTTTGTGTTTTTATTTTAGCAATGAAACCAAACCGAAAACCCCCAAGCTCCCATCACGTAGAAGTTATGCTTGTGTGCATGTATGATTTTATCAGTTTCTCACATAAGAAGGTCCACAGATGGAAAAAGATCATTTGGTTTCAAATGTTTTAGGAAAGCTTAGTTGTGTTGTTTTTAGCCTTTCTCCATTTCCCAGGCTATAGGAGGCCTCTTCACACCATAAATATTCTAATGTGTCCTGGTGCAGGGCATATATTTGCATTACAATTAAAGTCAACTGATAAATCTGGAGTAACTAGTTAATATTCCATCTAGCAGACAGAGCAGAAAAAAAATTACTTCTTTTTCTTCATGTATTGCATTTCTTTCCAAAAATATAGAGCTAAAATTCCAACTGCAACTGCTGTATTAAATTCTGCTACACAGTTTTGTAAAATAAATCATGTAATCCATGCGGATACACTCTTCAGAGGTCAGAGGTGCAAACACAAAAGTTAACCATGCCAGAGCAGCACCATTTCATAGCAGCTGAGGAACTAGAGCAGGAGTGAAGCTCTGTGTCCCTGATGAGCTTTAATGTAATATTTTCTGACCCTGTAAATCATTTTGAACCAAATGTGTGCAGCAGTGTGATTCATCAGTCATCTTGGGGCATAGTGTGAACAGTTCAGCTGGAGTGCTGTCTCTTTAATAGTTTCAAAATACTCACATGCAGTTCAGGGCTGAAATCTCTTCTGCTAGCACAGGGAGTACAGTGTATCAAGTATGTATGTATTTGTAAAAGTTATCATATTGAAAATAATAAGAATTGTTTTACATATAATTGATTAGCTTTCATACAAGATGTACACTTGCTCATCAGAGTGAGCAAGTATACCATATATATTGGAATCATATTGAGATTGATTGTAAGAATCTGGACTGATCTTTGTAGGAATGTGCTGATTCCAGAACAACAGAAAGAAAATGCAGACTTTTTATTAGGAGTTATAAATGGGGATTTCACAGTTAATGTTTTTGAGGAGTCTTGCAAACTGTTGCAAGAAAATGAATTAAGCTTAATTAGTTTAACCAATGAAAGATGACTTGCCTAATATACTCAATTATCATGAGTAAACCTGCCCTTTTGCCTGTACAGTAGTAGTAAATAATGAAAGAATTCAGATGATGGAAATGAGGCTGTCTTTCTCTTTGCTTTAATAACTGTGCCTTTGAATCTCACTCTGACCTTTAACAATGGCTCCATACCAATGCACAGGCAGCACATGGCCATTGAGAGTGGGGGTATTATTTACACTAACAGGAAAAACAAGATCATGAAGTAATGCAGCTTGAGGAATGTTTTATTACCCAATTGCTGAGCCAATTGCCAATTGCAATAGTTTGTTATTATTTTTAATTGACAGCCTTCCACTTTTCCAAAGATACATTTGGTTGCATGATGGAAGAGACTGATGCAATGTAAACAAACGCTTGATATTCATCTGGAATGTGAGGATTGTAGAGCTTGATGGTTCTGGTCATGGAGAGATTTGCACCCAAGATTTGAACCCACAGATGAGATGTGGGGTTGTTTAGTGGTTGGGTGTTCTGTGGGTGTTTTTGTTTAGTTCAGCTCCTCCTTTCTCTTAAGCTTTCCAATTTAGCTTGTACAAAATACGTTTACTGGAATGGACAAAAACTACTTAAATGTTTGAAATGGTTATAACAAGTAGAAATTATACTTTTAAAAACCCAATATTTTCTTCCCTTCCAACCTCCCTCAGTACTGCTGCCGAAATATGGATGTCCAAATATGTAATAGAAACAAATTGTCAAACTGTGGAACACAAAATAAAACAGATTGCTTTTCCAGAGGGGCTTTACCAGAAATGAGCGCTCAGCCTCCTGTGAACAAATGACTGTCTTCACTAGCACGCGGTAAGAGTAAATATGTAGACTAGAACATGATGCTGAGGGCAGTGTCTTGCCAACCGGCTCTAGTCTGATAGGAGATGTGCTTCAGAAGTGTGTGTTTCATACAAATGAAGATGGTAGTGTGAACATATCCTTCTTAGGAAGAATGGGTATTTTAAGAACTTTTTCATGTCTGTCTTTAAATGTTTTGGTCTCCAATTGTTACCAATAGCTTCAGGAGATGATTGCAGATCCTCAGCAGACGTTAAATCTGGTTTCCTGTGTTTTTCAGGCAGACCAGAATGTCTGCAGGCCAGCACTGAGCCTGCCAGAAGCTGTGGCAATATGGGCAGTATGAAGCAGAATGTTAAGTTAATGTTAGCATGACTTTTCAGTGGGTTTATTGACTTGATTTCTGCATTGTGCTAACTTAATCCATGCAGCTTCCAGTTGATTTGGAGTGATGACTGCTTTTGTCTGCAAAATGCTTTCCAGACATATTCCTAAACCTGTCAGTAAACAGAATCACGGGTGAAAAGTGTGACTGCTGAATGAAAACAGTGGGTAAAAGCTGATTGCTGAAGGTTTGGAATCCTAGTGAAAAGAGAAAACCAAATTAAAAGCACAGTTAGACCAACATTGTGAAAAGATAACTAATTCCAGTTTCTGAAAGGATGCCATTAGTCTTACCATTGCACAGTGCAAGTTCTGCTCTGAGAACAGTCCCTTGTTTTAAGATTAATTTGTTATTCAAGTTAGTGTATGTGGAACATTGCTCATCCTTTGTGGGGCTCAAAACTTTCTGCATGCATTAATTATGAAATCAGTCTTCAGCGTTATAAATAGTACTTTAGGGCTGTCACCATTTCTAGGCAGAGACCCCAGCAATAGTCTTGTGTGCCTCAGTTTACCATGATAATTGAATCTAAACTGCACCAAAGCAAGGCCATACATTAATGTTTTTGGTGTGGTAGCTTGTGGGATTTGTGTAGGTGATGACACTTATGTAACTTCTTACTGGTTCCACTATTTAAGAGGAACAATATTGTAATAAATCCCCCCAACCAGTTACTACTGAACTGAATTAGAGATTCTTTACAGTATGAGATTACTAGCAAATGTGAACTACTTCTGAACCACAGATTCATACTAATATTTCAGATAACACCCCAAAATCACAGCATAATTGGTATAGTTATCTGGCAGGAAAAAGGTTGGTTGTTGTGTAGAAAAAGCACATGTAGAAAATATGTCTTTTGTGGCCTTGTTTCTTAATATACGGTCTAAATTTTTTCTGTTTCACTGTTTAATTGCTTTCAGCAGCATAAAAAGCTGGTATTTTGCATAGCTTAGTCAATTGAATTATGTGTAGGTATTATCAGAACTCTAGTTATTATGAATATTTAGAGAGAAGGGGAGAAAATTGCGCAAGTCAAACTTTTTTGCCTTTGAGGGCAGGGACCAAATGGATGTTACAGAAGTCATTGATAAACTATCCTGTGCAGTCGGACTAGTGAGAAATGACAGTCCAAATTTCGAGTTCTACACAACTCCAGTTAAATAGGAGTCATTGCAATAAATCTAGTGAGGCAGTATTCAAAATATCCTTTACTGTGAATGCTTTATCAATTTCTCCATGGTTAGATGTAATGCTGAAATAAAACCAATCTAGATTTGTAACCCTGGATTAGATGCATAAAGGTATTGCTGTTATCACCATTTAGTCTTGGCAAGGCCCATATATTCAGAATGAGATGTGGCCAGAACTTTGAGATGAGTCTGTTCAGATCTTTCCTTTATAGGAAGCTCTTCAAAGATCAAAAGGATTTTGATTTGTCAGCGTCAACATTGAATTACCTCACTCTTTAAACGCATTATATAGATGAGACGGAGCACAACTGGAGAAGTTTAATAAATCTCTCTGTCCTCTCCTGCATCCTTTCAGGACAGGTCCTTGCTCCAGACTGAGTTTCAGTTCATTTCAGGGATGGTTGAAAACAACACAGCCTGGTCTAGTTACAGGAAAGTCAGTGTCTACCTTTCCCAGGAAGGGGAAGACCTGGTCCCTCTGGAGCTGCAGGTTCTCAGCACCAGGCTGTGACTTTCTTCCCCAGTACACTACTAATTTCTGGCATCTTATTAGTCAGTTGTTCCCAGGAAGAGCTGTAACACCAGAGGCCTGCCCCTATGTCCTTTTCTTGGAATGCAGTGCAGACACTCAGGACAAACAAAGCATCTCTCCGCTGGTCAAAAATCAGCAGTGGATAGATCAATATGTAATGGATGGCAGTGATCAGATATTGGTGATGTATTTTAAATTAAAAGAAAAAAAAAAGAATTTGAAACTAGGCAAGTTAGGCAAACAGCAAAGCATTATGAGTCATTTTCTGTTCTTAGAGAAAAGCTACTGTCTAAAGGGAGAGCCTGGTGTCACTCCATAGTGGGTTTGAACCAGAACGGAGAGAAGAGACAAATTCCTTGGTGTGCTTTGGCAGAGTTATCAAATAAATAGAGATGTATGGGGTGGGAATACTTTCTTATGTTACAAATGGTTTGAAATAGTCTATGGGGTTTTGGCCAGCTTTATACGTTACCCTGAAACGAAGATGTTCTTGGCAGAGAACATGCTTCAGCTTCTGTTTTGTTAGAAGATGCTCCTGTCAAAGCTGGTTTTATGAAGCTTGGTGTGACATTAGCTGTGAGGCCTCTCAGCAGTTAGGCAGAACTTCCTTGTTCTGGGAGGAAAGGGTCAGGTGCACAAACCCTCTGCTGTGGAAATGAAAAGGGTGAGAAATGGCAAAGCTGGGCAGATAACTGCAAGTGAAGAACAAAACCTGCAGAGTGACATTTCCATTTTGCTGCTATGAGTGCTGGTTGCTGCTTCTAGAAGCAAGCCTTTTTCCAGCAGTAGTGGCTGCCCTTAGAGCACCCTCAGCCTTCCCTGTTAGCAGCTGCCAGCCTGACACTGCGGTGCTCCCACTTGGAAAAGCAGCCCTCTGCTCTTTTACTACACAGCAGCAGTCTGTTCCTTAAGGTATTTAATATCCTTCTTGCCATCCTGTCTGCTCTCACTAGAGGTTTAGTATAGAGAGTACAGAGGCTTTCTCTTGGCCTGTGGAAGAACTGAGTCTTGGCCCGAGTCTCAAATTTCAGCAGCTAAACCAGATGATACTTTATTTTGATCTCCTGTTTAATCACCAGCACTTGTCAGTTCTCTGTTACAAAGATTTGATGGAAACGTGTTCACAGCACTGAACAGTGTCTAACAAGCGATAGGATTTAAGTCCATAGTAGTTGCATGTGATTTGTACCATTTAAGAGTGATATATAACCTTAGTGGACAAAATGACAGAATTCTGAATTAGTAGTAACTGTGTTTATTAACTATATTATTAATTGACATATTATTTAGTAGCATGTTGCTTAATTAGTAGATATTGTGGTCTCTTAAATGAATTACATCCTGGGCCTGCAATAAAGAGGGAGAGTCAGACCCATAAGTAGGGCCATATGATGCTTGGGTTTGAGCAGACTCGCAGAATGGATGAATCCAGTCAAGAAGAGCATGGGTGTCTGAAAGCAAATGGATACATGGGAATATAAGTAAGATTAAACCCAGTAGGTGTTTAACTCTCCAAAGAATTGCCATGTGTGATTTTATGGTGGCAAGTGGGAACTCACTTGAGAAACTAAATATTCCGCTTTTAGAGAATAGTGTTTGTATTCTGATGTTAACATAGCAAATGTTCTTAACTCACAATGAAGAATCGCATTTGCACTGTTGTCTCAGTTTTACATCAGTATCTTGGCACATCACACAGATTATTTAAGCAGAGAATAATGGTTTTCTACTTCTATAGTCTAAGTCAAGGTTAAAGAGCAAATTCTTAACACAAATGTTTGATATGAAATTGGCTTGCTTCATTCTGGTAAATCTGAGAATAAAAAATCCTAGCACTAGCAATGCCTGTAAATATTTTATTTGAGCGCATTCACAGAATCAGGAAAAAACAGAGCTGAAGGAAAGAGGTCATCTAATCCATTGGACTGTCTCTTGTGTCCTACTCCCTGCATAAAAATCTATCTCTAGTGAAATAATTTCCAGAATTGCATTAAGGGGCATGATCCAGCTCCTCACTAAGTTAGAGTGAAAAATTGTCTACTTCTGAGTCATGTCCCTGGCAGCAGTGAACAGCCACCATTCTCGTTCCATTCAGTGGATATGGAAGCTGTTTGACCTTTCTGGTAGCTTTTCTTACCATTTGAAGTTTAATAACATGTATTTTTCAAGATGGAGAAATTAACTTTTTTTCCTCCACAGAACATGCCTTCTAAAGCTCTTAATTTTATTGCTATGGTTGTAAGGATCTTGGGTACGTGCAGATACTGAAACCACTGAGGAAGGTGGGAAGGTTGTCTCATGTTTTCCAGATGACATTCATGTTTATATTTGCTGGTATTCAAACAATCTTAGTGGTTTGGTGATTTTTGTGTATTTATTTCTGCTCAACTCAAGCTACGTTTCATTCTGAATGGCTCGTTTGATTTGTTCTTACTAACGTCTACCACTCTCTCCATCTCTTCAAGAACAATCTATGCTGTCTACAGCACTTCTCCCATCCATGCAGTCCAGTGCCAAGCCCCTTTTTTTGTGAAATGAGACAACTTGAGTGCTTGCCTGTAAGTTGTAACCACTTCTCTGCAAGTGTTAAGGGTAAAGACTGAATGTATTGTACCTGAACAGAGGGAAGGTGAAAAAGACTCTGGAAGGTACAAGTATCCTCAATGTATTTCCTCTGTGGTAAGGAGGCATTGTAAACAGGCTCATGTATTGTGCGAGTGTTAAATCATCTGAGAAAGGCAGGGGATTACAGTAAAAAGCTGATCGATATGTATAAAGCTCCAAGAAATGTTTTTTTGTCTTTAAGACTGGTGCAAGTTGAAAACTTGCTGAGCAAAAATATTTGGAAATAGGGGCAATGGAAGTGGCAGGAGTGTAGCCAGCCTGATCAATAATAAAAGGATAATCTGTCTTTCTTTGTGGTGCACAAAGCAATAATCTGTTGTTCTGATTGATTAAATGCCTCGGCTCCGCTTCGATTATCAATCTATCTCTAAAACAGCTTATTGTGAGTATAATGCAAAGTAGTAGAGATCGGAGTAGTAGAGACAGTGATACGAACAGAAAGGTGGGGGATTCCTGTTTTCAGAATGTGAAAAAAGCTTAGCTGAGGAGGTGCTTTTTCGGAGGGGCTTTCTGTTGATATACCTGAGTGGCTTGGCTGCAATGCCAAGTTGCAAAGCTCTAAAAGGGGGTCCAAAGGGTGAGTTTACACAAACCACAGTGATTTTGATCTCTCATACACAAATATAGGAAGTGCCATTGACTTGACAGAGGAAGAATGTGAAATACAAGCACTAAGAAACTGGGAAGCTGTTGGCTAAAATAAACCCCTGTCTAGTTATCTTTTGGAAACATGCTGCTTTCTGATTTATTCCTTTCACAATTAACTTGTTTCAGTGCTTACACCAAAGCTTATCTGAGCTGTGGGCTAGCCTAGGCTTTCAGCTTTGGTGCTTTTTAAATTACAAGGAAGAAAAAAACTCCCCTACATATTTTGCATCCTATGCCTGGAGCTCTGTAATTGCCAAAGGGTTTTTTCAGTAAGTTAGATAGATAGGTGGGGTTTTTGCTTCAGAAGATAGGGCAAAAAGCTGGAGTTTAATTTTTCCAAAAGGCTGAAAGGGGGAATTTGGGTTCTGCTTTACTGAAGTTCCTGTTTCAAACTATAAAATCCAGAATCACTTAAGGCCCTGAGCAATAACCTTTAAATTGGCTCCTCTGTGAGTCCAGACTTGGACTCAATGTCAACTTACTTTATTCTGGGACTCAATGATTCAATTACATGATATTCCCAAAAATATTTGGGATGGTAAACTTTGAATAGATGTGGTTGCAACTGATGAGAGTAGTTGAGTTGATAGTTATCTTTCTCTTTTGGGGGACTTACTTTCAGCAACACTTAGGACTCCTTGTAACAGGGTGTTCTCCATCGTGCTGTCCTCTCACTACTGCCAGTTACTTATCTTGGTTATTTGTGTCCTGCAGTACTTGGGGAAAATAACTGGCTCTCCATGATGGGAATGACTGTAGCCTCAGTACCCTCTCTTTGAGTATTTGCTCAGTGGATGCAGTGGGTTTACACATGTGCAGTGGATGCCTGTTTGCTTGGTTCCATTCTGTGGGGGAGCACTGAATACTTACTGGTGGTTTGTGGGGAAGCAAAGCTACCATCATGAAAATTGATGTTAGACCTCCACAAGAATGTTCATCTTTTTGAACAGCACTGACCTGCATGACTAGTGTTGAATTATGTTGAAGTTCATTGCCTTCTCCATCTTGACTTCTTTCCAATTGTGTTTTCAGTTTGGTTTCTTGTTTTAGGGTTATTTTGTTTGTTTGTTTTTTTTTTAAACTGAGAATGAAATAATGAAGCTGGTGATAAAAGCTGCCTATAAAAATTCTGGCAAATTTATTACTAAGCAACTAGGGTTGTTTTTTTTTTCTATCCATCTGGTCATTAGGTCTTTCCAACTGTCAGTGTCTCATGTAATCTCCTTTAATAGCAGCACATAATTAGCTTTATGCTGATCAGAGGCATTGGGATCGTGGTGGTAATACTCAAAACCAGATATCAAAATCCCAAGGCAGATAACTCAGAGACATATGTCTAAGCCAGTATTTATGACTTTTAATCCTTAAGTCTGTAGCTGTTGATTTAGGCATATGAGCTTTGAACTGTGGTATGAAAATTCATCAATTAAGAATCTGCAGCAGTTCTGGAAAGGAAGTACACACAGCTCTCCAAACAGTAATGTGTCACTTTGCTCTTTGTTTTTCCTCCAATGCAGTACTCTTCTCACTTCCAATATTGAATTTCTACTTACTTGTCTAGTTGTCTAGTTAATTTTTCTAAAACAAAGATAATCATAGTCTTGACATTGCTGTGTTAGGAACATGTTGTCTCAGTTTCTGATCTTAATTCAGAATCATATATATATAAAAGCTATATATGTGTACTTCACACAATTGTTTCCTTAATGGCTGTTACAGGATTGTAGTTTTCTAGTGCTTTTTGGGGGTGATTTTGAGCTGCTTTTGTTTTATATCTGATAAATGAATTGTGTTTAAAATCACCTCAATCAGATTGGTCCCAAACTCTGGAACTTTCATGTAAATCTGGAGTGTCCAATTCCAAGTGTATTTCATACTTCTGCTCTGTGCAGGACTTGAATCTGAAGCTTTCTCTCTGCAAATACAACATGGTTGTCATGTTAGGAAGGCTTTTGGAGGGTGTTGATGTTACTGCAACTAGGACTTCATTATAAAAATATGAATCTCCAATTCTTTTTAAACAACACTTTGACAGCTCTCTTTGAGGGGTGCTCTGACCTGCATATAGGGTTGGACAAATAAGCTGTTTCACCGTGAAAGAGGTACCCAGCTAAGTAAAGGGCAGGATTTCAAACACTTCAGACATACGTTTATTGACTAGAACTAGGAATTTATTTGGATTCTGTGCTGCCTGGATCCCAGACACTACTTCGTGATTAAGGAGTCTTTGTGCTGAACATCAGCCTCTGTATTCTGCTCTATAGTTGGCCAGAATAAACTGAACAGGGCTTCAAAAGAGGAAACGCACCTTGACAAGCGAAAATTGCATCTCCTGCATTAAGTTTCTTTAAAGCTGGAAGTGTCTTTGAATTTTAGGCTTTCAGTTCTTCAATAAAAGATCACAGTTCCCTTTTTGTTCTCTGGCATTGTAATCCATTTGAGGATTCTGTCAACAGTCCTTTCAAAAACTGCATAAACCTGTTAAGATTTGTAGGAGAAAAATCAATACAAGATACCTTTTACTCATAACTTGAAGTTCACAACCAGAACTTCCTCCAAGAATTGGTTCAGTACTAGAAAAGGAAAAAGCAAACGAGATTTTCTTTATAGTTATCTATAGAAAACAATCACGTGATAACACTATAGGGATTATTTTTGGCCCAGATTTTTGCTCAGGGATTTTTGTTGTTTGCTGCTTGCTCTAACTGACCAAAATGTAAGGACAAGTCTTAACTGTGACAGGACAGTGGGATAGATCCTGAGAGTGCAGCACTTGAAATGTTGCCTAGATGGGAAGCATGTTGAGTTCTCCCAGAAGTGGTGTGTCAAGATTCATTGCTGGATCTATTCCTTACCTTCCTTCTTTCATTTCCTGCATCATTTAGCCAGTGTTTTTCGTGGCAGAACTGCTCTGCACATCAGTGCTTTCCTTTATGTTTATTAATAAATAGTGGTTTCTGCTCTACAAGATTTTTTGCCATGTAGTGGTGAATATAATCTGTCAGGGTTGCAGATAGAAGCTAAAGACAAATCCCAGACCTTTTAATAAGAAACCAAAACCTGTTCATGATGCATGGGTACCAGCTTGTAGTTCACCTGACAACTCCTCCCTTCCCCTCTTCTCCACCTTCCCCCCCATGATTAAACTCTTGCCCTATTCCTTATGTTCATGTTTTCTGGATTCTCTTTGGAGCTTATTTCTTCATACCTCAAACCACCTTTGGTCAAAGTGCAGTTTCAGGGTGTAGGATGGGGGAAAGTGAATGCCACATTCTAAACTCAATTGAAAAAGAGTGTTCTACTGAACAAAAATAGGTAAGAATGCTTTATGGAGAGCTGCAGTCTTAAAAAATAATACTAAATATTTTGAGCCATTTAAATATGTGTGAAAAGATATTAAAATATCAAGGCCCTACAAAGACCCTAAAAGGGCTTGATTTAAAGTTAAATTTAGCTGAGTTAACTCTTGATTCACTTTTTTTTTTAAATGCTCAACTATAGAATGAAAATGAAAAGATCTGCCCAGTGCTGTATCTTGAAAGCCTTGAAAATATCCCCACAGGTCAGCACAGATTGTTACCCATTACATAGTTAATGATGATTTGAGTATGTACCTTACATGACCTGCATTGGAAGCAATAAACTGGATAATTTTCACTGAAAAAAACTGATAGCTTTAGAAAGTATATATATTTTTTGTCACCCCCCTGCTGATGTGCCATGATGGGTTGTTTTAGTTACTTATCTGTAACTCTGTTACTCAAGTCATGTATGCTCATGGCATAGATTAATGTAATACTTTGCTTTCTTTGTAAACACACTTGTTGAAGAGAGCTATGGAAGACTCAGTGTGAATTATTAACTGTCTTCTTTCAGCAAGCCATCTGTTCTGCAGACAAATGGGAGGACTGGAGAGCTGAAGGTGGACTGCCAATTGTTTTGCTCGTATTTGATCTGGCGCTTTGTTTGGGGGTTGTGTTTACTGCTTGAAACTGCCGTCTGTTCCTTCTTCTTTCCTTCTTAAAGTCCTTCAGTATTTTTTTAGCACAAAAGAAAGCTTTTAGCAGTGTAGGGATGGTATGAAAAATGGTTATGAGACAAGCTCCTTGAGCACTAGTTGCCATGTGAGGCTTTTCAGGCTTGTTCCATGAACAGTTCCTTAACAAACAAGAAACCTGACTAATGTTTCAAAACCATTCTAGTCTCTTGACTGGTCTTCTGTTATCTGTATCCAACCACTATAACTATTAATTGGAACTTTTGTGTAAGACCGGCAGAATTTCCACTCTTCAGCAAAACCAAATGGCCTTCACTTAAGGCTTTCCTTGATCACTGCCATAACACGAGCCATGGAAATTTCACCCTGCAGAATAAGGCCCATAAGACCTTTTATCTCATGGTTGTCCCATGTTCATACATTTTGCCATTGAAAGTAATCTGGAGGAGTGAATGCCTAAGTGTTACATGGTGCAAAAAATGGGCTGTGAAAAACAAGCATTTATATCAATAAAGTGAGAAGAAGTTTCTGTTCTGTGAAACAAATATAGAGTTATAGAATCATAAAATGGTTTGGGTTGGAAGGGTCCTTTAAAGATAATCTAGTTCCCGTCCCCCATGCTATAAGGGAATATTATTTAATGAATTCCTTTCGCCAACATCACCTTAATCTAGCAGAGCTGATTTGTATTACCTGTAATATTGAGATCGCTTTGTTACTAGTGGCTGCTTCTGTATTTTGAAGGCATTGGTTCAATGGATGTCCATTAATCTGTTAGAGGCTGCAGGCTGTTCTTGCCTCCTGCTGGCAATGAAGGTTATTTCCGAGCCATGCGGCTTAATGTTTCTTCCCATAGTTTATTTCAGGGACAGCTTAGAGGAACAGAGGATGTCAATGCACTGAGCAAACAAACAGACCGCTGCCCTGCGGTCTCAGTAGCACCGCTTCTTTTTCAGGTGAAGTGCAGGATCTTCTTAAGTAAATTATTTACCAGTCAGCTCTTTGAGCTACCTGGGAAGCGACCCTGTTCAAGTTGGTCAGCTCAGAAATAGGCTCCTTGTTTGTTGGGGTGATTCTGGGCATCTCTGCATTTTTCATCCTAGAGTGGAGTCAGTGTTTCTCCTGGTCTTTATTGCTCTGTCTGATATATCCTGTTATTGGGTGTTTGAAGTGGAGTAAAACTACTGGAAATACTAGCCAATGTGGTCTCTTCTGGTGAGCGGTTTAGCAACTACCAGAATTGGAAAGAGAGAGACAGAGAATTTCACTTCTGTGCCAGAGAAAATGAAGGCAGAAAGAGGTCCTTGAGGAGCAAGCGAAGAATCAGAGGGCTATGGAGGTGGCTGAGAATGAAAAGATGTCTTTATTTATGTGCTGTTTGGAAGTTATTATCTCTGCTGATAAAGTAAAGCTGCTTCAAAACACTTTCACCACTTCCATCCCACCCCCGAGAAAAGGGAGCTGAAGCATAAACTTAAATAGAGAGTCTTGGCTGTAGAAAAAAGGTATTACACATCAAATTTCAGCAGTGCCGTGTATTAAGTCCAAGTAAAAGTCATTAAATTTTATTGCAGAGCTATGAAATTAAAATTAGCTTACAGGTTAAATCTCTAGTGTGACTTTTTAAGGACATTGATCAAAATTTACATGCACATTAAAACAAAGCAATACATTTGAATGATTGAATTTCTTACTGTCTTGGAAGTCCTTTCTATCGCATCCTTTACAGGTATTTATGTAATTGCTCCTATTCAGTCAGGTAGGTATCACGACTGAGAATGAAAAATAATGATTTTAAACTCTGTTGATCCCTCACTTAAAGAATGTAGTTGTTTGAAATCACTGCAAACAATCCCTGATTGCTGATACAAGTAGAAGAAAGTAAAGACAAGGAAGAAAATAGATGTAAACATTAGCGGACTGCAGTAAGATTGTTTGTCTTTGGAGTTGCTTTACAGATAAAATGGCAAAGTAAAATGTCCAACTTCGGAAACATCTTTTGAAGAAAATATGGGAGTGTAGCAGGAGAGGAAGAAAATGATGAATGATACTTTGTTAGAGAGAGTGGAAAATGCAATCCTTCTGCATGAAGTATTCATCATTTTCTTTTTTGTTCTGTAGCCGTTTAGTAAGCTTTTGATAAATGTCCATTTAACTGTAGTAGGAAAAAATCTTTTTTAAAGTCTTGCTTCATGGTCATCTTAAAAAGCATTATATCTTAATAGTTAAAAACTTTATCAGGTTTTGTACAACTGTTTAATGTCTGAGGCTTTAAGCAATTCACAGAAGAAAGCTGTGAGGAATTTCATTCTGAGCAGTTGCAAGTAGGGTATAATACATATGCATGCGCATCAACGCGGAACAGGCTTTAGGAAAATGCCACTGGAGGTATTGGTCTCTGAGGAGAAACACATTACTCCAAATACATGTATTCAGAATAACAATGAAATTGCCCTCTGAGGAGTTCTGCGATGGTACATGTGAACTGTGAAGGTTCTTAAAAGGTAGGAAGGAAGGAGAGAACTTGTGCCTTATAGTGTTAAGAGCTGTACAGGATGTAACACATACACCTAAAGTTTCAGACGGGGAGAAAAAAACAAAAAAAGATGTAAGTGAAAATAGTGCATGTAATTTTTTTCCTTTTAAAAATGCAGCCTTGCTTATTAAGAAAAAAATTATGAGTTCTGTTTCTTTAAAAATTTGGTGAAAAATGGTGTGCAAATGAGAGCTCGAGTGAGACATTTGCCTGTAAGTGCCAACCCCTTACATCACCTTCAGCCACCCCTATGAAGTGCTCAGCTATTCTGAATCTCTTCTGTAGTCTCTTGCTTCTTTCTCCTATACACATTTGTATGCAAAGCACTACCCAGCAAAGTTTCTGCTTGTTTCTAACTTAAATTACCATAGCAGACTTCCACATGCTTTTGGAAGGTGACAGAGACAGAAGTTCTGTTCTTGAGGCAGGTACTGTTTTGTGAAAGATCTTCACTATTTATTACATCTATCCCTGCTGGAAGATTGCAATTACTATCCTACTTCCAGCAACTCTTTACCTGAATCATGACAGCTCTTAATTATGTGTGAAAGAAGAAGTTATATACAGAGAAATTTCTTACAGCAAATTACCTAGGAGATATATTCAGGCTTAGAACGGTCTTCAGCAGGGCTGTTCTTCTCATGGTTCTTATTCTTTTGTTTTTGCTTCAGGAGCTGTGAAACTTTGCCTGACTTATACCAGAATTTGAATTGGGAAGGAATTTCTGCTTCCTCTTTCCCCAAGTTTCCAAGTTTCTATATTTATATATATATATTTTTTTTTTTTTTGTTAGTCAGATTTTGCCCTGTCTGTATTTCTTCCTTTAAATAAGCCTCTTGCAGTGTACTGCTGAGTACTCCACTGCTGAGTATGCTGCTGAAGGAACCACAAAGAAATAAGTAACAAGCTTTCAATTTTGTGATGGAGCTTAATATTTTAAATCTTATTATTCAGCTACATAAACTTTATTGCCCTTCAGTTACAAATGTTGCGTTTCCTGTTTATTTATTGGCAAAAATGTATTAATGTCTGTACTCAGAGAAAGTATCTACTTTCTCTTTATTACACTAATAGTCATGTTGGGTTTGATTTTTCAAATTAACTTCAAGCCTGCAGAAGCAGGCCTTTCAAAAATGGCCTATTCCAAGATTTTAAAGGATGCCCATCTTTGAGGCCTTTTTAAGAATAAAGATAGCCAGGATAGAAGTATGGCTTCATGGTCCAGAAAAGGTGTAGGGTGTTAGGAACTCTGCCATTTAATACAGGAGGATGGATTTCAAGATGATTGCTACATAGAGACAAGAAAGGAGGTTGAAGTCTTGCCTCTTTTATCACACAGAAACACCCTATTGGGTGGTTGCAAAAAGATTTGAGCACACAGTCTTAAGTCATCTTAAGAGATTTCTGTTTCCATAGGAAGTTTGGACTTTATTGTATTTTCCCTGAAAAATTCCAGAAAGCTCTTAGTGTTGTACAACAACTAAATTGTATTTATAATAGATTGTTATTTTCTGCCCAGTCCTTCCTCACTCAGGATTATTCAGTTACCCATGATCACTTTGATTTTTAATAAGCCTGTCTATATATTAGTGTGAGACTTATGATGGCTTGAAAGAAGCCTCATGTATTAAAGGTAACTCTGACAGCACAAAGTAGGTTAAGTTATAAAATACAAAGAGTTTCAGGGAAGAGATGATCATTGGGGAATGTAGTAGCAACTTGATTTTGTAGATTGACTGTCACTGATGACCACTCTCTAATCAATGTGCTACAGGAAACAGCTACATGTGTGATGCTAGTTGGTCTTTGTTTTCCATTCCTGCTATTAAGCCATCAATATAATTGTCAATAGAGGAGCTAGCCACTTGTTGGAAAGCCTGCATCCATAGGTAGGGGAGAATGTTCCTGTAAAGAGCCATTGGTCTCCCAGCAGCATTAAAAGTTGAGTTTCAGAAAGCTGTGTAAGCATTTGTGCACTGCAGTTTTTCTGCAGTAGGGCTAAGTGTTATAAGGACAAGGTCATCCTAATGCCCTCAGTGGAAGGGAACAACGCAGCTGCTTGAGGGAACAGAATTACAGGGCTCTTTTTTTCTGCCTAATTAGCATTATTACTTTATATTTTGCACATCCTTTCGCATGTGCTAGGAAGAAGTCTGCAGGGAGCTCATTATGTTTCCAGCCTTGTACTTATAGGCTTGCGAAGCTGTAGCTTCAGGGAGGTGGGAGGTGTGTTCACTACAAGTTCCATATCCGGACTGAAATGCTGCTGAAAACTTGTAGGAACTCTGCAGGATGTCTCCTGTATCCTGTCCTGTGTGCTCCTGCACAGAAGCTCTCCAGATGAACCTTCCTTGATGTATTTTCATGTTGAGATAATGGCTGAGGGCAGAATTTAGACTCATTTGGCATCTGTTAATGAGTCTCAAACCAGTGAATGGGTCTGTCAAGACAAAGGAGCCAGAGGAACCTTGCTTGTTGTCGCCTTGTCATAGTTATTCAGAGGCCAGTGTAGTTCCTGCGACTGGCGCGTTCTAGTAGTACAATTCAGTGTAAAGGCTTTTTATTTTTTTCTCCCCTTTTTGATGGAGAGAAGGTGAAACATGACAGAATCCCATTCCCAGCACCTTGCTCTGCTAACAGATTCTAGACTTGCTGAAAGCTAGACAAGACTCTACAGAAAGGATATAGGGCAAGAGCTCATGACAACACTGGAAGGATATCAGCATGAACATTAGTTGAAAGAGTGTCTGACTCAGTCCAAACTCATTCACTTCTCTTAGAGCTTTCCTCTTCTGGAGACTGGATCCTTAAACCAGAAAAGGTGGTACACTGTGCCCTGTGGAATTATTTTGAACAACTGAGTTGAGCAGTTAAAACTGATCAGAGTTTTGTGTCATCATTTTATGGACATCATGGAATTGTGGTAGTAGGTGCTCCTCCACGAGTGTGTGTATCTTTACCCCTTGAGGATCATAGAGGATGCTGCTATGTGACATCCAAGAATTGGTTAGTCCTTTAAGGAGAAATATTAATTAGAGGTTTAAAAAAGATGCATCGGAATGTCATGTATTTTCCCCAGTTGCTGAACTGCACCTTTCTTCCTCCTGCTACCACCAGATAAATGATTCTGGATTTGTAAAGCCATTTTTAGGCACTATGCACTTGCCATCATCTCATTATCCTGTGGGGAAAGGCACTTTGTAATTTAAGTCATCACAGATATAAAATGGCATTAGCACATCGTAGATGTAAAATGGCATTAGTAACTTACCTGTCACTGAAACAGAAATGCACAGACCCCAGAGTAACCCAGGATAAAAGAAACCATTTCATTTTAATGGAACATGGTTTGAAAAGTAACTTTTTAACAGTTGTAGTTTTGATTTTAACTGCATTATGATAGGATGATGCATTTTTAAACACACAGTATGTAAGCATACTTTATGGAATGTGTAGAATTAACAATGCACATAAATATAAATACTGATTGGAACTATAGACAATTTTGTCATAAGAGCTTTTCTTCATGGAAAAATTGTGCCAATGAGAGCAGAAATCTTAGTGGAGTTGCAGAGGTGTGTGTCAGCATGGGATTTATCTTCATCAGTGTGTAGTGCTCCTTCCTGCAGCTTTCTATTGCTTATACCACTTCAGCTTCTTGCAGGCTTTGCTCAAGTATCTTAGTTGCAACTGACTTAATTGCTTAGAAAAATATCTTTGCAGGGCAAAGCAAAAGCAGTCAAAATGCTCCAAGAGTGCGGAAGAGCAGACTTGTGACCAAAAGAGAAATGGCACAGAGGTAAGTCATTCCAGCATACTGTTCTTGCATTGCTTAATGTGTATTTACTGTAAATAAGAGACCAGTAGTAACCATGGGATCATCAGTGATGCAAAATATCTTGCTCTTGGAGGTTCAGGGAAAATTCTGGTGTGAGATTTCTGAGCATGAAAGTGTATTAATTTGTTCCAAGTGAAGAATTTGTTGGGATTTTTTAAAATTTGAATATATCTTTCAGGGTGAGTTTTTCTGCTTCACTTCTGCTCTGTGCTTTCTAGGATGGCAATGCAATCTTTTATAATTACCATATCAAAGATAGAGGCCACCTGCCAACATATAGGGTACAGTGTGTCCTAAAGCATTTATCAGTCTTTATTGTAACAGCCAAGTGTTCAGTGACTGTGTGCATGACTGTCTGGGCATTTAATTAGGCTTGTTTGCTGGGGTTTAGATTGTGAAACCAGTTCATCAGTAAGTGCTTTTATTAAGGAAATAAAGATCACTCAAATAAGGCTGTAAAGCTTTTAATTTGTATGTTTCTATGTAGTTTGTCTTGTGATGGGAGGACACTTGTACTTATTTCCTGTGCAGTTCTGTGCTGGGAGCTTCTGAAAGTATGTGCTGAACAACCTGCCTCTGATTTCCAAGGCAAGTGTTCAGACTGGGACAGATGACTAAACACATGGTCTGCTGGGGTGGAACCGGTTTAGGGTGTTATGGGCCTGAAGACCCTTTGCAGCAAACACAGCTGCTTTCAGCCTTCTGTTGCTGTCTTTCATGTCAACATCTTACCTGAGTGGGAAGCCCCCTTTCAGTAGGCGAGGATGCCCATGTTCAGTTGGGCATGCCAAAGAAATAAGATAGTTTTCATTTTTACACCTATTACTAATTCTACTAGATATTAAATCCATTTTCTAATGGATTTGTCAAGCTTGTTACTAATGCTTTCTGTCCATGTATGCGTCTTCCTCGGAACATGTGGTTATGTTCTCAAGCATCTTCAAGAGCTTTCCAGTGTCTAGCAGATTTTTGGCAAAGAGGTGGATGATTTTTCCCTATTGCATATGAAATCTCATTTCACTCCTTCAGAGTGATCCCCTTGTCACTCATCAGTAACACAAGAAATCGTGGGGAAAATACCAAGTTTTTATTAACAGTAATTTAAAAATAATTAAACCCCCACATTATCATCTTTACCAAGCTACCAACTTTAAAAGAATTAATTGCATAATAAACAAATGCATACTTGAAGGAGCAGAACATAGATATTCTCTCTGTCAGGATAATCTCAATTTCTGAATTCAGACCTGGAAGCAGAATTCACACAACTGCCAAGCCCGGCAGTGATACACAGCCATGAATAACATAAACAGCATCCATAAGCACTGTCTGAGATGAGCTGAGACAGAAATTCAGCTGTTCCAGACCTCTGATCCTCTGTGATACCCTGTTCCAGCTGTGATAACCTGATATCAGCAAAGAGCTTGGACAAGGAAAAATTAGTTTTCCCGTCTGACTCTCGGATAAAGCACTGTGGAGGCAAACTCCTGTCTCAACCCAACGTATTTGTTTTCTCCAGCTTAGTTTTGACTGAATTTGATTTTTTTCCTCAAGATTTTTGGTTTGATTTCAGAGAAAAAAGTGCACTTAGAAGACAGGGGATGGAAATAAGCTGGAATGAAGGCTTGAATAAACTCATTGAGGTAGATGCTTGGGATTCCTGCCAATAGAAATCCTGTGGATTTCTACAGTCCAGGGCTAATAAAATGCAACCCAAAACATGTGTGACATTCTGACACGCTTCCAAAACCATGACACTACCTGGCTCCTCATGTGATTTCTGTTTACAGCTCCAAATTACATCATCCTTTAGAGGGAGGCCAGCCCATGTGTACCTAAACCAGCTATTCGCATAGCTGTACCTATAGGTACCATAGGAGTACCTAATCAAGTATGTATTGAACAGTGGCAATACCTAGCTTAAGTATATGGTATAGGAAAAGTTAACATTAACTATCTCCATTAAGGCATACGTTATTTTAGGTGCATTTTCAAAGCTTTTTGTGTAAATCTAGTGTTAATAATTATTTAATCTATCAACCTGAATAAATTTGTATTTATACCTGATAAGAGGAAGCAAGGGTATTCTTAATGTTTAGGAAGATCAGTTGACATTCTCAGAAGTCAGTGGGGAAGTGCAGAGCACAGGCCTGAATTTCTGACAGAAAGCCTAGGTTTAGGATTTGCCTAAACTAGCCTGCAAATGATTCTGAAGAGACTAAAGCACTTTCGAGGCAGAAGAAGGAAAGTGCCCCGAGACTAACGTGAGTTAATCACAGGAGTTGGGACCAGTTGTACTCCCAGCATTTATCTGGATTTTGAGCCACAGAATTTCTGAGACTAGGCACTGTCTGAGCCATCGACAACTGGCATGCCAGAGCTGTCAGCTCTCTCTGTATATCCAAAGCAACTTGTCCCAAATACGTACTGATGTCGGCAGCACAAATGTGTGCATAGTCAATTAAAATGCTTTCCACTATTTTTTAGATACTGTAAATGCTGCAGTGTTGTTCTTCAGCTATCACCTTCTAAAGATGAAAAAGCTACTGAAAGCCCCCTGTGTAAGACAGAATGCAGAATGTCTTCTCATCCCAGTGATGCTTTTTGGTGGCAGTTTCAGTGGCAGCAAAAACTAGAGCAGCTTTGGTACCAGCATTCACTGTCTGCTGTGCTGAACCATGGGGACAGGTTACAGGTAGAGGATAGGTAACAGGTCAGCAGCACTTGAGAAGTAATGTATGTTCCTGGGTACAGTTTTTTCCTAAAGTGAGTTCTCCATCAGGCTTGAACTTTATAGTGGCTATTGTGGAATATCTTGGTCAGCTAATGGCAGTGGAAGATTGAATTGCAGCCTTGAAATTATCATAGAATCATAGAATGGTTAAGATTGGAAAGGACCTTAAGATCACCTAGCTACAACCCCCTTGCCACAGGCAGGGACCCCTTCTTATTTTGCTTTTAGCTGATTGCAAAAGAACGATCTCTTTCCAGGAAAGACTGCTGGAGGACTTGGCAAGCGTTTGTTGGGGAGCAAGTCTCATTTCTCTTCAACTCCTTCATATTTTCCCTTTAGACAGTAATGTCATGCAGTTCTGCGTATCTTGCCCCAGTACTGGAGGAGGATCTATTTGGAGATGGTGGAAGAGGAGTCACAGCATCTACAGATACTTTGCTTATTACCACAAAAGCACTCAAATACTGGCATTAATCTTGTTTCTTTCAGGAGTATAACTGACATCAGGAGCCCCACTGGGTATTTAGGCAGAAGCCAGATGGCTGATAAGGAAAATGCAAGCAGCAGGTGACAATTAGCATGTGTGCTCCCTTTTCTGTCTGGTTACCCCAGGACTGGAAGATCCATCAGCCAGGTACCACATTGCTCCTGGAAGCCAGTCACAGTGGGTTAGGAGTAAAAAATGAGAACTCATTCACATAAGGGAAAAATAATTGCTACAGCTCTGTTTAGTTTGGTCACAAATCATTTCATTTGGGGATGATCAACCTTAGTATTCCTGGTTTTATTAATATGACAGCCTCCTGACTGTTTAGTCTGTGGGATGTAGAATAGGCTGGGAAGCTGGTGAGAAATGTGCTGTCACACGATGCCTGAATTATTATACAGATAAAATTTCCCAACTTCCCTCCTCCAGTTTATCCTATTTGGCAAGATGCATGAAAAATAAATGGCTGTTTCTAGTGAGAGCAAGTGCTACTTCATGTAGAATAATCATTCTGTTGTTAAGAGATTTACAGTTTTAACCATTCTCCAGTACTGTTTGCAATCACTGCTGCTTCTCAGTCTTTCTCACTCTGTTTCTTCTCTGCTCTTCTTCCACTTCTTGCACTTTCTCCATTTGCCTACTAGCCTTTATTCAGATAATCTGAAAGGTGAAGAATGACCAGACAGAGCTCAAATGCCATTTTGTTGTGCTGATTAAAAAAGAGCTGGCCCATCTCTAGTGTTCACGCACAAATGCTCTCTCGGGTTTTTTAAATTGAGTCATGGTTGCCTATGCCAAAAGCTGTCAGTACAGTGGGATGGAAAGCACTCAGCTCTTCTCAGTGTTATATAAAGTTGTCATTTTGGAAGAATGAGCAGTGATAAAGAACTCTTGCAGTGCTTTTTGCCTGTTTTCACAGTAAACCGTGATGTTCGTGTTGCTTGTAGCGTTGATCTCTCTTCTAACAAATGAAGTTTCTCTTGTAAGGAAAGAATTCAAAACAAAGCAATAGGAATTTAAGCACAGCAAATATAAGGCAAACGGGGCTGGTTTTCTAGAAACATTTCTATCAAACATGAGCGTTCCTAATGCAGTGTAATAAGGTAGGAGAAGATTTAAGACTTTAACGTAAAACATGAAATTGATTGTATTGTTTCTGCTGTGGCAAGCACACTAGCAGATGTTAATGTCTAGCTGTACTTGAAAACAAAAACTTAATATCAAACCTTCTTAGCTCTGTGTATAACATATATAGACAAAATAGTATGCTGACTTCTGTAATCATATGTGAATTCATGGGTGATACAAGGCATAATTAAGAGTTATTGTGGACAGTAGTTTCAAGTGGACAACAGAATTCTTAGTGATTCCGAGAACTCACTTCTTTGCTTTCTCATTAACATTCAGGTGACTTGCAGGACAATTCTTAATGAAAACTGACATTGTATAATCTAGCTCTGCAGCCACTGTTGCTTTTTAGTAGCAATCATTTACTTTTAGTGCTCCGAACCAACAAGGTAATGCTTCCAAAATTCTGTATTTCATAACCATAGCTGAAAATCAGCCTTCAGAGTTCCAGCATCTGTGGCAACATGTGCTCGTGCATTAATCTGATGAGCCAGTGTTCCAGCTTTCTGGTTTACCTCTTACTGAGGTGATAGCAGCTTTGCTGAAGCTGTTCTGCAGCAGATCTAGCTGCCCTCTCAACCAAGGAGTCATTGTTCTGGATATTATGCTTTAAAAACTTCACGGTGGACAGTCAGTGCCCATTAAACAGCCGTAACTTCTTTAGCTTGCTCCTATGCCTTCTCGTGTTATTACTTTTTCATTGTTGTCTGACTGCAGCTATCAAATAGGCAGACTTTACGGTAAGAAAATACATTCAGCTGACACCCAAGAAATCCACCTGACTGCAAGCTGTGTAAATCTGCCTTATAAATGCCACTTGCCTTGATAAGATATTGAACAAAACTAGAAATGGTGAAATTCTTATGGGAAGCAAAACATGCTGGAGCAAAGAGGAGGGAGGTTTAAAGGGAGAATGTCAGATGCGTGTGTTTGCATAAGGTAATGTGAGGTAATGTTAATAACTTAGGAACATGAAGGCGAGTTCTTAGAGATTAATAATTTCCATGTTGAGAAATTCATCATCATTACATGAACGTACTGGTAAATGAGCCTTGTGAAAGAAACTGCATCCAGAGAGGCTGGATGGCTTGCAGTGGTGGGCTGTTTGTGCTGCCTGTGTGTCAAGTAGCATTACTATTATTTAAGTGGTGGGATTTACTTTGCCTTCCCTAGAGAAGCAGAATGATGAAGACTGACAACTACAAATTGTCTCTTTCTTTCAACTTTGAACTATCCAGGTTATGTTTGATCATTTGAAATTTAGATGTGGTGTTTGGGCAAGTCACAAGGTTGGAAGCATACGAGAATGGCTTCTGTGTATAATTAACCCCATTCCGAGAATCCCTCATCACAGTTGGGTCAGACATAAGTAATTAATTATCCTTGGCATGGGAGCTTTGACATACACTGGAGTTTTGAAGATGAAGTAATGAAAATCTGCGAGGTGCAATAGCCTTGCTGTGAGGTGCCTGCGAGGAGATGGGTGCTGGGACAGCATTAACGTGTTATCTCACTGTTACTTTTATATGTAGTTCAGCTTAATGTTGTGTGATTTCATGATGAGAGGTCGTTACTGTAACTCAGTATTGATGTGGAGAAGCACATAATCATTATTGCTACATACCGAACTCTGCAAAAATTCATTTTGTATTTATTAACCCTGCAAAATTAGTTCTTTTTCTCGAGACTTGTTCTAAGGCAAAGAATTTCTTTGTTTTCCTGTACTTCTGCTGTTGCCACTAGCAGCCTGTAGCTCATTTAATCCATGAGAACTTGTTACAGCCTCACACCTACCCCTGCAAAATTCTGTGTCCCTGTGGGTTCCTGTGCTGATGCCACAGTCACACCAGAGCAGACTAGCAGTAAGAGCAGAAGAGGAGTATGAGAAAAAACTGTGTGCTCCTGCCTTGGCATGTTGCAGCTTCAGCCATCAGCTTTGGATTTCACATAGCACAGTGCCAAGTTGTCGCTCTTTGTGATAGAAGTCTCCCTATTTGGGCAAATTACATAATGCTCTCATTCCCAGTGTGTCCTGCAGCTTAGAAAAAAAAAAGGGAAAAGGAAAACGAGTTACCATAAGAATCCAATCTGGATGTGGTAAAGATCTCTGGGGCAAGGGCTTGGAAATGCTGCAGTCTATTGTATCAGTAGCAATACAAGATATATTGTGCTCTGGGTGTTTCTGTGGTGTTTCATCTGTCACATTTCATATTTAGCTTGATGCAAAGATTTTAGAGGAAAAATTCTATTTTCATAGGATCATAGAATAGTTAGGGTTGGAAAGGACCTTAAGATCATCTAGTTCAAACCCCCCTGCCATGGCCAGGGACACCTCACACTAAACCATGGCACCCAAGGCCTTGTCCAGCCTAGTCTTGAACACTGCCAGGGATGGAGCATTCACAACCTCCCTGGTGTCGTGGTTTAAACCCAGTCAGGTAACTCGTTCACTCACCCCCCCCCCTTCTTTCCCTCCCCCTACTCCCAGAGGGATGGAGAGGAGAATCAAAAAGAATGCAACTCCCATGGGTTGAGATAAGAACGGTTTAGTAACTAAGGTATAACAGAGATCACTACTGCTACCACCAATGATAATAATGATAAAGGAAATAACAAGGGAAGAGAATACATCACCTCAGCACCAGCCGACCGATAACTCGCCCCCCCCAGCCCGACCAAGCTCTGACCGATACCTCCTCCAACCCCGCAGTCTCCCAGCCCTTCCGGCTAACTCCCAGTTACATCCTGGGCATGACGTGCTGTGGTATGGAATACCTCTTTGGTCAGTTTGGGTCAGGTGTCCTGTCTCTGCTTCCTCCTGGCTTCCCCTCCCCCCTGGCAGAGCATGAGGCTCACAAAGTCCTTGGCCAAACCAAAACATCCTTGTTATCAGCTCTGTTCCCGAGCCGAAAGTCAAAACACTGCACTGCACCAGCTACCACGAAGGAGAAAAATGACTGCTACTGCTGAACCCAGGACACCTGGGCAACCCATTCCAGTGCCTCACCACCCTAACAGGAAAGAATTTCCTTCTTATATCCAAGCTAAACTTCCCCTGTTTAAGTTTTAACCCGTTACCCCTTGTCCCATCACTACAGTCCCTAATGAAGAGTCCCTCTCCAGCATCCCTACAGGCCCCCTTCAGATACCAGAAGGCTGCTATGAGATAAGGCATATCTGGCATATCTGGCTTATATTTTTCTTTTCTCAGGTTGGCTTCTGTTTTTGATTAATGACCTGAGCAGCTGTATTCTGGTTTTCACTATATACATTTAATTCAAAATACTGAATCGGAGAAGTTAATATTCAAATCCAATTCTATTATGTGTTTATAATAGAAATGAATTATCTTTATGTTCATACCAGTATCTGATTATAGAATTAAAATTACCCCTATTTTTGCAGGGTTAATAAATATGAATTGAATTTTTGGCAGAGTTTTCTATGTAGCAATGATTATCTGCTTCTTTATATCAATAGATACTACATAAAGTTATGATGTTTAGAGCTTTTTATTTTGGAACAGTAGATAGAATTACTTTAGCACACTTTTTAGTGTAAGTTTAGGTAATATAGGAGGAGGTTTTCATAACAGGGACCATGATAATGTGACTTATGTGATTTCAAGCTCTGTAAGTCAAATAATGTGGTTGGTCACGTATTATAGATCATTTTCTAAGCATTGGGTGGGGAAAAATATTCATGACTCATGTCCAGGGTAATGCTTTTATTTCTCACAATAATTATGCAGTATTACCACACAGACTTGAAGTGTTTCAGAAACCAGCAGTGATTGAATAATCATAGAATTATAGAATCATTAGGGTTGAAAAGGACCATAAGATCATCTAGTTCCAACCCCCCTGCTGTGAATAATGTGGGATCTCACTACCCCTGTAACAGGCATTACCTGCAACTTTAATTCCTTCTTCTTCCATGTCTGGTTCCCAGCTCTGAGTAGTAGTTCCCTGCATTTGAAGACAAGTCAGGCCTTGTACCACTGGGTCCTTGGCCATCTTCTTGGCTAGCTTTTGCAGCCAGCAGCACAAGTGGAGGAGCTGTGTGTGTTGTTCTGTTTTAGCCGTGAATATTCTAGGGCAGAAATCTTCAGTTTGGGAGGAGAAGCGAGTGAACTTTCTGCCCTGGATCCTGTGAGAATATTCGATACATCTCCTAAAATAGCAGACATGCTCAGGAGTAAACTGAGGTCACCCATCTGCCTGCTTTGATCTGCATGGATGCTTCTCAGCAGCTTATTTATCTAAAAACAAATATTTCGTGGTCTCTTCCCATATTCAGATCAAAACAGAAGAAGGGGCATAAAAAATTCTTTGTCTTTCCATTGAGAAAGCAGTGTCTACAGCTGCCGGTCAGCTCTAAGGAGGCACATCTCTGGGAATCAGGGTGTGATTTGACTTGCACAAGCCAAAAACATTTCAGAAACTGCATTACGTATGTACAAAGGCAAGACATTAGGTCAGCTGATGTCATAGACAATTCTGTCTTTAAAACAGTACTATTGCCTCTCAATTTGAGGGTACTTCATAGTTTCTGTGTAGCTTAAATAGTAGAAGATATAAAATAACTGAAGCTTCTTTTGAACACGTGCCATATGAACTGCAACTTAAAATCACTACAAAACGACTGTTTTCAGTCTTTGTGAAAGCCTAATACTCTGTGCAGTACAGCTGATGGTAATAAGGGCTAAGAAGTTGGGACAAACTCCTTTTAATGTTCAGTATGTACTTTATTGAAAGGAGGATTACCTGGCAATTGTGTAGTTCAAAGGACGCCTTAGGTGGATTTGGGTAGTGCACGCTCAGCCCTTCAAAATGCCATGACTCAATGCGACTTCTTGCGGTGAGGCTGTTGGGCCCTCAAGGCAAATCTGGCAGTAGCACAGCAGTGTTCACAAGGCAGTGGCAATTTTAAATCTATTCCTTTAAATTTCTCACTTTTAATATGTTTTCCCCTAGCCCATTTAATTCTTTTCTCTGTGATAAGTTGGACAAAATTAAAAGTAAGATGGGTTTACTTGTAACTCGCTCTCTTTTGGGCTTGCCTCAAAATACTTCCCTTAATAATGCCACAACATGAAGCACTTGTACACATTACCCTCAGAGATATACTGAAGTTGTTATGAGACTCTCACTTTATTTACATCATGATGCTCTGTCAGTGTACGAATACTCAAGACTGTTTATATGTCTGGATTGAACAAATATGTAAATCAGGTGCACATCTCCCTTGGAATGCAAATGTCTCTAATGAGGGAAGACAACAAACTTCAAAACAAACAAACAAGAGAATAGAATATGGTAAATAGCTCATGTGAAGTGGGGAAAGAAACACTGCTCCAGTGAGCGGAGCAGAGATACCGGGCTGTAATCCTTGCCCTGGGACTGTGTAATCAACTCATCTTGAAGCTCTGACACATCCCTGATTTTCTAGCAAGGAGGGAGCTGGGAAGAATGGCAGCCAGGCAGAGTGCTCCCATAAGGCAGCATGAAAACTGCTGCTTTTCCTCTCCATGGCAATCTAGAGAGCCGAGAGGATTGCCTTCCTCTGGCTGCGCCTGTTCACGCCAGTAGAACACCACTCCAAAGGGCCCCGGCTCGCTCAAGTACTTCTTTATATTGTAATAATTAAAAAAAGCTGTTTGATCTCACTGCATAAGCACAGGATGGGAACAGCATCATGATGAATTGAGTTGAAGCATTATAGAAGGATTTTCATGTCCTTCAGAGAAGCTTTCACCTCGGATTTCATGTCAGAACATTCCCGTGATTTAGTTAGGATAACGTCTTCGACTCATAATGCTGTATATTGAGTATATCTATAGTGGGAATGTTCTTTATTGTGCTGTGTTTGTGCTATGCTCTTTATTGTGCATTGCTCACTGCAAACTTTTATCTTCCATTAAAAGCCAAATTCTATTCAGAAGTGCAATTAAACAAAATTTGCTTGCTAAAATAAGACATAATTTATTTCAATCTGGCTTCTATTTTGGATGTTGATGGCTTCCTGCTAACTATGCAAGCTTTCTTTTCTGTGAAATGAGTTCAGGATCTGAAAACCCAAATGACTTGCTATTTCATTTTTCAGCATGTAACTTCAGCCCCCAAAGTACTGGTAAGCAGTTTATTTCCCAATTAACAGTCATCCTTGAGAAGGTTATTATGGTAAAATTAGTCCGAGTTCTCAAAAAACCATGAATTCTGCATAGCGTTTGCATAATAAGTGGGGAAAAATGTTTTAAGCACCATCCCTCAGTAATTCTCTAACTGTGTATTGTGTGTAACTTGCTATCTCTGTCAATTTTCAGTCTTTCAACTAAAAATGTGCTTTATGTCTATAATGGTAAGGGTGTCAGTTGGATTCTGCACTGTGATGGCACCGCAGTCATGAAGCCTCTGCCTCATTTGTCTCTGTCTCATTGTATGTCTGGTCTTGCCTTAACAGGTTCTCGTGTTCGTGCTGGCACAGTTTATGGGGGAGCATCTCGGTGGTATGGCGAAACCACTGTCTTGGTTTTCCCATGTGCTCCTTAATCTGTCACGCAGGTACAGGTAACAGAGTGCTGGGAAACAGCTGCTCTAAGCAAAATGATTTCCTGATAAAATCCATCCCAAATTTAGGCCAAATCTCCACACCCAAATGTATACAAAGTCTACAAATGACTTACCCATAGTGTGTGCATATGGTAACTCTCCGAAGATTAGAACTCTGTGGAGTTACTTTGGTGACTTTGCCTTCCATTACCCTGACTTCCATCACAAAGGAGAAAAGGCTGGCAACAAAATCAGCTGACACAAAATTTACTTCTCATTTCTTTCCTACTATTATAATTCCAGCAGCTTCCTGTGTCCCCTTTCCTACAAGTGAGCACCATTTACAAAGTGATAGTTTTGTACTGCTTGAACTCTGAAACCTTGTCCTTGGGGGAGCGAGGAATTACTGATGGTGACAGAAAACTCAATCACAAAACTCTCAGCAGAAGCTGAACTAGGACTTTATTAAATTGATACCCCTGACTGACATCTTGTGCTCCCTAGTGGAGCACGAGTTCAGTGGCTTTCATAACGAGTATTTTTCACTAGATACACGTTAAATTGACTTTTAAGTAGTGTACATCTGTTGTCAGTTATGGTGCTATCCACAAATCTGAACCCTCAGGTGCCCTGAAGTCTTGCTAATTTGCGTGACTGTTTGAAGTACTACCAGAAGTTAGATGTGTAGTGTATACAAGCAATCTTCATATGTAGTCGTAACACAGAGCATTATTTCAGAGCCAGACCCTTGGTATGAGCACGGATGGTGTGCTCTGATTTTGCATGGAAATGTAAGGAAAAAGAATGTGTGAAAAAAGAGATAGGAGGTAAATGTATTTATTTTATTTAGTTTATGTTGTTAAATTTGCCTAGGGAGGAAAAAGCATATTATTGGCTTTCCTTGGTATCTGCAACTCTAAGAAAACTTGATATTAGAAACATTCTCCACCTTTCATGTTTTCTTCTTGTATTCAAAGTGCTGTTCATGTTGTTGGGAAAGTTCTTCTCACCATAACAGTTTTGTTAATTTAATTGGGAATTCTGATTTCTTTTACTGGGACTTTGCTTTGGGCCAGAAGTCAGATATGAAGACACCCCGTGATGTACCACACTGTCAAATTGTCTGAATGAGATCTGGATTTTAAAACTACATGAGGGAACAGATGAAATGAGCATCTTTTATGTCTGGTTGCTAATGATTTCAGTGTATTTTTTCTATACAGCATCATCTATTTACTTTTGTTTTAAAATAATTCTGTCTTATTCTCAACTGAATGATTTCATTTTAATTGCTTTTTGAGGCCTCATGGGCAAATACCATTCCAAAGTTCTGTTCTCCTTCTCAGCTTTATTCCTGATTTGAAGGACTAATCCTTACCACATTGATTTTAATTTTTTTTCTGGTTTTAAATGTTTTCTGAAGGAGAGTGGAGGGAAGAGAGGCTCTATGAACACAAAGATTGCATGGATTTGTTTTCCTTATGAAATGATGGTGATTTCTTTTTCTACAGGCTTTCTGGCAAAAAGCTTTGAACAGGTTAGATTGGATATAAGGAAGAAGTTCTTTCCTGTTAGGGTGGTGAGGCACTGGAATGGGTTGCCCAGGGAGGTTGTGAATGTTCCATCCCTGGCAGTGTTCAAGGCCAGGTTGGACGAGGCCTTGGGTGAGATGGTTTAGTGTGAGGTGTCCCTGCCCATGGCAGGGGGGTTGGAACGTTATGATCTTAAGGTCCTTTCTAACCCTAAGTATTCTATGATTCTAGGTATTTAGCAGTGGTAAATGTAAACTCTCTGTGGATTTCATTTATGCAGGTTTAAAAAGAAAACTGAATACAAACATACGTGTGAAGTTGCAGCAACGTGGTTGTGTGGAAGGTTAATGGACCACAATTAGTATCAGAAAGCCAAGAGACTGAACTAAAATCTTCAGGTTTGCATTTGATGGTTAATAGCTTGGTTTTGCAGTTGTTTGCAATTTTGTAATGTTCCCTTGGTCTCTGTTTGTCTTTCTCTCTTTAGTGAGGATTCTGTTCCCTCAGTGTTTCCTGTCATCACGAACTATAAATATTTCACTTTCCTCATGGTTTTGACACATAAAGGAATTCTGAAAACCCTTCATTGTCAGATCAAAAGCTGCTGTAGACCTGGGCAAGTCAGCTTTGTGAGAGCTATCTGAAGGAATATTGGCTGACAGTATGCCTGCCAAATCTCGTCCTTGCCTAAAGAGCCTGTGAGCCAGTGAGTTAAGAAATGCTACAGATTTGATCAGTATTTTTCACCTAGGTATTATCTCTGCTTCTTTACCCTTGATTTAGTTCTCTGACCCATTCTACTCTAAGAAGTAGTGGCCGTTTTCTGATCCTACTGATCCTAAGTAATTTCAAATTCATGTTCTTTTAAGAAGTCATTCCTCCATAGAGGAATAGAAGCAAGTGTGAAGAAGACAGAAGTGCTTAAGTAGGACTATGGCTGAATATATTTCCATCTAAGTTCAGTTAACTTCTGATCTTTAATTTCAGCTGGAGCCTTGACTATGATAATTGTAAAAAACCCCAAATCCCTCCTGCCCCCAAGAGAAGAGAGTGATGCTAAGTTACATAAAAAAGGCAAAACAACACTGTTCTGCAGTGAGCAAATGGAAAAGGAGGGAAAGCCATGAATAGAACTTTTTACTTTGTGCCTTCTCTTGTTGGCTTTTACTCTTGCCTCTGAAGAGTGAAGATTGTTTGAAGTACTTTGAAGCTCCTTCTATTGTAATCACTACATTCTTCTGTGTTCATAGTGCCCCAGTTTGTCACAGGCTTTGCCTAAGCCCATCTGTGTTCCTACGTAGCAGGGTCCCTGTGAGTAAGTGATATGTGAGTTATTTGTAATTCATATTAAAACCAGCAGGACAGCTAAAATACAGAAAACACAGGAGAAATTAAGGGGAGGCTCACATGAAATGCACTTCCTACACAGTAAAGCATTTCCCCTGACCCTGGTGAACGCAAAACTTTAGGTAATTATAATTTTCTTTTCATTTGTACTTTATGAGCAGTTTTTGGCAGCACGTACCAAAATAATACAGGATCACAGCTGACATAATGATGGTTTTCCAAGCTAAGTATAAGAAGTTGAACTCACTTTGGAGTGCAGTCTGCACAAAACCCGCGCTGTCTGGATTTCAAGTTAGTTCACTGTTCATGACACGGTATTTCAGAAGTTTTATTTGACCCCAAAATGTAGTTCTTTTACTAAAAATGCAGCTTTAGGTTGGTATGTTAACATGTTAACTTTGAAAACAGAATCATAACTCTTCCCAGTGTTGAGATGTTCCCAAGTTAAATGCCCCTTTTTATTTTGAATGGTCTCTTGGGTTTCTTTGTTTTGTGTTTTAAATGTAGAATTGGAATTCATCCAGATGGTCTGGTTTTGTTTTGTTTTTCAAATATGGCCTTTAACTGCTGGATTATATCTAGTACAAATTCAGATGTAGAATTAGCCATGAGGTGCTGGACTGCAGTGCTGTGCCTGGCTGCCTGTGCTGTGCCTGGTAATAACTGCAGCACAGGCAAAAAGTGCTCTCCCCAGCTTGAGCCTGATCGTATGCTCTGTCACACGGTGAGTCTAGGTGAATACCAGCTTTCATTTGCAAAGCAACAAAAACCCCTGTATGTTCATTTCTTCTGTTCCAGGCAGAGCAAAATCCCCTCAGAAAATTGAAGAGGAATCAGACTGGGCTTCCTACTGCTCACCCGCTTCATGCCTATCACTCAATTGGTGTAAGAAACAAAAATACTGAATAAAGAGTGTGTCCTCTGAAAACCAGTTATGATGTGCTTATTCCAGCCTATTTCCTTGCTTTATTTTATTTCATTTTGGTGTTGAAAGAAAAGGCTGACATGTTTCTCTGTGGATTATGTCTTTAGGAATATTTAGGTTAGTCCCACTGATTGAGTTTTTCATGTTCATACAGAATGTAATCAGCATGAAACAGCACAAAGCAAACCATCCTGCTTTGGCAATGAAGCTGCAGAATGAACAACTCCAAATGTGTGTCTTCTGTCTGCCTTTAGTACACAATGGGTTACTTCTTCATGAAATACTTGTTAGGAGTATGACTTGGAGCTCAAGAGAAAGGCAAAATAAGATACATACCATGCTGTTATTTTTCTGTATTGTTGGAAGAGACTCCACGGTGTCAGTGCATGCAGGGAATGTTGGACAAGAGATGTTTAAAGAGATTAAGCTACTGTTTGGGAAGGATTTTGAGACAAAACTGGAAAAGCTGCACTTTTCAGTGTGCGACTTCATAGTTTAGAAGGTTATAAAAACTTACAGAAGAGGTAACAAGGCTGAACAAACAACTACTTGACTGCCTTCTGAACTCCAGGGTATTTGCTTAAATAAGAGACATGTAAACTTTTCATGTTAACACAAGTAAACTTTCTTTCAAGTACCACTCTTTGTGACTTTTCAGTAGTTATCCAGTGTATTCCCCACTCATAAGAAAGAATCAACTAAATAATTTGGTTAGTATTTGCTCTGTTTTCTAAATATCTTACTTCAGTAGTTTTAATACTACTTTTCACAGCTAGCTTTTCCTCCTTTTTTCTGTCTAAATGTATTTCTTCCAGTGTAGTAGTCATCTTTTTTGCTTGTACCATCCGTGATGTTTTGGGCATATAAAGGGAAAATCATGAGAACCTCAGGCAATTTTACATCAGAAATTGTGTATGTAGTAAGAGCCTGACTTTTTGCTCTACCTTACAGGGTGCTTAGGAAGAAGAAGAAATGATGGGTAGAAACATCTAGGTTTTAATGCTTAAAAGCCTTGCAACAAAGAAATGAACATTTCTAGCTACGTGTAGCATCTGGTTTTGACAAGAACCAGTTACTAAAAAAGACTCATCTAAAAATGAGTCGTCATTGATCTTAGAAGGAAATAGGAATTGTGGACAAGGCTGTTATTCTTTTAGTTTCTCTCCTCTTTACCCCCAGTGAAGTGCAGGAATAAGTGTACTCTGTGGAGCTTTATAATGGCTGAGAAGTTCTCTTCAGAAAATCACATCCCTCTACCCATTGTTTGTGATCCATGTGAAGGGTGAACCAGCAAGTCTAACAAATCAACAGGAGCACAGCAGAAATACAAGCAGAAGGTGAGGGTGGTTCTGTGGGAATGACACCTATTAATGTTGGGTTTCAAAGCCAATGTCATGTTGGGCTGAAACGGAGCTATGAGTGTGTCTGAAAAATACTGGTATGCTAATGCGAAATAGAACAGCAGAGCAATTCTTCTACTTAAAGGCTACTTTAAATACTTGTGTCTAAAGGCAATGTATCTGCCAGTCTTGGCAGTAGAATTGGGCTTTTCTGTTTTATAGGGTTTATACTATTGGTAGCAATTATGTGGCAACGACTTCTATCCATTAGTGCTGTGGGGGAGTTCAATTGACTGAAGTGTGTACTGGCAACAGCCATGAAGCCCTCGGTCAGTGCTGGCTTGTTACAGTGTTAAAGAATGTCATGGTGGGTGCGCTTTTATGTCAGATGGAGCTGCAGAGTTAAACAGGATAACATTAGTGTATCAGGATAGTGGGAACATAACTGCATAACAGCTGTTATTAGACACTGTAAGTACAAAATAAATCTGTTCACAGGAACACCACAGTGAATGAAACAGGAGAGAGAGCGTAATCCCTTGCTAGCAGCATTTAGCAGGGTGGGATAAGCTCCTTTCCTCCCTCCTTCTGATGTTTCTCAGGGTTTCTCCAGATTGACTTGAGACTCTTCCACGGGGATTGTTACGTTGGCAGAAGCTCAGGCATCCCATCTTTGTGTAAGCTTGGGTTTACTCCAGATTCGGTGAACTGCGGGAATATCGGTGCTCATGGCACATTTGCTGTTATTTGGCTTTGATAAAAACGCTGGGTTTGCCCAGTCTTGTGGAACCTTCAAGAAACTGGAGGGGGGAAAAAAAACCACAATTTACTTACACATTTCTGTTCTTGTTTGTGACTTCTGCCACTTTTTAGTTGTTGTCTATATGCTGAAGTTCTAGGTACTGTGCTGTTGTACCTGATGAGATGCCTTCTCGGGTTTCCAGAAGCTGGTATGTACAAACTAGCAGGAAACATAAGTGACTACAGCCCTGTAAAGGACAGTAAGCTGCATGTGAAAATCTCTCTTCTGAACTAGTGGTAACATGGGAAGTATCCAAAATAAGTCAGTTTGTGTTATGCAGGCCTTTGGGCATATTCCCATGGGAATATGTTGGAAAAGAAGCTATGTACCTAAGCCAACCAAACGCAAATTTGTCTTGCAATTTTTCCATTTATTCAAACGGGACATAAATATTTAGTTTCCTAATCTGCACAATTACCCTGGAGCTCAGGCTGCAATGTGTCAGTACAGTGACAGCTTCCCCTGGATGACAGTTCATAGCGATAGTGAAAACTGACAGGGTTTGTAAACCGAGGTTGTTTAGAGACAAGACTCAATTCTTGAGTGACTACTTCTCAGTTAACCATTACTGTATTTTACAATGCTCTTGAACAAAGTTATTTTAAAGTGGATCTAACTGGCATGCTTAAATGGACTTGTAATGGCGTGTGACACAGGCTGTGCTGTTCTAGCATCTGCTAACATAATACTGCTGATGGCAATGAGATGATGCTCAGAGACATTCTACATGTTCTACAGTGTGATCTAGTAAAAACAAGTCAGTAGTAACAGGTCTCAGAGTGTGTAATTGCTCATGTTAGTGTGGCCACCCTTTTTATCGTGCTGTTTATTGTCACTTGGGCAGTTTCTGTCACTAGCCTTTTTTGTTTTAATGGAGGGTTTATATTTCATGTAGCACAAGCCACTGCTCGCATCCCTGAATGAGCCTTTGTGTGGAACTCTGTTACATGAGATTTCATTGTATTTATCCTGAAGTTTCTTCAATGGCATCTTGCTGAATAAAAAAGCTAAAATGAGTATTTTACCCTCATGAGCATAGGAAAAGAGACTTGGACTGGAAGCTGACTGGAAGCTCTCTCATGATTTTCATCCTCATGAACATATCTAGAATGCTGAATATAAGTCACCATAAGGTTTGTTATGTATTTTAAGCACAAGTTCTGGAACTTGAAGTTCTATCTGTGCTGTACATTGTATTTAGTTTCAGTTCTTGGGACAAAGAATTGGCTACAGAATGTTTGTACGGCATCTAGCATGAGTTGCTGTTTGTACTTTCAGACTTGCTTGCAAAATATGTATCTAATCCTAATAATAATGTGATTCCCTCCAAAATAAGGAAAATATCCCCTAAATATCAGTGCTTCTGAACACGTTCAACATCTTCAGAGAGGCAGCAGAGTGTTCAGCAAGTTTTAAGGTGTAGTGAGGCAGAAGTCAACATAAGTACGCTGCAGGCATTAAAAAGACTAATACCGCTGTCATGCTGATTTCATTTTCCTTTTGTTGTTTAAATATATATATAGTACATAAAAAATATTGGAGATAATCCGAATTGGTTCGTAAAACCTTGCTGGTTTGCAAATCATAATGATACTTTAACTGCATTGCCTGGTTCTGAGTTAGTGTCTCTGGGCATCTTGTGTTATATTACACCTTGGAATTGTGTTTGAAACTTGTGCCTACATGATACTGTTCCACAAACTTGGTATTTAAGGTTGAATGAACAGAGCAACTTCTTTGTAAGATCTCTGGTGTGAAATTCTGGCCATGATATCTTCTGTAGCTTCTTCACTATTTAAATCAGTGCTGATGTGTTTGTCTTTGCACTGCACTTCAGGGGAAAAAGCTTTTGTTTGGCTCTTTGTTTTAAGTTTACCTTCTTAGATTCTTCATGTCTGCAGCCATTGATTTGCTTGAGGTGTTCCTGCAAACACTGAACAAATTCTTCTCTAATTAATCATGCCATAGGTATTTGGTACCAAACCCCAGAGATTCTGAAAGGAACACTGCTTTCTAGACAGGGTATGGACCTATACCTTTGATTCAGTATATGTAGATACCCGTGGTTATTAAATGTTTGGTGTATTGGTAGTTGAGGTCACTTGGAAAAGGCTGCTGGCTTTGAATTTCCAGTAATTAAACAGAAGTAAAATAATTTCACAAACATTAAATAACCTTAATGACTAAGCAGGATTTCTAATGTTCAGCGGTTAATGACTACAACAATTTGGTATCAGCACTTGAAAGGTATTTAAAATACTCCAATATTTTACTCTGTTAATGCTTAAATTATATTGCTTAGGATTATTAGTAGAACTTGTAGCTCTCTTCCCTATGTGCTTAGGAGATTTCCCACCGACATTTAGTACTAGCCACTGTGGGCAGCTGGCTTTACCTAATTACCATGCTCAGGATCCAGTAGCTCATTCTCCCCCACCCCATGCTATATATACTTTTCATGTGATGGGTTATAAAAACTCTTCTTCTGAGATGTCAATAATCTGGTTTTTAGTAGAGTTGGTTCAGAATGTTCTGCAGTCACAGATCATAGTGCCTGGGCGTTTTACATAAAGCAAAGCTGAGTTTATGTAACAGAACCAGAATATAGAACGCATGGCAAATAGTGTTTGTGATCTTTCTGCTCCCAAACTCTATTACCTGCAACAGAATTATTGTGTTTTGTTTCTGTTTGCAGTCACTAACTCACTCTTTTCCCATGTCCCAGCCTAGATGGTCATAAGTGAATGGGTTTACACCTAGTGAGTCCAGCAGTTATTAGAACAAGTTTAAAACATTTTTTGACTTGATGACATGACTGAGACTAGATGAGTAAACATGTAATAAAATCATGTATCTTAAGGCAAATGTCAAGTTAGTGTCATATAATGTGTATTTGATAATAGGTAACCTAATGTAAATGTATGAAATAATTTTCACCACCTAACATAAACAGCTTTTCCTGAACTAGCCAGCTTTTCCATATGAAATGCTGTTATTTTACCAGTTATCACCATTTTTTGCCAAAAAAATTTGATAATGGCTGTAAATGCAAAGTGTGACATGGCTACTTAAGCATTAGTGCAGTAACAGAGGGCATTTTCTTCTGATTCTGTGTAATTGAAATCAGTGATTTTGTTACCTGAAGATTTGTTTGATAGCACTGAAGAAATCCCATTTCCTTCCGTTCCCCCACACCTCTAATAGTCAAAATGTGTGGAATCAGGTGCGCATGGATTGCCACTATGCGTGTGGCTGGAGTTTTATGATCATAATGCTACCTTTTGCCATAAACATCTGAAATGGAGATCTACATCTCTTATCTCAGCAGACTGGAGTAGGAGGATGTCACCTACCCTGGCAGTGTCTGCATGGAAATGTCAGCTCATTGTGCTCTGGTAACAGCTCTGCCACGTCACAAGGATTTGTCAGGAGAAAAGCGTCCCCTGCATGTTGTTGGTATAAAAGAAAGGGCAAAATAAATATCACAACAGCTTCAAAGGTTTTTGTTATGAGTGGGAAAGTATTTCCTGTCGTATACATGTAAAGAGAGTAAAATGAAGGTGAATCTTGTACACATGAACATTACTAAGGATTCTGGGCAAAGACAAATCAACTGCCAGGCAGCTACTTCATATCCTATCTGCTAAGTTGATTTTGGTTCCTAAATGCGTTGTCTGAAGTTTTTACCAGAGGTGTGGTGATGTCTGCATTTCGTCTGCACATTGATACCCCACACTTAGTAGAAGTAATGTTTCTAGTACAGCAGTAAAGTAAATCAATATGTATTCAGAGGAGGAATTAAATGGCTTTCATGTCTGCTAAGTACTGACTATCCTGTCTGTGTTTGGGCATCTCCTTACTCTACACCTGCTTTGTGGAGAAGCACTTCTCGTTTTGCTTTCTGTAGGTAATAATTATTTATCAGCTTAGCTGGCAGCATTTGAAAATTAATTTATTTCTCTAGCTCTTTTACTATAACTTCTTCTCCTCAGCCTCATCAGAACAATCATGACACCAAATTTGGCCTCAGAGCCTCTTTCTGTTAGAAACCCTACAGTTATTTCAGTGGATTTAAGGGTGCTCCTTTCTCTCTTCTTTTCTTACACTGTTGCTTTGACTCCATAGCAAGCATTTGGTTATCCTGAATACCATATACAAAATAATGTTAGAGTTCCCATTTGACGATACTGGAAAACATCTCCCTATGACACACCAGGCAAAACGTACTTTCTTTTGTCACTTAGTGTCAAATGGAAGTAGCATCTCAGTGTTTGGGTGTGGGACACCCTGTATTGTGTAATCATAGGAGCAGGCCCAGCACCAGGGCAGGAGTTTATTGCTACATGTGATAATTCCTAACTCGTGCCATTAAATAAGTAATGCAGTTGCTATTGGGACACTACCCAGGAAAAGAGCAGCTGCATGCTGTTTTTTCCATGCTCTGTGTACTGACAGTCCATATGGGTGTGGTATTAAGGCCTCACTGGCAGATGTTTCAGGTGACTTCAATATTCCCAAGTGGCAAATCCCCAGATGAATTATGGAGGTCACCTCAAATGAGTTACACTGCTTGAAATAAGCTTTGGTAGCGGCAAGGTGGCATCTTCTGAGCAGCTGGGCTGGTGAAACTTTTCACTCAGTGCATAGAAGTAATTGTCCTGTATGAACACGTTGGGAGTATCCTGAATGAAGCCTGATTACATGTGATGAGTAAGAGAACCCACTTTAAGTGGCATATGCCTTTTAATTTTCCTCATAAGGAAATATACATGAACGTACTCTCACACAGCTCACTGGATTACAGCCTGAATGGTATTTTGATATTCGTGTCGCTTTAACAGGGCTGCGTCACTGAAGCACTGGGACCCGGTAAGCACACCAGTTAATGGTGCGTGCTGCCTGGCTTGGCTGGGAAGAGATTGCAGGATTCCTGCGAGTGCAGCTCTATTGACTGATACAAAGTAGAACATTGCCACCTCTCGGCCGTGAAGAAAAGCATACCGTTCGGAAGCAGCGTTATGCAAGTTGAGGATGCTGCAGCAAAACTACTTAATAGTGTATTCATTTGTAATGTGACTGCTCCGTAATGGTCGCGCAGTTCAGCGGAGGTTGGGAGGCATCGCTTGCTTTGATTGTGTGCATTTCATATGGTGGTGGTGCGTTTAGAGAGAATATATTATGCTACGTACTAATTATGTTTTCCTGAGGACTGAATTACATATGCACTGTGAGGATATTATGAAGGCTACCATGGTTACCATTGTGCACCCAGGAACTTATTTTATACAGTGCCAATTAATTTGAGGCAATGCTTGAGAGAGAAGAACATTGAATAAGGCATGCTAATGTCTCAGCTGAAAGATGGAAATTAGATAGAAAGGCACAGCTTTTGTTGAAGATTATATGCCAGGGTCAGCATTTATAAATGAATCCACCTATAAAACTAAAACCAACAGTTCTGTCTTACATAAAAACCTGTACCTCTCTAGGCCTAATTGACACACAGGACATGCTGGGGCTTTATCAGCAGAGTTCTCTAAATAGGAATTTTTTTCCCTAGTCATGGTTTAATGCCATATTTCCGCAATTCAGAACATAACTGAGGATTTTTGCTGTGTCAGAAAGAGGGTTTAGATGTCTTTGCATCCCTGTGCAGGTTACTGTTGATAGGGACAAATCTCATGCCTCTGGCCAAAGGCTTCCAGATGACGAGGACCGAGTATAGTGCAGCTCTAACTCTTTCCTGTTCCTGACAGCTCAGTTTTGCTGATGTTATGTTGCTGACATGGCGCTTTAGTAACCTTGTCCCATCAGCGTGAGGTGTATGGCAAAATTGTGCTTGACAAGATGAACATTTTAAAGCAGCTTGAGAACAGTGCAGACAAATTCAAGATGAGTTTAAAAACCCTTACATTTGTTTTTCACCATTTTGCAAAGATGTACATAGCATTGAACAGTCAGCATTTAATCTTCAGAAGAAATTCTGCCACTTCTTATCCATGAGCAGTTGGATTTAAAGTTAGCTTAGCTAACTTTATACTGGAATAGTGGAGGGAATCCTTGTATCGTGCATTCTGCTGGCTGAGCAGCATCACGTTCTATGGGGCTGGCAATTTTTGACAAAAGAGTAATGGCACCAAACAGTTGGCAGGCAGTAACTTCAGATTCCACAGATGTTCTGGCAGTGAATAGTTGCCCAAGGCAGGAGCTGTGATGCTTCAGTGATGGAACGTTTATCTTAAAAATTAGAAATTGTCTCTACACTGGTGAGACATAAATTTGATGGATGGACCACCCGGTGAATAAAGAATTGGCTTTATGGCTGCACACAGAGAGTTGTGGTCAATGGCTCAGTGTCCAGGTGGAGACCAGTAACGAGTGGTGTCCCTCAGGGATCGGTGTTGGGACCGGTCTTGTTCAACATCTTCATCTCTGACATGGACAGTGGGATTGAGTGCGCCCTCAGCAAGTTTGCCAATGACACCAAGCTGTGTGGTTCGGTTGATACCCTGGAGGGAAGGAATGCCATCCAGAGGGACCTCGACATGCTTGTGAGGTGGGCTGATGCCAACCTCATGAAGTTTAACCATGGCAAGTGCAAGGTCCTACACCTGGGTGGGAGCAATCCCAGGCACAGCTGCAGGCTGGGCAGAGAAGAGATTCAGAGCAGCCCTGTGGAGAAGGACTTGGGGGTGTTGGTCAACAAGAAACTGAACATCCAACCCTAACCATTCTATGATTCCTTAAAGTAAGTTACTAAAATGCACAGGCACCTTTTTAAAGTGTTGTTAGCAGAGTTCATTGGCTTGTGATTTGTAACTGCGTTATTACTATTTTTCATTAAAACTGATTTGCTATACATAGTAAAGCACTTCAATGGAAGTGAAGCATTTTTAACAAATTTGGTGGATAAAAGAAAATACCAAGTTTCAGTAACTCTTCAGTGATACTTTTAAACTGATTCTACCACATTCTTAATACTCTAGTATTAAGTATGACTGAAGATGATTAACTTGGCAAGATTGATCACTCCTTTTAGCATATTCTATAATGAACATCTCTCTTGCAGTGCTCTGCAATGGAATATGGTCAGCAGGATCTGTCTGCTGGAAGTAAGGGAGAAATATATTTTTTTTTACCTTCTTGCTTTGTCCTTCAGCAGAGCCTTGAGATTCACATGCGGCTTCTAATTGCAAGAACATGGCCTAATCAATATTTTTCCTGAAGCTTCTCATCAGAGATAATTGTTCACTCAAGGGGGTATAGCAGGAAAGTTGCAACAATGTAGGCTGATCGAATATCATTAAGTTTCTTACAAAGAATATTATATATTGTGTACACGCTTCCTTTCTCTAAGGAAACTTTCTTCTAAGGTATTTTCAGAAGAACCTTCAGGTTACTAGCCAAACAATTTGGAAATGATCAGCTGCTGAGTCAGGTCCCATGTATTAATCTTTGTGCTGTAAAAAAACAGCTGCTTGGATGTTTAACAGGGAAACAAGGACTTCTCTTCGCATCTGGTGAAGCAAGCTCACATCGAATCATCATGTTCTTGGCAAGAACATTTCTGTAACCTGTGTCAGTGGAATGTCTACAACCTTAGAAAGGAGGTTTATATGATTATCTCATTATCTAATTTCAAGAATAACTTAATTGAGTTGTCTAAATGCCTATAAGTGCAAACCCAATGGAATTAATATATCTGGAATTATTTACAGAAAACTTAGCTTTTCCTTCTGGTGAAATACGTGTTTCTCTGGACTTCTTTTCCTTGGTGAAATGGTTGCTTTCCAATGGTTTTTGTCACAATGCTTCAAGTTATTCCAATGCTTCCAGTAATCCAGTTCATGTGATTTCATTGTCTGTGGCATGGAAAGAAATAATCTTGTGCAGGTTTTCCCTTCGCTCTAGCAGCAGGAACAGTTGACTTGTAAAGAACATGTTGTACCTGACCAAGTGAACAACTGAGGGCCCGAGGTAGGTCAGTTGTTGCCTTTGCTTGTGGGCTGGAAATGGCAGTTACGGGAGCAACATATTTCAGATAGTGATACACCAGGCGCAGTGGAGAAGGTGTTTTTCAGAGCATCTGGTCCTTTGGATGGATGGACACGCAGATGGAGGAGTTCTGAGTTACTGAACATTACTGAGGTTATTTAGCAAGCTGGCACAAATTTGTTTCTCCACTAGGAAGCCTGCAGTGGAGCTGAAGGCCATTACAACTGAAAACCTGAAACTAAAAGGACAGAAGGTAATAGGGGAATACAAGGAAAACATATTAATTAATATTATTTTTAGAAGATTAACTTTTAAATTAAAATCTTAAGATAATTAGTTGCAGAGGAAGTTTGCACATTAACAAAATGTAGGAAATGGTATAAAAGCAACTCACTCTGTTTACAGTTCAAACAAAAGTACATCAAATGGGTTTTTTTGCAGTTTGTGATACTTCCAGAAACCAGGACTCATCCTCCAAACACAAATCACTACAATGAGTCAACAAAACAATAGTTGTTTGCTCAACAGTGGCTACTGGAGGGTAGTGTCTGGTAAATTATAGCCACATTAATGAAATGTCAGATTGCTTACCTGTGTAATAACACGCTGAATAACCCTTCTGAAGAAGGGTACCCACTGTTCTAATGGTGTCAGCTTATACCTCCCACTCTTTCTGCTTTACTAGTTTATTAATACCCTGATTTCTGGCAACTTTTGGGTTTGTATAATTTAGCATAGTAGAAAGCTAAGACTTGCAAGCAGTGTGTAACTGACAACACATCCAGCAATTGCTTTTGTGCTTTGGGGTACCTGTAAATACAGAATAAACCTGATTATTTTAGCATACAGAGTGACAGTCACAAAACCGTTTTTTTTAGTTTAGAGTTTGTCTATAGGCAACAGGAAGAGGATGATGCTCTGTATTGGTTAACCTCTACTGAGGATGGAAGGAGCCAAGAACCACCATAAATATACTTACAGAAGATTGCCATGAATCTCTTGGTTTTGTAACACACTGTATGGCTGTGGAAAAGAAGTTGGATTTGTGTATTACCTGTTGAGCAATTACTTTATCCATTCTCCGTGAATGATGCAGTTTGTTGTCGCATTTGAGTGTGAAGACTTTTTACAAGGTCTTTTAAGGTACAACTCCATTTGGAATAACTTTAAGGTTATTCTGTCCTTAAGGCAGAAGTAGTACAACTCTCTTCTACTTTCAGCGAAGTGTATGTAATGTAGCGGAAGACAGGGTTGCCAGTGAACTGAATTCTTCAGTGTGGAAGAAAAAGAGAGCCCCAGTGAGCAGACTTTTGCTCATTTACTCCCTGCAGAGAAATGACATTTGTTCTCTACAGCATTTTCTCTTGAGAGGACCAGTTATTGGCTTATGTCACAAGCAGTCTACCATTCCTCAGTGATATATTCCTTAAGGCATACATGGATCACTTTCAATACTCAGTGATCCAAATTCAACACTTATTGATTGTATGAAAGTGCTGTGGTGTGAGAACAGAAATTGTTCTTGAGTATGTGTTAAAGTTCATCTGATTTTCTTTCTAGTGCAGCGCTGCTAGGTGTTTGTCCCAGTATACATTGCATGTGTGGATGTAGGCGTGTGTGTGTGTGTGTGTGTGTGTGTGGATAAGGAGCTGCTGAGGAAAATCAGAGGGGAAAAAAGAGGCTTATAAAAGGTGGAAGCAAGAACAGGCAGCCTGCAGAGAATACAGGGATGTTGGGGACCAGGTCAGGAAAGCGAAGGCCCAGTTACAATTAAACTTGGCTAGGGAAGGGATTCTACAAGTACATAGCAAATAAAAAACAGACTAGTGAGAATGTAGGCCCCCTCAGGAAGCTCTCAGAAGAACTGGCTACCCTGGGTTTGGAGAAGGCTGAGGTTCTGAATGACTTCTTTGCCTCAGTCTTCACTGGCAAAGGCTCTGACCAAACCACCCAAGTCTTGGAAGGCAGATGCAGGGACTGTGAGAATGAAGACCTTGGGCCCACTGTAGGAGAGGAGCTGGTTCGAGACCATCTTAAAAATCTGAATGTGCACAAGTCCATGGGTCCTGATGAGATCCAGACACGGGTCCTGAAGGAGCTGGTGAATGAAGTTGCAAAGCCGCTGGCCATCATATTTGAGAAATCATGGCAGTCAGGTGAAGTTCCCGATGACTGGAAAAAGGGAAATATAACCCCCATTTTCAAGGGGAAAATGGATGACCTGGGGAATTACAGAGCAGTCAGTCTCACCTCTGTGCCTGGCAAAATCTTGGAACAGATTCTCCTGGAAGGCACATGAAAATCAGCAAGGTGCTTGGTGACAGCCAGCATGGCTTCACTAAGGGGAAATCCTGCCTGACCAATTTGGCGGCCTTCTGTGATGGGGCTACGGAACTGATGGACGGGGTAGAGCAGTTGATGTCATCTACCTGGACTTGTGTAAAGTGTTTGACACTGTCCCACACGACATCCTTGTCTCTAAATTGGAGAGACATCAATTTGATGGATGGACCACTCGGTGGATAAAGAACTGGCTGGATGGCCGCACACAAAGAGTTGTGGTCAATGGCTCCATGTCCGGCTGGAGACCAGTAACGAGTGGTGTCCCTCAGGGATCGGTGTTGGGACCGGTCTTGTTCAACCTCTTCGTCGCTGACATGGACAGTGGGATTGAGTGCGCCCTCAGCAAGTTTGCCGATGACACCAAGCTGTGTGGTTCGGTTGATACCCTGGAGGGAAGGAATGCCATCCAGAGGGACCTCGACACGCTTGTGAGGTGGGCTGATGCCAACCTCATGAGGTTTAACCATGGCAAGTGCAAGGTCCTACACCTGGGTCAGAGCAATCCCAGGCACAGCTACAGGTTGGGCAGAGAAGAGATTCAGAGCAGCCCTGTGGAGAAGGACTTGGGGGTGCTGGTGGATGAGAAAATGAACATGAGCCGGCTTCAGTGTGCGCTTGCAGCCCAGAAAGCCAACTGTATCCTGGGCTGCATCAAAAGGAGCGTGACCAGCAGGTCGAAGGAGGTGATCCTGCCCCTCTACTCTGCTCTTGCAAGACCTCACCTGGAGTATTGTGTGCAGTTCTGGTGTCCTCAACATAAAAAGGACATGGAACTGTTGGAACAAGTCCAGAGGAGGCCACAAGGATGATCAGGGGACTGGAGCACCTCCTGCGTGAAGTCAGGGTGAGAAAGTTGGGGCTGTTCAGCCTGGAGAAGAGAAGGCTGCGTGGAGACCTCAGAGCAGCCTTCCAGTATCTGAAGGGGGCCTCTAAGGATGCTGGAGAGGGACTCTTCATTAGGGACTGTAGTGACAGGACAAGGGGTAATGGGTTCCAACTTAAACAGGGGAAGTTTAGATTGGATATAAGGAGGAAGTTCTTTACTGTTAGGGTGGTGAGGCACTGGAATGGGTTGCCCAGGGAGGTGTGAATGCTCCATCCCTGGCAGTGTTCAAGTCCAGGTTGGACAAAGCCTTGGGTGATATGGTTTAGTGTGAGGTGTCCCTGCCCATGGCAGGGGTGTTGGAACTGGATGATATTAAGTTCCTTTCCAACCCTAGCTATTCTGTGATGCTTTGATTATATATATATATATATATATATATATTCTTACAAGAATAAAATGCTTCAGTGGTCTTTGACTATTAATCAGCTGGCCCTAATTCTAGCCAGCCCACTGCCACAGGCTTGCAGAATCTGTCTAGGCAATGGGAATAGCAAGGGCTCCCCTTCTTCCCTTACCCTTTGCAGCTACTTTAAGGGTAAGTAGCAGGTAATACATATATAAATAACAGACAGTATTGCTAACTTCTTTGTTGGTGTGAGGATGCTTCAAGCAAACAAATTCAAGGCATGTTGAGGGGAAAAAGTTACAATGAGAAAGTGCTGTAATATTTACTGGAAAGCTTATGGGTGTTTCCCCACATCCCTTAGATCTCTCTTATTGGAGTTCACTTGTGATACTAATCTTTTTTTGCTTCTAGAATAAAATGTGTTTTCTCTCCTATGTAAGGTTTTAGTAGTTCTGCTCCATTTTGCTTTTTTGAAGGAGCCTTTGTTGAGATTAACTATGTAAGAATATAGTACAATAATTCACTGCTGTGGTACCTGTTGGGGTGAGGAAGCCTCATTAACTTGGCTTGGGCTGTGGGCTGAGTGTCAGGAATACATACGGTCGGCTGGAATTCAGCATGGACTGGGACTTGTGCTTTTATTGTTGAGGTACTTGTATATTTCAATGCGCTTCTGTCAGCATTGAGCACGAGGAGGGAGAAACAATAAGATTTAAAAACCATCTCAATCAAAGAATGGGGTGATAACGCATTTTGAACTTACTCCAGCCTAGACCCATGGTGTTTTTCGCTTTTCTGTTTAAATACATTAAGCCAACTGTTGTTGTGTTTTATGCAGTACATTAAACAACTTAATCATACTGTCCTCTCTTGCATTAATAAATTTAACATTTGTATTCCTGAAGCAGCTGTTTTCTTCTCTTGCTCTATTTCAGCTCTTCTTCAGAATACAAATTTCAGCTCATTTCCATTTTTTCCAGACCTAACACTTTAAAAGTTTTGTTTTCCTTTTGCTGGTTTGTTGGAGGTTTTTTTTTAACCTTCTAGTCCAAAACTGGAGTGCTTTGAGGAGCACTGTTGCACGTTTCCAATGAATAATCCCTTTGCTTCTATTTCCCGGTATCCTTGAACACCCTTCTGGAAGGAAGGTGTCCTAGGGCAGTATCGTGGAGACAGAAGAGCTTGTTCCTCACCTTGAGTTTTACTCGATTGCCATCATGCAGGACTAATTGCTATGTTTTCACAGGTAAGTGCTCATTCTGGATGCACATCAGTTTTTACACATCAAAGAATAAGGTTACAGAGATGGAACTTTTAAAATGGAAATTAACAGAGTCTATGCTTTGTCCTTCTGAATACCTCAGATCCAAAATATCATCAGTTAGGCACTGTTGGGTTTTGGTCATAGGTGCAGATACTGATCAAACCCACCCACTGCTGCAGAACCAAGTGCTGTACAGTGAAGTCTGCTTCCCTTTAAAATCTGAAAAAGACTGCTTAAAGGAGGTAATTTTAAATCTCAACCTTGTATCAAACACTTTAAAATAGATATTGTTTTCCAGGCCTTTTTTTTCAACTCTGGACTTGTAAAGGCTATCAAGCAGCTGGGAGGCGACACAGCTGGGACAGGGCTATCCCATACCATATCACATTGTGATTGGCAGTGAAAGCTCATGGTAAGGAGGAGGCGGGGGGACATCCAGGGTTATGGTCTTTCCCTTACCAATTGTTAAATGTGACAGAGCCCTGCTTTGCAGAACAGTGCTGTGGGAAGTCTTGTCTGATACATCTGAAAATGCTGCTCCAAGGATACTTGTGACACATTGCTATTGCCACCCATTCAGTGACCAGCCGTCCTGCTAAAGGGATTTCATTCCACCATGTAAGTGTTACTATATGCCAAGATCATGATTAGTTTTATTATTATTTAAACAGTCTGTGTAGCAAAAGGGGCAAGCAAAGGATGAAGCTGAGAAACAATCTAACAGGTTAGAGGTCAGTTTTGCAGTACTCATGTAGTCTACTATAGAAGTAGACTGCTGACTAGACTAAGATTTTGCATTTCTCATGTGCATACTAGACTGAGTGTTATGTGGCAATGTCTGGAAGTGCCGTATATCTTAAAACAGGAGGGAGCAATTTAGAAAGAATTGCTTGTAGCTTTTTAAGTTTTAAACACAGCCTTCCTGGGAGTTTTGCATACTGTTATCAGGCCAAAACATCATTTTAACGCTGTAGGAATTAACACAACATGTTCCACAAAGACTCAAGGAAGCTGTCTGAAGTTCTAACATTAGTAATGCTTGAGGAAAAAACTTCTGCAAACACTGCAGGAGACTGCAAATTGCAGTACTGGAATCTATTTTATTTTAGCTGACTACCATCTAGTGCTCTACTGTTATTTTTCCTCAGATCCTGCTTTTGTGTGCTCCATGAAGGAAAGCGTATGTTTTGTTTTATTGCCTTTACTGTGCCAGCAAACATGCAGAATAAGAATGACTGATGTTCTGTGAGATTTCTTATCTTTCATGATATGATTTCTTTAACAGCCATTCTTACTCTTCTCCGTATGTATCCTTGGTGCTGAATGCAATTCATCATTGCACATCTTTTTTCTTTCTGCTGTTCTCTGTGTTTTCGACTTTTTCTGGCTTAGAGGACAACAAAGTTGTAGCAATCATTAAGAAAAGGAAAGGCAAATTGAGAGCTTTCATTATTGTTAATACAGGGCTGTTTTCTCACATCAGGTATTAACAAACCTTTAATAGAAACCCATGATTTATTTTGTGGGGTCATTATTAAGGAAAGCCTTGGGTCTGAGAGTCTTTCTCCCCTTATCCTCCTTCCCCTCCAAGAAAAAAGGGGGGGGGGGGGGGGGGGCATATGCATTAATAAGAGGAGATTGCAGTCTTGTCCAGGATTGGAAAATGAGGGACTGGTTTGTTAATTCCTTGTTTCCTGTGCTGAGAATTCCCACAAAGATTCCCGTAAGTGGTAAGGTTTTGGCTTTACCTATTGACGGAACAACTGGAACACCTCCAGCAAGCTTCATTTATGATAAGCCCCTTCATAACCATACATTCAAAGTAAGTGGCAGTTTGTTGCAAAGTGCATAAAAAGGTGAAGGTATTTTAACTGTTTGTACTACTTATGGATCGTACTTGTAACAGGACTGAATTGATGCAGAGATTGGTATAGATGGAGAGTGACAGTGTTTACACTGAGGAGGTTCAAAAGCCCAACTTGCAATTATAAAGTTGCTTTACTGCCTTAGGAGGTCGCTACCTATATAAAGACATTACAGCAAAGGGCAATGAAAAGGAATGAGTCAAAGTGGTTTTTATAGAAGTCACCCAGCAGGTCAGCAGCAGAGTAAGGAATAAATTTCAAGTCCTGTGAGTCCCAGACCAACGTCTTTGAAGCAAATTCTGCTGTTCCAGAAACTCATTACCGACTGAACAGACCATATGAATGTAGTTGTGTTACACACATTGTAGCAGTTGGCAATCACTGTGCCCTGTTTAAAACCCCCAGTGTGTTAAATCTGATTAACCATCACCTGTGTCTGATTATCAAAAAATCCATGACAGATGGAATTTCATCAGTACTGGCTTGCTATGATCTCTTCTGAACTAAACACATCTGGAATCTAAACTTATGGGAGAGTTGTAAGCACTCACTGCCAGAGCTGGCAATAGTAGTGTATTGAAAACCCTGAGGGCTGGGCAGGAGGATTCTGCATGATTCTTTCAGGCTTCCTAGGTTGTTTTAACCAGTGCTCAGAAACCAGAAACATAACTTGTGGTTATATTACTCTCACCATTCTGTGAAGAACACTTAATTACAGAAAAAGTTGCGACTGTGTCCCTCTTTATTGATGCAAAAATGACACACGTGCTTACAAAAATAACTTGAAAAAATCAGCTAAAATTATTGTTCCTTTTTACAGACTTACAACACCTAGTTGAAAGCATAGTAGAGAGAAAAGCTTTCCTCACAAGCACTTACCTGGGGAAAAGATCTGGCAGAGATGGGGTAGATTAAGAGTCTAATACAAAATGTGGAAAAGCTTGTCTAGCTTTCATTAATGCCATCTTCTCACTTAGTCTCTCTTCCCTCCCTGAAGGCCAATCTGTAAGTGGAAATGGACAACTGCAAAGTAATTTGCAGCTGGCTGACAGTCTGTACAAAAACATCCTGAATGTCTAAAACTTCTGTGGAAAAAATAACTGTAAAATTACTTTCACTGCACCCCTGAGATTTTGGGACACTTCACAAACAGACCAGGATTAAAATACTCAGTCATAGCTCACACTGCTCAAAAATGATGACTTTCTTAATTGGGATTGAGACATGTCATTTAGTATCATATGGCCCTTATAAAGAAGAACTCTCCCAAATACTGGTGTATCTGGAAGATCCTTATGACAGATATTTTGATAGCTACATTAAACCGCTGGGATAATGAACATGGAGAGTATTCAGTCTAGTGCGGTTGGAGATGTCCCTACTCACCCACAAAGCATGGTTGAGAAGGAGCAGCTTTAATAGTTAAAGCACTGTTCAGTAGACAAAGAGGTCTCTAACATTTCCTCTGAGGATCACAATGAACTATGTTGACAGGCAGGGATGAAAACTGGGTTGCTATTTTGATAACCCTAATTACTGGTGGTAACAGACATGACTGCTCCATCAGTATGTTATTTCTTGCTTTGAAATGCTGTCACCTACCTGAAGTGCAGCCCTGATAGGAAGTTTCAAGAGAAAGATGGCCCACATGGATCTGAGATGTTAATTTAAATTCAGATACTCCTACGTAATAAAAGTACACAGAAATTTAGGAACATGAAAACTGTTAAAATTTATCAGCGGTAACAGTATGGATGATTATATTTGGCACCTATTGCAGAACATACCTGTGAAACAGGAATTACCATCTAAATGACTACAACTCCCACAGAGATGATGGAATGTGTTTATTAAGTAACTGACAAGCTGATAACAAAGACTGATATAACTGCAACTCCAGGTTTGTCAATTTAAAACAACAATACTAAATAAGCAGCATACAGGAGCATAAGCCTTAGCTGCTGTAAGGGGTGAATGTGGCAGGGTGCTGGGAGCTGGGGGAGCTGCAGGAGGGGGTCTTTGTGGGAAGAGGGTAGGGCTACCCACACCAGGGACAACTGAGCCCATCAGCATATTCATTTAACATGAAACATATTTATAGAGAGTTTATATGATACAGTCACAGCAATGAAGCGCTGTATTTGGTGATCAAGAAACCTTTCAGTCCCTATGTTTGTAGTGATTATGCAAAAATTCCTCTTCAGCTGTATGTTAACAAATATGTATGCCAGGCTTCTGAGGAGACTATGGTTACATGCAGTGTCATTTATCCTGAGAGTATCTTTATACACATGTTAAAACTTTCAGGTATTTATATGTATTTCCTTGGTCTATTTTATTTTCATGAGGTGAATCATACAAGCTGTGTAACACGGGGCTTAAAATCCAGTGGGGGTTACTGCTACAGGATAGTGGTACGGATTCCACTTTTCCCTCCTTCCAAGGGAATTCGGTGCAGTGGTTAAGGCTGAACCCTGGGAGGTCACTGCTGTCACCCAGGTTGCAGTGGGAATAGAAGGCTTCAAAGACAGAGAAGATGGCTGGAGCTTGTTCTTTTGTTTAGTCAATCAGGAAGAAACTCCTTAACTTTAAAGAAACAGGAAATTAAAAAGAACTTGGTTGTGCCAGTTTTTATACACAGGCCTTTGACCACGGAAGGCTTGGTGCAAGCTTGAGAATATCAATGGACTTGGACTGCAGGTGCTGGTTTTGTTTTTCACTGTTTTGCTTGAACTGCTGGTAGAGAAGGGGTCCACGTAGAATTTACCGGTTTCTGATTTCTGTTGTGCTAGGAATTGCTCAACCAAACACGCTACTTATATATACACACAGACACCTGGCATAGGAGAAAGACAGCTCCTGTTTCTGACACAGGACATTGTCTTTTGTCACAACTTCTGGACTAATCAGATGGGAAGTTTACTCATACTTAATTGGAATAGTTTTTGGAAGTAAACCAAGCAAATGCACTTTTCCTGACATTGTGCGTGAGCTACAGTGTTCAGAATATAAATCTAGTGTTTTTCTTTGGTATTAAACAGTTCAACATGCTGACAAAATATGTCTGAATAATGGAAGTATAACACAGTTTTGCAGGCCTGTAGCCCCTATATTTATATATGCATATACATATATATATATATATATATACACATAATGATGCTTTACAGGCAGTCCTTAGCCAGCAGGGTAAGAAAGATAATTTCAGGACATAGCTTCATAATGATCTTGAGGAAGGGGTGGTGTATCAGATGCACATGCAGTGTTGTCCTTGAAAGGACCGTATTAGGCACTATTAGGTGAATTCTCTTCTGGTTCATGCCACTTGAAAAAAACACAAACCACACTTCAAGTCTGCCAAGTAATGGCTCAAATGCATATAAAGCAGGGAAGGTTAGGTGAAGCTGCTGTGACCAGAAGGTGAAAGGAGCATCACAGCCACAAAACTGCTTCTCTGCTATTAGGCTGGCATGAAAAGAGATGGAGATTATTGCATATTTGCTCCCAAAATCTAGGTGGTTCACTGAGAAGTTTAAAATACTAGCATAAATGCAGTAGGCTTCCATTATGCCTGTACCTGTAGCTCCCAAAATGTTTCAATTAAAAAAGACAGGTTTTGGAAGAAAGCCTATTGCTGAAAATAAAACTGATTCCAGCAAAGTAATGGTTGATCAGTAGTGCTGTAATGGTTGTGAGTGTGTAGTCATACATATATATATATATAAAAGCGCAGTCACACAGTTACATCTGAAATAGAAGTTAGAGGCAAACCTTTGCTATTAGAGTTGACCAGGATTTTTTCCAAGATTAGTTTCATCAGAAAGTGACAATTTATTAAGAGGTTTGAAGAAAAGGTCAGTTTTTGATAAAGCTTCAGAAGGAAAGTTATTTCAGGTCCATCATGAATACCCAATAATGAGAAACCTAGCAGCCTAGTTCTTATGGTGTTCATTAAGGGGTGAGAGAAGAAAGACCTTAGGTTTGATTGGGTGGCTATTCCTGTCTTCTCCCTCAGAAAACTTCAGGTTTAGCAGAAATCCAGGAAGCGAGTAAGTAAAAAAGAACACTATAAAGTTTCTGCACAGATGTCTTGCAGCAGTTCTAGCTCCAGTCATAGTTTTCATGAGCATACCCCCTCCAAACAGTGCCTCCCTCGCTTTTTATCATTAGCTCAGTGAATTACTTTGCAGCAGTTTTATTTTCAGTATTGCCTTTTTCCCAGTGGAAGTGATCATTTGATGAATGAAGAGGGAAGTACCCACTGAATCCTGAAATAGCTACGCACAGAAGCCTCAGGTAGTAGCCTGCTTTTACACTGACTTTAGAATGCCTTCCCCTTCCTTTCCTTGGTTCTTTCTGTCCAGTCAGGTTTGCTGAAGTTTTGAATTCGGAATGCTCTCAAGTTCTTCTTGCAGAATCAAAAGTAAAAACCATTGCCTTTGTGACTTACTATAATAGTAGTACAAGAGCACAACTATTTTGTTAAGAATGCAGTTGGAGTGCCAGTGCACAGTGGCTCATTAGACCACTGCAGCAATGAATTCTTCTCTTAGGCAATAGGCAACTAATAGATTCAGCTATAGGTTTTTCTCTTATTTCATCTTTCTTGGATATCTTTATTTTCAGGGAGCAACATGTAATGCCTTTACATTGATCAAAGTGAAAGCAGAAATACTGGTTAAAGAACTCGGTGGTGTTTGAAAGCACCTCCTACAGTTTGCCAGCATCTGAATTTTTGTCAGGTATCCCCATATATCTGTTTTTCGCCTTTAGCAGCTGTTCCAAGTCAGAGACAGGCCTTGACTTGTATAAATTAGTACTGATTTGTCCCTCAGTAGCTGGAATACATGCTTGTTCAAATAAACACAGCATCCAGTTCAGAGGTCATAATTCCTCTGTGCTGAACTTGCCAGTCACAGAGCTGCAGTCCCGTCTATAGTCAGAACAGCTCACAGCTGTGCTGACTATGGATGCTCAGATCTTGCCTATTGCTAGAGACAAGAGGAGGATGTCATTTATAAAAAAATCAGAAAGTTATCTTGCTCAAAAAGCACTGAATTAACCAACTTTACAGTATAAATGCCACATTGTCTTTGCATCAGGAGGACAAAATGTTTAGCAGTAAGCAAATGTCCCCATGCAGATGCTGAAATGTATCCAAGACAGAGTAGTAATAGTGTGCTTTCACAAAGGTGTGCAGGAGGCCATAACAGTGTGTATTTCTTCTTAAATGAAGGGGGAAATGTATGCTTCTGGGTCTGCTTTTATTGTGGCATTTATTATTAGTCTTTGTTGCTATTTCTATACTTAAGTAGAACAGAGGGCAAGACAAATAACTAAAAGCTGTGCTGACAGAGTTAGACAAGTATCAAAACTCATGTAGGTCTCTAGCCATGGTATGAACAATTATGAATTTGTAATATTTTCTATTAGCATAAAAACTCCAGTAGTGAATGGCACTATGCATTTACAGGCAAACACTGTCAAAAAGGTGTGATGCCTGTTTTCAGGATGTTTAAAATGCCCATAGGCAAACTAACAGATGGATAGATGCCATTTATCTTTTTAGGATGAGCTTAGAAGCTTTTTTTAATCCTTTGCTGCCGCTTCGTTCATTCTCTGCACCTCTCCTGTATGCCATGTAAGTGCCCAACTCAAATACAACATGAAAGAAATTTAAGTGTACGCTTCATGTCTATGTAACTGAATAGCTGTAAAGGACTTGAAGGGCCTCAACTCATATTTTTTGAATACCCAGATGATGGAGACATACACTACATCAAGTCAGACTTTATAACCTTTGTCCCTCTCAAAAAAACCAAGAAAGCGTTTTAGGATATGAAGTGGACTTTGGCTGCAGTGAAGTCTGGCAGCTGCTCCTGACTGCCACAGCACATTTGTAGCTAAACTGACAGTGCAGATTCTCTAAACATCCACGCACAGCCAAGTTTATCACATCCTGGTTCTTGATGTTTGTAGATTAGTCTTGCTTCTCTCTCCTGAAAACCCTTGCAGCAGAACTGAGCATTCAGCAGTTCTATGACGGGAGACACTGTTATTTTGGAAGCACAACTTTTTTTTTGTTCAAATGATCTTGTTGACAAGAGGCAAACCATGCTGGAGTCACTCAGGATGTTACCTGCTATGTGACAAAAACAGCCTGCTCTATCACTTGCTGTTTTAACATGCGGTGCTTTTGTAGAGGAAGGTACTTTATAAGCTGACATCTTTATGCCACTTCACACCTTTATATCTCAAAAACATTAAACTACAAGACAGTACTTGAAAGCGATTCCACTTCTTCTGAAAAGCTCAAAATTAAGCTTTTGTCCCAATTTTGACCCACCTTCAGATTGACATCCTTCTCAGTTCTAAGTTGAAAATGCTTCAAACCGTTGGTATTTTCTGTTACAAGAAGGTAAAACTAAAGATCACCATTTGTTTATATAAGATTTAGGTTCTATTCCTCTGAATTAGATTAAACTAAAATCAAATTGACACTCTTGCTTTAGTTTCCAGTGCTCTGTTAGTGGGTTCCTGTTATGAAGCATTACAATTTAAGACAAGAAAGTAAAACAGTATTGAATCAGTTTATCTACTATCACAAAGAGAATAAGAGCACAGAATTGCTCTTTCAATTTAAAAACTTCAAACTATTTTAAAGTGCGTTGAAGCGGATGCTGGAGAGGGACTCTTCATTAGGGACTGTAGTGACAGGACAAGGGGTAACTGGTTCACACTTACAGGAAGTTTAGATTGGATATAAGGAAGAAGTTCTTTCCTGTTAGGGTGGTGAGGCACTGGAATGGGTTGCCCAGGGAAGTTGTGAATGCTCCATCCCTGGCGGTGTTCAAGGCCAGGTTGGACAAAGCCTTGGGTGACATGGTTTAGTGTGAGGTGTCCCTGCCCATGGCAGGGGGGTTGGAACTGGATGATCTTAAGGTCCTTTCCAACCCTAACTGTTCTATGATTCTATTAAGTCTATGTCCAGCACAAGTGATTGAAAGCCAAGTGAAATGCAGGCAGTGGTCTTGCCCTCCCAGCAGCCTCCTTAAAACTTGCAGTTGTTCCCCAGATGTCTGGTTGGCAGTCCTATGAGCAAGCAGCAAAAGGAATGCCTATAGTTCCACAATTAGCAAAAAAGCCCCAAACCCAGACAAGGCCCTAACACCCCATGCCCCAGATTCCACACAGTTCTGCAGCACTGCTAGAAACCACAGCCCAGCTGCTGCAATCGGAATGCTCACAAAGCTGTACAGGGAGGAAAGGGAGCTGGAGTGATAGTTTTCTCTTGGAGGCACAGGACTTCAAGCAAAGAGTGAGATATTCTACAGTTTTGTCCCTTTAACATTATTTTAAGTGTTCTGTTGTTTTCCAATGTTCTAAAGAAAAGCTAATCTAAGCAATACACTTTCCATGGCAAGTACTGCAGTAATGCTCTTGAGCATAGATTCTGATTAAAGGGTGGTGAGCCTTGCTGTTAGTAGCCCATTTGCTAGCCTCTCTGCGGAGACAAACAGGGATTTTACATCTGTGCTTTTCTCTGAGAGCAGTTAGTGACATGAAAAGATTTGATTTGTAAATGTCTAAGGCAATAGACTTCATCTTTATAGCACAAAGAGAAAGGAAGCATGAAGCAGTGAATTGCACAGCTGCCTAGAGAAGAGCCACATTCTTTTCCAGTATCGCCATTTATCAGACAGATGAAACAGGGAAATTTCTGTGAGGATTGTCTCAATAGCAGCACAGAATATGTACACTACCTCCTCAAGCATGTGCAGATTTAATGAGTTTCCACCTGCCAACAAAAGCTGAAGTTCTGCAGATTTCCTCACCCCCCTGCTCCACCTTTATTTACACTTAGTAAAAACTTATCATTCAGTGTGCTGTAAGTTTATACAGTGGGCTGAATCCATTGCATAAAGAATCAATCAATAATCACCCTTTTTTAGTAAGAATAAATAATCACTCTTTGTTTTTTACTGAGTCAATAATCATCAGTAATCATCCTTTGCTTTTAGGGCATAGTCATCTAAAAATTCATATACGTCAGGAACACACTGTCCAAATGCTCAGGTTTATTAAGTATAAGTAGTTTTCCAAGAGATTCTTTATCTCAGGTTTTGTTGCTTGTATCTGCAGATATCAAAAAATGGCCATGAGTTTGTACATATTATGTCTGCAATTGTCCTTAGTAAACTTGCATATTTGGACAGTGTGAAGAGCATGTTCTTGGTAGGACATATTTGTTATCAGCTGGGAAGTTTTAAATGGAATATATTTTAAGGCATTAAGATGTTCTTTCTTTAACTCTCTATGGATGCAGTCAGCACACAGTGGTAATAGTGTAGGCACTGCTCTTACAGTTCTGAGGAGTTCAGGCACTAGGGTAGATGGGAGCTTTATCTAGAAACGGCAAGGGATTTCAATCTAAATTTCAGTTGCTCAGTTACTTTTATCCTGTATTGATGGCAGTTATAGAAAACAGCAAAGGAAATAAAATTATAGGCAGAGCAGTGTTAATAATTTAAAATAATTCAGTGGTAACACTGATAGAATGTATGAAACTTTAAAGTGAGCTAGACAAAGACGGTAATGTTATCCTTGCATAAACCACTTAGATATTGATAGATATTGCTATTTCCCTTAGAAGAGTTTTGGTAGCTGTCTTAAAGGAACTGTCCTTTGAGCATAAAACCAGTAGGGATGAATTAGAACACAGAGCATTCCCCATTAAGTTACATTGGGCTGCCAGAACTAAAATGATTTTAGTGCAGCTGAGGAAGTCAAACCATTCTGGAAATTGCATCCCCTGATTTTCTTACAGATAAATGGGCAGAAGACTCACAACTAGCATTTATTTGAAAAATTGCTTTTTATCTCCAGTAATAAAATATGCAAATATATAAAATCTTTCCCTAGCCCATGTTTAAGCTACCTGAAATGACCCTTTATGTATTTCTTTAGATTTTAAGTCAGTTTTAATTAAATGTTTTACTTCTCATGAAATCAGGAGAGACCTCTCAAAACCTCAACTCAAATCAAGTATTTGAAGATAAATTTCACAGAAATACAAAAATCAAACTTGGACAAGTTACTGTTTCTTTCAAAGAAGCTTCACACGCCTAAATTACAGTCTTTAAACTATGACTTGGGTTATATCACACATAAAGTCCAAATTCTGTGGCGGTCTCTCACCTGGTAAGAATCAAAAAACCTTGTAGTTTAAAGCATCCTCCATAATACATTGGGACAGAAATGGAAAAACATTTTTAAAGCATATGATAAGGGGGTTTAAATCAAGTATTTACATCTGCCGTTGTTTATCGAGGCTCCAATGTCCATTTGTGTGCTGTTCAGTCACTACAAACAGTAGGCAGTAAGTATCATCTGTGTACTGTATTGTATCTGTGTACTGTATTGTACATTAACCCATCTTGGGTTGCTTTAAAAGTTGAACATGTTTAAGAAACTCATGGTTTGTCACTAGTTTGCTGCTACTGCTATGGAAAGAGTTGGATTATTAGCATCCAGGGTCTAGCTGTGTTTCTTCAGGGAGAGTCAGAGGTCACTATCTCTTTGGTACAGGTGGGTTGGGCAGTCTGACACTTTCAGCAGGTCATTTGTCTACTGTTGTCCAGCTCTAAATCCAGACTCCAGAAGATAATGTGGATAAATTCTTTTTCCTACTTCCAAAACTTGATTCTTTCTACTATATTCTTTTCTGTTCTTTATTCTGCCCTTCCTAATCTTTATTCTGTCAACTGCAGTCTGAAAGTCTCCTGGGTCCCCTGCTTCCTTTTCCTCAAATTTTAGACTCCTCTCAGCCCTTTTTACTCACCTTCATATTTGCAGTCCTCTTCAATTCTCAACCTTTAGCTTCTATTTCTAAAGTTTCTGCAGTTACTCCCCTCCATTCCACTCCATTTCTCAAGAGCCCAGTCAACTGGTACTGCAAAAGAAATGTTATTTTTCTTTCCAACAGTGTTGAAAAGTCTCAAGCTATGTCTACACATCACAAAAGGTCCTCTTATCCCACCGCTCCTCTTGTGTCAGCAAATGGCATGAAATCTAACTATCTACAGAAGCTTTATATCTCCAGCAGGAACTGCTTCATGTCCTTTTTCTGCTGTTCAGCTGTAAAACTAATGCTCCAAGACCAAGGTCACACTAGCCGTTGCTTTTTTAGGCTTATGTCCCTCACACACAGATCCTACCTTATTACCTTCAATTACCTTCAATCTATTTTCTCACTGTATCAGCAGGGAATTATCAAGAATACAGTTCCCAGTTCTAACCAAGGGCCCTTTCTCTGCACCTCTCCTTCCAGTTCAAAGCACTGTGAAGCCCCTGTTGCCCTCCAGGATGGCATATTTCCAGTCCTTTCCCTTTCCAGAGCTGTGGCAGTTGGTGCATGCTCAGTAAGTCTGAAGAGATGGTTCATTAAAAGTCTGGACATGTCGGTGCTGTGTGAGAACAGACAATATCCAGTCTGCTCAGGCAAAAAAACAAACCATTGTTAAGGGCTTGCTTACAATAACAATGTACCTTCCTAAGAGTTAACTCAAATTCTTAGTCTTGTGATTTAGAAAATGTGTGTACGTTTCCCTAGGGTCAGCGAAGGTGTAGTCATGCTAAAGGCCATCAGATTAAGTTTCTGCACCAATCTTTAAGTTTTCCAGAAAGCAAAGGCTTGAGAGAATGAAGGGACAGTAAAATCCAAACTAAAAACCCCAAGCCAACACACCAGCGCTATACTTCTTCCTTAAGTTAACTCGGAGACATCTGCAACTGCTTTGGCTGAAATAATAGAATGAAATAAACATTAAAGGGAATATATATCTGAGTGTGTATGATAAATGTAGAAAAGCCATTCAGACTGGAGAAATTCATATAGCTGCTTGGCATTACAGGACAGTCAGAACTACTTGTTACTAAAAAAAGTAGCAGGAAACCTTAATAATAGCCATGCTGGCATCCCCACCTCAAATGTATACACTGCCAAGGCTGCCAGAAAAACTCTCTTCCTAATGGAGGTGTGTGAAGTAGGCTCGGTCTTCAGCTTTTGTAAAATGGAAGGTCATTCTCATTCCTAAATTAGGTTTTGGAGGGTTTTAGGTAAAAAAAACCACAACAACAACCCACAACAAAAGCACAAAACCCTTACACAGTTTCTGGTCTTTATTTGCATTATCATTTCACAGTAAGCTTTCTGCAGCAGAATGATCCCCAGGGAAATGCATCAGTTATTCTGTCCTTAGAGAGTACATTTATGCCATATCATTGCTACCTTTAAAGAGCTTGCTTATTGTCCTCAGGAGAACATTTCAGTTGCATTGCTCTTGTGGTGGCTGCTTCCAAATGTATTTTCATCCTCGAGATGTGCTGATGATGATGCTTTGTTGATAAGAAAATGGGAATAGTTTTCACAAACATTTAAATGCAGCCATAATAGAAATTACTTGTCAGCCTATGGAAGAATCACAGAGAAGCAAAGCATCACAGACTTTTTTCTGGGTTCCAAAAGATTTGTGTTAGTGGAAGGAGAAGAAACTGCAAGCTGCTTACAAAAGTACAAAGAGGAAAAAAACCCAGTAAGCTAATGGGGTAAAGCTGGGCGTCCTAGAGCATGACTTAATCTTTTCCACATGCATTTAAGGAATCTTAAGAATACCTTATGCAAAAAAATTAAATATCAGTGGCAGTCACTCCTGAGATTAAGCTAATTCAATAAACTAAGGTAGCTCAGGGCAGCCTGAGTGTTGTATAGCTGAGGGGGATTAGACTGATGGAAATCGAATCTCTCTTTCATCTGAGCTGGATTGTGAGGGAAACTAACAATTTCACTCCAGCTTTTTAAGACTACATTAGTTTTTCATCAACTTTATTAAGAAAAGAGGGATAAACACCTTGAGAAATAACCAAACCCCAAATATTCCGGTTTAAGAAAGTTGTATGTGAAGTATACAGGGAGAGATGAGTCTCCCCTCCAAAGCATCATATAAATCATGAATAAAAATCCCTCTTTCCCCTTTCATTACTAAGGCAGAAAAGCAAAGCAAAGGGAATGGTTCTGTAACCATAGCAACATTAGCCACTTTTTTTTTTTTTTGAAGAGGCACTACAATTTGGATCCTGCATTCTGAGGATAAAGTTTGCATCAAGGAAAAGAATGGAATAACTTTAGTTTGTTCCTTATGACCGTTTTTTTTCTTTTCTGAAGCAGCTTAAAAAAGAGGTTGCCAGCAAACAACAAGGAGTGCAATTGCTTATACTCTTTCTGAAATAAGGTGCAAGACATCATATGTAACTCTCAGGAGTTCATATTTGGATATTATTACTATGCATAAAAGCATACTCTTTAGAATGGTCAGTTATAAGAAATTTGCAATAGTAACAGGAAGTATGGGAAAATTATTATAGTTGCTATATAGTATCAGTTTAACCATCGTCATCACGATGCATTTCCTAGATATTATAGCTTCAGTCAGATATAAAAAACTTGCTTTCTGCCTCCCTTCCTCTTATTGGGCACATGTAATCTCAATTTACATTCACTACAGAGAATTGTATTCGCAGTAGGTTACAAGCACAGGCAGTTCTACCAGATCCCCTGTTCCCTTGAAGCTCACCAGTTAATACTCATTTTTTTATGAAAAGCCATCCTCAGAAATAGATGCAGTCATAAAATAACACACTACTAAGTGCTTAAGAATATTGAAATCTAAGTATTTTGGTCTCTGAAGCAATCTGAACTTATTTGTTCAATATTCCAATATAATGAAACAGCCAAGGTCACTGTTCAGGGGTTCCAGGAGATGCATTGGATCCTTTTATAACATCATGACAGGTAAAGATAGAAAGAGACTTACTCATTAAAACAAGTTCTAGTGATCAGAAAAAAGAATGGTGGAAGAAAAAGGGCACTAGCCAGCAATTGGAAGACAAAGTTCAATAGCTTAGACAACTTGCTCAAGTTACTTTATCTACATATTTCATTTATATTTACAAAGTGCAGTAGTCCAATAATGACACCTGCATTGCAGTCAATAAGTCACTCAAGTACCACCAAAATGGCAATCACAGAGCCATGAAACATAGTGTCTAGAGATCCTGACATCCTGGAGGAGCATCTTGATAAAATCTTGCATCCAGTTTGCTTTTTCTTTATTTTCTTTTTTAACATTTCTCATTAGAGTTCTCAATTAGGAATGTTCTCCCAGGCTTAAGGTAGTCAAATTTATGTGATTTATTATCTAATAAAGGTAAAGCATTAGGACTTTATGTAAATGGTATGTAGCTCCCATGAGGTAGCTATTCTTCAGGCAAAACTGAGCTACCAGTTTTTCTTTTGGATACATGAGAAGTTATATATCCTTCTAGGACTAATCTATGCTATACATAGCAAGATTTCTTTAGATTTACATGAAGGTCATATTGGCAACAAGAGAACCACAATTTCTAAGATGTAACGTATTTTAATGCAACATATTTTAATGCATTTCCTCCAAACGAGGAAAATATCCTTTCAAATTGTTATGAGGATATATCAGAAAGGAACATATGACAAAACTCTGCCTGTAGCTGATAGAATTCATATATCCTGGCAATTTCAAGTGAACTGAGTATCTGACTTCAAATGAGTACAATCATATATGCTGCAGCTGTTCATGGAGGTAAAGAGAGTGTATTTCATTTTGGGATCCTGAGCTGTGGAAAGTGGATGCTCTTAAGATTGGCCACATGGGCCCATTGGCTGTATTAAGGCATCAACTGCATCAGTAAAAGGAGGTTGCTATCCCTTTTGATCTACTCCAGTGTGTTTCAATTCAAAGCTTGCTGATTTACTTCAGGCAAAAAGTGACTATTTAAACTGTTCTATCCAATTCTGCCCAAGACACATGAGACAGTATTTGCATGAACTGCTTAATCGCCAGATTGCTGATACACGACAGTGTATGCTCCAAAAGAGGGCAGCGACAAGCAGCTGATAACTTGCCTGATAATATTCTCCCTTTTCCTGCTCCATTGATTTTTCCATAATGGTAAGCTCTCCTTTTCAGACTTGTAAGACTCCAGTGAGGAATGTTAGGAAAGGGAATTCCAAGGTTTTAATCAAGAAGAGAGAAACAATATCATTATTACTGAACACTTTAATTTATGACTATATTGCAGCTTCATGCAGTGTATGTAAATTAAATTATATTACAGATGTAAGCAAACAGTAACATGCACACAACTCAGTACAATAAGCTATTTTCTTGCTCTTGTAACATTTATACCTTTAATATTATGCTATGTAGGAGGCTGAGTGTATGTATCTCTAACTTTTAATATGTTAAGGCTGAATGTAAAGGTGTTTTTTTTTGCCACAATGACAAATTTCAGAAACATCTGAGTAACTGAGGGGTTTCTCAACCTTCACAATCTTAATTGGGCTGAAAACAAAAGTTAGTCCAGAGCTGGTCTGTTTATAAGCTTCTGGAGTAACTCTTTACCCTCATAAAGCATTTTAAAATTAACTGCTAGGTTAGATAAGAAATCCAAAGTACCCAACAGTCAGGTAAGACTCCAGTAAAAAGCATCATTCAAATATAATTTGTAGGAATATTATATACTAAATTTACTTGACCCAAGTGATGTATATTTACCACTGAGAACAGAATAATCTGAACGCCCAGAAGCTGCCAAGATAACGGTTCTACAGCACATGACAGATTTTCAGAATCATCCCCTCACCTTTTTTCAATAGGAGCCATTTTATACAAATCACCCACACAAATCTTCTGAAGTGATGTCTACACCGTCTGTATGTTGTAATATGTAGAACACTGACACATCCGAAAAGGCAATCTTCTTCTGTTGTTGTTTTTTTAACATTATCCCTCTCCTTAATTTAAAAGAAGAGACACTAGGTAAGGAAAAAAAATCACTGTTATTTGTGAAGGAGCTGGCAGAAGTGTGAAACTAATCATTCTTAAAATTCTATAGAGGGACACCAAAGACAAAAATAAAACAACAAAGCCAACCATAAATAACATTCAGGATGGCAGATGTCAGCTAGCAGGAGAGTAACAAAGAAAGCATAGAGGACACTATAAGAGTGCCTTCCTTCCCTGCAACAACTCCTTAAGTTGTAACAGCAGTTATTATGCTCCCTTTTAGATGTGAGATCTGAAACTTAAAAATCTATTTGTATCAAACCACAATTGGTTTAATAAACATTACTCAGATGCAGAAGACTGTGCCAAATTGATCAAATGTTACTTGAAGTAATTCACTGCATGTGGAAAAGCCACCTACTGTCTCCAAACAACCTGTTATAAAAATACTGCCGACCAGGGAATTAAGTCTGCACACAAGACACCATGCACCAACACAACAGCACCCAATGGGCTATAAAGGGAACGATGTACCAGGTAGTGATGCTTCTACCCTAAATCTCTTTTTCTAATCTTTCTTTTTTCTGCATGATCCAAACTTAAATGCCTCTATGAGAGGTAGACACAACAAGCTGTTAGGTCTATTGTGCTTTTCATCTGCAAATTAAACTGTAGTAAACCCAAAGTAAGTCTCCATGCTAAAGTTGTTAAGACCTTCTCTGTCAATAACTTGCATAAAATGAATTACACAATTATACCTCAGCACAAACTGTAATGACTACAAATTACAGCAGTAATTGTATTATACAGCAAAGTGATTTGATTCATTGCTTACAGGGCATAATTAATAAGCTGAAATAAGATTATCTCTATATTCCATTTTTAGTATATTTTTTTCTGAAGAGTACTTTGCTGGCGTTTTTTACCCAACATCTCATTGCTCTGACTGCCAGGAATATTGAATGCCTTTTTTTTGGGTGAAAGTCATGAGCATCATCTTAAATTACTGACGTAAGTCAGGAAGGGTCTGTAAAGAATCAAGAGGCATCACTACTCCCAGGAGATGAAATAAAGTGATAAAGAGAGATAAATAGAAGGCAATCTTGTATGGCAGAGAGCTCTTTATGGGTATCTGTTGATGAGCAAGGGCAGAGAGCTGACTAAAGCAGATTACATTTGCATTTCTGTTAGGTGACAGTTAATTTTAATTTCATTGATTGTTGTTAAGTTAGGATAACAAAGTAGCCTTTATTTATTTCCCATGAGGAAAAGAGTTAGGAGGAAAGGCCGGGCTAGGGTGACACATCACAGTCCCAGCTTCCCATCCCAAACAAGAAGCAATTAGGTTTGGTAGAAAAGCCACTCTAAGCAGTCACTCTTATATGGGGACTGCAAAGACTGAAGTAACAGAGAAACACTTGGTGGACTGGGTAAAGAAGCATCTTTAAGTCAGCCAAAGCTGCTTGGCCTAAGTTAATAAGAATGGCAGTCTGTCTTAAGGACACGAGCAAGGGCCTCCCTGTCTAATATCAGCTCATCTGTACCAAGTTATGGAGTTGGCAGAACAGTGCAGACATTTTTTTTTGCAAAAGACTGCTGTGTCAAATTTGGAAGCAGCACTGCACAAGAAACTGTGAAACAGAAAATGGATGGAAGGCAAAAGATCTTAACTCTGAACTGTAGACAACTTGTTAAGGTATCTTGATAATGAGGGAAGGAGTGGGAATGATCATTAACAACATGCCCCAGAATCCTTCAGATTATTGCCAGTAGTTCTCTTCAAGCCTGATGTACTTTGTTAAGATATTTTTATATACCAGGAAGGCGATCAACTAAGAATAACAGAGCAAGAGGGTAATGTATATAATACTTTCAATTTGTGTCCTGGCATGCATCGCTAGTCATTTCAGTCTGAGCCTTTGTTGGGGTTTTGCTGTTAGTTTTGGATGGTTGTTTTATTTTAAATGAAGTCTTCATTTTATAAACCTGCACTATTTTCCTCATTACAGAACTGGTTTCAGGTAGTTCCAACTAGATCTAGCAGAGCTGCTGTGGAATGCAGTTATCCTCATCCTGCAGTCAAATGAAGGAAATTTGGGAAATCTGGTATTTGTCTGAAAAGATAAGACTCATAGAAACAAGAGCTTTAATATTTCTTTGGTTCCTGTTTTGCTAAACAGAATAAAAGCTAGTAATTTATTATTGGAAAAATCTCCTTAATCTAAATGCAGATTCAACTTGCTCTTTATTAGGTGATTATAATGAAGAATATGAAAATCAGGAAAGAAGCCAGAACAGCACTCATCTCTACTTTGGAATAATGTAAGGAACATCTGAGAGCTTCACAACTTTGTCCTTTGACATGCTCTGGAAAACAATTTAAGCATCTTCAAACAGGGCTGTTGGTCACTAGAAGGAGCTATGGTTTTCTTTAGCATGTGCTTTGATATCGTTAACAATACAGTTAAAAATGCTAATATGGAATTCCAGTGAAAAGCCTGGATTTCTGAATGCTTGTATTTTTTAATAACAATCTCTGCAGTTGCACTCAAACAGGGCAAATAATCTGGCTGTCAATTTTTGACAGACAGTTTGAGCAGAAGTACGTAACTGTGGAGCCGGGAATAATTCCTAATAATTGAAAGCACTTCATATTCATGCAAAGTGCATCTAAGAAACATATGGTTTAGAATACTTTTCATCTCAAGAATAATGTCAATAAATCCTTAATTTTATAAGGATTCTTTCTTTTCCCCTGACATAATTATCTTAAAAATATATTACAGCTGTAGGTCATATTTTAATGCAAATGAAAGATTTTGGTTTCTTTTGCTTGTGGGTTTGTTTTGGTTTTTAATAAAGACACTTCCTGTTTAGAGAATATGGTACCATCAATTTTGATTTAAATGATCCTCTCTGACAGAAGTTCCTTATGCAGTAGAGTTTGGGAAAAATTCAATAGACAAAGACTTTTGATTACAGCTGTGTAGTGGCAGGAGACATGCATAGTCACAGAGCAGCCATTTTCTCATTTTAATAAGAAAACTAGATAAAGAGGAACTGTTATTTAGAATATTACTGCAGCTCTTCCCACTTCCACTCCAAGAGACACTGCATTTTTCCTTCCCTTCAGTCAGTTAAGAACATCACTTGCACTCACACATGCACAGAAAAAGTGAATGGAGACTGGAACACCCTGATGAAAAAGTCAAGGTTTTGAAGTCACGGAAATGAGTGTTGTTATAAAAGTTGGCATTGTAAGGCAGTAGATGGGTGCTAGACTCATTTAATACACTGAAACTCACTTAGCTTGGACTATATTTTATCATGAATACAGAAAATACACCTTTCAGTTCTTACACTTGAAAATTTAGACCAAGCATTTGATATCACTGTGTTGAAGGTTTTAATTTATTCTCTCAAACACCCAGAGACATCTTAACTTCCAGACACCAAATACAAAAGATGGAAAATATGCAACTATTTTAACAATGAACATAAGCATCTTGGTGATGTGGAAGAGTAAGTCTCATTATCTTGCAGTAAATTAAGGATGTACATATCTTAAAAAGAATTTTTAAGGTAAGAAAACTTTTCTATGTAAAATTGTTTTATGGTTTATTAAAATTGATTGTGTATGAGTGGAGGAAACAGAATATGTTCTCATCATGAAAGCTACATCACAGATGTCTGTAGGTAGTCTGCAAAGCAAAACCCATAAAGCGTATACATTTTGCTTACTCCTAAACAGGGAATGGCATTGTACCTGATGTCATCAATTCTAAGTCTATTTCTGTAGAGACAGCAGTAAATGCTTAGCCATGCCATGGGAGTGAATACACATTGGTTACTTCAGAAAGCAGAAAAATATAGTTCTATTCACTGTGCAGTGTTTGCAATACAATACACTGATCTTAAAACAGGGCATAATTGAAAATGTAAATAGGAACCACAGAAACACCTTGCCTGCTCTCTTCCTGGAATTCATCTCCCACTTCAAAGTAGCAGCATCATTTTCTAAATTCTGTACACTGTTTTTTGCAGGAGTAAATTCAAATGCAGAGGTTGAACTGAGTGCATTTCCCTCCCCCCCCCCCCCCCCCCCCAAGTAATCTAATGTTCTAATACATAAGAATTTTGACAACAAACTAAGAAACCTAACAAACCCCAAACAACCAACCCCCCCCAAACTCCAACCTGAATTGCCCATTTCTCTCAGCAGCTCTGTTAGTAGTAATTGGCATGGAAATGGTTCTCCCCCATTTAAGTTTCTTCTTTCATAAAACAGAGATGAGAATCTCTCTGAATGTAATTCAGATAATTGAGTGTCCATTTATTTTTCTTGGTGTGTGTTAACACTGCAGAAAGGTTCAGGAGCTAAAGCAATTGTACCCAAAAAGGCTATCTGAGGCAGCACACAACATCAAATAGCTGGTTTTATGCTCATTTGCAAAAAAAGTATTTTCTTCTATTTCAAAACAATGCAGGTATCCCGCAACACCAAAAAGAAAAATTTTCACTCTGTGAACTGCAGTTCTATATGAGTTCACCCATGCAAATCTCACGAAGTTTCACAAAGCCAAGTGCAAGGTCCTGCATCAGGGGCAGGGCAATCCCAAGCACAAACGCAGGCTGGGCAGAGAATGGGTGGAGAGCAGCCCTGAGAAGAAGGACTTGGGGGTGCTGGCCAATATGAAGCTCAAAATGACCTGGCAGTGTGCACTTGAGCCTAGAAACCAACCGTATCCTGGGCTGCATTCCCCAGAGCATGTGCAGCAAGTCAAGAGAGGGGAATCTGCCCCTCTATTGAGCTAAGGGGAGAGCCCCCTGCAGTCTTGCATCCAACTCTGGGTCCCCCAGCATAAGAAAGATGTGGAGTTGTTGGAGAAAGTCCAGAAGAGGCCACAGTTCAAGAGCTGGAGCACCTCTCCTCTTGAAGACAGTTAGGGTGGTTAAGTGAATAAAAGAAAGCTCTGGAGAGACCTGATAGCAACCTTCTGGTGCCTAAAGGGGCTAACAGTAAAGATAGAGAGGGATTTTTTACATGGGAATATAGTGACAGGGCAAGTGGGAATAGGTTTACATTGAAAGAGGGTAGATTTAAATTCGATATTAGGAAGAAGTTCTTCACTGGCACAGGATGCCCAGGGAAACTGTGGCTGCCCCATCCCTGGCAGTGTTCAAGGCCAGGTTGGATGGGCTTGGAGCAACATGGTCTAGTGGAAGGTGTCCCTGCCCATAGCAGGGGGTTGGAACTGTATGATCTTTGAGGTTCCTTCCAACCCAAGCCATTCTCTGACTCTATATGCATCACTACATTTCAGCTTCCAATTTTAGAGTAATGAAAAATCAAAGTTCATTGAATCACACCACACAGGCTTCAAGGCTGAAATTAAATTAAAGAATCCATGAACTAGTATTTTTTGGGGCCTGCCAAAAATGGAATGTAATCAACAGGGTGGAAAACTACTGAAATAATTAAACTATATTTAACAGTTCTGAACCACAGTACTGCATCCTTGTTATACTGTCAGCCTATTTTTTTTGTGTATGTATAAGCGTACTACGTTCCAAAGTGCAATACAAATGTATTTCAGTATGACAACCTTAATATTCTTTAACTTTTCACACTGAAATCAGCAAAAATCCTGATACACTCATCAACACAAAGAGATGCTGGCTTTGTTTTTAACACCCCGTGATGGAAATACTGCAACTATTTTCCCTTCACAGCTTCTTGTGTTCCAGGTTCTGCATTGAATTGTATAAGCCTTAGATAACTATAGCTTATTCTAATGCATTTAATTCTTAATACTTAAACCCATAATGGTTTTTCTTTGAGTGGAAGGACTATTTCTGAGTCTCATTTAAAGCTCACTTAGGATATTTCAGAGACATTTAGCTGCTAGATGTCAAAGAATGACTAAAACCAAAACATGGTGAAGACATTGCAGATAGAGGCAGATAAGTAGGTCTATATTTTTTGCTTTCTTCCACGTGATTACCCCTGGAGCACAAATTGGACCCCCCCCCAAAGCTAATGCACTTTCTAAGGCATTATCCTTACCTTTCTCATATGTTTTTGCCTCTTTCAGATGAAAACCTGTACAAGAAGTCTCAGCATAATAAACCCCCTCATCAAGATGAAGCTGCTGCACAAGCTTGAATTACTATATTCTCACCATGCTGTGAAATCAACATGAAGAATAAGATAGTATAGCACATCAGGAGAAAATCTGCATCTCTACTTGACTTCACAGATCAACGTATCTCCTAAGCTGCACTTACTTTCCTGCTAATATCAATATACCATGAAGAAATTTCCCAAGGAGCAATGATACAACAGCTCACCCTTTTCCCAGACTCCGAGTTGCACCCATGTCTTTTGCTACTCTATCAGATGATGCCTGCTTCTGTGGCACCTCAAACCAGCAGCAACAACACAACCAAGGTGCCAACACAAGGTTCTGTTATACATTTTTCCACACCAAGCTAACAGTGCTGACAGCATGTCATGTATTGCACAGTAATCACTGTGTTGAAGGTACTTGGGTGGTGATGATTGTCTCTGCCTTTTGCCAGCTTTTTTACTCCATTTTTGTCATTGTATAGCAATGATTGAAAAGTCTGAACAAAATCAATACGATATATTATGCTAGCACTAAACACTGGCCATCTAGTTGCACTGATTAAGCAAAACTGATTCAGTTGAATCCGAATTTCACTGAGAATCCAAAACATAAGCGTATGGAAAATTGTGGTGATACAGGCTTTATTTTTACTTGTTTGCAAAAAAACCCATAACTTTATCAAACATTATAAACACTTTCAGTGCTGACAACCCTCTTCAGACATCAACTACTGTAATTTTCCACACATTTACATAATACTGGCTGATTAAACTGTCAGAATTTTCATTGCTGGTTGCTGCAGAAATCAAAAATAAAAACACAGCATTCACAATGCTTCACTCTCAGATTTTGAAACCAGAGTGTAAGAAATGGTAAAATGGCTAATCTGAAGCATATGGGGGAGTGTTCTCCTCAGTTACTAATTCATCTTTGCAGAATTTAGCTTATTTCCCCCAGTACAAGATTTGCCCCAGGTGGTAGCAGCCTACTTACCAACAACCCAAGCTGTGGCTCTGCACTCCTGCCTGAAGAGCCCCACTGACGTGGACACCCTCTTCCTTCACAAGTCATACTAAATTCCAGGCTTTCTTACCCTGGCAACATAATTCTTACAGGACTTACACGACCTCAGGGCCTGACTGATCTGGGAACCTAGAGAGCCATTATCACTTTAAGCTGGCTCTGCCCTACATTATTTCAGTATAATGTAATGCCTTTCCCATTTATCATATGTATCTCTTCTGGCTTATATTGAAGTAGCACTGATATTCATCTTAAGATGCATATGGCAAGATATAAGTTATCATATGAGCATTCCAGATTTATAACAAAAATTACCATATAATTATCATTGCTGCCTTTACATTCCCATACAATTTCCTCTCAAAATAATACGTGTTGTCTCACAGCTTATAATTAACTCATAAGCTCTGTTGCTTCCACAGAATGACCCAAATTTTAAATTTGAAAGGGAGTTCTACAGAGGACTACCAATAAATACATAATATCTATAAAGCAAAAGAAATATTCTGTTGTGGGTAAAAAAGTAGTTTGAATTCCTTTCTGTAGAAAAGATTAAGTACAAGAGCAACTGATGGTGAACACTTTTAAAATGTAATATTAAAATATTACAGAAAGATTAAAGTAAGCAATCCATCCCCTATGAAATCATCCCATCTGATTGCAATGCACATTAAGTTAACTCAGGCCAAATAAAACCCCACATATACCAGGTTAACACCGATCCAGAAATGAGTCTAACAATCCACAGTAACCAACTATGAAAACACTGCACTGAAGCTTCCGAAGCTACAAGAATTTACTCTTACAAATTGGCCTTCATAGCAACAGCAACCAATTTAAGATATTTATAAACTTTAAAAACACAATTGTAGAATAAGAACAACTATAAGTTGTCTGGAACGCTTGTATAACCACACAGTGAGAATCTTTTCATCAGGACATTCTTTACTTCTTAAAAGAACATCTTAAATTGCCTCTGAACTTCCATTTGAGAACATTCAGTTCCTCTGTTCTCATCTTCATACTCACTTACAGTAATTTTCATGGTTCAAGAAAAAATTTGGCAAATGAAAATACAGATTTTATTCTTCTGAAAGAGGTATAGAATGGCTAGCTGCTCTGTGATAGAATGGTGTGCTTTTACCCTGATACGCAACTGACCTGCTTTCTTCATTGAAATTGTCTTTTTATCTTAGACTGACTTTTCACATGGGAATTAATGATACTCTTATTAGCCTTATTGTGTACAGCCTTACTGTAAAGAAACAAGATACTGTCATAATTTACTATATCTTTGAGTATTTTATCTTCATCCAAGCTATACTTGTTTCTTCCATTACACTTTAGCTGTTTAAACTGTATAGCTCTGACCAGCTACATCTGCAAAAACATGCCTGTGTTGTGCAGGGAATTCCAGATTGTTATGAAGAGATGCTGAATAGTTTATATGAATTTAAGGACGTATCAGCATAGCCAGCTCTTGCTTCATTTGCCTTGATATATTAATTCTTTCCATGTTGTAAAAGACTAAAGCAAGATTAGCTGTGATGGGGATGAGAGGGGATGCTCAAGATGTGTTAGTATTACCACAGATATCAAGGTGTCTGTAAAGCCTTGATGAATTATTTCTAAAAATAATACTTATGCAGGTAATCAATCTTGCAGGTTTTGTCAAAAAGATAACACCCCCCCCCCCCCCCCAACCCAAATATTGATGTGTATAGCAGGACTATGTTTAAGAATGATAAAAGGCACTTCAGTCAATACAAACTGTGGCCACAGACACCTTGAGGCACGTGCAACAAAAAAAATGTTGGGTTTTGTTGTGATATATTTACTTCTCTTTCTGCTTTAAGTGTGGCCAGTTATGCAGCTCCCACAGTAACTATTGTTCTACTTACTTCTCTGGTTACAGTTTGCAGTCATCTTTTAAAATAACAAATAAGGGTTACATTTTGCAAGAGTTATTTTTAAAAAATAACAAAAAGGGTTACATTTTTCAACACAAGCAAGCACATAGGCAAAAAAGGGGGCAAAGAGAGGATGATGAGCATGCTATGAAATCAGTGGTTTTTTTTCTGTTAGTTGTAACACTGGTATGATGGCTGTATAAAGACAGCAGATAATATTATTTTCTATTAATTTTATGCTGTCATTTAATTAAATAAGTTCAGTAGTGTTTCAAATCACAAGATGAATTCAACAGTATTCACAGAAAATGCCAGCAATGTTGTTCCAGAAGTCTGACAGGAATTGATGGTAGCACTCACAAGGTATCCACTGTTACAGGAACAGTACAACTAGTACTTACCTACAATGAAGACAGTTATTGCTTCACTGGCAGAGAAATTCAGAAACTCAAAACTGTGTATTTAGTTTCTTATTCAACCCAGATTTGTATTAAAGAATAGACATTAAGTTTGACAATGTAATGTGTTTTCTCTAAAGGCAGAATCTTTGTAGATTTCGCATTCATGTTTTTCTTAGTAATGCTACAAATGCCTTCATGCCCACTTAAAAAACCCAACAGAACAACGAAGACCGGAAAGCCAGATTTGCTACAGCAGTAAATCTGTGCATACACAGGAAATAAGAATCCGAAATTACAGAAAAAATAAATGATAAAACGTAATATTCAGCCCTCCCAAATCCTGCACCTTCAACTTTCCACTACATTATAAACAAGGAAGGCAAGTTTATAAGCAATATATTCTTGGTTTTATTATTAATATTAATGCACAGCATATAGATGTTTGTAAGCTGTTTGTAAGTTTGTACAATCTCCAAATTATACAAGTGAAAGTGTTTTAGCACATTTCCTGTGTGCACAAGAAGGATCCTTCATAATTCATTTCTTAGATGATAAATAAAATTAAATGAATGAATGGCAATGGAAGATAAAGTTCCATATGGTGTTCCCTCTCCTATGAAACATGACTGCCTATGGAGATATTTCTGAGTGTTACTACCTGAGCAGTATGGTTGTCCAGGGGGCAAGGGTGTGTTCCATGTATGATTTGACAAATAGTAAGCCCAGTTACTACCATGTAATTTGTTAAAAAAGTACTTAGAACAACAAATAACATGAAGTCAAAGTAAGTTAAAAGTGCCCTCTAAAAATAAATAGATCACACATTACCTTTAACACTCAGCTCAATATATACTGTGATAATAGATCTGTGTGTGAGGTACTATAACAATTACTGTGGGCTCACATTCATGTTTTTCCCATCAGAACCATCGCTTCTCCCCCCTTTGTGGCAAGTAAAATATCTAAGAATCAGGAAACCTCATCTTTTGCCACCTACTCCTGGTGAATATCAATTGGAACTAAATCATGTGTATGCAACATGCCAACTGATTTTCTTTCCTGATGTCAGTGGGAGATTGTAATTCTTGTTTGAACCTATTAAATGCTTAAACCTAGAGTTTGCATGTTGGCTGCAATGGACTTTAAACTCCTGGATTTCCTAGGTGTGTAATCTAACCATTACACTGTGACTAGAAAGGCAAATAGCTGTCTGCTTTGGTCAGGCACGCTTTCAATTTGTATTTCTAAAGAGGTGGTTTTTAATTGTGTGCCTAAATGGAAGGCTGAAACATGTCAGCCCACGGAGGCATTTGAAGCTTGAGTCCAGCCACACAATGACACCGGATACAAGCTGAATGCTACCCCCACTCAAGATAAAAACATGTTTCAAACATGTCTCCCTTCATTTAAACATAATCAGCTGCCTTAGGTGTCCCATTCAGTAAATCTGTTCTTTGCATCTCAGATTTCTGGTTTACTCAGGGCCATAACTCTTAATGCTGGACTATCTGATATAATTACATCCTAGGTCTGTTTAATTTGCATGTGAAATTCTATGTTCACAGCACATAGAATCTTATCCTAAGAACTATTAAAAAATTGTTCAGAGATTGAGACTATTGAAAAAGATGGATTAAATAACAGAATTACCTGTGAGGCAGAAACAGGGTACTCCTTATCACCATGTAACAATGTTAAATGTTTACTTTATAAAAAGAGATTATTATTGAAAAAGTGTCCTGGGTGTGCCAGGACACACCTGCAGTGTGCAGTCAATGCCTGCAGTGGCAGTCATTTTTCTCCTTCTTCGTAGCTGGTTTTTGTGCTGTGTTTTTGACTTTCAGCCTGGGAACAGCGCTTATAACACCGACGGTTTTACTTGCTGCTCAGAAATGTTTACTCTGACCAAGGACTTTCTGAGTCTCATGCTCTGCCAGGGAGGAGGAGAAGCTGGGAGGAAGCAGAGACAGGACACCTGGCCCAAGCTAGCCAAAGAGGTATTCCATACCACAGCACGTCATGCCCAGTATATAAACTGGGGGCAGTTACCCGGAAGGGCTCGATCACTGCTCGGGTTGGGCTGGGTATCAGTCGGTGGGTGGTGGTAGGCGGTTCTATTCTCTTCCGTTGTTATTTCCCTTATCATTATTACTATTGGTGGTAGCAGTAGTGATTTGTCTTATACCTTAGTTACTGGACTGTTCTTATCTCAACCCATGGGAGTTACATTCTTTTGATTCTCCTCCCCATCCCTCCGGAAGCTGGAGGGAGGAAAATGGGGAGTGAGAGAGTGGTTGGTTGTTTCTGAATTACCATCTGGGCTTAAACAAGGACAAAAGGGTAATGCAATTCTGAGCAAAATAATTATTCCCCTTATGACATCATTCTATCTCATTCAAAATTTTAAAGTATGCAGAATATGGAACTATGCTGTGAGAACATAGATTTTAAAAATGATTCATTATCCTGTCATGTATCTGTCTAATGCCAGATAAATTCTGTTAACACCTTTCAGCCTTCTTCACCCCTGCAAAATATTTGTAATAAGGGTACTCTTCCCTCTTCTACCTTCTATCACACTTTATTGGAAAGAAGAGCACAGGAAGAGGGGGGACTGTTTCTACTGCAGTGGTTTTACAGTATATATCTGCACACTGCAATGCAAGCAGTGCCAATAGTAACAGGTATATTTTGTCCTGAACTACACAGATAACCCCAACATTCATTTCACAGAAGTCAGGCCTGCACTGCACATTCCTTCATATCGCTTCCAAATAGTTCAGCCCTTGATAATGGTATTTTCTGGAATCTCATTATAGTAGATTATGCATGTTTTATATGTTGCCTCAGAGAACTGCATATTTTAATACACACACCTCATCGAGAAATACTAGATGTGCCAGTTTTACTTTATCTACCCTTCAGAGATAATTTGCCTTCTGAACAGAACTGAGAAGAGATTTTAAGTGATTTTAATACACGGAGAAGTCCAGCAGCTGGAGCCAACTAAAAAAAAAAAATTGAAGTCCTATTAATTTTTTATCCTATGTCCAAAAGGACACTGCTCTGTGTACATTATGTCAGCATATTCAAACAAGTTTAGGAAAGAAGCTTCAGGCATTGTTCTCAGAATAATTGTAAGTAATGGATAATGATGCCCATGAAAAGATGAATGAGGAAAAAAAAGCTAGGAAAAATCTATTTTGATCAACAACCAACTCCGCAAGCGTGTCAAACACATGCATTTTCATTTCGCTAAGAACAGGTTCAACGAAGCATTAAAGAACATATTACTACAGAGACAGCTGTATTCTAGCATACCAAATCAGGAGACAGACAGGTTACTTTCCTGATTTATGTATCTCATAGTATCTTCCTGCTGAGGCTGATTCCCATGGCAGAGAGAGAGCAGACTAATTCTGAAGACATATGCTATCTTTCATTGTTTCTCAAAATCTCAAGCCATTGTGATCATGGTAGAATCTGACACAGAAACTAAAAGATTTATAGCTAAACCTTGCATGGCTTACAAAGATTTTGCAAAGATGATCAAAGCAGCACTTAATTTCCTACAATTCCTAATTGTATCATAAAAGCCAAATAAGTCTGTTTACAGTTCTGAAACCTCACAGAGGTTAAACGGCAAAAACCTTTATTCTAGATTTTGACCTTTCTCTTTAAATTCTCAACACATAGAACATAAATTCTTTATGTTCCCACTGTGGCTGGGATCTTTTTTCCTCTTTCAAAGGTTTCTCTGCAAAAAAAAAAACAAACTACTACTACTCACTTATTGCATGCTTTTCTTCAGTGTTCACCAAAAGTTGAAGTACATCACAGAAAACATCATTGCTAAATACCAAAATTTGTAACAGTATCCCCTACCATCTTGTTAAAAAGCCTGAATATGACAAATGAAGGCCCCAGATCCCTTGGGATGTGAACAAAAAGTGCTACTGGTATAGAAATGAACAAAAATAAAGTTAAAACCATGTTAAAATATTTCAAACAACAATAGTCACAGTCTAGCTGAAAGCAAAGTTAATTATTCAATAGTCTCCCACTGAAGATCTACATAAAAAAGGAAGAAAAAGCAGCTTACCTTGAAGAAGTTTAATGGCATATCCTCTCGCAAAGCACAAGTGTTCTTTAGTCCCTAAAAATGAATAAAAACAAAGTATGTGGTGCAAGTTATCACTCACAAAGAACGTGGCTGAATCCACCTAAGACTTACATGGATTGTACTGTACTAGTGCTTTGATGAAAATATTGTTTATGGTCTTATTACAAAATTAATTATTAGTTTGTAAAACTAACAAGAACAGAATATTATCCATGGTAGGGCAAGACAAGTTAGAAGGGTTTAAAATAGAAAATAAGGTTACTTCTGTGGAATGACATGGATTCTGACAGTGTCTTTCTTTAAACATATTGCCATTATATACCTTACTTAGTGTCAGAGATACTCTGGGAGAAGGAAACAATGGACCAAGCTATCCACAGGGAGTTTTACAGTTAGTTTTTCTAGGAACATTCCTATTTCTATAGGAAAGTTAGGAATAATTATATCAAGCCTGCCATGATGCACAATAACAGAACAAATGATGCATTAGAAATACCTTTCAATCTAAATAACATGAAGAACAAGAAATCTGTTCCTTTTTCTATTCAAATAGGACCACTTATAATGCTGAATCAGAAACTGCATTTGTATCCCAAATTAGATTGTATTTGTCTTGATAAAACTGAAATCAGATTTTTTCCACTGATACTGAAATATCACTCAAAGTATTCACTCTTCATTACAGAGTCTAGGAAAGCCATCAAGATTCATTTTAGTCATTAAAACTAACAGAAGCAAAACATATAATTCGTGACCAGATAGGGCTTTATCCACTGTTTTCCTGGTTCACTTATGTACACAGTTACTAAAAGCAAGTATTTAACACAGGTCCCCAACCCTGTCATGACCTGTCTTGTAATTGTCCACCATTTTACAGCCCACCTACAAGATTAGGGAAGAAGCATACAAGGGCTGCCATTCTTGTGCATGTTGAGATCATTTAGGGAACAGAAAAGATTTTATAAGTCTTAGCAGAGACTTACATGAAGTTCAGTATCTGTGATTTCATGCTTTTAACACAGGCTAGATGAAGACAGAGGGCTGGATATAACCGGGGCCCAGGTACTGTACGTTTTCTCTTGCCATTTAGTATCAGTTTGTTGCAATGGACAAAACTGGGTTTCTTTCTCTCTATTCGACACTTTCCAGATTGCATCTCGGGTACTCAGACCTGGTTTAGATACTCTCATCACACGAGAGAGTGAAACATATGAAGTATGAAGAGAGGCTGAAATGGTTCAGTGGGTTTAGCTTGGAGAAAATAAGTGCTGGCAAAACAAGCAGCTGTTTCAGCCTTCCACTGGAGAATGGGAGTTACAGAAATGGCAGAGACAGACTTTTCTCTGAGGTGAGAAGAGAGAACAGTTAAAAGTCAGTGGACAGAAACTGCAAGAATGAAAATGTTTCCTGGTCCTAAGAAAATGTCAACAAGAGTGATCACCTCTTTGAAGACTTACGGGATCTCTGTCTTTGGAGGTAGTTGAATCTTGACTGGAAACAGCCCTGAGCAACCTGTATTAATCTTGCTGGTAACCCTGCTTTGAGCAGAGGATTTCACTAGGCCCTTTTCAGAGGTCCCTTCCATTCTGAAGTATTCCATTACTATCCTCATTGCACACTAGACCTCGAGATAAATTCTGAGCACTTCAGGACTTTCAAAATGTAATATGCATAGTGGCTTCTCATTTCCACAGATGAGTGGAATTAAGTTCAGATGAACCAAAAAGGGTTTTTAAGCAACAGTTTCGCAAAAAAAGTAGAAAAACATATTAAGTAGCAGATCAGCGCCTTTTCAGGTGCTTCTCTGTAATATCTTACTACATTTCCCCCCCTCTTTTAAATAAAAAAAAACCTAAATATGAAAGGGATTTGGCAAACCTGTTCAGGCTGCATACAATTATCATAGCTAAAAGTAATTTGGTTTAGAATGCATTTTAATTCAAAGTGTATTACAAGACAAGCAAGGAGTACAAAAATACAAATGGGTTTATGAGTTTTGTGAGATTTAAAATCTTAAAAGCAAAAGCTGTGCAGAATGGAACACATTGCATGCTACAATGAGTCTCAAGCTAAAATGGAAAACTAGTCCAAAAAATCAGTCTCTTCATGGCCATACTGTTACCCATGATTACTCTTGTACAGAAGGGCTCTGCAACCTCCTACTCATACATCTAACAGAAACTTCTCTGCACAGCACACACCCGCACAGAGAGATTTTATTGGGAAAATCTTCAACCAAATACAAAATAACATACAGCAGGCTGAGGATCCTGGTTACAAAGAGAAATAAAGAAGAATTCATGATGTGTACTGACTGATAAGTAACTTAAATGCCATTTATCTTTAATAAAAGTGCTGCATGGATTCCTTCTTTAGAGAGCTGCTTCTAGTAACACCTCTATCTCCTATAATACAGGCTCTGAAAACCCCTTTAGAATACTATTCAGTCACCTCAAGACAAAACCAAGCTCAACATGAAAACTCAAATAGGAACACTGATTATTAACCCCCCCCCCCCCAAAAAAAAAACAAAACACATAAACCCCCAACCAGTCTTTCAATACCTTGTCATGTTGTGTTATCTGTATTTGACTGTCATTCTCACAAATGCAAAGATAACATTGAGCAACCAATGATAAACTGAAAGGAACACATGGACTGTAAAAAGCCCGGACTGCCTGTTATACTAAGTGCACTGCAGGCACAATACAACAGAATGCTCCTGAAGGCTGATCTGTATAACTGCACATTATTAAGCATTTATTTTACCCACACAGATACGGCCCCTTAAGACACCACTATTTTTTTTTTTTTTTAATTCTTCCCAGAGTAGGAGAATTCTGTGCATATTTGTCAAAATCAGGTTAGATTTTCATAATTGGCACTCCCTTGGCCTGTCATTTTTCTTCACTTGCAGTCAAATGACATTGAAAAGGGGATTGGAATTCTTTCATATGTTGTAAAGCATCAGAATCTTTATTTTCACTATAATCTTTGTAGGTGAGTGCCAGTTAGTGAGAACAAGCAACAGGGAGTGCTACTGCCTTTTCTGAAGTTGTTTTAGTCTATACGTAGGAGGTAAAGATCACTGAGCAGTAATCAGTAAAAACAGAACACAACCTACATGGCATCATTCATTCTGAAACTGGTTAATGCTGAAGAGCCTCAAAAACAGAGACAAAAATAGCAATTAAATAGCTTTTATATAGCTTTTACAGACAACTTTATGAGGCTTCACTACACATGCATATTGTTGTGGTTTAAGCCCAGCTGGGAACCCAGAAAACCATACAGCTGTTCACTCACTCCCCCCGCTTCCACCCCGTGCTCCTGGAGGGATGGGGAGGAGAATCGAAAGAATGTAACTCCCATGGGTTGAGATAAGAACAGTCCAGTAACTAAGGTATAAGACAAATCACTACTGCTACCACCAATAGTAATAATGATAAGGGAAATAACAACGGAAGAGAATACAACCACTCACCACCCGCCGACTGATACCCAGCCCGACCAAGCAGTGATCGAGCCCTTCCGGTTAACTGACCCCAGTTTATACAGTGGGCATAACGTGCTGTGGTATGGAATACCTCTTTGGTTAGTTTGGGTCAGGTGTCCTGTCTCCGCTTCCTCCTGGCTTCTCCTCCTCCCTGGCAGAGCATGAGGCTCAGAAAGTCCTTGGTCAGAGTAAACATTACTGATAAGCAACTAAAACCATCAGTGTTATCAGCGCTGTTCCCAGGCTGAACGTCAAAAACACAGCACTGCACCAGCTACAAAGAAGGAGAAAAATGACTGCTGCTGCTGAACCCAGGACACATATACATAGGAACCATATGCTAGTTGCATGAAAAATTGTCTTAAAAAAAAGATAATTGATTTACTTGTGCAGAAAGGTGGCAGTTGCCTTTTTTTGTGTGTGTGTAATCCCCTACATAAGAATAAAAGAATGAGCTCACAGATAGATCGCATCTACTTGAATTCTGAAAGTGTCTGGACAAATGGATGATTTAGTACAAAAGCAAAAGACTGCCAAAATCCCAAGCAGTCTGATTTCACATTGCAACCACTATGGGAGGCAGGAGTAGCAACTGAAAAGAGAGAAATATTACCAGTTACCTTGACGTTAGGTAGTTTTGTTTTTTTTTAATCAAGGAACTGTTGAAGGATCTCCAACAGAAGATGAAATTTGGGCAAATATATAGTTGGAATATTTCCTCCACAATTCTGGAAATGGCATCTCTTACTTATTTTGTAAAAAGAATGACATGAGCTAAGGATGTCCTTGGAACAAAAACCTGCAATTTTGAATTTGCAATTTAGCAGGTGTTCAGCTAATGCCTACCTGCACTTTACAGAAAATTCTACCTGGAAATATGAGTATTCTGTTCACTTCTATTTCTTTATTTCATCTTGATTTGCCTTAGGTATTAGATGTTCCAGTTTTCTACAGATCTTCTATATGTGGATAGTGTTAAAAATAGAATTCCATGTGTAAAAACATTTCACAAGGTTTAATTGCTACTGAAAACCATTTCATTGCTTCACTGTTGTACCCTGAAGTGCTTACTCTCAATTTTTGTTATCTGTAGCATTTTACAACTTGTTCTTTTTTTCTGTTGGCAGGCAAGAAGTGCAAGATGTAGAAGCATTTCAGTAAAACATGTTAAGACATCACAAATAATATGTGATCAAATACAGCTCAGAAACGATAACACAAAGATAGGAAAAAGACAGAAGTCATTGTGCTTTGAATCTTTGAAATGTCTGCAAGAACTAGGGAGAAGTTTACTACTGCTGAGCTTGGACATATTCTCTTAACCTGATCTCAAGCTCTTCTGATGAAGCAAGCACAAGACATAGTAATGAACTAAATGGACCATGTGGTCAACCATAAACAATCCTATCAGGAAGCACAGTAAGCAAAGTTTCCATTGACAGCTTTATGGTTATTTGGATGACAGGACCTACACTTAGTTCTGCTTCAAAGGAAAAATGCAGTTATTTTCTGGCCTTTTAATCTGGCCTTGAATTTACACAGGATGAGTATATTTGGATATAACATAATGTAATGTAATATAATATAATGTAACATAATATAATATAGGAAGAACAAGCTAGAAGTCTCAAACTCATCTTTAGTTATCTTTATCTTTAAAAGTATGTCTACAATGTCTCTATGAAAGATATAACAATAGTTCAGAACCAGCTGCATTTCCTTTAGTTACTGAAAGTAACAAAAAGAGCCAGTGATAAAGCACAGCATGAAAAGAAATGCTATGAATTTTATGTACTTCATTTTTCAGACTAGTTCTACTATATTGAAGTTTTGATACCTATATCTAACAAACACACAGAATCATACCCTCAGAATATGCTTTGTTGGAGTGTTTTCATCAAGGAATCTGTTTTACTGCCTTTCTTACTCCTGCACTATTTTAGTGGAGTGAGTAGAAAAATCTTTATTTCTAATTTTTATTTTCATTACCCTTCAGTGCCATCAGCAAAGCTATTGCTTAGAGGCTTTTCTTGTCAGCTTTATCAGCCAACTTTACTTAAGACATCATTTTTGTTATAGCCACTGAGCTTAAATCTGCACAAATGTTTGTTCTCACTTCCTCTGCTTTGTAAAGCACTTCCATGACTATTTAATAGAATCATTACTTCAAAAGGTAGAATACTTACTGTTAGACTCATCCTTATCTGCAATACCTGTCAACTGTCTTGAACACGTTCAGCTTAGACAAATATACTATCCCATCCTCTGACTGGGATAAAATTGAGTCATTTTCAATTACATTATGAAATCCAGGTTCTTTAACTCCGCTGCACTGAAGCCTTAATGCTCATAGAACAAAGTTCTTCAGAAGAGCCCTTTGGCTTTCAGAAGATAATTTAGCATCCAAAATGACTTATGTTAAAGAGCTTCTGCTTAATAATAAAATAGACCAAATGCCATCCATGTCCTTATAAGTTACTTCCCCTTCTTTAAGGGAAAAGTTTTGATTAAGAAGTGCCTTAAAAAAAAATCCCAAAAGTTCCTTACAGAAGTATTTTAACTATTTTAATAAAATAATTTTCTTAAAATTCTATTAATAACCTACTTTTCTATGCAACTGCTGAAAGTATATTTTTTGCATTATACGCTCAGAAAGTAGTAGTTAGCATTACATGCTGTGTGTATTTTATACTGTACTTCAAACATCAGACAACTTTTCAGATGACATCTGTAAAGTTGCATTCAGCCACAAATGACAAATCTAGATTAAATTTATATTTCTGTAAGCCTTCCATCAATCATAGATGAGACAAATCCAAACCTTGATTCCTCCAGTATCCCAAACTAACAAATCCATACTCATTTCTGAATGTTAAGGAAAAACAGACCTGAATTTTGGACTGAGATCAATTCAAAGGAAAGGAGTTCTGGTGTCCTCAACATAAAAAGGACATGGAACTGTTGGAACAAGTCCTGAGAAGGGTCATGAGGATGATCAGGGGACTGGAGCACCCATATGAAGACAGGCTGAGAAAGTTGGGGCTGTTCAGCCTGAAGAGAAGGCTCCGTGAAGACCTCATAGCAGCCTTCCAGTACCTGAAGGGGGCCTGTAGGGATGCTGGGGAGGGACTCCTCATTAGGGACTGTAGTGACAGGACAAGGGGTAACGGGTTAAAACTTAAACAGGGGAAGTTTAGCTTGGATATAAGGAGGAAATTCTTTCCTGTTAGGGTGGTGAGGCACTGGAACGGGTTGCCCAGGGAGGTTGTGAATGCTCCATCCCTGGCAGTGTTCAAGACCAGGTTGGACAAGGCCTTGGGTGAGATGGTTTAGTGTGAGGTGTCCCTGCCCATGGCAGGGGGGTTGGAACGTTATGATCTTAAGGTCCTTTCCAACCCTAACTATTCTATGATTCTATGAATTCAGGAGCATACTGAAGAGCACCTTTGAAACCATTTTCCTTTCCTTCCCAACTTATTTCACTTTAAGTGAAATGATTTCTATATGTATATATTCCTTTCTATCATCAACACAAAAGCAATGCCTCCAATTCAATATGTAGCTCCCTTTCCAATCATTTCTATAATGTTTTAAAAAACAGAGTAAAACAGTATTTCTGCCAAGGACTGCAGCCTGGAAAAGAGCAGATGCTGTAAGTCCTGAGTCACAATGGACTACACAGAAAAACATATTTGTGTGAAACTGTACAGCTAAGTTAGTCTGTCTTTATTCAAAGGGACTAAAATAGGCTTTATTGAGGAAGCAAGACAGGAAGTACAATATACTCCACCTAACTAAATGGTCTTACTAGATAATTTTAGTTATAATCCTGTTAGTTATGTAACAATCTTATGCATTTGCGGCATAAACATTTTAACATCCTTACAGTATCCACTTAAAGCATCCTCAGATTTAGTGCTCAGCCTCCCTGCTTCATTAAGTGCCTAAAGCATAGTTTGAACAAAAAGAAATTGCTTGGTATTACTTTCTAATCATAGTCTACTCTGCTCATCCTTGCTTTTTTAAACTTTAAATTGCATAAGGCACATCTTACACTGTAGCTGCCATCCTCCACAGGATTTGACGTATATTTCATAGAATCATAGAATAGTTAGGGTTGGAAAGGACCTTAAGATCATCTAGTTCCAACGCCCCTTCCATGGGCAGGGACACCTCACACTAAACCATGTCACCCAAGGCCTCGTCCAACCTGGTCTTGAACACTGCCAGGGATGGAGCATTCACAACCTCATGGGACTCATGGACCCATTTCCTTTTTTATTTGGAGTGGGATGGGTAATTTTTTTCTTGTTGGGTTTTTTGGATGCAATTGTACAAAGGCTATAGGGCAGCAAGGGTGAAGAATGGGTTTTCCCAATTAGTTTCTTAATGTAGGTAACTTGTACCCACCTTTCTCCTCATGATTTTATGAGATTATCTTCTCACACAATTCTGAATCACCTGTACATGCTGTCAGGTCTCTGACACTTTGATCCTTAGAAATTCATCCAAGTGAACGCCTGCAAGTGAAACTGGTAAGGTCTGCTAAGACATGGCAATTCCTGCAGTTCCACACGCCGATCATCTGTATTTCTTCAGTTCAGTCTGCTCTCGCTAATAGTCCTTTTTGGTAAGTGTTTAGGCCATTTGCCTAAGGTAAAGCACCATCACAGATCAGACTTGGGAGGTATCCCACACCCATCTTGCTTGAAAATGACGATGTTTTGCCATCAGAGTGAAATGAAAGCTTCATCAACCTTCTGCTGTAAACACTGGGTTGAGCGTGATCCAAGACAGATACTTTAATTTCCTACTAATAAAGTACATAAAGTTTCCATTGACCTCTTGGTAGATTAGTCAAAACCAGACAATGCAAAGCTTGCTTGAAAGCTGTTCTGGCTCTTACCTCAGATCCTCTTTACTGGTTTATAGGCTGTCACTGACCTCAGCTTATGTGTAGCCAGTCTGCTGCTTTTCTACTAATTTGTAGCCCTAGTTTGTCTTTAGAAACCTTTGATATCCTTTATGTTCAAATCTTAACACTTGTATGCTCACTTTTCATGGTGTTGTTACGGACAAGAAGCAAGGCACTCTCAGTGCCACTGACTGAGGCAACAGATCACACCTGGGGAAGCGCTGTACATATCTTGTGGCACATTCACAATGAACACAGAAAGATCACTAAAATCTGTAAGCTACAAAACTGTCAGTGTCTTGGTGGAAACTGACATGGCACAAAAACTTCTGATTTTTGCTTCATTTCTGTATTTGCACCACTCGCCCCAAACAGCTTTGCCAGTAAGGAGAAGCGACCAGAGGGTAACTGCAGACTGAATTATAAACTGCCTTATGAAGCCGGGTGAGGAAAAGCCGCTGCTGTTCCCGTGTAGGCCGGGGTCAGCCCGCTTCCTCAGACAGGGCCGCTGTGGCGGTGCCAGGCCTCTATGGCGGGGCCGGGCAGGGTCAGGCCTGAGCCGCCCCCGTCGGGGTGGTTCTAGAACGCGGCGGGGCAGGGGCCTTGTGCGTGCGGGCTGCCTTGGAAACGCACTGTTGTGGTGGTGCCCGGGCCCGCCGGAGGCAGAGCGGCCGCAGGGAAGGAGCAGCTCCTCAAGCCCGCAGTCGGGTAGGGTCGTTTCTAAGCCTTTGTATTCGGGTGGCTCTGCAGGTGCGGCTGCGCTGTGGGCTCCGAGCTTTGCTCGTGGGTCAGTTCAAAGCGAGGGCCGGCGGTGGGAAGGTTGTCCCGGTCCTCTGGGACGGAGGAAGTGTCACGTACCCGTTGCGCTGTTGAGAGGTATGTGCAGGCACCTGAAAGCGTCCTAAGGGCAGCAGGCTGTGTGTGAGTGCTTTGGGTGTCAATCAAGTGTTTGGGTTGCTTGGAGTGGAACTGCAGAGCTGGAGCAGGTGAGGAGTTGGGGTAGGTCCAAGTCTTGCCCTCGGCATCCACCCTCTGCTTGGTGGCTCGAAGCAGCGGTGTGTTTGATGCAGAGAACAGGCACTGCCATTTGAAGCAGCTTTGGGAGGAATGGCTCAAAAAAGCCGTTTTGTTTGTAAGCTGTGTGGTGAAGTAAGCTAAACACAGATACAAGGCCCTCAACTTTGCATTATGTTGTAGTAAAGAAACTGGCTCGGTTTTCAACTATTACTGCTGAAGCTTTTTCTTTGCCTTGTGAAATCAAGTGGCAGTTTAGCCAATTTTTTTGCTTCCCCACATGAAATATGGCCTTGGGTGATATGGCCTTGGGTGATATGATTTAGCGTAAGGTGTCCCTGCCCATGGCACGGGGGTTTGAACTTAAGGTCCTTTCCAACCCTAACGATTCTGATTCTATGAAATATGAGTGCACACACGTGTCTGTATGCATACATGTACACACACAAAGTTTTAAGCATGGTTTTAACAGCTACTATTTATATTCTAACAAATCCTATCTAGTTGCATAGATGGTAAAAAAAGCCTGCCAACTGCTTATGAGTAGTTGCCATCCAGAAATTACCCAAAAGTTAATTGTAGAAGAAAGCATGCTTGTGTTGTATCTTTAACAAAGCACTCAGAAGTATTTCTGAACGCAGAAGTATGTGGCTAGAAACAGAACATCAGAACTGCAGCAGTTATTGACTAGAATTTGTTGTTCAGACGGTACCTCTCATTTTGAAGTAGAGCGCGATTGAATCTGAACTTTGAATTTTGGTTGCTTTACTAGCCAGCGGTAGTGAGAACAGATTAATGGCTTTTTTCGGAGTGGTTGCATATCATACTTGCTACTAGACAGAGAAACTTGAAACTCCATTCAGTGTAAAGGAGGATGGAGTGCTTTGACGATAATTTAAAGTAGGCCTGAATGCATGCTCGTAAATCCAAAATGAACACTTATTAATCTTCATGTAGAAACTTATATCCCTCTCAGCTCTTTTCGTTTTTTTTCCCATTGCTTTTTTTTTGCCTTTGGCAGTCACACTTGTTTGCACTTCCATTAGTGGAACACAAGCAGGAATCACAGGCTGGCACATGGCTAGCTTTCCTAAGGATGCACTTGTATTCTGAGGACGTACAACTACCAGCAGAATGATGTGCAAATTACTTGTAATTCAGAGACACTGATAAAAGCCAGCTCTGGTAGTATAGAGATGGTGGGGGTGTAAACTAGACTCTTTATTATACCAATTTAGTCACAGTAGCCATATACAGTTTTATAATTGGATTCTGAACACGTAAATCGATAGCTATTTCTGTAAGAAAAAAGAGTCTTGCTTATCCTTCCCTGAAGTTAGTGATACTTTTTAGCAACAATAGTATCCTGGGTTAGGAAGGAAGATCATGCACTGATCATCAAGTTGCCAGCTCTCAGAAAAGGCGTCAGATCACAGAAACTGAAACTTCTGATCTTGATTCAGACAACTTTGTTAAATCTATCAAGAAATGCTTATATATCCATCTTTGGGCTGTTTTGGGTTTTTTCCCCTGCCAGTTTCAGAACCAAATTTAAAGAGGACTTATGAATTTGTGAATGCGTGTCAGGCTGCACATAGGCATCTGAATCCTCCCAGTGGCATACAAAATCTATGCAATTTTAAATATGCATGCTACTCTTTTCATCCTGGGTTGGCTACTGTTTGGTTGCTTCCAGAGTTAGTCTTGGCTCTCCAGATTGTCTTTCCTGATTTTTTTTTTTTTTTTTTAAATCTTGGTAAAACAGTACATTCATTTATGAATATTCTTCTTTTTGTTGACCTCACAACTGTTTTTTAACAGGAAAATCAGTTTTTGAAAGTGCAAATCTGTAAGTGCTGTGATGATCTAAAACCTTCTGTTGAGAGCACCTTCCAAGGTTCTGTCTCCATTGCTTTTTCCAGAAATAATTATGCCCTTAACTTTCTGGCTTAAAGCTTATGATATCAACTTGTGTTTTTAGTGGAATATATGGGGAAACTTCTATTTTGGGAGCATCACAAAATAAAACATCACAGTGAACTGAACTCTTGATTTCTGATGACTGAGCAAGTATACCAACACAGAATACGCTGAAAGTAATAATAATTATGAAATCCTTCTTTATTCTCTGGTAGTATTCTTATAGCTGAAGATTTACCACTTAGACTGAAGTTTGCTTTTCACTTAGTAAGGATCACATACCAACCAGGATGGTATTAAAATATTTAGTGCTCCCATGACTTGTTCAGCATTAGTGTCTCAAACTGTACTGGATTCTCAAGCTAGTAATTTACACCAGTGTTACCTCTGTTCATGTAACAATTTTGAGAGGCTGTTTGTTTTGTTTTGTAATGAGTTTGTATTTGAAAATGCAGTGTAACAAAAACACAGTTGCACCTGTCAGATTTTTAACACAAATATATTTCTACATCTGAGTATCGTTACGCACACCACTGAAAGGTTTCTTTTTACGTGACATGAGACCTTTTCATTTCATTTCCTACTCCTTTAGATAAAATGTATGGTAGTGTTTTGCCATAGAGATTTCTCTGATTCACTGTCATGCTCTGAGAGGGAAATACTGTGAAATAAGATATGCTGTGCCCTTCACTTCCTAAGAGATAGAATGTCTGGAAGCTCTCTGCCTTCAGTGAGTTTCCAATTATTCCTTCTTCAGATCACAATCTTGTACTTTGTTCTTTATGTGCCTCTTGTTTTACATCCCAGGTGCTCAGTTAACATTCTGTTACATGGTGTGTTTCCAACTTTGGTCTTTCCAACTTACTGAAGCCCAATTTACATTACCATTATTCTGGGCACCTAAGTGAAAAATGTGAGTGCAAGTAAAAGGAACCTAGAATTTTCTTGATAGAATGTGTGTAATAAGCTGTTTGAGGAAATTTGCTGGTTGTTTTGGATGCCTCAAGCTAAGGCTATTTGTTAGGTTTGAAACATGAATTCTGGAAGTTAATCAATACAGTAGTCAGTGCTTTAAAAACCCTTCTATACATCTTATAACAAATGGGAGAAGAGTTAGATTCTCAATTGAGCAATGCTTTTAAATTCAAATTCTCTTTTTCTCAAGTAATTGAAATTTCCTATGTCAAATTGTTTCAAGTGCTAAAGTCTACTATCTGCTACTTGCTTCTCAAGATTTATCATAAAACACATCACCAGCCTGTTCTTGGTGTAAATGCAGGTAACATGTTAATAACATAGATTAGTTCTAAAATCAGTGAATGCTGTAAATAACAAATTCTACTTTGACTTAATGCTTCTCTTCTAGCCATATAGTGTTCAAGAAACATCTGTTCAACAGTTTATTGTCAAGTAAATTTGCATGAAATGCTTCCTCAATAAATACTTCTGTTTTACAAATGTCTGCATCATTTGTAAAAACTTAGTCTGCTATATCTTCACATAAGCAAGAATCTATAAAGCAAAAGTATGTAACTTGGTGAAATTAAAATAAACCTTGTAAGTACGGCATCTCTATAGGCAACAGGTTGGAACCAAGTCTAACATCTGACAGTATGTCAGCACTACAAGGGCGTGATGTACTTTGTCCAATGTGAGTTCAAATAAAGTATCTTCCAGAGGATGGTTACCCACCCTTCAGGTACACTTACCAGCAGTCATTCAATTCTGCAGTGTTTCATGGTGTGAGAAGTAACTGAATAAACAGGAAATAACCCTATCTAGCACAGTTAACTATTACACAGTCAACAGGTTGCTGGACCTAATATTCAATATTGAGTTTCCTTTCTTCTCTGTCATCCAAGTATGTACGACAGAAACTGTGGCTACCCCATTTCCTGAGGTGGTAATGACATTAACTCCAGCTGTAAATTCAGAAAAGGTCACGCATACTGTATTCTTACCATAAACCACTGGGCTTGATTTCATACGGCTTACTGCCAACTTCCAAGCTTTTAAACATTTGTAACAGGTGTTTACAAAACTGAACTAGTTCAGGTCAAACAATGTCAAAACTGAATTTCCCCAGGAGCTTTTCTGTCAGCTGGTCTCCAGTGCTCAAACTGTATGCATCAAAAGCATTCAGCCAGCAAATACTGTAAGAAAGTCCCACTCTAATTGGAAGTTTTCATTCATACTAGGATTTTGAAATGAAATGTTTCCATGTAAATTATCTTCTCAGTTTTAGACAAAACCTTACTTTTCCAAATATATTTCATTTCCAAAGGATGTAAAGACATTAGGAATGTTCTCCCTAAGAGTGATACTACTGGCTATATTCCTTACCTTTACATTTGCAGGGTAAGCTGTCATGTCTTCTATAACTTTTCTCACAAATAGACTAAATGGTGCCTGAGAATACAGATGTGCTGCATGGCATACAAGAACAGTGTTTAACATTCTCTGCCTTTTTATAGAAAAACAACAAAACCCTTTCATGCACTTCTATTTTTATCCTTCAGTTATTCAGTACTGTATTTAATTAATACAGTTAAAAATATGGGGCTTTAATTACATATTCCCTTAGGTTCATTGAGACAGTGAGGTTTCTTCCTGCAAAGTACATGTGACTGTAGGATGCAGATGTCTTCTGTAGGACTCTATGGTAATATTCTTGCCTCTGTTTTTAAGAACTGCTGCATCTTTCTTCAAAGATGACTTTACAGCAAGAATTCTAAAAATACAACCTTTTTGTCATTATAAATAGAAAATCTTCATCTGCAAAGTTATATTTTTAAAGGCACAGAATTCCTGCATATATCAAGGTGATGTATATTTGTGGACTTCTGTTTGAATATACACTCAATAACTCTGAAAACCCTTTTTTGTCTTAGTTCTGTAATTTCTTCTTACTGCAAGATATGAAGTCAGATTTCCCAGTTATTCTTAAAATTTGAATTGTAGTGTTTAAATATATATATTACAAAGCATGTGAGGAGTGGAAAAATAAATGTTAATTAATGTCATAAAATCTGTCTGTATTCCATCATCTTCCATAAAATGGAAAAGCCCGAGCTAAAACTGAATTTTTCTAGCTCAGTTAAATGCTGATTATTCTTTTCTTGATACCCAAGGCATCCACAGCACACTCATCTGACTCTCTAAGCACCATTAAGTCAAGTCCCTATTGCTACTATGGAGTGTTACTAGTGCACATAATTATATCTGCTCTGTGTTAATCAGCAGGGTTTACTCTCAAAATGGCTATGTTCAAAAGTGATGTTTCCTGTGGACTACCTTGTGAAGAGACAGTACCGCATCAGTAAAGCTCCTCTCCATCTGTTAGAGGGTGCTCTTAACTACAGATCTGGTTTCACTCTGGAGAGGTACTGTATTTTAATTCACATGCCATTTAGAAATGTAACATTCTGAGCAGCAAGAAACAAACCACTGACTTTGAGCTGAGCAGTGGAGTGATAAAGAGGACGATGTAATGTGGTAGTATGCAAATATTCACAAAGGAAAACATGCATTTCAATTGTTGATTTGACTGGCAGCCTCTTTTCTGACTGAGATAATAAATAATATTTCTTTCCTGTGAGAAGCAGTGAATGTTTTGCTTACAAAAATAACAGTTAATACCTGTAATAAATCTGTATTGATACTGCCCTGATTACAAATCTCATTGACCTGTAGTATTTCTTTTATTTCTACTAAACTCTAAGGATCTAGACCACACTTTTTTGAAGTTGATGTTTATTTCACTCTGATCAGTTTGAGGTGCATTACATGGTTATTGTATTACACTGCAGGCTATAGAGGCAAGAAAATGAAAGCAGTATCATATTTGAAAGTGATGTGAAACACTCAGTGTTTTTTGTAATATAATTAATTATTTCAGAGCAATTTATTACTGTTTTCTCCAAAGCCACAGTCACAATAGGTACTGTGCTGAGCAAGACAGAGTTTATTTTGGCCACAAGCTGAGAGGTGCAAAGGTTGTTCACATGAAATCTGTGAGAACCAAGCCTCTTGTTGAGTAACAGCCACATTGTGTTATAATAATTATTGCTAATTATATTGGTTGACTTATCTGATAAAGTAACTCAAGACCTTAACAGCAGTTTGAATCCAGTCATGCATTTCACTATGTACACAGCTTTACGTGGAACACTTTCTTCCAGACTTCATCATAGACCAAATTTCAGATAGTACCTGTGGCCTATATGCAAATGTCATTAGTTAATTTTCAAGAAGTGTTGAAAAGTATATCTGTATTAACTGTTGTATTTGATCTCTTTTGGCTACCTGTGAAATAAATGGTCAAGTTTCATAGCAGAATTTGCTGTCGCGCAGCAAATATGGAATGAACACTCCTACTTCCAGCTTTGAGAAATCATTAGGACAAAAAACTCCCCCCCCAACCAGCACATCAACCCACCAGTCTAATCGTATCTTTTTCCCAGTTTTGCTTTTATTTATGTTATAATTTTCCCCAAAGTTTGTTTTGTATAAAACTATCCTATTGTGATGTACAAACCACATGCTCCTTGAGGCTTCCAGAGACTTTCCCTGGAAAAAAATGCTGTTTTCTCTCAACTTGTTTTCAGTTAGCAGGTGGAACAAGTAAAATTGCCACTGTTGTAAGTGCACAGGGAGGGGGGGGCTAGAGTTGCTTCAAGATGTGCTGAGGTCAGAATCAGCTGTAGAACCCAAGAGATGTAACATGTGGATCCCTGTTTAAATAACAGAGGTGAATCTTTTTATCAGCAGCTGTCACAGCAATTGACAAGCAATGCATATAGTTGGTCTTATAAATTAATACCAGTTGACTCAGCTCTCATCTTAGTTTCTGTGATAATAACTTGAATCTTCTGCAGTACTAAGAGCACACTGATGCGTGCTCCCTGCAACACATCCAACACGTATTCCTGGCTTTCAGTGCCTTAAACTTGCTTACCTGCAGTGATTTAGTACACTGTTATGCTGTTATACACGAGTAGCTTGCAAAGCTGAAGCTTCTGTGCACAATTACGTACCTACCAAACTAGCTGCATATACACTGCAGTGTCTACAAAGCTAACTCCAGATAAAACTGATGAGTATTGAGAGACAGGGATGTTTTTCACTGAAACAGAATTATAGAAATAACAATGAAATTGTAACAGCTCAGGTGACTGAGGAGTGATCTCCCTCAGAGAGGGTCTTCCTTGCCGTTTAGTGTACGGGCATGTCAGTGTGCATGTGGTTCTGACAAGCAGCTGGCCAGTACAAGGGAAATGCTATTTATTGCTAGCTGTAAATGTTAGCTGTTACCAGTTCTTCTGTGTGATTTTATGGTTTATAAGAAGCCATGAAACCAAAATTAGTCTCTATATCCTATTGACTGGGCTGTGCAGGGTCTTTTGGCAGAATAAAGAGCTGAGTGTAGTAGTGATGTGCTTTTAGTTTTGTTTAAGCAAAGAACCCATGGATCAAAATAGTGAGAAAAAAGCGTGATGAAACAGCATTACTATCTCTGCCTCCCATACCATACCAATAGTGCAAGCAGGCGTGAAAACCACATGCCAGCTTACATATCAAAATTATGTGGCGAGCATTAGCCAGTTAGTGCAATATGAGGTGAACTAATTCTGAGGTTGGGTCTGCTGATGTTAAAACTGCAGAATACTTCTGCATGTTTATAACATCTTACCTGCTGTAGATGTGCAGTTGACAAAAAATATATCAGAAGATATATTCTGAGTTTCATGAATTCTATGAGCTTCAGTTCTATACAAACTACATGGTGCAGTTTAGACATCAGCCTAGAGAGCTTTTCAATAGTCAAAATTTCTTCTTTTGATGGACATGGACATAGAGGGACAAAACAAACCGAGAGAAAATCCACAATAAGTTCCACAGTGGATTTGCCAGTGGAAGCCTACTCTGGCATAATGTATTTTGGAGTTTACAAGTAAATTACAGTTTGTCATCTCAGAATTGTACGTATTTCCTCCTAGCAGTTCAGCTACAGGAAGATTATTCTTTTTAATGTCCAAGTGACATTATGGGAGAGTAATGGGTTTGCATTCATATAGTGCTTCATGAGCAGTAGTGTATGTTCTAAGGATATATTCTAGTGTGCTGTATATCATAATGCAGTTCTTAAATATGACCAGGAGTTTTCCAAATAAATTTGGCTTTAATTTTAGTTTTAAAGATGCCATTTGGAGACAGAGACTCCATCTATCTTTAACTTATGGCTAGGCGCAGAAACAATTACTAAAGGCATACAGAGAGAAAGCAGAGATAGTCCAGCGCTAACCGATTTAGTCAGTAAGCTGGCAGAATCATACTTCATTGTAATTTACCTGCAGGCTTATTCAGAGTATTGCAGAGTTTAATGACTTCCAACTTTTCCTAACTTTCAATAAGGGCTTATTTAATGAAATAAAAATGAAAAAGGTTAAGAATAATGTGTTATTGAAAGCTACGATACCACCTTTTTAGAGTATAGACAAGGCAAGCTTTGTTTCAGTGGGAGGCTCTTTACAAGAAAGGTGTCTATCATCAGCTTCCACAGTGCAGAGTTCATTAACACGAACCACAAAGTTTACAGCAAGTTGGTTGGTTTAGTTTTTTATATAAATTATTTATGATTTAGTCTTTAAGGTTTTTTTTAATAAACTTAGCAAAATAAAGTACACAGGGGGAAGGAATAATTTTGACTGCCAGTTATAAAGGATTCCACAATTACTGCTTACTTTCTGAGACACTGTCTCTTTTACTTTGTTAAGTAAAAGAGATCATAGAATCATAGAATAGTTAGGGTTCAAAAGGACCTTAAGGTCATGTAGTTCCAACCCCCCTGCCGTGGGGAGGGACACCTCACGTTCAACCATGTCACGCAAGGCTCTATCCAACCTGAAGTGAGTGAACAATCCAATGCTTGGTGAATTCTGCTTCACAATGATAGGAAGTGCCAGCGTTGAAAGATCAAAAAGCGATGTTGCTATGAAGGCTTGACCACCACAAGCCAGTTATCCCTGTGATAACTTTTCTGACACCTCCTGCTTAAAACCCCAAAAGCCAGAAGGATCGTGAGGCCCTGCTTTCATGGTCTGTATTCGCATTGAAAATCAAGATCGAGCTTTTGCCCTTCTGCTCCGTGGGAGGTTTGCATCCTCCCTGAGCTCGCCTTAGGACACCTGTGTTACGCTTTGGCAGGCATACCGCCCCAGTCAACCACCCCACTTGCTGCTGTCCCTGGAGTGGGTTGCCCCTGATGCACGCCGGGCACTTGTCACCAGAAGCGAGAGCCCCCCTCGGGGCTTGCCCTCCTGACTCACCGGGTAAATGAAAAACCGATCAACTCAGATGATAGATGCCAGAGTATTTCATTGCCAGGGCCTATTCAAAGATAAGACAAAACAGTACGGAGTGAAAACAATGATAGGTGCCAGAGTATTTCATTGCCAGGGCCTATCCAAAGATAAGACAAAACAGTATGGAGTGAAAACAATGATAAAATACCAGAGGATGATTCAGCATATGCAAGTGGAATTGAATTGGTCTCCATAGTGGGATTTGTGTTTCAGGCACCTATTAAAACTCTTGATACTGCTAAGAATGTGAATCTAACTTTAAATTTTACCATAGAAATGAATCAAAAGGAGTAAACAAGGAAGAGTGCTTTTCCTCAAGACGCCTTTGAAGAAGAATCTTAAATCTACCAGAGAATTTTTGTTGTTATTGTGAATATTTCATAAATGAAACTAAGAAATATCAGCTATATCATCACATGCATTTTAAATTTGGCATGTTTGGGAAGGAAAACTGAGGAGACTTCTCATCTAGCACCGAGCACCCGTTTTAACTAGACTTATGTTACTGCATGGTCTCAGTCTCTAAACTGAACATATAAATTAAGTAAAGTGGTGGTACAGAGTTGGGTGTCTCTAACCCTCTTATTTTGCAGTGTCAGCTTTTATTTCAATAGCTGGCTTGAATACGCTGTGTAAGGAAACAAACATATCCCAAACAGTGAGGCCTTGCAACAAATGTTGTAGTACTAGACCTAGAGAAGAGCTAAATATTGTAGACTATACTGACATGTTTCTCAAGAAGGACTTAATAAGGAAGGCTTACTGCTTCAGCATTCACTTCAGTGTTGTCACAGACTTCCAACACATCTTGACAAATGTGAAATTAGCACTCAGCCACTCCGTCTGTTTAACTGAACACCAGGGGAAACTCAAAAAGTGCTTGCTTGGTATTTGCATGTGTCAGTACCCTGCCCTTCTGTGAGTTTAAATTGTAGACTTCTCTGTATTTGCAGTAATGAGCTTTTCCACAGTGAGCTTGGGTAGTGCTGAATTACTTGGACTAAGAGGTACAAGCTGGCTTCCATGTAGGCCTGGAGCAGCTGCTTTCTCAAAGCAAGTGAGAACTGCCCTAATTGAATTGGGTTTTTTTGTTCTGGTGAAAGAAAACCTTCTATGAAGAGTTTGACCTCCTGTACATAAATTTGCATAATCATTTCCTTCACGCTCATTTTGGGAACTTTAAAAAAAGGTTGTAAAGATTATGTGATTAAAGATTGCTATATGTAGGATTTTATTGCTTTGGGAAGAAAGACATATTAATCTATATTAATTTGGTTTAGTGGTGCTTATCTGCATTATGAATCAATGAAACTCACCAAATAGTGCTAAAGCATCAGCTATTTTAACTCAGTTTAGTCTACTGTAATGTTGCAAGTGCTATACTGCTGCCATGTAAACCTCTAAAATAAATACATAAGTGTAGAAACAGACTTAAATAACAAAACATTGATTTGATTTAGAAATGGGTTTCATATGCTTGCCTGTTTGGAGTCCTAGACAAGTGCATGCACAGAACCTTTCCACAAGGGAAGGGGATGTTTTGATGTAATAAGCTACCTAAGCACAGGTTTTTAAATTCATAATGTTATGTTCTTCCATTTGTTCTTTCTATTTGCTCTCAGTTTATGTGCTGCATTGCTTTGGAATTGACAGGAAGGTTCCTCTTGGAATTTGGTGGGGTTTGTTTGTTTTGTGGTCACCTTAACAGCGTGCAGGACTACCTGATGTTTGTACTAATGTAGCAAAGTCCAAATCAGCAAAAATGGTTCTATTTGTAATGCTGTAGCCTTGAAACTTAGGAGCTGTTGTGGAAGTAGTAACATAAATCTAAAATTGTATCTCTAGAATCTTAGGACATTGTCTAATGTGAATGATTTTTGCAAGGAAAGTTTTGTGGAAGTATATAGTCATAGATTCAGTGTTTTCAAGAAACATAGTGAGGAAGGGAATGGCAAATTGAGGAATACTGATGCAGTCCATAGGATCAACAATTGAAGCTGCTTTAAAATTCTGTAGCTCTCCAGAAGATGCCTGGAACACAGTCACTGGAGAATGGCAGACTTTTACCTTCAGGCTGGTCTGTACCTTTCTGCGGGAAGCTGAGGAAATGGCTCCTCTTACTTGGAGAGTTGATTCTCAGACTTGAACTTGAAGGTACAATTCCTATTTCTAATTTCTTTTTTAGAATTCAGTGGACTGCAGGATTTTGAGGACTCTGTGGATGATCACTGAATTTGTATTTAATAATGCCTTGGTTTTGCTGCATGGCAGTTGGTGTACAGCTGCTTTGGAAAAGGTAATGCTGTTAAACAAGTCCTTCAAAATCTGTTAGAGCTTCAGTAAAATGTATTCACCATCTTTTAAAATGCAGCTCCTAAAATGTAGTCTTTAAGAGTTGTATGGAGTAAGCACTCCCTAGCCCAGAGTAATGCCACATAGCATTTGCTGATGATGTTGGGACATCAGTGCAGGATGTTTTAAAGTTAACTGACTCTTCAAATCTGGAAGTGTAGCACCTCTGCTCTGCTGCAGAAGTCATGTGTCTTCCCCTTGCAAATTTAGTGTCCTGTTGATTTCTCGAGACCAAAAGAAAAGAAACCTCTGTTGTAATATGTTATGCTTTTATAAGTCATCTTAGAACATAAACCTGGTGGGTGGTAAAACTGAAGTGGGCTATTGCCCTTTGAACTTCTGAGAACTGCTGGTATAATTCTCCTTGAAAATGTACTCTGGGAACAGACTGAGTCTTGAACTTGGCCTATAAAGGTGAAAGGATTGACTGTATGTTGTTTCTGATTTTTATTAAGGAAGCTGTATTTGTAAATTGGGTGCTGCAGAAATGTCCAGCATATTAGCACCTCATAAAGAGCTCATTTTAGACAGGAGGCTGAATATTGCAGGTTGGCAGGTTTGGGGTGACATGCCAACTGAAATGCAACTGGTCAGAGGCAACTAAAAATCAGTCACTAGCTTTGCCAGACCTACGTCTGCATTCAGAAGCCATGTGCTGCCCTGTGGGGCAAAAGTAGGTTTAGTTAAACAAAAGGAACAAGCTAAATTAAGTTTACTGTGCTGAAACCCAGCTTTTATTATGCACTGTAAAGGGGTGACTCACAACAAGAGCTGGGGAAAAATCACTGAAGAATTGACAAGCCCAAGTGCTCATATTTCTAAATATTTTTTTGCATTTAACTGGTTAGAGGATTACAGTATGATGCTACTGAATGAGTTAAAGCACTCTATGAATGTCATTCATCAGTTTACTCTTAGATGGTATAAATCTTCCAACCGTATTGGCAAAAGGGACTTGGGCCAGAAGTGCTACATGGGGTAAATTGCACTTAATGTTAATGTTTAAAGAGTGCATGTCTCTGATACAGTAAGTTATCTTTAATGGCTAAAACCTAGTATATGGAAGAAACTAAATGTGTGTGTGAAACCTCACCTCTACTGTTGGACGTAAAGAGCAAATAAGTGATATTACTTTTAGGTTTGTTTGCATCTCCCAAGGTTTTACTTTTAGATTTCTTGGTCTAATTTATAGGACTGTGAGCCTCATCTTCTGAGACTTGTGTTCTTGTTCTGTTTCAGACCTGAGTAGCTGATCTTAGGTAGATAGTTGATTGGTAATTTCCTCAAGTTGTCCATAATTTTCATGGTATTCTTTCCGACAGGGATTTACTCATACAATTAATACATATTTACTTTAAATTCTTTTGCTTGAGTCTTAGTTTTTCCTGGTTTTGCTTTCTTACCCCAGCTAACAGTCATGAAGGTAGTTAAGCAGCTTTTGCTTAAAAGCAGCAACTGCTCTTTTGTAGTTTGGAGTGACAGAGACTGAACCTTTGATAGAAAACATACCAAATGAAATCATTAAAGTGTTGAAAATGTTGGAAGCATTGCAACTTAGCAGATGTTGCTTCTGGCTCTTACTTTAGTATTGGAGTTGCTGCAATTGTGTCAAGAGAAGTTAAGAGGGCTTTTCAGAATATGGCATCAGTAATATCTAAGGCTTTATATGGAATGGAATTTATGTGAGAGATAATTGTTTTGTCAGGTGACAGCAAAAGCTCAAACCTTTATCACTGCTGAGCAGACACAAGTGCTTGAGGGCTTGAATCGTGTATTTGGAGAGAAGCAAGATTTTTGGAGAGTTTCTCTGCTAAGAGTGTGCTGTAGATGTAATACTGTGTTTTGCTTATAGCTCAAACCATTTTTGACCTTTTTCCTTGCAAACTGTCAAGTAATGTTTCCAGATTTTGTTAGTGTCTTAAACTAATCTTTTATTATATCATACTCTGTAGATAATTCTATGAGAAAATTGCTAGATTAAGAGGAAAACATTGCCGGGTGAATTCAGTTTGTAACTACTCAGCAGTGGTAATTTGTGACCAGGGAATGATCTGGCATGGAGGGCAAGGCAGCCCAACTGCACAAGAGATTAAGCTGTCTGGAAGCAGGAATGCAGAGACAAACAACTCTTTGTGGTTGAGTGGTTTCCCATGCTGATGAAATATGAAACAGCAGCAGTATTGTCTTGTAGCTATCCTGGAATTCAAGGACCACCGTTGGGCAGAAGATCTGGGCTTGGAGGGTGGACTCAGCACCAGGCCTGATGCAGATGCTCACAGGAGTAGTGCTGGTGCAAGTGTATGTAAGGAATCTGCTTGTGACTTGGCTCTGCAGACTCCTTGTAGAACTGCTTAGGACTGTAGGACTCTACCCAGTGAGTTGCTTTTTCTATTTTAATGTTCAAGCACAAACATGTTTAATTTGCCTCAAGGGGTACACTAAAAATCTCCCAACAAAATAAACATTTGGAAGGAGCTAAATTTCATAGTCTTTTAGTCAGGGAATACCCCAAAGAGTTCTTAACATAATGCCAGTCACAGGACTCAAGTTTGGACAAAATAAAATTCATCTGGCTCGAATAGTTTACTTTTCACTCTGTCTCCAATATCACATATTTCAAATCCATCACTGAGAAGAGATTGAGAAATAACTGGTTCTGTTGTCATACACAGTGTTCCAGCTGAAAAGGCATTATGGGCACATAGCTTGTTTTATGGATAGTGGTTTTTGTTATGTTGTCTGTACTTTAAAATAAGATTCTTTGCTTGTTGTAACACTTTATTTACCAGGTGTTTTAGAGTTTTGTTGCAGGGGTTGAATAACCTACCTAAGTGAGGTGCTCTGTGGCAAGGGAGGTAGTGATTATGTGTAAGGAAATAAATCTTCCGAATGAAGGTTAGTTAAACATTAGGCTGGGAATGGTTGATAAATCTCCAGCCTTAGAGACACTAAAGACCCGCATGAATAAGTCTCTGAGCAACCTAAGACAAGTTTGAAATTGGCCCTACTGAGGCTGGGATTGGACTAGATGAACTCAATAACGGTCCTTCCAATTCAAATTGCATTCTGGCTTCTGTTGTTTGCCTATCTGGAAAGTTTGTGTGATGTAGTTACTTGGACAAGAAGCTGAAATAAGTTACCTGTTTAGTTTCCACTTCTGGATCTTAAGAAAAAAAGTATGGCCTGTGTTTCAAATTATATATGGTGTTGGCCTTTCAGGGTTGCCAACATTGTCCTTTGCGTACACAGGAAGATGGGTGAGTGGCTTGTGTAGGGTGTCCTAAATCTCTGTTTCTCAAGACTACCACAAAAAAATGAATACTGTTGAATAATCTTCCTGCTTTATGGAGCTGTTGCTATGCTTAATTAAATATTTAAGGCTGAAACATTAAACAGCTGTATTTGGTTTATGGTTAGTATAATCTCAACTATTTCCGTTGCACTCGAGTTTATATACGGATAAATGTGTTTCTGCACGTGTGATCCATAAGAAATATTAAGGGAAAAAAAAAAAAAGCCAACAAAACCTCAGTGTATGTCCCAGTCTTACTCATCTCTTACTCATCTTAGCTCAGGCATTGACCTTTCCACTTCCAGACAATCAGGTACAGGTTTCTTGCTGTTATTCAAGTACCTTAATATTGCCAGTCAATGGAAATAGTCTCAGCTGTATGTTGTATGAAAGGGCTGAAGCTTGGTTTTATCTTCGGCAAAATGTATCAGTGCCAATCCAGGGTGTGGGGAATAGTTTTCAAGAGATGTTTTCAGATGGAATATCTGAGAGTTGCTACTTGGCTGCTTTAAACTTTGCCAAAGAACCAGGCAGTGTAAAAGAAAATAAAACAGCTTTTTAATTGTCTTTGCTTTGTCATGCAGTTAGACTGATCTCCAGTGCTTGCTGCTGCAATATGAAAGGCTGATCAGCCTTTCCTGTTCTAGTCTTCTGGCCTTTGCTTCTGACACACTGTCTGCTAAATAAAGGTATATACTGAGGAAGTTTAACAGAAGTCAAATTTTCAAACTCCTTGCTGTAGGTCTGAGCTGTTTGTGTAAAGATGTGGTCAGACGTGTTCATTCAACAAATTTGTCTCCCTATAAATTTTCATATCTGGCAAAACCCAAGGAAGCAGTAAAAGTTAGTCTGAGCCTGAACTATCATAGAATTTCTCATGTTGAACAGCTTGCTGATGCACTGTAAGCATGGCAGAGTTAGGGTTTATTTCTACTTCAGGCCTGGTTGAATAGATTCATGCTCTCTGGCTATGAACTTTAGCAGTCTTGAAATCATTTTGACTTTTGTAAGTGAGAATGTTCAATGCCTCATCTGAAGCACACCTTACCTACACTGTAACATACTTTTGGAAGGTATAAACCTGATGTCAGGTTCTGTAGCAAATCTGTGGCGTTTTTGATTTTCAGGTTAGAGTTGCAAGGTCTCCACTGGAGGCTTTGTTTTAAAACCTTTTATTTTCAAGTGTACGCTCAGTTGCATATATGATAGCTTATATTTTGAAGAGTTACAATTTACATATCTGAGGAGAAGGGAGCTGATTTGTTTGAACATCAGAAAGCAATGAAAGGGCTTTAATTTCTTCTATGATAAAACAACCCTTAGCACTACTTACATTTGCAAGCACTGTAGCTAACTTACCCTTTCTGCATCTGACTGCCTGTTAAAGTGCAGGAAAATGCACCTGGTGTTCCCAACTGGTATAGAAATGCCTATAGTGTGTACTTGTAGGAGTTAAAGTTCTGGTCTGTTCTGTTAGAAAATAGCCTCTTTTTGCACATGATTACATTAGCCATAAATAAAAAGTTGGCCTTTCTCCTGCCCTTTGAGGTTGCTAACAGTTCTGAGTGTGCATCTTCTGCTTTCAGTTTGTCCAGTTTTATCCTGTCCCTCAGAAATACTTATTCAGAACTTTCTTCCATAAAACCCCAGACATCTCTTATCTCATCTGGGATCATCTCATCTGAAACTGCTGAGAAACTTTATTTGATTTTGGTCTGGTTTAAACTAATACATACGAGAGACTTAGAAATTAAAGCCTAAAGCAAAACACCCCAAGCAAACACCAAAACAACAGTCAAATGTACCGTGTTTGTCCTGATTTTTTTTTCTTATGTATTTTTTAATGCTCAGTGGTTTCGTTATTTTAGGAAGGGTTGTTGTTTTTTTTTGGTCAGAATGTTCGGTATTTTTTGTTTCTCATCTCAATGTGAAGACTTTTTTTTAAGGTAAACATGCACTTACCTAGAGTTGGCTACTGAATTATTTGAATTCTTAGGCTTTGGATTCTGGTTTTAGGAATACTATAATTATACAAACCCATAATACTGGATTCAGTACTGCAACAGTCACCAATGGAGAGAACTGTGTTGCTCTGGAGACAGCCTTCCTGTCTTCTTTTCCCTTTCATATCACCTCTTTAAATGAGATGTTACATTTCAGAGGATGAATGTGGTAAAATGTTTCTTTGTGTATTCCCCTCGTTGTTAATAAAATAAATAAGGTCAGGGAAGTCAGTGCAGTTCTCAGTGAAGACTCATCTGTTGCTATTGTTGTTGTTCTGCTGTATTAGTTGGAGTGTGACTTGGGTTTAATTCTGTGCCAGACTGCTGTTCTATCTTCCTTTTCCATCTTTTGCCTACCTTTTAATAAAGCAAGACTAGGGTGTGGTTGTCATGAGGATACACTTCTGGAATAGTGTAATAAATGAGGTCTTAATGGGAACTTGGAAATGCTGATGACTTATGGCTTCCTACAATACTCATTAGGCATACATCTCCATGTGTAACATCTCATAAATTATATTACTTGCTGTAAAAAGCCATAAATTGTCATTTTTATTCTGAGTTATTATCATTAAGGACTTTTATTCCCTGCTGCTAGTGTGAGTTTCCATGGCTTCCTCACCAATTCCCTCAGTAATGATTTCAGCAACTGCAGAAAGGAGACCAAGAGATACAGTGGCTGATTGGGAGCACAATTGCCTTGAAGCTGTTAAGTCAGAGGTTAAACTACTTTATAGAGAAAATATGATCTACTTGCCTGGTAACATCCTTAACATTGAGCATTTCCGAATACCATTCAGACCAAGTGTATTATTTTTCTTCACTGTTGTTAATATCTGCCCACTGAAAACCAGAAATGCTTTTAAAATAATGATACCAGTTTGTACTGAACAGTCAGCTGCAGTAGAAGGGAGAGAAGCTAAATCCCATGGAGCAGTACAGCCTCTTCCCTTGATCTGCCCGTTGCAGAATTTGCAGCAGTACTTCAGAGGAGATGATACTGCTAACATTACTGCAGTATACTCTAGTAAATGGAAACACTTTTAAGTGATGAGCCATCAAAACACTGGGTTGTGTGTCTTACTTTGTGTTACAAGGCAGCTTGAACAGAGCTAAATGAGGTGAGAGACTTGCAAGCAGCACTCTTTTTTATGCAGCACTGCTGTGGTGTTCGGCTCCAGGGAAGGTACTATGTTCCTCCAGGTTGTAGTGGTAATAATTTCTAACTCCATATAGGGGTTCATGCATGAGGAAGACAAGTGATATATCCAAAGTTACCCAACTCCTAATACTAGGCATCTTCGGGGATACTTTAGCTTGAAAAGTAGTACCTTTCAGGCTGCTAGCTCTAAAGCTGGCAAAGAAAACTAGACACTGAAGCTTACAAATGCAATGCAAAATCAGTTAACATGGCTTTTCCAAGAAACTCCTCCCAACAAGTCTCCTCTTTTCCCGGGAGCACTTCTGTGTACCATGGCTTTTTCTTTGCATACCTTCATTGCACCTTAGTTTAGCAAGTACCTTTTCTCACACAACCTCTGCCAGTCCAGGGTATTGAAGAGAGAGACCTCTCTAAAAAGCATTTCGGTAAGCTTGTTTTAGGTACGATGAAAAGGATAATTCCGATAACAATCAATTTTAACACTTTTCGGGCCATTTTTGTCGCATTGGAAGAGAAGAGCTTTGCACTCTTCTATCCCCTAAACCCTCGCCCTGCCGACTACAGCACATTTCTGGCTAAATCGTGCCCTCTAGCGAGTCCGTTCGCTGGTATTAACATTACAAAGCTTGGTCCGAACTGAGGGGGATGGGGATTCCCCGCCCCCCCCCCCCCCCCCCCCCCCTTCTTTCTCCTGCATCTTGGAGAATTAATCAAGCCCAGTTTATATGAATAGAGAACTTAGACTTTTTGCTAGGTCTAGAAAGGTCAGTTTTAGTATTTGTGATGTATTCCTAAAGCTGCCATACTTTAATGCCATAGCATGCAGGGAAGGAGGCGGTGCCATTTGTACTTTCTAATCCGCATGTAGCAATAATTTAAGAGCTGTCAGCTGCATGGATGACCTCGATAGCAATCCTAAACTAGAAAAGAGGAGGCAAATTATAAGTGAATTCTTATTTAGCTTTTAAAATAGATTTATGGCACGTCTAATTGATTTACATTGAAAGAGCCAGAGACCACAAAGAAATTAAAAAAGAAAGTTACTTGAAGTACATAACACATGAGCTAATAAAGGAGAAACTTAAATTTAGGAATACTTCTGAAAGTGAGGAGTGATGAACTGCTTTTTCTGGCTATTGATTGTAACTGTTGTTGGAATTCAGCTTGAGGACATAGCAATATAATGTGGTTTGGTAATGTCAGGGTAGGTCATCTGGTGTTTTACATTGTTAATACATTTTATATAGTCAATTATGTTTCAAGTTTTCTAATAATGGAAACAGTATTTGTAAAATGTATGGTTGTCCTTGTCCAGTTCATTCAGATTGATTGCAAAAGCAGATCTTGTGCCCTGATGTTATCTCTTGCCTTCATAATGTATCAATAAGACTTTTATGGTCAAATTCTGTGCCAGATACCCACAGCCACAAATAGGAATTATGAATGAATGAAAAGAAATGTGTTGTGTTCTATTTGTGTTTAATGAAAGAGACATCTTTTATGAAGAACTTGGAGGGCCTAATCCTATTGAACTATTTTGCCACAGTTATGAAACAGAATTGATTCATATGCTGAAATTATTAATACTTCCACACCCAGACTTCATGATAATCCTTAACTCTTACATGAAAAGGTTATGTAATAAAATCATTTCATAGTTATGGAAACTAGATCTCAATGACTCCTGATGCTCTACTTGATTTGCATTGAGTAATTATTTAAAAAAATTCAGCTTTGAAAAGAAAATCTAGAATTTAAAATTTTTCTGAATGAAATCTCTGCTAAGTTCAGTCTGAGAAACTTTGCTTGTCATGTACTTTAGTGTGATTTCAAAACAATATTTTTTAAAATGAATGCTTTGACACTTTCCCAATAGAACATTTTGACTTCATGGTGATTTTTTCCGGGTGATGAGGAGGGATCATAGCTTGCAAAGCATTTAGACTTTTAGATTAATTTATTTTTTATGAGTTCAAGAACTGATCTGTTCTCAAAAACATATCTTATGCATAGGAATTCACATGTCAAAGGATATTAAATGACTTTGCTGCTGCCAACTAGATCTCGTCAAGACCAGGTTTTGATGTGCTGTCTTCTTTGAGAAATGTTGTAGTGATGTTTGGAGCTTTGCTTTATTGTTGTAGAAAGTAGTATTCTTGGGTAAAGTAAAACCTCGCAAAACTTTGAACAAAGCCTTTCTTCTACAAAAGAGGCTAAACAGCATCTCCTGTCATTACACCCACGTCTCAGGATGCAGTGATTGAGTGTGGCTGATCTACTTGGGAGACTAGTACAGCTGTATTAACATGTTGCTGTAGACACTCAGGTAAAACACTGAGATTAAACGGTTATTTCTGTGGCCAGATTTTCATTGTGTGCAGCCTTGGACCCATGCTGTTTGGATGTGCTAGACTGTTCCATGCCTGGTGTGGTGATCTGTGAGCCTGTTGTACAGGGTGACTGTTCAACTTTTAAATGCAAGCAGAGGGCAGACCTGTTAAGTACGTTAAGTGATAACTTCTGGTTTGGGGACTATGCTCGAGGGATTTTATTATACTGTCCTAGACAGAACTTCTGGGTTCTCTTCTGCTTCTGCTTCACTGTGATTCTAACTGTGTCAGCATGCCCAAGGTCTGTTTTCAGTAACAGATGTGTTGTTCCACTTCTGCACAAAGTAACTGCAGCTGATACTTCATCAGAAATATCTCTAAGAAGATATTTTTAAATTAAAGTTATATAAATTTTCACATACTTTAAATACACACACTGCATTTATTTGTTGTGAATTGACGAATTGTTTATGGAGCACATCCATCCATACCCTTTTGTTCCAAAATGAATGGGTAGAAAAATTTGGAAACATTGCCTGAAGAAGTTCTTTCCATTTTGAGCCTGCCTCTTCCTAGCTGTTAGTCAGCTGTGCATAGAAAAGCTCTGTCTGAATGGAAGTAAATCAGTTGTGCTAGTTCTCAAAACTATCTTGATTGTTGTCTTCCAGTTGCACGGATATTACAAACCTTTCTCTTTCCAGTGGTTAAAAGCCTCTTTCTGATTTCTTGCCTAAATTTATTTATGGCCACTCTATGTTTGTCTGACTTACAACCTTGTAAGGTCTTTTGCTGAAATACTGAAACCTAAAGTACATAATAAAAGACAGGATTTGTGGTAGCGTCTTAAGCTGGAATAGAAAAGTTCTGTTTTGGTAACAAATCCATTCTTATTTTCTCTTTCCTAATGCAATTTCCAATCACTAGGAGACTATCCTTTTTATTATCCTCTTCCAGTGTGTTTTGTTAGATGCTCCCCAGTATTTCAGAACAGGCTGTATTATATGTCACTATTAGAATACTGTTCCCACCGGGTGAATTACAGCTACTTCTGTGGAACATTAGATTGGAAAAGGTCTGGTAGCGTATACACTTAATGAACTTCTGAGGATATTGCTGACTCCTTAAGGAAATTTTCTAGTGTCTGTGGCAGGGTCAGTAATCATCTTGCTTAAGCAAATAAACCAGCATTTTTTCAGGTTAACAAAGTTAACAGAAATTAAGTAAGCATGTTGTATGAAAGTTGGTTAATTCTTTTTTTGGTGCCATATAAGAAATTGCTGCCTTAAGAACCGTTAAATCATACTCAACTTATGCAGGTCTCCTTGAACTCTGACACTGGCAAGTAAATCTTCTTAGTGAAGATGATATCATGTCCAAATTCTTTGCTGCTGTTACATCAAAATAAGATTTGGTTCAGGTTCCTTCGTTTGGGTCAGATTTAGTGTCACATTTTGTAAACTCATTATATGGTAGATTGAGGGAAGTAATCAGTTGTGCAGTGTAACAGTATGTCAGAGTAGGAACATAGAGAAGGAAATTCCATTTACAGTTACAAATAATGAATTCTGAAGCAATTCTGGCTTTGTCTTTGCCAAATAGCTTTTAATTTGCTTCTGTATCAGAAATTATTAATAGCAGGTTTTCAAACTGTTATTCATCAATTTAAAATGTCTGAAATCAAGAACTAATCTTGTTTCATGTTTAAAGTTCACTTTCATTCTGTCTTCAAGCTCGAATATTGATTATGTGTATAGATTTTTGTCCTTTTGTCCTTCCTCAACTGGAACACTGCAGATGATTCTTACAAGTTTGGGATGTTCCAGTTGTTATTCTGCTTCTCCAGAAAAGACTGCGGTAAGGACAGTATGTCATTACCCCTTGCTGTGGAACAAGTGTGTTCATTTGGTAGCTCAGTGGAAACTAGAAACTGATGGTCTTGTGCAGGTGTAGATTTCTTAGGTTACATGACAAAAAATGCAACCTGGTGTGAAAACTCAGCTGCTAAATTTATGAAACACTCATTGAGACACCCAAGGGTCTCCTGAAGCTGTTATCACTGACCATGATCAAGGATACCCAAAATAACCCTTTAGTAGAAAGTCTTGAGGTTTCTCTGGCTCTGTGGCAGCAAGTAGAAGTTAAAAACAAGAACCACACAGAGCAAATTCATTGCTACTACAGTATGTAATAAAATCTAGCACTGAGAAAGTGAACCATATATTTATAAAGTGAATAGAATCTTGTTTCTTTCTAAGGAAGCCCTTTAAAGAAAGGATACCGATGGGGGAGAGCAATAGTAATTTGCAATGTTATTTCTTTTTATTGTGGCTTCAAGTAGACAATTAGGTGAGTATAGTGAATCATTTAATCTGTCCATAGCTCCATGGCTATGAAAGCGTCAGACCATGCTTTATTGCTTCCAGTGCTCTTTTCTTCCAATAGTTAGCATCCAAACATCTCCTGCTGAATCTGCTGTCTTTCTCTCTCCACTGCTAGCTGATAAACCGATGCTGCTTCAGGAATGGGAGTAAACCATACTGGTAGCTCTGTGTACTCCAAGTAGAGTGGTGGCAAAAGACTGCCTATAGTAGCCACCTCCCTAATTATTTTCTTTTTTTCTTAGTTCTTTTTCTCCTAAGAGATGTTAAAAGTTAAAATGCCATGGGACATAGGTATAAAGGAGTTAGTATACATCTTCTGTACAAGCACGTGTTAGGTCTGAAATTAAATGCAGCAGAGGAAAGCCACTGCTGCCATGTACTCCCAGATATGGTTGCATTAAAACTGTAAAGTGTCTGTGAGAGATACTTCTTTTCCCTGGCATCTTTCTTACAAGAGTACCTTTTTTTGTTCATTGTGGTATGTATGTTTTCATTGAAGGCTTCTTGTTAATTTTCTTCTAATATAGTGTTACTGTTGTTATTGGAAAATCAAATTCATGCAGAACCACCTGAATGCTGGTAGTTTCTAAATACTTCGGGTTGCAGTAATTCCTATTTGTGGAGTTTTTAATGGAAAATGTTGTGGCTACTATGACTTCAAGGATTAACATTGTACAAAGCAAAAGAACTGTGAAGCTGTGCAATTCCTGGAGCGCTTCAGGACTGCCAATCATCAAGGAATTAAAACCAAAGTTCGGGGACATGCTTGAGGGGAGTAACAAGGTTAACCAGACCGCATTGTTTGCCCTCAGCCAGGTGATTGGCTAACAAAACGCTGCATGTCAGACCCTCGATTCTTTTGACCTCTATGTAGAAGTATTTAGAGAATCAAAATAAATCTCAGAACATCAGTTAGGAGATTGAAACAAAGAGCTAGTTCATGTGAGGCAGCGGGCCAAGTGCTGAAAGTAGCAATGATCACTGGGCAGAGAAGCAAAAAGCCGGTGGACATACTATAGGCATTCTGGAAATGCTATTGATGGAATAGATTCCTCTGGCCAGACATAATCAACTTTTCAAATAGGGTAGGGAAAAAAAAGTGGTGCAACTTCCTGAGTCATTCTGGATGAATACTTCAGGGGATAATATATTCAGTGCAAGTGATTTTTTTTTGCTAGAAAATGTGTAGTGGCATATTATACTTACTGCAAATGTATGTGTTTTAAAAGATTAGTAGAGTAATATTGGAGAATGATTTTTAGATTATAAATGGCTTGTAAATATTTAATACTGAGATTCGATTTTTACGTATCAGTGCTGTGACATTGCAGGATTTGCATAACAAAACTTCTGGGTTGCCTACTTTAGCAAAAGGGAAAAATAGGTTAGCAATAGTGTAAAAAAAAAAAAGGAAAGGGGAAAAAAAATACAGGTTTCCATCAGCATTCCAGCCCAGCCAGCAGAATTTTATGCATAAATGTTCTAAAGAGTGGGAGCAGATGTAGAAAGTAGATCAGCCAGAATCAAATCTTATTAATGAACATGTAAAATTCACGCCATTGGCGAACTGATAGTGAAACATTTTATCACTCAGCTTCTACAGGCTGTAACCTGGAAAGCAGCCTGTGTTTGTAACATAGATTGCATTTTCATTTCTGTCCCCCTTTCGATTGTGTGTGCATATTCTTTATTTTAGTTTCCATGTTTAGAGGTATAGTGTCTTTTGAATTATTATTGTGATGTCTGTTTATTAATTCATTGGAAAGCTTCTCTGTTTATCTTTAAACATACTGATAGTAGTTAGAATCTTAGGTTTTGCCCACACAGAGCTGATGCTTAACTCTCCAGTTCTTGTGCTGCTGCAGTGCTTCAGGAGACAAACAAAGGGATGCTTTAAATAAAGCACAAATTATTTCACTGACACTACTCAGAATAATTCTGGGTAAATGTCAAGTGATTATCATCTCTTGCATGTGTAATTCTTCAGTGGGCTGGATTTACTTGGAGAAAGCTTAGATGACTAAATTGACTGAGCAGAACACAATAAAGTAGTTTAGAATTGGGTATTTTACCAATTAGCTTTCTCACTTGGTTGTTTCTTTGTCAGCATCATCTGTGGCTTCTCACATAAACACAATTATATTAATGCCAATTTGTAATCAATAATGATTTCAATACTTGATAGGCTGTGGTGCCAAACACCATTTTGTTTCACAATTACCAGGCAGTAGGTGGTATCAAAAGCTGTAGTACTGAAAATGGGAACAGTGAGTGATTTCCTTTGTGGGTTTGTCTTTGTGGCTTTTTTTGGTTGGTTTGTCACTGGTGGTTGATTTTTTGGTTATTGTTTTCTTTGTCTGCAAGACAAAGTAGTGGTAGCTATAGCTGTGCCACTGTGGGTGATGTCAAAATCTGTGCCATGGCAGGGGTAGTACTAAAGGAGCTGGCAACTGGGCAGTTGCCCTGTCAAACAACTGGCAGAGCCACAAGCTTTATTTCTGACAGCGCTGATTGGAAAATACATAGGACACACAAAACATCCTTAAGCTACATATCCTTATAAATAACGGTAACAAACAGCATGAAGGAATTATTGGATGCGTGTGTACCATTAAGCATAACACAGTTGTTCTGTCCTTGAAGTTCTAGTTTGAGCTTTGCTGTGCTAATAAACACACTAAATGTACTTTTGACCTTACAATGTTTTAAGCCAGACTAAATCAGCTCATGCTGCACACAGTCCAACTACTGCAATCGTGATTAAGTACATAGTTTTTAATGTGTGGTGCAGTGACACAGCAGTTGTTTGTGCTTTTATGAGTACAACTATAAGTGACTTTGTCTTCCAGCTTTTTCTTGCACCTTGCTAGACACACATTAAGGGGTTTGTCTAATAAGGTTTTGTGAGTTTGAGTTCAAAATTGAATATTTACTGTAGAAAATGTCAAATTCTGAAACAGTTCTTACTTTCAGGCTGGTTCAGTGACCTAAAAGACTGTTTATTAGATTTCTACTGATGACATTGGACATTCTGTAGGTAGAACAATGTTTTTAGCATGTGTAACATAATCCACCCTCAACCACAGGTTTAGTAGGCATTTGACATTGCTGTTTGAGTGTGGGTTTTTTTGTGAGGGCGTGTTTTTTTTTTGATGGGGGTGTGGGTTGATTGAGTGTTTTGTGTAGGTTTATGGTGGTTTTTTTTTGCCATATGAAGTGTTTTGGTATTGTTTGGGTTTTTTTTTCATCCAATTTTTAATCAAAGCCCTGAATTTCACTGAACAATTAAGTCTGAAGTAGATAATTCTTTATGGAACATAGGCAAGCTGCAGGTAGGATGTAAATTTGTATACCAGTACTTTTTATTGTTCAAAAGAATGAGGAAGGTATATTTGCATAAAGAAAATGTTGAAATAACATGAAATCAGTTATTTGCTGTCCATTGCCAAATTCAAGGGGGCAAAAAAAACAAGTCCACCATATGCTAGACTGAAAATATAGCTGTCATAAACAGCTTGGGGTAGGAAGGAGGGAGGAGGAACAGTGAGTCTTACTGGACAGTGATGCTGTGGGAATAGCTGTCAAAATATATTGATTGTTTCTGTAGAGCCGCCTTAAAGGATTTCTACTCCACAAAATCCGTAACAACTCTTCATCAATCTTAATGAATTAGAATGACAACTCAAAGTTTTCAGAGTTGGTGATTTATGCTTCAGAATTATACCCAAATTAGTTTTCTGTATTTCTGCATAGAAGAAGGATATTAAAAAGAAAAAAAGCACCTCTTTTCTTGAAGAAAGATTCAGCTTATTCAGTTTTATCTCATCAGTTTTGTGAATTTGGAAATGTTCCTGCATTTAGCATTTGCTATCTTGTTCAGTGTTAGAATTTTAGCACTTGTTCATCTCTTGTGGGTTTTTGTGCATCAATGTTCAGCTGTACTTTAAGCTATTGAGTTAATATGTGGTAAAATGATCCATTTTATACTGGCTTGCGGTAATTAAAATGAATTAATTGAGCTATCTGCTCTAGTGTTTGCGCTGAGTACAATAGTGTCTTAGTACTAGATAGCTTCGCCACTCGGTCTTCATGATTCTACATCTGTAATTGAACTTTTATATACACAGTTAAAGCATTTTTTTTAAATTATTTTACCTTTTAATAGCTTAACATTTTAGCAACGTTTTTGGTTGAGTTCTGTTTCTCTGGCACTTGGGAATAGGACACATGCAAGAAGTAAATAGATATATGTTTTATACATATAAAATATATGTAAAAATCACTAAATAGACATCTCTATGTTCTTTGTGAAAGAGCAGTGTCATATTATATGCATATTTTGACACTGATATAATCCTACCATGGTCATAATGTGCTTTGTGTTTTCCTGGAGTAAGTCTTTCACCTACGGCTTTCCTAACAGGAGCCAGCTTAGCGAAGAGATGCAGGTTTAACTCAAGCATCTGGTTATGATTTTTTTTTTCAGGTTGCTTTCCCTTCGTTGGTCATGTGTTCCAGCCCCCTGTTTATCTTTGTGTCCTTTACTGAACACACTGCTGTATGTCAGTGTATGTCTCAAACCGGGGGTCCCAGACTGGCAACACTGCTGCAGGGGTGGTCTCACAGGTGCTGAGTAGGGAGTGTAATCACTGCTTTCCACTTTGCAGCCACACTTGTGCTAATACAGCCTGGTATGTATTTGGCTGCTTTCCCTGCAAGGGCACTGGTGGGGCATGTTCAACTTGTCTACAGGACTCTCAAGTCTCTTTAAAGCTGTTCTTTAGCTGTTACTGCCTAGCCTGTACTGCTGTGTGGAGTTATGCCATGCCAGCTGTGGGACTCTGCATTTGCCTTTTCTAAAGTGGATGAGGTTCTTGGCAGCCCATTTCTCCAGCCTGTCAGCTTTCCTCTGAATAACCGTTCTGCTCTCCAGGGTGTTGGCCACTGCCCTGAGTTTGAGAGTGCACTCCGTCCAGGTTGTTAGCAAGGCTGCTGAACAGTTTCAACTTGGGTATTGATCCCTGAGGAATGCCACTAGTACTTGATTGGCAGTTGGACTTTGTACTCCTGTTTACAACCCTTTGATTTTACCAGTCTGGACCATTTCCCAGCCCTATCATAGTGTACTTACCCAGTCCGCATCTCACAAATTTCTCTATAGGGGTAACATGAGTAGTTCTCTCAGAAATCTTTCTGCCATGTTATCATTGAAATGGTGTGACGGTATTCTTCACTGGTTTAGAAAAATAACTCTATTTTAAGGATAAAGACTTAAAATTTTAAAACATAATGATTTTTACCCAGAAAAGCAGCAAATGTTCCTATAGAGAAAGTTTGGCTTTCTCAGCAAAGAAAAAGAAATTTTGGTATAATTATATCTCTGTAAGGGGGGAAAAATGGTCTTTGAAGTCTTTGCAGGAATCCATCACCATAAAAATTTAATAAATATACCACCTCGCTGTTGTAATTGTGTGGGATCAGATGAAAGGATGCAGAATGCTAGGGAGCTCAAGAAGTTTAAGGCATATCTTCCTATATTAGTGATCTTCTTAAAGCTGTTCATCAAATTTGGGAAGAAAAGGAAAAAGAAAATGTTGAATACTTTTGAGGATGCAGTTGTGGTTTGTAAGCTTTTTCTGAGCTTTCAAATGGAACATTGAAAAGAAGCAGTGGGGCAGTTTTTGGAACTATTAAACAGGACAGTGACAGGACTGCAGTTTCAAGGTATTTTCCAGATTTTAAGTAATAAGCGAAACAGCAGTGAACCTGTTCTGCTTCACAGAAGAAAGAAGTGTACCAAGGAGAACTCAGTTTGGTAGAAAGGGAAGACTCAAAACATTGATGTAGTGTTGGTCAAGTGTAAGTAAGAGTTTGAGACAATCTAAGACTGAATACTTTGTATTTAAATTTTTCCTGTAATAGATGCAAGAAGGAGTAAGTTCCTTATGTTGTTAGTATGTCTTTCTGCAAGCCAACTCTTCATTGCAGTTGGACATGCAGCCTCCTTTTCTCAGCATAGTCCTGTGGAAAGAGCTGTTTAACTTTACATGGGTTTTCAGAATTGAAAATAGGGTACCAAAAGTTACTCTTTGTAGTACAGCGCTGTTCTTCAGAGGGGTTTAATCACTGGGTGTGGAAGTTTCTAGGATTTTTCTTAATATCATTCCTGGAGTTCATTTCCAAGTGCAGCTGTTTATATGGTTTCATGCCTTTGCCTTAGTGTGCACTTCATCACTGGTACCAGCTGGAAAGTCACGTCTTGGCTGAAATAATCTTGACCTTGCTCCTGTATTATGTTACACACTGAGCCCCCAGCTCTAGTTCTGTTACTGGCACACAGTGTGAAGAGCCCCTCAGTTCTAGTTCTGTTACTGGCACACAATGTGAAAACTCACTAAATGAGAATCCACATTTCTTTTGATTCATTGGTTGGTTGGTTTTTTTTTTTCTTCTCCCCAAATATACTCTGAAAATCTCATTACACTGAACACCTGATAAATAGAAACAGTTCTAAAAGGAAGGGCATATTAAAGCACCAAATCCTTTTATATGCCTATCAATGTGAGTCACATCTGTTTAAATGTGTGAAGCACATCAGAAGCTTTCATTAGTGCTTGAGGTCTCACAGTGTAATCCTTTTCTGATTAGTAAGATTAAATGCCTATTGTCAGATGCTGATGAAGTAGAGAGAATGCATTTCAGACCACAGACGGTCACCTGAATGTAGCGAATTCCTCATCAGATACTAAATCTGCGTCCATAGGGTATGAATTAATGGTTTCTCAATAGCTCAGACCACTTGAGATGCATTCTAACCTTCTTTGTGTGCCATAGATAGTGCTGAAAAATGGTTACAGTGCAGTTGACTCTAGGATAGAGCCCCCGTGCGGTACTCAAACATTCAGCAGGCTGCTTCTGATAACACACCGAAGCAAGGCTTTGAACTGGGGTGTTGCAGCATCGTCCAGTCAACCATTAACCACCCATCCATTTAAATGTGTGAGTTCATGTTGTACATCCTGTATATTTATAAACACTAATTTCTTATTGGTAATTAATTTCTATTTTCTCATTAGAATCTCTCTGAATGAAAAGCCTTTTTTGTCTGGAAGGTTGCAGTAGTGGTGACTGGGCTCTAACATTAGTCACATACATGTGAATTTTAAGTATGTATCTCAAGGAAAATAAATCTTTGTAGGTCTGGTGCCTTTATTTAGGCAATGATTTTGACTATTCTGTGATCTGGGTTGTAAAGATAATAGACAACTCTAGTCTTGTTGCTGAAGATGAAGCCAAAGCTCACCTTAGAATGTAACAAAATGTTACTCGGGACAGGATTTGGCATGCTTTCTGGAAGGGTGGTATTTGGTAGAGTTCTGTTGAGCATGGCATTAGATCCTGCTGTATTGTGGATGGTGGAGGGTCCAAACATCTACCTGGAGCATGAACTGGAGCACAGGTTTGTATGACCAGGTGGTCCTACTGGGAAGAAAAGAGGAATTTGACTAACTTGATACTTGCCAATATTCAGTGTACTTTAATGGGTACATAGTGTTTTCTTGGGCATGTATCCACTCCCTTCAGTGCCAGTGAAAATCATCCCCCTTCCTGACATGGAGTTGAATGACCTGTGTTTTTGCAAAGAACACTCAGAAATGTTTAAAATGAATTCCTCAGCTCACTACTTCTCTTGTAGCTCTATTGGAACCTCTGGGAAGGAAATGCAGAGGCTTCAATGGGCAACAGTTTCTTCGTTGGTGTTAGCAGTTTCCTTGGCTCGCAGTAAGATAGGGGGTCTGTGGCCATTCTCTCAGCTCGCTTAGTAGGGAGGACAGAGGTTAAACATACATTTTGTTATAATGTTGACATTAGGCTTTACAACTTCAAGCTGCCCAAAAGTGGATGCTTGTACCTGTTGGTCTGCAGTTCTGGAAGCTTCACTGCCTGTGTAGCTTCCCAGAGTATCCACATATGCTAGAATTCAAAACAGTCAATGTCACTTGTCCCACGGTAACAATATATCCCTTAACTGCTGCAGAATCAGTGCATTCCTTTGTATCTGAAATGTACTGTCTTCTATTTGAAATGGCTTTTCAGCCAAGTTTAAGGGAGACGTAGGATTCTTTGGACAAAGACTGCTCAGTAAACTAAAAAATGGCAATGAAAATATGCAAGGAAATGTAGAAAACTCTTCCTGTGGATCTGAAAAATTACTTGCAATAAAGCTCTTAGTATTATTTTTGTCTTAGCATGGGGCTAAATTACTAATGTAGAAAAACAGAATACACTGTTCTTTAAAGGAAATGCATTGTTTCCTTTAAGCATAATTCTTTTTGGAAGAAGGTCTGTCTTAGATTACTGTGATCTCTGTTGTTGTTCTTTCTCCTCTGGGCTGTTTCACTTCAGGTACTTTTAACAAAGATTTCAGCAGGAAGCTATGCAACTTTTAGTAAGTTCAAGAACATAAAATGTATTTTGACCTTTTATGATGTTTTGCAGAATTGTTGTGCAGATCACTCTTAAGTCTTCTGCCTTAGTGAATGGAAGCAGCCCTTTCTCTGATCTGCTGATTAACCCAAGAACTGCTTTTTCAGTGGTACCTGAGGAAACTTGCTAGAAACTTTTTGGCATGCTCAAATCATGAAATAAATAATAAAATCATAATCATAGAACTCAGTTATCCACAACCTGTATTTTGGATAAGATGACACAATTTGAAACTCCCAAAAGCAGTAAAGGAAACCTGCTTTTAGCGATTACTCAACAAGGTACTTGAGATTCATTCTCTGTCTTTCAGAATGGATATGTGAACAGTTCCTGCTGCCTTTTTTTACTTAATTAATCTTTAAACTACTAGCCAGCAGTAGCAAAACCCCCCGAATGAATGCCCAGTGTGTTTCTTAGACTGAAGAGATTACTTGGAGCTAAAACTGTGAAATCCCATGTACAATCTTTGGGTGAGTGGAAAAAAAGACTAGTTCTTTCATTGCTTCTTGTGATAAGGCTTTATCCATCAAGTGCCAGGTAATAGCAATAGAATAACTGGCAATATTTCTCATCTGTTGCTGCATTACTTACAGTGTCTCTTGCTTTCTCTTTGGTTATTGCTGTCAACAGATTTAATCATCATCTGTCATTTTCTCCCTTCCAGATGTTTATGGTTGTTTGGAAAAAGTTTAGAAACCTTTGTTTAGAGAAATTGAAGGTACAGGTAATATACATCCCAGTGTTCAGATACCTTTGATCATCTAGATCATAGGTATGTCCTGTGGATGTCCTTTAAGCTGTTGCTATACACTGGCTTGATCTAGGAAAAGAGATTTAATTTTTCTGTTTTGAGACTTAACATAGACAAAAAAGGACTTTTAATAAAATACATGCCAGCATCTCGGGTGGGCAGGTCCATCCTTTCAGTGGGTTTAAACTTAAACAGGGGAAGTTCAGGTTAGATATAAGGAAGGAGCTCTTCACTGTGAGGGTCGTGAGGCACTGGAACAGGCTACCCAAAGAAATGGTAAATGCTCCATCCCTGGCAGTGTTCAGGGCCAGGTTGGACAGAGCCTTGGCTGACATGATCTAGTGTGAGGCGTCCCTGCCATGGCAGGTGGTTGGAACTGAATGATCTTAAGGTCCTTTCCAAACCAAGCCATTTTGTGATTCTATGAATCTGTTACCTCCTTCATCTTCCAGCTTTTAGAAATATTCAACTAAAGTATCTAAAATACACCAGAAGCTGAAAGTCCAAGAAAAGAAAGATTACACATATTGCTCCAATTTCTTACAAGCTCTTTGAGAGGAACCAGGTAAAATTAGTGTCATGGTTTAGACCTAGCTGGTAACTCAGCATTAGCAGCCGTTCACTCACCCCTTCCTTACCCTGCTCTAGGCAGGATGGGGAGGAGAATCAAAAGAATGTAAATGCCATGGGTTGAGATAAGAACAGTTTCATAACTAAAATAAAGTAAAATATAGTGATAACAGAATACCAATAGTAACAGTAATAGGAAACAACAACAGAAGAAATACAAGCTCAGAAAACACAAGTGATGCACAATACAGTTGCTCACCACCCACTGACCAATACCTAGCACGACCTGAGCAGCAATCTGCTGTTCTGGGTGATTCCCCCCAGTTTATAGACTGGGCATGGTGTTCTGTGATACAGAATACCCCTTTGGCTGGTTTGGATTAGGTGTCCTGTCTCTCCTTCCTCTTGGCTTCTTGTGCTTTTCCTCATTGGCAGAGCATAAGACTGAAAAGTCCTTGATCAGGGTAAGTGCTAATGAGCAACAACTAAACCACTGGTGTGTTATCAGCATTGTTCTCAGACTAAACCCATAACAGAGCACTGTACCACATACTAGGAAGAAAAATAGCCGTCACAGCTGAACCCAGAACAATTAGGAGGACGTGCATACATCATGCTTTGTTACATACAAAGTGTTTTTGAATCCATGATTTGCAGCGAGACGTCTTGGAATGATTAATGGATACTCCTTTGTGATATACACATATACTTCAGTGTACTAAGCACTGACTAATGCATGTTGGCACCTATATGGCTTAGATGTAAATAAATTTACTCTCTAAGATTCCAAAGATGAATCTATTGACTCCACATCTCACACACTGGTCTTTAAGACATGGTGAACTGTGGAAAGATTCTAAAAATCATTCAAAGGACATTTTTTGTTTGATTATTTTGGACTGGCTTTTTCTTTTTTGGCATGTGAATATTAGAAATGGTCAAAACTTTTGGCCAATAAATAGTCTGGAGTGAGTGACATAAAAATACCACGAACATGATGTGCATTTGCTGTCTGGGATCTGAAAGCCTGAGATGATACTGCAGCAGCTTTCCTATTTATCTTTCAGACAAGCAGGTAAGATAAAGCAAAACTTAGAATTGCATTAGGAGACAGGATAAATATGGCCGTATGAAGGTATATCAGTATTTTTTTCTGTATCTTGATGGTAATTTGAGTTCTGAAAGCCTTGTAGAAGTAAGAAGGGCCAACCTAACCAGCAGAGATTAACTGTTGTAGTCCTTTCTAAAGGAATTTCTAATAGGCTTCTAAAATACCACTTAAGAAACCAACTTCATTGATGATATTGAAGAAGTATTCTATTTGATTTATAGAGAAATCATTTAAATCTACAGAATTAGTGCTGTACAATTTCATGTTTCACCAGAGAGACTAGAAAGAAAATGTATTGTGAGGGGAGAGAACCGGATCAACTGGTGGAGAATGGGGGATGAGAATAAGGGAAAAGAACTGTGTAGTTTGTGAGTGCTGGGTTTGTAGTGTGGAAAAGGCTGATGAAGATGGAAGGGATCTTGAAAATGAGTTAAATTTGAAAGGATAATACAGTCTTTACATATGCAAAAGTTAAATGATATTTCTGTTGTTCTGAGTCTTGGCTGCTGTGGTAATAAGAAGGGTTGACCAGTAAGGTGAAATTGAGTAGCTTTAATATCTAGCTGTTTAATAAACTGTACATGTAAGGTGTTTTCAGAATGGCAGGGACATCTAGTTTGTTAATACTTGTCAATGTTTTCTATTTTGTTAATACTTGCCAATTTTTTTTGTGCATTTTTAGGCCCTTTAGCCATATTTTCAAACCTCAAAATGTTGATAACATCTTTCTCCTATTGTCTGCTTTACCTTTGTTTCCAGATTCTGTTGTCCAGATGTACAAGTGATTTTGTTTTCTTTTGACATGAAGGATGTTCAGTTTTAACTGCTTTGCAGAATTTCTGTTTGTCCTGGGTTCAGCAGTAGCAGTCATGTTTTTTCCTTTGTGTTAACTGGTGCAGTGCTGTGTTTTGACTTCTAGTTTGAGAACAGTGTTGGTGAAGCCGATGTTTTCGGTTGTTGCTAAGTGATGTTTACCCTGACCAAGGACTCTGTGAGGCTCATGCTCTGCCAGGGAGGAGGGGAGGCTGTGAGGAAGCAGAGACGGGGCGCCTGACCCGGGCTAGCCGGGGAGGTATTCCATACCACAGCACGTCATGCCCGGGGTGGGGGGTAACTGGGAGTTACCCGGAAGGACAGGAGCTTCCGGGTGGAACTCGTTTTCTTGGCCGGTGGTATCGTATTCTCTTCCCTTGTTATTTTCCCTTATCATTGTTTTAGCTGATAGTAGCGGTGGTGATTTGTTGCTGGACTGTTCTTGTCTCAACCCGTAGGAGTTGCACTCTCTCGATCCTCCTCCCCGTTCCTCCGGGAGCGGGGAAGGGGAGAGCCCCGGTGCAGGGAGGGGGGGAGACGGACACGGACCTTGATTGTTGTCAGCTCGGCACCACTCACTGGGAGTGAGTGAACAAGTTACCTGACTGGGTTTAAACCACGACACTGTTGATGAAGTTTGTCTTTCAAATGTGCAAAGGCTGCATAAGACTAAATAACAAGCACGAATGACTATGAGGCCTATTTGCTAAGATGAGAATATTTGAACAAATGATTCCTGTAGGTCTGTGCTGTACAGCTGAATGCAGTATTGGTGAAGGAAGCCTAGATGAGATAGGTCACTTTCATTACATGTACTTGTGATTTCTGGTGTGACATTTTCTTAATACTTTTTTTCAAGAGAAACTTACCCGAGTTTATCAGTTAAAATAGATTATGTTGATACAATGCGGTTACTTCAATGTACTACATTGCTGTCTGCAGCTTAAAAGCAGGAACATTTCATACTGATAGTAGAATTACTCTAAGTCAAGTTTAGACTTCAGGCCTATGTTTCTTGTGAGCTTTGCAAAAGCAAAATGTAATTCTGACTTTGGATTGGAAGGTGTACGTGTGTGTCTCAAGAAAGCTATCTCCTACACAATATCCATGTCTCTTTCCCAAAGTCAAGGTGAACATCATAGCCTTAATTTTATCTTAAAGGCAGTCCTTCAAAATCATGTTGAAAATGAAAGTCACAAGATGGAAATTGTAAAGGATATTACATTTTGGGCTCACTGTCTGGTTCTTGAGCTCCTTAATTTATCTCTACAAGAGGCTTCCAGACTTTTCTTTGTTAACACAGCAGCTGAAGCTGCTGTTGTATATGAGTGTTTTTCATCAAATCTTGATACCAGGTTTTAAGAGAACGGAGAAATCATAAGGGTCGATCTTAGGTCTTTAGGGTGTTTCATGCAGCTGATAGAAGATAATGCCTGTGCTTCACAAGCCTTCTGTGGCTGCTTTTCTGTCTGTCTCTGTTTTTAAAAAGCCCTAAAGAGGTTGATATAATTGTAGAAAGATACATTAGTACCTTTGTAGTACTAGTGTCTAAAAAGAGATATGTATTGTGTGTGCATTACTAGTTTGAAGTGGGTTGTCACTAGTCAGTACAAATAAAAAAAAACAAGTTTTCTTTTCTAAATTTATTTAAAGAAACCAAACCTGTTCTACAGCATATCCTGAATTCTAGATAGAAATGTAGCTCTTGTAAATGAAGTCTGCAATGTTTGGTGTGGGTTGTTCTTTGGTTTGTTTTTAACTTCAAGGTATCAGCCTGCTAGGAAAGGTAAAATAGTTCTGCAGAGTTTTACTGGGATGGGCTTACAATTCTTTCATCTCTTGTGTAGGAAAGGTGAAGGTGCAGCCACTACACAAATCTTGGGTGCTCTTCCCTTCCCTGGGTGACCATTTGCAGCAGCTATTTAATGAATTCATCTGTGTGTAAGGAAATACTACATGAAAAAACTGTTGCTTTTCTCTGCGGGTGGCAGGATGGCTGGAGTACAGACTGCTTCAGTAATGGAACACATGTAATTCCTTATATCTTGTGTGCACTCTGCCACATTTGTCCTTTCCTCTTTGGGAAGGAACTCAGTACAGCTACTGTTTAAATTCCACAACAACCCCAAGCGTTGAGAGCAGTGGTATGTTCAGCGGAGCAGAGAATGGGTGCTCTACAAGGGGTTTTCTATTAGCTCCACAGAAAGCTTTGTGTAGTTTTTAGTGCTTTTAAACTAGTTCCGTTAAAACTTTCAAAATAATGCATGGGAAGAATAAATGCAAACTGGGAGAGGCAGAGCATAACCATTTTATTAACCTTTCACTCCAACATTCAACAGTGCCTCTGCCATAAAAGCGACTCGGTTTGTTCTCAACAGCAAAACTTTGCTAACAGTTTCTAGTCTCTAAATACTAAATCACTTCAGAATGAGGTGCCATTGTTCATCATTATGAGATGCTATACAATTCCTATGTCCACTTTTGAAATAATGTTGTATTATATGTAGCTATACCTATATGTATATGGGATATGTATATTTGGGAGGACTCCTTATTGCAACTTACTGTGCTTAATAGCCTAGTGTTTGGAAAAGTCACTGTGTGTTCATGAATCTAGTGTTTAACATGTAATTGTTTCAATTTTCAATAGATGGGTGACTTAGTGGCTGTGGTAAATATTTTCAGTGAATTTCTTGAGCTAAGTTTCAGGAATTTTCTAAATGTAATTCTTAAAGAGCCCATAAAGCTACACCTTTAACAGTATTATTTTAGAGTCATAGAATCAAAGAATAGTTAGGGTTGGAAAGGACCTTAAGGTCATCTAGTTCCAACCCCCCTGCCATGGACAGGGACGCCTCACACTAAACCATGTCACCCAAGGCTCTGTCCAACCTGGCCTTGAACACTGCCAGGGAAAAATCCAAATATAATAGAAAGCTTTTTAAATGTGTTGATTTGGTACTCCTGATGAATTAATGAGAGGGAAAACAATGAGATGGGAAATCATAAGGTTTTAGGGACTTGTGAGCAGTAATTACCAGTGGCCAACTCAGATTTTTTCGTCTCTTTGCTTACAGTGCATACTGCTTTGGGCTGTGTAGTGACTTCTGAGCTTATTGTTTTATGTTACATGAGCAAGCTAAATGCCTGAGTTAACTCAGGAAAGTTGGATAAAGAACCAGAGGTGGTTGACACATTAGATTTCCTTGCACAAAATATGCAGAGAAGCTGTCCTCACTCTTGTTCATACCTCATTCTCTTCAGGTTCCTGTGAAAAAGCTGAAAGGTGATGGTCAGCCACACTTCTGAGAGTATCCTAACAGTTAACAGATGTACTTTGGGTTCTGTGAGACTTGGATCAGTCTGTCTTTGGCTCCAAGATATTTCCGGTTTCTGTGCTCATTGTTTGAGAGGGCTAATAAATAGGAGCACCTTATATGTAAAATAGTATGCAAAGTTAAACTGTTTTCCATCTTAAACTGTGATCTTGTCATGCTGTTTTAAAGATTGAAAGCTCTAGTAGAAGCATAGAAAAGACAAAAATTAGAATTCCCTCCCATCCGCTCCCCATGAACTATTACAAGGCAGGTGAATTAGTCTTGCATAGTTATTTGTCAGAGGCATATTCCTGACTTTATGACAACAGTTAATAAAGCTTATCTGGTATTCCTAGAAGGTGCCATTTCAATCCCTGTATCCCATATGCAGAAACCATGAGAATTACGTCTTCATTTGAACTTCACCTCTTCTCATGTGTAAGGACTGCAGAGGTGAATCTGGCATGCTTCAGACCCTTAGCTGTTACTCCAGAAATCTTTCTCAGGCTGGTTTTTGTTGTTGAGTTTTCTTTTACAACAAACAGAAGTAGCATCACCATCTCTTTCTGTTAACTGTTGTCTGGTGCTGCTTCATCTGTAAGTGACAAACATAGCTGTATTCATCCAGTAAGCGTTTTCATGTTTATGTTTAGGTGATAGGATGCTTGCAACAACATAGCACCTGTTCAAAAGGTTACTTTTGGCATGTTTAGCCTTCTTTTTAATAACACTTGACCAGGGTCTACTGGTAATATCTTAAGGACAAAATCATACACATAAGATACTGGAGAGCCTAACAAATGTGGTGATGCTACTTAATGTTTTTTAGTAACTGTTAAACTAATGAGAGGATTTCAAACCTACAGACCTTTGTGCGGTTTCTGTGTTGGGATAAGAATTGATGGGCTGGAGTCTATTTCTATGTTACACTGTTTGTATATGTGTATTGTAGATGCACATTTGGCTTTGACTTAAAAAACTATTATCTTTTTTCCATTTCTTGTCTGCTGTTTGACATACTCTAAGTGAGCAGTCTGTATTCTTACCTTGCTGCTGGTGTACGGTTTGTTACCATAGGCTATATATAGCACAGGAGGAGTTTCAATTACTAAGCTGAAATGTTATCTCTGAAGTTACACTGTGGAGTAATAGCAAAGCCAGCATTGGCATCATGATATTCGGAGTTGAACGGATTCCTAAACAAAGAACTAAAGGGCTATCAATATGAGGATTTGCTGCCAAAGCCTTTATTTGTGCCAAAGATCTATGCTTTTTTTTCCCTTTCCAGTCCCATAAGAGGTAAGCTAGCTGCTGCTCCTGGTCTTTTTCTGACCTAGAGGTCATCCTTTTCCTTCTGTGCAGGTGGCGAGGTAAATATTTATCTTGAGCTGATCACAGATTTTCTGCCATGCTCTGGATTATTCGATTTACTTTGCAATGAGCTAGTACAGGTCTGTGCTTTGCAGATGACTTCCAGTTCTGAGAAATGGCTGGAAACCTTCACTTTTAAATTACCTGGTGTTTAAAATCTTGAGCTCTGCAGCTATTAATAGAAATAGGCTATGCTGAAAATTCATGCAGTGAATACAGCAATGGTCCCTTAGTGGAAAGCTCATGGAATCTTCTTCCCTTTATGCCCTCTCTATCTGCAAGGAGCCTTTGTGTAGGCAGATTAAGGAACAGGGCTAAGGAATCTCCTATCAGTAAAGACTGTCCTTGAAGACAGCTCATCCTGAAGACCCGTTGATATTGTCAATATATGGCTTGGATGCATCAGCAAGACATGATTAGGGTGTCCTTTAGATGAACTACCCTCATTATAATGTTAAAAATCACACCTGCAGGTCAAAAGGCTCCTTAACCAAACCCTTCCCTAAACATGAAAGACATCAATGATGTACTTGTGTAAATTAATAGACTAATCGGTGAGTGGTCGGAAAGTCATGGGGAGTAACTAACCTGAACTGTATAAATACGTGTATTTGTTACGGGATGGTGCGGTAGCTTGGCGGGACACCGTCTAGCCCCCCTTTTTGCACAAACTTGGAACAAACAAGTACCTTGGCTCTGTGTAGGAACTGGCTGTTGCACACCAGGCAGCAGAGCCAGGGTTTGGGACAATGCAAAGAGAAATCTGCAGAGCAAATCCTTCTTTGCTGGTGGTTCTGTTGCCTAGTGAGAAATGTCACTAGTGAGAGTGACATAGGAATGTTTTCTGGGAATATCTTGACCAACAGTTGGGAAGAGCTGATACGCAGTCATCTTGTTGCATCTTTTCATGTTAAAACAACAACAAAAAGTGCTTCTCACACTCCATTCACTGTTTTTCTTTGTCTTTCAGGCAGCTTTATATTCCTTGATTTATTTTTAAGGCATTTATTTCTGTTTTTTCTTTTCAGAAAGCTGAAATTGGAAGGTGATACTTCTTAGTGCCCAAGTATTTTGCTTTAGTGTGAGATTTTGGGTTTTTAGCATTCTGATTGGTTTTTGGGAATCACCTCCTGATGATGTGTTGAATCTATCCATACTTTACATCTGGCTATCTGTAAACATATTACTGTGTCAACAACCCTCAACTGCTGATAAACTGTCTGTGAACAAAGAAGAAAATGAGGCTATCTAATGCCAGTCCTTTCATCATATTACTTCCCTGTAACTCCCCAAGTGCTAGCAGCTATTGCGGTTTGTGACTGTGAGACAAGCTGTTAACACAGCCTTTGTCATTTCAGGTTTTCACACTTTTTTTTCTCTGTAACAGTCTTTGCCATTTCAATCTTTCACAAATCCCTGTGTGCACTTCCCTTCATACAGCCCATGCCTGTAACTCACTGAAGATTCATACTGGCACGTACCTGCCATGGGCCACTCATTTGTAAGAACATACTGGTTTATAAAAAAGCAAAGTAAAAATGAAGCAGGCCCATTGCTAGCCCTGGGATGGGGAAGAGAAGTGACATAACCTGACTGCCCTCCGTGCTGTGGTTTGTGCTCCTGCAGTACCAGATTGCTGCAGTTCATGAACCAGGCTGAAACTGGAGAACACCACTTGTGCCCTTTTTCACTGGGATCGACAGTTGAAAGACTGTTTCTGTGGCTTGGTAAAGAGGAATAATTGTAGCACTGAGTTTCAGGTGTGCTTGGAGGAGGTGTACATAGGCTGGGGAAGCATGGTAAAGGTAGCAAAGAGAACGTGCAGGTGTTAAATGAATATTGCCTCCCAGCATTTATTACACTTGTGACAGTTTGGGAGCAGCAAGAAACAATCCCCTACTGCCAGAAAACCGGACAAGAGCTGGTGAGAGTGTTTTGGTTAGCTTTGGAGTTCTGAAAGTATCAACCTTAAAAAAAAAGATAATGAAAGATAACGTGTCACTATCAGCTGGCACAACTGTTACAGGTAATCTTAGCAATACCATCTTTTGCAGGAGAGCTTACAAATATGAAGTAAACCAGCTGCCCTCCCGGTGTGTTGACCTATGTGAGTGTTAAGAGTGGACTTAAAATGGCAGATGATGGAGAGGGTCGGTTTAGGAGTAAATGACTGCAGTACAATACAAACCTGCATAATTTTTCATTCAATATGCGAGACACTACAGCAAGAGTTTTTATCAAATTAAGAATCTGCTTGAGCTTAATCTATTTCCCAAACACAAAACCAAAACCTTTATTTGTATTTTGAGAACTAGCAGCTATTGCTGTTAGTCAAGAGAAGTGAATGGTATTTATCATTTCTGAAAGATCTTTCTCTCTTTAGCAAACACTGGAAACAAACCCTTTCAGGCATCTAATTTTGATAATAGAGTGGCAGGAGCAGATCTGTGTTAGGACATTAAAAAAAAAAACACTTTTCACATTTCTGAGCAGAGGGGTCTACCTGGAAAAGCTGGATGAAGGCTTGCAGAACAGCTGTTCAGAGAACACTGTCACTGAACAGGTGCAGGTTTGCTAAGGCCACCCCTCCCCTTGTCTGGGGAAAAATGCAGATAAACAAAGGAATGGGCAGGAGAAACCCAGCTGGGACCTTGCAGCTCTGGAACTTGGGAGATGATGCAAACCATCTGATTTGCTTGCTGTGTAAGAGAAACTGAAAGCAGTCTGGCCATAGATGTAAGGTGTAATGTAATATGTTCTGTTGCATGTCTACATTCTTCTCTTAAAAAATGTGGACTGTTTGATTTTTAGCTGAAATGATGCTAGGAGGCAGGAGTACAAACTGCTGGTAATGAGCTGTTATAAATTGGCGGCTGTTTCTTGATTCCAACCTGAGTTTAAACTTTGAAATGTTGAGGAGCACTTGAGACAGGGCACAGGTAAAATCCTCCCTATGGTCTTGATGTCTTGTTGATGACTTCTATTTTACTGGGTCATTTAACTTTGAAAGCTTTCTGCTGTGTCTCGGAAGTTAATTGTACTACAAAAAGGTGCTCAGCGGGTGGGTCTGGGTGCCAAGACAAATGCCTAAATAAATAACAAGCACCTGCTGAAACCTTGGGTGATTTTTGTTCTTTCTTTCCAGTCGCGCTCAGCTCTCCCACCTCGAGTCCGGCGAGTTGTGAAAGCCTGGGGTGCCCTCTCGCGTTTAAATGGTAAGTACGGATGCTGTTCTGTTTGCGATATGGTTTATGAAACCCACTCAGAAAAAAAGCAGTAATAGCACAACTTTTAAGAGTATTCAAGAAAGAAAAGTAGATTATGAATTTTAGCAGATGTATGTGTGCAATGTTACCGAATGGTTTCAATGTGGAACAGTCTGAGTTCCTCTTGCATTTTAATATTCTTAAGTTTGCTGTTGAATGCTTAGAAATTGTTATGCAGTTTCCTGAAGACCTGAGGGTTTTCTGTGTTGATAACATGCACCTATGTTATGTGACTTCTTACTCAGTATGTGTTGTCTCATCTTCACAGTAATAACATCAGCTATTTTGTATTCACAAACTTCTAATGGACAGTTTTCAAATTGAGATGCTAAATCTGTGCTAAAAGAAACCCAACAAACCAAAAGCTGACAAGACAGGTTGGATACCAGGATGGTTTGATAAACTTAAGAAACCCATGAAGGATTAAAATCTGAACAAAGACTGCTGTGCTCTTGTAGAGCTCTGTAGAAGCTAGAGAGCAGAGGATAGGAAAGATCTGGACGAATTCCTCTTCCTCCCACCTTCTTATATGCGACTAGAAACTGCTACAAGTCTCACTGTCTTTGTTGTCTTTTTTCTTTATTCTGCTGTGTTCCCTGAGGGATGTCTTGCTAAGAGACTGCAGCCTTATACAGCGTTCTGCCTGCTGTGTGGTGGCGTAATGCTCAGGACATTTTCTACATAAATACTTCATTTTATTTGCATGAGGATTTTTCTGGGCTGGACAGAAGGGAAGGGAGGTGACTCCAGACAATCACTGAGAGTTGGTACAAATCACTGAGAGCACAATTCAGAATTAGTCTTGAATCTAAATCATGTGCCCAGATAACTTGGAAAACTTCCCTAGTGAGCACAAAACAGGTTACTAATTTCAGAGGAGTCTAAATGAGAGAAAGATGGATGTTTTGTATGTGCTTTTTATTTGGTTTTAGTTGATGATGACTGGAGAAGTGTGATAAGCTGTAGAAACTAAAGATCTTGTAACTTAAAGTAGCTGATAATACCTTTCTAGTCTGTCTGAAGTCCAGAAATGCAGTGCTCTTACTGCTGTGAGTGTTCTTTTTGTATTCAGAAGGTAGTTCTGAGAATGTCTATATGGAGCAATTCAGCATAACTGGGGAGGTGTTGTGGGCTATAAGTTATGTGATAGCCTGACTCTAAAAAAATGAAATAGCTTTAATGAACTATTTGTAGAAATACATGATGCACTTAAGAGAACCTTTGTATTCATTATTACAGTAAACTTTTCTGTGCTTTTACCACATTTGCATTTGCTAAATCAGTGGTGTTTGTGCTCATGTGTCCGAAGTTTTACCCATGAACCAATTTTGGGACAGAGCTTGTCACTGTAAATGGCTTTTTGGGCTGTAATGTTTGCAAGAAGTGAGAAGGGTGGGACAGTGTCTTTGCTAGTAACTAGCTAATAATTTTCCTCTGTATCACCATAGAAGCCCATAATGTAGCATTGCACTCCAAAAATGGGATGCTTTTTTAGTTCTGTCAAGAAGCTGGAGAAAACGAAACCTTCCACTGTAGAAGGAAGGTGATTTAAAAAGGGGCTGTCAGTTAATGTTCTTAGAAAGGTGAAATGAAGGTTCTGACTTGTGTGCCCTTATAGTATGTGCTACTAGTGCATGCAAGTGTTCCGGCAGAATTGCTTTTAAAGAAGGTGGTGCTCCCCAGATGGTTTAGTGGTTTTTGTCTCTGTTTCAAGGTTGTGATTGTAGCTACTTTACAGTTTGGCTTTATTTACTCATATTACGTATAACTAAAAATGCTTTTTCACCATTAAAAGAAAGCAAACTGAAGGACTAGGATGTCAAATGTTTATGACTTCTGTTCACCACTGCCTGGACCCCCACCTGTCACTAGAGACTTGGGTAATGATTTTAGGTAGTTGCTTGTATTCAAAGAGATAAGTATGAGAATCAACAGGGTGATACTGGAGAGAGAAGTATTCATTTTTTGTCATTTTCAGTGCCTAAGATTAGCTCTTCCTTTCCTGCAGGGCTGTTACCAGGAGCATAAAATATGTTTGGGCTTTTTCTTAACCTATCTACACACAGAAATTGTTGGAAAAATTCTTAACAACGATTATGTTATACTTACGGGAGCAGGAAAAGTGTGGCTGAATTTGGCTGTTGAGCCGGTGTTCATGCTCATGTCTCCCAGGATCACTCCTAAACAAAATCAGAAAATCTTTGTATTGCTTGGTCTGTGATGTTCAAGTATCTTTAATTTTGAACTTTGTCTACTCTCTAAATTAAAGAACCACTGTGGTGGTGGGACGCTGGTGCCACCAAAGAGCTGTTAGAGCATCTGTGCTTGTAGCTCTTGGTAAATAGAAGATCATAGATGCCTGGAAGTCGTTTTCATTAGTACACTGTCATATTCTTTTGCATGGAAGTCGTTTTCATTAGGACACTGTCATATTCTCTGTACTATTTATGACTAAGAGAACTTACAATGCATTTTAAAAGGGTTGATGTTGCATTATTTTACTTGCTTTCTTTCCAAAAGTGAGAACAAAGTGTTGTTATTTATATCTGGAAAAGAAAACCTTTTTCTATGTGGAATAACCTATTTGTGAAAGAAAATAATAGAGAATTTTCTACTGGGAGTGATAGCTTCGGTTGTGACTAAGAAACCCTCAAACTTTAGATGATATATTTAGGAGTAGGATAATTTGATTCAGAAATACTGCTGCACAGAGTCTCAAACCATCCCCCTGCTGCTGTTCTTTAAGCTAGCTTCCTTGCATCAGACTATCACTGTTCTCTCAGGGAAGAGAGTTTATTTAGGGATTCTCAGTACAAAGCATCATAAGAGGTGGTGTCTGAGTCAAGATTCTATGTTACAAAGCCCAAACCTCTAACCACAAAGGAATGAGGGCTCCAGTGAGGCACCCCAGCAGTCTGCCTGGACCAAACATGACTTTGTTTTCTTAAACAGTGCAGCCCCCTTTGCATGTGCATGCAGCCCCTCCATCAGGATGCTGTGATGAAGCTGCACTGATGCAGATGCAGTCTGTGTGCAGGTATAAATTCCTATTGCATTAAATGAAGGTGAATGCTTCTCTGACCTGTGTTCCTCTACCTATCACCAGGATGACTTGCTTTAGTATTCCCAGCCTCTGTTTGGTGTATGACTTGGGATTTTCGTAGAAGTGAGTTAATGACAGATTAAGCTTTCTGTAAATATAATATGGAATAGAATGACTGCTAGAAGCAAAGACACTAATTATAAAGTCTTTTCATATTGCAGCATGCATTTTAATAGTAAAATATACCATTAAATGATTGCTCTAAAGCAAAAGAGCAAACACTTTCTGCAGTTTACTTATATTTGAAAATAATTATTGGTAGAAAATAAAAATTACTTTTCAGTGTTAGTCCAATTCCATATAATTCTCAGTAGAATTTGTAGTAGTGGAAAGAAATCTAGATCATGCATTTGCTCCAGTTTTAAAAATTGATAATATATGAACAGGAGAAACAAGGAAATTATGGTTAAGTTTTATTTTCTGAGTAGTGCAGAGGGGTAAATGTATCCCCACCTGCATATTTTTCAATTTCACTTTGTCAGCTTGACTGAAAGAAAGCACATACTGCCCATTAGAATCACTGTACAGAGGATTTAGAACTCCAGGGGGTCCTGTTGAATTCAACTTTATGTTGGTATAAGTGTCTCACTTGTGTCAGTAATTTCTGTTTAAAGGAGAGTTGGAGTCCTTGCCTCCTTTTTGCCTTCTGTCCTTGAATAGATAAATCTGCTGAGTCAGTGAAGAAAATTCAGCAAAGCCAGTGCTTTTTGATTTCATGTCATCGTTTGCTTTTCTCTGCTGATCAGATGAAATCGGCAGTATCAGTCATAAACCACTTGATTTATAGCAGCAGTATTAATATTTTACTGTGGGGAGGGGGGATTCTTTAGTTTATGGCAGTAGATACTGTGTGTAAATCTTAAAGTAGCTGCAGACGTGAAATTAATTATACAAGTCTCTGAATTTGGACTTGCCTATGAAGGAATAAAAGTTAAAAGTTAAGAAAATCTCTTGACTTTCTAAAGGGCAGTGCACTTCTTGTGGAGACAACACATAACTGGTAAATTAGTGGAATAGAGTATGTCCTGCATGGCATGTTACATCTTGCATTTTGTCAAATTATACCTGTCAAATCATACTGGATAATGTGCCAGTACATGACATTTCAAGCAACGCGACATGATATTTCAAATATAGTGCTTCATGTAGAAAGTTATAAACAAATGGTTGGATTTTACCAAGAATATTAATGTATTTCAGAGCAAGGCATGTTGAATAGTGCTGGTTTTGAGGTTACGTATATGGGTGTGTGTATATTGAAGCTGTGGGAAAACTCTTATGATTATTCAATGGATTTCATAAGGATTTTGAGAAGGTTTACGGTAGTTAGCAGCAAACATACCTGCTGATATTCTCCTATGTTTTCTTCTGCCTTCTGGAGTTCTGATGTGTCCAGATTAAATTGCAGTGATGTGGCTTTCTATATAATGTGTTATATGGCAGCTTTTCAGCTATGAACATTTGAAACTAATCACTAGCGTTTACCACATAAGCAGAAGTATCAAGTCTGCAAACCTTATGAGTAGGCTCTGAATCTTGAGTGAAGTGCCAAAGAGGGGGTGCAATGGTTTCTTGCTGATTTCTGTTAGTCTTTGCTGCACACAGTTCAGTATACAGCATCCAGTCACTGTGTCTAGTATGTGCCTGGTACTGGATTGATGGAAGGTAGGCAGATAGCACTGCATTTGGTCTCAGAAACACCTACCTCTGTGTAATTGGTCACCTTGTTAATCTGACCAAGTTTCTTTCCTATTCATTGGAACTGAACCTTAGTTTTACCACTGTAAAACTGACAGTGGTGAGTTTTCAAATGTTATCCTCCATTTAATATACTTATTCTAATGCTCTCCAAGACAAACAACATATGAAGAATTACATTACAGCATTACTGTATTTGAAGTTCCTCATGGTTTTTGGCAGCAGTGGCAAGTTATGACTGCCTATCCAAAAATATGTAAGCTATACTTCTGTATTACAAAGGAAAAATATTTAATGCTAGACTCCTCTTAAAAATTAATTCTTTTAATGGAGCTATGATGTAAATTTACAGTGAAGTCAGTATTAAGATCGGCTTTTTTCCTTTTTCAGCAAGTATGTAAAATTGATACTGGGTCTGTAATTAAAATGCCAGATGGAACAATAAAACCTCATAGAGTAGTCAATAACAAAATGCTGCAGAGCTCTGAAGAAAGGCTGGTAATCATAAAATGTGGGTACTGCTGTAGAAATAAATAAGACATTCATATGAAGCAAAACAAAGATAAATGGATGTAGTTACTTAAAGATCAGATTAGAAATCTTTGTGAGCTACTGCTAGAAAATACTTCATATTTGAAATAATTACTGTAATATTTATTTTAGATTTAGTATTAAAAATGCAGGGTATAAATTTTATATTTAGGCAGATATGAATCATTGTAAATTCACAGGTTTTACCTATTACAGGATTGTTATAATTCCGAGGCACCTTTAAGTGGGGCTTTTGGAAGTAAACCTTCTCCCATGGTTTTAAATTTACTGTATCACATGTTACATGTAATTTCATGAAATGTTATACCCCCTGTAAAACCAAAAGGCAATATAGCAAATGAAAGGCATTCAGACACCAAAAAAGTTTACATAATAGGTAAGTGTAACTTTACAAATTACATGACTTCCTTCTCCTATATGAGACACGGTAGAGTCCTGTCTGCTCTTTCTGGACACTTCTGGACGCACTTGTGTTTCTTTATGATCAATAAGTTGTTTGTGTTGTTTGGCTTTATTTTTTTTAGCACAGAAAAAACATTCCAAGTTCATTCTGTTTTTTGGGACTGTAAGTTGGTCATGTTAAATCTTCTAAAACAAGTTTGTTAACTTGAACAGTCTTAAGGTAGCAACTGTGCTAACTAGACCTTAATCATGTTAGTTGCCATAATGGCAGATTTGGGGACAGCATGAAAGCATTCAATTCAAGGATTTCAGCACCCTCAAGAGGTTCACTTTCTTGGCTTTCGTTCTTCCTCAGTGTAGCGAGTTTGTCTTCATAGCCCTTTTCGGTCCTTGTTTCGCATGTGCAAATGGTGCTCCTGTGTTTCTTGGATGATTGGTTATGATTGTTATGTTGTTAAGGTATATACCGATTTTCTTCTGTTCATTTTTAGTTTTGTTTTTTCCATGTTTTTTCTCCTATTGTATGTTTTAAGATTAACTTTTCTATAAAGAGAAGTTGTCTATTTTTCAAGCTTTTTTACCATTTCTGAATGAAGTTGTGAATTTTAGCTTACCACTGGATACCTTTGGCAGTGCAGTGAGGATCTCACAGGTTGTGCTACACAACCTGCTAGTATCACTAAACTTTTAAAATTAGCTGAGATAGAGTAATTCTTTTCTTACATTTACGTAACCACATAGGTGCATAGAAGATTAAATGACAACATGACCGGATTGTTTGTAATATAGACCATATAAATGACAACCCAGTGGATTACGCATGAGGAATTACATTACAGCATTACTGTATTTAAAGTTCCCCATGGTTTTTGGCAACAGTGGCAAGCAATGACTCTGCCTAACCAAAAAAATCTAAGGTGAAACATAATTACTGTACATCAGTGGCTATGTCAATTCAAAACCTCCTTCGTGTTGTGCATAATAACAATCCCTTGCTTTCTGGTGTGCTCAACAGTGTTTACACAGATTTGCATTTACAGATTAGGAGCTCTGGGCATATGGAGGGGAGAAGCATGGGTTGGGAAGATGCGAAAGGCAGTACTAAGTTCTGCTTTAGAGAGATGGGGGTGATCAGTAATAAGGGGGAATAAGTGGAAAAAGTGGTTTTGGGGGTTGAGTTTGTGAGGTTGAAGAAGAAGGAGGAGGCAGGGAGAAGTTTACAGCTGAGCATAAGCAAAGCTGCTAATAGAACCCTAGCTTTGTTTCATACAACCTACTTGGAAGGTATTTGGTCCGTGTAGCATTGGATGCCAGTTTTGAGTAGTAGATGCTGTTGTAATTCTATGTAGGAAGTCTTGATAAAATTCAAGATAAGGATAAAATCAGGTTGTAGTCTGCTTTGTAAAGAGAAGTATTAAACTAGGGCCAAGCTTTGAACATTAATACAGTAGAAATACAAATTGCAAGTGTGTAGATTTAATTTTCTTCTTTTTCTTACTTCACTCTTCTAAGTGACCGCTCAGCAGATAAAATGTGGATAGTTTGCTCTTTCTGTGTGGCTTTTCAATTGCCTGTTGTGAAAGAAAATTAATGCGGATGAGAAGTTAAACATGCCTTAGTGTGTTCTGCCTTAGAATCCATTGAAATATTACTGCACTGAAGAAGATTACAACATGAACTCGATTACCACGTTTTACTTCCACTGTAATTTTTCTCAATTTGGAGGCTGCTTATTCTATTAAAAGGGAAGACTTGAACTAATGGTGATCGGTGATCTGCCCTGCTGACTTTTTTTTTTTACTAATTTAAATCAAATTTAGTTGTGCCATTGAGGATATTATTTAATATCTATCACTTCATTTATCCAATTTAGACATAGAAAGGGATGTAGAATGCACATTTTCAATAACACAGAGACAACTGAGGACAAAATGGGGAAAAATAGCAGATAAGTGATGAGCATAGACTCAATTCAGATGTGCCTTGGAGATGTCCTGGGTGCTGGGACCCAGCTCTGTGCTAGCAGGCTGTTAGGAGGGTCCTGTTAGGAGGATCCCTGATTGGATTTTGGCATGTTCTAGCCATTGAACTATGAAAGCAAGTCCCAGCTGTGGTTTGGCAGTCAGATGTTCCCTGTAAATGAGGCTATGTGGTGTTCCCTGCTAGTGTCCCAGTCTGCATTTGCAACATCAGCTGTATGCTAAACCACTGGAAATTGTTTAATCTCTTTCTCCATCCCTGGTGTATTTAGGATTTTAAGCATTAGAGCATCTTTAATTACCATTATTGAAGGGCTTTCAACTCTGAAAATTGGAAATATATTTCACCAGAGACTTACACCATGGTAATTGGCATGCAGTTGCAATGTCTGCACAGTGTTGTTCCTAATTCAGTCTATTACATTAAAGTTTGTTTGCTGATTTCTCCCACAAGTATAAAATTAATTCAGTCCAGGCTCTATGAAATAATTTTTGTCTGTGGAAATGAAATTGTAATTTTTCAGACTGAATTATTAAAGTTTGCTTTGCTCAGAAAGATTTTCAGATAGAGCAACATTGTTTCCTTTTATTTACATTAATCAGAACAATAGAGTTGTCAGAGCTTCATTATCTGATGTTATGGTGGGAAAGGATATAATTACAAGCGTCAGACTGCTAAAAAGTTTCTATAAGATACATGCGGGTTTTTTTTTTCAGTAAATCATTACTTGGTGCTTTTACCTACCCCCCCCATATTCAACTATAACCAGTATTTTGGCATAAAATTATGACCCCAAAAAACCCACCTACTGGCTAGACAGTCCGCAGGAGTGTCAGTTCCATTTCATGAGATGTGACATGGTGATTATTCCATGTGAGCAGTTAAAAGCACAGGTGCAGGTTGATAATCAGTTTTCTGCATTGAAATTGATACATTCTAAGGCTGGTTATCTCTTGGTACAGGTTGCTTACAGAACTTGTGGGCTTTAGATCTTTGAAGGGTTTTGATAAACAACAGGGCTAACTCCCAAGCAAACCAGTCTGTATTTGGAGCCTCTTTTGAGCAGGAGGCTGGATTATGGACCTCCTGAGGGCCTTTCCAGTCCAAAATAACTTTGAATTCAATTTTTCAGTGATGTGTGATTCCAACGTAGTTTGTAACATCGTGCTTCCAGAGGTTAATAACCAGGGAAGTTTGGTTACAAGGAACATTGCTGCTAATTTACTCTGCTTGAGAAGTTGTTTGCAGGCTGAGATGACTTAAAAAACAATAGAAATCATTTCAGTCTTCCTCCTCTCCCAAAATAAGTCTTTCCAACTGAATCACGGGAATTGGTTGGAATCCTTTTTGGAGTTTTATTAGAGACTAAAATATATTTAGGAAAAATAAGGCATCATTATAGTACTCATGATCTGAAATGTGTTCTATTCTGCACAGAGCCCTAAGGGGTGAGACACACACATCTTACTGTAATGGGTGCAGTAATGTCACTTGACAAGAAGTTTAGAAAAATAAATGAAAAACTGAGCTGCACTGATGTGTTGGAGAGATAACTTTGAACCCACTCCCCCCACTTCCTTAACAGATAACCACACACAGCCTGTCAAGCATCAGTCTTAAGTTCAGTGCACGCGAAATTGCTCTGAGTACCCTGAAGGCCTGATGCTATTTCTGAGGTACTCTGATAAATGTCATACCTGAGCACTGTAAGGTGCTGGAAACTCTGATAAATTCTGTTAGCTGTCCTTGCCTCCAAATTTAGAGAGGACCTTTGGTACGCAGGGCATGAGCACTAGCATTGGGTGTTTCTTGCCTCTGTGTTCCACAGCAAGGGCGCTCGGGTTACATGGCAGGACTGGGAAGTACTGTGGGGTACTGAAGGTCTTTCTCTTAGAATCCTTTTGGGTTCCTATTCTTCTCTGCTAGTACTTCATTTGTTTTAAAGAAACAAAATATTAATACTGTTGAATATTTAGACTATTGATGCGTCTTATTAGAGTACTAGAAAGACTTCAGGGTTAGCTTGACAGGGTAGTAACATACTGCGTGCCCCAGGACCAGTTTTGTGAATGCAACGAGATGTCATCTTGCGTGTAGTTCAAAAGAAACAAAGTACCACGACAACATGAACTAGTAGGTATGACAATGTTTGTCTTAATTCCAGAGATCCATATTTTTGATCCCTGAGGATTCAGGGTAGAAGCTGGGGGCAGGGAGGGGCAGGATGGGATGGACTAGTGTGACCCAACCATGGAGTGGTTACAGTGCTTACTTAGTCTCCATTATGGAGATGCAGTTTGCAGATGATGGTAGCTAAATCTAAGGAACCTAATTCTTCTCCTTGTGTGCTGGCATCCTCCCCTCAGAGTTGCTAAACTGCTAATGATCATGTCAGTTCTCGTTAGTTTTTGCAGCTCCCAAGGCTACCTTTGTACATGTGAAGCCAACAGGAGGCCTTATAGACTGTAATGGAAAGTACTGTGCAGCATTTTCCTGAACTGTAGTGGGAAACAGAACTATTGCACATGAGCACATATAAAAATGTTCTTCCTGTCAGTGCTGTGTAGGTAAACAGACAAAAATGACAGAAGAGTAAAGGTGTAATACAAGCATAGGATGTAATTTAAGAATTCGAAGTATGAGCTAGTTATGTGCAATGTAGCACACATTTAATAATTTAAGACAAAATAGTGAACTCCCACCTGAAGATGATGTGTGGAAACATTTAAAGATGTTGAAAAATACCTTTTCATTTATTGCAGTAGCTGTGTGGATGATAGTTCCATGCCTGTGTTTTATTCAAGATTATATAACGGGCTGTGGTTTCTATTGTTCTATCACCTTTGCTGCCTTGGTATTGGACATAGAACAAGTCTGTGGCCCTCTCTATTGCACAGAACTCGGGAGCTTTTGTGAATGAGCGAGTCTATGTTGCAGTTAGTAAATTTGTATTGTTTGAAATGTTTCTTTGAAACAAAAGATCTTCTGTAAGCAGAGGCTCTCCTTGCCTTTCACTATTAAGAATGACTGTTTGTTTGTCTTTGATCAAGCCCAAGACATCTCCAATACAATTAGCTGCAGTTTCTGCTTTGGTGCTGCTTGAGAGGAGATACTTAGAAATGCATGGAATTTCCCTCTGCCAGTCTTAACAGCTCTTGTTACAACTTACAGAATTACTTTTGCTTCTTTTTATTTCCATGTACTTTGTTGGAGATGGCAGCATTGAATGCAGTGGGACAGAACCACAAACTTGCCAATTGACTTGTGCAGTTTCCAGAGAGTGGGACTGTCTAGAAGCAAAGCAAGCCTCACCCCAAAAGGAGGGCAAACAAGATGATTTTTCATTTATACACATAAAATGCACTCAGTCAAATACTAACACAAGTGCTTTATGATGCTTCTTTAGCACTTAATTTTCATTCATTAAGAGCTATGTGTTCGTTTTTTTTTTTTTAGTGTTTGAAACCATAAACGTGAAGAAGACATGAATATGAAGGAGTCCCATATTAGCAATCAAACTGAAAGCCTTGTTATATTGAATTGTCTCCTGCAAAGTAACAAGTATTAAATTGTGTCAGATGATCAATGTGAATTCATATGGATCTCCCTGGACTGGGCCAGTATGTTGACAATTTTCATTTATTTGAAGGAAGTGTTTGATATTTAATTTGTCATAGAAAAATTTTATTTAGCTGGTGAAAGTCTAGAACAATGCAACAGTAAATTATGTGCTTGAGAAAGCTACTGGTTTAGACATACCTTTCAGAGGGAAGAGTTTACTGAAAAACATGAGCTAGTGTGTTATTCCCCCTGGGTTCCTTAAGGAAATAAAAAGACAAACCCATAACCCAACAGCTAGTAGTGGCATGTCATAGACTTAACAATTGAAATGAGAAATGAGCTATTGTAGCATTCTTTCAGAACAGGTAACACTGCGTTTTAGTGAATGTGGAGCACTGAACTCCTATTCTAGGAGCTGTGTTTTACCTGTCCCAAGTCCAAGTGCTTTTATTCCAGGCAGGTAAAAATATCATTCTACAAATGGTAAATTCATGGCATGTTCCTGGGAGTTCCTGATGTTCTGAAAATCTACCAGTTACCTACTGGTAGATGTAGAGAATGCATTTTCTTCTAAGCTGCGGTTTCTTTGTCTGTTCCTGTTCCTTTTTATCCTCTTTCCCCAAACTTTTGCTATATTTAGTTTCCTTTTTGTTCAACAGATTAATAGAGAATCTAGAGGACATACTTTTTCTGTCCCTGTTCCCCTCTGATGCCATTACACTCAAACAAAATAACTATTTCCTTTTTCTCTGTGAGGAACCTTAAGTACCTACCAAATGCTACAAATTGTTTGTTCCTTATGACTTAAAAGACTGGTTTGTTGTTTTTTTTCAGGTTATAGTTGATAAATCAACTGTTCTGTTACTTTGTGAAGTCATCAAAGGTGGTAGAATCAGCAACAAATTATCAGTTGATATTCAGTGTGATATTCAGGCCTGTCAGACATTCAAGATTGTTACTGATAGTAGCAATGGTCCGTTACTACCTTAGAGTTTCAGTTTCTTGGGAGAATTTGCCTTTCTGCTAAATGCTGTTCATGGACTCCAGTCATCATCTCCAGTTTGATATTGGTTGTTCACCAGCAGACTTTATCATTCAGGTATAAACATGAGATTTTTATCTAGTTAAACTTTAAGAACAATTACGTAGCTCTAAAATCTGATAACCTTGAGCATTTTTTACTGACATACTTGAAGTCTAGTTCTTACTAATGAAGTGTCTGAGTAAAAAGAAGGAGAAATAAAACCCTATCAAAATTCAGGACCTACAAAATCAGTGATAATAAGAGGAGTACGTGATAGCGGTAGGACATATTTCTTCCTGATGTTTCACGTTTGCCAATATAGTCATCTTGCATACATGCTTTTAAGATCAGAGGGATTTTTGTACTGACTGAGATTGATAATGAAATGACACAAAACCGGTTTCTTATAATGAGGCCTAAGAACCTTGCTATATGTATGTAAAGCACTTGTGTGTCTTCTATAGGTCTTCTCTAATACAGAGATGCCCTTAATCTGGGATGCACAGAGATTAGCAACCCTTCTAAATTTGTAATTGCTACTGATGATTCTGCATACTTTTTGCAGCTAAAAGTATTACTATGCTTGTGGCACTGGCTTATAATGTAAGAAAATCACTACTTGGTTTCAAGTTTTCCACACGGTAATTTCATTAGTCATCATGCTAATTCTAATGTGGCTCTATTAGACTTAATGTAGTAATGAATCCTACATAGTATTTTTTAATATTTATTTTCAGTTATACTGAATTTTTTGAGATCTCTGATGTCCTGAGAACTAATTTTATGATAATGAAATATTCCTAACCAGAAAGTGAAACCACAACCAAAGCAGGGAGGGAGTTATCATCTTCAATATTAAATAGTGGCTTAACTTCACTAATGTTTGTACATTCAGTTTTTTGGAATCCTTCATATTATTCCTAAGAAATAGCAATAGTACCCATAATAAAATATGATCACTCAAATCTTTAAACACTTTTGTGGACCTTGCTGAATGCTCCTTGAATATGCCAGGAATGCTGGTTCAGGCTTCACATGCATCTGAATGACATAATTTTGTAGGTCTAAACTTTTATCATGTGCTGTAACAAGCTTTTGTCTTGACAAAAAGGAATTTGCTGAATTCCTTTCACTGTGTTGCCTTGTTGATAGTCAGTATCTAATCTGCCTGTCTAATGCTGCTAACCATTCTCTATGTTAAGGTTTCTCAAATCCATCCTAATGTTTTGGGCTAAGAACCTTTTTAAAAGAAAAAAAAAAGTGATGTTTTGTGGTTTAGGTCACACTTGGGAATGTATGCTCTATTATAGAATTATGGAATGGTCTGGGTTGGAAGAGACCTTAAAGCTCATCTTGCTTCAATCTCCTGCCCCACGAGCAGGGACACCTTCCACTAGAGCAGCTTGCTCCAGGTCCCATTCAATGTGGCCTTGAACACTGACAGGGATGGAGCAGCCACAGCTTCTCTGGCAACCTGTGCCAGGGCCTCACCACCCTCACTGTAAAGAACTACTTCATAATGTCTAATGTAGGTATGCTCTCTCCCACTTTAAAGCCATTCCCCATGTCCTATCCTGCTTGCTTTTGTAAGAAGTCCTGTAGGTCCCCTTTGTTGTAGATCTTCTGAAATTAACTGCTTAGGAAAACCCTGCAACTAGTAGCTGAGTGTAGTCAGGACCACCTGCAGTAGAATGAGGATGAAGAGTTTGCATGGGAAAAACTGCTGACATGAGTATGTGCACAGACTTGCTGTTTTCATTGGCTCCAGTAATTGATGCTGCTTAAGTCCTAAGATATGAGTTATTATGTATAATCTTATAATTAAATACAGGATAGGACTGTTTGTAATTTGTTCATGATTCTTACTACAGATAATATTGGTATTTTAAATAAATCCCTAAATTCTTGGCACCACTCTGCCACTGGTGTTCTAGTCTGCACACATTGCTTAATTGCTTGCTTCTGTCCATTTATTTTCCTGATTCCAGGTTAGTTTATGGTGATAATTCCATCTTGAGGTGCTTGAATGTCTCTGTTCTTTTGAATGATGTACAGGGTCCTCAGGTTCTTTCCAAATATAGTAAATAATGCACAGGCTTAAGCAGTTACCTTATTGACATCAATCATTTTACTTGGCAATCCTGTGAATACATTGGAATGAATGAGATCTTTTAGGAATTACTATAGGTAACTAGTCGGGGAATACTGTTGGTATAGAACTTTTTAAATGGATTATTAGCAGGTGCTGATGACAGAAGTAATTGGAGCAGCTGGAGTAGAAATGAGGTATTGTTAAATATGCTCCTGGTTTATCATCTTCTCTTTTACAAATGTTTTCTTTGAAGTGAAATTGGTCAGTTACTGGATTTGCCTTGATCATTTGCATCTGTATTTTTATGACTGAAAGCTGGTAATCCAGGACATAATGAAACTTTAATTCCCTAATTTTGAATTGTTCATTCACTGATGTAATTAGTAATTCAATTTTCTTCCTAGAAGCTGCTGCAATAACAACACTGAAGGCACTGGTTCTTTGCTGCCAGAACTGACAAATAACAGAAGTGGTGTCAAAAACTTCCTGCTGTCTCATTCCTCTGGTGGAGCAAGAACCTCTCCCCACAGGACTGTTTGATATCCACTGTTGTTAGTCCTTTGTCTTTTCTGAGACAACAAATAGCAGTAGTTGTAACAAGGCTCTTAGGAGGAAGAAAGAGTTGACTGGGTAAATCATCCACAGTTATAAGCCAAAGCTGAAGACCTCTTCAATTAAAAACAAAAAAGTGGGAGGAAGCAAAACAATAACAATAAAAGTAGCTTGGGTTCACACTTGTGACTTAGGGTGAGAAAATTCTCACTTATTAGTTTCAGCACTTCGTTCACATTTGATAGGATACTTTATATAGAAGTGAAAATGACTCTTATCTCTGAGCTCACTCTTCATGTCGATTAGCTACCTACTAGTTCCATTTGTTTCAGAACTCATCTAATGCAATTGCTGTATTTGTAGCTGTTTCGAAGATCACCTCAATCCTGAGGCTGGTATGGAGTTGTCAGTGTGTGTCAGTGTTCACGGAGCTGCCATCACCTCTGCTAAATTGGGTTTTTACTTTCCCCCCCCTCCCTGTGTTTTGCAATTGAGAATCAAAGGGATCCCACCTGTCTTTCATTAACTGTTTGTTCTCATGGAAATTAGTGGGACAGAAGAGAATTGGTTTATGCTACCCAAGGACTCCTCAAGTTGTTCCTTCCATGCAATTTTCTGTCCGTCTTGTGTTGTCTGAGCAGTTGAAACTGACTGTTGATCATCAATTCTTGCATGGGGAGTTTGTAAGATAAATGCCTTAGAAATTGTGACTGGAAAAGCGGAACTTCCTGGGAGTTAGTTTGAAGTGTGTTTTATGTAAGAATCTCTGCTAAAAATACAGTCCATTTACATATGGCTAGTTTTTTGGTGGAGAGTAATATAATTGCTTATCCATGGCTGTCGCTTTTTTCTGCATACTGACTAGTGAGCTTGTAGCACAGTTGCCATTAGTGCACTTCGATGACATTGCTGTCAGCACTTTCTTTCACCAAGGTCTATTCTTTTTCTAGAAAAGATTTTTTTTTTCTATTTAAAATACTTTTTTAAAAACTTTTAGCTCTGCTTGTGAGTCTTTCTTACATACTTTCCATTTTGTTACTAATAATACTGGCTTGAAGCGCTTTACCTCACCCTGGAAAGGTATGACAGCTGCTACATTTTCTGGTGTTATCTCTTTTAACTAACTCAGATTTCTTAATTTAGAATGTTGGAGGTTTTTCTTAGTGACAGAATGACAAATTCTGAGTGTGATGGGTAAATAAAGGAGATTGTAAGATAATGCCATTTAAATTCAGTAGTTTCAATTAGACTAAGCTCTGACAGTCTAATACTTTCCAGAATATTCTGGGGTTTGCTCTACAAAGAGAGAAATGAGTATCCTTCCATTTCCAATCTCTGCTTCTCTTCAAAATATGTATTTGTATGATTAGCAACTAAGTATGTGGATGTTGGGCAGTTACTGTATTGCACAAAGTAGTGAGAAAGAGCTGGATAGTATGTCCCTTTCTTGAATTGTTAAAAATAGCGCAGGAATAATACTGCAAAGTTATTCTTTCATATCTTTCATATCCTTGCTTCAGGTCACTCACTGATGAGCTTCCTTCTTTTTGTGTATTAGTGAGTTTACCCTGATGGGCATTTTTACCAAGTGACTTCTTCCCTCCCAGAACTCTCGCTTCATGGCCTGTGTAGTTCTTCTAATGTAAATAAATTAATCAGAATTGTTGACTTGGTCAGTAGAAGGCAGGCCTATAGGAAAGAGCAGGTTTATAATGAGGACAGGGTTTATGGTATGACACAGGCATATATACAGCAATTACCTGAACCATGACTGGAAGGAAGAGTGCCCATTTAAATAGAATAGCACATAAGTTTGGTTAGTTTATTTTCCTAAAATAATCTATTTCAGCATATTTTGATGTCTAAATGTTGTGATTTTTCTGCCTTTATCTGGGCTGATATGTTTGATGATACCGATCATCAAATTTTCTGAGGAAATGTACCTTTTTCCTCTTTGAAAAACAGAGCACTCGGGAGATGGTTGTGAAAAGTCTTGATCCGAGAATAATTGTGTCCCCGGGCTATGCCAGCCATTGCTATAGTTGAGTTCATCAACTCCTACATTATATAACCATATCTAAATAAACTTTTTCCCTCTTTGCACATAGTTATCACAAGAGCAGAGATCAGTGCTGCTGCTGTGTCAGGCTGGAACAGAACTATATAACTGTATTAAAATCTGTTTTAGTAAAATGACTAGAATCGTGGCTACCATGAAGAGACAGACTGTTTAATTGAATGACAGCCATGGTGGGTACCCATACCGTTCTTTGCTACTGTTGCCCTTTTTTTCTAGAAACCTAGGTTTGGTGGACATCTTTATTCCTGCTCCCTCTTCAGGCTTCCCTCTTGAGTCCTTGTTTCTAGTATGAAGAGGACAAGTGTGCAGCTTCTTGGCTGTGGCCCCATGCCTATCTAAGTGAGCTAGGGGATACCTGGGGAAGTCTCCACTGTGGTCTTCTGTGCAGGTACTGTTGATGCATTGTGCTTCCAGCTGTGGTGCTAACATTTGCATCACCTATGCTTGGCATAAGAGAAATAAGACTTGGAAGTATTTTACTGGGTGTTTGAAGTTCAGGGAAGGATGGATCCTCACCTTATTCTCTAGTTGAAGAATAATCTGTATGCTGGTAGGTCAGAGAGTATTGGAGAGTGCATCAGCAGCTGTGGGAAAAGAGGGCAGAAACAGAACGCAAGAGCAGAGATGAATATCTTAAGTTTTGAATGTTGGAAACCTTTCCAGGATTTGCAGTCTCTGCAGAGAAATCATGCAGCTAACTTTGCAGAATGGAATAGAATAGGGAGCCCACATGTTTAGTCTGCTTTCAGCATTCAGGTACACTGGAAGGAAGGCAGAGGTGTTGCATTGTCGTCCTACAACTATCGTTTGGATTGTCATGGTGAAAGTTTTTTATTGGCTTCATGCTTATAAAAAAAAAATCGCATTACTGAATCAGATCACATTGTGTGAACACCTCAGATTCTGGTCATATGTGAGTAAAATCAAGGAAAGATTTTTATATACTGCCTTGAAGTGCTTAATTATAACAATGAAATGTATCATACATAATGGTAACACCTGCTTGCAGCTGGAACCACTGTTTTGGTTTTAATCATTTGTTTTAGGGGAAGCATCAAATTGTAAGTCTCCAGAGTGTGTGGTTTAAGTGATATTACTGCCCAGAGGGACAGTATGCAATGCACAACCTTGAGATATTTACCGGTTATAATCATACCATATCATCTTGAAGCAACAGGTTTAAAACAAATTACTGCTGAGTTTTACAGGCAGTGGCAGTGAACAATAGAGGAGACTTCCTTAAGATTGGCACATTCTTTCTTCTTTTGCAGTACCGAAATGGAGTATTTTTTTTTAACTTGACTTCATTGCAAACAATGTTGAGAAATAATAATGAGAGTTACCTGCTTAGACAGTGTGTTTGCTCACATTTCACCTAATGGTAATGAAAAATGAGTGCTATTTTCCTTGCTTGTCAGAAACAAATTATTTAACCCTGATGAATGGGGAGTATGATAATGTAAGTTACATTTTTACAGCTGGTGATAGAGTTGTAGAAACTAATTTTCTGTGCAACTCCAGGACACAAATAGGCAAGGGATGCATTTCATTTAGTAGAAAAATTTTCTCTTACTTTGCAAGAGCAACTTGCAGAGCTTGACATCTACAAGTAAGTCCTGAAGCTGTTAAAGTTAACATTAGTCTTGAAACTCAGTTCGGGCTGTAGATTGACCCTAATTGTAAACAGTACGATGAAGCCTTTCAGGGCTGAACAATGGGTCCTCTCTCGTCATAGAACTGAACTCTCACCTCACAGGAATCTAGCTGTGAAGGAGCAGTGACTGCTGTGCTGTGAGTAGTCTGTTTGGCTTGATGACTGTTCTCAGATGATTACCCTGAAAACACAGTCATGACTACTTGCATGAACTTGCTTTGAACTAAAAACATGTTTATGCTTCCCAGTTGGTGCTGTTGTGTAATGTGAAGATGCAGACTGTGAAGGTGAACTAGTGTTGTATCTAGCTTTAACTTTATTATGTGCTGATTGAGCATATACTGAAAAGACCCCCATGATTTTGCACAGCTTACAAATAAACATAACAGAATCTGTCAGGTGAGGGATGGAAGTTTTAACATTCAGGAATTGGGCATGCAAAGCTTACTTGATGTCTGTTTCAAGCTGTTTTTACTTTACCAGGGCTAAACTCTACAAATGCAAACTAATAACTTCTTCATCTAGGATTGTGATCTTCTCAAGCAATTTTAATAAAGATAATTTTAAGTGAGAATGTAATGCTGCTGTTTAGAGAGCAGTAAAACTTTTCTATTTGCAAGTTGCCTACTTAATGAATTTCTGAGAAAGCTAAAAGATAAAGATGTGAGAGAAGCCTACCTTTAGGGCAGATCTTAGGAAGATTGATAGATACAGAGATAAATATTACTAAATGTAAGAAAGATTTAAACTGCAAAGGATTAAAACCAGTCTGAGGTAATAAAATGGATTTAGGAATAAAAATGGTACAAGATTACAAGAGAAGAGGGTGAAGTATTTTGGGAATAAGTTCAGTTTAACAGTAGAAAGAATGGAAGCTGATAGGGAAAGGAGGGGAGGGCTGCAAGGAAAGATAAAAAAGGGAAAGAATGATGTGATAAAGTGAGGAAGGAAAGGAAGTCCAAGATCCACTCGCAAATAAGACCACCAATACTAAAATGATTATCTGTTACTCTGGATGTGATGATGTTTTCACAGGCAATTAGTTTTGTGTCTTCAATAGTATTTAAGTTTGAGCCTAGTAAATAAAAGTAGCTTTAAGGAAAGTATCCATACTTCCATTCTTATGGCAATCAAAATATTGACAGCTTAGTAGACACCAAAGTGATAATTAAACCTTAGTGTGTTTCCTTCAGTCATGCTGCATGAGGGATGAATCAAACCGACCCTGTATTAAGTTTGTCTGTTACTTTTGTATGGCTTAACTTAGTATAAGTGTTTCAGGAGAAGAGAGATGAGGCAGTCAACTTCAGCTTTATTTTATTGATGTAGTTAATATCCAGTTCTTTCTAGATAAATATTCCTCAATTGACATGTATATTCATAAATGGATGTAAATACTGCCTTTGCAGTCTATTCTCCTGTTAGCAGTAGTAGTGTGCTGATTCTTGTGAACAGGTCAGACGGCTGGGCTAGATGATTGTTGTAGGTCTCTTCCAATTGACCTGCTCTGTTCCACTGAACATGTGTGCCCAGAGCACTTGAGTCACTGTCAGCACCTCTGAAGTGTATTCCTGGTTTTTGTTTGTTTGTGTCTTTGTGAACAACTTATACCTTTTGTCCCCTTTTCGGTCCGTCTTCAATCTGATATGTGAATCTTTGTGTACCTGTGTAAATTGAGCTGATGATTTTTGTAATTGCAGAACATGAATTATTCTTTTTGGTTTACCTGAGAAAAAATTATGTAGGTTATCTTATACTTTAATTCATGTGGAAGAGTTTCATGAGGATTAGTTACCTATATTTACATGCCTAGTAGTTTTTACGTAAAACGACAGCACTTCGCTATTTTGTGGATTTACAGTGTAGTAATCAAGTATCAACAGGTAGCAGGATGGATAACATGTTGCTGCACTTCACCAATACAGTACAAAGCTGGTGTTCTTTTGAGCTGCTGTGTAAGTAACTGTGAATGTCAGTTTTCAGCCAGCAAGTGGGTAGTGGCATTGCATTTATTGTTAATGTAAGCATGCAGCTACCAAATTGAAGAACACCCACCATGCGCTGTAAGTGGGTTTTGACTGAACAAATTGATGTTCTCCCAGCCATTGGCATGGCATTTGTTAAAAAAGAACAAAATATGTATAATTTCAAAAGAAAAAATAAAACTAACAGAAAAGTATATCCAAGTAGCTTAGTGTTCCAGGCAATGAAGTGTTTTCTTGGATGCTTTGGTCATGGCTGTGGCATAAGTCTTTTTGCACGTGTGCTAAGCTTTTGTCAGAGATGCTTCCTGGACTGCTGAGTTTCTTAACACAGAGCAATGTCGCACAGAACTGTCTTGCAATGGTAAAACATTTTTAATATGCTATTATGTTCTTAGGGCTTTTCTTATTCCTTGTATCTTTAGAGGTAACTGTACATCAAAGCTGTGTCTCACTGTCAAAGCATAGGGATTCTGAATTTATTAAGATTGTGGGAATCATTTGCACTGGCTGTTGTTATGCTGTGGGGGCATAGAATTCTGTCCTTTAAATGTTTCTAGAGTATATTTGCATGATCCTATCTTAACCTCAGGAGGATAAAAGCTGTATAAAGCCTATTTAAAACTTCACATATGTAATCACTCAGGGAACTCATGTGGGAGGCTGTGGATTCTTTTGATGTGGCTTTATAAAAAAGCCCAGTAGCCTTACAAAGGGCAATAGGAATCTCCTGTCACTCAAAAAGGTGTTAATGGCTTGGTATTTTCCACACCTATTCAAAACATCATCAAAATTGGAATGCGCTTTAGAAATAAACGTCTAGGGAAGAAACTTTAGAAAGATTGAGATTGTTTTTGTTCCAAGTGTAGCACTAAAATAAGCTGTTTCCAAGAAAATATGGAAAAAAGAAAATGTTTAGTAACTGCAGTTCAGCTTGCACATGAAAATGGCAACAATCGGAGTAATGTGGGATTTTGCTTGGTGCTCATAAAGAATGTAACGGAAATAAATGGCTCAATTTGTATGCATGTAGAGGCAGTAACTGGATAGAAATGGCTCTTGATTACAATAGACCTGAATGCATGAACCAAACAATTGGCCTTATATAGAATCATAGAATAGTTAGGGTCGGAAAGGACCTTAAGATCATCCAGTACCAACCCCCCTGCCTTGGGCAGGGACACCTCACACTAAACCATCTCACCCAAGGGTCTGTCCAGCCTGACCTTGAACACTGCCAGGGGTGGAGCATTCACAACTTCCTTGGGCAACCCATTCCAGTGCCTCACCACCCTAACAGGAAAGAACTTCTTCTTTATATCCAATCTAAACTTCCTCTGTTTAAGTTTGAACCCGTTACCCTTTGCCCTATCACTACATTCCCTAACAAAGAGTCCCTCCCCAGTATCCTTATAGGTGCCCCCTTCAGATACTGGAAGGCTGCTCTGAGGTCTTCACGCAGCCTTCTCTTCTCCAGGCTGAACAGCCCCAACTTCCCCAGCCTGTCTTCACACAGGAGGTGCTCCAGTCCCCTGATCATCCTTGTGGCCCTCCTCTGGACTTGTTCCAACAGTTCCATGTCCTTTTTATGTTGAGGACCCCAGAACTGCACACAGGATACGGTTGCTTTCTGGGCTGCAAGTGCACACTGCCTGCTCATGTTCATTTTCTCATCAACCAACACCCCCAAGTTCTTCTCCGCAGGGCTGCTCTGAATCTCTTCTCTGCCCAACCTGTAGCTGTGCTTGGGATTGCTCTGACCCAGGTGCAGGACCTTGCACTTGGGACAGTGAATAGTGTTGACCTGCAATAGAGGTGCCATCAAAACTCCGGCAAAGCTTATGATGTGCAAGCTGTTAAGACACAGTTGAACAGCTAAGAAAACCTTCTGGAAGTTTCCAGTTCAGGTTGGAGATAACACAAAATTTGTATCAGTTACATATGCTTCCCCTGCTGCTGTGACTCTGTATTACACACTTCTTATAAATAGGTAGGGTGAGCCCAAGGTCCTAACTTTCAGTGAGCATTTTCTCTAAATAAGTTTCAGATGTTTTAAAATGCCATTTCACCATGCTGCTATTGCTTTACCTGCTTGCTGCACTGTTTACTATATTGTGTCTGTGAATGTATGCACTTTTCCCTATTTGCCTTTTATTCTGCTGGTGGTGCTTACCCTCTGCCTTAACTGCCTTTTGCCCCATCTCTCTTTTATCAAAGTCATGATTATAATGGCATAAATCTGGGTGGACACACTTTTCAATAGGCATTCATAACCAATCTCCTGCCTTTAGATTAATTTTTACCCCGTCCTTCTTGCTCATTATTTACACTTACTCTCTTCTCCATGTCCAACTGCAAAAGCTCTCAGTAAGCACTCTGCCTTTACTGGTGCTCTTTTGTCTGGAGACAGCTGCTTCTCCAGAGACTGTGCAGATAACTTGCATATCCCAAGTCATCCATCTCTTCCTGCAGAATGTCTGAATGTTTTCTGAAAATATGCTTTCTTTTTTTCCCCTTTTCTTTTCTGAAAAGGTGCTTTTGGCCTATGCAGACTTTATGTGGTAAGTAATATTAGGGTTTTTTTCATTCTCCATTTCACCCGCAGATAAGTGTTTGCACAAGAACACTGTTTCATTAGGTTGTGTGTCCTGGTAGAAATAGTGGGGAGCTGAATTGTTGAACATGACTCAGAGAAGCACATTCAGAAGGTTCTTTGTGGTCTGCGGCAGAAAAGCTGACTGCAGCAGTTGATCTACAAGACTAAATCAACCAGTTATTTATGCAGAGGAAAGGGGTGTGCTTACAAGCTGTTAGCCCACTGTATAGGGTATGGCTGAAGTGATGTATCAGAAACGGAAGCACGTAACTTAAATATCTGCTCTATGCGACTGAATTGTTAAGAGAAAGAAGCTTAATATTTTGTACCTCTTGTGAAAAAGGAAGAACATAAAATCTGTTTTCAGCAATAAAAATACCTTGGAGGAAGTAAGAACACAAGCAAGAGAGAAATAGTTACAATGATGGGAAATCACTTCTTGGGTGTTCTGTAAGAGCTGTGTCACCGATGTCATGTTGGGTCAGCACTGCAGTGTTTTTTGGCTGTCTCTTCACACAATCACTTAGGAAGTCAGTTTGGTGAAAATGATTTTTAATTACAAAGATAAAAAATGTTAGTGGGACATGGGGGTTTAGCCGTGTGACACCCATTAATGCTAATGGAACTCACACAGCTAAATCACTCTTCACTTTTATGAAAAAGGTATCCTAGGGAGTTTACACAAAGACCTAGCTGTCTGTCACACAGCTGGGCTATAAATCATTGCTACTATGTGTACAAGTAACATAGCAGGAGAGACGAGCAATTCAGTATAGTGTCATTTTTTGTTGGGTTTGGTGGAAAGCCACTTTATATGCTTTAAGGCTCTAATTTTTCTAATGCTTTTTGGTCATTAGCACTTTGAACATATTAATAATCTGGAAGAGTCATGCTGCTGTTCCTTATGACAGCAAGTGACATGCTTACTCAGCATCTCTGTGGTGATTGTGATTCTAAGATAAGCTGTAAGGTTAAACAGAGCCTGAGACAGTCTTTCAGCTCCTTGCCTGATTCCCCTATTCACATTACCTGCATGTAATGGATTTTCTTCCTCTAGTGTTAAGGAAAATAATGAGAATTTAAAGCACATCAGCTGTTACAGGATAGAACAAGGTACAATATCTCTGTCTCAATGCCCTGAATCGCAGCAGTTAGAAGCGTCTCAAATTGTGAGTGCATAGCGCAAATACTGGTTGAAAAAACTTTGCAAGTTCCTCAAAATGAGTTGCTGTGTTTCCAGTTGGTTAAATCATTAGGTTCTAGAATGCTTTGCTAAGAGAACCACTGTTATATTAAGGCATATCTGGAGAGTGCAGGGCTTAATTTCAAGACGAAGTATGATCAGAAGATCAGTCATCTGCCTCTAAGGTACTTCTGCTTATAGATAGGTGTGATGAAATGCTTGGAACATGAGTCTCTGTTGTGTGGGTTTAGTCATGACCTATGTCAAAGAGGATATATTGTGTCTCGTGAATGTACTTCTTTGTCCTCCAGTCTGCTGGTCAGTTTATTTCAGAAATGCCAAGATACCCATGTTTTGGAGGTCCAGAGATTTTTAGAGCCAAAGTTACACCAAAAAGTATCTTAAAAAAACTAGCAGAAACACAACTAGGTCTGGCTGAATTAATTCCTGGTTCACAGAGAAAGTCTTTGTTTTGTTTTTGTAGCAGAATATCTTGGGGAGTGACGTTACAGATAGAACTCTACTTTCCAAAAACCCCAGCCCTCCAAAAAAAACAGACTGCCAGAAGCACCTGATGATGACCTGAGCCCAGGTTATCTTTTGTAGCTTTTAGGATTCATTGGTGCCATAAGCTTGAAACTAGCAGTTTCAAGTAGGTAAGAAAGGAGATTCCTGGCTGGTTTTCTGGTGCCCTGTTCTGTTACCCTGAGTTAGAAAGGTAGTACTGCTAATCACATCCTCTGGTATGTAGAAATACAGTGGTTTACATTATAGGATTTGATCTTCATGAAAACAAGACTTGCAGGGCTTCATAAGAGTTTGTTTAGCAGTGAAGATGTTGATAGCAGGTTATGTCTGCTGAGCTCAGGAGGTTTAAACTCAGCAGGAAGTTGTCATTTAGTGATTCTGTAATCTCTATGCCTTTCCCAGTGTGTATGTAGTCCCTAATTATGTGCTGGGCTGTGGTAAGACAGTGGAGTATTGTTTGCATCAACTTGAAACATTTGCCTCCCATGTATTTCCTTTATTCAGTGTACTGCAACATACCTTTTTGGAGTATGTGCCATTGATGTACAGGATTATTCTGGTCAGTGCTTTGTTGATAAACATTTCCCATATCCAAACTCTACTAATGCTTTAATTTGATTATAAATACATTCCTATAAACATATTTTCAAAACTAGTGTTGAAATAGATTTTATGTTGAAAGTGTTGGTTGCCTCTCCTGTTTTGCAAGTTAAAAATAAGTGAGTCACCAATAGATGTGCTTTGTTACCCCAGGTTCATTCTTTCATTGTGCTTTTTTTTATTATTGTGGTTGTTGCTATTACTGTTTAAATACATAGTATGTATATGTGTATATATATTTGTATATATATGTGTATATATACATGTGTGTGCATATATATATAGTAGATGTCCATGCGGTGGAAATGAATTATGTAGCTTCTGGAAACAAATGGAGGAAGGGGGATTATATAGGGCTGTTGAATTTTAGACTCTGCTCAATCAGCATCTGTCAATAACTTAATGCAGGTCAAAACCAATGAAAAAGTTAATTTCATGGCATCCAGCGAACTTAAAAGTGTCGAGTACTTTAGTATATAAATAGAGATATTAAAAATACAAATTTCAGTATAATGAAACCTCTTTTATTGGGAGATAATTCATTACAAAAAGGAGATGAAAGCAGTTCTTTAACATCTCATTAGAATTCTTCCTCTACATGTTAAGTCTGAATATCCAAAATCATTACTTTAAATGCCCTTTACTTTTTATTACCTTTTATGTCATTGTTGCTATATTACTAGGACTTTATTATTAATTTTTACTATTTTTTATTATTTAAAATTAAATTTGCAAAAGAGAAGTCTTCTGATTTTAAGCAAGTTTTTTCCTTTCTGGATATAGGAAGCCAGAGGTAGAAAATTAGAGAGGATGAATAAATCAATGATTAAGACAATAAATAGATTCTACAGGTTTTGTAACTTGGCTTGAAGCCACGATTCCAGTGGTTGCATTCATCCTTGACTGAGCAAGCTGCAGGAGGGGAGCACATGCTGAGAACAGTGGCATATCCAGTAGAAGCAGTAATGCAGAAGCACAGCTAATTGGAATTCCTGTAGGCTTTAGCAACAGGTCTGCAAAATACAATAATCAAGGTTCGACTGTGAAAACGTGTCACCTCAATGTTTGTGAGATGAGACAAGCTAGCTTAACATTACCCAGTTGAAAATTATCACTTAAAATATTTTTTTACAGTCATATGTAATGCAGCTGCTACTCCAGTGATTTATTGCAATTACTGCAATCAGAGCTGGCACTAAGTTAATTTCTCACTAAACTGTATGGTACATATATTTCTATAGGCGATAGTAGAGTGAAACTGGGTTGGTAGCGAATTACTTCATTTTGGTACAGCAGAAATGTATGTATTTACCTGAGAGGTATGTTTAGAGGTAGGAAAATGGCCATACAGAGTAAGTTTGCATAAAAACTGCTTTATACTTATATCTGGTAAAAGTTCTGGGAAGATGGAGCTAATTGAGTCAGCTATTTTAAAATGAAGTTGGTAGTGGTGGGCAGGGTCTAATAACAGCTGAAGATTTCATTCGGAAGGAGGGAATTGATGGTTCTGCTTGACATTCCACCTGTAAATTACCCTGTTGAAAAGAAAGATGGAAAAAAATATACTGGATGACAGGCTGATGTGCCAGTGCCTTTATTAAAATCTTCCTTATAGGTGAAGATGAGAACTTGGTTTAAACCTGCAAAGCATTTTGAAAAGTTCCACTATGTTATCCCTCTACTTGCTTACAGTGGAATAGTGCAGCTCCACTCTTCATTCTTTGATCATTATGTGGCTGACTAAGCTAAGCTCATAGAATGTGCAAGTGTTGTTCATGAGTGTTGTTACCATAACTGCCCAGTGGTAGTGATGGTCTGAGGATGAGAGAGGGGTAAGATGTGGAGGGAGAAAGTGATGGCTCTTAACAGGTTGCTGTATCTTTTTTCCTGGGGGAGGAAAGGTAAAGGGAGAAAATAAATATATGGGTTGGTATCAGAGCATCTGTATTTGTTTGCTGGGTGTGTTTTTGCTGGGCTTTCTCCTACTTTACCATCTTCAGCAGCAGCTTCAGTGAGAATACGGCTTCTGTAGGCTCCCTGTTTCCAGTTGCCTTTAAAGCATGGTATTTAACTGCAGCAGTAAGAGATTAGGCTGCTGCTCTTGCTGAGTTTCCTTTTATGTGGGATACCTGATACAACACTGATATTGAATAATGTATTACTGTTGGGTGTTTTAATAGAATTAATATATGACAGTACTGGGAATTCTGTAAGAAACAGTTTCCTTATCTTCCCTTTTATCCTCGGCTACCACAAATGTGACAGGCAAGTGTCACTTGGCAATGCTTTCCAAAACAGTGATGCAGTGGTGGTAGTACTTAGAAAAATTACATATTTCCGAGTGTTCATATTAGTTCTGATTTCAGTTTTTAAAAAAGCAAGCTTAATTTCTTTAACCAAAAAAGAATGGTTTAAGAAGATTGGCTTATCTACAGGCTGTTAGAGAAATATATACATGCGATTAGGTTTATGGATGTGAATGTAGGCGTGTAGAAAAGGAAGTAACTTTGAAGGAATATTACTTGCAACACAGCATGTTTTCATCTGATATGTGTAAGAACCCTCTGGATTTTTTATTACTTCTGGTAGTTGTTGCTGTACCTCAGCTGAAGCAGGCCTAATTAGAAAAGATATTAAGAAAAGCCTTCTCTCAGGGAATCTTTTTTTCCTCAGCTATTATATCCATCTTTCAGGAGGCATTATTATGCTATCAACCTAATAACTAATGTATAATGAAGTAGCTGTACAGTTCCTCCCCCTGCTCAGGCTGCGGCAGAGGGGCCTCGGAGCTCTGGAGCTGCAGTGCCATCTACTGAGGAGCACTGATAAATCTTCCAGCATCCAGTTACTGAAGTTGTAAATGATTTTTACAGTGGGGTGTTTCACAGTGCATATGTAAAGTGTCACTCCAATACAGCTTAACTACAGAAAGAATATAAATGCTACCATCAGGAGAGAAGTTAACACATGGTCTCTAGCCCTCTTTAAATACTTGAATTTTTCTCCCTAGAGTGAGATTTAACTGAACCTTGGAGTGGTTTTATATGTAGTCGTAAACTACAGCAGAATTAATTTTATGCTGCACTTCTCCCTGTTATTGTTTTCCCTAATAATATAAAATTTGGTCAAAATTTTTGGAAAACTATCTCTAGAAATAAAGGTAACGCAATTCCAGCATGTCTTTTAGTTAAGCCAAGCCTGAAATATATCTCTGGCAATCTATATTTAAATACTTCATCTTCTTTCACATGCACCAGGATCAGCAGGTGCTCAGAACAGTTTCTCATATGGACTTTTGTTGAAGCTAGGCCCAAATGCATTATTGGAAAATCATCTTCTTTTTTTTTCCTTCCCTTGATAAATTGCTAATCCTGAAAATTTCTTCCCAGTTTAGTAATCATTTATCTTTGTTCTCCTAGTTTTATGTAGATGTACTTTACGAAGAAAGTTGAACTTAATAGCTGCATGTCATGTTCCAGGATAATATGACTGATTGGTTTTACTTTTGAGTTAATGGCAAAACAGCATTTCACTTCCTTTGCACAAGTACAGATTTGAGAAAGATAAGGTAGACTTCTTGGATTTGATACTGTGTAATATGTCCTACTGCTTTCTTTTCCTGGGGTAATTACATAAAATCAGGGGGATCACCATGGAATAAGTGTGTGTGTGCATGGGTGTGCTGTGTGTGACTGCTCTATTATATCACATAGCAACCGTCAGATGGTGAATCAGAAGCAGACATGTTTGTCTTGGGTTATTTTCTCCTAGCTCTTCAAAAGGAGGAATTAAAACCACAGTATTTCACAGGATCAGACTCTTCAGGTTGGAATGAGCCTTGGCTTTGGGCTTAGTCCAGTTGGGCCTTGAAAAACTCCAGGGGTGGACATTGACCCAGCCTCTGTGGGCAGCCTGTTCCAACACATAACTGTCCTGAGAGTGAACTGAGGAGTTTCTTTTTCTTGCACCCAGTCAGAGTTTTTCCAGTTTCCATTTGCAAGTTTGGAGCTGGAGTACTGGGGCTTTTAGTAATCTGTGTGGTGGCTCTAACTGGATTTCTACACACGGTCAACTGTGTTTTCTGGCACCTTACAGAAACTGATGTGACGCTTGAAAATAAGTATTTGTCTTTTGTGAGGGCATGAATAGTGTACTAACTGATGCTTGGGAATTGGTGTAGATGAGCTGTATGTTGTAATTGCTTCTGAGAATGAAATTGGCTTAATTTTTGAAGTTATTTGGGTGTTCTTGTTTCACTACGTGGTGAAAAAGCTGTTTTAGGAATTTAACTTTATGTATTCTTTTAGTGTGAGATATAATACAGACATGGACATCTTATTGCTACACATTTAATGAAGATTCTGTATACTGTGGTGTCAGTGGCAGCGTGTTTTGTTTATTTAGGGTGTAGCTCACCTTAATATTACTTCTGAGCTAGTAGAAAATGCCTGTATAGTTTCAGAAATAATTACCCTTTATCCTTCACTTGTGCTTGTGTGCATCCATCCTGTGAGATAATGCCTTGGGCTAGTTGAACTGACTGCTACTTGTTAGTAGCAATGAGGAGACTTGCACTGCTTGCACTCAACTCTTAGTTGGTCTTTCTTCAAATTGATGAACTTTTGAAATTGTTAAAAATGAAGGTTAAACATTTACTATTGCTTAGAAACAGTTGTGTCCATTTCAGCTTCCGGTTCATGAAGGAGAGAGACAAAGGAGATAGCTTTTTCCAAAAGAGTAAAGCTAAGCTCAATAATTGAGTTCTTGAAATACCATAGCAGTTGCTTTTAGAGGATGCTTTTGAACTGTCAGTAAAACTCAGAAATGTATTCCTCTGCTCAGTTACTAGCTTCTCTAAACCAAAATAATTTCACCCTTCCGTGCTTTGCTCTTAAATTTCCGTTTCTGCTGTGTTCAAGCTGAATTTGCCTCAGTTGTGACACTTGGAAAGAAGACTGGATTTTAAGGAACTCCTTTCAGGATTGGCTATGTTCAAGTTTGGGAAGATGGAATAGACTGAAAATGACTCCCTCAAGCTCTGGTGCAGCTATAAATGGAGCTATTGTTAGACACTTGTGAAGGATATGGAAAATTATAATGTGAATAAGTGTTCCTGAAACTGGATAGCTGAATCATCATGGCTATTAAAGCTTTGGAGAAACAGAAGCTTCTAAACAGATGCTTTTCTAGAAGGCTTGATGTTATCAGAAAAACATCCATGATTTCGTCAAAAAGACAGTATTGCTGAAAGGTATTTGTTCTGTTCTGTTGGAGTAATCTGTTACACTGCAATGCAGAAACATTAATGACCCCTAACCCCCAGACAACTGTTATCAAAGTCTTGCCTTGTTTTCCGTTAAAGTATTTGTGTGGCTGGTGTGGGGTGTGTGTGTGGGGGGTTGATTTGTTTTATACTAAATTTCTGGCAGGATGCTAAATGCAGGCAAAAGTGATGTATTTGTACAGCATCCCTTTACTATAGGGATGCTGTGGCTTATGTATGGGAACAAAAGAGCAGGTTTGGAATGCTGAGGTAAGGGCTATGAGGTGCCTGTGCTTTTCATTAGTCCTCGCTGCTTCATTAAAGAAAGATCCAATGTTTTTTCATGGAAGCTATAGCTACACAGATATTGTGAGATAAGGAAGAACAGGCTTTCAACAGTAAGGGTTACTGAGCTGCTGGATCAGCTTATTTAAGTTGTGAGGAATTCCCCATTAACAGTAATCTTAAAGTCAAGAATGGGTGTTTAAGAGTTGTAATTTACTCAAATTAATTAAAGAGCTCAATTTTAGCGTTTTAAATTCCTACTGGGTGATCATATTTCAAGGTTTTGTTACTTAACAGGCCTAAAATGTTCATTAACACCAAATTTTACTTGAATGAATGAGAGCTTTAGTGCTATCAGAATAGTTGTACCATGGAAGAAGAAGGATGGGTGTATACGTGCCTAGCATGGCATAGAAACCCAGAGTTTTCCTCTTGAATAAGTGTCTCTTATTTCATAGTTTTTTCTTATCCTCATGTACCTTTTGAAGAAAGGCTTTGCTGAAGTAGTCTCCCTGGATGAAACTGTTGTTGATACGGTTTGACTGACAAAATCAGGAGTGACTCTAGTGACTCACTAGTATCTAGTGGTAACAGTTGTTATGGTTTTTCTTTAATGAGAAAACGAGGGTTTTTTGCATCTTTTACTATGGTGAGGTGTTAGAGCATCAAGTGCAGGGTGTGTTGTAAGTAGAACTTATAAGTAAGCCTGATAGGACTGCGTATGCAAATGGAATATGTTTTCCTTTGAGGTCCAAGTCATTTATTGCAATTATTTTTGATGTATTTTCTGTTCCAGACAAGTTTTGTGTTATAGAGTGGTTTCTTTTCTTTATGGATATCAGTCTTAAAGGAAGACTACCCTGTCATTGTCACTGTCATGAGAAGTTTCTTGCAGAATGTTGGTAGTCACTGGAAGGAAGGGTTTGTGTATAAAGTAAAAGCCTGAAGGAAATAAGTTTTCTATACATAACTGGTATCAGAAACTGAGTATATTTTGCTCTGAGCTTTCCAAGTCAAAACTGGCTGTGAGCAAGTACAGTGTATTTTATGTTTTGGATACCATTGGAAAGTGAAACTTGTGAAACGATGTGTTTGTAGAATATTAAACCTCATGTAACATCAAAGCACCAGCTGGAAAATTGTGTGTAGTTACACATGCACAATGAGATCAGGCCTGTGTGACTTTGTGTATGATGTGGGCTTAGGTTCGACAAGTTAATTTTGAGGCATTGTGTTCTTGTGGCACTTCACTATGATTACTTGAATTTTGTCTGGTTTTGTCCAACTTGGTTAACGTAACTGCTGTGTATTGTGTACTTGGAGAAGCATGGCAGAATTAACTCCTGCATCCTCAAGGCACAGATGGCAAAACATGGGGGAGCTGCAATAACCATTTTTTATACGTGTGGCTTGGCAACAGACCTACTACCCTTGGTAGGCTTCTTCAGCATTGCAAGTAATATTCTGCTGATTTGAAGTATAATTCCCCTTACAAAACTGTGTCTATCATTGGTGGTGCTGCAAATAAAATATAGTGTTTAATTTTAATGGCTATCCAAGTACTTTTCTTGTCTTTCTAGCCGTGTGAAGTTCAAAGGTAATGTGTTCTAAAACACCAGCTTTATAGTATTCCCTTCCATCATTTCGATTCTGGCTTATACCAAAGACTTAAATTTATGTGTAATAAATTCTGCAGGCAAACAAAACCCAGGAAGGACTAATGCATCTATAGAAAGAGATCTATATCTGTTACAGCTTTTATATATGTAACTGGTCTTTTTTGATCCTGTAGTTCTTTGAACTGTATCTTTTTGAAGACTAAGTAAAAAATGTATGAAAGCAAGTACTTGAGGTATATTTGGCAGATAAAAATAGCATTTAGAAAAGGTGTATTTTACTTGAAGTTGTAAGAAATCTTCCTTTGCACTGAGGAAGGAGGATAAACCCTTACAAGGTATTGCTCAACTTTGATGTCAGTCTTCCGTTTTCAATACCCCACTACTTCTTAGTGCTTTCTCTTCCCTCTAACAAGCTTCAACCTTCACTGGAAAAGCAAGTTCTGAGAATGTTGATTTGGCTTTGAAATCCTTTCTGTTTGCTTACATAGCAAATATCAGACCCTGCGTGTATTTTTAAGTGTTAATGGATGAATATGTTGACTTTTAAAGTAAGTTTACAACTAAATTTCTAGCACAAAGATCTTTATAAATCCTTTCAGAGATATCACTGAAAGATATGCAGACTCCTTGACTCATTCTGCTGTCCTGATACTAAAGTAAGAGTCATGTAGGGAATATCTGAAAGTGCTCTTTCTGTAAGGCATCATTCTCAGCCATTCCAAAATAGAAAGAATGCAGCACTGGTTTATGTTTGTTAGAAAAACAGCTCTAATAAAGCTTCTGAGACTTTTTTCCATTCCTTATGCTGCTTGTAGGGTTGTGTTTCACTGATATTGCAAAGTGTAACAGAGCTTTCTAGTTTTTTTTCATAACTGTACAGTGGATCCTTAGTATGTTGCATGTGATCAAGAAGAAATGTTAGCTATCTTGCAATACTGTGGAAGAAATTATATATATATATACACACACACACATATATATCTGTTGTACATAGAGAGAATTCCCCTGCTGGCTGAGTAGTATAAAAAAAACCTCTAAAAAGTCTCCCAAGGTGAAAACTTGTTATATTTTACAAAAATACAGATGTAGTTCTGTCATCATTGGCTCCATTTGAAAATCGGACTGTGCAAAGAACCTGTTGAGAGCCATCAGCTGTCACTGTACGCACCACAGTGTTTGTAATGTTAGTTACTTCTAGCAATAAGTAATTAGTGGATATAGTAAACTTGCAACAGTAGCTTTTGGTCAGTATGCCAGGGTTAAGAGTTAAATATGCTAGCATAATGCTCAAGGAGGAAAAAAAATCCCCCAAATTAATGTTTCCTTAGACAATAAAGCATTTGCAAAAATCATAGAATCACAGAATTGTTAGGGTTGGAAAGGACCTTATGATCATCCAGTTCCAACCCCCCTGCCATGGGCAGGGACACCTCACACTAAACCATCTCACTCAAGGCCTTGTCCAACCTGGCCTTGAACACTGCCAGGGATGGAGCATTCACAACCTCCCTGGGCAACCCATTCCAGTGCCTCACCACCCTAACAGGAAAGAATTTCCTTCTCATATCCAATCTAAACCTCCCCTGTTTAAGTTTTAACCCGTTACCCTTTGTCCTATTACTACAGTCCCTAATGAAGAGTCCCTCCCCAGCATCCTTAGAGGCCCCCTTCAGATACTGGAAGGCTGCTCTGAGGTCTCCATGCAGCCTTCTTTTCTCCAGGCTGAACAGCCTCAACTTCCTCAGCCTGTCTCCATGCAGGAGGTGCTCCAGTCCCCTGATCATCCTCATCGCCCTTCTCTGGACTTGTTCCAACAGTTCCATGTACTTTTTATGTTGAGAACACCAGAACTGCACGCAATACTCCAGGTGAGGTCTTGCAAGAGCAGAGTAGAGAGGCAGGATCACCTCCGTTGACCTGCTGGTCACGCTCCTTTTGATGCAAGCGCACACTAAAGCTGGCTCACATTCAATCTCATCAACCAACACCCCCAAGTCCTTCTCCACAGGGCTGCTCTGAGTCTCTTCTCTGCCCAACCTGTAGCTGTGCCTGGGATTGCTCTGACCCAGGTGTAGGACCTTGCACTTGGCATGGTTAAACTTCATGAGGCTGGCATCAGCCCACCTCACAAGCATGTCGAGGTCCCTCTGGATGGCATTCCTTCCCTCCAGGGTATCAACCGAACCACACAGCTTGGTGTCATCGGCAAACTTGCTGAGGGCGCTCTCAATCCCACTGTCCATGTCAGCGACGAAGATGTTGAACAAGACCGGTCCCAACACCGATCCCTGAGGGACACCACTCGTTACTGGTCTCCAGCCGGACATGGAGCCATTGACCACAACTCTTTGTGTGTGGCCATCCAGCCAGTTCTTTATCCACCGAGTGGTCCATCCATCAAATTGATGTCTCTCCAATTTAGAGACAAGGATGTCGTGTGGGACAGTGTCAAACACTTTACACAAGTCCAGGTAGATGATGTCAACTGCTCTACCCCTGTCCATGAGTTCTGTAGCCCCATCATAGAAGGCCACCAAATTGGTCAGGCAGGATTTCCCCTTAGTGAAGCCATGCTGGCTGTCACCAAGCACCTTGTTGATTTTCATGTGCCTTCCAGGAGAATCTGTTCCAAGATTTTGCCAGGCACAGAGGTGAGACTGACTGCTCTGTAATTCCCCAGGTCATCCATTTTCCCCTTGAAAATGGGGGTTATATTTCCCTTTTTCCAGTCATTGGGAACTTCACTTGACTGCAATGATTTCTCAAATATGATGGCCAGAGGCTTTGCAACTTCATTTGCCAGCTCCTTCAGGACCCGCGGATGGATCTCATCAGGACCCATGGACTTGTGCACATTCAGATTTTTAAGATGGTCTCAAACCAGCTCCTCTCCTACAGTGGGCCCAAGGTCTTCATTCTCACAGTCCCTGCATCTGCCTTCCAAGACTTAGGTGGTTTGGTCAGAGCCTTTGCCAGTGAAGACTGAGGCAAAGAAGCCATTCAGAACCTCAGCCTTCTCCAAACCCAGGGTAGCCAGTTCTCCTGAGAGCTTCCTGAGGGGGCCTACATTCTCCCTAGTCTGTTTTTTATTTGCTATGTACTTGTAGAATCCCTTCCTGTTATGTTTAGTACCTCTAGCTAAGTTTAATTCTAACTGGGCCCTAGCTTTTCTAACCTGGTCCCTAGCTTCTCGGACAGCATCCCTGTATTCTTCCCATGCCACCTGTCCTTGCTTCCACTTATTATAAGCCTCTTTTTTCATATGAATTTTCCTCTGGAGCTCCTTATCCATCCAAGGAGGTCTCCTGGCCCTCCTGCTGCACTTCCTTCTGGTTGGGATGCAACACTCCTGAGCGTGTAGCAGGTGATCCTTGAATATCAACCAACAGTCTTGGGCCCCTCTGCCCTCTAGGGCTGTATCCCATGGAACCTTCCTAAGCAGGTTCCTGAAGAGGCCAAATTCTGCCCTTTTGAAGTCCAGGGCAGTGAGCTTGCTGCACGTTCTTCTCACTGTCCTGAGGATCTCAAATTTGAGCATCTCATGATCACTGCATCCAAGGCTGCCCTGGAGAGTCACATTTCCAACGAGCCCTTCCCTGTTGGTGAGCACGGGCACCTCTTCTTGTCAGCTCCTCTATTACTTGCAGATGGAAGTAGTCTTCTACACAATTGAGGAACCTCCTGGGTTGCTTGTGCCGGGCCGTACCATCCTTCCATCAGATGTCAGGGTGGTTGAAGTCACCCATGAGAACAAGGGCCTGCGAGTGTGAGGCTTTTCCTATCTGTCTATGGAGGGCTTCATCTGCAGGTTCTCCTTGATCAGGCGGTCTGTAACAGATGCCCACAGTAATGCCCCCCGTTGCTGTTCTCCCTTTAACCCTGACCCACAAACTCTCTGTGGACTGCTCACCTGTCCCCAGACAGAGTTCCATACTCTCCAGCCTATCCCTAACATAAAGGGCAACTCCCCCTCCCAGCCTGCCAGGCCTGTCTTTTCTAAAGAGCCTGTAACCTTCCATTCCAACACTCCAATCAGGAAGTATGGGTTATTTTTTAGGGCTCTTGAATCCCATCGTATGATGCATACTGGATGCAGGTGATACTGTTAGGGAAGAGTAACAAAAACAAAAAACAAAGTAATTTGTTTAAATAGTCCACTTCATGATTTATGCTTGACATTCAGTGAAAGAAAAGTCAAGATCTTATTAAATACTTTGATTTATTGATAAGTAAATAGCATATTTCTAACTAATATGCAGAAGGAAGAAATATCAGAGGCAAAAAATATTCTATATATGACATTTCTAAGGCAGAATAGATTAGACATATGTCCCACAAAGACAGCTTTTCAGCTGCAGTCAAAACAGCTTTACAACAGGGAAAAAACAAATTAAACCCTCCCCAAATCCATCTCATTCACCTGGTAGTTTCATGGCAAGAGGTTGTCAAGGGCTACTGAAAGTACACTAACCTCCTTAGTAAGGGTTTTTTTTTTCCTTCAGAACTTTGAATAGTTAGGAAATGTTGGCTACTGTGGGGTTTCAGAATGTGGTAGTGATTTCAAATACTTCCAGCCTTGAATACTTAAACATCTACTGGTTTTATCAGATTGTTTATGTTATATCCCTGTTTTCTTACAATAATATTCGTAACCTAGTAAGTGTTAATCCATTTGTAGGATTAAATTTAATCCCTGTGTGCTGTGTTGATACTACCTCAATGTACCGGAGAGATGTAACAGTATTCATTTTTCATGTTTGTTTCTTTATGCTTTCAGTCTTAAGGCTTTAATAGGTATTTAAAGAAATATTGGAAGATGATAGGCTTGTATCTAAGCTGCACCCACTACAAACTTCTTTCAGCACTGACAGTTTGAATATGGTATGAAACTCAGTTTGTGTCTTGAATTCAGTTCAAGAGGCTCATTTTTTTTCCTACCTCAGCCCCCAAGTTGAAATTTTAGATAGTACACAGATATTTTCCTCCAAAGCCTGAAAATACAGAGCTAATTCTTTGTGCTTAAGAAGCCAAGGATGCTGTGAATTGCACCTCTGAGTCCTTTTTTTCACCAAGGCAAGTACCACTTCCAAGCACACCAATGTACACACACCTCGGTTGGTTGTGGTACTGCTTAATTTGATGATGTGTTTAAAATTCTTTTTCAATGATTTCTTCAGAGGCTGATTTGTTTCAGTGCTGAAAACCTGTTCATCTCCTGCTTTCCACTATGAATGGAAGTAAAGCTGTCCAGTGGTATGAAGTGATGTTGGCTATTAGTCTCTTTTTTGGAGAAGAAGAAAGTTTAAGTTAGCTTAAGAAGATCTTGAACTGTCAGTAATGTCATCTGATTCTATGATAAAAATTAAATACTCTGAATTTTTGGATGGAAATTATGTTAACTTTCATGTAGGAAGCACATTCTTTTTGTTGGCATTATAAAAAGATGTAAAAAACCAGTGATCAAAATTGATATGCAGAGTTGCTGTAGATGGTTTTGTCCATGACTAAAGTCGTGTCTGATTCCCTGGTGAAGATTGGGTATGTCAAAATACAGTTTTTTATTAGACAGCTTTCTTCAGATGGAGTATATGACAGTGGATGAGATAATGTAGAACTGGAGATCTTTGCTGTTCTTTGTCACTTTGAAACTTAACTGCTGTGTCATCTTGAGGTAGCATTACAGGAGCACAGTACAGTGTCCTGAAAGCACGTTCTCTGTGAATATGCAACCTGATGAAATAGGGTTTTGTGTTTTGCTGTGGGACATAATGTCAATCAAACACAGAAGAAATGAGACTTTCAAACATTCCTGGAACAATGCAGCCTGTCATAAAAGAAAATTCAATATTGAATTATTCAGAATGAAAATATTGAGCACAGCGATGCCAAATGAAATATTCTAATTTGAGAGTATCAGAATGCTGTTACTATGAAACACTTTCCTGTTGTCAAATTGAGTTTTCTTTTGCTTTTACCTGGTGTTCCATTATGTTAGTGCTTCAGTAGAAGGAAAATGAAACTTAGATATGAAATTTTTGACAGCATAGAAATGGTGAGTTTTAGGCTTCCTTTACTTTATCAAGGATGCTATTTATGAATGCGACCAGTGGAGGTTTTTAGGGGTGCTAGTGTCCCTTTGGCAATCTCGGTGTCAAACCTGACTGTGATCCCCTCTTCTGTTTATGGAGACTGATAAGTGGGGAGAACCCTCTCATGAAATTCAACACCATGGTGCTCAGTGGTAAAGATCTGAGGTGGTTCATTTTGGTTTGGTGGAGGACAGGAGAGGGGAGGAGTTGAAGAGAAGAGAGATTTTAAGGACAATAGGACAAGAGTTGCTCCTATTCTGTTCTGGAGCCAAAGCATTAGTATAAGTGATGAGACACAGTACTGGGAAAACCAGTTGTCTTGTCTTCTCAAAGATGGGTACAACTCTTACAGGCCTACTTCATTGGGTAATTTGCTTCCAAACCCCACAGTGTCTCTAGAAATAAGAGTTATGTTGCTGTATGGAAAGATGGAAGGTCTTGATTTTAGGCTTATTTGCAATGAGTAAAGAAAATAGTAATGACCAAATGGTTGATGTGCTTATTATTCATACTTAGAACCAAGTGTATTTAAAAAAAAAGCCTGTCAGAACTCAAAAACTGAAACCACAGTAGCTGACTGTAGCCCTGTAGTTACAGTAGTAGCAGGCACGCTCTATTTTGGTATTTATAAATGCCATTAGGTTAAATATCTGAAGTAGATAGTTACCTCAGCTATGAAGGAGAAATTCAAGTAGATTGATCAAATAACTGCCCTTGTGGCTCAGCAACTGAACTCAAAGGTGTGGGGAAGCATTTTGATTTCACTTGAGAAATCAACCATGGGGTTTTATTCTACCATGTTCTGAATAATAATGTTCAATAAATACAATCTTGCCTTTTTTTTGTCTAACAAAAATCTCCACAGTGGGTTGAAGTGCAGTTGGTTACCAATTAAAAGTAAAATGGCAGTTTGCTGCAAACAGCAAGATGGTTGCTTGTATCATAGAATAAAACTCAAGCTTGAATGAACAACATCTAGGAATATTAGAAATGTTAGGATTTTGATCGTGAATGTTTAAGAGTTCTCTTTGGTATTTCATTGAACCTTCTAGTGTGGTTTATTATATGATCAATGCTGATGTCATTGATGAATATGAAGATTGCTATTTTCTTTTTATCACTCGGCAATAGAGTTTTGTGTGTAATTTGCTGCTTCATCTCTATTGTAAAATAGATCAAGGAAAGTTTTCATTAATCTTGTTCTTTTGGCTGTAGCAGATTTTCTATGGGGTGAATAGCCATCAGTGGAGGCAGTGCATTAAAAAGAACAATGACAAAGAAAATGTCATTTTCCTAATTGCTTGGTTGCAAAATGTGTTTGGAATGGTGAAATGATCAGTTCTGTATTACAAGTTTAACACTGAAAAATATGTCAGATATGCAATTTCTGCTACTTTATTTGCTATTTCCTGTCTCTTCAGAGTTACTGTTTAATGAACAGGAGTGGCTTGGTCTTGTTTATTAAGCAGGTGCTGTCTTGTTTGGATGCCATCATAATTGAAGAGTAACTTTACCCATTCTTTACATAAATGGAGGTCATTTAATGACTTCAAGCTGAATAACAAAACCAGCTGTGACTGCCCAGTGCAGTAATGATTTTTAAAGCCTTCTTCACCTGCTACCTAGTGTCTTAAGTATTAATTTTAATTACCAACTTTGAAGCTTTCTACAGTCATAAATGTCAACTTTCCCATTTCCCACCATATTTAGCAAACTATTTAAACAGTATTTCTGGGTTAATTTATTTGGTTGCTTTGTTAATAGATTGAAGGCAAGTTTCATTCAAAGACAGAAATTTTAAGGTCAAGGCATTACCTTACTGGAGTGATCATCATCTTCCTCTGAGCCCCTCAAACCAGCTTGCTTTCCCTAAAATGCAAATTGGTTATGTGTTAATTGTATGAACTATCAGTAGAGGGTTGGGTTTAGTCTGGCAGATTGCACCCTTTAAAGTTGAACTAGTTAGTTTATACTTTATTAAGTTGTTAATATTCTTAGTGTTGTGCCAGTGGAAGTTGATGCTGTGAGGAAAGAGAAGGCAGCAATGCTTACTCTTTCTTTCTACAATGCAGCCACAGTGTCTTTCTCTTTTATCTATCCCAGAAGGTAGATTAAGCAATAATGGGTTGACTTATATGTTCATATTTTTTTCCCCTTGACTGATTGCTAAGCAAAAACTAGTAAAACAGGAAATAATTCAAACCAGGCTTCTTCCTGTTGCTTTCTCAGGCTTTGTGATTAAATAAATACACAGGCTTAAGGTGAATGAAGCACATTAATCCTATCTGCTGTTTCTAGTGTGGCTTTGTAGGTAGCTAATGCCTTTTGAATTTGGCTTTCCTTTATTAAATGAACTGTACTGGATCAGGTAAAATTTGATACTGTATAAGTAATCCTCAGAGACTTTTTTTAACCTAAGCAATATGTTGGAAATACGCATGGATTTTTTCTGTGGTTGGACAAGTTTTTTTGTTGTTGTTGTGGAAAAATGTATGTAAATGATGTCACGGTGCAGCGTGGGGATAATTTTGCAGAGGAATCAGTGATTTGTCTGCAGATAGAAGACATTTAAGAGATATTTCAAGTCATCTCCAAAGTGCTGTTTGAGGTGTGATCAGGGCCAGCTTGGTATAGCTGGGTATACTTCAAAAATAATGTTTGAGTAAGTTTCAGAGGACTGGAAGGACACAATAACATACAGTGTGTAAGAGAGGGTTTGTTCTTGGTAGGGGGGTAGGAAATACTCTGATTACATCCTAGCTACTTTTTCAAGTATTTTGATACCATAATAATGATTGACACTTCGCTCGTGATAGAGGCAACAGTAATGAGTAACATATCTCCTGAAGAATTCAGTTTTAACTGGAGGTGGTACCTATATTTGACATGTAGCCAGGGGTTGATTGAGTGCCTAGAGAGCAGTTGAAGAGTAAGATGTTACATCCAGGGGGTGTTTAATTCCACTGTGTTGATGTATGGTTTCTTAAATGATGATGCCTTATGTTAAGATTCTACTTTCCTGGAGTACTGCTTCTGCTCTGCTGCTCTAGTGTAGATATTGAAGGGAATGAAGAGTTAATTGTTTGGGTTTTTTTTTGTGAATGCAGAAGCTACTGACTTGAACTTGAAACTGAAGAGGTGGGGGGGGGGGAAGCTACACGCTTATGATGCGCAGTGCGATTCTCATGATTTCTTATTCCCCTACAAGTAATAGGACAAGGGAATAGAGTCCATATATTAGCTTGATTATGAATTGATGTGCAGATTGAGCCATTGCAAGTAGAAGTTTTTGAGGTATCCAAAGAAAATATTTTATATTTGTGAGACCTCTGAGAAGAGATATCCTGAACTCAAAGGATTTAATAGGAGATTTTAATTCTGATGTAGGAATGTTTCATGCAGTCTGTGTGCACAATGTGGTAGCTGTTCACTGGAGTTGAATACTCTGTAAAAATCAAGGTTCCTTAACTCAGTGTGAGACCAGCAGGAGACCTTAAGAAGGAATAAGAAAGTGAAGCAGGAATCCACTGGCAAGGCTTGAATTAATCAATTTTTTTCTTGTTGAAGCAAATCTGTTCCTGTTTCCAAAGGAGAAGAAAGCTGTTTAAAGATCTTAGAATAATGTCATCTCTGAATGGAGAGTAAACTCACAGGAGAATAACCTATTAAATAAAAATCTCATGTAAATCTGGCATCAAGTGAAAACTGCTCATCTTAGTTGACTGTCTGCCTTTGAACTAGAAGAAAACTCAAGGAGTAAATGCCCCTCTGGCAGTTTGGATTACTGAATACAATTATGTTGACCAGTTGTAGCGTTGGTTATATGCAGAGTATAAACCATTCCTGGCTGATGCTCAGCACCTTAATTTACCACTTTATGATTGTTCTAGCTGATGTACATTATCCTAATCCCAAATTGCAAATCAGTTCAGGCTTGTTTGCAGAATGGAAGGAATTCCAGACGGTCTTTCTTTAGCAGCCACCTTTATAACTCTCCATCAACCTGATGCTTACCCAGGTGGAAAGCCACTTCCTCAAAGCAATGGAATTGAATTTTTTGTTAGACTATTAGGATCTTGCAGTTTGTTATTGATAGAGCTCACAGAATATTTTAATGTTTTTGTGTTTTCTTTGAAGAATACTCATTGTAGTCACAAGCATTGTACAAACAACTTCTAGGTGGCTGTTTAAAGAGAAGTGCTCTTAAAAATTGGGTTTAAAAAGCAACACACATTATTTTTATTCAAAGCAAGGCACAAACACTTTAAATGGATATATGTAGGTTTAACACGAGCAGCCGTAATACGGTATTTTATGAGACACAGTAAAATTCTGTCTTTATGTTGTCTAGGTGCTAGTAATAGGATGTATTAAAGTACTGTGGGAGTTGATGTGATTTAAGACTGGGGCTAAACAGGGAAGAAATGCATATGGTCAAAAGATAACTGTATGTGGAATCAGACTGTGAATTTGTATTAAACAAAAGTTGTTTAATCTTACTGTTTATTAATCAGCTATTCAGTTTTTATTCCTATAACTTTGTAGTGCTTCACTTCAGAATTGTCTGCATTGTGTTCTGCCTGATATAAATCTGTTGTTCTCATTCTTTTCCTTGTAAAATGAAAAAATGTTTCTTCCACAAAACATTTTAAGAGCATTAGAACATGCTACAAGTTTATGATTTATAAAGCTCTAAAATACTTAGAGCCCTTTATTCATAAGGCTTTAAATGGCTTAGGACTTAGTTTTAAGACTACTGGATTACATGGCACCCTGTTGAGATAGCTGGGAAATTAAACTGTAGACTTGCATGAGTCGAAAGGGTGAAAAATCTGGAAAAAAGTTATTTATAATGTTCCAGTTTGGCTTGGCCCAGTTCAGGGATTATAAAGGAGGTAGGAAAGTAAAGCTCCCTCCTGAAGGACAGGTTCTGGGGTAGAAGGTATCGCCCTTCAACACATCTTGGAAGTCATGGCAAAAGGTCTTTTCTCATCCTAAAATGTAACATACTGGGAAAGGGATGTGGTAGGGGAACATGGGCCAGTCTTGAAGCTGCTTTCTGCTGGTTTGACCTATAAGGCTGGAACAGATTCTGGCTGCAGTCTGTAAGGAGTCCCAGCCTCTGGGGAGGCTGCCCAAGGCTGCCAGCAGAGGTAAAGGCACTGAGTGAGGATTCACATTGTTGTGCATTTGCTGGAGGACCTGGTTGGGGCTTAACCTAACCAGGTTTATGCAGACCAAAGTAGGACATGGAGCCACGACTCCCAGTTCAGTGATGGGTTAGATAAATTATGAAATCGAAAGAAACTGGAAGGTGTGGGGGAGAGTGGAAACCTTATTTAAGCTACCAGGATTCCTGTAGTATGCTTGTATGCCATCAAGATTATTTCCCATCCGTGACAGAAGAAGAACTGCAGATCTCGCTTTAAACTGTGACTGCAGCTACTAATATTTTTACAGAATTGATGAACAATAACAGAAGCAAGCACAGCAGTCTCCAGAAAAAACTCTCTAGGGTGCATTGTCTCAGCAAGGCTTGTTTTCTAAAGGAGTGTTTTGAACACAGAAATCCGTCAGGCACAGAAGAATGCTTTAAAGTATTTTAAGTTAGAGTTGTATTTACTGGAAAATCTTCCTGAAATGCCTTGGATTAATTCTGATCCCCCTCCTCCCGTGTCAGTTCTTGGTATTCAGGCTGGAACTTGTGCTAATGTGATAAATTTAAAGTATTTTTTAAAGTGGAACAGCTATTACAAGAGAGAATCAGCATTTATTGGGTACCCTATACTGATTGCTGCAGAACAGCCATTGGTGAAGTGGGGACTACAGAGAGGGGCACAAAGCATACCTACAGTCTTTCTCATGGATTTGGAAAACCAGTAAGTGGAAACAAAGCAAAAGCCCACTCTTCATGGTGCTTGCTTTTGCCGTATTTATACTCCCGCCAACTAGCAGCAGGGTTGCAATGAAAAGCATAGACTGATAGCATTATTATGGATAAAATAGACGTTTCCAGAACTGGTCTTGGACATTGTGTGGCAGATATATAAAAGTGATTAAATCAGGTCAACAAACTGCTCTACTTTCATTATATCACTCTTCTTTGCTATTCTGCTGGGTTACAGATGCAGTACAATGCTAAGCTTAGACTGGCTGTGTCAGCTCTTTGCCCAGGATTATTCAGTTACAGGTATTGTATAGAGCTGCTGCTGAAGGTATTGAGTCCTCTGCAAAAAAAATATGTGAATTGATATAATTTTTTAAGGGATAAAATGAGAGCCAGTGGCAGCTGGTGTGAAAGTCCTTTGGATTTATCTGGGTAAACTCTGAAATCTGAAAGGAACTTACTTACGTTCTTTAGTCAAGAAATCGGTGCCTGTTATGGTTTGTTTGTTATTTTGTAGAGTGCATTTCTGGTAATGTGTAAAGCTTTCAATGAGAATTGAGGTACCAGGTGTCCTATTCCCAAACCTTATTTCTCTACTGTGCTGCTGGTAATTGGAAGCAGAGCACTGGATTATGTGGATGATTGGTCTGACCCAGCAGGGCAGTTCTGTTCTTGGGTAATGTGAACAAGATGATGTTTAGTCCATGTGGGGAGTCCTGTGAAGGTAGTCCTTGTGCTGTTTTCTTTCATTCATAGAGCACAAAGTGAATAAAAACTTGAAAAAACCCCAAACCCTTCCAAATTTTGTGCCTGGTAGGAAAAAAAAATAGTAATTTTGTGGCTTGTTATTTTGGTAGACCTTTTTATTTTAAATAATTATTACAGATAGACATTTTAAAATGCTGTAATCTAAAGATGACTACTACTAACAGCAGTGAATTTACATCTGTTGGTCAGAATAGAGATGAACTTCTCTTACAGTGTCACTCCTGGTTTTCTTCCTGGAAATATGATGCAAATTGGTGGATCTGTAACAAAAATTCCATTTAAAGCCATCACAGTGCTGGAGGTGGATGTGGTAAAAACATGGAGTGGCTGTATTAAATCATGTATCTCTTTGCCTCTCTGAAATACTCCGAAATGATGTACAGTTAGTGTCTTCTGAATGCTACATGAATAAGCTTGCAAAAGGGATAAGTAAGCCATTTACGAGAAACATAGGGTGATCTTTAAAGGATTACTGTCTTGTTCACTGTGTCTGGTTTGGTATTAGTCCCGCTGGACTCTTCTAGATGCCCCTGGGTGCTGCTATTAGCCTTATTATGGTTAATCAATATGAAATTTATACTGTAAGTGGACTTCATTAGATTTAAAATTTCAGACTCTATCCTGTGAAGAAAGCCAGCTCTCTCCCTAAGGAGATGAAGAGGAATTACTGTCAAGTTTGGTGCACAAGAGCAGATTATAAGAATCTGGTGTTGTGACACATGATAAATAGCAGGAGTGCTATAGATTTCGGACTAGGGAAGGTGGCATTATGGGGACCAGGGACACTGACTAAAAGCAAAAAGGGAGGGGAAAAACTCCTCAAAACCTATACTGCTAACTTGGTAGCTTAGGTACCCCCTAAATGATTTGTTTGTAGTCTTTTTCATGCCGCTCAATGAAGGAAATGTCCAGTAGAACTTTGAGTATTGGCTGTGTTATTTCTCAGTTAACCTTTTCTAAATTATGTTTGAATAAGTTGAATAAGAAAGTAAATATAATTTGTCAAAGTTAACATAGAAATTATGGAGTAAGATGCTACTGGAGTAACACAGAAGCAGATCTGAGGCAGTCCTATCTTGGGTATAGCTGAAGTACAGCTAAATCCCAGCTAGAAATCGGAACATGCCCTGCTGAATTTGCTTTACCTGTAAATGTATCCACTGGGAGTATTTCGTTACCTGGAATATAACTTGAGTTTCTTCTCTTTGGTTCATATTGCTCTCCCTAGATTAAGAATAGCACTTCAGTAAACACTGCATCGTTATAATGAACACATCTTGATTTCTGCTCTGAAAAGTTTGGCTTTTGTCTTCATTACTAACCTAATGCCAATTAAGATTGTAATTATGGTTGCAGTCCCAAAGTACTTCATTCTAACTGAATGCCTGTTAAAACATTGCTATTGCTTTGCCAGGGTGTACAATTTGTGCTCAGAATTATATAGACATAAGAGCCTAAAAAGAATTTAAAAACCTTGAATTAGAATATCTTGAAAGTTATAGAAAATAATTTCCTATTTTGTTCTTAGCTGTACTGTGAAATGAGGAATAAAAAGGAAGTTTCCAGTTGTACTGTTGGGAAATGCAGTTATATTGTCTCAAGCATGAACTTCATGGTGCCATTATGATGATGATTAAAAAGCTGTTGGTTGATTAAGATAGCATACTCTTAAACTTAGGATTTTTCAAAGATCAGCAGCATCACACAGCTAGGAATATGTTTCTGAAAGCTGCTTGAAGTATTTCTGGTAATGTTTTCCAATAACAAGTAGCAGATGTTTGCAAGTAAAAGGTCTCTTTCTGAAATGTATTTTTCTTCAAGTCAATAAAATTTAAGAGGGATAAGAAGCACTTGTGTGGCTTTGGAAGACGGGGCCCTTAAAAGTGATTTGGGGCTCTTGTTTTCAGGATAAAAACAATTCAGAATTGGAGACTGTTGTTTACATGTGATACTGGATCATAAGCTGCAAACCAAAAGCTGCTTAATACACCAAGGACCACGAAAATGTAAGTAAACTGAGAAGATTGAACGTGTGTGCGGTTATTCAAAGGAAGAAAAAAAGGATAATGAGTTTTATGGTGTCAAGTTCCTGTTCAGGCAGGGAAATCAGCTTTCCTCTAGCTTTAGGACATAGCCTTCCAATCTATGTCCTTCACTGTCTACCTCTTAGAAACATTCTATGGCTGCTGGTGTTTATTATGCTTGTGGCATAGCTAATGTGCAAAAGGAAAACACAAAGCAGGAGAATATGCAGCTAATTAACCTTTAGATGGAGCTGTTTCTCCTTGGATGGTGTGAAGGTTGCAAATACTCAGTGTACCTAGGAAGTAAAGCAAGACTGATTTGTGCTGCAGTTCAAGAATAGATTTAAAAAAAATTCATGCATGCTTATCACTGCCAAAGAAAGGTGTTTCCTATTTATACCTGTTAAAATATTTATTAAAAGATCTAAATATTGGTAAAGAAAAGAGTTATAATAATATTTTGGAAAATATGCCAGTATATTCTATATAACCCAAGGTGGGGGGGTAGTTTTGTGGTATGAAGAAAAAATGAGAATACTACATGTAAAAATGTTACACAGTGAGCTGAGCTTCTGAGCATTTATAATTTCCCTTGGAGATGAGGAAAGGTTGTTTTTTCCTCTCTGAGCAGCAGTATATTTGTGGGAGTAATTCTCAAAAGCATAGAGCAGTTTGTTTCCTATCATGGTTAGTACAGGGTCTTTGGTTTGTTTTCTTTCACTTGCAAGGCTTTTATGGTTTTTCAGCATTAACTCCAGCATACCCAAGGCAATTGTGTTTTTTGGTCTTTGGGAAGATGTTTAATCTACTTCTCAATTAAGTGCCACTTGAGAATGATGTGTTCTCTGACCTGTGTAGTTCCAGGTCTCTGCCCCTGTGCACGACAAACCTGCTCAAGCGGCCCACAGTTGCAGTGGTGCCCACCAACAGCACATCAGCTACTCCAGAGCATGCAGTTAATCTAGCCTGCAGGTTTTTTGCTGTTATGAAATTTGGGCTTGGCTATTTTTTCCAGCAGCACTAGCAACCTGCTTTTGCCTTTCATGTGCCACTTTGTTATGAGTCACGGGCTTATTCATGATTTGATGAGGGAGCAGAATCATCCCAGAGATCATTTGGATTGTTGACCTGGTGGCAAATGAGCAATATGTCGAGCCCAAGGACATATCCCTTTTTTTCCTCATACAGCTTGAATTGTTAAGAACAGAACTGACCTCCTGAATACATGGAGACCAATACTGGATCTCCAACAGTGGCATTTCTACTACTACAGTTTAGGGAGATTGTGTGAGCCTAGTCACTTTTGGTTATCCATTCTCCTCACAGTCCTGCATCCACACTTGATATATGAGAGATGTTAGATACATCTCTACCTATTCCTTTTACTGTGTATTTGTAGTGCAGGATTATACAATTAAGTCTGTATTCAGACAGATGTGTCACCTTCATGATTTTGGAAGTGTTCATTGTATATCCCCCTCAGCCTTTCCAGATGGAAGAGATCTAACTTCACAGCCATCTCTTGGAAAAGCACTTGTGTTCATCCCCTTGGATAGGTTGAGTTGCCTGTCTCCCACTACTGTATCCTTTTGAGATAGAGGCCAAAACTGTACCCAGTACTCATGATATTCTGTAGTCTGGTAGATATGTTTTGCCGTTGCCACTACATAGCAGCATGTCTTGTAGCTGCCTGCCAGTGCCGGGTTTTGGGACTAGTCTCGGCCTGAGCTGCTTTTGGCTTGTTCTTGACAACTGTCTGTGGGCAAATAGCTATTGCTTGACCTTCTGTACTTCTGAGATGAACATTTTTGGTGTAGGCTTGAGGTTGGATGTTCCTTCCTAGCAACCAGAAGTCTGTTATGGCAGATGGGGATACAGGGAAGCTATTGTGCAGCTGCAAAAAAAGCAACCAAACAAACCCAACGGGCCAAAATGGCAAATCAAAGGAAAAACCCCAAACCCTTAACCATCTGTTGGAAGTGCACTAATTTGTGGTTCTGTTGTTTCCATTTGTCATCTTCTTTGAAATAGCATTATTCTTGAACGAAGATGGGATAATCTCAAAGCAGTAAGAAACCAGCAATCTTTGGGCTGGAGGCAGATGCTGTGAAATTCAGTGCAAACATATTTAATGATATTTTAAATTATTTGCTTAATAAGTATTTAATCATTAAACAATTTTAAATACAAACAATATTAAACTTTAAGTGTTTTTAAATTATTTGTTTCCAGGTCACTGATGTTTTTGGGAGCAGCACATAATGCATTAATAAGTGACTGAGACATATTCTTACAGAGAACTCTCCTGCTTACTGTTAGTTACTGCACTGACCCTGTCTGGCCAGTGTAGGTGGAATAGAACTCGTTCTGTTGACTTTAGGATAAGCAGAAAACTATAGCGGTACCCAGTCTTCTGACTTATGCAAGTTTGTTGGTTAGGTTCAGAGTTAATATTTATTTAGGCTATACTGAAATAAAAGCCCTGCCCAACCAAGTAAACCACAAACCCCAATAAAGAAACACCCCAGACTTGCTGTTGAAAAGGTCTGTCAAAGATATAGATGATGAAATGAAGGGAATTGTGTTCGAACTACTTATACTGAAGTTACTAAGGTTTGCTTAATTTCTTTATGTATCGATACCACTTTGATAACTTCAGGCAATGTTTAGAATGAGCTAAAACATTTCATCTGCTTTCTGTTGATTTAGATGAGAATGAGTATTTCATGGAATCGTAGATCTTAATAAATCTATTTTTATTGAAAATGAATTTTAATAATCTAAATATACTAAATACGTTTAGCTCATTGCTTGCTCTTCATTAAGACATGTCACAAGGGACAGTTAACAAATTTAAGATGATTGATTCCCATATGCTTTCTAATAGATGTCGTTAACACCAGTGTCTTTAAACAGCATGATTCAGCAGCACGCAGAAGGAAGAAATTCCAGTTTGTTTACAGCTTTGTAGAATGAGTCTTCTGGATAGCTTTCATCTGGTTCTTCAGCATGGCAGTCACTAAGTGTGTTTATTAGCCACTGTAAGCTTATTTGGAAGCTTCAGTTGTGGTCAAACAGCCTGGATGGGCAGGTTGTCTTTCTGTTCTGGTCCTACCAACTGAAATCTGAAGTGGGAAGTTTTAAGTGCATCAGAAACAAAAATGAGGAAGCTGGCAGCCTGAGGAGTAGAAGGTGGGTTGTAAGAACTGTGTTCTAGGGAAGCAAACAGCTTGTCACATTAGTATTGCAACTCCCCTGGCCCTGCAAGGGAGGAGCAGAACCACAGTATGAGAAGGCAGTACCACACTGCAGAGTTTGAAGAAAGCTAGAGGACCATGGACTGGTTTCCCAGGCATTCAAGAGTGTGGCTTGATGGGTTTCCTCAGAAACCAGCCTCCCTCCTGTAAGGGAGGAACCCAGGACTTGTATTTGCACTAATTTGATATTGGTTCATAAATACCAGTCTTCTCTTTGTGAAGTAAGCTTTTAATAGCAGTGGATGTTCACAGTGTAATAGTCATGAAGTACGGTCTGTGGTGCTTACAGAAGTAAACAGAATCCAGAACAGATGAATAGAAAATAAGTGGTGGAGAACAGAAATTATGGGCAAATTAGAGACATCAGCTTCATTCACTAACACAAAGGTAAGAAATACAATTTTTTTTAGGGATTAAAGATCTTAAACTGTCTTGCCCGTTAATATCAAACTCCTGCAAAGAATGAATGTTGCCCAAAGCCAGTGATACAGAGGAGTTACATCAGATTAATCCTAAACTTCTAATGCTCTCTGGAAACTAACATCAGGGAGATATTGCTAGCAACTCCAGATAGCTTGAACCAAAAGGCACTGACGTACATATTATTTTCTGCCTAACTGCCAGCGTGGCCTGTCATTACATACCTTTGCTTGTGTGTTACCATGTCTGCCTTTGTTTAACACCTGCTCCTCTCTTGACTTTCTGAAGACCTCCCACAACCTGATTCAAATATTCTGCCTGGCTTCTGGTTAAGATTCCTGCAGGCTGAGATAAAGCTTTATTAGTTTCATTAGACTTGCATTACAGAATAATCAGAATCATGCTAACAAATCCTCTCATTATTGCTGTATAAATCTTGCATCATAGCTGCTTGTTTCATATAGTGAGTATCTGTATGTTCTGCAAAGGCAAGAGGTAAATAAATCTTTGCTGGGTAAAGGCCTTGTCAGGCTTGTGTGTATCTCCAGACAATCCTGAAACTCTTCTACTCATACTTATCTCCTATGAATGAAGTAATTGAGTAGCTGTTTCACCTGTTGTCTGGCAGCATCCTGTAAGGTACCTAGTAATTGTTTGGAACAGGGTGTAATGGGAAGCATCTTATAAAGCACAACCTGTGAGTAACAGGCAGAACTTTCTCTTTTAAAATTCTTTGTACTGTGAAGGGAACACCTAAGCACTTCTAACAGGTATCTTACACAGATATTTTGGATGCTGCACCTACATTGTTGTAATTAAAGAAATTACAGGGTGACAGGATGACTTGTAACCTAAAAAAGAAATAAAATGGTCTTTTGGTATGAGAGCAAATTAAAACCACTTTCAAGTGTGAACATTTGGATGAAAAGCAGAGAATCAGGCTTAGACTTGTGATATAAAGGCAACTGCAGTTTCAGTTAGAAGTACTCAGTAATAATTTGACTGTTTAAATACATGTGTGACTTTAGCAACAACATTTTTCATACACTGGTGATCGCTGTGATGCATCAACTTATATTGCGTTAACTACTGTGAAGTTAATCACGTTTTGTGCTGTGCTTACGCATCCTTGTTCTCTAATCAGCGTTCCTGCAGGTTTATTCTAATGTTGGATCATTTTTAGCAGGCTTTTTTTAGTATTTATGGTTCTAAAGATGCTTCCCTGCTAATTTATTACTTCTCACATTTGCCAATGAATCCATGTGGGTTTAGTTCTATGCTTGTATGCAAATTCTGATTCCTTATTGCTGAAATACTGACCTGGACAACAAGAAGTTAATTTTTTCTCACGATGGTACATTGCTACATCCCTACATTAATAAAAGATAAAAACTTTTCAGATTAAAGATTAGACAGCAGCAATAATTTTCACCTATTCTGAGAAAGAATTGAGATGGAATGCTAGGATGTAGCCTCCTGTTCTCCTACTCAGTGGTGCTGCCAGGTCATGCTGCTTTATCTAATCTTTCAAGTAGTGCTGGTTTTCTTAAAACACCCAAAAGCCAAAACCTAAACCCCATACGTTTGAGAGCAATTGTCTGTATGTCGAATCGGCTCATACAGATTTGCTTATGGTATTTAAGGAGCTGAGAGCTGTGTCCTCCTCTTCATGCTCAAGGTCATACAGTGGAAGGAAATTCCTGGCTTGCTGGGGTTGAGGGGTAGGTTTCGTAATTTAAATTTATGGACTGTCAAAGCAGTTGTATGTAGCTGTTTCTGTATCCCATCTTACTGATTGTGTTACAGAAGTAATTCAACGTGCTTATGTTCCTCTGTGTGCCTGCCACTTCTTTCCTTACATTCTATTATGAAGCAGCTCATACTCTACTTTCTGCTACTTCAATTTACCTTTTTGCTTTTTGCATTCAAGAAACACTGTTTACTGTGGTCTAATACTGCTGTGCTTGAGCCTATTCCAAAGGGTATGCATTTCTGTTTGTTAAAAAGGATTGATTTGCTGTTGCCTTAAGAGATTTCATTATTAAGATTTCGGGTATGTTTTTCATTAGCAAAGCGTTTTAATTGAATGTCGCTCAATCCTGCTGCCTATACAGTGCAGGGGTCAAGAAACTTTGTTTCAGAAGACAACCTGCTGCACTTGAACATGTGTTCTCTCACTGGTTCTGCATCTTCTGTGCAGGGATAAAATATTTGGGGTCTTTTCATTAATGCTAAAAAGTTTTACTGTATGAACCTCTCAGGATTTGTGCCTTATTCCTCTTAAATGTAAAAGTACACCACCAGATGAAAGACGTTTATAGATCCTCCTTGTATATATTCATAGTTTAATCCTCCCATGATTCAGACAGTGACCTACTCAAATATTTCGTCTATGGGAAATAGTTTTTAGTACATTTCTAAATCTTGGATTGTGTTGAAAGGCACATACTGTTTCATGATGACATCTAAATCTCAAAACTGGGGAGCAGGCTCAGGATGCAGGGTCATTTCAGATTACAAATGGACTTTGAATATTCAGAAGGAAAGTACATCAAAATTAAATGAAAAGGAAGAAAGATGTATAGAACAGCAGAAGGTGCTTACTTTTTAATGATGCGAATGGATAGACTCTTGCCTTTGTGCCTAGTTTCAATGTGTGGGTTTATGTTTATGTAGCTTCTATCCATATTCCTTTTCCAGTCTAATTAAAATTTTTTAGTAGCATAAATATTTAGGCAGTTCAAAAGCAGGCACATAAACCTACTGTGCTGTATTACTGTGGAATTTGATTGCTTTGTTTTCTTCTGTCTTAAAGTAAGGAGATGAAGCAATAAAGGGTGCGGAGGGACTTGTCTTCACACAGAAGCCTGTGAAGCGCACATGGCAGTTCTTCTGGGGTACCCCTCAGTGTCTGAGTGTTTCTATCTTGTAAAACTGACTTGCTAAGGTGAGAGTATGAAGTAGCTCCCAGATGTGAGACACTGGGTGTTTGGTAGTAAATAGTTTAATCCTAGTGACTTTTCCAGCACCAGGAAGTTACAGAACCTTGTTTTCCTGGGCATGGAAGAGAGCCCTCTACTCTGGCCATTTTGCTGTGACAGCTTCAGTCTCAAATCTGTGTTGCTCGTAGAAACACATATGCAATTTCACATACCCTTCTACTTATATCTGATAAATTCAGGATTTATGGCTTAATTTTCTGCAGGGTATGGCAGGAGAAGCTAAAATACTTTTGAGAGAAGGAATGAAGATAAAATAGGGAAGTTTCAGCCTGAAGAGAATAGTCTCTTCTTTTCAGGCCTGCAGTTCACTTTCTTAAAGTAAAATCATGTCCTAAAAAGCATCATTTGTCCGTGACTTCACCATTTCTTGTTGCTGAGTACTTCAGAAAACCTGGATTAAAAAAGAAAAAGGAAAGAAATGGAGAAAAAAAGAATTAAATGCTTGAGTGTTAAAACTGTACCCCATTGAGCAGTCAGTTATATTAACCAGCCATTTTCTCAAATGAATATATGTAGTGGCTGCCAAAACAGATTATATTAATTGCTGGGAAGAAATCAGTCTATTTTCTGAAAACACCTTATTGATGGGCATTGATCATCAACAAAAACAAGCATTTGGCTGAAGTCATTTGGAGGAAAAAAAAACAGTGGTAAGTACTCTTAAAGCTTGAGCTAATGAGTTACTTTGTACCATTATAGTAAAAGAAACAGGTTTGTTATTGTTTTTGTGCTCTGTGTTGGGTGTTTGTTTGAAAGTTTGAGAACCTGTAGCTGAATTTTAGATGTGGAAGAGGATTTTAACATCTCATGAAATCCAGTGTTCGTGGCCTGGACTAGCGGGAGAAGGGAAACTGAAGTACAGTGGCCGCAAATACTGTATTTTCAAATAGATGTTGAGGAACTTTCACTCACTTTTTCCTGCCTTTCTCATGGAAGAAGCAGAGCTGCAGTAAATAGATGAGAAGTGTCTATGTGAAGTGAACCATTGTACAGAAATGCTCGCTATGGTGAAGGTAAGCAGCTGGGCGACCTGGATCTGCTAACGCCAGTCTGTGGCAATATGAGCTGGATGGAAAAATGCTGCTAAGCTGGTTGTGAGGGTGAACTTTGTAAGGCATTCTCATTTTTCACCAGGAAAATCTGCTTCCTTCCTGTGTAGGGGTGTGTATGTATTTATATGTGTGCGAGTATGTATACGTATTTATATATATATATATATAAAAATACATACAGTATGTATAGGAGTCCTTCTGACACAGTTTTGGTATGATACTTAGTACATTGTGATTTCTAGGCATGTAGCTGTTGAGCATGTAGCTCAAAATAATGTCCCACTGAAGAGTATCGATCACAAATGTACTGCAGTGCCCTGGTACTACATTTCATTGACAGAGAGCCCACGTGAGCTACCTCCCTGCACAATAGTGTTCATATCCCTTAGTAATTAGAACAGAAAAACTTGTAGTTGGGTTTTAGGTATTACCTTTGTTATGGCTTGAATACCTTTAAGGGAAAGCTCAAGATCACGAAAGAGCAGCTACTGCATCAACAGAGGCAGGCTTTTAGATGATGACATTAGTATACCTAATAAATAAAGTGGTAACATCAGTTACTCTTTCCTGATGGTTTATTGTTTCCTGGAAGCATTATTTTTAGTGTGTCACTGCTTCATGCAGAACAGCTTTTCTTTCATGTATTTTCAAGTGTTCTTTCACCACTTGTAGCTGCAGTGATCCATCTTACTGGAAAGTGTACACTGGTAGCAAGCTAAACAGTTTTTACAGGCTGTCAGTGTTAATGATTTGTTCCATTTTTGTCATAAGAATAAATCTTACTTCAATGAGTTTCATGAAAAGCTAAGTATAGCACAGGAGATGGAGAATTTGGGGGTAGGTAACGATATAGTGCTTTACTATGGAAAAGCTGATTTCTGTGGGAGATGATATACCTATTTTAGAGAATTTGTGTAATCTTAACTATTTGATGTTCTTGAAGTTTCTGACGTGCTTACTTTTATGGAGGGATGCGTAAATACTCATTTCTTACATGCATAGTGTGAGAAGTCTGATCTCTTTTTTTCTGGACGAAATAAGATCATAATGGAAGTGTAGTGTGCTCTTTGTAAAGAGGTAGTTTTGTTTATCTGGGGCTGTGTTTTACTTTGACCAACAGTATTTATTTTAAGTTCCATTGAAAAGTTTTCGGGACAAATATGATGGATTCTCCTTCATGTCTCATTAGCCTTTACCATAATTCAGAATAGAATGGTGACTCAGTCCTTTACAAACTAACGCTTTAATAAAGTTTTAATTGTTTCCAAATTCTTGTTTAAATGGAATTCAAGTTGGGAAAACCTTGTTTAACAAGAGAGAAATATTTATCATCTTCGGATATGCTGCCTCACAGCTCTCACTGTGTTTCCGGCATAATCTTTCATGGCTCCCTCGTAGGACACTTATGCATAAGGCTTAGGGTGGTTTGCCAAGTGCTTGAAGAGTTTGCTCATTACATTTTTAGTAATGATTTTCTTTTTAATACAATGAGATGATCAGTGGTGCTGTCAGGAGAAGAAAAACTGGATTTAGAAGAGGAGAGGCATCTCTGTCTTCCCATTCCTCCTTACTCAATATGTTAGTTGCCTTGTAGTCCATAGGGGGATTCTGTCTTTTTTGAGTTTTATTTTCCCTATTTTCTTTGTCATTTTTTTTCTTTCCTTCTGGGGTTCAACATCAGACACATTAAGAACCCAGGCACTTCTCTGAACCTCTGCCAAATCTACTCAATTACTCTGGTGCTCACAACAGAAGATATTGTGGCAGCTTTTGGAGAATCAGCTGGAGAAGAGTCTGTTGCTGCAATTTTTTCCTGTGGGATGCCAGGATGATGGAGTGTTCCATGCGACCACATACAGCTATAAGCAGTTTGTAGTCTAATAATTACAGTGCAGAATACTGAATGCACAAAGACATGTCATTTTGCAACGTTGAATTAAAACATTTACAATGAGAAGATGTCATTGCATCCTTTATATTTTGAACTTACATTAAAAAGATTCATAGAATGGTGAACTTGTCTATAAACTTTGATATACTGCTAAAGTCACATAAAAACCAGGAAAGTTTTGGAGTTCTGTTTGCATGTTTTTGAAGTATTGGCTTGGGTTTGATCAAACCTTTCCACATAACACATCAGAAATTATCTACTTGATTAGTTATTTCCAAACCTTTTCTAGTTCCATTCTTTTTAGTCCCGAGTCCTGTAACAGACAATTAGTGGTGTTTTCTCAAAGTAGAGAATGACTTTGATTACATTTAAGGCTTGTCCATGCTTGCAGATACCAGCAAGCTGAGTGGTTTCATCTGAGACAATCCTCTCCTTTTTCTGGTATCCCAAGGCTTAATGTGTGTTACTATCCCATGCAGAAAAGAACCTTCTGGAAATGAGTATTTCTGGTGATTTATTGGCCCGCTTGTGTATCACTAGTGATGGGATCAACTCATGAGGCTTTGCTGTTCCGGCATCTGCTCAGCTTCTTTAACTGACATCAGGAATCAGAACCACATAGTTGACAACCATGTTTTGAGCCACAGAATCACTTGCTTTGATAATAATCTCTTCTGTGTGGAGACTATGTTGCTTTGGATCAGGTGCTGGTTAGCACAATGGCCAACAGTACTTGCATCTGGTGTACTTTTCCCATTTAATTGTGCTGCCTGAATAAGGGAAGTCTAATGGGATGGTTTGGAGATGCAGTTTTGGCTCGAGAGCTGAGTCTGTTCTCAATGATAGGAGCAAGAGAGAGACTATAGAGGAAAACCAGAACCAGGCATGGCTTTTTAATACAGATGCTGAATAACATTTGTTTGAATTACGGTTTATGACTTTCATAGAGGTGATTTCATCTTTAGATTTGTGTGTGTGTGTTTGAATAAATTATGACTCTATTAACTGATGTTTACCTTGGTGGCAGGTATGTAATTAGAACAGAAAAAGGAAAAAGATCAGAAATACGTAAAAGCTGTGTTCACTTTAGGAGAACAGTAAAAAGTAAAACCATGTCTTGTTTACCCCCAGTGAAGAGTTGTGCTAACAATAGGACTGTGCTAGTGCAGGCTGAAACCAGTGGTACATGAATCTTGTAAAGTATTTTGACCTTTTTATTCGGCTAAACTGTTCTTGTGGGATTTTTTTGCTGCTTCACTTATCGCAAGAGCGAGTGTGCAATGGGCATCTGCATCAGTGTGATTTACAATGCTGTTTGACCCTAGCAGCTGCATTTCCATTGAAGAGGTTGATGCATCCTTCTACCTTTCTTCCCGTGTGCCAGCACAAATACATATGGCCTGATGTTGACTTTGATTGAATTACCTTGTTATTCTTAAACTTACATCACTTGCTGTTTCAATTCACCACGTGTGAATGCTTGTGCTGCCACAAGAAAAGAAGTGGCTCTGGGTTATGAGTGAGCAACTGAAGGATGGAACTGCTTCTTTTAGCATCAGATTGATTAAAATGAGTTTTGCTATTCCACTGGTTTTAAACAATGTCAAAGATCAAAAGCTTTTTCTGCAGCTGAAAATGGTATTTTGGAATCAACATACAAGAACTAATGATGCTGCCTCCAAGCACAGTTAGCGCTAGTTGCATGTCTTTCGCATTTTGAAAAGAGAGAGGATGGTTTGTAGAGCCATGTTTTGCCTCAATGCATGTGTAACCACATGAATAAATTATTAAAAAGAGGGGAAAAAAGCATACCCTATGAGCAGGAAACAGTTAAAAAAATCAGCCTTAAAATCAAATATACGTTTGGGATCATTTTGAGAGAGATAGCTTTCTCAACTGCATAGCAGGATTTATATCTTGGAATAATCTTTAGTTGTTATTACTTAATTCAGTTACATAAGAGAAACTGTTCTTAAAGGCTTCGGCATGGCTTAGTTTCTTAGCTTAAGACTCTTTCACATCCTTATATAGCCTTCCTTTTCTGTTAAAATATATAGTACAGACTCTAGGGTGCAATATTTCCTTTAGCAGGCGTACTTCATGTGCAATATAGAAAATAATGGCTGAAACATTTTCCAGTTTTTCCTTATATCATAGCCCAAATTCTGCCTAGCCTTATGTTTTACCACCCCAGTCACAACTGAAGTGTCCCATGTTTTCCTGTTTTAGGACATAAAACACATGGTTTTCTTTGAGTGTCAGTTGATCTGCTCACTGTTGTTCCCTAGAATATATTCCTTGTGCAATAGTCTAATTTGTCACTAAATCTCTTCCCAAGTAAAGTAACATTTGCAAAATAGAGCCAATATGAACATGATTTTGTCATAAAACTGTAGGGTTTTGTGTATTTTCTCAGGATTATTATTTGTTGTTTTAGCCATACGTATTTACTCAGTATCTCCTTGCACAGATTTTTTTCTGTGTGTATGCATATATGCACACAGAAAAATACATATATATGTATGCATATATACACACAGATCTGCACACCCTTTCTGACTTTCTTGTATCTGCTTTATGGCTCTACTGTTTGGGGATCGATTAATTTTGAATACAGAGCTGTCTGCAAGCGTTTTTTTAATAGATCAACTCATAAGTGCTTCTACCAAGTGTGATAGTTCCACTTTTTACTTGCTTTATAGGCATCTTTGTGAAAGTATTCTGACAAATCGTGATATGATTTTTAATACTTGGTATCAAAAAATCTTCAAATAATTAGACTCTACATGTGAGATGTATTTGATTCAGATTTTATAAGTCTGTGACTCATGAGGGTTATAGCTTCTGAACAACAAAACAGTTTCTCAAAGAGAAGAAAAAACCCAAGTTCTTTGAAAATCAATGTTTTGAGTTCTCTTGAGCCTTTGAAGCCTGCATTTAATTTACTACTTGTCTAGTGGTTAAGTTCCAGTCTCACTCTTCTGAGTTAAGTGAGCTAAGTCTTCTGACTCAGCAAGCCCCTGCTTGCATAGAGGATATTGGGAGTTTAATGAGATTTTTTTCTTGTGGTTTTTTTGGGGGGGTTGTGTATTTTTATTTTCCCTTGTTCCTTTCCCCCCAGTTCTTTCATTTCAGGCTCAGAAAAATGTGTTTTCTGTGAAAGCCTTCAGCATTTTCAGAAATGTATCATTGTGACCTTTTCATACATTTTTGGGAGTACAAATACTACAGTATGTAGTATAAAGTTGATGACGCTATACTACATCTCGAGATGAATATTCATGTTCTGTTGCAAAGATAATGGAGAGGTGTTTTAAGCCATTTGAAAAAAAAGTAACTGTAGTTTGGGTCAGCTGCAAATAGATGAGGTCCTTGAAGACAAGCTGGGAAGTCAAGGAGGGTTGTACTCTTTTGTCTCTTTCAAAACTTGAACTTCATGCCTGTTAGCTGTTCCCAGACTGGTAACCCTCTGCTACTATGAATTTGCTTCTCTGAATGACTCCAGAAGTACAATTTGCAAATATCCAAAAGAAGACTGTTTTCACCACATCCTGCCTTAACTTTGTTTCTCTTGAACACTTACTTCCATTTTGTATGATCTTGCCAAAGTCATGGTATGATTTTGTTGTGAGTCTTTGTAGAACTCCAAATTTACTGACATGAAAGGTGTACAGTAAAAAAAACCCCACAGCCTTCAGTAATAGTATTGATAGTCATTTGTTTATGACCTAATACTCCTTGTATCTAGCAAAAACAATTGGGTCTGTCATCTCTGTGAAGATCAAGGGGATGGTTTGATCACATAAGATTTTTGCTCACTGCATACTTACTACAAAAGAGAATTCATTCTAGTTTAAAGCAGTTGTTAGGATGTGGAGCAGCTGGACAGTATTTGCTTCTTGAGGCAGAAAGCCCCTGTCTCAAAAGAAACACCAAGTAGAAGTTAACATGTAAAAGAATGGAGCTGTGAGGACATTTTTTCTACTCCTTAAGAAAAGCAAAACATTTTGCAAGGAAATATTCCCAAATTTTATTACTTGAGAAAATGCTGAGAAGCGGCAATTAAAAAGTTGGCATTATCAGATGCTTAATTTCCAGTAAGTTTAATTTTGTGATTTGGAGTATTTAGAGGTTGTTTTTCTGTGTCTGTGAAGCTTGGAGAGGAGGGGTGTGTGGTGTGGTTCTAAATTTTGCCTGTCACAAGCTTGTAAAATACAGCAATATATTTAACAGTTTTTACACATGTATTATGCATGCAGATGGGAAGATTTAAAGTTGCTTCAGACACTAGATAATCCTCATTCAGAAAAAATGATCGTTCAGATTTGTGGAATTCATCCTGATTTTGACATGGAGAAGGGTGAACCACATTTCCATTTACTCAAACATTTCAGGGCAAAGTATTTGTACTATACTCAGCTGATGGAAATCTGTTTCCTTTGAGAATGTAGATGCCATTGCATTTTATTATTGTTTTAATTTCCATGTACTTGAGTTTAATACCAATTGAGTCTTAAGTCTGTTTTACTGAGCTTCTGTCATCTGTGCTTTATGACAGAAACTGAGAGTAAATTTTCTAATCAAACTGGACCAGGTTACTCTGATGGGACCTCCTTGCAAAGTTGCAATTTTAGGGATGATCAAGTAACATAATAGAAATATTCAAGTATGCATGAAGCCTAAAGTAATGATTTCAACTTTTAATGCAAAGTTAATAAATATCCATGAATAGTCCAGCTGTGCATATATCCAGTATTAATGGATTTTTTCTTTTTGCTTGCTTTATGACACTGAGCATTACTAAACTCATGTTTTCTAGGAAGGGATTTCAAATGTTTCCAAAAAAACCCTGGTCAAAAAGTTTAATCAGATACTAAGAGCAAAGGTCAAATGAGACAACTCCTTTTGAAACAATGTCAGTCCAATTAAAAAGCACTACAGAGTTTGATGATCCCAAATTATCACTAATTTAAAAGCTTGCATTGGAAATCTTATTTCTATCTTTGTTGAATCAAACACTGTGGTGTTAATTATCAGGCAGCAAAGGCTAATGCTTCATTACTGAAGTTATCTTTAAGTTTGCACTATATCTTTGTATGTCTATTCTATGGTGGAGATGTAAGGGAGTAAGTGTGCATGGTGCACGACTCTATGTTGAATTTAGGATTTTTTTGAACCTGGTAAATAATATGCCTTAGTATATACATGCATAATGGGTAGCAGCTGAAGTCATCTCCCTGTAAACCTGCCTGCATGAGCCTTAGCAAGAGGGATGAGGCAAGCTCTACTTCAAAACTATTTTACCAACTTGAAAGGTTCCACGCAAGTTGTCATACAGGCACAGGCAAGTTTAACCCCTTGGATTTACTCCCTAATTTTTCCTGAAGGCTAGCAGTTACAATCTTCAGGGTGTCTTGGTTCACACCATTAATCATTCATTTTTTTTCTCTTAGCATGTAGTTTGGTGGATAATTTGGTGTATAGATTTGAGAATATGATTTTGGTATAATAACCATTCATGGCTCTATTTCTCCGTGGTCTTGTATGCTGGGTGAATTCTGAATGGCAAAAAAACCATCAGCCTTTTGTCTGTGTTTTGAAAACATTAAGGAAAATGTCTCTAATAGGAATTTTATTTACTAATTACACTGTCACTCAAAACAAATATAGCTGTATGGTCATATATTATTTTACATGTAAATAATTCCAAATGCCATAAGGAAGTCTTTTTGTTCTGGTCATTAATAAAAAAAAGAGGAAATACTGCAGTTTTAAACCATCTGTTTGGTTCTTTAATACTTTAGATATGAGTACTTTTTGTGTAGAATCATAGAATCGTTAGGGTTGGAAAGGACCTTAAGATCATCAAGTTCCAACCCCCGTGCCGTGGGCAGGGACACCTCATACTAAACCGTATCACCCAAGGCTTTGTCCAGCCTGGCCTTGAACACTGCCAGGGATGGAGCATTCTCAACCTCCCTGGGCAACCCATTCCAGTGCCTCACCACCCTAACAGGAAAGAATTTCCTCCTTATATCCAATCTAAACTTCCCCTGTTTTAAGTTTGAACCTGTTACCCCATGTCCTATCACTACAGGCCCTAATGAAGAGTCCCTCCCCAGCATCCTTACTGGGCAATTCCACTGGTATGGATCATCCTCTGTAAGAAATAACAGGACATTGGGTGCTTTATTATCTTTTGTAGTCCTACAAGCCTGTTAGTGAAGATTAACAAAACCTGAACTCTCAATCTTCACATGGTATGTAGCAGCCAGTAACACCCTCTTGCCTTTAAGTTTAAATGTGAAGTACTGCAGACAAGATATGCGTTCTGGTTGGAAAGTACATATAAATTAAGCTTATAAATGAATCAGCAGTAGATTTGTTTAGGGGTTTTTAAACTCTTCTGGCACAATTGCTGGTCTTAGGTTCTTACCAGAAAGAACCCTCTCATTTCTGAAGTGTTTCTGAAAGGTAGAACTATCTGCCTAAAACTTAAGCTCCTCTTAAGAGGTTTACCAAAATTGATAATCAAGTTTTTATATGCTTATGTGGATATGTGTAAAGAAAACAAGCCTTGTTTATTTAACTTCAGTATACGTTTATGTGTATCTGGTCTACAGGAAAAAACATCAATACAAGCAAGTCTTTTGGACAGTGTCATATTAATTTCTTTATTTCTAACAAAAGCTGAACAAGCCAACACTGTTCATAGAACTGCCATTCTGTAGCACTGAACTTGGGCCAAGATTTCTTAATGTTTAGACTGTGCACTCATGGATTCTCAGGCAGTATAGATTTGATCCAGACTATATATGAATAGGTGATATCATTTCTGTTCAGTTAGCTAGACCATATGATGAGGATTCATGCAGTTTATAACTTCTGTGTTGGATATGGAAGGAGAAATAAATGGGTATAGAATGAGAGTAGAGCAGACAGACTGTGACAGAGCAGCTGATGTAATAAAACTAGTCTTCACCATTTTGAACTAACTTGAAATGCTTTTAGGCTAGTGCTTGCAGTCATTTACCTGGCATATTCTTGATCTGTCCCTTAATCTTTATTTATTACATCATAGTGCTATGGCATGCATTATTTTTAGGCATATATACTCAATGTGGCCTTTACAGTACCTGAAATGGACTGTCTGTAGAAACATGAGCATTTTCTCATGAGTTGAAGTCGCATCTTTGCAGTAAAGGCAGATGTGTTATATGTGTCTTTTTCCAACTCCCTCGATTCTTTACCACTATGTTTGTTCTACTTCCTCTGAGTTTCACCTCATTGCCCTTGAGCTTCTCCTCTCCTTCACAGCAATTTTTTTTCCTGCTGGAGTTCTGAGGGATTGTCTTGCTGTTGTGCCTGCGTTTTGCTGTTCTTTCATGACCTCTATTTCTTCTGCTGCTGAAGCTAATGTTTCTCTTTGCTACTCACTGTTGGGGTTGGTGCCCCTATCTCCCTGTATCTCCTCTGACTCCATTCTTTCCCTGCTGCTGAGCACAAAACATTTTGGAGTGGAAAGGTAGATGAGCAAGTAAACTGATCAATGACAATTTGATAACCTTCCTCCCAGCCTGGAACTCCCAAACTATGAATTTTCCTCCAGTGTATCAGCCAAACCTGAATTCTATAGGAAGATTTTAAAAAGAATGTAATCAAAGGAGCAAAGAAAGTAACCACCACAGGGAGCTTCTACCATTGTATCTATTTTAACAGAACTTCAGGTTTTGGAAGCTGTACTTCTAAAGCTTTCCTTGGAAAATAGCTTTCTTTTATTCTCTCAAGAACTTTATGTCCTCAGGATATAGATACCAGCAGTGCTTAACACACTCCATGCAACAATCCCATCCCAGGGAGAGGTGTTACACTTCACTGAATTCCTCATGTACATATAGCAATACCCATTTGCTGGACCAGTCTTACTGCTTGGTTAGTAAATGAAATAGACACTTATGTAGTTGCTGTAGGAACTTGCATTTACTAAATTATGTCATGTTAAAGAAGTGGATTTTGTAGTGGCAGGTTTAGACCTTAACCAGAGCAAGCACAGTGCGTTAATGTTTTGTTAGGGAATAGTGTGGTGTCTTGGGAGCAGCATGATGTCTTTTGTGTGGGGTGGTGTGTTTTCAGAATGAGGTATATGTGAACTCCCCTGTCGTTTCCAAGTGGATCAGTGGTGCCGCTGTGTGACATGGTGTACTATGTGCTGGAAAGCTGGTATGTCTCTAGCTCTTCCATTTATTCAGGGAGCTTCTAGGTATGGTCAGAAGTGCTCCAAAGCAGACGGATAATCATATGATTATATTACTTGGTAAGGGAATAAGTAGAGGCCAGTCCAATAATGAGGCTGTGACTCGGGATTTCAAGGAGCAATACTGAGAAGTGCTGAGTTCTTTAGAAAGGTATGTTATTTCTCAAGAGAAAAAGTGAGACCTCATCACAGTGAGAAGCTTTGTGGTTATGGTAAATTTTCCATTGTCTCTTAGCCCCTTCTGTTGGAGGGAGCCCAAAATTGTGGGGATGTCTAGTAAAAACATAGTAGAATCAGTCTGACTTTCCTTTACATCACAGCAGAGAGAGACAGAATTTGACCTTAACCTTTCTAGTTAATAAGGGTGTGGAAATGGATTTGGGATAACCTCTGTAAAAAGAACATTCTAAACACTGAATTGTGAGATAGAAAACCAAGTACAGTAACCTTACAAAAAAGATACCATAAAAATATCTCAGCCAGTGGTATTAGCCTGCAAGATTTAAAGAGCAAACCTCTTTAGACAGAGCTACAGGATTCCTCAGTATAAACTTTCTGAAGGATTTCTTATAGTGTTAAGGATGCAGTGTTCTCTCGCCAGCTGAAGTAGTGATAAGAGTCTATTTTTCATGTTGTACTGCTGGCCATAAAAGATGAAAATGCACTTCTTGGGGTATCTGGAGCCTTAGGATTGCAATTCTTAAAGGTACCAAGAGATCAAAAAGGTGTTAATCTGTATCTTTAGAACTTCACACTGTGTCCAGCTGAAAGATGTCTATCTCCTTCAGGAATTTCCTCAGGAACTGAGCAGTCCTGGGAAGACCATCCAGCTCATTAGCATCTCTCGTATCCCTTTGTAATGTGGATCGAAACAATCACTTGAGAGGTCTGTTGGAGGTCTCGAATTGTCATCTATCCTTGGATGTCTTGTAAGAGAAAAAAAATTATGCACATTCCCAATGTGAATTTGTGTTTTTGTTTGTCTCTTGCCATGCATATAGATCAACTAGTATTTCTTGATTTACTTATCTTCTAGATACATTAAAGATAACTGTTACCTACCTGAAAAAAGTGTAAATGAGTTGGTGTTCATAGATTATTTCTGAATACAAGAAGAGCAGTTTATACCAGTACGTAGATATTTTCATTTTTAACAACATGCAGTTAGGCAGTGCTGCACGGATAAGTCCTTTCATGCCTAGATGCCCCAGTGTTTATTATACAGGAGAAAATGCTCACTGGGGTAGAGGACATACATTAGCAGTCTCACCTTTGCTATTATGGAAATATCAATTGGATTTTATTTTATTTACTTTCCATGAGGGTAATTAAACCTAAGTATTTTAATTGAAATGACTGAAATTCCAACCCCGTGAGCATAGTTTCTTCACAGGTTTACTAAGTCCTGTGTCAAAATTGGTAGAGAAAGTTCTCAAGACTACTTCTCTTGCTTTTTTGCTTTGCACAAAACAACACTTCTTGATCCCCAAAGCGTTTGGTGATATTTCTTTATGTTTCTTTGACTGCAAGTATTTCTTAATGGAAGATTTCTTAGTGGAAGATCCAGGGCCCACAAGATTTGAAGGAGAGGGTTGAATCCAAAATAAAGACACTGTAAAATCATGACAGAAGTCACACACGGCTTCATTGACTCAGTTTAGTTTTTCACATAGTAAAAAAAATTGCAGATGAACTGAGTTCTAGCAAAAGGACAAGTAATGAAGAGAATTAAAAATCAAGGCAGTAGATAAAAAGCTTCTTTATTTCAAAACCACTCAGTCCCTTTCTGGTGATGGACAAATGTTTGTGCTTCGGTCTGGAATGCATTTGAGATGAAACTAATCAAGAAAACCCTTTTTTCCTAATGCTCAGTATCTGACGCTTCAGATAAAGATGTTCTGAAAACATCTTGCAGTAATAAGCATAAATGATATTTTCCCCCTATTTATAATACAAATATTGAATCTCATTAATATGGATGTGGTCTTGTTCAAAGGTTTCGGTTCTGTGAATCTTTTTCGCCCCTTCTATGTGAAGCTGTGTGGTTCTTCCTTTGCTTTTTTAAATGATTGTAGTGAATGACACACAAATACATATCAACAGTTTGATTTAACAGCAGAAAGGAATATTGGGCAACCACAATGTTAAAAGTCCTTATATTCTAGTTATTTTTATGGACCGTATTAAATTGTAAGAATGACATGGTTATGAAGATAATTTGGTGTGACTCTTGCCTCTGCAGTATTCTTTCCTGCAGTCATACTTGAAGGCACCAGGAAATGGTCTGGTTCTTTCATTTCAAGAAATCTTGGGTTTCTGGTAAGCTGTCCTTGTGTGCTTTTTCAGATCCTGGAGCTTTGTCATTCACTGCATGTATTAAATAACTTTGAGTTTAGGAATTTCTCTGGGTTTTATGATGTGTCTACTTTCAACAGTTTGGTCAGGGATGGACTTCAAAGACCAGGAAGAGTTGGCATAAGAATAAAGCTTATATTTTGAAATGGAGAAAGGCAGAGCTAATCCATTCTGATGCATGTGCTGTTCACTAAGCAGAAGTCAATCGTATGCATCTCCACCTTCCCTGACTCTCTGTTTGGTCATCTTCACTTTCATTTTTAAATCATCCCTTTAAGAGATGCAGTATGCATCTAGTGTAATTTCCATTGCTGTTTTACTTTACTTCTTGCTTCATGATCTGCATGTTATTAGTAGCTTTTTAATCACCGATGCATTAAATTGGAGATTTTTTTAATCAAAAATTACAGAGAACATACTATTTATATCTGTAGTTTGTTCTTTGGGAAATGATGGTGAGATATTTCTTAGAGTAGGGAAGATGTGAGCTAGATTTAGATAGCTGGTTAGTAAATCTCCTATCATGTCATAGAACAATCCCAGTCAGAATTCATATTGGGCTTATTTGGAAATTCCAAGCAGAGTGACTTGGTATTTCTTGTTACAGGAGGTAAGAAAGAAGGATTCGCATAAGGAAATAAAAATAGGTAAAAAAACCCCAACAGTAAAGCTAGTACATAAACAAGGAGTATTTTAACTATTAAAATAGTACATCAGTGCTAAATGAATACTGACTACTAAAAATTACTTAAAAATGAACATTGTCATTATTATAGCATGCAGAGACTTTCTGCATGCTATAGACATCCACAGTCTTTCCTGGCAATTTTTCTTTTTATGGGGATGAGAAAGGAGCTGCTTATTTAAGGAAACGCTTCTCGTGTGGGGGCAGTTGTTGTGGTAGGCAGTTGCTTGAGAAGAAAACAAAGGAAAATTGCACATTTATTTCTAGAATCAGCCCAGAACACCCCTGGGCTGTTTTCAGGAGATATTCTAGGATAACTCCTTTACTAATGTTTTTTTGTTTGTTTTTTGTTTTTTTTTTTCCTGGTATTCTTTTTTTTTTCTCTATGACACACGCAGAGTCTTCAGGAATAGCAAGATAAAGGAAAAAGTTGGAGGAGAGCTGGAAAAGGAAACATTATTCTATGTTTTTTGCATGACTCGTTCTTTGTTCAAGTATTACATATTTCTTGTGAGACCTGACCTGGAGTATTGTGTGCAGTTCTGGTGTCCTCAACATAGAAAGGACATGGAACTGTTGGAACAAGTCCAGAGGAGGCCACAAGGATGATCAGGGGCTGGAGCACCTCCTGTATGAAGACAGGCCGAGGAAGTTGGGGCTGTTCAGCCTGGAGAAGAGAAGGCTGCGTGGAGACCTCATAGCAGCCTTCCAGTATCTGAAGGGGGCCTATAGGGATGCTGGAGAGGGACTCTTCATTAGAGACTGTAGTGACAGGACAAGGGGTAACGGGTTAAAACTTAAACAGGGGAAGTTTAGCTTGGATATAAGAAGGAAATTCTTTCCTGTTAGGGTGGTGAGGCACTGGAATGGGTTGCCCAGGGATGCTGTGAATGCTCCATCCCTGGCAGTGTTCAAGGCCAGGTTGGAGGAGGCCTTGGGTGAGATGGTTTAGTGTGAGGTGTCCCTGCCCCCATGGCAGGGGGGTTGGAACTAGATGATGTTAAGGTCCTTTCCAACCCTAACTGTTCTATGATTAAAGCTTAAGACTCTGCTTTTGAAGTGTCCAGTACTTTTGAATTTCTGCTTAAATATTAAAGTAGCACCTATTTCTTAAAATGCATTCTTCACATAGTAAAATGTGACCATTTAACTGTGTTTCCAATTGGATATCTGCAATCAGTAATGATCTCTGAAAAGTGATTAATCTTTCAGTGATGAAGAAATACATGCTGTCCTTCTTTGCCTAAGTCTGCACCTGTTTGTGCTTGGGAACCTACACTGAGAAGAAACAAATCCAAATGTTGAAAATGAGTCTCCTTTCTTTCTTTTTAACCTACTTTCTTATTCATTCTCTCCTTTGCTTTATCTTGGTAAAAAATGGAGGATGATTGGAACACCCAAAGGGATGAAATCATGATCTCTATAGGAAGTTTGTGAGCCTGGAGACTGCTGTTATATAAATGCATATTGTGGGTCTGTGTATAAAGACATAAATCTCTATGCCAGGGGAAGCTAAAGCACTGCAGTAGGCTTTGCTTGCTACTAGCTCAATTTACAGATGTGGAGCAACCATAGTAGAAAAAGATGCAATAATGTGATTTTTAAGCAAATGTTTATTCATGAAGTTCCCATTTTTCTGCTGATCCCGCCTGGCTGACTGGGCTCTCAGCAGGTTGTTCAAGGAATACCACATGGTGGAGGAGCGGGCACAAAGCAGCAGTGGTGTGAGGCATCTGTTCTGCAGTCACACACAAAAAATACCAAACATAATTTGACTGGAAAAAAACAGGTTTTGTAGACTAAATTATTCTTTCACCAGTTTTAATGTAACAGGGAATGGGCTTGTGTAATGTTGACAATGCGTTATGTCAGATTGATGCCAGGGGAGTGTGTTTTCTTCATGAAAAGATTTAAGAAAATTGTTGTCCATAGAAGAAGTGAACCTTATTTAGTATTCTGTCCTACAGGAATAATTTGGGATGTAAGATCCCAAATGAGAGGTGAATAGCTTCCTATGCAAATGAGCTTGGAAAACATAGGGTTTTCGTATCTCTTTCAGTACCGACGTGTTGGCTGCATAGCTAGTTTTAAGATTAATTTGGGCATTTTGAAGTATTGATTTTTGTGACCCTGTGACTCAGGCAAGCTATTTTTAGGTTTGGATAAAATTAGAACGTGATTAAGGACTTTAAAGACAGTGAAGGGTATATCAAATGGTTGGTCAGCTTTCATAGTGGGTGTTTTCTTGTTTCTCCTATCTAATCTTGAGGTACTTATATGTGTTTCAACTGGGCTATGGTATTTATGAGCATAAAGAAAGATTATTTGTCATATTTTTGTGAGATAATTCTTGACATGACTTTTCTAGAATTCTACAGATGCAAGGTAGATATTTGTGTGCCTTGCTCTGTGAAGATAACATCACAATGCTGCTGTTAAAGTAATGTAAATGCCTTTGAAATTGCATAAGTTGAATAAAGCATGCTGCCATGGGTTTATTTGGAGTTGCACGTTCCGGATGTGTATGTTAACGTATATGTTAACGTATATGCAAGTTAACTTGGTAAAAAAAAAAAAAAAAAATGTTAAGAATTATTTTTGGCTCTTCCTCAGTCAAGTGTTTTAAATATCTTGTACAGTGAATCATATAACTGCTTTAACCATATTTGTTTTACTTAGCAATACACCCTTTCATGTATTATTTATATTGGTCACCTTTCCTGATGGACAAAAGTTTTAGTGCAGTGAAAATGGATTTACAGGTGAGCACTCTAGGATGTAGCTGATGCTGTACAGGCAGCGTTTATCCTTTGGGGTGAAGCCAGCATTCTCTTCCACATTCTTTGTGGAGAGATGGAGTCTTTGATATTTTAGTCTTTATTATTGTATCTTCCAAATCGGATTATCATAGTCTCATTTTCTGTAAATGACTTTGCACAGTAGCAGCACAATAGTTTGGTTGGATCCTGCAGGAAATGTGTGTGTTCAGATGGCTGATATCAACTCCCCGCACCAGCCAGCGTGATCTCTGTTGGTAGGGGTTTGGTTGCGGGGACTGCATTGGCTCAATGCAATCCCTGTAACAAGCATCTGATTTTCCCCTTACTGTGTTTAACTACTGAAAATATCTGAACATGTTGCAAACAACCCCATGAATCGTGTTCTGCACTTAGGCAGGTGTTCCTTTCAAATGTTACCTTGTCAGGTCCTTCCATGCAAAGCAATGGCCCACCCATGTCAATATACATACCTAATTCTCTCTCGCTTGCTCTTTAGTGAAATCTGTTTAGCCTTATTAGTGCTTGTGTGTACTCTGGCATGTTCTTGATCCTGTGACAATTCTGAGTGACCAGATGGCATTGCACATGTTTTTAGTTAAAATGATAAACACTTAAAACCCCATTGTAGCGTGGCTAGCCAGGCAGCACAGCTACCCCTCCAGCAAGAAAGAGTAGTTTTGGCTTGTAACCAAGCTGAAGTCAGACTTTATCTCTGAAGTGTAGTAGTATTTGAAGAAATTCCAAAGCCCTTGCATGGTGTCTAGCTGCCTAAGATTGATGGTAGTTTTTCTGCGGTTCTGCCCATTAAAAGACATGCTGTTGATTCATACTGAAAAACTTAAAATAGTCTAATGATGTCCTTTTTAAAATAAAAAAGCAATAGTCACAACCAAAAAAAAAACCCAACAAAATGCCAAAAACCCCCAAACAAAATCCATCACCCAACTTTTTGTCTCTTTTCTGGGGTACACAGGCTATAGAAGAACAGCAGCAAAATTAAGTCTTCTGTTTGGGACACAGATATTCAGAATGACACTATGGATAAATAGTGATAATAGTGATAAATAGTGAATAATCACTATTTCATAACAATAAAAATTTAGGAGATAATATCAGTGGAACAGAAAATGATCTCAGGTTAAGAAGTGCCTCCTGCTTCTTAAATGTCAGGGCAAAGATGAATATTTCATGCCTAACAAGTTGAGGATATTTCAAATCCATTGAGTAGTGAGAAACAGTGGTCATTTCTGACAATTACTCTTACCATTTGTGTAACCACTTTGCAACAAACTGCTACCTGAACTCATTTAAATCCTTATATCACAATAAGGGACTAAACCACTTTGTCCCTATCATTTTATAATTAAAAGTTAAATGTGAAATAGAATATCAGAGCATTACTTCAAAAAGACTTAAGTACTCTTGAGGTATTTGTTTAAATAGTAACCACGTATTAGGGTCGACCTGCAATAGAGCAGTTTGTGTACTCTTCAGAGGGGAAAGGGTGACAAGGACAGAAAAGGCCCCACCTGAAATCACTGTCAAACAGAGCTCTTAATCAGCATCTATGAAGCATCCAAAACAGGTTATAAAGGCGATGAGGGGGAGAAGGACTGATCATATCTATGAAATTTATATTAAAAAAATGCATGCTTGCTTTTTGTTTTGCATACTAAAAAACCTACAGAAACAAACTGAAATCCAGTGTGACAATCCTACTAAAAGATAGGTTTTGAATTTTGAGCTAAGTCCTGAAAGAACAAGATGACCAAATTTTAACTTTGAGTGATTGCATTAGGTCACCTAATGGGTACCTGACTTAACTATTCTTCACTGCTCCACCAAAAGAGAAAATGGAATAATAAAAAGAATTGGTGAAATAGTATTTCCAGGAGAAAAGTTTGGTAAAAATAACATCATACTATTTTATATTTAGGGCATCTTGGCTGTCCTGACCAAATTGTGTAACTCTTTACACAGCCTGAACAACATAATATAGAGCAGGGTTAGTTCACAAAGTTAATTTTTCAAAACCCCAGATACTCAGTTTTTTGGAGAAGGCAGATTCGAGCGCAGCGCATCAGCACTGCTGTGTGTGCTTGGCCATGCAGTTTGCTTGAGGGCTTGTGTTTCTAAGCCTAAGAAATTTGGCTGGACTCCTGTTTAATTTGGAAGGAAAGTTTTGCTGTTACTTTGCACCTTGATTATTTTCTGAGTTTCGTTAATCAATGCTTTATTAATCTCCAATACTGATGTGACCACTAAGGCTACAATATGTGACTGAGAGAGGTACCCAGCTGCCTCTTGCATTACAGAGCCAAGGTGGCTGTGGCCGTAGAAGAATACTGAACAGGACTCTAGCTGATGTGCTTGACTTATTCCGTAAGTCAGGTTATTTTCATTACTTGAAGTAAAAACATATCTGTGAAGCTCCTAGGTGATTTGCAAATAACTTACAGTAGGTGCAGAGAAGAATTTACTGGACTTATTTCTACGTTTAGTTTAAGAGCTTTTTAATAAAACTATGTTTCTTGCAGTATAGCTATCTCTTTTGTCTTCTGTGTCTTGGATATATGTTAGCACATTCACCATATTAATAGGATCGTGTGAAAAACTTAGTGGTACACCTTTTGTTTCCACAATTATGTATTAGGTGAGGAAAAGTTTGAGGGGAAAAATCTAGTTTATGTACTGAGCAGTTACTTGGTTTCTGTTCCCTGTTCTTCCATTTTCCAGACCAGGAAATAGCATTTTTGTCTCTGGGCTTTTCTTCTGGCAACTCACTTGCTTTTCAAACCTTTGTCAGCGTGCTGACAGCAGGTAGGTTCCAAAATGGTTGTGTGGAGGAAAAAAAGTGGTCTTTTTGTATCCGTTTCCCTTCTGCACGCTATGTCAATAAGACTTTGTTTTTACTTCCTAATTCTTCCTGTTTTATGATGCAGAATTGCTATTGGAATGTTTAGCATACCTAGATCAGAGTGATTTACCAGTGTGCTGTTAGTTGCGCACAGTTAGATATCTCCCTGTGACAGTGATGCATGTTTTCAGTGGATCAGTGATGCTTACCATGTTAAACAGGCGTATCTTGGAGAAGTTATACAGTCACACCAAATTCTAACATAATTAAGCAGATCGTATATCATATTTTGAAGTGACTTTAAAGGGCAAACTGAATGACAATGTTTTGTTTATGACCTTTTAATCTTGTCTACAACAAATTAAATTTAGCCTACAGAAAATAAATTTCTAAAGATGATGAAGTGTCTTCTGGCTAGAAAATCCATTAGGAAGTCTTGACTGTGTCTTGATAAACATAGCTTTGTAAGCTTCACAGCCATTTGGCATTATATCTAGTGGCTTCATTTGTGTTTGTATGTGTGGAGAGGTGGAGCATGAGCAAGAGGAACTTTATTTGACCTCATTGTGAAGAAATTGCGTTCTGTGATTTCAGTCACCTCAGAGAATAAAACCTGTGTACACTAACTCTAATTGAAAAACAAGAAGCCATCTTCAATTCATGTCACAATCTCCATTTAGAAGTAGTTGGAAAATACTTTTGCAAAGCAAGTTATAAAGTCATAGATGCTTGAGGTTATTAAAAATAAGGCACTTGTTTTCTGGGATTGTGTAGAAATGTTGGTGATAATGGAAATCCCATTTTAGTTCATTGCTGTTATGGACAATTCTGTCATGTAATCCTTTCAGAGCATTTTGAAATTCCATCACAAAGTCGTCACTGTCACAAGGAAATTATTCTAAAACTTCATTACTAAGTTGAAATTGCTTTTTAAGTTTCCAGGTTAGATTAGTTCATCAAAACCCATGGAATGTTACTGCAAACACTGCTCTAATGCTTAAATCAAAAGTACAGAGTAAACAATAAGAACAATAAGTGGGAAAGAACAGAAAGTGCCTTGGCAGGGACAGAAGCATCAGTTTACTCACAGGAAAAAAAAGCAAACAACCAAACCCAAGGTATGTAATAGAGATTAGTAGGATTAAAAATTTAAGTAAAAAAAAAAAAAAGCAATGGGCAATGTTCCTTACAAAGCTGACCACCTTGAGATAGCCTTTGCTTCATTTCCAGTCCTAAGTGCTCTGTGAAGGGTTCAGAAAAAGATGTAGGCAGACCTGTACAACCTAGGGCTCTATTCTAGAATATAGGTTGTATTTATGAAAGGACAAAACAGAAAACTGAGGCAGTTTGAATGGCTTCATGGAGCCAGCTTGTCGTACAAAACACATGAAATTGTTGTGGGACAAATCCTAATGTGAAGTACCAATGGGGCGCTTGCAGCCTTGTATTTCCTACAGAGTAAGCATCGCAGTCAGATTAACCACAAGTTCTTTTCAAGTGAAAGATGGTTTTCAAAAGGAGGGGATTGAAGAGCTCATTTCACTACAAAATTACAGGCTGACTACAGAACATATCTTTAAAAATTACAAATTTAAGTGAGAAAGTATCATTAAAAGTATAAATATTAGGACTCGTACTGCCTTTATGTGATGTTACTGTGTGAAAACTAACTTCTAGGATAAAGAGAGACTGAAGGAATAGAATCTTAAGAAATAAAAGAAGATTTAGTGCTAAGATGTTTTGAGCAAGTACTTTAAGTCATTCAGAACCTGGTTTAGCTAAAGAGAAATTGAGCATTTCATTGGCCTCAGTGCAACTCAGTCTTTCGTCATTCATATAACTAAAGCTAAAAATTAAAACCTGAAATAGCAGCAGAAGTTTCATGTGTGCTATTTCTTTCTTTAGTTTCTCCTTTAATAGCCCCAGAAGTGAAATAGATGGCACATGTGATCGTCAGTTTTATTAGTGAACAGAATTTATGCCTTTTTGTAAGAACGTATTTCCTGTAAATTGTGAAGAATTTGCTTCATACTAAATGCTGTGAGTGATATAAATGATCCTCCTTTATCCTTATTATGTAAAGTTAAACCCAGTATTTTCTGTTTAATCCAAATGGGCTTTGACCTACAGGATATACAAGTTAAATTTCCAAAAAGGACACAAGAACCATAGCCATCTTAGTTGTTTTGTATCATCTCTAAGTCGTTAGTAGATAAATGGCTTGTTACACCTGGGAGTGATAGATATTAAAACTGACCACTATGTAATAGCTATGCTAGAAATGCCATTTCAAAAGGGTATTTGAGAGCAAAGTGTTTCACTTTGGGTGGAGAGGGGACCTCTTTTGGTAGTAATAGCATTTCTGCTCACTGGTTGCAAAATGCAGGGAAAAAGACAAACTATTAGCATGAGTCAGTTTTACTGTACCGCTTATGAATGCGTGTCAGAGCTGAATACATGCGTTCTTGTCTCATCAACATTAGTATTCTGTGTATCCGTTCGATCTCTCAAGTGCTCTGCCAGCTTTGAAATACACGACTCAGTAGTGTTCAAAGAAAAAGAAACCCACAGATTTACTCAATGGCCTTCAGTGATTGTGAATTTAAGTAATATGAAGAATTAGCCTTTTTCTATTGAGTGTGTTAAAGTGCTGTACCAGTGTAAGTAATGATTGCGAAATATCTCCAGAAATATTCTGAACTGAGCATTAACTTTGGCAATTCCAGACTTAGTTTGCTCAACAAAGGCTTCCCTCTGTGAAATGGGACACCTGGTCTTAAGGATCTAACAGAACACCAGAACAGGAGGAAATACTGAACTAACCATGTAACTGATCAAAACTTTTCTGAGCAATAATACTCTGAATAATAGGTGCATAACAAAGCCTTATCTGGCTTCATGATGAGAACTGTTTTCTTTTGTCATAACAGAGCTATCACAATATTGCATTAGTGGGATTGGATTTTTTTGCTACCCAAGATTGGCTCTGTTGCTTATTTTTTATTTCTTGAGAGAGGACTGGAAGGCAAGAGCCTGCTGCTCTATTGTGTTCTTCTGTATAAAACCACCTGCTACGAGTTGCATAAAGCGAACTTCAGCTCTCACTGGGTGATGCATGTAAGAGGCTGCAAAACCTCTGCTTGCTCCTCCCTGTGAAACCAGTCGAATTGATTGGGTTCTGTGAAGTTGGTCTCTCAAAGCAACACAGAATCACTTCACACAATATGTTTAAGGATTTCTTGTACTGGTCTTTAATGCCAGAGGCAACAGTACGATTGGTTATGTAGGCATGTTTCACTGCTGTGAAATTTGTAATATCTCCTTTTTTATGGTGTCATGTTCATATTTTCATGAATTGCATTACTTTAATGCATGCAGGAGTTTGCACCATGCAAAATATGCTGCTCCGTGATGTAAGTAGTTGTAACAATATTTAAATTACTTGTGAGGTGCCGTATTTCAGCTGCTGATATGATCATTTATGACTAACCTATTACAATTTGTTAGCACAGAACTGACCTTTCTCTTGTAAGCAAAGGGCACATTTTACAGCTTCCTGAACATGTCTTATCTACTTAGAAAGTTTTAAAGAAAAGTAAGATGTAGTGACATTTAGTTTTATTCTAGTTCACTGCCATTAACCTCCTCCTACTGACTTCTACATAGTTCTCGATAGTGCTTTATCAAGAGAGCACAAATTAAGCTTCTCTGTATTTCAAGCTGAAGCCTGTTACTGTGCTGCATCTTAGAGAACTGCAGTATTTGAATACTTAATGGTATACTATATGTGTTCTTGCCTGTGACAGGCATTTACACAACCACTTAGAAAGCACCGCCTTATCTAGTAAATGATCACATTTCTTCATTGCTCTGAAACATCGTTCTTGGGAATATCTGTTGATGAGGAATCTTTCATTGGCCTACATTTGTGTGCATGCTTGTACACTAGAGCTAGGTAGGAAACCAGGTTACATGGTTACATTCTTCTGAGGAAGCCAGTTGACGTAGTTAGGTTCTTTTGAATATTCGTATTTCACTTGGTTTGCTCTTCACTTCATGCCATGCAGTGCTATTTAGTATGCTCAGTGCTTCTCTTTGTACCCCACGGATCAATTCGGCTATGAAGTTAACAAAGTATGGAAGGTTTCTGTGAGCACATAGTCAACCATGACTTCTCTATACCTTTTTTTTCCTGCATGTTTAATGGATTTGGACATAAAATCTAAGGCATTTCACAGGCTGTTTGAAATGTGTGGGAAAGCACAGTTCAAAATGAGGTTTTCCTTGCAGTTAATTTGATGTTTGGAGTCTGTCAGATTTACTGAAAGATGGGTAGTTAATACTATGCGAGTAACAAAGGAATAGTATCATCCCTCCTCCACCCCCATGGTTAGCCTTCCTTGAATGCATTCATTAAACTGAGAAATGATTTCCAGCAGGGAACATTAAAAATGCTCCAGACTAAGAAAAAATAAAGTCAGACCTGCATAAGAAGCTGTCTAAAGCAGACTGGGAGTCATCTCAAGTTTTAATAGCTTCTTTGGATTGGTATGCTTTTCCAGTGGTACTACCATTTCCAGTATTTGACAATGTTGATGGATTTTAACATAACAGCAGCAGCAGATATTAATTCAATGCAGATATGAATTACTCTCCACCAAATATGTATTAGTCATTAGTGCTCACTAATGTATTGTTTGATAAGAATGCTTTGTATTTCAGTCTTTTTCAGAGAAAGCTTTTTGCTAAACAGTTAATATGGAATTAACATGCAATGTGCAATGCCCTGTGATGCTGAGAGTGTGCAGAGGACTGTCATTTCTTTTGAATACTTTTTTGTCCCTCCAGGACATCCATCTTGAAGTATTTTGAACTTGTCTTTGTGGCATAAAGCTAAAATAACATGAATTGGTGCTTCAATTCAGGCAGTTAATTAAGCCTGTCTCTCTTGCTATGTGATGTGACACTGATCCTTGGGCCAAATTGTGTGTGTTTGATTTAGTCACAGGGAGGTTTATCCTTGCAATTTATTTACTTCTATTCATCTGGGTTATGCTGTGAGGGTAACTATCAGTGTCCATAGCATGTTCCTTTTTACACATGTAAGGCTTCTTAAATGAACACAGTGGCTGTACTAGAGCGTAAATTCATACTACTATTTCAAGAGACCAGCACAGCAAAAAGGGGAAGAAAACTAAGAACACAAAAGATATAAAAACCAAGAACCTGTATGGCAACAGCTCTATTTTTTATTTTTTGTCTCCAGAAACTGCAATTTATTTGTAAGTAGTGTAAATGCAGTATTAAATAAAGAGGGCAGGCAAAGGTTTTTTCATGTATATTTGTCATTTAAGTAGTGTGTGTCAGTAAGAAAATGATGAGCTTGATTTCTGAAGATTCAGCTTGAAGCCTAAGTTCCTTATTTATGGACATAGGAGGAAAGAGATGGATTTTTATGGCAGCATTTATTTGCTCACTTTTGATTAGGGGCAATGACAAGGTTCTTCCATGAATTTTGCATGAGAGGTTTTGCTTTGTACAGTGCTTTGATAAAAATGAGATTGCAGCAGATAGCAGATCACCTTGATAAGTAGCTAAAATAACTTTGCACGACTTAGTGAGATCTGGCAGCTAATGTGTAGTTTAATATCTAGTATGTTGGATGCATTACTTATTAAAAATTTCTGTGGCTAAATTTAAAAAGAAGTAGACAATTTTATGGTCATATATTAATGACATCTATATATATAGGACAGTGAATTTGAATCAAGAAAGATGTTTTCCTACCACATTCAGAATGATATAGCTTGCTAGGTGTTGCTTGCTCTTTTCCTGTCAAGAGGAGAGTTAAATGGTATTTCTGTCCAACCTTATGTACAGTCTGTAAGCTTTGTTTCTCCTGAAACAACTGTATGTGTCTGAATTAGATTTTCTTCCACTGAGTTATTTTTATTATATGGGAGATAGAGGTCAAGAAAGATTAAGAAACTGAACACAAACTGATAGGGCACCTATTTGGAACACGGGAGTAGTTTCTTGGCTTGCTAGGCCAAAAGCCAAAGGTATGAAAGTGTCTCAGTGAATGAAGGGGCAGATGGGTGGTTTTTTCCATTTGACCAGAACTTCAGCAGTAGACTAGAGAAGTCTTTTACACTTGGAAGTTCATTTTGCTAAGTTTAAGCCATTTTTAGAGTTGTCATTTTCAGGCTTGTTACTAGATTAAGGTACTTTTGAGCATATTGCTTTTGCAGGTGAATAAATTGGAGCTTTATTATACTGCAGAGCTATTAGCCTTATCGCATCAGTGCAGATATCCTTCAGATAGGCATTTTGAATCCTCAGAAATGATTACAATTATATCAAGAATGAAAGGGTGAAATTGTTTTTAGTATTTGGAAATTCTAATATTGAATTGAGAAGACATAAAAAGACAACTCCAGAGGTTAGAATGTAAACTTCCAGGTTATATATGAATGTATACCTGTCTCCTTAAAGGTCTACTGATATCTTACTGCCAAAAGTTATCCTTAGCCAAAGATAAGAGAAGTTAATTTCTCTCTTCTTTGACATTAAAATGTCTGAGATGGGGTTTGCACTGTATTTTCCTTTCTGGAAAACTAGAAAGGATGGGTGATATGGTTTAGTGTGAGGTGTCCCTGCCCATGGCAGGGCGGTTGGAACTAGATGATTTTAAGATCCTTTCCAACCCTAACTATTCTATGATTCTATGTTCCTACTAGGCAGAAGGTTGTGTTGGTTTTTTTTTTTTTGTACTTTCTATAGCCAAATTTCAAATAACCAGCATTTTTTATTCAGTTCTCAGATGCCACTGAAATAATCAAAGGATTATTATTTGGCTGCTGGAGGTGGTAAACAGTTGGTTAATACTCCTTCAAAAGAAATGCAGAGGTTGCACCTTCTTTTACTCTTTTCACCTTTAATTTTTAATTATTTTTTTATGCCTTTGGTTTGAGATAGGGTTTTTTTTCATTCTAGTGTCCTCACCTCTGGTTTAGACACAAGCACTTCAGTTACCATCATAATTTCACTGTTAATCTGTTGACTGTAAGTTAACTTTTGACTGTTTTGCACTTGAGTTAATGTAGTTCTGAATGTTTCTTTGGACACTTTGAGAACATCTAACACTGAAATGCTGTTTTGTTCTGATGTATTATTAAGGCAGCTATCAGCTAGCTATAGATCTTATGCAAAACTGAACCACAGGATGCCATCTCTTTTTAAGGTAAAAGTATATTTATTTTCTGAATAATCTGAACTGTCACCCACTGATAGAAAACTGTGTAAAGGAAGTACTTATTTTGTATCTGTGATAGAAGCCTGAATACTTTCAGATAGGAGAAGTGCTGGAGAGCAATGTGTAGGGTTGTGCTCACTTGTGGTTTAAACACATCCAGACAGCTCATTCACTCACTCCCCCCTTTTTGCCCTCCCCCTACTCCCAGAGGGATGGGAAGGAGAATCAAAAGAATGCAACTCCCACAGGTTGAGATGAGAGCAGTTTAGTAACTAAGGTATAACACAAATCACTGCTGCTACCACCAAGAATAATAACGCTAAAGGAAATAACAAGGGAAGAGAATACATCACCTCACCACCAGCTGACCGATAACTTGTCCCCCCAGCCTGACCAAGCACCAACCGATACCTAGTCCAACCCCACAGTCTCAGCCCTTCCGGGTAACTCCCAATTACATCCTGGGCATGACGTGCTCTAGTATGGAATACCTCTTTGGCTAGCTTGGCTCAGGTGTCCTGTCTCTGCTTCCTCCCAGCTTCCCCTCCTCCCTGGCAGAGCATGAGGCTCACAAAGTCCTTGGCCAGACAAAAAAATCGCTATCAGCTCTGTTCCCGAGCCGAAAGTCAAAACACTGCAGTGCACCAGCTACCAAGACAGAGAGAAATGACTGCTACTGCTGAACCCAGGACATCGCTACACTGTGAGTTTTCTCAGTGTAGAATTCTGAAGGCTCTTCTCATAGTAGACATTATTGCAGAGTTCAGTTTTTGGACTCTTCCAGCTGGTTTCAGAAGAGTGGTAGATGTTTTATGTTACAGCTGGCTCTTACATTTAGCATTTGAAGGTAGGGCTTAGAATATCCTAATACAGAAAAGAATAGCAGGCATCATACTTGACAAAACTAGCACCCTTGTATAATAAAATGACTTGCTCAAAGTATCAGGAAAGAGTAGTGGATGTTTTCAGTCTTGGCTTTAGCAATACTTTCAGCACTGTCTCTTAAGACTTCCTTGTGGACAACAGCTTGATGAAGTATATGCTAGGTAAGTGAACAGTGAGATAGAGTAGGCTGAACTATCAGGCAGAAAGGGTTGCCATTGGCAAGATGAAGTTCATCTGGAGGCCAGTCTCTAGTGATATCCCAGTATCAATACTGGGGCCAAAACTATTAAGCATGTTAATTAGTCACCTGCATGGAGAGTACAGCATGCACCCTCTGCAAATGGAAACACAAGTATTTCTATTTAAACATAAGCTTATTCACAGTGAGAGCCATTAAACACTGGAAGAGGTTGTCCAGAGAGGTTGCGGAATCTTTGTCTTCACAAATACTCAAACCCCAACTAGACAGTATCTTTAGCAAGCTGCTGTAGTTGACTGTGCTTTGAATGGGAAGCTTTGGAGTCCATGAGAGTCTGCTTGATATCACGGTTTAAAGTGTTTGCTTTTTCTGACCAATATTAAAATGTAGCAGACTTGAGATTCCATCAGTTAGCCAACCTCGATTTTTCATGTCCTGTGGAATTAAGATTCTTAAAATAGCCAGGGAAACTTAAGAGTTAATACTATAGGTATAAAATTCCTGCTTTTTTTTTTTTCCTTGAATGCTGTTATTGCAGAAAGCTTTTGGAGTTATCTGAACTGATGTTGTTTTCAAAAGCAGAATGTGCCCTTTAAAACAAATCAAGGGCATGTCTGAACTCTTAAATTTTTTTGAGTTATTACTGTTGGAAAAGAGGTCAGATTAACTGGAGGATGTCTCCACTGGAGTTCTGAAACCTTGGCTAGTTTCTCACTTCAGACCTGCTTTAGAATAGTGATACACAAAGAAATAAAAGGAATCTCAGGGGTTTTGTTCTCTTTTTCTGAAGAATGATACGACCTTTTCAGGGGAAGAAGTCTACAACGCCTGAAGTCACAATACAGCCGCAAACAACTCTGAAAATAATGGCTTAGCATGTTTCCTTTAATTTCCAGGTGAAGTTGAAGATTGTGTTTAACATGACTGCTACACTTGTATTTAAGTAACAAATGTAATTAAACACTCATCCCTTTCTCTTGTGCTATGAGGTATGATTTACAAGAAAATATTAATTAATATGTTACAGAGCCAAAGAAAGAATGATTCTGAGTAAACTAAGCAATTAATCTCAATGTAGTTGTAGATGGTAATTGTGATTTCTAAATGTGGTCTATGAAGACAGTGTGCTTAGCAAAATTCCTGTAGAGACAAAGGCATACGTTTGGAAGGTGCCAAAGACCTTCCTTTTTTCAAGGATTGCCACATCCCAGGAAGACATAATCTGGCTGTGACATGCTGTATCTGAGGAGCAAATTTGTCCAGAGCTTCATTTCTCCCATCTCTCACCGGAAGGTGACTCCATAGTAAGGAAGTCTTTACAGATAGCAGAAGATACAGGCAAGTACTTATTGTGGTCATCTAGAAATGGTCGCAGGAAGAAAAGAATTCTTGAGAGTTCCTGAGAGTTCAGGAATTGCAGTGGATTTTCTGACTGTTATTTGAGCAAGGTGAAACTTAAGAAAACCCATAAGATTATCTGTAATTTTGAATCTGCAGGCTAAGTGTCATTGGAGTCTGAAATAAACCTGTGCTGAGCTGAAGAAGGGCAATTTGAACTAAACCAGATAACTAAATGAGCTCTTTCTATTTAATTGTTGTAATAGGCAATTTCAGAAGAGGGAGTATTGCCTTGTGACAGTGTGACATAATAGTTTGTCTAAAAATAGCTAAGATTACAAAAAAGGGGGGTTTACTGTATGTGGGCAATGAATGTGTGCAATGTATGTGTGCTATGAATGTATAATTCTCTGAATTATCTTGAAAACAATCAGAATGGAATGAATCATTTATTGGAAGCCAGTAGATCTATTGTGTATGAGCCATATTCTTAGTCGTGATGTCAGCAACTGTTCTATTACACATCTATATGACATTATATTTAGAAATTAGTGAAATAGGCACACACACTGTTGGCTGGTTTGTGTGCTGCTGTGTTTTGAAGCTGTCTCTTGCTCACTAGCACTAGCATGTCAGGTTTTTTAAGGTAGGGCATATGTTCAGAAATAAAAAGGATAGTCAAGATGAAGAGCAACAATGATTATCAGACTAGGAGCAATTACTTTACTAGGAACAATTACTTTAGTAACTGTATGATAAAAACAGATTATTATATCTAGGTCTGGTGAGTAATGTTTCATCAATACAGTATTTTCTTTAATCTGGACTTTGTTAAATTTGAAGTGTTATCTTTGGAACACCTCAGTTTAAAGAACTTCTCATGTACAAGGTCCTGAAATTCTGGTTCATACTAAATTTTTGAGGCAAACCAATCCAAAAGAAGCAGTTGTGACACATAAGGAGTCTAAAGGGTAGCACAAAGAAGATTTCTGGTTTTGTTGTGATTTCTATGGAAAATGTTTGCTTGGACCCATTTTGATACCATGTCGTTAGAAGGTATTTTACTTGGTACTGACAACTGCGTCATTCTGTTTGTCCTCCTTGTGTATCCATGTTCAGATAAATTCATATATACAATACAGGAATATCAACTAATTTAGTTAGAGATATATACTGAAGAAATTTGTCTCTTAAAACTACTAAATACTGTATGTAATCTTAACAAGTTTAGTGATCATAATTGCTTAGAAGTTACAGAGATATTTGCTTTATATTTATTCCTTTGAATAAAGGCAATGTCATGTTTTGACTGGATGTGAAGAAGTTTCCTTAAGAGATCTGACAAGGAAGGTAATTTTGCACTGTCTTCTCTTTATTAACATGGTGTAAAGAAAATTGTATATTTAAATAGTCTCTTACATTTTTTGCAGTACCTTAGTTTTTAAGAAATCCTCCAATGTTTTGCCCTAAATATTTGTTGCTAAGAATAAAACAATCTTTATCCTTTTAAATTCCTGGGCTGACCATTTTTCCAGTATTCCTTGGGCAAAGCAGTCTTACCTGAGCTCAGTTTCTGCAGACTTTCTAATAATTTTTTTAGTATGTACTTTGCAGTAGTTTATAAAAGAAGACAAGATTAGGTCTAAAAATTCTACAAAGCAAATACTTCTTGATGCTCTTTATCAAAATATTTGATAAGAAGTATTTTTGTTAAATATACATAGAAAGTGAACCAAGTTTCTTTTAAAGATCCCCTAAACAATATTAATATTATCAGTTTGTACTCCTTAAGTCATTTGGTGAGCACTGGGCAATAGACTTGGACAATGCTTACAGAGCCTGTATTTTAAGAACCATTGGCACTGAGTTGCCTTGTTTTAATAAATGGAATTGGTCCAAATTTTAATAAATAGTAAGTACTTAACACCTAATTAAAACCTTTTGGTTTAACATGCATTTAAAAAAGGTAAGGAAATTAAAGAAGAAATAGATACATTAAAAAATACTTAGCGTGAAGATTAACCAGCAGCTGCTATTTTAATCTCTGTTGTGATGAAGTAGGAGAAAATCATGTGGGCAAAGAAATGCTCCAAGACTTGAAGAGTAACAAAGTACAGAGGTAGTTTATTGAATACAGATGTAGTTTATTGTATGAGCAGGTTATGGTACTGTTTGAAAACAAGTACATGTAGAAGGAAGTTGTCTCATGTGAAGCTTTCTTGGGCCAAGTTGCATGTCTTTCCTGACCTAGATCAAAGTTACAAGTTTGAGACTTGTAGCTGGAACAGGAGATAGTAGGAGAAATAAAATGAAATTCAATACTATGACGTGCATAGGTAATAAAGATCATGTATATAAGGTATGAAGACTATCGGTAATAACGGATGTGAAGGCTGCTGACATGTTCTGATCACTGTGGGCTGTCAGTGTAATGCTGGTGAAAAGCAATATCCTGAGGGGAAAATATTTATGCCACCTTATCTGGAATACTCGCTAAAGTTTTCAGCAGCTACACTAAAGGATTACTTTTGGTTTGCATATATTTATGACTAAGTGATCAGCAGGTGTATCTCATGGAGCGGCACAGTTATGAAAGCAGAATGAAGGAGCTTGGTTGTTTTTGCCAACATTATAATAAAGATATTGTTGAGCTGTAAAATAAACATAAAGAAGAGGAGAGAGAATTGATATCACAATGCAAAGCTTTTTCAGCATGTGAACAAGTAGGAGTAGAGTGGCTATATCAATATGCTGAAAATGAGAAGTGACCCAACTGTCTTAATTTCTGCATGTGGGTCAGAAACCTAAAATGGTTTTAAGGTGACGTTCAATTAAATAGGAACAAAGACAAAATCCTACAATTCAAGTTTTTGTCTTGGAATAGGTGGAAGAATATCAGAAGTAGCCCTTCATTCCCAGTGAGCTGAAGTAATCCTGTCCCAAGAGCCTCTCTCTCTTGTTTTGTAGCATAAATCCACAAGAAGGTTTGAAAATAACAACCACTTCTGAGACTTAGTGGGGTTTTTGAATGAAGTAATTTCTCATACATTTGTCCAGTTGCCACTTCCTTGAAAGTAAATGAGGTGCTCACAGTCTCACAGAAGAATGAGCGTTGTATTTATAGCAGATTTTTCTCATTTATTATACAGATTGCTTGATTCAGATCTACAGTAGCAGGGTGTAGAAGCAAAATGCACTCTTCAAAGTGTTGCAGTTATTCCTGGGTAAACTTTGTGGAGTACTAGGAAGCCCAGATACTACTAAAGCAGAACTGTGAGCCAGCGTGATCATGGATTTGGATCTTAAACAAGCTTTGCATAGTGATAAGTAGATTTACTGAGCCCAGAGCTGCCTAAGTGAGGGCAGTGCACTTGTCCTTCTTACAGATGAGAGATACCCCTGCCCACCCCCCTTCTTTCTCGAGAAAATACCTCATTTTCCATTGATTGTGATTTATCACTACCAGAGGTAATCTGCTGGGAATTAATAAGGCTTGAGGAAGGATTCTTAAACTACTAGGTGCTTATAGTCATCTGAATCAAAAGCTGTCTCTAATCCCCTCTCTTCCCAAACTTCCTATTACCTGGGACTAATTTTTGCTCTGGTTCTTTCCATGAGATGCTAAACTGTATGTTAGAAAACAGTTTCTTTAAAAGCATTTCTACAGCAAAGTAAGTACCAAACTATTGGATGCTGATCCCTTTATATCATCCACTATGTATTTTTAATTAGCACCCAAGAATGTTATTAACCTACCTGTGCATGACTGATACTGATGATGGTAAAATATTTCAAGGTTTGATGAAAAGTTTATCAGAAGCTTTGACATCCTTTAGAGGTAATAAGAGGTGTTACTAAAGAAAATTACAGTTCGGAAGCCAGGTAACAAGTAAAATGGTCAGTTTATGAAGATTTGTTTAGTGTGAATGTAAATCTTACTAGTTTTGTGTCCTGACTCATGATGCTCAAACTCTGGTTGGTAATACTGAGACTGACAAAAAGAAATGCACTGCTTAGTAACTTTTAGTATCTTTTGATAAGTAATTCTTTGATAAATCCTTAGTGGTTTTAGCTTAAAAGAAAGAAAAACAAAAAACAAAACAAAACCAAACACCACCACAAAACACCCAAGGAAGCTGAAATTCTGTTAAAAGCAAAAAGAAAGATACTTTTAAATACGTATTTGTATGGAATATTTTCGAAAGTCAAACTAGCAGATGCTATATTAATTCTTTCTGGGAAATCTCCTATTAGTCAAGCAGAGCCTGTCAGTTTAAATTGGTTTCAGCGTAACTTTTTTGGATATTACTGGAAATCATGTCATTAAAGACAGCTTAATAACATAAATAAATCTTTAAATAGTTAACATGGATGTGACAACATGGCAAAAATTATGTTCTTTTGGAGAGAAGTTGTTTCACAAGTACTAAAGCATGTAATGTTGTTGAGGGAGGAAACGGCTTCTAATGCTAAGCGGTGTTCATCTGTGAAAAAGGTGCCTGAGCCATGTGTTAATAAATACAACAAATAAAAGAGAATTAATCTGAGATTTGATAACTGAGAGTAAGAAATGCATGGCAGCAACATATAACTGGGGGAAAGAGCACATCCAACTTCTGTACTTCCTAATAGTATCTAAATGGTTGCTAGGCTTTCCATCTGTACTTACAACTTGTGACTTGGCTTGTCTTCCATGCAGAAATGGTACAAATGCAGAGTCTTCAGGAGTCAATTGAGATATTAAATAATTATGTTTAGACATCTAACCACTGTGCCTTTGCTTACTGTATTATAAGCCCTTTTCTGTCTTCAGAACCCCTTAGTTTTAGGCAGTCACTCAGGGCTTTGCGATTTTTGTACAGCATCTGGCAGCTGAAACTTTGTCTCCTGCAAGGTAAATTCCTGTCTATTAAACTAACAAAAACCCCAGTAAAACCCCTTACGCTTCACCTGTGCTTTCTGATCACTTGCATTTTGTCCTTGCACAGACTTGTGATGTTGTTATTGCTTGTAACATTATTGTATTTATGTGCAAATATTTATAGTATATTTTCCTCCCTAAAAAAAATACCTTATGTGTCATGAAATGAGAGCTAAAACTGGGGTTGCACGTAATGAATTCACATTCACCGGTTCAGCTTTTTCTCACAAGCAGCAGGGACATGATTTAAAATGTCTTTTCAAGTTGTTAATAGAAATAGGAAAGTCCTTGTCTTGGAGTGTGCAAGAATGTGGGAGGAAATCTGTAGGGAAATTTTTTGAGAACCTGAACAGCAAACTTTATGGAAGCAGCTGTAACATTTGCAAGATTTGAAGGATTTGCTCTAAAGGCTGAGTAAGAATTAAGACCATGTAAGTGTGAGCTGTGTAGGTTTCTGTTGGAAATAGGTGATGTATAAAATGTATACAGCGTAAAAGGAAACAAGCTTAACATTTCTAAATTTCATTCTACTTCAGAATAAATTTTACCTGCTGAAGCCCATTTCTTGAAGAGGTGGATGTGTAAAGCAGTTGACCTGGGAGCTTTCAGAAACAATGGCTACAGATTTATCCATTCCGCTGGAGTGTAGCGAGGAAAGATAGTCTAGGATTAAGAAATCTGTCTAGTCTGGTGTTGATTAAACTTGTAGTCATCCATAATCTTCTCCATCTCTCAGTTGAAGGATTTGCAATCCATACATAGCCATGTGGTTGAAACATAAGCTCCCTTTTCTAAATAAAGTTGTCATCTGTGTACCAGTGAAAGTAAAATCTATGCTCTTCAGAGACAAAGCAGAATATAACAGAACACCTACTTGGAAACACCTGTCTGGAGTAAAGATGATATTACTTTTTCCAAGTTACTGTGGTCCAGGCTGAGGCATGTAAAGAGTGACACAAAGATTTCTGATCTATATAGAGAAGTACACCAGGTGCTCAGAAGGGGTATGGAAAGGTCAGGTCTAGGTGGAAATCTGCTTTGTAGTTGTGTGTGGCTTTGATTTAGGGGATCTTTAACAGCTAAGGGCAGAAAGCCTATTCATCTGCTCAAAGCACATCCAGAACAGCTTGTGTGAGAAGGCCCTACTGAAGTACAATGTGGCTGTGTGCACACAGCAGTGGAGCAAGTGGGAGTTTTCATCAGGCAGCACTCGCTTCCCTCACAGAGATGGTTAAATCCTGTATCACAGCAGCCATAAAGCATAAAGAGATTCCAGATTTGCTCATGCCACAGCCTTAGCACCATTCTGATTATAAAATTGTTATATTTGTAGGGTGGTTTGTTTTTGTTTTTTTCACAGAAGTAAAGGTGAAAGTAGCAGCTTTAGAGCTCAGGGTGCCTTCTATTGTGAAGTTTCATAAGATGACAGGCTACTTTGCCAAGGATGTCAGTTTTATGGTGCATCTCCCCATAATGGCAGGGAATCGTATCTATTTTAAGCCTGCCCAACTTGTCTCTGTTTTCACTTTTTACCTCCTGTTCAGATTTCCAGGCAAGGCACAGAGCTGCTCTTTGAGCTCTAAGTGAAATTCCTTCTCTGTTTGACTGTTCTCTGCCAGACAGTGCTAACAAGCAGCCTTCCCAGCAAACTCTTAGATGGAATAAGCTCTGATAACCTGAAAGAGGACTTTTTGTTGCAACTCCTCTAAACCCCAGAGGTATGGGCTGTCTTTTCCTCAAAGCACCTACTCCTCTAAACCCCAAGATGTTGGATATTCTCTTCCTCAAAGAACATGGTCTCAAAGACCTTTTAAGAGAGAGATTCCTTTTTTTTTTATTAGTCCTTTGTGTGTCTGGGAAATGGAAGCAATGGAAACTAACATGCCAATCTCAAGTGCAGTCTGCGTGTGGATTCTTTCTCAAAAGAAAGGATGGAGTTAATGCATTAGCTTAACTTTTAGTGTAACCCAACCTCTGACAGCTCTGATACTGTCAGTTACCTACAGTTTTGTTCCTAATGTGGTAACACAGAGAGGTCTCATGCTCTTTTAAACAACCCAGGGGTGAAGGGCAGAGGGGAACCCTGCTGTTCATAGACCTGGTCTGCATACTTAACCCAGCACATCCAAATCCTAACCACAAAGAAGAGTTACTTGGTTCCTTTGCTATCAATGTAATTTAGAAGCAAGTTAGAAGTAGATAATATTGGGTGTTTTCCCTTTATGCAGATTCTTAAATACCTACTGGAGAGATGTCTGGCAGTATTGGCGATGGTAGCATGGCTTAAGGTTTCAATGTGCAGGCTTTTGCTTACCCTTGTTGTTTTGTGGTCATATTCTGTTTGCCTCAGAGAGCTAAGAAACTGAGGATAAAATGGAAAGCAATTCTTAGTCAAAATGCATTCAACTTGTTTAGAAATCAATAAATGATTCTAGAAAGTAGCTAGAATGAGACTTTAAAAGGCCGGTGTAAAAGTGGTAGTTTTGGTTTCTATTCAATATTGATTTAGATTGACTGAAACGAACAGTTTATCCCCCAAGTACATAAACAGTCACTCTGTGAGTGTGGTAATTTCTGCTTCCTGGAGCTTGCTGTAACTTTTAAGTGGTTTGATGGATTCAGGCTCTTGCTTGTCAGTGCTGCATGGTACATATCCTAGACCAGGAGCAATGGAGATCGATAACTGAAGGGGTTTTCCATTCAGAAGGGAACATCTTAGGCCAGTAGTGAAACGCAGCAGTAAGTCCTGTCAAACTTGCGTAGAGTGACTGGGATTCTAGACTGGATCTGCAAGGAGGAGGAATTAGAGGCAGGTCTTAAAAACAACAGAACCTGATAAACCCAAGGACATTCATGTATAGGTAAGGTAAGTAACACAGAACTGGTTATCTTTGCTTTCTAAGCGTCTAATATATGAGAATTGCCACTGGGAAATGACAGGAGAATGCATCAGCTGTGTTGGATCAAGTAAGGAATGTACTTGTCTATGAATCATGTTTGGAGAGGTGGTTTGACCTCTGCAGCGTCATGGGGAGGGCAGTTCCCAGCTTCAGCTTAGCTTTATTGCTTCTGTTCAGCTCCAAGTAGCACTACATGTCTGGCACAGCCACTCAGTTCCTGTGTTTGCTCAAGACAGGCTTTGCAGTGGGATAAGAGGTCAGATATTGTAAACCATGAATTGAACTTACTGTATGGAATATTCCTGGTTGAGGTAGGTGGCAAAGTGCACCTCCAAGGAGCATATCAAAGTGGCTAGAAATAGCTAGGCACACACAGGCTGGGCTATGCAGCCGTTTGGTAAATGTCATCTTGGAGTGGTGGAGAGGTAGCTGTGTACCAGTGTGAAAACTGCCTTGAGATGAAAACTCAGTTGTGTAACATCTTTCAAATCATCGCAGGAAGCAAGACCTAGTCATTAGCTTGCAGGTGTTGTACTTGCCAGACAATTTATTGTTAAATGCTTGTCTGTAAAGAAAAATCTGCTTTTCCTGGGAGCTGTCGATAGTGCTGACATTTACTCAGAGTAAATCTAACATGGATTGGCTCAGAACAGTACAGCTTGACAGACATGACATTTACTGCTGCCATACTTTAACCAATATTGTGATGATAAGGTCTTGGATATCCAATGGAATTGATGAAATACAATTTTAAACCTAATGGATAGTCTATTTACCTTTACACTAAGCTGTAAGAAGAAATAAATTAAGGATCTTTCCATGCTGCTTGGTATATACTGAAAAAAACCCTCATGAATTAAAATTTACCCTTCTTTCCATTGTCTCCAGACATTAAAAGTATAAGTTAGTTTTTTCTGTCCTTTTTTGGAGTTTGTTAGTCTGTTTCTCACAGCCTTGCTAAACTGCAGATTATACATAATCTTTAAATACTATATGATTCTATGCTAAGGCATATGGAAACTAAGGAGGTGATTGGTGACAGCCAACATGGCTTCACTAAGGGCACATTGCATCTGGCAAATTAGTGGCTTTCTACAACAGAGTTGGTGCATAAGGGAAGAGTGACTGACATCATCTACTTGAGCAAAGCATTTGGCTCTGTCCCTCATGACATCCTTGTCTCTAAACTGGAGAGAGATGGACTTGATGGTTGGACCACAGGGTGGGTAAGGAATTGGCTGTTGGGAGTAAGTGCAGAGGATCTGTTGGAGTGAGTCCAGAGGAGGCCATGAAGATGCTCAAGGGCTGGAGCAGGTCTGCTCTGGAGACAGGTTGAGAGACGTGGGCTTGTTTAGCCTGGAGAAGAGAAGGCTCCTTAAGGGAAGACCTTAGAGCAGGTGTTTTCGTTTGTAAGAATTACTGTCCAAGAATTACAACCTGTGTCTCTTCTGGGGAATGAAAAGGAATATCTGGTACGTTTCCTTTTCATCTTGGGGATGTTTTGAGGCACTTGTCCTGTGGGCAAACAGGAAAACAAAAAAATGAATTTGAAGTGGAGAAGACAGAGATTCATGCTTATGCACCTAAATCAAGTGTTCAATGCTACTTTTTTTTCCCCTTTTACTCTTTAGCTCTTTGCTGTATTCTTCTTAGCAGTATTTGAGCTCCTCTTGAAGGTGTATGCATGTCACAGTTTTTTGTTGTTGAGGTTAATTTCTAGCCAGCTCTTGCTTAGTACTTAGTTTTTAGTGTCAGTGTTTTATAGTATAGAGTGTACATATTAAAGCTTTAAGATGTGTAGTATAGCACAAGTAGACTTTTTTTTCCATAAAATCAGAAAAACTGTATCTAACTAAAAGGTATTTTCTGCATAATGAACATTTTAAAAGCAAAGCCAAAAGCTGTATCACCATGTGACTAATGAGCACAGAAGCTACAAGATCTTATCCAGCTTCTGAATTTGAGATATGTTCCAAGTTTTGAAGTTTTGCACTTCAGCTGGCTCACAGTGGGTTTGTCATGAGTTGCTAACAGGTAGTTAGCGAAAGCAATGCCTCGTATATGTACCTCATGGGTTAGCATTTATTGTTATATTCATTGTTGTTCTATTCATGAAAACATTGCTAGATTCATGAAGCCGCATATTAATCATAGACCCAGTTTTGATGCAATATTTGAGAAGCTTCAGTGAATTCCAGAAATTAATTACTGCACAAGATCAGTCTATTTTTAGTTGTAATTCTCACTGTAAGCATGGTACAGTGCTTCTGTTTTTTAGCATGACTGCATATTGAGACTAAGTATTTTGGTGTGGTAGGAGATGGAAACATGAACTAAAGACGGTGTTCAGAAGCTTCGTTAGTTAAACCCTTTTCCTTCCTGCAGACAGATGAATAATTTCTAAGCTAAATGAAACTGTGGTTGTAAGGATTATTGTGGTGCTGCCTGCAAAACAGTTCTTGCCAGGCTAGTAGCTAAGGTTTGACTCATGAACGCCATCAGTTCTGATCTGTTTGCCCTCACACAAAGTTGATCCTGAAGATGAGCCATGGCAGCCCCGCTGAGAGCAACCTCAAGTCCTTCCTCTCACTCATACCCACCCAAGTCCCTCAGCCTGGAGCAAGTCATAGAATTCTCTTACAGTAATTAATAAATCGGGAACAAAAGATCTTGGTGAAAGAGAGGAGGAAAAATATCAAGTTGGAAATGCTGCTGTAAAAAGAGTGTGCTGGAGAGATGTCATAAACATTGCTAGTATTCAGCATCAGTGGGGAATATCTTACAGGAAATGAAATAATGTATTATTAAAAATATGGAATAGTTTTATTTCCACAAGGAAATGAAAGAATTGATGAGGGCATCTTCTGTAGCTTTTTTCATAAATCATTTGCATAATCTCTTTCTTCGTATTAATCGCAAGTTCAATTATCAGTGGTGTCATGTGTCAGGAATTAGTTATGTCTTGAGATCTAATTATTCAGGAGTTTATTTTGCAGACCTCTTTAAAGTGTGTTGAAGTAAAGGTTGCCGTCCTTCATGGTTAGCGATAATCAATTTACACACACAGGGTTGTGTTGGGGGGGAAGCAATTACCAGTCATGCACATACAATTAAAATAAGTTTTGGAGCCTTCAGAGGGTTTTAACCTTTTGTTACCATTCTGAAGTAAGAATTGTCATAAGAGTTTATAAAGCTGTAATGAAGTCAGAATCTATTCTTTTTAATGCAGATTGCTTATACGTTTGTTCCCTTTGAATGAATAGTACATCTTTGGTGAACAGCATAGTAGTTCTGTTAATGATTCCGCATTATCAAGTTAGACCTAGGAAGAATTAAGAAAAAAAACTTTATTTTTTCCAGGGTGTTGTACATCTGAATTACTTCAAAGTAATAAAAAGCACGATCCTCATGCTTTTCTGATTCTGGTAGATAGCTCTTGCTTAAGTAGAGAGGGTGGCCAATAATACTGCATGAAACTTTAACACTGTAGAACACTGTATTAAATTGTTCTAAATTTAAGGGCCCTTTGAGCGTTGAGCTGTTTGAGTGTTAATGGTTGCTTAACAGTTTTGAAGGAACAGTAACGTTATACCCCCAAATATACTGAATCACCGTCCTCATGTGGCAGAATAGTGATTAGTATTAGAAATGACAAATGGCTTAATTAAAGAAACTAAAATGCTACAAGAAATATCAGCTAACAAAGGGAACAGGGCTCTTGTTTGGCATCTTAAGATTAAGTCCAGGTTCTGGGACAAGGGCAAAATCTGCTTGCTTTGTAAGGTGCTTGCTATGTGTAGTGTTAAGGAAGAGAATGCTAGGGAGTGTTATTTACCATAAAATATTGACATATTTTATATCTTTAAAACATATGCCCAAAAAGGAAATATAATGGTGTTTATGTCATGATGATGGCCATATAGCAGAGCAACAGAATGTTTCTTAATACACTCTGGAAATAGAAAAGACTAGTACAAGTCAATTAGCTCAAAAGCAGCTATTTAGGAGTTCTTTTTCAGCCTTTCATAGTTCAGTGCCATCAAGTCTGATTAGTCAGAACATATGCAAGAGAACTAGATCAGTGACCCATTTTACAAAACGAGGACCTTTCTGTTCAGCTTGGATTTTGTCTGAGCTCAACGTGCACAAAGAATTCCTTACTACAATGAATGTAGAGCTTGGAAAAAGTATTTTAACTCACTTTCATGTTAGTCCTGCTGTCGCCTGCTGAACAGATAGGAAAGCATGTGTGAGCAGTCTACTAGCTTCAGCAGGTGCTGGCTACAAGCTTCAGCAGGTGCTGGCTACAACTGATGACTTTCCTGTTTAAGTACTTGATCACGTGAGTAAAATTAGAGTTTTCACTTTTACTCTAATACCCTGCAGTATTGTGTACATGAAAAAATAAATCCTCTGGTACTAGAACAGGTGAGAACAGAAGCCATGTTCCATGGGTATTGAAAATGGCAGAAGTTATAAATCGCTATTGCAGTGGTTGAAAAGGCACAGTTTGTCCCCCTCTGCCCCCAGGAATTGCAAGCTGTTAGGCTATGGACAGTCTCACAAGGTGTTGCTCTTATAAGCAGTTAACCCTGGATTTTTAATTTGTCAGATTAACTGTTATGAATCAATTCAACTCAGAGCTTATAAAAAAACAGTTGAACTTCTGTAAAGATTACAGCAAAATATATGCGTTACATGCCTAAATCTGTGCACTTCAATCCAGATTTGAAGTGAAGGTGTTATTAATCAGCCTGCAGATAAATTTAAAGCTGTAAGTTTAAAAACTGTGGACTTCTGTGTGCTTAGGAAATGATAGTTTATCAAAGTAAACTATTAATAAATCTCATAATTAAGAAATAAATCTCTGAGGTTGGGGTTCAGGGAGGGCTTGGATTTCGCTGTTTGAGACTTTCTCAAGCTTGTTTTATTGTCATGTCAATAACAAACTGAGGACTTGATGATTTGTATGAACTTTAGAAGACCTGTAGGTACTTATTCCTCATGGAAATTGTATCACCGGTCCGCAGTCAAAGAGGAATATCTGCAATCTGAATTTCCATGAAAAATGTAACAATCAGTAATTTGGTCTGTGACTGATTGCCTCATGAGATTTTTGTTGTATAGAAAGGAGAATGCAGGCCCTTTTTCAGCTCCAGAAAGGATTTGAGATAAGTTGCGCCTTGTTTGTGGGCAGCTTCTTGTATAAGCTAAGTTACAAATAAAAGGTGCTTAATTTTGTCACTTTCAGTGGGGCTTGCACAGCATAGGAAGAAAACAAACTAAGCTGAATGAACCTCTTGCTTGCTTACTTAGACCATTATGGCAACAGCAAGACTACCCAAATCAAACTGGCTTTTGGAGGGAGGAATTCCTTGTTTAGTTTACGCATATTTTCCTGGTAAGTGGATAGACTGTAAAACACCATGTATGTGCTGCTTCAAAGGTGTAAGCAAGGATTTCAATTCACAGTGGATAATATCCTATTAAGATTTAATGATTCTTTCAAACTTCAGCTACTTTTGCCCACCTCTCCCACCACCCCTTGCTAGCCTTTAGCAATTTGGGGGTTGTATTATAACACTGGTCTTTGCAACTCGGAGGATTGATTTCTCCCTTTCCTCCCTCCAAATGTGGCTAATGTCATTCAAGTAAGTTTTTTGATATCATTATATCAAGTGATCCTTCCCCTACAACAACAAGGTGTTACGTGCAGGAAAACTCATCTGTGGTGTTTCAAATTAACATTAGCACATTAGTGTGGATTATGACATGGAGAGTGTGCCAACTTTTCTGAACATCAATGGAAAAGTATGATGGTTAGCTTTTAGTGTACTCTTCTTTGGGAGCTCTGCTTTTTGCAAAATGATATCTTTGAAATACTTGAGAATTGGAAAATGGAGATAACAGGAACTGTCTTCATTTCCCTTCAGTTTTAAACCTGGTTGTGCAAGTCTTTCTGGGAAAACCTTTAATCAGGGGGTGGAGAATGTTCTGCTGAATTTTTAGGTTTGAAATAGCTTTTTTGTATGTAAATATTGCAGACAAAACATCTGAATGTTGAAATAAATGAATTTCCATCATTGTATATATTAAGGCATGCACATGAAAGTATTCGGGCTGTATGTGACTGATAAGTAGAAGCTACTAGATTAAAGTTAGAAACACAGAATCTAATAGCTAACAGTGGAGAATACAAACTTTCTTAAACTGTATACTGACAGATACTGATGTAACAAAGCTGTAAGTAATGGCGACTGGTGACATCCCAGTGGGAAGGTTCTGGCGTTTAAGGGTATGTGCCCAGTCATTTTAAATCCGCAGTAGATCAAAACAAGGCAGGTATAAAATGTCATTGCAATACTGCAAAGCTGGAAGCAGCTGATATTCTTGACAACAGCTGCCACTGCTATATGAGTGTTGCTTCTGAATGTCAGCCATTCTTCATTTGAAGAGTGAATAACCTACTCGGAAAATCTAAGTAACCTGCTCTTGTCCTTTGGGAAGTAATACCACAGTAGAGAGTGTATGAAACTACCACACACAGAATGTGCCCTGGGCTGCAGGACAGGAGGAAAATTCAGAAGATAACTCTGTGCTTAATGGTACCGTGGCACATCAAACCATTTCTTTAGGGTTCAGAGCATGGTGTTCCATTTAGATATGATCAGCTTGTGACGAGCTAACTAAAGAGAGAAACTGTGCCTTTCAAGAGAAAAAAAATAGAATTGCATTCTGTATGATCAAGAATGTTAATGGTGAAAAGGTAAGGAGCAGGAAGGCTGTAACCTAATGTTCTTAGTGAAGAATATTCCCCTGGATGACAGTGTCCTCTTTTAAGAAGAATCTTCTAACAAACGTAGCCAAGTGTCAGGCTCTGCATGAGCCAGGCTTTCAACTGCTGGCAGAGCTCATGTGATTAAGTGAGAGCAGAGATTTGGTTGATTGTTTTATTGTGTTCCAAAGGGAACTTGATCCTGAGCTCTGGGAGCCACAGGGAACACCAGCAGCCAGCTGAAGAAGAGAAAACCTGGAAATAAATGCTCTGAAAGAAACAAAGATCAATGCAAACTCCGTAATTACTAATGTCTATTTTGTGTTTTGAGTCCAAAATTGCAATGTCTCTAAGGAAGGGGTGGATGTGGGATCCTCTGTACTTTATGCAAAATAACTTAGTGTTGTTAGGTCTGTTTTGTTTATTGCTCTTTACTAATACTAGGAGTGCAACAGAATATTTTTTTCTCTTTATTTTTTTCAGCATTGGTTTTCCAGTTTTAATCTTAAAATTGAAACAAAAGCTGTGTAGCTACCACAATTAGATGTGGTAAGAATGAGGAAAGATATGAGAGGGTAAATAGAACTAGAATCTGTGTTTATTCCCACAGCCATGCATTTTGTCCAGAAGAGGGCTTACTTCACCTTTGCTCATATTGTCAGAAGCTTGTTTGCTGCCATTTAAAAATCAGGAGGAAGATTATAAGCTTGATTGAGTTGTCTGGATCCTTTGTGGGATTATTATGGGTTTTGCACCTCCATAGACAATAAGATTTGTCAGAGTTTCATGGCATTAGGAACAAGGGAGATTCATGTTGACATTTGTGGTCCTTTTTCTGTATCATTGCGGGCTCTGGCTGTTGAACTTTGATTATTAAGGCAACAGTGTGGCATTTCTCCATAACCCTTTTGTTGTTAATGATCTCTGATGGTAAATGGGGATGATGCCAGACAATCAAACCCAGCTTTAACGCATGGAGAGTGGAATGACAGAAATAAGTGGTGGTTAAATAGAAGGTCTTTGGAATTCTCTTTTTCAGTGTGCAGGAAAAAAAAACCAACAGCGTTTGTACTTAATTTTACTGCCCACCGCTGAGAACTGAGTGCCTTCTCACCCTGTAGTGTCCACAGAGAAATTAGAGAAATCAGGGCAACAGCAAAAGAGGAGACAATATCAAATAACAGAAAATAGTTGTTTAATCCAGTGTCAAGCTCTCTAAGTATCTGACTAGAAACCCCGATTTCCAGAGGTTTATTATCCTCTTCAGGTTACTAAGAGTGGTTCTCAGAGGTAATGATGAAGAAGAAGAATGTCATCAATCATCCCACATTGTCTGTGTTAAACCCTCTGGGTGCTGTAAGAAGAATATTGAGCTCCTTTAGGTTTTGACTGTGAGATTCAATTCTAGCACACTTGAAATTTTAAGTAGACAATGAGTAGAGACGAGAGCTGTCCACAAATCAAATTCTTTCTAGTTTATATGCTATTTATTCCAAACAAAATACCTGAAAAACAGCCAAAGTTTTGAAAGTGTCTGCAAGAAGGAGGTAACAATGTTTGTTGGGGTTTTTTTTCTTCAAATACTGAAAGATTTCCAGTAGGCAATAGGAGAGTCATCTATTATAGTACTTTATGGAATTCCTAGTGTTAATATTCCTCAGAAAAAATGAGGAAGAGGCAGTGTCCTGTGATGGAATGGATTTTGGAAGTTTACACTTTGACATGAGTCCCCATTTCCCAGTTCTGTGCAGACTGCAACCCCTTTTACCGTTGCAGTGTACCAACATGTCAGTGGCTGGGCAATGAAACTGGAGGGAGGTTCCCCTGAACCCATGGTACAAGCTTCTAGGCAAGCCTTTGTAGTCTGAAAACAAGCTTAAGCAAATGCTTTGCTTTCACAGATCCCTTTTTCTCACTAGCTGAAGTGGGGGGACAGAGAAAATATTCTGTAGTTCAAGTGAAAGAAGTTCCCCTTTTTAAACCAAAATCTAAAGCCCCTTTTTAAACCAAAATTTCTAGTGGCTTTAAATGTTATCCATCACATTTAATGCTCTTAGTGTGACTTTAAAAGAAATCTTAACAATTGTCAAACTCTGTAACGAAACCCAGAATGTATGTATGGAGGACTATGGATTTGTTTTAGCTAAACATAGTTGTAATAGTTAATGATGTAAGGTTTATATAGAACAGCCAGCATTGTAGGTATTTTATTTTCCAGGATATTTTTTTTTTAATCATGGGCTTTTGAACATCAGAGTAGTCAAAAGGCTAAAGAATATATTCACTAATTACCATGCTGTTACATTAGTAGGTACATGAAAGCATTATCTAGAATTTGCCCTTTTACAGTAAAGTGGTTGTCACTAAAGGTGTTGTGATGAATGATTTCCATTTTGATAACCAAACTCTGATGAAATTGTGATTTGATCAAACTAGCATAATGAAGCGTTATTACTTATTTTATGATTCATTTATTAAAAAGGATGAAGTGTGTATTTTCTTTCAAGAAAGGTGTTGCCTTTCATAAAATTCAAAGTGCAGGTAGAGCACAAGACTTCAATGCTGTATATCCTCCAAATTTCTTTATCAAGTAGCTTTGCATGTGGTGATGATGATTCTGTGCATTTACCGCAGTGATTGTCTTGAAATAACATAGAAAGATTTTCTATTGCTTAGACTACAGAGGTTTAGTTTGTATTGCCAAATCAAAATGAAAAACAGTTGTTAAGTGGTAAGCAGCATTTAAAAATTGCTGGCCTTTTGTACCCATGCTTATATTGAAAGCTCAGTCTGAATTTCCTGATGCATTATGGTAATAAAAAGTGCACTGCATTTCCTCTAATAGCAGTAGCCTTTGACCCTCTTGGCATTAAGAGATAATAACAAGCAAAGTAGGTAAACAACATATGCTTGCTGCGTTGTTGGGCTTGAAATTGGCATCTGGTGGTGATGGGAAAAGTATTCCAAAGCGGGATTTAAGATTTTAGCTTTCTGCTTTAAGTTTTTATGTTACTCAGTGACTTGCAGGAGCTGAATACCCCAGTTGGTGTAGCTTGAAAAAGGTTACTCTTTGTTCTTCCTCTTACAGGAGGACAAAGGCAGCCAGGGAATCCTTGTGTTGAAATCATACCATCAGCAAGCTTGAAATACAAATGGGAAAGTAATGGCTTCACAGTATGATCTATGGTGTGGAGATGGCTGAGGCAAGGCTGTAATCAGAAGGAGTATGTGTTTACTGCTGCATTTCAGAGGTAATTAAATGGGATTTAGTGTCTTTTTGCCCATGGTAGTATTGCTAGATGAGTATCGTGTTATTTAGTGTAACTCTCTCACTCCCTAGTTGAGGCCTGTATACTGCACTGCATCCCCAAAACCTTGCCTTTCATGCCGGTGTTGACATCCAGACAAAACTCATAGCTCATTTTAAGAAACTGACTTTCAGAATAATCATTATCATGTTGTACTTATGTCATATAATGTGAGTGACTGGTAGAGGCAGGGGCCAGTCCTAGGCTCTCCTAATGAGTATGATCTTCACAGGTGCTTGTCACCTGTAGCTGAAATTTCCTGTCTTCTCTATAATACCATTTCATGTTCACACAAGGGAGCAAGCCTTCCAGTCTCATGAGCTGTCAGAAAATCCACCTATATGTAGAAACAATTCTGAACCAAGCATTTACAGAGAGAGAGGACTCGAGTAGAATTTATATATAGATGATGAGGATGGAAGAGTGAAAGGCTTCCTTTGGAGGACTTGAAGGTGAGTGAGTACTTGAACCTTAAACCATTAATGCATAAAAGTGGTCAGAATGAGTTTGCTTGCATAGGATGATAAACACTTTATATTTATAGATTTCTTTCCACCAACTACTTTTTTCCCCTCCTACACTCTTTAAATAGATCACTTTATTTCCTAAGGAAAAGTGTAGTTTTTACCATTTCTAAGTGAATACTGCAGCTGGAGTTTACAGAATAATTAACATATTTATTATAATATGTAATTAGAAAATAAAAACTCCAAGTGGCTTTTTTTTTGGGGGGGTGAAATATGTTAACATGGTGTTAGCAGATTATCTGATGATCATTATTATTCTTCAAAATATGTAACATTGAAAGCTGTGTATCTTCCTTCTCATTTGGTATATGAAAAGAGGTGAAAGCAAATTTTCCAGCTCAGTCTTGAATGTTGAAGAGCACAAATGCAAGGCATCAGATTGTCAGTGATAAGGATTTGGGGTTCACAAAGAGATTTCAGTTTTGTCACAGTAAGTTGTAACATTAACTCCTGGTATGTTGTGATGGTCAAGAGACCGTTTCTGTGCATGTCTAGGCAACTCAGCAGATGGAAGCACCTGATGGTGGTTGAGCGCCTCTTCTGATGTGCAGGGTGCTGTTGCTCGGGTGAAGGCTGTGGGGCAGAGCAGGGGTTGTGCTGCATGATGGTGGATGATTGTTTCCTGTGCTGTCTGCCCTGAGGCTGGAGATCTGCCTGGCGAGGCCCTGCCCTGGGCCTTGGAGGGGTCAGTGAGTGACAGGAATAAAAGGGGTGTAACTAAAAGGTCTACAGTTTAAAGGACTACACCTTGCTGACCAAGATGACATCTCTGGAACCACAGGGGAGTGATCCTATTTCTTCATTTTCTCTCTGTCCTTCTTTCATTTCTGTCTCCTCTCCCTCTAATTCAGTTATTGAATAAGAACTTGCCAAGACCCGAGTTCCTCCTGACAGTTTTAGGGAAGTTTACAATAAAATGAATTATTTCAACCTCCTGAGGGCCTGTGGGCTATTGTAAAAGATCACCTCTTCCCACACCCACTGGGCACGATGAGGCATCTGTAAAAGGTCAAAACCACCTGCAGGAGAGCTGCTGTCTAAGACATAAGACAACTTTTTCAAGTACAGGTATATGTTAATTTGGGACTATGGAAATTATGGAGTTGCTTGAGGCTTAGCCCTCAAATTAAGATATTCTGTTAACATTTCTGACAAAAAAAAAACCACCCAAACATCCCAATTCAGTAATGAAGAAATACTTTAAAAGAAATGAGAAGAACTTCATGGTTCAAGTACCATCCTTACAGTGCTCCACATATAGAATCACCAAATCTCTTTCAAAACTGTGAAGTTTTAGTTGGTGGATCTGGGGGTAGATTTCTTCCAAACTGGAATCAATACAGGAAGCTTATTCAGCCGCCTTTGTCACCAGCTCTCTGCTGGGTGGTTCTCTTAATCTCTGAAGCTTTCAAGCTGTTCCTTGTCTGACACCATGTATGCTATGCTGGTAGCATGTCGACAAGCTCATTCTCTCAACTGTGCAGGAATGGAAAAATTATATGAAAGAAGCTGTTATGAGCACCTGACCTACATTTGAATCCTTTTTTAAAGTAGACTGGTTCAGAATAACTTTGAATGTGTCCTGCATTTTCTGGGCTTTCTAAATCTGCTGTGGAATCACTTCTGGGTGGATGTCTAGGTCAGTGTATTAACTTGATTCCTTGTAATCTCTATTAGCTTGAAGTAAAGCTAAAAGAACCCCTAATGGTGCCATTTAATACTCCTTTTCTCTCTTTGTTCTGCTTGTTTTCAGACTGTGCCACTCTGAAACATTGCAGCAAATGTTGATTAGTATTAGTGCATTTCTTAAATGGTATGGTCACACCTTGGTGATTAGTTTCATGTCTGAGTGCAGTGGAGTTGAGATAAGGTGAAAGAGGCAAATTTCTGGGGCATCAGTGACCAGAGCTTGTGCCTGTGAAGGTACAGTAGGTACGAAGACAGAATAGCAAATGGGAGTTTTGGCTGTTCTGGAATAGCTTCTCATGAAGATGTGTTACAGCTGCACACATCTGGACTTCTGTGTATGGATCCCTCTGTGGGTTTTGTTTTTTGGGCTTTTGGGGGGTTCTTCAGTAATAGGACTGTTCAAAAATCTGCATTTTTCTGGCTTGCCTCCGAGAAGTGTAGGAACAGAGAAGATTGCCTCTTGTTCTATGGGGTTTTTTTTGCATGTTTCATAGTGTTGAACAAAATCCTATTTTTGTATCTCCATATACCCACAGGAAATCGATTTGTGTTTTAGTCACAATATGTGCATTACATATGAAGTTAATGTGGTTTTAGTAGTCTGCCTTTTCTTTAAAAGGGTCATGTCTTATACCAGTCTCTACTCGGAAGAAAAACTCACGTGCCAGAAACTGAGTTACACCTATATTAGGGTTATTTTGGTTTGCTTGCTGTGTATTTTGTTGTTTCATTTTTTCCTTCTCAATGTTTTGCTATGCCTGTCCTGTTTTGAGACTGTGGTGAAAGGGTTAAGACAGTGTATGTACAAGGTGTTTAATGAAAGCTTTTGGTGGTAATGTTCAAGAAACCCAAACAACCCCAAAACCCAGGTGCCTCAGGGGCAGAATTCTTGTACCTATTTAATACATACTGCACCTTTATGTTGCAAAAATTTGATAGATGTCTTTTCTTAGAGGAATTCACAGTGCAACCAGATGAGAGTAACAAATACTGTTCCAGTTGCTGCTTTTGTGCCTAGCATGTGATTACTTGGAGAGACTAGATGTCAAGACTGAAATGCAAAGAAATACTGCATTTAAAATTCCAGAAGGCACCTTATTCCTTGTGGTAATGCGACGCTTACAAGAATTCTGGTAGCTTGTACTTCTGCACTCAGCTTTTCCATTTAGATGTTTTGTTAGACGGTTTCAGTGCTTGGTTTTCTTCTACAGTAATCATTCTGTGGTATTCACAGGTGATGAAAGTAAGTTACTTGTGTAAACTGGAAAATAACTGTGATGTTATGAAGTCTGTTTTGTTTGGATTATGCTTTCTCAAAAGTGTTTTAAGGTACTGGAGTTCAGATTGCTTGCTCTGTCAACCAAAGCTCGCATTGAAAAGGGAGCTTCAGAAATGTGGGTTTGGAAATTATGTAGTAAATAAAGGCTGGAACTGAATATTGAATAAAAAGTTGACAATTCATAGAAAGAAAATCCATCAGTGATTTCTAAGAGAGCGGTCCCTCTGGCCCATAAAGCTTTTGAGATCTCATGGATCACTGAATTCTGGCAATATGCCCTTACCCTTTTATGGTCAACTACTCTTAGTCTCTTTCCAGGTACTGGGTTACAACTGCTTTTACTAGATAAAGCTGCTGTTACTTGCACCTTACATGCTTGGAAAAAAGAGAGGCTAGATCTGGAGGGAAAATTGTAGTGTATCATAATCTGCAGAAGTGCAGGTATGTACATGGCCAATGTACTCCACTTAATGACCAACACAGCAGCATTCTTTTGCAGCCGCCAAGGAGGAACTTAGTAATGACATAAAGTGAATGGCCAGTGTTTCAGCTGTTATATTTCTGCTCTTCCCAGAAGAATAGAGTCAGTATTTCTCTCCTGTTTAGACTGCAATAATTATTTTTATGCATTCTTCTCTGGTTTAATGGCCCACATTTTCTCTTATCCACCAAGTTCAGAGGCTCTGGTCTAGCAAATCTTCCAGGACCTTTAAAAGAGTTGCCAAATCTGGAAACTACTCACAGCTTTAGGAGATGCTGTCTGTGTATTTATAATCCCCAAACTACAGGGAATTTGTCGTCCTTCAGCAAGCTTTTCAGTAAGCCTCCTATGTAAACTTGGAATATAATACTGGTTTACTTAGGGAATCTTCTATTTGGCAGGAGCATTGCAGCTTGTGCTTTGAACTCCTAGGGAAGCTCATGTCAGGGATTTATATAGGCCAAAGAAAAGATTGTCATGATCCTTTCCAAGCAGTAAGCACCTGCATGTGTGTTTGTGGTTGTGTGCTTGTGGTTGCGCGTTTGCTGTTTTCTTTGCATGTTTGTTTTTACCGAAGTCCCTTGCCAAACTGTAGAAGCTTTCAGATTTCTTCCTGCTAAGGAAAATGTCAGTGATGGAGGTCCCCTCCATGTGGTTCTATTTGTTTAAATTCATTATATGTTCTTTACTGCTTTGCTCCTGGAAGCAGTACATCTCTGGCTGCACACATGGCTTTGCCTTCCTTCCCTCGCTGCCTTTTCTCCTTTGTGTCTTACTTCTCTTCCACTCTGTACAGGTAGAAGCTTCAGGTGATCTGCTTGATCCTGCAAACTTATTTGTACAATTAACTGGAATGAATACCTTGAAATAAATTTTTGGCGCTATATACCAGTTTTGAGTACACTTCTCTACTGTATCTTGATTTTTAAGGGATGAGGAAAAGCATTCAGTTCACTTGGAGGTGCTGCTGAATGAATATTTATGAAGTACCAACACATTTTTAGGGCAGAAGCATTTGCTTTTAAAATATAAAAGTAGCCAAAATCGTTTCCAAACTGCACAGCTTCTATCATCTGACTATTTCTGCTCAACTGATTATTTAATTGCGTTGAATACTATTTGTATGAAATAGCTTGAGAAATTATAACATTTAGCAATAATACTTTAATTAGTAAAATCTATGTTCTTGAGAATAATTATTAAACAACATTTTGAGTTTAATTAACAGTTATATTCTGCCTTTTATGCTGCAATAATTAATACATTACTAATTCTGTTGGCACAGATAGAAGAAACTAATTGCATTTTCGTGCCTATAAAAAGATGAAATTCATTAGAATAATTTTTACAGGATTTTGGGCAGCTAATATTCTGGTTTATTTACCTTGTTGGAGAAAACTCTAGAAGGATAATCAATTTCTAAGGCTTTGGCCATAGAAAAATCACATAACTTAATGCAGATATGTTAGAAATGAACATCCCATTTTTAGTTTTATTCCAAAATGTTACATTTTGCAGTTTTCAACATGCGATGTTTGGCCAGTCTCGCCTTTACTGTCATTTGTAAGCAGGACTGCTCCCTGTTACAATTATTATCAGATATATTCAGCATGGTGAATTATGCACCTGTAGATAAAAGGGCATAACAATTTCAGAAATGGAGTGGTTTATCTGTTAATTCTTTATATAATTTAGCTGTTTTTTGTTTGATTAGTTTGTATTACTAATGTGTGCATAGGTGCAGAGTACTTTTTGGCAGTAACTTAGTTAGATAATGTACTACTCACCCATGAATCATTGTGCCAATGTAGTGCAGGCGTGAGAGTAAAATCCTAAGAGATTTTTATATAAACTTGCACTAACGTGTGATCCGAGATATCCCTGCCTTGGGATGTCTGACTTTCTGAGCGCAGAATAAGTCAGGATACTTAACTGTGCCTGGAGTGATAGAGAGAAGAGGCTGTGTGGGGAATTTCGTGGGCCTGAAGTTCAGGAGCTCCGTTTTAATGATACTGAGCTTGACTGGATGTTGAGAGTGTGATGAAAGACCTCAGTGAGGGAAAGGCACTCCGAGGAATTTATTCTCCAGGACTTCTGCAGCACATCCTGTTGAGTAGCTGGAAGGTTCCACATGATGGAAACAGTATAAGATTTGTTAGGCACATAAGGTAATATGCTACTAAAATTCAGGATCTACTTGTTGTAAACTAGCAGATGAGAAGAATGCTCAGTGCATCTGTTTGTACAGATGCTAGGCACAAAATCCTACCAGAAATGCATGCAAATGTCACACAGTTCTCATTCTTTTTCTCTCCTTTAATATTTCTGACCTCAAAAGAAACACTGAAAATAAGTTTTACCTTGAACTTAATGATATGGCGATGTAAGAGAATAAGGTTCAAAGAATCACAGAGTACATGATGTAGGAAGGGACTTAACCAGGATGGTCACCCAGTGCCCACTCATTTAATGTAATGAGCACTTTTATGATCTGTAGGCTGTTGGTTTTTTTTTTTTTTTCAGATTCACTCCATTAAGTGGAGAAATACAGGCAAGGGGATGCAGCTCTATCTCCACATAATACCGACATTTTAATTATCCTGGAGGAGAAGGGGTCAGTGGAGTCTCACTAGGACTGTTAAACACTCTGTAACACTGAGGCAGTCAGACCGTAAGGTTTGCTATTTTTAACATTCAAATGGGCAGCTGCAGGTGAAATTTAGCCATTTCTTTCTCACTTTTAAATCCTAAGTTTATCAGGCAGCATGCATTTCAACTGATGTGGAGCTTCAGTACGAATGTAGTTGTTTTAATGCGTTAAACTCTTTCTCGTAAACATGGGTGCATGTTCCTTTTCTCAGGTAATAGCAATTTGTTGCTCCTCATCCTTTGTTCATAAAGGGTTTTTTTTGTGTGTATTCACACACACACTTGCCTAAATGAAAAATAAATGCCTCTGCAGTTTTCAGCCCAGTTTACATGATTAGATCCTCTATAAAGTTTAGAGCCTTGAAAAGGCAAGGAAGTGCAGATTAAGACCAAGGTAGATTAACATGGCTGTATGTGATCCATTCCTATCTTACTTACCTCTAGATGTTTTGCATTTAATTTCAGGCTTTGCGGGGTCCTACTCTCTCATTTTTGCCTTATAATTATCCATTCTTTGGATAGCTTGTTTGCAAAAGTTACTCTTCATCTCTATTTCAAATCAAGTAAGAAGAAAGACACAGTGGAGATTGTGGTAACTTACCTACTGCTCCCACTATGTGTGAAACTCTAGAGGAAAAGTTCTGGTAGCACAGATCTTTCTAGTATGCTGGGTTTCATGTCTTCAAGCAAAACTTTGAGATACCAATTGAAGAAAGTTCAGGAAGTTATCAGACTACTCCAGGTATTAAAGCAGTTTTAAGTGCTTAAATACTTCAAATCGTGGTATGGAGATAAGGTAGATGAGAGTTCTTTCTCTTAGACACCCCAAAGCCAGCTGCTCTTTCACTTGCTACTTTTTATCACAGGGATGCTGGAATATATACTTGAGGATATTCCTGCTTTTGGTATGTATGACAGTCTTGAGGTGCCATAGGCTGGCTGGACGTGCTCAGTGTTAGAAGCCCTCAGTGTAACACATTACTGGTGTTTATTTCAACACTTAAAAAGGGTTTTCTTTGAGTGCCACTGAATTCTCATCCAGAACTGCAATGTTATCACAATTTGAACTTAAACTGAATTATGAAATAGAAGACTTAGAAAACTGAATTTCACTTTGCAGGCTATTCAGTTCTGTAGGTGCTGCCAGGCCTTTGGAAACATCAGGCAACTGATACAGGCTCTGGCATGGTGTCATTAGGTTACCGTGAGTCTGATGCAGGATTCAAGTTGTCTTGGTCAGTAAGGACAGGAGGTGTGCCATAGATATTTATACATTAATAGCAATGCTCTCTGCATGTTTAACACTTCTTGTCTGGGTCTCCAGAGCTTATGGCATGTGTGATGGGTGGGATCTTATCCTGCTTTTATTTTAACAGGTTTGTAATGTAGACGTTAGGGTAGAAATGTGTCAATCTGTGTTAGAACTGCTAATCAATAAAACATTCCCAAGACTTTTCTTGTTGACATAGGGATTAAAGAGCTTTACTAACTGAGCCAATAGAAATACCTAATGAGTTTGTTACCTTTTAGAGCAAAGAGATGGGTTATGTGACTGGAAGTCACCATTACTGTGAGCGGTTTGACAAAGGCTGATGAGTAACCTTTTGCTAAATTACTCAAGTTTATTTCTGAATAAATCCTGCCAGGAGGGCTGTTTTCAGAGGCTTCTTGGTTGTTGGTGCCTTGGGAGGTTTATTTGTTCTGTTTTTTGTTACTTGCTCTAGTCTTCACTAAACAGCCATGAATGGACTTGAACAAAATCCTTACACGTTAAGAGTTTTTCTGTCGTAATTCATATTTAGCTGTTAGTGATGGGAAAGCTCTTTTTTAATTTACTCATATTCTTGGTATATGTACAAATATACCCCATTATTATTTCCATGTATTTCCGAGTATCTGTAAATTTTGTAAATATATTATTGTATAATTAAATTCTTCACTGTACTCAAAGCCTCTGGGAAGATCTAGCTTTGAACTGGATTCCATAATCATCTCTGTTATACAGGAGTAAAAACTAAGGCAACAGGAAAGGTGATGAAACAGTTTGCTGTTCTTAGACTATTATTATATTTTCTCCTTGCCTTGAACAACTTTCATATCCAGCTGCTGTTCATCACTTGATTTTTTTGATTATAAGTGAAAAAATACCATGTAGTGTTACCATTTGAAAATATTTTGGTACTGTACTTTGGTACCTTTCCTTTTGACTTTAATTGTTTATAGTAAATATATTAATTTCACCTTTTCTGGCATAATCCTAAAGATATCTGAGTACTAGAGTATGTACCTGTTTGTAAATTCTTTTCCTTCTATTGATACAGACTGTCTACATACAGAAATAAAAGCCCATTTCTAAACATGCAGTATATTGCTGTTCGTAATGCTTTACATGCAGAATTATGCACGGCTGTATGTTTTGGTTGTTAAATATGACATGTATCGTCTTGTAGTTTCTTTACTGAAACATCAAGAAAAGAGAGAGGTACTTGCTTGGAACTGCTTCCAGGAAGTACCCTTTTCTCTTGATAGGCTAATGGGGTGGCTGTGCAGATTTATATTGCTACACTATATAATGAAGTTTCTAAGTCTTCATTGCCTGAAGAGGACTGTGATTCATGCTGGCAATTCATGGAGAATTACAAAGCAGCTGAGAGGTTGCTGATGGCTCTTCAGCACTCTACTTATTACATATAACCATACTTCTGTACATTTGGCATCAAATGATGCTTGTCTGCAAACAGTCAATAACAACAGGTGTATCTGGAAAGCAGATTTGGGTATCTCTAAATGCTTTCTTGTTTAACATGTTACACATTCAACATTTTTATTCAGCCTGTAGCAAACAGTACAAAGGCGCTTTGGAAGCGAAATAAAATGGTATCATGATTCACCTTATGTCGGGGAGTCAGTAATGTGTGTATTGGCAGAATTAAAATTGATAGGCCACTCCTATTCACTGTCTTGCATACCCTTTTGCACACCCAAAGCCTCTGACAGTAAAACTTACCATCCTTTTCCTTTTATCAAATGCTGTCAAGGATTTCCAACGATTTAGGGCTGGTACTGCTACTTTACCATGCCTGTTAAATGTGTCCTGTCACATAGCAGAGAATTAATGCTTACTGTTGCCTCAGAAACTAACATAAACTGTGACCAAATATCGTCAAGAATTTAGCATTGTTAGGAACTTAAACATAAGCTAAACATTTATGTAAACCTTATTTGTTCTCTGCAGTTGCATGGCTGGTAAGAATTTAATGTTAAGGTGGGTTTTGTAGAGCATTGTGATCGGAGTCACCACTGGATGGCACTATTTAATAAAGTATACCAGAGGAAGTTGATCGCTACAGTATGCAAACTTTAGATTGAGAGGACATTATAGAAGTGACATTTAGAATGCCTAAATATATTCTGTCTCTCATCTTTTGTTTAATGTAAAGCACAAAACACGTTGGTCTGATGAGCACATGAGATGGCCAATGTGGTTATCATAACAGCATGTTTTATCTGAAACTAGGTAATTGTAATATCACAGGTTTGCCAACTAATGCATGTTATATTTTACTTAAGATTCTGACCTCTTCAAAAGCATAAGATTTTTTGAAAGGCATAAATGTTCCTTCTTTTTCTTTGGTCAGGAGAAACTGATTTTCATACAGCCTTGATGATGCTACATGGTGTTGAGGTCTGTTTCTAATTTGCTTAATACAAAATGTCAGCAGTTACCATTTGGTAGGTTATTCAGGGTTTTCATTTTTTCTTATGCAGGACCTTAACAGAACAGCTGGTACAAACTTGGGTAATTCACAGAAGAAAGGTTCCAGATAAAAATGGAATAAAATCTGTTTCATTTGCTAGAAAGTAGCAATGGTGGAATAATTTTTTCTTGTTTTTGAAAGGTGATTGAGGAGGAACTTACTCCATAAATAGCGAAGCCTGAACTTCATGTATGAAAAGAAAATTAATGTTTTAAAGAATTAACTTAAAGACATGTCAAGCTTCCTTCACAGGCAGTCAAGAATTAGAAATTCAGTAAGGGAATTCAAGGCAGGCAACTATCCCAGCAATATGGCAGGGATGCGCAGAAATACAGGAAGCACGCTAGTGTAAGATGTTCAAGGCCGAGTTGGACAGAGCCTTGGGTGATATGGTTTAGTGTGAGGTGTCCCTGCCCATGGCAGGAGGGTTGGAACTTGATCTTAAGGTCCTTTCCAACCCTAACTATTCTATGATTCTAAGATCTGCTTTCCTTTCCCACACAGTTGGTGCAGTGGACACTCAATTTCTGCTGACAAATCCTAAGCATCTATAGAGAAATAATGGCTTCCGTTTTCAGAAAGTGGTGCTGAAGTTAAAAATAATCGGGATATAACCTCGCGTTTTGCTGTTAACATCTACCACTGACTATGCTCGGTGCCAGGAGATGACACTATAAGCTTTGTATCTATAACATCACCATCTTACCCTGAAAGCTCTGAATTTTGTGGTGTAGCTGTACTGAACCTGTACAGTATTGACCTGTATAGGTTCAGTACAGGTGTACAGTGTGCATAGTACCAATTGTGTTACTCAGTGCAAGGGAAGCTGAACAAATCATGGAAAATGTTCATTGAACTAAAACTCAACTTCAGCCTTTGTTTTCTGTTTGATAAGCATTTAAAAGGATTTATACTAGCATGCAGCACTAGTGGTGGTAAGGGAAGCTTTGTTCTTCAATACCCCTACCACTGCATGAGTGGTAAATGTTACTTCTGAAAGGAAGAAGTGAAAGAGGATTTCACTTCTGATTTTAATGGGAAGCAACAAACCAGTGGTTAGCTATACAGTCAGGATTTAAAGATTGAAGGCAACAGCCATGAAGTGTTTCTCAAACTCTCGTTTTTTAATCAATGTGACCTTGCTTTCTTTCCCATGACACAATCCTCATTTTTCCTCTCTGAATTGGAGAGTTGTGGTTTGGTGCTTGCCAGACGGTAGTAATAATTCCAACAAGGTAACAATGGAGGCCAAAGCAGTAATTTTTCTTTAGAAGCTGAAGAAAAACTGATTGATTCCCAATGCACAGAAAACTGTCTAAAGTCACCAAACTAATAAAAACCCTCCCCCAACATTCAAAAGTGTCAATTAAAATGGTTCTTATCTAAAAGTGGTAAATCAGATTAAGTATCATCTGTTATATATTACTTTTGCAATTCTCTCCAATTACTCTCCAATACTGTTATAATGTCAGGCCTGCCTTGGTTTACTTTTCTAATCCATACAGAATAAGCTTGATTCTCTCTTCAGTAACAACTTCTGCTTTTAAAAGGTTGTGTTCTGGATATGACAAAATAAGAGGAGTTACCCCATAGAGAAATTAATGTTACCAGCTCTGTGAAATAAGTATTGCCATGTACGTTTCTCTGCAGCTAATGGGAGTACTGTTACGTAAACTGGAAGTGAATAACAGTATCTAACAGGTTATAGTAAGAAATGAGACTCGGAGCTGGCTTGGTTTTTATCATTGAATATTGCTTCCTTAATCTCAGAACAGGCTGCACTGTTTTCTTTATACAGCTTCTAACCTTCTGCTTTCAGAACCTGGAAGGATGAGACAGATGACCTTTAAAAAGCAAAAAGCGGTTTGCCAAACATCTGTTATGAGACTGAAGGCTCTTACGACTCTGGATCTACAGTGAAGACAATTTTCTTGTTATCAAACCACTGATACATTTAGAGTGCGGGCTACTTGTATCATCTGACATTTTAACATCAGTTTGAGAGGTATTGTGGCCTGTTAAATCTGTACGTTATTTCTGATAAAGTGAGTTCAACTCCAGTTTTCAATTTCTTCGTTTAACCTCTGCTAAGTATGTTCGGATGGGGTCAGGAAAGAGGGAAGTCTTTGCTCAAACACCAAACTAGTGTGTGGTATGTTTATTCAGTGCTTAGTCTAGGGAATTTCAACCTCAGCTGAAGCCTCTGTGTTTCCATGACATGGCTCTTTCTACGTTCATTAAAATTAGGAGGAAAAAACCCCATGTGAATGTTTGTTTACAGTAAGGAAAGAAAATGAAACAGTTGCTGTATAATGAGGATAACAAAATGGACCTGTTTTAACCAGAAGGGCAGAATATCTGTAGGCCCATGAAGAGCAGGAGTTCATCCTTTCTTCAGAATAAGGAGAAATTCAAGCACACTCTTATTCAAAGAGAGCTGTCAAATAGAGCTATTTCTTAGAAATACCTTGTGGGGAGAGGCTTGGTCCTAAGTGATGCAGGTATCTAATTTGAAAATCCATGCAGAGTCAAGGACTAGGACACCATGAACTGCTAATATAGGCTGGAATTTAAAATTTGTTTGAGAAAAACTTGACTTCTTAGGAAAAACGTAGGCACTGCAATTTGAGGAGGTCTTGCGCATCTGAAACTTGGGGTTTAGCAAATGTAAGTTGCTGCGTTGTGAACCCTCTCTTGTAACTTCTTTCTGTTTCTTAAGTGGTTTTGTTAAGCAGCCATTACCCCATGTGTAGCCACTGTTTCATAATATGACAATCACCTATTGCATGTTATGAAGATGGTATAGTGAAAGCTAAGATTTTTATAGAATATGGTTCTTAAAAATAGCCTAAAGTTCTAATCATAGATCTTTTTCTACATAAACGATGATTGGTCTTGCCAGTTATTAGAAACTATTCTTAAATATGGCCAGGTGTTAGAAAAGAATTAAAAAGATAATTTTCTTCTAGATAACAGTTCTTCTAAACTGTTTTGTAATAGAATGTAGGAAATCTTAGATTCTAAAGTTATATGAATTTAACCTGCAAGTATTGTCTAAATCTTAAATGCTAATAATCATAGCTTTGTGACTTGCTTTATCAAATTTTCTTGGCTTTGTATTGTAACTTGGGTGGACCATAACACATCTTTCTAATCCCTTTTGCTTCTGGCTGCTCAAAGGCAGTCAGTCAGTTCATCTCTTGTGGACAGAAATAGAACTAATTTGGCTTATTTAAGGTTTGAGTTAAAATATTGCAAAGCATAAATGATTCTCAAGTTCATGGGACCTAAAGGAACTTTCTCAAAACTGACTTAAGGTAAAAAACCCACCCCAAAATCTGATTTGAAGTCTTAAAATTTCTTGCAGTTTTAAAAGGTTGTTTTTAATTGTAGGCTTTCAAATGCAAACGCTACACTTCATTTCCTTATGAAGTGCCATGTTTAAAAAAGTATGGTTGATTGAAGTAGGAATGGTTTACTTTAAAGGAGATACATGAATGCTCTGTCCCTATTCATAATGGATTTACTTCAGAATGACCATGTTGGGTCGATGTTTGTGGTATCTGCAAGACAGAAAAACAAACTACCTAGGTTCTGCTTTACCATAGCATTACTATAATTTCTATTATTCATTATTACACTATTGTAACTAATTTACTATAGGCAACTTAGTATGTTACCAAGTGTTCTTCTAGAGAGACCCATGAATTCTTTTTGGCTTTTGCTTAATCTTTTTATTCATTCCTTACATACCTAGGGTCATGATTCTGTATGGGAAGGTGCACAGTCACTGAAAATCACTCTTATGCTAAGTCTTGTGATTAGGTTTGAACCACTTGATAAGAGTATTTTTATGTATGCCCAGGAGATGTATAGGGTATTTGAGGCTTTCTTTGTTGTTCTCTACAGACTTCCTAAGCAAAGAGAAGGTGTAATTCCCATGTGTATGTACATTTATTTGTCTGACTTTAAACAGCAGCTTTAACATTAAGCTTGGTAGGGATGTGTGAGTGCTTAAGGGATATTTCTCCTGTGACTTTCTTCTCTGAAAGTACTCTCTTACAACTGAGGATGGTAAAAGCCCTACACAGTCCTCAGTACTAGCGAGCCTATGAAGTGGCAGTAAAAGAAGCTCAGCTGTGAACACTTTACCCACACTTTATAAACTATTTATCTGACCTACAGCTGGTGCACATTCTTGTGCACTGCGGGGGATCCATCGCGCCAGCCTACAGACCCTGCAAGCACCATCTCCACCTGCAGCACCACTGCAGAATGTAATGAAGACATTGCACATTAAGGAAAAGATTATACCCTGGGGCAAGAAAATGGTGAAGCAATCACTGTAGGAGTGTTTTGGTTTTGTTTTGTATTTTAAGTAGTGGGTTTGTTCTATTAATTAGTTGGAACACTTAGCTTTTAAATTTCCCTTGCAGAAATACCACCACGATTAGCACAGAGGAAGGGAAATAGGCTAGCTGGATGGTATTGTTTAAAAAAATCTCATCTTCAAGTTACATTATAATCTACTTGATCCCCCCCCCCCCCCCCCCAGTGCTAACGATCTTAGTTAAGAGGATGGCCGGATGAAAACTGCATATTCCATGCTTTCAGATAATGTTGTAAAATAACAGCTTCCCTTGAAAAGTTACATAAGCCTTCCTCTGAGACACTTCTTGGGAAGGTAAGTGTTCAGGAATTAATGAAAATGATGCATCAATAAAGACTTTGAAGGGGTTTTTCATTTACTTGTCTAGTTATATAGAAAAAACCCGTAATACTAGAGTATTTGAAAGAGGTAAGTAAAAAATGAAGCTAAAAATAAGAAATAAATTGTTCTGTAATCACAATCTTAATAGCAAATTACGTTGTCACTCATTTCCCTTCATGAAACTTGACAGTGAGACTCCTGTTACAGCTGCTTAGTCCAGTATAAAATGTTCTATATTCTGATAAATACTGAAGGGAGAAGCTTTGTAGTATTAGCTATGCTAGGGCTACAAATAGCATAATCAAAGGATGTGTGTATATTTGCTGTCTTTAATTTTTAACAGCACCTATGTATTACAAAGTTTCGTAGGATGGTGTCTTTGAGGCATATAAAATGATGCTTTTATTAAGTGTGTCACTTGTAAAAATGACCTTTTTTCCCCCTTATTACTGTCATTAAAAAGCTTCCCTGATAAACAGTATTCCTCGTGTAGTTGCAAATGTCATGCAGATTTGTTTGGGGTATTAATGGAGAACTTTGCTTAGATTTTCAACTTGGCAGTATTAGGATGGCAGACATCAATTAGTTGTACTATTTGATGAAGTGAAATAGTACTTTTGTCTGCCCCTTGAGTTAGTAGGAGCCCGTATTATGTTTTGGATTCATTTACAGGTTTCAGGTGCCGTGAGAATGAGGGCTTCACCTGCATCTCCTCAAAATATATTAGAAGTTGGCTTGTTAGGTGGCACTGCAATGTGTTGGGGGTTAGATGTGGTCTAGGTTAGTCTGAAGTGTGCCAAAGAGCTTTTTGGTAAACATTAGATTTTCTTAAGGAACTGTATCACATATAGGCCTCTTTGTACTGGTTCACAAGGCCACATGTTCAGTTCATTACAGATACATCTCTCAGTAGTTACTGAAACGTACTGGGTACACAAACAACCAGGAAATGAATTTGAGGAAGTGGAACACCTTGATTTGAGAGATTTGTCTCAAAATCATCCTTAATCATAATCCTTATAAAGAAATGTACAATTCTCTCAGAAGTTTTTACTGGATGAATAATTTTAAATGGTGAGATGGAATGGTTGTAAGCTCATTGGTTTTCTGGTAACAGAAATCTTAAGAATGCAGTTGTTGTATTGCTGGTACTGCATAAAGATATTAGTAGACAGCAATAATAATAAGTGAAATTAAACACTGATATTAAAATGTTTATTTCCAGGATAGTGTATGGTAATTTATACCAACGTAATCACAGATTTTAACCATTTTCAGAAAAATTATGGTTTATGTTCATGGTGCTTAAAGCACCTTGTAAGAGACACTTTGTGTTGCTTTTTATTTTAAATTGAATATTTAGCCTTCAAAAAGTTTCAGGAGGCTTTCCTGTTGCTAGAGGTCATAGTAGGTGATATCATTGGCCTTGCTGAGATTAGCAATTCTCATACAGATACACAAAGAATATTTGAGAGCCTTCAGAGAAATAACTTTGTGTATCATATTGTTATGCTTTCAAGAAGTAAACTTTCTTATTTTTCACTCTGGAGAAAAAATAATTTAAAGCCATCTGAATTCCTATGGAATTCCAGGAATAGATTAATATGTGGGAAATGTTGTTCCAATTCTTGTTACTTTTGATGTAGTTGCACATTAAGACATTTACCTGTCACTTCCTTTAAGAGTAGTCATTAATACAAGAAATAATTAGAGAATAGATTAGTCTGTTATTCTCATTTATTTTCCCAATGTGTATACGTAAGAACATAAAACAGAAACTGGTGGGCAGTTCCATCCTTCCCATATTCTCACCCCTGGTGCTTGCTAGGCTACCCTGTGGGGTGACTTAACTTGTTCAAGTAGTGTAAACCCTTGCAATTCTTTGCTGGGTTTGTTTGCTGCCATTTTAGAGAGTCAAATTGCCCACAAAGGGCCTGGAGCAAGGTATGTTGTTGGAATTGCATAGCAGGAAGGAGTGGGAAGTTCCTTTCTAATATTGGCGGACAGTTATTTGAACTCCTGCTACTGATGCAGACACCCTGACACATCAAATAGAGTAGCTGAGCTATCGTGAGAATGCTTGATACATTTTCATAGCTCTATCAGACAAAGCAGATTAGAAGCAGAGCCTAGTCCCTGTGTGTTGGGTACCGATTACAAAATGGGGAACTTTATCATAGTTACTGGTTGGAGCTACCTCCCGCTGTTCAATTGTTCAGTCCTTGAGGTGTCTCTTTTCAGTATTTTTGGAAACACATTTGCTACCTTAACAGGTAGGAGGTCAGGGCGTTTTTCTTTTGCTAATTGTCACATTTTCAGAGCAATGTTCTGAAGAATTGATTTCTATTACATTGCTGTGTAATGCTGCCTATTAGGCAAAAGAAAGAAAAAAGACTTTGCTGGGGTTTTTTTTGACCTGTTTATATTAGTTTTGGCCTTTGCTCTTTGTGCCATCACTGACAATTTGCTCTCAAATGCAGAACTGCATTTTCAGTTCAGTCAATCCTTCGGTGGTAATAAAGATGATAGAAGGGGGAAGTTCTTGAAAGTTGTACAAGTTCCTAATGTCAAAAGTGCTATTTCTTTAATTTTAGTTTCTAGATTTCATAAGGACTAGTACTGATATTCCCCAGAATACAGCACAAACAAGTGCCATTTCAAAAAGACCTGGGACATAGAGATGGAAAAGGCTTAGCCAGGCATTTGCTGTCTAGGCTACAGCTTTCATTCATGCAGTTACTCAGAAATATACTACTCTTATGTCTGATTAATCTGTTACATTTTTTTTCTTCAGTGGACTCAGCTAGAGTAAATTTTGTTACACATAAGGGGGGGGGGGAAGAAGCCTAAGTCTAAATCAGCTGTAGCTTTGTGTATCTGTGTGGAATTATTGATTATCTATACATCAGGTAAGTCTCTTTATAATGCCCGGAAGTAATTTCATTATGTCTCAAAGCATGCTTTTAAGAAGTTATTAAAAGTGTATTCAATACTGCGATGAATGATCTGTCCAACTACGTATTATTAGTCTTACTACATTCTTTGTCTTGTACTGGTGAACATTAAGTACAGTTTGATACGACTGTTTGGTATTTTTTCTCACATTTTCTAATTCCACGGGGTTGTCTTTTTAACATTATGAAGAAGCAATCCATCTACAACTTCTGGTTTTGTTTCTGAACCATTTTATACCTGTCTGTTACGACCACGTGCATGATTTCTAATTTATCCAGTTCACCCTCTCACAGTGTCATGCATTCTGTTTTTAAAAATTCACTATTGGATGATAGAGGAATTAAAGTGCTTCATAATAATGTTTCTGGGCAGTTTCTTCATGATTAAAAGTGTGAGTGTTTCATATTTTGTGAGGAAATAGACAAAATCCAGCAGTAAACTTCCTTGGCTAACTGCCTATAGAAGTCATTCAAAGGCCACGTAATGGAAAAGGGAGTACTACTAGTAGCCTTCTATTAATTTTGGTGTAGATTAAGTTCATAAGGAAACTCACTTAAAAGAGAAAGCTGAATGGTGGGAAGTCAAGGATGGAGGTCTACCTGAAGCAGTTTGGCTATTTTGTTATATAGTTCTGTGGATGACTTTCAAGAAGCCTTTGACTATGGAGTCCAAATGACTTCAGACCAACTTGGAAATGGATCAAGTGAAGGCATCTGTCAATATAAATCAAAACCGAAGCTCAGCCTCACAGTAGTGTTTAATGAGATGCCAGCACCTCTGCTGCAGCTTCGCAATAACGCCAAAGGAGGTCTCCCTTTTTGACCTATATTATGTATTTCTAAAAGTAAATCACAGCACTGACTAGCATTTCTGTGGCTAAAAAAATGTCTTTAGAAAGAACTGAATCATTAGTTGCTATTATTACAAATATAAGTATCTGTTAACTTGGAATCTACAAGGACCTCCTTAAATCACAAAGAATACCCCAAAACTCAGTTTCTGTCAGTCTCATTTGCTGCCTTATCCATTTACATGCTTACCATCAGAATGGACCTTTGGAACACCTGGTGTTAATGTCTGATATCCAGTCTAGTTACTAAACAAGAGGTGTAAACAGCACACAGTCAAATCAGTACTTAAAACCTGGAGGGGAAAAAAATAACCAAAACCCCAAAATAGTGAGCACAGAAGCCCCGCTGCCTGGCTGCTCCTGTGGAACCAGAGGCAAGTTTGGGTCCTTGCTACCGTCACTATGTTGTCCTCCAATGTACACATTGTCTGTTTATTAGCTTATATGATAAATACTGCTATTTATGTTACTAACGGTTCAAACATACAATCTTAAGACAAAATATTTGGAATTTTATAGGTTGGGAATGTGGTCTGATAAAGGTTTCCATGGTTGCTGTTTAAATAACTTGTAGAGTTTCTTATCTACCTGGGCTTGTGTAAAGCGTTTGACACTGTCCCACACGACATCCTTGTCTCTGAATTGGAGAGACATCAATTTGATGGATGGACCACTCAGTGGATAAAGAACTGGCTGGATGGCCGCACGCAAAGAGCTGTGGTCAATGGCTCAATGTCCGGCTGGAGACCAGTAACGAGTGGTGTCCCTCAGGGATCGGTGTTGGGACCGGTCTTGTTCAACATCTTCGTCGCTGACATGGACAGTGGGATTGAGTGCGCCCTCAGCAAGTTTGCCGATGACACCAAGCTGTGTGGTTCGGTTGATACACTGGAGGGAAGGAATGCCATCCAGAGGGACCTCGACACACTTGTGAGGTGGGCTGATGCCAACCTCATGAAGTTTAACCATGGCAAGTGCAAGGTCCTACACCTGGGTCGGAGCAATCCCAGGCACAGCTACAGGTTGGGCAGAGAAGAGATTCAGAGAAGCCCTGCAGAGAAGGACTTGGGAGTGTTGGTTGATGAGAAAATGAACATGAGCTGGCTTCAGTGTGCGCTTGCAGCCCAGAAAGCCAACTGTATCCTGGGCTGCATCCAAAGGAGCGTGACCAGCAGGTCAAAGAAGGTGATCCTGCCCCTCTACTCTGCTCTTGCGAGACGTCACCTGCAGTATTGTGTGCAGTTCTGGTGCCCTCAACATAAAAAGGACATGAAACTGTTGGAACAAGTCCAGAGGAGGCCATGAGGATGATCAGGGGACTGGAGCACTTCCTGTATGAAGACAGGCTGGGGAAGTTGGGGCTGTTCAGCCTGGAGAAGAGAAGGCTGCATGGAGACCTCATAGCAGCCTTCCAGTATCTGAAGGGCGCCTATAGGGATGCTGGAGAGGGACTCTTCCTTAGGTACTGTAGTGACAGGACAAGGGGTAACGGGTTAAAACTTAAACAGGGGAAGTTTAGATTGGATATAAGGAGGAAATTCTTTCCTGTTAGGGTGGTGAGGCACTGGAATGGGTTGCCCAGGGAGGTTGTGAATGCTCCATCTCTGGCAGTGTTCAAGGCCAGGTTGGAGGAGGCCTTGGGTGATATGGTTTAGCGTAAGGTGTCCCTGCCCACAGCAGGGGTGTTGGAACTAGATGATCTTAAGGTCCTTTCCAACCCTAACTATTCTATGATTCTATGATTCTAAGTGTTAACTTTTTTTATCCCTTATTCTGATGAACATCTTGGAGTCTGTCTTGTATTAAATACTGTTAAGTACGTAGGATAGTTTCTGGAGGATACTTTAATTGGTTTTCCTGTTGTTACAGAGTAAATGTAGAATCTGTGGCTGAACAGAGTGTTTCATTGAAGTCTCCCAACTGTTAGTCTGCAGTGCAAATTAGGGTAGACAGACCATAGATAGGGCAGTTGTTAATCTAATTATATGTCTTTTATGCCTTTTCTCCCTGGTTTTAACACTGCTAAACATGAAGATGAATGTTTCATATCTCCAAGCCAAAATTAATTCTCCCAACCTCTGCTGATGGTTTTGCTATTTAAATTTAATTGTGGTTTTCCTTTCCCATGTTTTGTCTTTCATAATTTCTTTCCTGTTTTAAGTCTTCAGTGGAAGAATTGCCTTCATAGAAAGCTTGTAGGTTGCGTTTTGGAGAAAGACTTGACACAGTGCTTCCCTGTGTATTATATAATGTATTATAATGTGTGGAGCCACCATTTTTGCAGAAATGAACTCTCCTGCATTTGTTGGGTTTTTTTGCCTCTTCCTCAAAGCGCTGCTTAACGTCTCTTGTAACCCTTCTGTAAAGCCTTCATAGCACAAAGCCACGTATCTTACCAATATGAGCTTTTGAACTAGGCGCAATTTCTGTGTTTATGTATCTATCTGTGTCTGTTACCCCTTTTCTTTAACCTTGCTCCCTGTACTGACACCTGCAGCCAGGGCAGCCTTGGCAGAAGCAGCAGTGCAGACCACAGCACTGAAGGTTACTGGCATTGCTCTTTTAGTATTGTCCCTGTTGCCTGTTCTCTCTGAGAGGATCTGTGTGTAGCAGAGTTAAAATGCTAGTGACAGTAACCACCTAACCCTCATTAGCACTGCTGGCATGCCTCATATCCTAGCAATTGACAGCTCCAGAAGGGTTATTTTATGTTTTCTGCCAAGAATAGAGTGCTGTTAATAGAATAGAGTACTGTTAATCTCAGTACTGATTATTTAGCATACTTGGTGCATTTGTAACAAAAGTCCAGAATCCCTTGCTGCTGGAGACTGCAGCAATAACCAAGGGGTAGTTACAGGGAAAGCTGTTTCTCTTTTCATCTTTAAGAACACAGAGATCTGTGTCAATCCTTACTAAATCAAATCACTGCAGTTAGCAAAGATGTGCTGATCTGCCATACTCAAAGCCTTTTCTTGCAGTAAGTTCAGTACTAGGTAGTTCAGGTCAGTAGTACATAAGGTGCTCAGGACATGCTGGGAGACAGTCGTAGGGATAAGAGTTTTGGCATAAAGTATGTTCTCAGATATTAGAGATAGAATCCCTGCAGTTTGTTGGAAAGGTGTTTGTTGGTAGGAGAAAAAACATACTGCAGCTTTAAAGGCAAATCGGTGCCATTAGTTCACATTCATTATTTCATCTAGCAAACTAGTGAGGAAAATTGCAGTCCCCATTATAGCACAGTTTGCTGTTTTGTAAGGCAGATAAGAAGTACTGCTACAATGCGTGTTTCTTGGTATCTGCAAGTAGAAGAGTTAACGTGTGCATGGTGTGTTTCCTTCTGTTTAGTCAACTTTGTGTTCCTTGGAAGTGGATGTCCTTTGGAGTTGTTTTGTTCAAAATGTGAAGCAGATAGTCTCCTATGAAACCACCTGCTGTACTTAGTGTAGCCGGCATGCCAAATCACCACTGTTATGTAATTTGGCACCGACATCCTTGTTGGAGGAATGCAAATTTTCTTTTTCTGCAGGGATGTAGGATTAAAGGTGTAGAATCATATTTGTGCTCCAAGAGAGACAGTGTGCATAGGCTAGGAAACGTCTATGAATAAAACAGAATCCTACCTCTGCCCACTAGCAACTTAGCGTATTGTGGGGTGATAAATACACAAGTTAGGAAGTCTGTTTTTGAGGGAGAGAGGGAAGACTACCTATTAGAACTGACTTAATGAGAATACTTATTCTGATTTGGAGAAGTATTTATTCTTGTATGATAGTCATTCTTAAGGTTTTGATTCCTTCAGAAATAAAAGAACCTTAATGAGGTTTTTTTTTGCTGTCCATTCTGCTGCAGAGCTTAAGTGAATTCCAGCTGGGTGTTCATACTTCATTCCTTGGACTGCAGGGCATAGAGAATAGGTTCTCTAGAGCAGTGTGTAGCTTTCTGTGCATGGGTGATACTTGGATTTGTGCAAAAAATCATGGTGCTCATGGAGAAGAAATGCATTGCCTTTTGCCCCAGCTAAGAACACTTAAAATGAGAAAAACAATACAAGACAAATTGATGAGTGCTCAGAAACCAATTCTTCTCCTCAGTTCTATAAAAAACAGGTGAACTTGTAGAACAAGTGAAGTTTTATCTTCTTCCTGACAAGTTTTTTATAGAAATAGGGGTGGCATATGGCATTGTTCAGCATCTTCTTCAGGTGAAAGATAGAAGCACAGCATCTTAAGCGGCATGCTAAAAATCTAAAGCCTTTGGCTGGGCTGGTTTTCAAGACCTTTGCTCGTCACTCAGTGATATTTGATTTAGTTGTGACCTTTTGCCTGAAACCTGTGTAAGTAAAAAAGGAACTACGCTTCTGTCAGAAGCTATATAGCCTTGACAATAACCAGAAACCCAGATGCATTCATTTCTGTATAACGTAGAAAGGCAGTAATTTCTAGATGATTAAGTTTCATGGTTTAGCTTTGTGGAGCTCTTGATTTTAGGAAACTTTCAGTGTGGTATTTGAAACAATTTTAGACCCTGCTATTAATTTGTGCAGTGAATGCTAGTTAGGGCTTTTGAAGATTGCCTTCATTGTTTTAACTTTTAATTTGTAATAAATGCGTAACTATTTATTTTATTGTAATTTTTAATAGCTTTAATTATTGTGATTTTAATAAGGACTTGGCAACAGGATTAGAGGCAATTAGTGTTTGACAGATGGGTGTCACAGTAATCAGTATGCAAGAAACAGTTGAGCAGATAAAAAGGATCTTGTCACATTTAAGCTTCTGTATAGCTTCACTTTGCATAAAGAGTTAGCAAACATTAGAAATCTTATAGGAAGTTTGCTGAGGTAAGCCATTATTCCTTGCCAAGAAATACCATTGATATTTTATAATTACAGTACAAAGCTTGGTTATGTCACATTGTGACAGACATTTTGTCATCATCCTAGTCATTAGTATTAATGTGTCTTGGAATGCAGAATAACATATAAAGCTTTAGCTCTGACTGGTTTTGATCTGACACTAGTTCTTGCACAGTATAAATTAATTTTGTATTAGAGTTGTGTCTGCGCTCAACATTGCCACACAGCCAGCCCGTAATAGCAGTGCTATTTGGCTTCCTTTTTACTTTAAGAAACAGTACATACAGTGTTTGCTTCAGCCACCTTAATGTTGTGAAGACCTTCCCCTGAGCTTTGGGAGAAAAGGATTGTTATTACAGTAATTGGGTAGTCTATGACAGCTTGCTGTAATTTCTTTATTAATAATATTTCTTAATATGGAAAAATGACATCTTTGTGTGTTTGAATTCAGCTGCCCTGACAAAGTTAATTGCTCCTCAAGAGATGCCATCCTGGGATGTGCTGGGAGTGTGAAAAAGAACAACTGCTGACTTCAGTAACTTTTTTTCCCCCAGCAATTTAACATTTTTCATATAATTAGCCCTGGTGTTTTTCTTAGATTTAACAGATCTACTAATAATATTGTGCTTTAAAAGCTGCAAACCGAGGAGAACATAATGTAAAGCATATTCAAAGTGCCAGCTCATTACGCTGACAGGTTTGGTAAGTGCAACATATTTAACCTTCAACCTTCACAAAGGCTTAAATACATTTCAAATACAATCTTGACCCTGTACTGTAAATGTATGGATTTGGTTTTGACTTAAATAATAGGGTAATATCCTGAAGGGAGCTTTCTGATTATTTTGATTTCTATCACGTTGTTTATAAAGAGAATTCATAATTTGCCTGCATCATTCACTTCATAAACTCAAAACCTAGCTAGAGGAAAACACCCTATAAATATGTCATTATATGTATATACACACACAAATATATATGGCTATGGAACAGAGTTTTTCATGGTAGCACAAATAATGCCTTAAAATTTTAGTGAACCAAATGATCTAGTTAATAGAGAAAAGCTCTTTGACAGTGTAGGTAAGGTATACAAACCATTCCTCTTGTCCGTCCCTTTTCTTTGGTGTTAACTGGCCTTACCAGCAAGCTGTGGGTTGAGTTTAGCTCTGCCTCATGAAGTCCCAAGGGGTCGGTGGGTTTTTACAGCGAGCACTTGCCAAGATGAGGCTTTTCCTGAGAGGGCTGTATTTCCTTCTCCTTCATTCCTGGGTTCATGATGGCCTCTGCCCAGCTTCAACTGCTGTGTAGGACTGTTGGCTGTTAGGTAGCAAGTCTCCAGGCTTGCCAGGCCAGTGCCATAACCGGCACCTGCAGACCTGGAGCTACACCAGGAGTTGTGTGGCTGCCAGGCAAAAGTGACAGCCAAAAATACATAAGCCAAAACCTACCCTGCCTGTCAGGGCAGCGAAGAGCCCATGGTTTTCTGATTATAATGGCAAAAATCATAAAGGCAGGGCTTGCAGCCCTTTTGAGTGTTCCTTTTGTAGCTTTCAGAATCCTCAAGAATTAGTCTTTTCTACAGGGAAATGCGCAGATTAATAATTCTCTTCCAAAGCTCTTGCAGTCCTTGCAAAGCATGCTGGAGCTGTGAGGGGAGATTATTAGGAAAACCAGTGTACAATAAAGTGAATGAAACCATTCTGAACTTGAATAAACAGGTTTTGGAAATAATAAGCATCAGCTAGTTTAATCAGTTAGATGTTATAACAACAAAAAAGTATGAAGGTTAATAGCAAAACCAGTGTAGATTTTGTGCTAGGAAAAGTTGGGGAAAGGATCTGGCAAGAGCCTGATTGTGAAAGAGTCTCATTGCAGAAACTGATTCATTCCCAGACACTGAAATAAGTTCGTTTGCTTTATATTAAGAGTTTAGGAGATGTTAGTAATAAGGAACAAAAGTAACAGACATTGAATTCAATCTTTAATATGCATTAGTATGTCAGCTCAATACCTATTTACAACTTTATACAGGCTTCCTTCAGCTCAAAGCCACTATCTTTTTGTTGTAACACATACGTATTAAAATCTGTGTCTGAAAGTCTTAACCAGTTTTCATTGGTTTTATTTTGAAGTAGTGCAGGCATGGCTAGTAAAGCCCACAGGTTTAAGGGGGTGTTTACATGGATTATACGATGCTAATTTTATCAATGAAATGGAAAATGTAATATAAAACAGCACTAACAAGGTTATTTACCTCAAAGGAGATGGGCTGGAGCAGACCACAGACCTTATTAACCTTAATTATAAGCCCTTGGGGTGCCCTAAATTCTTAGTCCATTAAGTATAAAATGCTAATCTTCAGGGGCTGTAGACTCATCATGTGCAAAATGATTTGAAAATGCAAATGGGAGTTATAAGACAAACATTCATCCATGTCTGATTAATTCTTCACTGCTTGTCTCTGTGGATATATACTCCCTGGTGTCTAACCACTAGCAGCTTGCCCAGTCTATGGATGTGTTGAAATGCATTGGGTGGTCAGATGGGGGCCAGCCTAGAGACCCTTCATTACACAGAAATGCATAAAGCAATGTGTTGGGGAAATTTTACCCTGAATAGAACAGCAGAGGGCTTTTAGGCATTTATAGTACATGATGTGTTCTCTGTGTATCCTGCAGACCTACTTGTGTCTATTCCTGTTTAAAATGACTCGGTAAGACCTGGCTGTATTTTAGAATTCTTCGAAAGTGACTCATTTGTGACTTTCATTTTTCAATTATGCTTTAGCAGTGTGTTGTGTTACAAAGTTTTCTTGCTTTGGTAATGTAAACTCAAAATAGGACATGGAAATGAACTAAAGAAAGAGGCACTAGAGAGTGTTTTCATACTGAAACACGGAAATGTTGAGAAATTCTTAGTGTATGCTCGTCAGAGTGGTTTCTGTGCAATGAATGCTGTTTACTTCTGAATGTTTCCCATATGAGTGATACGAAGATTAAGACCACTGTCATGGACTGTTACATCTTTGTTTCTGGAAACTGGTTCTGTATATTGATACAAATGGTATATATTTTCACTGGTAGTGACCTCAGTATGGTAAAGGCTTAGAAAAAACTGTTTGAAAAATACTGTCAGTGTTCTACAAATGGAGAATGTGTGTACTTATTCAGCGAGAATATGAGACAGAAAAACAGGATCTGTAACTTTACAGAAAATCATTTCTAGTTGAAGAGAGTACAGTTCATGCTGAATCAGAAAGGATAGAAAAGGAAAGTATATCAAATAATACAACAGCTTAATGATACTATATTTTTTCTTTATTTTTTGTTTTTTTTTCTGCAAACATTTACACATTTTGGTATGTTTGTGTGTTAGCTTGCACAGTGTTCTCAAACACATCGGTCTAAAACCCACATACATAACTCATAATATCTGAGATCTGTGAGAAAGGATGACCTGTTCTTTCTGTTTCATTATTTTTTTTTTCCTCAGAGAAAGGCACGCAAAGATGTGTATTTTGGTCTATGCTACAAGAAATCATTCTGCCTATGAGTCAAGTCCTGTTATGACGTTACTGAATTTGAGAACTTGAGTTTGCTTCTCATCCACTGGATTTACTTCTAATTGTTTGGATATACATCTGATAATCACTTAGCCCATGTGATCAGAGTATTTCCTAGTCTGTGAATCACTGTTGTGTAATCATTGTTCCAAAAGTGTCTCTAAGATTCCCAATATGCATGTGTTTTGAAAGACAAAAATTGCACAAGAAACAAGGTATGCTTTAAGTTTCTTCTTTTCACCCGCAGTCCATCGCAAGGACTGTTTTAGTCTTTACTTTTCAGCAGCACCATCATAACACTGAAGCAGTTTTCCAAAGGTTTGCTTCTAATTCAATAATTTCTTTTGGCAGAAAAATTAGCATTGAAAACAAATGAGTGATTTTTAGGGCATTAATTCCCCTTTAATAAATGTTTGGTTTTTACCTGTTTCAAATTTTCATATCATATTTTCATATAAGAAAACAGCCATTTCCTGTATAATGCCTATTGTATCTATTGGTTCATACCCATTTTCAAAGGTGACCTCCTGTAATTTCATATCTCTGAAAGAGCTGATTGCATCTGATACTATGGTTTTGCAGAAATGAGTTGCAGGTTGTTTTGCTTTGAGCTAGATCGTGGCTTTAGGCCCTTTATGAGTTGTAGGTTGGACTAGATGATTTTCAGGGTCCCTTCAGCCACCAATCCTGTGATTTATGATGCCCTTGGGAGGCCTCAAGTGCGTAGCTTGTTTGAGCAGGAAATTACGGCTCCAGATTCATGACTTGGTTGTGTTGGCAGCTGGAGTTCAGGGCCTGGCCATTGCCAACCTAAATCTTGTATTTGCCTTTTCATTTGAACAGAGAAACGTCTAGAACATGGGAATAAACATAATGGCTGAGACCAAAGGTCTGTCTAGCTAATGCCTTGTCTCATATGTCCCCTGAACAAATGGAAGAGAAGGTAAGAGGGCAAAGCATTTGCAAGTCTTCCTTCAAATGATCTTCCAACCTGCAATGTCTTTCAATTCAAAGATCCTGAACTAGATGTTTTGTTTAGGTAGTATCTTGACATGGACTTTTCTTCCATAATCTTTTCCAGTCTTACTTGAAATCTTTTGCTGTCAGATGAGTGAAACAAGCAGTGAGCATGAAGTAAAATGAAAGGATATTTTATTTTTTAGGTCATAAGAATTTAGGTATCTGTAATGGTAGTGGAGGTCTAGCTGTCTTTGCATTAGGAAAACATGGAGTTCCAGTAGCTTAATGAAGTTGCTTTTTATCAGTTCAAATGTTTAGCTGTATTTTATATGTAGGTAATGAAGTTACAAAGATGCCTGTAGCAGTGACCAGTTGAATTGGAATGACTGCCTCTAATAGTAAATTGAGACAAAGGCCAGCTAAAGTGATGTTTAGTGTCTTTGCTTTGGAGTGTGAGGACAGCCAAACTGAAGACATGTTACTCATTCTCTCATTTCTGAAACTACCTTGAATGGTCAAGTCCTCAGTGTTTGTTTTCTGAATTGCAAAGAGATTTGGGAAGAATGGATGCAATTTCAGTGTATGACCTTAAAAACAATTTTCAGAGGGTATAAAGCACTCTTGCTTAATTGCTATTACAAACATACATTCAAAATGGAACGCACACAAGGTAACTTTGGTTATGCACTGCAAACACTTGGCTATCAAAAGTTACTTTTTTTCCTTTAGAAAAATCTTAATTTATGACACTGAAAGTTTAGAAAGCCAGGTTTTCATGCTACACTACAATATTTGAGGTAACTCTTTAGTGTAGTTACTCTGAATGAGAGTTAGAACAATCTCACGTGAGTCAGTGGACTACAATACTTGTGTCTTCTAGGAATATTCTTTAGAGCTGCTCTTCAGAGCAACAGAAATCATGAGGAATTAACAAACCATAAACTGTGTACAGGCCTCATGCTGGCAATATCTGTTAATACTAAATGAATTGCAATAATATGATAGTTTAGGCAAGTTGATAGGACTTACAGCCTTTGTAATTGCTAGTGGAATAAAACTTAAATATAATTTCTTAACTTTCTTAATAGCTTCATTGCAATCTTCTTTATTCAGCCTTGTGTTGATTCAAGGTAGCACACGTGTATTCAAGTGAAAAAGTTAATAAAAACAGCTTGCTTTCAAGCAATTTAAACAGAACCAAGATGACAAAGATTAGAACCAGCAGCACCAGGAAACCTCAAGATACTTAAAAGATTTTATTTTGGTGTGGTTTTTTTGGCAATTATGGTAGTCTAGCATTGACTTGTGAGATGTGAGAAACAAGCTGAACATCTGCAATCCCCCTTATCAAGATAGAGTACCCTAGAATGGTAAATGAGATGTGGAACTTGTAAGAGGCCAACTTTTTTTTTCCACCATGAGTATTGCTTAAGAAGGTTAGGTTTCATTTACATTTATAACCACTTCTACCTATTGCTGTGAGAAATGTAGACCAAATCATCCAACAATTACACAGAAACAAAGAGGGATCATATGATCCCATAAGGTTTGTAGCTTGAGGCTTTTTTGCATGATCGGATGTAAGAGATAGCCAGTATTTTAAGAGTATGATCTTCTCTGTCCTGAAGAATTTCTAGCCTTAATTTCGGCAAGTTCCCAACTGTACCCAGGTACATAATCTTAATCAGGCCCAAATATACCAAAGATAGATAAAACTTTATAATTTCACAATAAATTAAAAAGACAGTCTTAGTAATTAATTTTTTTTTAATATTTCTCTTTAGGTACTATGATTGGTGGTTTCTTTACTATTACTGAACTGCTTAAATACTTTTCTTTGTTTTCCTGAACCTGTGCAGACTGGTTGATGATTCCATAGGCTTACTTACCTAATAAAATAATTTGTGATGAATACAGGCCCATCATTGCATTTTTATTTTAATTGTATCACTTAAAATGTTATTGGCTGCTATAATCTTACTATCCGCTGTTAAGTTTACCGCTCATTTAGAGTGGTGGATCACTTATCCATCAGTTTACTGCAGTGATTATTCCTACAAATCTGAAGACAGTTTTGTGCTGTCATTTTTATCCCTGCCAGAGGTGATGCTTCATTATTAATTGCTAAATTCTTATTAAAATAGATTATTTTTCCTAAGTGGTAAGCAATCTGAAACCTTAATTCTCTGTTTTGTTTTGCATTTGGGCTTTTTAAATTTTTTTACACTTTGTGCACTTGGGCTTCTGTACTTGTGTGTAATTGTAATTTCAGCACTGTGTTTGATACATTGACTTTGCTGTTCCCAATGATTTTCTCTGAGAAGAGTAACGGTCAGGAATTATGAAAGCTTCTCACATTTTAATTTTTGTTGTAAAGGGAATTCTGGTCTTAAATTCCGAAGGATGTTATGGGAAGCTATATTCAGGAGGTATTCATGGTAGAACATGCTTAACTTCAAGTTGCAAGCAGCTAGGGAAATTCATGCAGCTGTAGAAATTCTTATCTCACAACTTCTTAATGAATAAAAATTATAGAGCTATTTACAGACAGCTGAGAGACAGTGTGAGCTATTGGTAAATAGGACCAGAGATTTGTCTACATCAGGTATTAGTATTCGTAACCTCTGGGATTGTAGAATTGAGATTCCTATTGTAGCTATACGCTGTATCTGCAGTGTAGCGCTGTTGTATCGGCTGTGTAACTTACACTCGTCTTTGATTCGAACTTATACTACTACCATGATGTAAGTTTCAGTCCAGTGCAAGTTAAGTTTCTAAGGCTGACCTCTGGATATCAGTGGAAAGTCTTCTCATAGGCTACTCCTGAATAATTGTGACTCTTATGGGAATGATCCATCCTAGTTTCCATGGTCAAGCATTGCTTATGTAAGCATCAATGCCATATTATTTTAAGGCAGCACTAAAATACAACTTTTATTTTGTATCATTCTTGCCATATTTAAAAAAAAGCCATTTCATGTGTACAATAACAGTTTTTTATGACATTAGGGCACAAATCAGGGTCTGACCTTATAAAACAATTTTATGCTGTACACTTTAATAGGTGTAATATAGTATCGAAGACTTTGAATCATAAGAGGCTATGAAACTATGTAAAGAACATTACAACCTGTCTCAGGTTTTAGATGAGAAAGATGAGTTGCATAATTATGAAGTTTTTAGTCTTGACACTTTATGCCACAAAATACTGTTTATGCCTCTTCTAAAAGGTTTCTTTGCTAAACCACTTCTTTAAAGCTGGTATTTCTATTCCAAGCAGTAAAACACCCCGAAACCATCAGAAATTTATGGAAATCATTTTCCAGAAATGCTGTGTTAGAAAAGCTTATTTCAAGACAAAGTTCATGGAAGAGAGATCATCATTCATAAGCTGGAGAACTTGAGGCATGGCTTCAAACTAGCCCATGACCGGCCACACTGCTTGTGTGTCAAGCAAGTTGCTTGGTCTGCAGAGTCTACCACTGCCTGCATGTGCTCTCAAAGGATGGGTTGAACAAAACCATTGTTAAGGGGCTGTTCTGATGGTTTTAACAGTAAATTTCATTGGGAAAATGGAGCACCCTGTATATGTAGGGTTAGATTCTTGCCGTTGGTCTTAATAATGCTTTTAAAGTCAAATAATCCAGATGATATTGTTAATAAAGAAAAGCACATGTGCAGGTGGTTAAGTGAAGTTTTCATAGTGTCTTTCCATTTTTCTCGTCTAGTGGGCAGTAGGGTCAAGATCATGCGGTTTTGTATGAAGTGGTAAAGAACTTAGCAAGTTTTGCCATACTTTTCTTCAGTATAAGTAAATGAGTTGACATTGCCTTTCTATTTACTGTGTCTCTGTTTTCAGCCATATTGAAAATCAGTTAGTTTCCCTGAACTATATTTAACTTGTATGAAATATATATTTAACTAGTACGAAATAGCATCATGTAACGGTTTCTACAGACCTGTCACGAAATAGGTGCTGGTTTGGTAATTGGAGCATTCATCTGGGACATGGGAAACTAAAATGTGGGGGCTCAAGAGGTCACTGTGAAGTGCCTGAAGGAGTGTGCAAACTGATGGTAAAGTCAGGGTCCAGCTCACTCGAGACCATTGTGTGATGCAGTTAAACGTTTTAGTTAACCTAATAAATAGGAAAGCATTCATATAAATATAGCACTCTAAATTTTACTTAGAAATAAGGGATTTTTAAAGAAACCACTTGGACTAATGAGGTTTTCTTGTGCATTGCTGCTATGATACATAATGAAAATTGTGGAAAACTTAAGCGGGTTATGCAAAAATATATTATGTTTTGCTATTGGCTTTTATTATATATGTATTTTGGATGTTAGAAGTTTATTGGCATCTCCTCCAAAAATAAGGTTCCTTTGAAGGTCTTCCATTTAGTGCCATTTCTTAGCTATTTTTTGAAAATCCTGGTTATAAATGCATGTATCTTTAAGTAAGAATTCAAGTGAGAAGTAGAAGGCAGACGGAACTGCCATAGCCAGTCAAGCATTTTGAAATATTCAAAAGTAATCCTAGCCAAAATGATTACTACTGAAATACAACAGCCTGTTTTGCTGTTCTCTTAACCTGTTAAGGTTTCATCTTTTCTCCTGGCAGAGCATGCTCTGGTAATCTCGCATCGCTTTTTTTGCACCTATGTGGACAGATGTTCATAATTCATGAAGCTTGCTGGCTGTTAGAACAAATTCTTTTGTTATGAAAGCACTCTTAGGTAAGCTGACAGTGAAGGCAAATAAGTAATTAGACCCATACTAAAAAGACCCACAGTACTTTGATTTCCCAATTATAGTCAAAGTGAGAATCACTCAATAGACATTCCCTTATTATAGGAACAGTGTCTGTATAGTAAGCATAGCTTGTGTGATTCACTTTGTTGATTTTTGGCAAATATTTGGAATTAACAAGTCTTTATTATGTCACAACAGGTTTGGTAATTAGTTATTTAGATAAAAACAGCAGCAACAACAAAGCAGCCTAGAAGTGAATGGAACATGCAAAACCATTATAGTGATTTGTCACCACACGCTTTTGGATCTCATTACTTCTGCGTGTACGGCAAAATGCAAATGTATGGTAAAACCAAAATATTTCTTAGCTAAACCCTGTGTGACTGCTATATTGTCTGAAGAGACCTTATTTATTCTCAGCTGAAGTAAACAGCTGGGTATATGCCATGGCTTTTGGATTCTTCAGTTCATCACCTGGCATAATGTGGTGACTGCTCTGGATTTGTAGCTAATGCCAACATTATATGTATTCAAACAAGAAGTGGTTAACTAATAAATTTGTTCCTTCTGCCTTAAATCTGGATCTCTGTTTTATATTTAAATACACATATTTGAATTATTTGGGGGGTGTTTGGGGGTTTTTGTTGTTGTTCCCAGGACACCCTTTTTTTAGGGAACTCTCAGACCTTTTAAAGTAGGAGATCTCAAAAGTGTTAACATTTTATTAATTTCTATTAGAGGCAAAGTGATAGCTCTTTCACTAGAAAGCAGGGAAGGCTCATTCCATTATAACCATCAAGAGGTATTTCTCTGTCATGTTATCTTCTTAAATGCTTCTGTTTAATGAACACAAGTAAACTTTTGCAAATCTCTGAGACAGAATAAATAGGAATTTTATTCAAGTGTGTTGGAAGCATTTTCCCATTAAACTTGTCTAGGTTGATTTGAAAGGGAGGACTGTGGTACTATGCTGTGATTCTTCAGTGCTTTTCCAGTGTTGACATACTATTTCTTTACACCTTTTCCTGACTTTTTTTTTTTCCCAAGGTTAGTTTGTTAGCGCTTCTTTGAGTACATAGAAAGCAAATGGTGACATTCATCAAATTTATAGTGTTAGGGCATCAACAAGCTTCAGTGCCTGTAACCTACGGGAAATTCTTTTAGGAAGGTTCTATTTCACAGATGTGTGTCATGGTTGGAGTCATGCACTTCACTTGCAAGAGAGAAACAACAATATATTTGATTGATACAATACAGTTATCAAAGTTCAGTGGTAAATATGACAGTGGTTTAGCAGGATTCAGTGACAAGGTACACATGATTTACTGCATAGAGAACGAGATCAGACAAAACTCCCAGGGAGACTCTCCCATTCAGTCATAAGGTTAAGAAAGGACCTCGTTGTGTTCTAAACCCCTCCTCAGAGGGGTGTTAAGGTGCAGCTGGATCTAGGTTTAGTCCCAGACCTGGTCAACAGTTTATGTCTAAAGTATTACAAGTGTGCAGTCAATCCGTCATATAACTTAGCTTGTATTTCGGTCCTGTTATTCCTGATTCACTTACTGAGTATGTGATGTAATGAGGAATCTCTCCACCCTCAGAAGTAAGCTTGAGAGACATCCCCACTCAAGGCGAGAAGCTGACATGCAGCCTGCTGCGATGCAGGAATGCTCAGCAGGCCCTGGGCTGGCCATTATTTATGGAGTAAGATGATTGACTTACAGTCATATTTGCATACCAACCTTATGGTAGTTGGTGCATGCTCACCTGGCACTCAGCAGTTAGCAAGGTTTATGGTCCTTGGCTATTGTGTCTCCTGTCTCCTCAGAGTCCAACTTAAGCCAGATGCAGGCATTACAACTGCCACTGGCTGCTGCTTAAGCAGAAAGGGGTGAGGGGAGCACATGGTCACAGCATGCAGGGGTTTACAAAAACCCTCACAGGATAAAGATTCCTCTTAAAAGAAGGTAATGTGGTTTTTTGGTTACATTTTTGTTTCACGCTCAACTTTCTGAGGGCAAAATGATTTGGAATGTCAGTTAAAGAAAGCAAGAATATAAAACCTCAGTATTTCTTTCCTATTGAAACGTTGTTATTGTAGGTCTGTGGCACAGTGGTAAAAAACGGGTAGGGGGACTACAGGAAAAAATGAAGGGAAAGGAGAGGAAAGGTAAAAAGGTACTGGGAGTACAGAACCATGCGTGGTTGATCATGGTACTGATTTCACACATCAAGCAATAAAGCAGCAGTGTTGGTTAGAAATGTGAGATAATAAACAGTTGTTCTGTTGTGGCAGGGCATGAACCACGTTGTGGAAATAATAGCAAAACCAAACCCTCATCTTTTCAGGGAGAAGGTTTGTTAAGTTGGAATGAATGTTTATTATAAACAGGGAAGCACATAATCCATGTTGAAAATGATCTTTCTTAAAAGGCCAACTTAAAAATACCATGAAAATAAGCATCAATGTAAAAAGAGCTATACTTCTGTCTTAAACATTTCTGTGTATACCTTATGGAACTGTGACGTGTGTCATGCCTCATATCCCTGAATATGCAGAAGAGACTTGAAATCTCTGCAGTTCCTAATAACATATCTCTGTCATCTGTCTGTCTTAATTTCATAAAGAATGAATTTCATTCTGAATCCTTGGGAGTCTACAGAACAGAAACTCACAAAGTACTGCATAAACCATTTGAGGATGTATGCACTGGTCAGATTTAATATTTCTTACCATTGTCCTGAAACACTTCAGAGAAGCAGGTATTGGGCTAGCAGAAAGGAAGTGGATTAGGGAAGTGGTTGTGTGATGGGACTCCATCAAAGCTGTAAGCATGTACCTAGTAGCAAGGTTTTAACCAATAAATGTGGGCATTTAAATGTGGGTTTGCCTTTAAGAAGTAAAGAATCCTTGAGATGTCTTTGCTTCTAGAAGCTGTAATAACCCTCAATGTGATTTGTACTTTAAAAGCTTATTTACAGAAGACAGACCACTGTTAATGGCATTTGCATGGAAATTTCCCAAATGAATATTTATGAATATGAAATACTAATACAGCACAGTGTAGTGCATGTTCTGGCACAAGTGTTTCTGTATACAGATGCATGATTTTTGTTGAACTCGGCATAACTGACAGATCTCTTGGGGAAACACCAAACTGCTTGTTCCGCGTACAGATGTTCCTTTGGCATCTTATTATAAAGACTTGAAAAGCATACTGTTTTACTGGCAATAAAGCAGCAATAATGTCTTAATAGAATCTGAAAGAATAACTAAGCACTTCAAATGCCTGAAATAAAGGGATAATTGAAGTTGCTTTGGGTTTAAGTCTCAGCAATTTCTTACATTATAATAACTCAGGTGACTGTTTATATCTAATGAAAGGCAATAAAATAAGAGCACATTATTGACTGAGAACTTAAACTTTTGCTTGTATCTGTAACGTGTCTCATTGATACACATCATTGTAATGGAAGGAACAAATTATTTAAATTATATCTCATTATGCAACGCACAAGACAATAACTCACTTGCACAGAGACTTTTCTTAAAACTTTGCAAAAATTTTAATGAGTATCTTGCAAACTGACACCCTAAATAATTTGTACTCATGGTTTATTTGTTCAGGTGTGATCATTGAAATTGTCAGGTTTATTTATCTCAAATACTCAAAAGCTCTAGAGTTAGATTTCTATTATCATATTTAAAAAATAAGATTGATTTTAATTGTTTTAAGTACCATAGTCTTTCTGGTTAGGCTCTTCTGCTATTCTCTGTAGATGCAGGCCCTTCAAGTGTACCAAGCAAGGCAGTTTCCTCCCTAATCCAAGAACTGACAGATGGTGCTTAAAGAAAAGCATTGAATGTGGTATGGATAAGCAGATTGATTTCCAACATTAAGAACCAATATTATGCCTTTAGATGTTTTGGTACTGTAATGGGCTACAGTGGAAGCTGTAAAGGTGTCTGGTCATGGTCTGCTGGTCAAAATGTAAGTAGCATCATCTCCATCACAACTGTGGAAGTCCACATTTAAAATTTTTATTGTAGGCATTTAATCTTACCCTGCTGCAGTAGAGAGAAACATGGGATATATTCATTACAGCGTTAATGTGGCAGGAGCTCCTTTGTTAGCATTGCCTTTTGGAAGCTGTGCTGCCAGCAACATGACAATGGGTTGAGAGTTATGTGTGCCTTATCAACACAGCAGCCACATCCAACACTAGCAGAAACTCTATCAGCCCAGCTGCTATGAAAGAACTTGATTTCCATTAAAAATAAAAAGGGGGGAGGCAGGAAGGGGCAAATTATTTTTTCCCTTCTGTGTGACCTGTTCTCCTCCCATTCCTCAAAACCTCAACTATACAAGCGGTGACATGTGAGCTCTTCTGTACAGGGTGTCACTTAGGTCATGAATCACCCTTCTTTCAAGTACCTGTTACAGTGTTGAAGAGATAATTGCTACCTTTTTGCTTGCAGTTTCTGATGTAGAGTAGTATATGCATGGGAAACTTTGGAAAAGAGGAACTAGCCTTAGTCTGTATAAATTGTGATTTCAAGCTTCTGAAGGTATTTTAATTTTCTTTAACTTTTGACAATGTAAATAAAAATCTGAAATGGGACTGTTTCATGTCTTGATTGCTGCAAGTCACCTAGATCTTTTCACTGAGAGAACAGTGAAATATCGGTGAAAAATATTGTAGATGTCAATATACCTTGAGCATTACCTGAGTTTAGTAACCTGCACATTTTTCAAGGGCAAGCTTAATTTTCAGATGTCTGGAATTACAGCAAATAGAATCCTCCTTCACTTCACTCCTCCTTATGGGGAGAGGATGGGGAAGCAAGCAGATTCTGTGCTTTGTCATGATGTTTACATTTTGAGATAGGTGTGTGAAGGAGGGTTAATGGAAGGAAACTGCTGAGACAGCAGGACAGCGGTCAGCTACTGGAGATTCTTTCAAGACATTCTGTCTGACCAGGGCTCTGGCAAAATACATTGACATAATAACAATGCCAGCTTTCTACAGATAGCACAAAGTTTAATCAAGCTAAGCTGTTAGGACTGATTGAGGAAGAATTTGAGAAGCTATAATACTAAACCAGTAGCAATGTAGTTCAGTGTTTTACTTGTGAAATGGTTCTTCACTGGAAAGGAAAACTATTTCATATAATTGCTATGATACTTTCTGCCATGACAAATGTGGAATCATTTGTCAAGTGTTTGAAAAATAACGATATGAAGTCTTCATTTTTAGTTAAATTGTATGGGTAAGATAATTGAGAAACAATTTTTTCCCTAGAAATTGTTCTTCCCTGATTTAAATGAATAAGTATTTGGTTTTAAAAGCAGCCTTTCTTGGCACATTTAACTTCTCTTTCATTCTTTGAACCAAGTTTTCTAAAAACTGATTCCCTTAAAGTTGGTCTGTTTATTTCTCTATCCTTGATGAATCATGCTGTGATGCATCATTTGGGGTTATTTCAGTGGTAAGGTATAGTACACAATACAGTGTTTCTGAGTAGTTGGTGGTAAACTGTAGAATGTTTTTACTGAAGCTGATAACACACTTATCCTAGATGGGATTTACTGAAGGAGAAAAATCTTGTAAATAAGAATCAATATTTCAAGCAATAAACTATAACTTTTAATAGACTACAAATAAAGCAGTAGTTAGGTGATCTCAACAGGATATTTCTTCTATAAAGTTGTAATGAAGTTACATTTTAAGTTGCAAACTGAGTTGGAGATAGAAACCATAAGTGTTCAGGTTTTCTCCGGGAGGAATAACTAAGTTCTGCTTTTTCTTATTCCATCAAAGTTCTTTCACTCATTTGACTTCCAGGAGGTGCCAGGAAATTGTGGATTGGAGCCAGAAAGGCTGCTACATCTCGGTGTGAATCTGAAAAATAACCAGTACTGGGTTTATGTGACTGTTGTGGTTTAACCCCAGCCAGCAACTGAGTACCATGCAGCGCTCGCTCGCCATCCCTGGCCCTGCCGTTGAATAAGTTGAGGTAAGAATAAGTTACTAATTCAGATAATGTAGAATGTGATCGTCATCACAATAATAAAAGGTAAAAGAGGGATGTGTTACTCTGATTTCTCTGTATCCAAGGCTGGTTCTGTGAAGAGATGTAAATCATTCCTCTGGAGTATTTTTACAGTTTGAGGTGTTACAGTCACACCCTCTACCCCCACCAACGAAATGTTAATTTCCTATATGAATCACATACCTGTCAGTTCTCGTAAGCAGGCTGAATGCATTCTGCAGTGTGCTTGCCAGTGACTTCATGCTACACAAAAAACATTGCAGCATTAGTTGAATATTAACAGAAAAGTTCTTGGTTTTGAGGACTCTGTTCTCTTAAGCAAGGTGATAGGCTTTCAAGGTTTGCTAACAAAGAAATGAACTGTATGTTATTAACTTTTATCTGAGAATATTTTAAATGCACTATTTCTTATTTATTTGATGCATACAGGAATTACTCACTACAAAAATAACCCTTCAAAAGTTCTTCACAATGAACAGCAGCAGAGAGACTTTTTCTAAGGAAAGATCCAACTTTTTAAAATCTATAGTTTTAAAAGTATTCATGAATTTGTCGTATCTCTCTGTCCTCCTGAGATTATTGTGTGAGATCTACAATAGTTTTTGGTGAAAAGGGCATCTGTTTATGTCTACTTGAAATAGTGTTTGTCCTTATTCTGTATCTGGGGAGAGCAATTTCCTTTTTCCTATCTTTATAGTGCATAACATAGAGGACTTAAAATCTGTGGGTTTAACTTCATAAAAATGTTGATATAACTATTTTACCTCAGAGTATCTAAAAAAAGAAGTGGTAGCTATTGGGATATCTTTCAAATAATTCACAATGCTATTTCTAGGCTGGTATTTATCCTTATATGCAGATGAAAGGGTGTGTATGAATGTCAGAGAAAGGTAACATGTCTTTTCTCACTCATGTCCATTGGCTGGTCATGTTTATTCCTGACACATCTCCACACCTGTGCAACATGTGTTGGCCCTGGATGGATAACCTGGCCAAAGAGGTTAACGCAGAGGTGCTTGTAACATAGGGTTGGAAGTTGCATAGTATTTAGTCAAGTTACATCAAATGCTTTCTTTTGTCTAGACTAGTAATTATTTGCATCACTGTACTTTGTTTCAGTCATCATTTGTATTATTTCACTAAACTGAGCCAATAAGAATTCTTGAAAGGGAATGGGATTGATGTGAATGACAGAAAAAGAGCATTTACCATGTTGTTTATCAACCACTTGGGTTCAATATTTAGAACCAAAATAAAGTCATGATAACTCAAGCTCCCCAAGCTTATGTATGAACAGAAAATCAGGCCCTAGTTCTGCTCTTCATTTCAACGGGACTTTCTGGTACAGTTGTTGTATCAATAACACCATCTTTCAGGGAATACCAAGCTGAATGAGTATGCTCAAAGGGTAGGTCACATAATGTTGCTCAGAAACGGCCATCGTAGAAAATATTTTCATTAGAAATAATAAAATTACTGTATTCCAGTGGTTGCTGCATCTGGCATTATGATCATAGTTGTGAAAATACAGTCTTAACACCTTTCTTCCTGCTGTCAAGCTGTGGTATTTTTATTCTGGATAGTCTGGGATGACTGACCAGAACAAGACTGTGTTCTTTTGGTGACTGCCAGACTCCTCACAGGACATGGCTGAGTCACTCCATCAGCAATTCCTGTTGGACCCTGATGCAAGAAGCTGTTGTTGAAGATATTCCTTCTTGAAAAAGTATTTTAGATGAGATATGAAGATGCTCATAAGAGTTCCGAATCAATACATGTTGCCTCCTGAATGGAATCATGCTTGCCTCTTACTGTTTACAACTCTAAAATTAGACTATGAGTTCTTCAGGTGGAAATGCATACTTTAAGGTGTTGACATAGAGTGGTTTTCTGACATCAGTGACCAATTAAAAGGCTTCCAAAGCAGTAAACATTATTTTCTTTATAGTAAGAAGTAGAAAGGAGATAAGCAATTTCATTAAAATTTCTAAGCATTAATTCATTGAGATGAATATGGCACGACTTCATTTGACTATCTGAATGTTAATTGCATTGACATTGTTATTAAAATAATTACTTATCAGCTATTTTTGACAATGGTTGATCAACTGCAATAGTGTGCCATGAAGCTATACAGCAATATTCACAGGATGATGGTCAGATTGCTCTCTATTAAAAAAGGCAATAGGCATTTATTGATGAATATTAATTTTAATTAGCACATATTTGTTGAGGAGTAATTCAGCAATCATCCTTAACAATATTTGATATTGCCTATAAGCTGTTTGTATATATATACATCACAGTAATTTGGCAGAAGGTTTTACTCGAGAAATAAATTTATGGTTGAAGTATTGGTTTTGAAGAATAATCTACTATTTACCCATTAGGGATTGTTAGTTTATCTTAACACACTGAAAATCTAATTTTCTTTTTTAAAAATATTAATTATTCCTCCTAGCCAAAAGGACTACATCATTAACCCCAAAGGACTGGCAATAACCAGAAATAATGCAAAAGCTTTACTAAGTTCAATTAATTTGTCCTAGCAGCCTAATTTTGTCATGCTTTGCTAGACAGTGTATTGTAAGTAATTCTGATGATCTCCAATTGAGTTGGGCAAACAAGGCTGCACACTAAAGCAAAAACGGAATTGTCTTGATAATTACAAAAACCATTGGCCTGTTTGGGATTTGTGATAAATGGGTTAATTAGCTACTTTTTTATTACAATTAGACTTTCAGTGTGGTTGAGCAATGGTAATTTATTTTGCTGTGTAAACTGGTATAGTCAAATTCTGTGGGTCCGATTTGTTTGGATAAAAATCTTTAGAGCTACTTGGTTTAAAATGAGACAAGTATGGCTGTGGATGTAGTTTTTGTTATTTGCACTTGGTTTACATGATTTATGGAACTTGGTTGTAAGTTAGTCACTTTTCAGTGTTTGCCTGACAGTAAAGTAAGCTTTGTCTTATTTCAAAGGGACCATCAAAATCATCCTTAAGGAAAAACAAGATGCTGGTTTGGTATCTTTTAAATAGATAGCATGGACATTGTGAGAAGGAGTTTCTAGAAACATGGTTTCTTCAGATTTCTATTTTGCCGACCGCACTGTGGTGGGTGATAAGTTTTAGCTGAGCAGTATTTATGACAAGTGGTCTAAAATGATAATCAGGTAGGATCCTGTGTTAATGTTAATGTTGTTGAGCTTGAGCTGCTTTACAGAGCCTTGAAGCGGATCCTACAATAGGAACGTAGTCACTTGAGTTCAGAGGATGGTCCTGTGTTGATCCAGAGTGCTGCTGCACCAGCAGCCGCTTCCCTCCATTCTGCTTAGAGAAAAATGTTTAGCTCTATCCTTGAGAAACAAAAGAAGTATCAGACTGCAAAATATTTATAAGAGATTTTCTTCTTCCTATTTCATTTGTAACTGGACCATACTCTGAAGCATTTAGGAGCATATGCTATATAATCACTGCAAAATCCAGGAAAATGATTTAAAAAATAGTCTAATATTTCTGTTTGATGAAATCTCTGCTCAGCTGAGATAAAAGGTTACACTAATTTTTCCATAATGAAATAAATCTTTTAATTTTTAATGTTTTCCTTTTCAGTTTTGACTGTTATCTTCCCATTCACATTTCCTGCTGTGTCTTATCTGACTTACTGGTGTGATCCGTTCCATTGTCTGTCATCTCTTTCCTCAACAAAATCATCTTAATCATTGTTTTCTCCTTTTGCTCTTTTCCTGACTGAAATTATTGGCATGTAACAATAGGCTTGATTGCTGTTTTGTCTCAGAGATAGGAAAATTGGAAATGGAACGTTTTTGAGTACACTTTAAGATGATAAAGTTGTAGTTACAGAACATTTTTTTCTTGGTTTTGTGCTTGATATATCTTTTGGTCATTTGTGCAAACTGAGAGTATTTTGAGCAGTGTTAGTATACAGTAGTGTCTGCAAGCAGTCATCTAGTGTAAATGACTGATTTCAGCAGTGAGTATAGAAAATTTAGCCTTATACTTGCAGTCAACACAAAATAAAATCAACGTTCTATTTTATTTTTTTTTAGGAGAATTGTATTTTCAGATAATTAGAAAGAAATACGTCACCTGCCCACCCCCCTCCCCGAAACCTGTGTGTTCATTAAGCTTAATAGCATTTTTGAAAGTGATAGTTTTTCCAGACACTCCGGTTCAGTAAGAAATCTAATTACTTCTTTCTCCATTACAACTTGGGAAGGATTATTCAAATATTTTATAGTCCTAAATGCACAGAGCACTTTAATCCTATTGTTTGTAGATTGTCATTCTCCTGCCTTCTTTCTGCTTGCAGTTTCCCATTAGTCACTACAGGCACATTCCGGTAATCTCAAAATCCAGGAATGTGCTATCTGGCAATCAATGTCTGCCCCCTCTATTTACTTTCCACTCCTTGCATATTTTAAAATAAAAGAACTAGACTCACAATCTAGCACAGTACAACCTATGATTTAAAAACCCATATATAATTGCTATCTGTCCTTCTCAGTCCTGAGCTTGTCAGTGCCGTCTCTTCTTGTGATCTTTTATCTGCCTCCTCATAACTACAAAGGATTCACCTGTTTGCTTTCAGACAGACATGCCACCCTGAAGAAAGCATTAACTGAGTAAAATAAGATCCAGCCTCTTAGCTAAAAGGGAGAAGGATATGAGCATATCAGGCATAACAGCCTCAATGACAGCTCTTCAAGTTGTGTGTAACATACTCAAGTGAAGGTGCCATGTAAGAGCAGTAACACTCCATTTACTGCTTACTCGCAGATCTCTCAAAAAGGCAAGGTCACATTCAGAGTGTTGGTCATTGCAAGTTGAAAACTGGTTCTTACCATGTCTTGTGTAGGCTCTGTAGCCTGTTATATAGAGTCATTTAGTTATGTGGCAGTAGCAGTGTGTTCAGGACAGGCCTTTTTTCAAACGTCCACAAGAATTATGAGTTCTGCTTCTCAAAATATTCTTAACCCTTGTGCAGTTGCTTCTAATATTTAATAGAAGACTTGAACTGTGAGTACATAAACAGTTATGTTTATGCATTATGTACATAAATTACATGTAATTTGGTGTATGAAAACATTGCAGGACTATTTTTTTCTCCTTTAGAGAGAATGAGAAAGTTCTGTAGGCTGTTAATGGTACCAGTAGATCCTGCGCACATGGCAGAATATCTTCCTGTGCAGTAAAATTCACTGCTTTTGATTATCAGTTCTACTAAATGACTCTTCTTACTGGCATGAGTGCTGCTGAACTTGACTTTGCAGAACATACTTTGACTGGTATTTATGTGAAATAATAAGGAAGAAGAGTTTCCAGACAAGTATTTCACATTTTTCAAGCTTCTGTAAAGAAACAGGGAGGTGAGCTGTGTAATAGCCACATTGCTCCATTTCTCATTAACTGATTTGTGCTTGAGAAATCAGAAGCGTGTTTTTGCTGTTCAGAGTCATTTGCTGTCACCGTGGAACTAATATTCAAGCAATAAGTGCCTTTCTCTTTATGAAAGGGGCATTTGCTCTGCAGCACCACGTGACTGCTTATTTGTCACACAATTAGGATTAACTGAAGCCTTTTTTGCACCATCATATCTTGCTATATCATTATATGTCATTTCAGCTTCTGAGGTTTTTACCTGTTCTGCTATAGATGTTAAGCAAATCAAATTAAGGACATCAATCCTCATTTCCTAGCAGTCTTTGAAATTTGCTGGGAGCGGGCTAAATGCCACTTGAGCCATTCTGGTTTGCTTCTGTTTTTCTGAACTCCACTGTTCCTAAAGTGGAATGATCTGGGTGTTAATAGGACTGCACTTTTTACATTTCCACTGTACATCAGCTGCAGTTCATAGGATGGCATATCAGAAATTAGCTTATTTCTGTCTGTGCTTCTGAAAATAAGTGTGTTAAGCCCAGTGTGTGGTTCTGACTTTTTTCACTGCATGTGAACTCCAGCCTCTCCTACTCCTTGACTAATAAACCAGCCTGGTTTTTCAGTTCAACAGATTGGTTTCACAAGTACATTGCCAGGTGAGAAGCATTCACAAGTAGCTTTGCTGACAGGGGAAAAGGCTGCCAGAGCAGATTTTGGGAAAGGAGACCTTTTGCCTCCCATATTATTGGAGACTGACGATGCTAACAGACTGATTAGTTGACTTGTTACAAGGCCTTCTGATTACCCTCTGGCACACACACCTTACTTGATGATTTACCAACAGAAATGAGGTCTCCAAACAGATTTACAGCTGGTGCATAGTTCTTACAAAAATTCACAACAGTCGCTGTCAAGTAAGCACCAGGAATGCTTTTGTTTTATTTAATGTCTTGTTCTGAGGCATGAAGCAGTCAAACACCCATAGTTAAATGTCTGATAACAGTGTGACTTGTTTAATGTTCTATAACCACTGCACATTCAAAGGAGGACCTTGTTTGCTGTGGAACTGATTCCTGAAAACAATGAAATGTTTTCCTGGGTCAGAGGAACTTCTGGTTGTCGCAGTGTGGGTATAGTACTTCCGGCTTTTTTAGGGAATTCAGGTTAGTGGAACTCTTCTGCACTTTTGTGCTTGTCACAAAGGCATGACATTAAGCAACTTTTGCCTAAATGTTCCGTGAGACTGGTGAAGCCCAGAAATTCATGGAATCTTTTCAGTGGAGTTGAATTTGGTAACAATACGGTATTTTGTTTTCCCATCAGGTTAAGCAGCTGTTACAGCTGTACTGCTAAATATCCTGCCCGCAGTGTTAAGAGATTAATGTTGGTCACTTATTCTGCTCTGCTTAGCGTAATTCAATATCTATCACAAATATAATTGCAATATTTTATGTTGTGACTAGGCATCTGTTGTGTGTTTTCCTCATTGCTTCTGGGGCTACAAAAAGATGGGGAGAAATGTATAATAGACTGTGTTTAAATTACTCTATACAACAAGGATAGGTAGTTTTATATGCTATAAAATATAGCTTGCTATCTTTCACAAAATTTCTGAGGGCAAAATTAGGTTACCTCAGTAAAACCATCAACTAAAATCATGGGGTGTGAATCAAATTCTTTGGTAGTTGTGAACGTGGCAATATGAGAAGGTTCCGGGGATGTCAGTGGCCTCATATTTGAGTTAAATTGTTAGTATATTGATGAAAAGGAGAATAGAAAGGGCTAGGTTTTCTTTTTTCTTTTTTCTCATTTCTCCATTTAAATGAGAAGTACAAATAATGCTGTAATGCTGCCTTATATTTTTCTATTTCTATCCTTGCTGTAAGGACGTGTGTTTGACTATCAATCTGTCTAAATCTTTCATTAAGAAAAGAAAGGTTCGTAGGAGGCAAGCGTCTGGCCTGGCATTTCTTGCGATTAGGAAACAGTAGATGGGATTACTGCTTTATTTCCTTCAGTGTCAGTATTTTTTAAAGCTAGTTAAACTCATCTATTTGTTGTTCTTTCTTCCCCAGTGTTTCTGTGTGATCACAGAGTTTTGAAGCTGTCCCTGTTAGTCTTTAATTTTTTATTTCCAGTAGGCTGTAGGGCACCATAGACTGGTGTGATATTAATAGGCCTAATTGAGATGAAGTTTAATGGTTTTTCTCACACACTTCATCATTAGGCCAGTGGCACATTTTATTGTCATCTTTTCTCTGTGGTTGTTGTGTTAGCTGGTCCTAATTATAATTAAATGTTTCAAGGCTAGGCAGAAGAACACTTTTTTTTTCCTCCTGCCTTGAGTCCTTTTTAGGATTTGTTTGCTTGTTTGTTTTTTCCTCCTCCTTTTTTCCCTGCCATTCTAAGGGGTTTATTCCCATCCTGCTTACCACAGTCTTGAATAAAATATTTCTATTTACAAGCTGTTTTCATTCATCCAGATCACAGCTAAACCAATTTGCACATAGCTCATAAAATCTCTTTAATCGTATTTGGCCAATGTTTAAAGCATACTTTAGGCAATTGCATGAATGAGTATCGTAAATATATCTCATGGACAGTTCTAGCCTCTTAAAACCCCTTATATTGAGGAAGGAATACTTCTTTCATTTCTGAAATGATAAATCATGTCTATAGTGATCCTTAAGACATGGTAGTAAAAAAAATTTTCCTGATTTACCCCTATGTTACCATGATTACTTTTGTAATAGTATAGCTCTTCAAGTTCTACCTCCTAATGGGTAAATTTACTTTTTAAACCTGCAAGTGAATGCATCTTGTGCAGTCAGTCCTCTTTTTCTTGCAGTTATGTTGTTTTTGTAGTTGAATGGTTTAGTAAAAAATGAGGTGTCTGTTTAACAGTAATGAAGTTAGTTTTCTGGTGATTATTGTAATATGAGAAAGGTACCTTGAGAGAGCAGCTACTGAACACGTGAGAAGCGATGGATTTCTTGGGATGCATGCTTTTAAAGCATTACTGATGTATAGTCATTAGTTTTTTAGTTTGCTTTAGTTCTTATTTTAGTTCTGTTGTACAAACTAGACATTCATTGTGGACAGTTCTGGCTTTAAAGCAGATTACTTAAATGTATTAATAAAGGAAAAAGTCCAGTGACAGATTATATATCAACATTTAATGAAAACATAAGTAAAGGCTTAGCTGTGCCAATGAGTCATAATGGTTATACTTTTGAGTAGTCTTGAAGAAATAAATAAGATTTCCACCTTAACTTGCAGGACTTGCAGTGGGTAGTAGTCAGCTCTGTCATTGAGCTCATCACTTGGACCTGCTGCAACAGCCAAACTTTGGGATGCATCAGAGTTAAAAGAGGGATAATACTGTCAGAAAAATGCTGCTGTATTTCAATATCAGAATGTATTTTTGTGTATTTCCTGAGTTCTACAGTTTTAAGACAAAAAATGATGACAAAAAATACTTCAATCAAATTTTTACAGAGTCTGCATGACCATACCCCTTTATGTACTCTAAGCATATTTATTGTTGCTACCTGTGTACAAAGACTGTAAAAGTACCTCCAAAGCAAATCGGCTTTCTCCAGGTTCTAGCTCGAGCACTGTTAGTTTACATTCAACAGTTTATTTGCTAATGGTTAGTTAAGTTCCCCAGCTATACTGGCCTTTGATAGATCCATAGTGATGATAATGGCAATAATTACGTAAGGGTTTATGCTTAGAGTATTTTAGTGGAGGCAAGGCTATATGTGAATAGTATACAGATATCAATACCTTTGCTGTTCCTCAAAGCGTTTTGAAGCTCATTGTCTCCTTTCTTTATTCTGTTCTGTTTCTGTGTTAACAGTCTACATAGAGTTGGCAAATTAAGGTGTGGAAGCAAATGTGATAATCCAATTCTTTCTTTTACCTGCTTTCTTGGCATCCAGATGGATGACTGAGAGTTTAATTTAGGCAATACAGTGAAAACTGGAAGTGAAAGTAGTACTGGAGGCAAATCTGAAACAGGAGGTGTCACTTCTGACAGGTATTCACAGCTCGGATCTACACTGTAAGCAGTGATGCGGTTTTCTTGCCCACTTCTTCAAAATATCTTCAGGAATTTCTGGGAAGCATTGCTGGAACACAATAGTTAGTTATAAATATGTTAAATGTAAAATGGATACAAGTTAGCTTCCTGGAGTAAAATTTAACACTTGGATTAGGTCCAGGCATTTTCAGAATATAAAGATGTCTTTTGATCTTGGGATTTCCCCACAAATTTGACTTTGCTTTTACTCACCACTGTGCTTTATCAGCTTTGTTTGCAGTTGCTGTGTACATATTAAATCTGAATACGGTGCATTCTATACTTTGGAAATGCAGTGATACACTTGCCTTGGAACTTGGTTTTGCAGTGGAAGGTGTTGAGGTCTGAGCTCTGTCAATGGTTGGTCTTTTGCAGTGCCATCTGGTGACAATTAAAGGAATATAAAATTCCCTGTTTTCTAAGTATTCAAACTGAAAAATAAACAAGAGAACGACAAAATGCAACTCAAGTTCAGTGTAAAACCAGCCTAAATTTTATGTTAGACACACCTTTGTTTTTAAGAAAGGGGGATTTAAAAATAGAATCATGGGTATTTATCATTTCTTACTCTTTTGAAGTCTTTGTGGTTAGTCCTGTTTTGTGTTACTTATAAGGAAATAATCTGGGATATGTGGTTTGAAGAAGACATTTTGGATTTCATTTGTAACCTGGCCTGCAAATAGCTTCATGGCACTGTAGTAAGTGGCTTCCATTTCTACCTTCCACACAACAAAATGTTCTACCTGAAAGGCTGAGAAAAAAGGTTACTGCTTTCTATCTTTACTCCGAAATATTAATTAAAACCTAAAGCATTATTTTGCCATCTTGGGTATGTTGTCTATTTATGGACTTCACCACTAATATCATCTGGGATTTCTACTTGGAGAGCCTCTTCCTATTTTTTTGTGCTCTCACAGGAATTCCTTCATTTAAAGTTAATAGAACCTCAACCTAAATATATAGTATTTTTGCTGACAGTGGAGGTTATGGTTTTGCTTTATTCTGAATCTAACAGATGGTATTTCAGAGGACAAAAAGGACTTGCTGCCTGTGCAAAAACTTGAACTCAGTAGAACTTTCACTTGTGGTTACTATAAAAACTTACTAAGCAGGTTATTCTAATTGAACTGATTGACCCAATCCCTTGTCTCTTTCAATTTATCTTTAATGTATCCATCAACCTGTGCTTTAGAAAATGTCTAATTTGGAAATGCTAGCACTTGGAAGACATCTACCTTGATTCCTAATACTTTTAAGATTTGTGATTGGGGTAATTGGATTAACTTAAAATGGTCATTCTTTTTGATTAGTCATAAACTCAAAAATAGCACCAGGGAGTAAGATAATTTTCAGGGGTTAAGCATCAGTATTGACTGTTTCATTTTGCTTCTCTGGGCTCAGTGAGGAGTTCAGCCATCAAAGTCATCTTGCAGTCTTGTTTCTATATAGAGTTCTTAACTGTGTGACTTGATTTGCTGTCGAGATTTAGGTGCTTGTTCATTTAGATTAGATTCAATAAGATGGAAAAAGACTATGTTTCTGTTAGGTTCAGTGCAATAATGATGATGATAATAAATCAGCTAGGCTCCTAGATCGAATTTAGTTGGGCTTTGTGCTTTAAGTTCTACAGTCTAGGCTTACAAAAACATAGATACCTTGGAAAGCAGGTAGGGTCACTTATTCCCATTGGAATAAACACAGGCTCACCATGAAGGTTTAGTAGGAGTAAGAAAAAATGCTGTCTGTGTTTTCAGTCTCTTGAAAACTTAACCCTTCCTGTTATCTATTTTTTTCTTTCTGTATTGAGGAAAACCTCTTTTTATAAGACCTGGGAATTTGAGAAATGTTAACTTTCAGCCCATATCTCACCTTTTTTGTAACCTAAGGATGCAGCAAGAGGAAAAATACAGTAGAACCGATTATCTAACTGTAATCACATGTGATTATGCATTTGATGTAGTTAAGCATTTCATTTTAGCTTTTACTGTTTTTTGTTGCTGCTTTTCGCTGTCTGCTGGTTGCCAACAGATGGCAGCAAAGTATTGAAAAGGAGCTTTGGCTTATTTTGTTTGAACAAATAATTATCTACCAAGGAGCAATCAAATATCACTGAAGGCATGTTTTCTTCATCTCAGCAATAAAAGATAAATTTGTAAAGATGCTTCTTAGTGATCAGACAACACAAGAAAAATAAAACTTGTGATTATTTTTCAAGGTTGTTTTTAAGCTCCTCCATCTTATTGTGAATGCTTCAGACTGAACTTCTTTCTAATCTGATACATTAAGGAACGCTTTCATTCTGTCGTCAGCATGCACAAGCAATGAATCACACTTTTTGTTTGTTTGTTGTTTGTTTTTTTTTTCACTGAAATCTATGTTTCAGATAAGCTTATAGCACATGCCAGTTTCATGGAATTTCCTGACACTTCCTGTGCCCAGATTCACAAGCACTCCAGGAGCTTGGCTTCCTGCAATGAAGATCCCACCATGTTTTCCCATTCTGCATGGATGCTCAGGAAAAGAGCTTTCAGTAGGGAGTATTTTGTAGTGGAGAGGCACAGGAGTAGTTGAGAAGAAACAAAATATATACGTCTGGAATCTTGTTGCTCTCTAGAACTTAGGTGCCTACCATCTACCATAGAAGAATTACCTTCACTGCCTGGACAGCCTTTGGCAAGAGACTTAAGGTAACACAGGTAAGCAGTGCCTGAAGTTCTAGGTGACTTCCAGTTCTGACAGCATTGTTGCAGGTCAGTGGAACTGTGTAACTCATAAACTTCCCAGCCTGGTGATAATGCCGTGCTGGTTTGGTGGTACTCCTTCCAAACAAAAGCCAGAGTTTCTGTAAAATAATGTGTCGGTCCATGTGACAGTTTAAATTTAGTTTAGAACTTTTGGACAGCCAGGGATTACTGCAAGGTTAGGACATATTTTATGCTGTTCCACAGCCCATGGAAGACTATGCTGTGCTTTGCTTTCAGAATAGAGGGTTAGGTGGTGGTGGTTTCACCTGAGTTCTATGTGATTGCAAAGTTCAATCTGTTTTGGGCTGGAGGATTTACTACTTAAAGCTGCTTTTTCTCTGATCTTTCTGTTTCTTTTTTATCTTTTGTTTGTTTTTCATTTTTTTAATCTCTCTGTACCCAGTGCCTAAGTGCTTTTTCAGTCGCCCTTGCCTTTCATGCTGCCTCTTTCCTTTCTCTCATCACATACTGCTACTTTCCTGTTTCTGCCGTGCCTTTGTTGTACTTCCACTAGCAATATTAGAATAACGATGCGATCTTTAGTTCCCTTTCACATCCTTACAGCTGCCAGCTCCCAAGAGCAGCAGATCTTGCAAAAAATCACCAAACCATGATGCTTACTGCCTTTTGCTCTGCTCTTGTGAGGTATACCAGTAAAACAGTGTTGGATCTGCTGAGGTACCAGCTGGAACAAATTCCCAGGAAGGGAAAGGTTCAGTTTAAATTGGCTCTGGGGACGCATATTTAAGTATTCCACTTCCTTGGAGAATGCCCAAGCCACAATTTTAAAGGCTACTCTGTCACTGGTAAAAGAAACATATTCCTGAGGTGAGAAACTAATGAGAATACATACTCATATGACAGAATTCAGTTCTCTATTCTAGGGTCTGTTTCTGTGTTTGTCTCTAGTAGTTCCTTGAGTAAAATGATTGGCTATGATTTAGGAACCAAAGTGTAAGAATTAGACATGTGATGTCAACGAGGAGCTGGATGTTAGAGCACTGTATTACACAAATTAGACTGAAATACAAACATGGTGCAAGTCATTAACATCTGTATTGTAAGAAATCTTTTGAAGGTTTGCTTTACAGGTGTGGGAATGATAGCTTGTATGTCTTCCATGTGTAGACAGTTTTCTATTCAGTTCAGTAGAGAGCTGAAAGAGTTGAAGATTTTAATCATTTTCCTTACTATGTATTTTCCAGTAGCCAATATAGGACCAGGATAATTGGTCTAATCTGAATGTTACCATTGACATTATTATTGTGCTTGGGAGGAAATGAAGACTAATGACAAAAACCCTGATAAATAGAATAAATTGATATAAGTCATATTTAATTTGATTGCTCGCCACGTACTATAGTGATTTCAGTCTGAATTTGTGCCATTATGTCTGCAAATTGCTCTTTTTGTTTTGGTAGACAACGCACCTTGCTTTAGAAAGGCACCTCATTACATCTGAAAGTTCTGTTGATGTCTAAGCAGGTATGTTTTATAGTACTACAATTATTAAATATGGTAGTGCAGTCTTGCCACTCCGAACACAGCTCTAGTTCAGAACGGCAGCAGGCACTGGCGTTTGTTCACCTTACACAGAGCTGATACCGTACAAGAGGGAGGGGGCGGGAACTTTGTACTTGAGTGTGCAAACACTGAGTCAGAGGTGAGAGAATTTTGTCACTCCTGAGAAGGAGACGCCATAAATGCACTTGGGAAAAAGTTCTGACTGTGCTGGGCTAATGATTTGCTCCTGCATGAGGTCAGTACCTGGACAGCTGCCCATAGTGCTGTCCCAGATGGAGGATATCAAGAGTAAGAAACAGGAGATATTGCACGACATGTATCTGAGAGGCTGTACCTAATAGTGACCTACCAAAAATGATGGTGACTTGTCTTGAAAGCGTACTTCAGGCTTCATACCTTCTGCTTGAAAATACTATGTCGAATAATGATACAAATGTTCTCATGACACATCACATTCTGTGAGAGACCAGGAATTCACATAAATGGTCTCAAATGTTTTTCACAGTTATTATTTTTAAAAGTTTAATTAGAAACGGTAAAAGTTGCAGAAAAATACCTAGTGCACTAGGATGAGTGGGGCAACAAGGAGAAAAGAAATGGGATGGCCTCAATGTGCTGGGTTGGGGTAAGCTGCATTTGAATTTCAAACATCCCCAATGGCTCTACTCAGCAGAAATGATCTGCATCTCCTTTGTGTAAGTAATATCTCAGCAAGCCTTGGAACAAATCCTCACACCCTACTGACTTTTAATACTTAGCAGAAAATGAGTTGCTGAATAAAAGATGCGACAAGTTAAAAGGGTCTTTTCATTGGGAGTCAAAATAAACACTGCAGAGAGTCGGTGCTTTGGCTGTCAGGAGCGGGTGAATTACGTTTCCACTCTCATCCCATCTCTTGCAACGGCTTACAGCTTCTCTAACACATACCTGGGGATCTCTCTTCATGTGAAACTTAATCCGTTCATGTGGAGGACAGTTAAGAGACTCGTCCGCTGCTCATTAAGGAATGTAAAAGGAAGCCCAGGATAAAGATCCTGTTTTAAAACAGTGCCCAGGAGAGAGAAGGAGGGAGGCCGGGGATTGGATTGTGAGTATTAGAACAGGTTTAGCTGTCATTATTTTTTATTAAGCGTTGAGAAGTCTGAGGAGACTTTCTAATAATGAAGATTCAATTCTCTGTATGGTTTAGGGGCCGAGAGGCAGCATTAGATTTAGAATGCTGAAGCGAAAAAGAGTTGCTTCGTATTTCAAACAGGGTGGAATAGATACAAAAAGGGGGGCTGTGAAAGATGGTGAAGTCTTGATTCCTGCCCTGTCCCCTCCTTTAAACACTCATGAACTGAAAGCACCAAAAGGGCTCTAATAGTTTTATAAGGGTAGATGTAGATGAGGGTTGAGCTGTGCTCAACTGGCAGCGTGTGCAGAGCTCACCTCATGGGAAAAATGCTGGTAAGGGCTCTAGAAAATTCCTGGGAGAAAATGAGTTTGAGAAACCAGTGTCTCTCTGAAAACAGCCTGTGAACACCAATGACAAGTTCAAAGAGTTTCCATGGCAGGTTGGCAGCCTTGTGCCATTGACTTGTTGCATGAATAGAATGCATTCTTTCATTCCTGTAGTAACCTGCAAACACTCCTTCTGAGTAGGGTTTTTTTTAACTCTTATGTCAAGTTCTTATTTTCATCATCCTAAATGCCAGTGTTAGAAGTCTCTTGTGACGCGCATGAAGGAAGCAAAAGAACTAACGCTTTTAATACTAAAAATCACCTTGTGTCTGGTGTGTGTTGCCATAATGCTCCAGGTCACTTTAACAGAGGTGGTAAATCTGCATCTTAAAGACAGCTTTTTGTCCCTGGAATCCAGAACAGCTCGGTTTTGGTTTAGATAGCACTGGTAGCGCTTTTCTGGCTAATGGGGAAAAAACACCAAACCATCTTGAACAACTCCACTTGGCCTCCATGCTTTATTCAAATTGAATTTAGAACAAATTTATACTATTAGAATAAAAAACTAGTGTACTAAAAAAATCTCTACTAGTAGAAGAAAACACACAATGGAAACTTGTCTTCTCAAAAAATGTAATTCCTACAGAACTATTGTTTCACTTTGCTTAAAAAAAAAAAGAGCAAACCCTGCTAAAAAGCAAAACTGAAAACAGAACAAAAAATCATCAATAAATAAAAATAAACAACCCCACAACAAAGCCAAATAATGAGAAAAACCACCCCAGAGCCTAAAATCCATATCTATGTTATGAAATGCATTTCAGCATTTATGTCCCGTCCAATAGACACCGGAACCTGTGGTCCCCACACTGCACTGCTGATCTGTGAATGTATCTCTAGTATGTTAAAAATACCTTGGATTTGCATGAGGTCAACCCTGTCAGCACAGACTGTCTTCTGTATTTCACATGATTTCATGTCTTGTAGTTAACTTTGAACATTGGAGGAAGGAGAGCATTCACAGAGAACCCAGAGTCTGGGGACTACTGTTGAAGGAAAATTCACATCCTAATTGCTTAGAAGGAGGACTTAGACCCAGTGTTTAACAGCATAATTAGGAAGAGTCTTGTCAACAGCTGAGGCTTCCACCACACAATACCAAACTACTTTGCTTCAGGTTTCTTAACATTGCAGGTTTATCCTTAGTGCCTTTCACTGTGACTTCCCTCTCCTGCTACAACCTATGAGTTGCTGCAGTTCAGTGAACAACTTCATTCTTTATTCTGTTCTTTTTTTTTCCCTGGGTCTTCCTCTTGAAATAATTGCCTGTAAAGTAACAAAGTTTGGTGCCAGATAGCAAGAATAGCAGAAACTTTCTAGGAAGTAATTAGCTCTGTAGGTATTTTTTCCTTTTTCTTCCTGAAAAGACTGTTTCATTTTCAGATGAGACTTCACAGATCCAGTTTTGCAGTGGGTAGCAATTCTGAAATAATGTAACAGTTCAGAGGTATGTTTCAATTGACCCATGTACCAGAAAAATGAGTGTGAATTCTAGCGTCTATTGAGAAGCCATGGACATACAAAGTAGGGAGATATAATATGGTTGCCATAGATGCAATTTCATAGTCTCTTTGTTTACTGCGCTGATAACTCCTTTATTGAAACCCAAAAAAATAAAAAGACAACCCTGTGGATGTTCTCTGAAGTCTGTTGCCCTTGCTATCATAAGAGGACTATTTTCAGAGATCTTCAAACTGCTAATTGCCATAAAGAGACTGTCCCATAGAGATCCACTTAAATATTGCATATACAAAAATATGTTAAAGATCAATATAGTTATGATATGCATTGAAAGATTTCATAGTCAAATTTAGCAAAAACAGATGGTCTTGATACATATGGCTAGTAGGGATTTAAAGTTAGTAGGAAAATTTCTCTGCGCACTGAGCAAGAACGTAAGGTCCCTTATTCTTCCTTATCATGAAGATAGTATGTTAATTCATCTAAAGTCTGCTGCATTCTTCTTTTGTACATAATACCTAAAACGTCAGCAAGTGTTGATAGAAATGTCATGTAGGATAGAGGAATCTAGAGAAGCTTTTCTCATAGTTTTGCATGCTATCCTCTAGAAAAATTCTCCATCAATTCACTTGAAAGATCTCATCTGTTCTAATGCTATTTGGATGTAATCACAATACCCACTTAGCCCTTGGAAATTCTGTTTATTCAAATAGATAGATATTTTTATAATATCAAAGTGATTCTTTTGTCTTATAAAAAAAGGGGGGGGGGGGGGGGGAGACAATTTGCTTTAAACCTTTGGTAACTGGAAGATTTTAAAGATATTGCTTGAGAAAATCTTGACAACCTAGCATGTAGGGATTTAATAGGTAACTCCATTAACACCAGTGGGAGTAGTTCAGCTAATCTCTGACATTGCAACTAGACTGCTGACAAGCTCCGCTGTTCCTTTGGATCAGGGAATTGTGGCAACTGAAAATGTGATCCTCAGATAGCGAAAGATGGTGTCTGAAGAACCAAGTTAGGCAGGATTTTTTCATTAACATTAAAAAGCTCTTGCTATTATTAGGCAGCTTGCTCTCCAGACCACAAGAGAATTGTCACTCGTATCTTTTCATCAAAAATGTACGTATCATATGGAATAGCATTTTATCTGTTTCCTAGAGTTTCTGTACAAAAAGCAAAGTACAGGCAGGTTGGAATTTTTGTTAAGAGTATATTTTATCCTAAATTTTAAAGAGATTGTCTAGAATCAATAATCCTTTTATCGGCATACTCAATTTAGCATACCATGTCCTGAGCAGTGGTGGTGGCAACATTTGTATGTAAGATAAAACACTGAGCTGTGCAGTTAATTACCACACAGGTCTACAGGTCGTCTGCATTTTGTTCTGACCTCTGAAGTGCTGTTGTAGAGTACAGGTGGTCAAAGCAGGAAACTCTCAGAATACAGAAATCAAATGTGAATGCTTGAAAATAAGGACATAGAAATTGACTGGATTCCAGTCCATCTTTGAACTATGGTTAAAATAATTACCCAATTAAAAATGCATAATAGATATGTGATACAAGATAGCAAGCAGATAAAAGGAAAGTACTAAGCGGTTATGAATTGGAGCCATCAGTCTTTGCTGACTTCAGTAGCAGGACTCACTGTGTGCCTTGATCATCAGTGCTAGTCTCATAGTTGTTCTTTCTGTGTAGTCTAATAAAGAATCTGAATCAAGAAATGGCACTGGAAGAGTGCCTTGAGTGGACAACAAAGAATACCGAGGTATAAAAAAGATAAACAAAGCTAGATACAGACTTTTTTAGTTCAAAAGCATGTTGTTCAGTAAACTACAGCATGGACAAGTGCGTGCATGCCATATTTGCTCAGGAATACATGGCATCGCAGATATATAGTTTGTGTGAGAATTACAGAGCACAGAAGAGATTTTTTTGCTCTTGCTGCTTGAAGTCTGTCTTGAAGTGCACCAGACTTTCTGCCTGTCTGAAATGTTCTTCAATAATAGCAAAATGAAAAATACTACTTTTGAATTTAATCTGTATGTTTTATAATTTAGGAAAAATCTGTAACATTGTTTTGCTTACAAACAACTGTGACCTTTTTATTCTTTTGAAAGTGTTCCTAGCTAATGAGAGGCATTTGTTGCTACCGGTCTCATCTCCTATGCAAACTAGATTGTTCTGATGGGATTCTGTTCTGTTTATGCTTTTAAGGAATGAGCTTGGAGGAACAGACAAGAGAAATGAAACTAAGAATTAGTTGGTGTGCAGTGTTGGAGTTTTTAGAGATATATTCAGGAAAGTGTTTCTTCTGCAAGGCCCAATTAAAATAAGAAATGTTTTTTTTTTCCCCATTGCTTGCTTTCTTTTGTTCCTTCACCACTTTCTTTCTTTTAAAGTGCCAGTTATAATTATAGGGGTGTCAGTATAGGAATTTCTACCAAAATGGAGTCCTGGAATTGGAGGGTATGAAGAAAATGTCATATTACAGGTTGTCTGTGCCAATTTTAGTATATTTTCCTTTTCTTTTCAATATTATTTTGGGTAAGTTGCTTGAAGGTTATAAAATCATTAAGTCTTTAATCTAAAATTGTGATTATCTAGGAGTATAATAGTAGGAAATTATTCTCTCTCAGTAGAATTAAATTAATATGTGAATTGCTGTTTAAGTAAAAAATGTGTCAAAGATACGCTGCAATGTATAAGGTAGTACTTTTGGTGTTTAGGATAAGCATACACACTGTGTATGTCTTTTTACGTCTACTCTTTATGGGACAATAATAAACCTTTATCTCAGTACAGATTAGTACTCTCCTCCATTAGTCATATCTAAGCTTTTACTTTAATTTTTTCTTCTGTTGTCTTTACCACTGCAATTAAATGTGGAGCTGTACTGTGATGTTTCATTTGGGTTTTAAATTGGCTTTATTATCTATTGTGCAGGACTTAATCAATTCTATTGGATGTTATCTGCAGGTGCCTACAGTAAGGGCATATTACATTGATTTTTCATTTTTCACATCAAACCAACTGCATACATATAGTTGTCCCTGTGTTTGCTATTGACAGCAGGGTTGTTTACAGGCACTCAGTCAAAATGTAACATACATCAGGACAATTACAAACTCCGTGGTATAGATTTATTAGACAGCAAATAAGAAAATAGTAACTTGAGGAAGCTGACTATCCAAGATGAAGGATTCTGAGGGGGTGAAGAGCTTGAGAAAAGCATTCTTCATTGATGGAGTTCTCTGAAGGTGAATGGCTGCCAAGATACCGTGGTGCTGAATGAGGTACAATGCTGCCTCCCTGTAAGGCATATTCTTATGCAAGTGAGTATTTGCAGGTCAACATACTATCTTTTGTGTCAAAAGTCTTATAAAGCCTGTAAAAACAGGCTTTATAAATTCCAAAGGTAGGGGACTTGGGAGGTAGATGAAGAAAAAACGCGTGCACAGTAGTCATAATTTGAAATTCAGAACTGCATTTTCACTGCCTACCAGAAAAACAAATAATCAGGCAATTCATCTTAATTGTGTGGAAAGGGAGAAGATGTAAACCTGAAAAGGCAGATATAATCTGTAGACAGTCCTAACATCAAATGTAATCCTGTCATCATTCACTGTATCTTGTCCCCTAGAGCACTGCCTCACAGAACTTTATACCAGTATTTTCATTTCAAGAACTGCTGATTCAGGTGCAGTTGTCTGTCTGAACAGAGCTTTTTGGGGAGATAAGATTTTGCCTACAGTTTGGAAGTGGCCAGACTTGAAACTGCCCTTTTGTCTGATTTTAATATAAGAAGTTTTAAATAGCCTATTTTAAACCATGCTGCCCCCTTGCTCTTCCCCCAGAGAGCAGTATTCTGTACAAAATGCATAACTTTTTTCTCTCATGGTAATTGTTTATCAAGGCTTCCAAGGTAATCATAGAAATCTTATTTTCTTTCTGCAGTCTTTCTCTGACGCTGTGTTAGGTATCATTAGGTCTGATTTTTTTTTTTTTTTTCCTCCCCCAGATTGTTTCCCTCCCCATTGTATAGTACAGGTTAATAAAAATCTACAGCGCAATTGTGCACCCCTTTTTTGTGTTTCAGTTGGTGAACGGGTAGTGGATTGATTAGAGTCTCACAACTATTTCGGAGTGTAGCTGTGTTCGGACTGAAGAAAGGCTGCTATCAAGCAGGCTGTCAGGAAACACTGAAAATCAGTGCTGCGAACAATCCTGTATTTGTGTCAGGTCTTCTTTCTAGCCCTAGCTCTGCTCTGTTAAACCACAAAATCTTCTTTCCTCTTGCTTTAAGTTCTTATGAAACTCTGGAAGGGTTTAGAGTGGAGACCCGCACTGTGTCACCTGCCCTCACTTTAATTCTGACCCATAAACTCTCAGTCACTTCTCATCCATCCCCAGGCAGAGCTCTGTGTGCTCCAGGTGGTCATTGATAATAGAGGGTGACACAACCTCCTCATCCCCCTTCCTGTATCCTTCCATTCTAACACTCCAGTCATAGGAGCCATCCCACCGCATATCCATGATGCCAATAAGATCCTAGCCCTGCAGGTGTGTATGCATCTTTAACTCCCCATTTATCCCCCATGCTACATGTGTTTGCATAGAGGCATTTAAGTTTGACATCTGATGAAGCCAACTTGCTGGCTGGAGTGGCTGAAATTCCTTTGTGTCGCTCTTCAGGTGTTGACTTGTGATCACTCTTTAGGCTCTAGGCATCTCCTGCTGGCACAGGCATCAAACTGGTAGGAGTAGGAGGTTCGCCTTTCCCTTCAGCTATAGTTTAGGAGTCCAGCAAGGATTTTCAGTTCTTTGTGATATTTTGGATGCCAGTGACTTTCCTTAGGAGGTAATCACTATTGCCTATGAATCTATGAACGTGATTTTCCTTTGTCTTTGAAAACACATCTGTACAGTCTAGCCCATATACTGAATTGCTGGCACACTATAAATAGGTTTTACCTTGCATCTTTTAGAGATGCACTATTTCTACCCAGTCTCTTTGTAAAAGTGCTGAAAAGAAATCTGTTTTAAGCTCCACTCAGTTAGAAAGATTGATGTTGGAGACATTTTCCTGTCATAGAGAAGCCACTAGTGTCTGCTTGCTGTACACCCTTGAATAGTGTTAAGTATTGGGTTGCATCAGTATAATGTGTTACTCTTTCTGATAAAAAAAACAATACATTTCATTGCTTAAACTGAATTTGAATAACACTATTGAAATCAATAGTAGCTTCTTATCCATGTAAAGATAATTTATCTTTTTGAAGCTCTTTAAATGCCATGACGATTTCATTGTGTTTCCTTCCATTGTTCAGCTTAACATGTTAACATAGTAAAATTAAATGTTGCTTGGAAAATAACTGTAACATTCAGTGGTTTTCACTTTTACAACACTTCTTTGTGGTCTGTTTTAGCAGATTAGCTGTAAATGAAGATAAGAGCTGTTGCTTTGAAATTGGCGATATAGCAAGCACATTTCTTTGCAATATACACTTCTGTGGTCTCTGGTCATCCTGTAGTATGCACCTCACATTCCAGCATTATTGTTTTTCTAACTCTCTAATGGTAGTCAGATACATCTCTGTATGTCTGATTTGAAACTTCAAGTGTGGGACTGGAGATGCAGATTATCTTTTGTATTTCAAAGCTAGATATATACATACATACACACACACATCCTAATTTGGCATTGACCCAGAAATGCACAGTTCAATGCATAAGTATGTTAAAAGCATGAAGCAGAAGTAACCTGGGAGATTGGTGAGAGAACACATTTTCAGATTTTCTTTTCTCTATGATGATATGGTAAAGGAATAGCTTCAGCCTGTGTGTGAGGGGTGTCATCCTCTCCCACTAACGTTAGTTCCTGATAAGATGTAATGAAGTACAGAACAAGGATCTGCCTTGTAACATTGCCGAGAGGCAGCTTTTCTTTCATCCTATTTCTTTTGGTATTCAAGTTATGCTACAGATTTTTAACTGTTAAAGAAAATCCAGCGTTCCTTTGCTTTAAGGTTTGAATTTTCATTTCATTTCTGTGTGTGTATGCTAAGCATCAAAGTTTGGTGGTGTTTATTAGGCAGAGCAGAGGGTAAAGATCTTTGAAATTTGCAGGGGATCACCTCCCATAGACAGCTGGCAATGTTGATCTGCTAGCAATTTCCTAGAAGACTGCTATTTATTTGAATTTACTGTGTTCACTTAACTATTACCTCAAACATTTTAGTTTGCTTTTGCTCTCCATCTATCTCAATCAATCAGTTGGTCATTAAACTTAAATAAAACCTCCTGTGATCACGTGTAGAGCCCTATCAATGTGCACTACAACTACTCTGTATTTTGTATCACTTCATGTTTGAAAAATTATACAGTCGTCATACTAAGGGGGTGAAAATGTTGTTGAAAATCTCAAGTATGTGTTACCATCTGGGGTTGAAGGGGAAAGCAAGTCTTTTCTATGTCGTACACACTGCATCTTTTATCCGAAGATTTTCTATTTTTATCTAGTACTAATAAATTTTACATTACCTTCATCCTGCTGCAGGTGACAAAATCTATCACATACACTCTGATGGAGTCTATGGCTGATGAAGTGGTCTTGTTACTGAAATGATGATAGCTGATCACCATTACCTTGCATGAGTTCTGTCAGATGAGTCATACAATTACCAGCTGGCCTGTGAAAATACTGTCCTGTTCTATTGCGGTACAGACATTTGGAACCAGCACAGCAGGACATAATTTATGTATAAAAGACAACTTCAGAACTTCCTGTGAAATATATTTGCTTAAGGGCAGAAAGTGTTAGTGAACAAGTAAACACTAAAAAAGAGCCTGAAATTAATTACTCACTGGGTACTGGTCAAGGATATGGCAATCCGATGGAGATGAAGTGGGCCCAGCTCTCTGTTCCCAAGTACAGCCAGTAGCGAGGCTGGACACATATTTGCACTGGGTGCACACACGTGGCTTTCCAAACAGCTCCACACAGCAGGCACAAATAGGATCAAAAGCCTCTTCCTATTCTGGTCTCTGGATGATCAGACTGAAAACCTGATAGTATATACATATATATATATATATATATATATATGTATGTATGTATGTATGTATATGGTATGCATCTCTGCAGTTTCTGGCATTAGTTAGGACAGCATCAACTAACCGCTGCAACCCTCGTCTCCCCAGCTGCTGGCACCTGGGCAGATGAGCCCTCAGGGTCCACAGCCATGCTCCTGTTGCTAGTACAGAGCCAGCTGGTCATTAGGGAAAAATTCCTGCACAACTGAGCAAACTGAAACTGAGCTTCCAGCTGGCCAAGAGAAGTTTAAATAAAGGCTGACAGGTCTGGTGCCTGTGGCCCTAGAAAGCTGGCACAAAGCCTGTGGCCATTAACTAGCAATAGCAGTACTCTATGTAGTGGGCTGCAGGGCTTCACAGTATAGTGTGTACAGGCAAGGTAAGTTGAGCACTGCATCTCAAGATTATAAAATAATGCCCGTTTTGTTCAAAGTGAAAAGATCTGGCCCAGATGCATACAGTTCAGTTTAGTAGTCTGGGCTAAGCATATGCAAATATGTATTGAATTTGGCACCGTAATTTGACAACAGATGTCACTAAAAACGTATGCCATGCAATGTATTGCAAACTTGCTCAATAACGTAGCATATTTGTAATAGTGTGTCTTAGCAGTGTCGATTATTTGGTCTTTAGAAACAACCAGAAATCAGCCAGTCCCATTGCAGCTCCTTTTTTAAGCTTACATTGCAAATCCAGTGTGACCTACACAAAACAGTTAGCTGGATGATGATGATGATGAGCTTTGCTATAAACAGGAAAAAGCAGGAGTTCTGAGGGTTTTTATAATGTTTATCAGTAGGAAAACAGAAGTAGCAATCGCTTTTAATTGCCCAATAATTTTATTATTCAAAAGATAGAATTTACAGGAAGCAGCTGCAGTTGTAACTGAACCAGCTCTTTTAATGTGTTCCTGGGTTGGTTTTTTTTCCTGTATTATATTATCTAACGGCAATAAGCTGCCGGCTTCAATCAAATTTTCAAGTACAGTAAGAGTTGGATTTATTAAGCCCTGGAATGAATACTCCAGTACTCCCATTGAAAGAGACCTTTGTGTATTTGATGGTTCTGAATTGTCTATAGAAATCCCATTCCTTACATTAAATCAACTTTCATTCTTTGTTCTCCCAGTGCACAAGAATATTAAGATTCATAATGTATTTCTGTTTGGTTTTTCTCCCTTTGTAGTTTTTCCACCTGTCTGTATTTTATTTGGTGTGTAAGAAAATGCAGCCCTACAATGAGCATGCACTCTGAATTAATTACCTGCATACTGTAAATACAAATAAATGACAGCAAGAGCAAAATGAAAAGCAGAAAGGGGAGCAATAGCTGCTGTCACACCTGTAGTGTTAGTGTTCATAATGTTAAGAGATCCTATAGTTCCTGTACTGCTGAAAGATGTCTGCTGTCAGTGATGCTGCTCTTCACATGACAAGGTCCCATACCTGCAGGCTTGTCCCTGAGGGTTGCACTGAACTTAAACCAGATGAATGGCTTCCTTTAAGCGACAGATTATCTTTGAAAGACTGTGAACATCTATTTAGCTAACACGACTAATAGAATATAATTAACTTATCACAAGTGGCCTTAGTTGTCAGTAGACCACAAACTCCCCTCAGCACTTCTGAGATTACATTGAATGTAACTTGGCTGTTTCAACAGTGAAGAAACAAGGTGCCAGTTAATGCACATGTGCATAATTCTTTGCCAATATGACAGTTCTTGTCCAACAATGGGCAACTGCAAATGCTCCTGTGATCAGGAATGACTTTGTTAGAGAAGCAGAATGTGGTGGAGCTGTCTTGTTTATTGCAGAATAAGACAGAGTTTACTGTTGTTATTGCTACCATGCGTTTCAGAGATTTTTGGTAACAGTCCTGATTTGCTGGCCTTGTCTTGAAAATCCCACTTGAAACAGTCTTAATTTACAGTTGGCAATAAATTATGGAAAACTGCAACGAAGCCTGTTGGAGACCAAGTGCATACTAAATTTGCAGCTTAAATATAGAAGATGGGAAAATAAATATAATAATTTGGTTATCTTCAGATAGTTGAGTGTTTGTTTAAAATAAGTGTTCATAGTTGACAGAGCTTAAAATCTTTCATGATAGTGTTTTTATGGAGTGTGAGAAAGGTACCAGTTAGCATCATGCTCTTCAACCAGCTTATCTATGTTCCACATTAATGCCGAATAGGACTCCAGAGAGATATGTCTGTGCTTTTTGTTAATCTGGACAGGCAGTTATAAAACACTTTTGTAATTAAATTTCTCTTTTCATTTGAACGGTGGTATTAAACAAATATTTTTCTTTGGAGAAAAGTAACAATTTGATGTTAATTGCTTCTATCTGTTTCTCAACATTGTCAAGTAACCTATTGTAAAAGCTACTTAATATTTCCAGGGGAATGCCATATATTGCATAACTTACTTCCTTTGCTGGTTATTTTATTTGATGGTTAAACTGTAATTGGAATAAAAGGAATAAAGAAGCACTTGTGGGTTGGGAACCACTCAAGGGATTGAGAATCTAAAACGGAACAATGATTTAACACTTTCTTTTGTTAGGCTTTTTCTTTTCATCTGTGAATTACATGCAAGTAGGAGAGATTATTGGCAGAAAAATAAAGGGAGAATGCAGAACTCATTTAGATCAAACTCGCTGTGCCTAATAAGCACATAGAAAAGCTACAAACTGTCTAATCTTTACAGTTTGTTCTTAGCCTTCATAGGTATTGTAGAATGCACAAAGTCATTCTGAGAGGGGAAATTAGCCTGATAAAAATGAGGCAACACAAAGCCAAAGCTTCAGCATCATACCCAGAAATATGTGGCTTTTAGTTACTGTGGAGGGATATTCAGTAGAAAAAGCAGGAAAGGAAAGAAACAGACATCCATAGCAGACATTTCCTGGAATTAATAATGGTTTTGGGTTGTTACTTTATTGAATTTTGCTACTGTAGGACATATTTAAGGACAAATATCTCGGGCATCCATCCAAAATGGGGAAGGTATTTGCATGTGAAAAATGGCTATAAATATAGTTCATATTCAAATGCTTAGTGTCAGGATAGTTTATGAGCTATGTAAAAGTCAGTAGAGCTGATTACTTACAAACATTTCTCTATGTATATGTGTATATTCATTTTTTAAGAGGTGTGGCTGGGCAGTAAGCAGGAAGGTCTTGTTTATCTTGCCCTGCCTGCTGGGTTTTGAGTCAAGGAAGGTGTGTTAAGGGGAGAAACTAGTTCTTTCCTGATAACGCCCAACCATATTCAGCTTGAAGTATTTTTCTGGAGTACAGGGTAGGATTAGCAGAGACACAGAGTAAGTCCAATTTAGGAATTCAAGACCCTTGTGAGGATCAGGCAGTTCCATCTCAAGACTAAGGGCATCCTGGAACCTGCAGAGAGCCTCTGAGCTAGGAGTTACAGAGTTATGAATCAAATATGTGTGGAGACATACTCAGTTGTGCATGTGCCTGTCTTTGAAGGGAAGATGAAGTTGTCAATGCCATGTTAATCTGTCTGTTCAGCAAAGCTGTGAAGCAACCAGTGTCACCAGGCTTTTTTGAGGTGCAAAGTGGGATTTTTCTCTGTATTTCTGTCACAAATTTAGTCTGTCCTCCCTGCTGAATAAATGCTTGTTTGCAAAACCAAACCAGCTATGCTGAGGAAATGGACTACTGAACTTCCAATTTATCATAAACCCAAATGCATTAACCATGTATTTCACTTATGAAAAAAACCCTACATTTCCAGATACTTAGTGGTTAATTTTATTTTTTTTTTCCTAATAGATACAGGTAACATTCATAAAAGATACTGTTTCACAGTAAAAAGTGTAGATATTGTACTCCATAATATGTTTGAAGTGTATTCTATCTTTATTTCGGTGTTCTGAAAAAGAATAACCCTGACTTTTTTATGTGTGTGTCATTTTTCCATTAACTGAATTCTGTCAGTTTGACAAATGAGTGAAATTTTGTTGGGCCAGTTTTGCATCTTTCTAACCAATGAAAGATGGGACTGGTTTACTTTGTCCAACGTTGCTCCTAGTCAATATGGATTTGTGCGGCACCTGATTTCTGTTCTTATTTCTGACTGTCATATAAATATTCCCAGAGGCAGGCACTTTTCTTGGGTAGTTGGCTCCTCAGACAAAGTATTTCAAGAGCTGGAGCTGTTCCTGAGGCTGTTTTGGGGGTTGGTTGGTTGGAGTGTGTGGGTTTATGAAGAGCAGTCATCACTCTTTATAAAGCTCGGCTATATAAAATTAAAAGGTAAAGCAAAACAATTCCTACCCCGTTCCATGAAAAAAAGCAGAAGAAGCAGCAGCTCCACCTGGCCTGTTTTATTTGATGTGATGAGCTGAGGGAGCTGTAGACCGCCCCACTGCCCAGTCTTGTAGGACCAGCTTCATTTCTGGACAGATTAATCTTCAGTTTCTATGAAACCTACCTCTGTGTGGGAAACAGCCAACTCTGGTGATCCACAGTGGCTTTGTCACAAATATTCCGGCATCATCTTTCCGAAGTGTCAACTTGTGTCCTAGAATGTGACCAGACTAATTCACAGTGTGTACGTAAGGATCCCACTGCTGCTTAGAATGGCGAGTCAGAGTTTCTGAAAGGCAGTAGTATTCACAGAACACAGGAGCCCACATTTTGATATGCAAATATGTGTCTGGTAAGCCAGGATTCCATTTTTATTCTTCTTTGATATGGAAAGTTGCTTTTAGCTTAAATGATACTGTTTATTTATTCCCCCCACCCTAATTTCTGAATGTCTGAGTGGATCACAGAGAAGACATTTTCACTTCAGTGAAATAGGAGACATAGTTCAAATTGGGCTGTTACTGGCCTGCGCACAAACCTCCAAGTTATTCTTGGCACTTTTAATGCAAGGACTAAGAGGAACTGAATCTGCTGGAATATTCCCTTCCATTAAGAAAATGCATGTGCAAATACTTTCAAGGATTTTAATGAAATTTAGTTAGACTTAAACTGAAATGTTGCTATTGTATTTTGCCTTCTAGATTCACCTTTTAATTAGATAGACATGCATATACATTTAATTGTACCTTATATTAGTAAGAGCGTTTTCCAGAGACTTTTTTTATCACTTCTGTCACTTTAAAGCCTATAAGTCCATCAGGTATTTAGAATACTTAACTTGCTTTTCTTTCAGTGTCCTAATAATGCAACTAAATACCCAGCAGATGTGCATTTGCACCTTAAGGTGAGTATGGATGCAGAGCCAGAAAGGTAAGAGCTAGGAACATAATCCTGTGTGCTAGGATTTCACTTGTTCATGCAGTGAACTCATGTAGCTTTCATTGCCTGCTTGTACTTTCCAGTCTTGCAGTTGTGACTTCATTAGCAAAGGCTTTTTTTTCTTCAGAGCTTTACCGTGCTGTGTGGTTTTTAGAAACGATTATATAGACTGCTGTACCTCATACAAATACATACTGAAGTCCTAAAAATATAGGTTAGCAATTAAAGAATTGAAAGTGCGGTTTACAGTTTCCTTTGAAGTCTTTCTCCCAGTATGTCTGAAAGCTTTTCGGTACTACAGCCAAATTTAGAATGGCTCAATCACCCATTACAAGTAACAAGAAATTTGAAAGTGGAGAAACTCTGAACAATAGGTGCAATAGGTCAGACTTCTTGTACCTGGAACCATTTTGCAGATAACTCTGTGGCCGCTTCCTCCTCTGGGAGCAAACGAAGATTTGGTCAGAACCTCTTTCTAAAGCAGGAGGGAGGACGAGGAAAAGATTTACAGAAGTTGTTATGTGAAGTTCTGCGCCCTTGGAAATTAATAGATTGGGGTACACATCAGTTACTGATCTGATCTGTATGTTTCCACAGAGCCTATAAATGGGGGAGCTCAGTTGAGCTTCCTTTGCATGGCAGCTTACATGCACCAAACCCAACGTGTGGCCTTACCTAGCACATGGAGAATCAGAACCATCAAGGAATTTCTTAAAATCTGCTTTAATACTCTCAGCCAATTATAATAGTGTGGATACAGTCACATCCATGTGGATAAACAATAAACATGAGGCGACTGAATTTATACGGGACACAATATCCTCTTTCTATCCCAGAAAACTCTTAGAACTTTACCTAAAAGCTGCATCCTTTTTGTTTGGTGAGAGGGGGACCGTTAGGGTTTGCATCCTTCTTTAGGTGAGGCCAGGCCTTTTATGCCTCATAAATTTGTCTAAATTTTAGAAATGTTTTGCAGGACGTTGTGAATTCTGGGGAGGAGGGGTTGCAGAAAGAGTTTGGTTTGTGAAATAATGAGTTCTTTTCTGCAATGATACTTTATTTGCCTCGGTGGGATGGGACATGTTTTTGTTTTGAAGTTTTACAACTAATTAATTAAGAAATGATTAAAACCCTGTAAAATTGGGAGACCCCTGCTCTAGAAAGGTCTAGGTATTGTGCCCTAATGGAATTGAAGACTTTCATACAATTCCTTATAAATGTGGTGTAAATATTTTTTTTTTAGCCTTTGTAATTACAGCATCTAAATGTTGAATTATATTTAAATACCCTCTGTTTTGCAATAAAGCTGTTGTGGTTGTGCAGCTAAAATATTCTTTTTAGGCTTGCTTTTTCTGCAGATATTTCTTCATCTGTTCTATCTATTCATTTAAGGATACTGTGAGTAAGAATGTAGGCTGCTATACCTGGAGGCAGGAGCAAGAACTGGGATTCAGAATTGACCAGACAGGAAGGAAGACAGGAATTGTCTTTGATGGAAGCAGAAATCAAGATGGGCAGTGGTTCAGACTGGAGCTAAAGCAACGATATGATACTGAATACTGCTTGGCCTCAGGGCCCCTCCATACTACAAAGGTTCCCCTGCAGGAGACCTGACTCACCTTCTGAACACAAGTCTATTATTTTACACATATATGTATACATATATATATATATGTAAAACCTGTTAGTGATAAAGCATTATGTCTCTACCACAGGAGGAAATCTTTGCATTGGAAGGAGAAAGCTCTTTTAGAAAATAAATAGTGAAGAAATTGTGTTGCTTCAAAATAAGGATACTTTGGTACTTCAGAAGTAGGATAATTGCCCCACTGGACATGGCTTTGAGTCTGATCATGAGGAAAAGCAGACACAAAGTGTGCAGGAGTTGTCAGGAATCAGCACAGGTCAAAATACAGACTTTGATTTATCTTGATTTATCTGTTTTTTTCAACACACTTGTGTGGAGATCACACCCATTACTAACTAGGTTAAATAAGACTAGAAAACAGGAATAGGAATGTAATCTTACCCATTTGATCAAAGGAGAAAGTAAACTAGCATATCCTTCCAAAATGTAACACATGTAAGTTTAAGGTGCTGGAAGATGTTCAGCAGCAGAGGGGGATTTGGCCAGAGGGCAAATGTGCTGCAGGCATAGTGGAAGAGGTTCATTCTCTGGAGGAGAGAATGGCCGAGGCAGAGCAGCTAGGAAATCAGAAACACTTACAGGTATGTTGTGGACATAAAGATACAGTGGGTAAAGATTTTGTATCTTCCAATAGAAAATCCTCACATATTGTCAATTTTATGTTCCTCTTGGCACAGGTCTCTCCTAGACGGAGATGGCAGTTCCCTTCACTGTCCATAGCATTCACTTGTCTGACTTGAGCTGGTGGCTCCCTCTTTTGCAGGGTTGACAAGAACTGAGTTTGTGCCCTCCTTTGCCTTAGGAGACTGGGAGAAAGATTTGGGTGCAGATTCTGAATTAGGTGATTCAATTAGCAGTGCGAGAATGGGCTGAAACTGAAGAACAAGAGTAGCTCCTGAAATCTAACAGTTTTGACCGGCATGAGCTGGACACTGAATTTTGACTTTGTAGCTGAAGTTGCTTTGAGATAAAAGTCTTCCAATCTTCTGTTAAGAAAATTGGCCCACCGAAGTCTTGCTGTCAAAGTCCTTCCCCTCCTCTACCAAGAGTGTGTGATAAATGTTTTAAGTAAAGGGTTTCAAATGATTTTTGCGAAGTCTCATAAATGTTCCATATGTCACTTTCTCTAAAATTATAATCTATTATCTCACTCAAGTGGAATAATAATGCATTGAAAAAACTAAATTTATCTCAGGTGCTCCAGCAGGTTGATTCTTCATTATGTGTTAATCATTAATGGCAATTTTCCATGGAGCATCTGTCAGTTCTAGTGAGCAGAGCTTCCAGAAATTATATCTTAATTTTAAGCATAGACACTAACAGAAGATAGTGGTTTGGTTGGGGGGTTTGTTGTTCTTTTTGGGGTGGTTTCTTCGTTGTTTTTTAAATCAATACTTCATTTATGTCTATAAACTATCTGAGTATAGATATTACTGCAAGCAGTACAAATTTATTCTATTTATAGAACAGCAAAAGAATAATTTTTTTAAGGTCTAACTTAGCAGAATGCTTTTATTTCTGAAGTACTGAGTCTTCACTACAGTATGGGTAAGGCAATGACAATTAGCTGAGATACTATATTAGTATTTTTACGTATATGCTGATATACATTAGGAATAATATTATAGAATATTAAAGTCTAGGATTAGAACGAAGTTCAGTTGGTGCTGTGGAATTTCACTGTGCCACTCGGCTATGACATGCTAGAAGTCTGTATTTCAGTTCTGTGTCAAGGTAGAAAAACTGCTGAAAAAAACTCAAAGTAGGTGTCCTGGGTTGAGCAGTGGCAGTCATTTTTCTCCTTCTTAGTAGCTGGTGCAGTGCTGTGTTTTTGACTTTCGGCCTGGGAAGGGTGCTGATAGCACCGATGTTTTTAGTTACTGCTCAAATGTTTGGTCTGGTCAAGGACTTTGTGAGCATCATGCTCTGCCAGGGAGGAGGGGAAGCCGGGAGGAAGCAGAGACAGGACACCTGACCCAAACTGACCAAAGAGGTATTCCATACCACAGCACGTCATGCCAGGATGTAACCGAGAGTTACCTGGAAAGGCTAAGACACTGTGGGGTTGGACAAGGTATCGGTCAGTGCTCGGTCTGGTGGGGTGGGGCAAGTTATCGATCAGTGGGTGGTGAGGTGTTGTATTCTCTTCCCTTGTTATTTCCTTTATCATCATTATTATTATTGGTGGTAGCAGCAGTGGCTTGTGTTATACCTTAGTTACTGGACTGTTCTTATCTCAACCCGTGGGAGTTGCATTCTTTCGCTTCTCCTTCCCATCCCTCCAAGAGCAGGGGGAGGGCAAAAAGGGGGGAGTGAGAGAGAGACTGTGTGATTTATGGCTGACTTTGTTTAAATCATGACAGTAGGATAAAAGTTAAAATTGTCTTCACTTTTTGGAGCTGAGCTGTTCAGCACCATCCACACTGTAGATTCAAGTGAACCTGGTTAATGTGACTGCATGTATGTCTTCACTTTGTCCTATGAATTTAAACTGATAGTTACATTATATTCCATAAATACATAAATGGATAATAGTAGGTTAGAACTGTTTTGAGAACATAAAAATAATTCTTGAAGTTTACTACATTTCTGACTCCTTTTGGAATCTGTCTTGAGTTACATCTAAATTGTGATCTGTTCAAGTTCCTTATGCTCTAACTTCCAAGTGTGTCTTTGGCTCTGTCTTAATTCCATCTCATTTAAGAAGATTTGAGTGTGCAAGGTGGGAGAAAACATTCAGTTTACACTGATCCCTGTAGTTCTGTATAATTGTGTGGTCAAAATCAAAGCTGGTCAAGAAATAATCTTTGCGAGTGCCTCAGCATGCCCTTTGCTGTCCCTGGGATGAAAGAAATTTCATGCCACAGGACTAGTATGTATCTGAATGTTGTTTCCGTAGTCAGAAAGTATACTCCAAGAACAATAGCTAAAAATATATCTTATTTCCATTATATCATTAAAAAAATGCTATGCCTGTATTAAACAATGGCAATATATTAGATAGATGTATGATGGATATTAAAGCTGTGTTTTACATTATATCCAACCCAGTTACGCAGGTAAGGAACAAAAGAAATTCAGAATTATAATGCTAATGTTGTTCTAACTACTTTCCAAATATATGGAAACAAACACATTATTTTTCTGATTGCCTTCAGTCTAAACGGGCAAAGCAAGTAAGGTTGGAAATATGGATCTAAGAGAGATGGAGAGCAATGTGGTATGACCAGTTGTATTGATGGGAGGCATCAAGTCAATGGTTACTGTCTACAGGTAAAGCTCAGTCACTTTTTCTTTTTTTCCTACTTTTCAAAGCTGAGTCATTGAGTAGACAAAGGTGAGGGCACCCCTAGATGAGCAGTTAGAGTAGCAGCATTGACAAGAGCTCACATCTGATAGGAATTTAAGGGAGGGAGATTAAGCAGTTATAGGCAGTAGCATTTCTGTCTTGGTTCTTTTGCAGACTGAATTATAAGTGGAGAATAATAAAACAATTGAAAAATTAAAATACATCCCCAAATTATAAAAATACGTCATATCTTTTTTTTCCCCTGGGTAATCTAGTGCATATTTATATAAAAAGGTGCATAAAAGAAAAATGATGAAAAGAGTCTAACAATGTTACTTAAAAAAAATAGCATTCAGTTCCTGATTGTGTCACTGAAGCATGTTTTATTTTCCAGTACTACATTTCTTACACTTCTTTCATGTTCAATATCAGCTTCTGCTGAGAACCTTGTTTATATTGTAGAATTTACAAGCAAGCTTTGCTGCTTAAATGGCCCAAATAATCAAGAAAGTGATTATATAAAAGACGTTAAAGAAGATGGGGATGAAAAGCAGAATATAATCTTCTCTGTTTGTAAACTTCTATGTGTTCATTTTAATGGTAAATGTGTATTGGAGTTGAGTGTGATTCAACCTGTGATAAATGTCAGTATTTTCTTCATATATGACCAATTTCCCTTGAAAGTCATTAAGCAGTGTAATTTTCTCTAAGAAATACTTTTGTCTTGTAAAATCTTTTTTTCATATGAATGCAATCCAGACTTGTGAGTTAGAGAGAGAAAAGAAAATGGGCATCCAGATTACAGATGTTCAGTGTTCATAGTGTCTGAATAGAGGAATAAGGTCTCCGTGTTACCACATAAAAAATAGCTTAAGATTTTCAAATATATATTGTGCTGAAACCCAACACAAAGGCATCCATCAAAAAAGATCAGTTCTCTTTTTCCTATTTGCAATGTTATTGAATGCTTGTCATTTTATCCTGGGGAGAAGACAGCAGCCAGTTTGTTCCCAAGTTCTGAGGGTTTGTGTTTGATGCTTATGCTAATAATTGGGTTTGGGTTTTCATAGTCTGGTTGAAAAGAATTTGTTAGATATCTGGAGAGTGTATTTATACAAGGAAAATATTCCGTTTCCAGTTCTTGCAGTTTTGTGATGCTTGTCAGGAGCCAGGCAAAGAAGCCATATAACCAAAGATAATGGACTGTAGGAACATAGAAGTTACCAAGATGAGCTGTTTGGGATAGATCACAGAACAATCATAACTCTGAAGCTGTTATAATTCAGATTTCCAAAAGTGGCTGAGAGGATTTCTAGCATAGCACCTGATTGTGGGGAACACTCTGCAATCAGACTTCTGATTCCTGTTTTTGTAAGCTTTTGTAAGAAAAATGTTGGCAAATTTTGCAGTTTGTACCTCAGCTTAGTGGTTCAGGTGGAAATGCTGAATATAACGTTAGGATTAAGAGGAGAGGCTGTAATGGTAAGAATTATGCATGTGCATGTTGCAGTGGTGGGGAGTCTGGAAGAAATTGTTTTTCATTTTGCTGTTAAATCCTGGTTGAGAATTTAATACCTTCCAGGACTTGGGAGCTTTAGGAAAAGTTGTGCGTATAATGTGAAACTAATGGTCTCTGATGGCACAATAGCGTTTTGTTATTTTAACAGCAATTTTAAAAACATCGTAGGAAAGTCTTTTGTCCACCATTAAAACTATAAAGATCTGGTGGTAAGAAGATCATGGTGTGATTGTGATAGTGGTTGCTTGGTCTTGAGCTTTCTTTTTAAGCAAAGCTTGAACTTGTGACATTATTGTATTTATAAATTAAGAAATACGCTGTACAAGTGCAAACAGAACAACAGCCTTGCTTAAGAACTGGACAGGTATTTAAAGAATACTTAGGTTGATTTTCTGTTGAGGAGAAGGTGCTTATATAGAGAAACCTGCGGATTTCTGAGATAGGAGACGTTTGCGTATGCAGTTACTCTGAAATGTTGACAAACTTTCAAGGCAGCATTTGTATTTGTCTGTAAGCTGGAAACTAATTAGAAGTAAGAAAAATAAACATGGAAAAAGTTAACCCATTGAACTGCAAGTGCTGCTGTCACAGTGAATGTACTGCCTTATACACTGTACAGTAGAAAAATGCATTGCAGTGTTTCCTACAAGCTCTACTGCTGTGTGCTCATGGAGAGGGAATGCTGCAATAATAATGGGCTTTATGCAGGGACTCAAAATGTGTCCACAAACTTGGAACTATTCACGTTGCTTTGCTTAGCTATGCTGGCTGAGTTACAGTTTTTTAATCCTAAATTCTAAAATGTTTAATAATGTGTGGTTTTATTTGCATAAGTGTACCTGACTAGGAAATGTTATCCCCTCTTTTGCATTCTGAAGTCATTAGATCTGTAATGCAGAATAGGCTAAACCATTTTATAATAACATGCTAAAGAACAAAAGGGATGAGACACATGTTAAGAAACCCGAACCAAACTAACAAAGAAAACCTAACAATCAAATACCAAAGTCAGAAATATTTCTGGCTACATCCTTGTGCAGGATATGTAAGTCTTGAGGAGGGAGCCTGTCATCTTCCATTGACATCATGCCCTAAAGTGATGTATGTTCAAAATTCTTTATATTATAGGAGTTTTATGCATACATTGTTCTTTCATAGAATAAACTGTTACATTACCTGAGAATGTTTCTCAGGTTTGAGACACACAACATGTTTGTGTTTGTTTTGAATATTTCAAAGACCTTTTGGGTTCTCATGCAAAAAAATAGAATCATAGAATCATAGAATAGTTAGGGTTGGAAAGGACCTTAAGATCATCAAGTTCCAACCCCCCTGCCATGGGCAGGGACACCTCACACTACACCATGCCACCCAAGGCTCTGTCCAACCTGGATAATAACACTTTTATAATAATTGTATATATTATTATTATTTATAATAATATTTTTGTTTTATTTTCCTATATACTTTCAACAATGGCCATTTCTTAAGAAATTTCCTGTCAAAATCTGATGTCATATACTTATATAAGTAATCAAACTAAGAGGAAAACAAAGTGTGATGGGTTGACTATGCCTGGACACCAAAGCTGCTGTGTCACTACCCATCCTCAGCTGGATAGGAGAGCAAAAGCATAGCAGAAAGCTTGTGGGTCAAGATAAGAATAGGGAGAGATCCTTCACCAATTCCCACATGGGCAAAAGTGGCTTGGCTTGTGGAAAATTAGTTTACTACTAGTCAGGTCAGGGCCGGATAATGAGAAATGAAAACTAAACCTTAAAATGCCTTCCCCCATCCTCTCATGGGCTTAACTTCACTCCCGAATTCTACATTGTCTGGGCACATGGTGCAGGGGGATGAGGAATGGGGTTGTGGTCAGTTTATCACATCTCTGTCACTCTTTCCTCCTCAGGGAGAGGACTCCCCACGTTCTTCCCCTGCTCCAGCGTGTGGTCCCTCCACAGGTGACAGTCCTCCATGGACTCCCCCAACATGAGTCCTTCCCACACATTGCAGTTCTTCATGAACTACTCCAGCGTGGGTCCCTTCCTGTTCCTTCAGGAACAGGCTTCTCCAGTGTGGGTCCCCTGCAGGGTCACCAGTTGTATAGCAAGCCTGCTGCAGCGTGGGCTCCTCTCCATGGGGCAACTTTTCCACCTTCTTAAGGACATTATCCCAGAGATTGTGGCACTGTCACTGATGGCTTCAGCCTTGGCCAGCTGTGGGTCCATCCTAGAGCCATTTGGCATTGGCTCTGTCAGTCACAAGGGAAGCTTCTAGCAGCTTCTTGCAGAAGCTGCCCTGTAAGCACCCAGCTACCGATCCTTGACACGCAGACCCAGTACACAAAGGAAGGAGATGAGCTCTTATGAAAGAAATTTCCTTCTGCCAGTGCTGGTTTTAGCCCAGTTGATCTGAGAGCTTTTTAATTTTGCTTTCTAGATTCTATTTCTGTCTTTACTGATGAAGTAGTTTTATTTTACAATGTTGTGGACAGCACTGTTTGAGTCTATGGATGTGCAGTCTCTTGAGTTCTTGTTTAGCAAACTTTAATTTCTTTGAGAGCATGGTCTAAAATCGAATTAATTGGCTCAAGTCTTGTTGAAACTGCTGAGTTCTTCCATGAGGATTTGCAGGGAAGCTGCAATGACTTTAGAAGCAGTAGTGCTTTCTTTTCCCTCCATTTACCAATATAGTATCTAGATACAGTTGCTAATGATTTTGTGTGTGTCAAAGATTCTATTTCAGGGTTTCTTTTAATGTTTAACCTTGCTTTTTGAAAAGTACATGATTATCCTTGGCTCATTTTCAAACCCACTGTATTACTCTTGCATAATAATTAATCATTTCCATTCTGACATTTGGTCTGTATTTGCAGGTTGCTGTTTGATAGTCTTTAGTGTATATATACCCTTTTATAAGCATCATATAATGTGACAGTGATAATGGGTTCTGAACAGGAATAAGTGGTGGCAATCCATTTTGAAAGATTTATAGCACAATAGGAGATGATCTCTACTAATCATGGAGGACCGCACTCCAAATAATTTTGTTCACCAGGGGTGACTATTTATTTTCAGTCTTGCAGTGGCTGGAGATATTTATCATTGCTCAAATGTTTCCATCATAGCATTGGTCTCCTGCTGTTGACCCGACAGGCCAGATTGAAGACCCCCTGTATTTTTTGCATTTAAAGTAAATTCAGTATGAAAGGCTTGAGAGAGGATTTTGTAGTTTTCTATGAAAAATTGTATGTAAGTAGAACATATCCTTATAAAAAGTAATCTTCAAAATTAAAGAGACTTGAGCCTTCGAGACCTATGAAAACAGTTTAAAAATACAAAAGTGCAAAATTTGTATACATACTTGATGTACTTGAAATCACTCTGACGTTTTTACACTAAAACCATCAAAATCTCAGCCTCCGTTGCAGAGCATTATCTACTATCTCGGCAGCTTTTTATATAGTGTAAATCAGTGCATTTTTACCCATCAGTAGATCATTCTGCCCTCAGAGCTTAGAGGTTTCTGAGACCATCTCTTGTCAGTGCTCATGGGAATTTAGTTACAAATAAAAAGAGTAGTTCTTAATACAGATGTGTCTTTTCCAGGTTGCAAATATATTATCATTTCTGCAAGAAGGAACTTCACCAGGGTACTCTGTGCAGATAGCAAGGCTATTAAACTGATGTATATTCCTATCAGTTTAATGAAATGTGTTTGTCCCAAATTCCATGTCATTTGTTCAATCCATTTTTGCAAGGAGACACTTGTATTGCCTGTGTTTCAGAGAAGAACCACCCTGTATAAAGATTTGTGTATATAGACACATTACACAACGTTGAGTTTTACAAGCAGTATTATTTTTTTCATGGCAAAAACTTACCACCCACTGATCTGGGTAGTAAGTAATATATTGAGAATAGGTAATGCAACATTTACTTAGCCACTTGAAGTTTTAAAAAGGGAGTCTCTCTTTTTGTAATTAGTAATATAGTAATCTCAAATTTACACTCCATTGCAAGTTGCAGCAGTGTTTTCTTTCCCTGCTCTGCAGTTGTCCACACACCACTAAGTCTACAAAAATATCAGTTTTCAAGGAGTTGCTTGGCATTTTCTGGAAAAACCTCCATTTAGCTCAAATACATTTTATGAATAGCTAACCATAATTTCATGAGCACTTTTTTACACTCAGCTTCACTTAATTTAATACTTAACGTCCAATTTAATACTCAAGGTTTTTTAATTCTTTTATTATTTCTACCAATAAAGTAAGCAATGTTACCTTTTCATAACATTGTGTCTAGTATTGTCATCCTGTTGCTGAGATGTTGATACTGATTTTCAGGGTCTGCAGGGTTAACTTATCATTCAGAAAAGTTGAGTGATGCATTAGCTAACTTGTATGGTGTTCAGTGTACCTGAGACTTGGAACACTTAGCAAACACAGTCCCATTTTATCAGATTTTAAGTCCTTGTCACTATTCAGTTGTGAAGAAGGTTTTCTGTCTGAAATGTTGAGATTAGTGGAACAGATCTTTTAAAAAGAAAGAATTAAAGTCAAAACCTACCCTCCTTCTTGCTCAGCAGAACTTTGCTCTTTAGTTTCATAATTTCACAACACATTCCAGCATTGTAAGCTTTAAAATTACTTATCTGACAGCTTAAAAGACGATATACAACACTGTTTCTTGCTGTGATCTCTGAAGTCAGCATCCCCTACGCTTTTCCTTCACTATCTCACCTAGGAAGGTTGGAGATTCTGTTTCCCCACTTGTTCAGACACTCTCTTTCAGGGGTTTTTATCCATTTTTCAGTTTCCTTTCTCACACGATACATTGGTTCTGTATCATTTCTGAGCCATTTCTATGGCCCTCCATCCAGTCTTTTCACCTAGTCTTAGTTTCTCTCTTAGAAATCACATCCTTTTTAGAATGTTATATTCACATTGTAAAATTTAATATTTCTAGGTTCATTCATTCATATATTAGTTGAAGCCAGATCCACAGGATATCTTGTGATTGGAAGGCAGGAATAGAAAACATTCTGCTGGACAGTAATCAAACACTTCGCTTTCTTCCCCGTCGGTTCAAATAAGGAGCAAAAAGCAACATACTGCATTTGTCTACTGAGCAAAAGGTACAATAGTCCCAGCCTGTGAAGTGAAGCCTCACAATGGTTTGCTCTTAAAAGAGAACCCCGATACCTGTGCTGCAGAATATAGTTTCTCCCATCAGATAGGAATTCATGACTCCTGCCAAGAATACAGGTTACTCTGTTTAAAAAAGAGAAGCCTGATAAAGAATGAAAACATCCAGAAGTCACAACCATGTTACAACTCTAAAGCAAGAAAGACCTCATATAATTTGTATACAGTAGAGAGAAATAAGTACTGAAGTTTTATTCCTTTGAATAATTAGCTTGTTGAATTAGTTAACTGGATGATAAGTTGTAAAATAAGTTTTCTATATAATAAAATACCTTTAACACTCTCAGCTTTTTATAAAACAGAGCTTGTGAATCCTCAGGAAAACTTCATGGTATGTCTGGGGACGGAGCCTGGTGAATGCTTATGGTTTTGCCTGTCCTCACTCCACTTCCAGGAATGAATTGACACCCTTTGTCCACACAGCTGCCATTTGGGTCAGACCTACTTTCCTTGACACTGTTTTACTCTACTCATTCCTAATCCCTGCACACACACACACACACTTGTCTCTATGTCTTGTAAAGTTGTGGTTCATTTGTAAACATTTAAATGGCAGCATGCTGTAATAGCTGACTGATCCAAAGGGAATCAGATCAATAAGGAAAGAATCCTTGAAACAGAAGGAGAACAGAAAAGGCCAGAATGAAAAATTATGTTAGAAATTACTCCCTAAACTAGAATTTGTAAGTCTGGAAAGAGATGCCTAAGAGAGATGTAGAGACAATGGTAACTGTAAGGTTGGTATAAAGTAGTGATTGGTGAATTATTCTCTACATCCTCTAATCCAATAAAGGAATCAACTATTGGCCCCAGAAGAAGCAGGATAATGTGCTAGGTTGATCTTGGTCTCACTTAGTGTGACTCTTATAATGATTTGCTCATTACTTGCTTGTTCTCACTCTGCTCATTTGTCTCTCTTTTTAAAAGCGACAAATGACAACAAAAAATATAATAACAAACAAATTGTGGTGTGGTATAGGTACAACCAGGGTGTTGGGTTGAGGTTTCTAATGAGGAACCTTTTAAAAACCCACTTTGATGTTTTCAGAATTGAGAAGAGATTATGCCTCAAGATATTCTACTGTAAAGGCTTTCTAAATGGTTATCGCTTATTTCTAATGAATCTTAAGGGGGTTTATTCAGATTAGGACTCGATCTGCTAGAGGCAAGTCCAGCACTTGTAGTTTCTTTGTGAAAAAGAGTGCTTTACTATCTGTCTATGACATGTTTAGGGCAACAGCCTGTTACTTTAGCCATGCTTTTGTCCACTTCAAGCACTGGAATTTCTTCTTGTGGCAGTGACTGCATCACACACCCACCTCAGCATGCCAGGTAAGTGCTTGTAATGCAGTAGAATATCTGTGGAAGGAAGATGCTTGTTTGTCTTGATAATTCCATCACATATACCTTTTATATAATCATAGAATAGAATCATAGAATACTTAGGGTTGGAAAGGACCTTAAGATCATCCAGTTCCACCCCCCCTGCCATCGGCAGGAACACCTCACACTAAACCATGTCACCCAAGGCTTCATCCAACCTGGCCTTGAGCACTGCCAGGGATGGAGCATTCGCAACCTCCCTGGGCAGCCCATTCCAGTGCCTCACCTCCCTAACGGGAAAGAATTTCCTCCTTATATCCAATCTAAACTTCTCCTGTTTAAGTTTTAACCCGTTAACCCTTGTCCTGTCACTACAGTCCCTAATGAAGAGTCCAGATTCAGAACTGTGAATTACTGAGGGATCTGAATGTTACCTCAGCTCTGCTCTTGGCAGAGGGCAGAGAGGATATTCAAAATGTATGTGCAGACCTGGTGGTCAGAATCTAGATGTTAGGTTCATGGGATGTGGGTAGAGAGAGAAAACTGTCCATGTGTGTAAAGATGTGTAAATCAGTAGTAAAAAATGTAATGAATAATAATTCTATTTGCTCTCTGTCACATCACAACATTATAAACAAGGTGCTGTGTGTCGATCATAGCACTGTGCTAGTGTTAGCCATGGATAACCAAGGAAATAGCAAATGTACTTTGTGGCATCCAAGCATAGAAAACAGTGCCATGCAGCAAGAAGCATGTTGCATAGGGTTGCCTAGCAATAATTCATTATGGTTAGTAATAGAATGAGAAGTTTGCCGTGAAGAGCATTTAAGAAAGTGAGGTGGGTAGGTGCAACGATGTAGTATAACATGGGGAAATTAGGAAGAAAAATAATCTTCATCAAAAGTGACAGGACTAAGCAGAGAAAGCCTGTTGCACTGGGATGCTGTAAAGATAATATAATCACGAGTTTAGCATAGGGATTTGCCTTAGGGCAATTGCTGTTCAGTCTAGCTGCATAGGAATAGCTAGCTTTACCCCTGGAATTTAACCTGCTTTACAGTGAAAAGTAAAAATGGCTCATTATTCATATTAGCTCAAAAGTAAAGCATTTTGAGTGAAACAATTTGCATCTGTATTATCTAGCTTAAGTGCCCAGTTTACACACACAAGAGAAAATAGCGATGTATGAACAATTGCTAATTAAGCATATCTTGTGTATCACCTGAAGTTGGAATAAAGGCTGCATGCACATACGCTCTTACAGAAAATAAAGTGTATATATATGCTCGCAGAGGCCCTATTCCATCATCCTGTCACAATTTCATGTTCAACTACATTTATGCCCTGCTTTATGCAATGTGGAGCACTTGCTAGTTTAGACTGTTTTTATTAAATACCTGCTGTGCTTCCTTGCTGAAGTGATGCTGGTAGAAGTGAAGTGCTTTGGTATCCTTTGGAATACAGCATGTTTTACAAACATCAAATGATAATTAAAGACCATTGGTAATGCAATGTTGACCAGTAGCCACATGGGAGTCTTTTATGTTTGCCTCATTTAGGTTTTTGATTTGTGTGTTTATGTTGTGTATTAGAAAGAGTTTGAGAGCAGGCCTCTGTTGGGGGACTGGTCCAGAACCATACTGGCAGTGGTCATTCTAAAAGTGACAAAAACATACGCAAAGTTACAGGCTTCATGCGCGCTTAGCTATATCCCCCTGCAGTTTGGTCTCTGTGGTGGGTTTTGTTTGATTTCTTTTACTTCTTGCACAAAGCTCGTGACAGGATTTTCATTAATACTGAGAACACTTTAAGGGGGAAACCACAGACAAATGAGTGGACTGAAGATCCTAAAGTGCTTCAAGAGGTGTTAAAAGAGTTTTGAGTGGTCTTTGCTACATCCAGTAGTTCAATTCTTTCAAGATTTATGTTTCTCTTACCTCTTTTCTTTCAGTGTAGGAGCAAATACAAGTATTTCATGATTTTTAAGAGTATTTTAAGTCCCTTACTGGTCTATAGTATAAACTATAATATATATGTAAGATACAATATAATAGTATCTTAAAACTTTCCTCAAATATCTTTATATGTGAATATATTATATGTTTGTATACATTGCATGTATTGAAATTCATGTATTTGTATAAGTGACTGTGTATGGAGTGCTACTATCTAACGGAGAATTTCAGGGTGGATGTAGACTCTGGGACTTGAAATCTGTATGAACTCTTTAAGAGCATCTAAAAGGCATAACTTGTAATCATTCTATGTTATCAACACAGTTACGTAGTGCTGTCATTTTGAATTGTGCTTTCAGAGAACACCCTTGTTTGCTGAAGGCAAAGTGGTATTTCATGGATTTTTCAGACTGTCCACAGGAAAAAAACTAGATCATTTGGCTATGCAGATTAGCTTCAGTTTACACAATATCATGTAAATGGAGGTCCGCAAACAGTCATAGCCAGCCATTTGCATGTTGCCCTTCACCTGCAACTAAATGTCTTGATCAGGACATGTTAGATTGGTACCTATCTGTTTCAGTTTGCTGGAAGGAAGTGGTGATAGTCTTTGCTGTTTAAGATGGATGGTTCACTTGTTCACAGGAGGAGAAAAGATTTCCAATCATTCTGCACCACTGGAGTCTGGCATGAGCTGCTGAGAGAAAGGAGGATAAATATCATCAGAAAAGAAGGCAGATGTGAGGGTGCTTTCTAGTGTAGAAACTTATTCTTAAAACAGGTGGCTAAAATGCACGAAGTGGCAACCTGAAAGTGGTACAACTTAGAGGGTTTATCTTGTTTTAAATAACCATTATGAATATTTTAGCACAATCAACAAGGCTTTTATTTCCAGACCAATTACATACTGAAGTCATTCAGTCATAGCAGTCACAACGTATGCAATTGATTATTTTCTTCAATCTAGCCATGATTTTTTGACTTGTGGAAAGCTGCATGTGTTTTCTGTGGCTGAAGTTGTTACTGCAGAAGAGGAAGGGAGCAACAATTTTTACTCTTTTATTAGAGTGCTTAGTACTCTGCTCCTGATATTACATTATCATGAATATTATCGTATGAATCACAAGCTCAGTACAAGGATTAAATCTTGATCAAAATGGACTGCATTGACATGTATGCAGGAGAAGCATTTTAATTACTTTCTAATGCAACTAGAAGCTTCAGGCTTGCAATTTCCTTTTCCATTATGGGACACTGCTTTTTCAATCATCTTCCTCCTCCTTCCCCTCAGCTACTTGAAGTTGCATTTTTGCACCCTGACTTAAAATGAAATATTTTACACAATATACTGTGTCTCAGCCGAAAGTGGAAAGGCTTAGATCTGAGATTACTGGCTTCCCAAATAGAACCGATACATGTGTCTGTCTGGGAGAGAGGCAGTCAAACTAACTAAATCTGATTCTGTTGTTTCTTTCCAGTTGTCATTGTTCTACTGAATGTAGTGTTTGTTGCTTCTTGTGTGTCTAAGCCTTCTAGCACATGCTGTTGCTAAGAAACAGTGCTGTTATAAGTGGTCCAGATAAAAGAACAAATTCCTATTACACTGACTATCAAAAAAGGTGTTATCTGCATGATACCAGGATTTTTGTTTCATGAAATACACCAATCAGATAGCTAACTTTCAATGTATATGTCCTTGATATAAGAGTAGATGACATCTCTAACTTTAAGTGTTTGGAAGAAGATCCACAACTCAGTGTATTTAAATGATCCTTCCAGTCGAAAAGCCCATGATACCCTTTAAAGAGTTTATAGCTGTCTGCAGTGGAAATGGAGCCTTATGTGCAAGTTACAGAATAGCTGAACTCTGAATAACTGAACCTCTTGGTTCCTTAGCAGAAGCAAAGTAAAAGAAAACAGGAATAGTCCAGTATGACCTGAACCTTGCAGAGGGTGAAGAAGCTGACATTTAAAAAAGTAAAAATGTTTTGGTTCAGGTTTAATGTTTTGATTTTTTTTTCCCCCCAAAATTAAAACAAAAACTTTGTGTCATAACAAAATATCACAGAAAGAAATCAAGAAAATACAGGAAATGCATCTTCCCAGGTAAAACTCCTTGACAGATTCATTGGTTAGCAAAGAAAAACAGTTGTTTGGCATGAAATTAACTTTTAATTAAGTTATATGGGGAAGCACCTTCTGACTAAGGGAGAGGATGTAGTCCTTGGAGACCTTTGGAATGCTCACACTCAAATGCTCAGATTGTGGCTTAGCATGTGTATGGCAGCCGTGCATTTAGAGCCAAAAATTATGTCAATGAGCTCCCCAGAGAACTTGATGACAGAATTCCATAGTATTTTCCAAAAGCATATATAATAAATTACAGTATTAATATATTATGAGCGTTGGAGTTAGATGATCCTAAGGTCCTTTCTGCGCATAAGTATTCTATGATTAATAGATTTTTGTAGCATTGCTATATTTTTGAAAGCTTTTTTGCTTTAATTTCTGTTTGACTTGGAGTGAGCCTGAATGCCTGTCCTGAACTGAAATAGAGTGTGTACAGATGAAGCTAATTAAGTAGGAGCTGTCGCTCTTCATTTTGAAGCCCTGATTTTTTTTTTTTTAGCTTGCTGTCTCAACTTTGATTATTAAAATACGTGTGGTAGTTCTCACCCCACGTTACCTGTGAGTGTTACTAATTAGGTGTCAGGATGTCAGTGAGTAATGTGAAATCATGAATAAATTACAAATAAAAGCCATACATATGTACAGAGCCATTTAACTAATTAAAATGCTGTGCAGCAGGAACTATACTAGTGATAACCACTTCTGACCTTTGGGTTGGAGCTTCCTTTGCCTGGAATTTCACTGATTGATTAAGTAGATGATAATAGTCAAGTCAGAGTCACAGCTGTAAAACTCGTTTGTCACAACAGCAGAAAAGACAATCTCTATCTGTCTCTATCTGAGAGTTAAACAGATTTGATTTACTTGTTAGGCCTCTACCTATTTGTCATTCAGCATTTACATAACAGAGGAAAATATGGTTAAGACTGTAGTCCAAAATAGTCATTAAGACTTAATCATGACAAAACAAACAGGTACAAAATAGGGAGAGGTGTGGGAAAATTGTGCATCCTTGCTTAAATATGCCTACCTACTGTTTTAAAATTGCTTTTTTTCATAGGAAGGAAGCTACAGGCATAAAATTAAATGGGATGAGATATGTACAGAACACAACCGTAATCATTCCTGGTATATCTGAAGTAGGAGTAGTAACTTAGGAAAGAACAGTGCTCAGGCAGATGTATCGCTGGGCTTCCTTAATGTCCTGCAGGGTTTTTGACTTGCATCCAAGTGCAGTGGCAGTGGCTGAAGCTTAGACAAATTGATGATTAATACCTGTGGGTCATAGAATCCAGAGATTCGTATTCCTATGCTGCTGTTGCTGGGTAGTACCAGTATCATCTTGTCTATTTAGCTGTTCTGTAACTTTAGGGAGCATAGATCTCATGTCATATTTTTTTGAGGGCTTTTCCCTGAACTGGTGACTGTTGTTTCCACTTTGCTTCATCTATTCTTTATCAGAACCATTATGATTTTTTCATCTTGTGAGTTGTGTTTTGGGTATTTGAAGAGAAGGGGAGGTTTTGCTCAGACGCCTACCTTAGAGCATTTTGATGTTTCCGTTTCTCTTTGAATGACAGATTAGAAACCAAAGAGGAAGCTAACAACAAAAGCACCCCTATCCCCAAACTCAGGAAGATAAAATATAATGCTTCCAAACGCTATGCGCTCTCTCCATACCCCAGCTGCTCTGTAAAATTGGTTTTTGTGTGTTTCAGTTTCTCTGTTTCTACCCGCATATCAATTTCCCTGAGCAGATGCAGGGCTCAGAGGATCTGTGCCTTATGGCTGCTCTGCCATCCAGACTGCCTATGTGCTACAGTACCTGGGAACCCAGCCCAGAACTTCCAGGCTTCCAGCTCTGCAGCAGCAAAACCCCAAGAGTCCTGGATTCAACCCACAGTTTCCAGGTTTGCAGGTTTTCTAATGCCAACAGAGAAATGGATGTGGCGCTATGGCTTCCCAGGCTCTTGGCCTCCTGGTTTGAGAGTGGGGAACTTGGGGGAACCACAACTAGTTCAAGGAAAGGAAGCGCAAGAGCGCCTCAGATGGGTAATGCAGTGGGATACCTATCAGCCCTCCCAAGACTGGTACCATTAAATATCATCAGTGAAAGCCTTGGTATCAGGAGAGAGTACTGAACATCTTTCTTGAAGTCAGTTCCACTCTAGAAGCTTAAGAGCTTCTTCAAACTTGTCCTTCAGTGGTTTACATTTAGTTTCATGGCAGGGATGTTATGTAATAGACTGGTTGCTTAAGTCCAGGTCCCTCTATCATCTTGGCCAGTCCTGTATCTAGTACGTGCTACAGCTCCCTTGCAATGCAAAAATGGGGAATTGAGGAGGTAAGGGAGGCCTGAAACAACTCAGTTAGTAGTCTGTACCTAATCCTACCGGTATAACTTTATAGAGATGCTTTTTGTCAGATTCATGTGGGATCGATATTCATGTGGGATATAATCTTTGGAGAAGCATAATTCTCCTTCTTAAAACACAGAGCTCTCAGCAACACAAAAACCTTTCCAGTTCCCAGATTCAGGATTTTCCAAATGTCTGGTCATTCAGTAGAGCTATACAGAGAAATGAAATAAGTAACAGAAAGAAATTGAAATAAATTTTAATTACAGATCTGTCTGAAACTTTAAAGTCCAAGATGAATGGATTTAATTAGCTCGGGACACTTTGGTTTTTCTATAACTCAAATGTGTCAGCTTTACAACATGCAGGCCCTTAGGCCATCATTTGAAGTGAGTCATCTTTATTTTACAGTGTTTAAACTGGGCATACATTCTGGGGTTTGTGATACTCTGTAAAATCTGACAGATTGTGGCTAGAGGCTTTATTTTCATACCTGTAAATAAGCAAAGAATTGTTTTACAATATTCCAATAAGTCTATTTTACGATCAGTCATGAAAAAGCTCAGAGAACCATTTTTAGAACAGGCCGTGGCTCTGCATTATTATGCTTTCAGTTAAGGTAATGGGAATTCAATAGAGTCCTGTCTGAAAGGATATATCCTACCAATGGTGTAAGCACAATAAGGATCAATTTGATAGGATTTAATTACTTCAGTGCTCATCTGGTGAAATTATTTCCTTTTAATTTTATTGTGAATTGTGCATTACAGGCCTAGTGCATAAGCACAGACCTAAACCTCTTTCTGACTTTTAAGTAGAGCTACACCACAGAAGGTGCATCCAGCAGTGTAGAGAGTAGAAACAGACACTCAATGTTACTGGGAATTTTGAGTTCAGGTCATGACTGCTTTGGATCATTTACTTTTTCTTCCTCTCGGATTATGTCACAGGCTCTTTCCTTTAAGAGGACAGGGCTTGCACCAGATTTTAGTACTGATGTGAATCTGAAAAATGCATGAAATAAATGAAGACGTCAGCCAGGAGCCCAATACATTGCACACTACCAAATGATTCTAAGAAGCCCTGATCTTCCTATTCAGGAATGGTTTTAAGTATCATACTTGTGAGAATACTTGATTTGCTTTATAAAAGGCTGTTCAGAAGAAGACAAGATATATTGCTAGTTTTATATATCTGCATAGATAAATTAAAGCAATAGATTCCAGGGTGGTGGAAAATCATCCTTGCTCTTTGGCTTCTGTCTACATATGTTCTTTGAGATCTTGTTTATACTGGGGATTTGCTTCCCTTTCAGTCAAGGACAAACTGCTGTCAGAATAGCTAATCTGTTGTAAATGCCAGCCTGTGTAGGGTGTCTGTCCTCTAACATACTGTGGTTTCAGGGGAAAGACATTTATGCCACTACAAGTAGCAAACTTCATCACCTACACTAAGACTGGGGTCAGCGTGAGGTTCTGAGCTGGGGAAAAATACTGCTGCTTACAGCTGTTTGTCACTGCTCTGTCTCTGCTCTGGAAATGAGCCCCCTCTGTTCTCCTGTTGAGCTCTTTGGAGTCACAGCACCTGTGGCTGTTCCTGGCTGGGATGTGCACAGTTGTGTGGGGAAATTTGGAGGAGTGGCAACTCTCCCATGGGAGAGGAGTGAGGGCAATGAGACACTTGGGGTGGCTTCTAGGCTCAGCTGCAAGTAGGACTGCTTATTTAACCCAGTCTAAAACTGTGTCATACAAATAACCCACAAGCTGATGGCTGCTAGCTATGGAGCCCAGCAATATTCTTGCTAATAAAGGCTTTTGGAGGCAGCAAACCCATTGCTACTGCCTGCATCAGTATTTTAAAGGAGTCAGAATGAACAACTGAGCAAATAATCTTAGGGTCATCTGAAACACTTCTCGGATGATACCATTTCTGTCTGTTTGCAGAAGAGAATGCCCAACTTCTGAAATGGAGACTTTCATCATCTCTATTAACATATCATCTCTAGTAACATATTCCAAATGATGAGCTTTTGTAAAAGCTTCCTATAGAAGAATTCTGTTTGCTGTGTTCATTCGTTTTGGTGTTCATCTGATTCTTATTGCCAAAAAATCATGAATAACAGCTTGAAATGCTGGAACCAAAGAACAGATAACTTTGAGGAAGTATAAAATGTTTTAATTCTTTTCTTGAGATATTTAAAACAAGCTTCCCTGGGGGGGTGTTTTTCCTTGTTAACTCATTTATAAGATAACTGAAGCTACAGGTGTTCAGCTTTAATAAGGCATTAGTGAACAATTATAGAAGACACTGAAAGCTGGAGTCTTTGCTTGAAGGAAATGAACACCAAGTGAAAGAACATGAAACAGCAAAACTGCACAGTCATATAAGGGAGAAGAGGTTTTACAAAAAGTCCACTTGTATAAAATCTTTAATACATGTAGGAAGGATGTTGTTGAAAAGAGGAACTTCTGCATGTTTTTATGTGCAAGATATGAGAAGACAGCTATAATATATAAAGGAATAACTGGTGCTAACACTACTGATAAGATCATTTTCTGCTTGTATTAAGAAGTTCTTTAAAATATTACTTTAAAATACTGTAGAGCCAGCTTTCTGCTAACAGGTAGTGTTGTATACCCTTGATTTATGAAATCTCATTTCACTTGCAAACCACTGGCTCTTCTGTGTTTGTACCTGAGCGCGGTATAATTCTGCAGACAGCTCAACTAGCAGCATTGCTAAGAGGAAACGAGATGCATTAAATCTGAAGAATCTGTGACATTCAGATAACAGTTTTGCTCTTCTATTTCTCATTTGGTAGAAGGAGTTCCTAATAAAAATTTGAGGGTGTCTTAGCCTTGGAAACAATGATCTGTTTTACTGACCTCAACAGAAAAAATAGCGCGGAGGTTTTCTCACACTTTCTTAATTATAAGAAGATACCTGGTAAAGCGCTTGGCTCCTGTTTGTCTTCATCTGAACTTCCCTTTTACTCTTCACAGTTACACAGACTCCCCCTCAACTTCAGCTTTAATGAGAAATGGTAAACTGGGCCACTGCTCATGGCTCACATGAAATTCCTTTTAGAATTTGTTTCATAGTAACATAGAGTTAAGACAGAGGGAAGAGGGAATTTTAACGGTGTTTAAGGTCACAGGAGTGTAGGTCCTTCTACCTTCAGTGCAACTTGTGCTCGTAAGCCACTAAATATTTTCAAACTCATCTATAAATACCATACCTAAGATTCTATACCTCAGTAGTTTTTTCATGGGGATATAAATAAGAGACGAAGTGAGTTCAAAGTGGCATACTACTTATCTATTTGATGCTCTCAGGCAAAGTTAAGGACTGTGTAACCAAACTTGAGCTGTGCAAGAAGACTGAACCACTTCAACATATGAACATGGCTTTAAAAATGCAAGAATGAGTCACTGTGAGAAGTTAGTGCACACCATTACCTAGAGTTGTGACTGCTGTCTGCAGCCGTGGAAATACCTCTGCACTGCTGCTAACAAAAGGGCTTTGTGATCAGTTAATATTAGAAAGCATTACAGTTTTGGATGAGTGAACAAGTACAACATTTGCTCCGTTTCTTAGCCATTCCCTAGCAAAATAAAGAAAAAAAAGGTTGATTTTTATAGATCTGTGAAAACTGGTATTGGACAGCATACTTGTCTGTTCTTACATTGTCCGAACATTACGGTTACTATTTAAATGGTAGTATATATTGATGTTGTACTTCTGTACTTCTGTTTATTAGTCTTGCCATGTGTTTTAATACAGGTATATATTCCTTTAGCTATATTTATGTGAGTATAAGTGTATATAGATGTGTATCTATAATATGTATGTGTTTATACACACCCACAGAAGTTTCTCTTTCTGATTTTGCAGGAGATGCAAAGGTGGACATCTTACTACTGCAGACTGTATGGTAAATAAAGTTTTTCCTTTCTTTAAAGCTGTTTAAGGTTGGAATTGAGCTGCTGCTTTTTACATAAGTCTCTTTCAGAGACAGTTGGATTTACGAATATTGGTGGCTGTACTTATCTCTTTTTGATAATGTAGGAATAACATTGTTATTTTTTTAACATGGTTAATTCTGTGGGATTAAGTTTTATATTCTGTGGATTTTATTTGTTTCTTCATTAACATAAAATTTTGGCTATTTCTGTTGCATGGGAGAAGGGTCTTCAACCCATTGTAAAACTGAAATTGTAATTGTGTTTGGCCAATTTATACCTGAATGTATTTTTCCATGGTATGTTAAAGCTTTAATATGTATTCCTTTCTGGTTTTCTATTCAGTTTTTCATGAGGTTTGTATCAAATTATTTATATTATAAAGTTTGCATTAAGTATGTGCAGTTTGTGGTGTGACTATAATAACAATTCTAACAGATCCCTAAATTCTGGAATTTCTTCTGTGTCTCTGCTTATTGCAATTAGATCTTACTGTAGCTTATAAAACATGTGTGACTTGTTTGTTTATGCCTGAAGACTGAATTTGTTGCTGAATAATACAAAAGCATGTGCAAGAACAAGTACAGTAAATGGAATTAAGAATGGGTGCAGAGAGGACGTGGAGCAGAGTCAACTGAAAGAGATATTAAAGTTTTGGCTCTAGCTCTGCCTGCTCAGCGCAGGTGGAAGCATGTTGATGTTAATACTCGCGTGAGCAGAAATTCTCCAGGGGCTGCACAAGAATGTCTCATGATATTTCATAAGAAATTAGTGACTCGTACAGATTTTTACCTTAAATAGAATGAAAAGCTGCAGTCTGAACAGCTCACATGTCGATCGGCTATTTGGCAAGATACAAACATTTGCTTTCCTGCCCTGTGCTCTGCTGGCAGATACTGAGCAGAGGAGTCTCTGTACAGCTATCTAGAAAAAACAGCAAATGAATATTCATATTTCACTTTCAAGTTTGTTAGTCTATGGAAACAGGCCTACAGCATAAATATTTTGCTAGAATCTGTTTTGTGAGTTTTCAAGGCAGCTTCTTGGTTAGGAAGTGGCAAATATAATTCTACCCATGATCAGCAATTTGCATTTCTTCCCTGATACATCAAATCATTATTAGTCCCTGTGTAATAGTAGTAGTATTCTTTTTTAAAGCCTGGCATTTTTCAAGCAGTACAGATAAGATGAAGGGAAATCCAGTTTCTTTAATTAAAAAGTATCAAAATGCTGCAGACTTGTTAGTGGATTAGATTTTCTCCCAGAAATATCTTCAGTGGAAATGAATTAATGTGGCCTGGTACATTGTATTAATTGTATTTTGAAAGGGTGTAGAAGTGGGGAAGAATGGAGTCTTATATCCACCTTGTATAAAAAATTCTGCCTTTGATGTTTCTTTGAGAAAATGCTCTGATTTTTATAGCAGCACAGTGGGTGCAGAAGTTGCATTTACTTCATCCCCAACACCTGCTCTTCTCTGGCATCTACAGTGATGTGCAGTGTTGATGCAGTTTTGCTCATAAACTTTGACAGATCCAGTATATAATCTCTGCCCCTGCAGACAGTTTTCAGCCCTGCTGTCCATGGTGTGGAATTAATGCCACACAGCTCAAAAATTTGCCTTCAGCGTGTCCTTGTAATATTTGACTGGCCTCTCTTTCAGTCATTCACTGTATTTTAAGTGGCCATAGGAGATAGCTCTGAGCAGTATTTATCCAACATATGCATCGAATGCCCACACCAGCACAACTAAGCTTGAAGGATCACCGGTTCAATGCTTTTTATTTTACTGCTAGTTTAATTTTACAGTCGCTATAGTATCAGCCAAGTATCCTCCATGGGGATTGTATTGTTCAGCTGATCAACTACCAGGAATTAATTGAAAGTCTTTGTGCCTGGTTATGGATACAGAGTGATTTTCTTGCAATAAGGAATTCAGTGAAGTTCTGGAGCAGCTCATGCTAATTTAGAAAGGCGCTCTCCTTAAGTACCCTTAAGTCTTCCTTCTTTTATACAGCACCTTGTTATACATTTACACACACACAAAAAAATCAATGCTTCTGGTTTTACAAATCCAAACTTGTTCTCTGTACTTGAAGAAACTTCAGCTGTTGCATGTTCTTTCCAAAAACAGCCTAATGAAGAAAACCCACCAAACTTATATGTGATTATTAAGCAAATTATTCATATAAAAACATATTACTCCTAGTGAGTGGATTGTTTCCCTAAGAAAGTATGATAAAAACAATGCATATGGGACACTCTGTGTTTGTAAGCACTAAGTTTGTGAAGATGTTATTGTTGTCTGTGAAGAAAAGGTTAGTGGCTTTTTAGCACCAGTTTTCCTAGAGGAATAAAAGCCCTGCCTTGCACAGTTCAAATACTTGGTTTTGTAATTTACTATGCAAGTTCTTATTAAGGAGGAAGGGCACCTCCTTAGAGTCTCTTTTCATTGTATTTGGAAAATGCAGTATTATTTAGGTACTAAAAGTGGGTCCTTATTGCTAGTAAACATCTTTGCTCAACAGATGTATTGTATGCTAGTTTATATTAATAACATAGGTAATATGCACAAGATGGAGGAAAGGAATAAAAAACACAGAAAAACACAGTGGATACCCAACCCACTGATACCCAGTAGATATCCTTTACCTTGTTTTAATAACAACCTGATATTTTTTCTTCCAGTACAGGTGACCATGAGGGGAAGGCCTTTTCCTAAAAGTATCAGAGAAACCAAATAGAAATTGCAATGTTTTGAGAAATGTGCTGTTCTAACTTGTGAAACTGATATTTCTCCTATACAATCTTTGTTTTAGTGACCTCACCTTGAACAAACGGACGCAGCATCTGAAAATATCCATTACTTCAAGGCAGCTTTTCACTGCTAGGGTGTGGAATGAAATAAAATTAACTATGATGGACACTTCTGTGTATCGTGATAAACTTCTCTACATCACTGAAAGTAAGTTAGCTGATACCTTGCGAAATACCTATTCTGTTTAAAATAGTTAATTGCTAATTGCTATTTTCATCAATGAGAAATAATACTTGTTTGAATAGTTCTAGTGGATTTGTGCCATGAGCGCCTTGTGCTAATGACTACTGTAATAGAAAGCTTTGCCTTCCTTCCTGCCCTTTTTTCTGTTGTTTTCTCTGAGGGAAAAGAAGAAAACAGTCAAAAATAAAAGGCTGATGATTTTCCTTAAGGAAATCCACAGATAAGTTCACAGTAAACCAGCCTATCCAGGTTATTTTCTTATTTGCATGAAAGATTGCTCTGCTGAGTGTGTGCATATGTTTTTGCATCTATGTAGGCTTGTATTGTCACATGGATTATAAAGTACTGTGTAGTATTTGATGTATCATTGCCTGGGAAGGGAATTACTCAGAGTAGGTATAAGCCCAGGTATCTGAGACCTTCTCAAAAGAAAAGAGTTTGCTGTTTTGGTTTTGTTACTGGAACTATTTTATGCTTTATTATTTTAGGGGGCAAGCATGCCTCTCATCACATGCCTTGTCTCCCTTCCTGGCTGATTTCCCTTGTCTGTGTGTTGCCTGAGGCTATCCTACCTGAGGTGAGCGTCAGATGTTGAGGTTGCCTTTGAATTTCACCACTGCCATGCATCAGATCACAGAATGCTGATCTACTGTGACATGGAAGGCAGTTACTTTCTATCCTGAGTTAAAACAGCTTGTGTATGCTTTGAGCTTCAATTATTTGAGTCATATTGAAGACATTAAGAAGATGTAGCCTGAAGTTTTATATGCACATGTGGGCAAATGTTTGCGAATCAGACTTTAATATCACAAACCAGTTTTGCAGTGAGACTTAGGAGACAGACGGAGTTTTATAGGTTGAGGGGAAGGTGGAAAAAAGGACAGGTTTTCAAGAAGACAGAAGATTAATAGAAACCATATGCAGGACTCTGAGTGATTCAGTGGGGTCTAGAGAGTTGCCCTTTCTTTCTGTTTTAATGTCATGTGCAACAATGACAGAAGCCAAATGTGAGCGGCAAATAAACCCATCTTAATTCATGTCTTCTCTATTTAAAATTTAATCAGTGTTACACCTGAAAGAGGATGGATGTATTAGAATGAAAATGTCAAAACCCTGAGCATATCAGCATACTAAACCACGATGTAAAGAAACTCAAATATTTTGTGTATTAATTCCTTAGGGAAACTGAGTGAAAAGAGTAATGCCAAAATCTCTAGCTATACTGTGATGAATACATCTCAATATTGATTGTTCTGTATCCTAACCTGTTCCTTTACGCTGATATTCTTTACTCCTTATATTCCTCTTTTATTTTTTTTGAACTCATGCATTTCCTCATTTTGTTTCTTTTTATCATTTAACCCCAGAGCCCAACTCCAAAATTGAAAACATCCCTACACTGCTCCCACAAGAAGGTGCCAGGACAGAAAGTTGGTGCTGGGCATTACCCACACATGGCAAGCACTGGAACACTGCTTTACTGAGCTAATTACTTTGTAAAAGTATCGGCCATTGCTGCTGTCTGGCACTAAACTTTGTTAATTTACAGACAATTATTTCAAGAGGAAGACACAGGGAAAAGAACAGAATAAAGAATGAAGTTGTTCAATGAACTGCAGCAACTCATAGGTTGTGGCAGGGAGGGAAGCCACAGCGCAAAGCACTGAGGATAAACCTGCAATGTTAAGAAACTTGAAGCAAAGTAGTTTGGTATTGTGTGCTGAAAGCCTCTGCTTTGGCATGGCTCTTCCTAATTCTGCTGTTGGATCTTCTAAGTCCTTTTCCTAAACAATTAAAATGTGAATTTGCCTCAACAATAGTCCCCAGACTCTGGGTTTTCTGTGAATGTTCTTTCTCCAGAGTTCAAGGCTAAATACAAGACATAAAATCACGTGTGAAATACAGAAGATAGTCTGTGCTGACAGGGTTGAGGTCATGCAAATCCAGAGCAATTTTAACACACTAGAGTTACATCCACAAGTCAGTCATGCTGTGTGGGTACCACAGTTTCTAGTGTCTACAGGATAGAACATCAGCACTGAAATGCATTTCATAACATATATCTGGATTTTAGCCTCCTGGGTGGTTCTGGTTGATTTCTTAAATTTTTATTTTATTTTATTATTTATTTCTTGTATTATTTAAATCGTGGGAGTGAAAGAATAGTTCTGTAGGAATTTCATTTTTTGAGAAGACAAGATTTCATTGTGTGTTCTGTTCTACTAGTATAGATTTGCTCTAGATTCAATTTGAATAAAGCATGAGGGCCTGGTGGGATTGTTTGAGGTGGTTTGGTGTTTTTTCCCCACTAGCCAGAAAAGCGCTACCAGTGCTATCTAAACCAAAACCGAGCTGTTCTGGATTCCAGGGACAAAAAGCTGTCTTTAAGATGCAGATTTACCACCTCTGTTAAAGTGACCTGGAGCATTATGGCAACACACACCAGACACAAGGTGATTTTTAGTATTAAAAGCGTTAGTTCTTTTGCTTCCTTCATGCGTGTCACAAGAGACTTCTAACACTGGCATTTAGGATGATGAAAATAAGAACTTGACATAAGAGAAAAAAAAAAACTATTCAGAAGGAGTGTTTGCAGGTTACTACAGGAATGAAAGAATGCATTCTATTCATGCAACAAGTCAATGGCACAAGGCTGCCAACCTGCCATGGAAACTCTTTGAACTTGTCATCGGTGTTCACAGGCTGTTTTCAGAGAGACACTGGTTTCTCAAACTCATTTTCTCCCAGGAATTTTCTAGAGCCCTTACCAGCATTTTTCCCATGAGGTGAGCTCTGCACACGCTGCCAGTTGAGCACAGCTCAACCCTCATCTACATCTACCCTTATAAAACTATTAGAGCCCTTTTGGTGCTTTCAGTTCATGAGTGTTTAAAGGAGGGGACAGGGCAGGAATCAAGACTTCACCATCTTTCACAGCCCCCCTTTTTGTATCTATTCCACCCTGTTTGAAATACGATGCAACTCTTTTTCTCTTCAGCATTCTAAATCTAATGCTGCCTCTCGGCCCCTAAACCATACAGAGAATTGAATCTTCATTATTAGAAAGTCTCCTCAGACTTCTCAACGCTTAATAAAAAATAATGACAGCTAAACCTGTTCTAATACTCACAATCCAATCCCCGGCCTCCCTCCTTCTCTCTCCTGGGCACTGTTTTAAAACAGGATCTTTATCCTGGGCTTCCTTTTACATTCCTTAATGAGCAGCAGACGAGTCTCTTAACTGTCCTCCACATGAACGGATTAAGTTTCACATGAAGAGAGATCCCCAGGTATGTGTTAGAGAAGCTGTAAGCAGTTGCAAGAGATGGGATGAGAGTGGAAACGTAATTCACCCGCTCCTGACAGCCAAAGCACCGACTCTCTGCAGCGTTTATTTTGACTCCCAATGAAAAGACCCTTTTAACTTGTCGCATCTTTTATTCAGCAACTCATTTTCTGCTAAGTATTAAAAGTCAGTAGGGTGTGAGGATTTGTTCCAAGGCTTGCTGAGATATTACTTACACAAAGGAGATGCAGATCATTTCTGCTGAGTAGAGCCATTGGGGATGTTTGAAATTCAAATGCAGCTTACCCCAACCCAGCACATTGAGGCCATCCCATTTCTTTTCTCCTTGTTGCCCCACTCATCCTAGTGCACTAGGTATTTTTCTGCAACTTTTACCGCTTCTAATTAAACTTTTAAAAATAATAACTGTGAAAAACATTTGAGACCATTTATGTGAATTCCTGGTCTCTCACAGAATGTGATGTGTCATGAGAACATTTGTATCATTATTCGACATAGTATTTTCAAGCAGAAGGTATGAAGCCTGAAGTACGCTTTCAAGACAAGTCACCATCATTTTTGGTAGGTCACTATTAGGTACAGCCTCTCAGATACATGTCGTGCAATATCTCCTGTTTCTTACTCTTGATATCCTCCATCTGGGACAGCACTATGGGCAGCTGTCTAGGTACTGACCTCATGCAGGAGCAAATCATTAGCCCAGCACAGTCAGAACTTTTTCCCAAGTGCATTTATGGCGTCTCCTTCTCAGGAGTGACAAAATTCTCTCACCTCTGACTCAGTGTTTGCACACTCAAGTACAAAGTTCCCGCCCCCTCCCTCTTGTACAGTATCAGCTCTGTGTAAGGTGAACAAACGCCAGTGCCTGCTGCCGTTCTGAACGAGAGCTGTGTTCGGAGTGGCAAGACTGCACTACCATATTTAATAATTGTAGTACTATAAAACATACCTGCTTAGACATCAACAGAACTTTCAGATGTAATGAGGTGCCTTTCTAAAGCAAGGTGCGTTGTCTACCAAAACAAAAAGAGCAATTTGCAGACATAATGGCACAAATTCAGACTGAAATGAATATTTCACTATAGTATGTGGCCAGTAATCAAATTAAATAGGACTTATATCAATTTATTCTATTTATCAAGGTTTTAGTCATTAGTTTGCATCTCCTGCCAAGCAGAATACAAATGTCAGTGTTAACATTCCAATTAGAACCAATTATTCTGGTCCTATATTGGCTACTGGAAAATGCATACTAAGGAAAATGATGCTTTCAGCTTTTGAATGCTTTATCTTGAAGTCCTACTTTCGCAGAAACTTTCTGGCATGGGTTTTTGAAGTTTCCTGTTGGTATCATGCCAGTGTCATCACATATTTGTCAAATAAGGTAAGTGTTGTTTTCTGGCAGACTGGACTAGTAATATAATGCAGTCATATCTTCTATGTTGATGTTTCCACACCATTACAATTCTGTTAGCTAGTTTTGACCCTTTTTTTTTTAACAGTGGTTAAAAGAAATGTAAGAGGTAAGGTGAAGAATGTTATTTTTTGTAATGTCATGAAATTTAAGGTGCAGGAAATGGAAGTAAATGTGCCGTATTCAGGGGGATGAGTCTTTGAAATGATAGTGAGTTTTCTGTCTGAAAACCTGCTTTATGAAGTTTTGGATCCCATCAGAAGGAAACTGTCTCCTTAATTAGCGTCAGGTTTTGTATATCTTGCCAGGACTAACAGTTTGTCAGTTGGTAAATAAATATTTGACTCAAATGTAATCTGTGACTTCAGTATTTACCCATTGTATAGCTGTCATAACATTGGGAAATTAGGGTTTTCTTAGGCCAGTGCAAGCCTTTACGTTCAATCTGTCACAAACCTTAGGTAGGTCCTGACACACTTCTAAAGATTTATACTGTAACAGTACATTTAGTAATGGTAATAAACTGACCAAATATTATATTTCACTGTAACGTGCATTTCCAAGGAGTTAAGTTATTCAATAACTATGTAAAGAAAACCCACATAGATAGCAAGACATGAGATCTCTGAATTGGTCTCACTTTTAAATCAAATTATGTGCTATATTAGCAAATGGCAGTATTAACTGAGGCAGAGTAGAATAATTCTGCCAAAGTAAATGCTCTAAGAGCTGAACTGTTTTTGTTCGTATGGTTACTTTTTTTGTGTAACTGGTCTAAAAAGTAATGAGACTTTCTGCTTGTTGGGTTTTGGCATATTGATTGGTTTTAATAAGATTTGTATTTGATATTTGATGCAGCTTTTCACTGCAAAGTATTCAGAAATTCAATTAATTGCAAACAAATATAAAATATTTTCTTATTAAAATAAGTTTCTCAGTATTATTACTGAGATTTGGAGCTCAACTATAAGGATGCCCCACAAGACAAAGTACCGAATACCTGCAGCAGCTTAAGTATCTCTTGTCCTGCCTTTGCACTATTACTATGCTCATGCTTTAGCATGACATTCCCTCATTTGGGCTGGAACAATTCCTGCAGGATTCTGCTTCAAACTGGGATTTGCTGTGTTTTCTTTTAGAACCTGATCTGGCTCACAGCAAGGCCTCACAGTGTCAGCTAAAGGGGGAGTAACCCACATAGAACGCCAAAACCGGCAAGCAAATTATTAAATCAGAGTTGTCACTAATCCTCCCTGTTGGGGAGCTTTTTACTTACCTAATGGCAAAAGAATTCTGCCACGGCCTGAGGAGGACTTTCACATCTCTGCAGTAACGTGTATGCTGTGTTAGGTGTCTGTCATTCCAAAAACTGTCGGTAGTTTCCATGATAACTGCTCGCAACTTTTAGGGAATCATCTTTCAGATTTATTTAAAGTCTGTCCTTCAGTGACTGGGATTACTAATTGAATATGCCTTTCAAAACACTTATACAGGTGAACAGTACTGCCGAAATAGATTTTGTCAAAAGACTAAGTTTTTTCAGAGCAAAGCAAAATGTCCAAGGAACTACAGAAGGTGATCTTCCTTTAACAGTCTAAAAGGGGTTTTATTGTAATACAGAAAACATTCCTTTTCCCCAGAGCCAAAGTGCCTTTTTTCTCTAGGCAAACTGTAAACTTTGTGTAGTTTGTCTATACTGCCTGCATCATCCTTTCTCCTGATGAAATTTCCAGGAAGTTATGCATATTCTTATTAAATGTGTGATCAGACCCTAATATTTATTTCAGGTAATGGAAAAAGTAGCTGGAAATTGGATTTCTGTATTTTGCAAAACACACAGAAAATAAATTGTCCTCTAACTTTTTCTAATCTTGAAGCACTAACCTTTATATTATTTACAGTTCAGGAATGTTCCCAAAAATCTCATTTCATGAATGAAATTATTTTTGAGAGTTTTATTGTTACTTGCCTTGCTGCTTGCTTGGGCAGCCCATGGCAGCTCCGCTTTCCATCTATAAAGACTTCAAAACCACAACTTTGATTTTCCCACAGGACTTCAGAAGTCTTTTAGAAAAGTTTATATTTTCAGTTGAAAATAATGATCAGGTAGGTTCTATTAAAAAAAAACCAAACCCTTTGAACATATTTGGCTTTTCCTGTTTCCCCAGGACAGTATATAATAGAAACTGAAAGGGAATCTGTAGATACCTGCTGCCTGATGCTACTGAGAAGCCTAGCTTTGCTTATGAAGCTGTCAGTCCAGGAATAGTCCAGGGCCCTACAATTCACTTTGAAATAAAACAAAACCCTCTTTATCTGTACCAAAAAACATCAACTATAAAGTTTGTCTTAGACATATGAATAATATTTCACTCATTTATTTCAAAGACTGGAAAACAACTGATTTTAAGCAGATCAATATTTCTCTATAGTGTTATGATAAACCTATAAATTAAGCTAGATTTTTGTTATCAGGAATGGATAACTAGAGTCTTTGAAAGAATCTCAGATGCACAGAGATGAGAAGACTGGGACTGTTTATCTTAAAGAAAGAAAGAATAAGAATCCGCACAATAAATAGTTGTGTGCCTAGGCAGATTATTTGTTTAGAGCTTTATTCATGTTTTATAACCAAATAAGGCCTCCAATCAATTTGAAGTGTATGAATAGAAGCAATTTCTTCACCATTCCCAATTAACGTCATGAATCCACTGCTCCTCAAAAACACTCAGGACTGTTTCTTAAGATTTCAGAAGGGGAGATGACACTCGTAGGGTAATAATAACATCTGCATTTCCAACCTTACAACATGTTCTACAGTATAATTAATCCTGTTATAGAAAAGTATTTTAAAGGAAATTAATTTTCTCACTGCTTCAGTAATGAAAAACTGAGGCAAAACCAAGTGTAGAGATTTCTCTTTAGTGGTTCAGTTTTTCCCTGACTTGACAGTCATCCCAGGCCCCGAGATGTACTCTGGTATCTTCTCTATGGATTTGGGAGAAATATGGGCACTCTGCTTCAAAACCCAACATCTCACCAGCCTTGGCTGAAAGGAACATGTAAATGGAACAGTTTAACTTGCCATTTGCTCACAGCCCAGAAAGCCAACCGTATCCTGGGCTGCATCAAAAGGAGCGTGACCAGCAGGTTGAAGGAGGTGATCCTGCCCCTTTACTCTGCTCTTGTGAGACCTCACCTGGAGCATTGTGTGCAGTTCTGGTGTCCTCAACATAAAAAGGACATGGAACTGTTGGAACAAGTCCAGAGGAGGCCACGAGGATGATCAGGAGACTGGAGCACCTCCTGTATGAAGACAGGCTGAGGAAGTTGGGGCTGTTCAGCCTGGAGAAGAGAAGGCTGCGTGGAGACCTCAGAGCAGCCTTCCAGTATCTGAAGGGGGCCTATAGGGATGCTGGAGAGGGACTCTTCATTAGGGACTGTAGTGATAGGACAAGGGGTAATGGGTTAAAACTTAAACAGGGGAAGTTTAGATTGGATATAAGGAGGAAATTCTTTCCTGTTAGGGTGGTGAGGCACTGGAATGGGTTGCCCAGGGAGGTTGTGAATGCTCCATCCCTGGCAGTGTTCAAGGCCAGGTTGGACAGAGCCTTGGGTGATATGGTTTAGTGTGAGGTGTCCCTGCCCATGGCAGGGGGGTTGGAACTGGATGATCTTAAGGTCCTTTCCAACCCTACTATTCTGTGATAACTTGAAGCAATCTGAACACTATGAACTTTCCGTGGAGGCATCTCTGTTACTTGTTTTCACAAACGTAAAATGGATCATTGAGGACCACTGCTGTGATTGAGCATGGTGGTACTCTGCTCTAAGCTTGGGAAAAAAAACACCAAACAAAACCCCACCTCGTTATTACTGCAAATAACAGTAACATGTCCATTTTTGCAGGTTCTTTCAAGCCCAGTATCTTTAAATCTACTGTATGCAGTCTGGTCTAAAAGTAGGCATTTTGTACCTCATTGATGGATTGTCTTTTGTTTCTTCCATCTGATAAGAAATCATTTGTTTTCTTTTTTCCCTTCTTTTTTATGTATCATTTTAATTTTTAGTTTTCAGTATAATAGCTTCAGCAAATTGAGACATATTCTTCAGAGTTGTTCAGTTGTGTTGTTTTACCGTGCTACTCTGTTTATTCAATAAGTTCAGTAATAGGGACTGAAATTGTGTAAGATGGAGTTGGAGACAAGAAAAGTGAAGTGCTGAGCAGCCAAAAAAATGAGCTGAGAATAAGGCATAATAAACTGAGAAAATGTAAGAGTGAAGAAAAAGAAATAAAAGGAATTAGAAGAGTTAGCTGTGATCAGCGACAGCAGTGAGGAACACAGAGAAGCAAACAGGCAAACACTGTGTCCTGGGTTCAGCAGTAGCAGTCATTTCTCTCCTCCGTGGTAGCTGGTGCAGTGCAGTGTTTTGACTTTCAGCTCGGGAACAGAGCTGATAACAAGGATGTTTTGGTTTGGCCAAGTACTTTGTGAGCCTCATGCTCTGCCAGGGAGGAGGGGAAGCCGGGAGGAAGCAGAGACAGGACACCTGACCCAAACTGACCAAAGAGGTATTCCATACCACAGCACGTCATGCCCAGAATGTAACTGGGAGTTACCCGGAAGGGCTGAGAGTGTGGAGTTGGAGGAGGTATGGGTCGGTGCTTGGGGGGGGGAGTTATTGGTTGGCTGGTGGTGAGGTGTTGTATTCTCTTCCCTTGTTATTTCCTTTATCATTGTTATTCTTGGTGGTAGCAGTAGTGATTTGTGTTATACCTTAGTTACTAAACTGTTCTTATCTCAAGCTGTGGGAGTTGCATTCTTTTTGACTCTCCTCTCCGTCCCTCCGGCAGTAGGGGGAGAGCAAGAAGGGGGGGGGGGGGGGGGAAGTGAGTGAATGAGTTGTCTGGTTTGGTTTAAACCACGACACCCTGGCAAAGGTAAAGAAAGTATTTTACAGCCTTTGTCCAGCAAATATTTGCTGGTGTGTTAAGTTCCAGAAGATATAATGTTTAACAGATCTCAACTCCAAAACATCACATAGCCATAAAAAAGGACAATGTAGTGTGGGTCACTGCTGGTAGATTTATACCAGATTTTTCTGCCAAAAAGTTAATTATGGGCTCACTCTATTCATTTTCTCCCCTTTGCGTTAGGAATGGCTAACAAGAATGTTTTATACTTAAAGATGTTTTTAGAAGGGAGCAAAACCAGTCTTAGTTTCTGTTTTGTTTTGCTGATCACAGAGTATATATTAGTGTGGCAATATTCTCTTCTTGTGAATGGTTACTGTGAGCAATTATACACCTAATCATTAATTGTTGTCTTTAAAGTGCACTTTAATTAGTATGTTTCAATGATAGGATAGTTTCCTAGATTTGTTTCTTGATATCAGCAGTGACTGAGTTTTAAATGGCACCTGTAACTAGGGCGCTTAAACATTCTTCCACTCTGCTTCCCAAATTGAGCTCTTTGTTTCTCACTGTGTGTTAGTATAGGTAGTAACTTATCTCATTTGTTAATGAAGGAGGCTGATAGAGCTTAAGATATTCTCAGTATTTCTCAAAATGCTGTAGTTCACTGGAAGCTAATGCAGTAATCTGTCAGGAGACCAGACTATCTTGCTTTCATATGCCAGGATCACTACTGGGTCATTGCACCTATTCATTTATTTATCATTCCCTTCAACATTGCCTTTGTTAGAACAGAAATTAAAAGGGATTAACACATTTAGTGCTGTAACTTGAAAGAATACAATCTGCAATGAAGGCTGGAAAGAAATAAAAGTAAGTTGGTGTTTGGTGTCTAAACATGGAAGACAAAAAGTGAAGATGAGCTAGAAAACTGAGCTTAAACTCGGAACCGTGCCCACAGTTACATTAAAAACACTGGATGCAAATCCAGCCTTCCTGTACAATGATGAAATTATACACTTGTGTCTGGAAAGCAGCCAGCAGTATTCTGCACATTTCGGAAAGAATATGAAGTAATCCCTGACTAAGGATTGCAAGAGCCTCTATGAACGTTGAACTGGGGGGGGGGGGGGGGAACCAACCAAAACTGAAACTAAATTCAGAGTCAAGGCCACACTGTCCTCTACTTGGTTTGATTCTATAAGCAGCAATGGATCTAAGAAAAAAAAGAGAAAAAGATTTTCATCTATGTTTGGAAGATATCCTGCCTTGAACATTAAAGACAGCCAAAAAATTGGAAGGTACAAAAAATGCCCTATGCACTTTTGTGAGCTAAACCCCAGAGTGATCACTATTAATGTGGGGTGTTTTTTAAACTCAAATACAGTGTTAAAAACCAAGGAGACAAATCTTGTGGTTTGACTGATGCTTTAACTACCTAAATCCAAAAATTGTGCGCCTCCACTGCCGGCAGTGAAGACCCTTTGATCTCCAAATTGTCGTTCTTAAATCTTACCAATGTCAAAAGCTAGGTGATTCTCTCAGACTTAAACCTCCAATTCCTTTGTCACCAGTACAGAATAAAGCAGTGACATAGTAAATATACTGATGAGAAGCTGATAAAAAAGAATAAAGAACATAGGGAAACTATTTTTGTCATATTTAAGGAAGAGTGCCAATTGAAACATGATTCTAGCCAAGTTAAAGTTGTGCCTTAGTGTGTAGTATGTTGTGTTTCATATAGAGGGGCATGGGAGGGATAGTCACACATATCCTCATTGGTTTTTGAACTTTTTCTTTGGTGGCTACATAAACAGGGTTTTTTTTTAACAGTCTCAGGTCTGCAGCAACAAAGCTTTTTGTAGAAAAAAGAATAATGAACAGAAAGAATAAACTTTCTGTTCAACTTCTATTCAGCATTATGATGTTGGGAAATGCTGGTTAGTGAAACCATGTTATTTCACCATGTTTAGTATTTGTCATTGAGTAATTGTTAGCCTGGAATGCTGGTTTATTTACCATGATTTTCATTTACAGCGCTGTTTTCATTCATTACCTGTATATCCATTCTCTTCTAACCATATCATGCAAGCAATGCTGTCTTTGGGAAATGATTATATAGAGAAAAGTTGATAGTACTTATAGTAATTATGTGTCCAGTGTCGGTTGCTATTAATTCAAGTAATTTCTATAACTCATTATGCATTGTACTGAAAATGGGCAGCTTGGTGTTAACAAAGATCTGTGATAGTGTGAGGTTTTTCAATTCTGACAATGATGTTTGTTACGTTAAAAGTTTGTATTTCAATTTGAATCTAGCTGGCGCATAGTGACACTGAAGACCAATTACTGCTGGAGTTCCTGTTGTGATGTTTTTAGTTTCTTAGCCTTTGAGAGATTGAAAAAAAAAAGAAGTAATTAGTTTTATAAGTGTCATAGTCCTTTTCTTAGCTTGGTCAGAAACAAAAAAACAAATTAAGTAGGAAGAGATACTAAATTAGGGAGAAGGCACTACTGACATAAAAGTGGGCATGGAGTATTCTCTTCTGTGTTTCCTTTGCTAGGCAGTTAGTGGTATTACAGTACGGTATCACAGCTAGTAGGAGTTTGTGTTCTTTGTTTTGTTTTATTTTCAGTTATTAAATTAAGTCAGTTTGTTTCTACAATAAAAATGATCAATAATAACAGAACCCAATACTGCTGTATAACCAATCTTCAGACGCTGTAAATGAACAAACATTTCAATTACTACAATATCCTGGCCAAGCAAATGTATATTACAGCTTGGAAGATTTCTTCTGTTATTTTCCAGCACGTATATCAGGCATCTTTAAGCAAGGTGTTATCACATGTCTGTGGCTTAGTGATGAGATTGGAGTGATATTCTTGTTTGACAGTTGCTCTTGTTGGCCTTGTACATTATATCTAATTGAGTCAATTTGGCTTGCCATGCCCAGACCAAGATTGGGCATAGATTAACTCAAAATCTTAACCAGCCAGCTTACTGCTGTAACATTATTATCACTAGCATTTGTCTGTCTTTGATATAATAAATCTAGAAATGAATAGTATTCTGGATTGTAAATATGGACATATCTGTATCTCTTTTCATGTCTGTAAATGCAAATACCTGGATTTGTTATTTCCTGAAGCCCACACTGCTTTTATCTAATTTATTTCATTTACAGCAACATGTTGCTGGAGGATTTCGGCATTACTCATAGCTCTTCACAAATCCAAAATAAATATTTCATCCTTCTTTTGGAAGTAGTAGTTTACATCTTTGTTTTCAAAGATTAATGAAGCAGAAAACTTAGCAAGAATGTTTATAAAGCAAAACCACTAGAGCTTGTAAGTGACTGAGAAAGGATAGAGTTACAGACGGGATTACTGCTACACCATGGGAAGATCATTTACTTAATCCTGTGCTCCTGGTCTGCTGTAGTGACTGTAGGTAGAGGTTTTGAACAGGCATACAGAGCCAAAGGCAAAGCGTGACCAAACATCAAACTGCAGAGGTTTAGTCATAGATATTTGTGGCCTTTCCTGCAGGCAGCTTTTCTTCTTCTCAACCCATTATCAAGGCCTTTGGAGTCTTTTTGCTGACTCCATGTAATTAGTCTTTGTTTTGAGAAAACAGAATCTTATTTCACGGCTTTTCCCTTAAAACCTTGGCTAAAATGATTCCTGGTATGGTTTGGGGCTTTTTGATGCAACTAAAGGGGAAAGCTGGATGTTACCTGTGAAGCAGATTTTCTTGTTTTGGACAGAGTGACACCGTCCTAGCCCTGAGAAAATCAGCACTGGGGAGATATTCCAGAGTGTCTCTGCACTTCACTCTCTCTCGTGTTTGATTTGTTCTGCAGTCCTGGCACTTATTGAGCTTCTAACTGAAAAGCAGCTTCATGTGAATAAAATCCAATCTTGTATTCATTCACTGTACAGCTGAAAGTGCAAGCGGTCAGCTCAGCCCATCAGTTGGCTTTGCCCTCTATCTCTTGTCAGCATCACTGTCTGTCAGAGGGTCACCTCCTAATCCCTGAGGAGCAAAGTGCCCTGTGTTAGCTCTGCTGGCCTGTCAGTTTTAGTCCCTGGACTCTTTACAGTAAGTTAAAGAGAATTTGCATAGCTATTCTTGGTCAGGTACTTTGTTTTGTCTTGATTAGGTGAAATTAATGATTGTTCCTATGCTCTCACCTGGAGATGTTTTATTCTTCTCAGTGCAAAAGCTGCTGCATATCTCCAAATGCTTGTAGTCCCTGTTAGTACTTGGACATTTCCCATTCAGCTGATTTCTTTTGTCCCATAAGAGACATTACAGCCTCTTAGCACACATGTGGAAACTTGGGGAAATTAAAGAAATGGGTTAAAACCATGCAGGAGGCCATAATAAAGCAAGTCTTCCAGATTTCTTGTTTTCGTACTCATGTTCTCAGTTGGTGAATGCTCCTCCCTCCCTTGAATATTTTCTAAGCAAACCTACTCTTATTTTTCTTCAGCTATTTCCAAAATATCCTTTACTGCACATACAGGAACCACTTCTGTAACCAGCCTGATGAAGTACATTCTTTCCTGGCTAACAGTTAAGGTCATTTGTATATTTGTTCTGTCCCAGTTGAAACTAATATCCTTTTCCCCCACTACTCTTCTCTCCAGCATCTGTCTTTCCTGGCTGCAATCCTTCTGGATTCTAATTAGGCTTCCAATGGCTTGGCTCAGGGTGTAACTGTAACCAATTTATCATTCTCTTCATCTCCCTCTGGGACATTCATTGAAAGAACAGTACCTGAATATTTTCCCCTTTATCTACAAATGCTAGTCTATATCAAACATGAAATCTTGACAGATGGAATCCAATCTGTCACAGTGAGTTAGTGTATTTTCCTCTTTTTGAATTTATTTACTGTACAAAGAAATATGGAAAATTTGTAAAGGCGAATATTTAAAATTTGCTATATAGAATGGTTGGGTTGGGTGTTTCTTTTGGTTGTTTTATTTTGTTTTATATCTGAATATCGGGGTTATGTGAGATGAATGGGAAAACGATGTGAGACTTGATTTTGTTGTGATAAGAGGAGGGACAGATCTGATCGTAACAAAAACAGATGTAATGTGCAGAGCCATAACACAGTCACTCATGTTATCTACTAAACACTCTCACTGACCAGCAAAGAATGCAAGGAAGCGTTCTGCCTTCTGCTACTAGAGCCTCTGCCAGCGAATCAGTAAGGTAGTTCCTGAAATACATTCTGCTGTAGGAAAGTGTGATAAAAAATTATTTTGCCAAAGTGCTGGGCCAATCAATCAAGTGTTAATGATGGATCATGAAACCCATTTGTTGACAAATAAAACCTTGTGTGCTGTGCCAGTGAAACCAACTGTGTCACCCGTCTCCCTGGGACTGCCTGAAATATCATTTGCTGAAGCAGAATTTATTGATGGCAGGGGCTAGTACTGTAGCTAGCCCATCCAACTGAATTTGCAGGTGTGTTATAGACTTAACTCTTAATGGTGCTTGGCCCCACAGGGGATATTAAAGTGTTCCCTAGACCAGGGGTTCTGTGGGGAGGAAATGGATCAAGACCAACCAAAACACAGGCTTATTCATTTAGACCTTGCAGCTGGTTTCAGTATTTTCAACCATGTGATGCACATAGTATGGCTTCAGGCTTAAATAGGAATACTAGATGAAATGTTTTATGCTGGGAGTCAGCAGAGCTGAGCAATTACATTTAAAACCTCAGAGGTTCTCCAGTAGAGATCAGAACTAGAATTCCTTCTATTGCTATGCCTACAAGCAGGGTTGGGAAGCTTTTGTGGAGAGACTGAGTCAGCTGGCTATGGTATGTTGATGCTCTTTGTTGCTCATGAATAGTTTTTTTCCTTTTCCCAGCCATTAGCTGATGGGAGCAAGGAATAATTGACTGTCCAAATAACTCAGTGATGCTCTGTGAGATTGCCAGCATAGGAAAGAGAGGAATCAACCAAAGGGTTACTGAGGTGTGTGTTCAAGGATCCCTGGCACTCCACCTGCCTTTACTTGCTAAAGCAATATTGCTTTATTCATAGAAGTCGAGGAAGGAAATCATGATATAAATCCTGTCACTATTTGTTACTTCATATTTTCAACTGCTTTGAGCCAGCCTACACAGAAGCTAAAGGCTAGGCTCTTGAGGAACTTAAACTTGAAATTATAAATCACCTAAGAAATAGCATGGTTACCTCTGGTATTGTAGGTGATGACTGGGTGTTCTGGATTGTGGCGCTTAAAGACATCTGTATAATGGCATTCATTTATTTGTTCTATCGCATGGTTTCTGCTGCTTATTGTTTCTCTGTGCTGTGTTTTACCTAAAACACATCATAGCATAAGCCCTACCACTGAAAGAAAATGCATTTCATATTGCCTTCCTCTTCAAAAGGGCTGTTGGGATGAACTGCTTCCTGTGAGAGAGATTTCTAAGGGAATTTTTGAGGTCTCACATCCCTTAAGTGATGTGAAAACCCTTTGAGTAATGAACTGGAATTTGTTTTAGTGCCCCTGTGCACAAGAGTCACAAAAAGCATTCGTTAATGCTACCTACTTTTAGGAAAACTAGAAAAGCAATCTTATAGCCCTCAGGATTATTACAAGTTTTGAATTTTCTAAGCAAAGGACAGAAGCTACCTTGGAGAGCTTAAGTGAACATTGAGCTTTTGAGGTTTGTGTGCCACATTTTTTAGGTGACGTTTCCAGTTTATTTTTGTAAAAGAAGCTCAAATTTTCACCTTTGTTTCCCCCTACCCCCTTCCTTAGCTTTGACACTGTTTTCTTAGTGCCTATTATGTTATATGCTATCTGGCTTTAAAATGGTTAAGAAAATATGAAACTGAAACTAAAAAGTCCAAATTCTACCAGAAGTCACAAGTAATTATTCCTAAATAGTGCATGGCTTCTGCAGTCCAGAAAGCATTTGACTGATTTGTACCAGACTCCCATGAAATATTCTTTTCTTACTTGCAGTGAAGCATAAGAATTTCATTCCAAAAGATTTGATTTATTCAGCATCGTGTTAGGTGATTGATGTCATATTCTGGCATAAACAAAAATATTGATTACAACTTAAATAGGAAGCCATGTGAAGATGAAATCCCTTTGTTATACTTTTCACAGGCAGATATAAGTGGTTGCAAGAAGTCCCTGTTGGAGGTATTGATGCTCACCATGCTGGATACTTCAACATGCTGTTGGCTGTGAAGGACATTGGGTAATATGTTAAGAGTTCACTGACTAGCTGGGTTTTGGAAAAAAAAAATAAAAAATCCATGCTTTGTTGTGCATTTAAGTGATGCCTTGGGTTTTGGACACAGAAAGACCATCATATGCTGCAGCAGCCTGTGCTCTTCCTAGCAGACTACAGCCCCTCTCTCTGTCTCTCTCATAATCTCTTATGTTAGAGCAACAGCTCCCCAATCATTTACAGGCTCATAAACACAATCCAGCAGCATCCGTCTGCCCAACAGACCAGGGAAACAGCTTAGAAAAGAAAGCCAAATACAACAATAACTCACAGCAAACAAACAGGCAACTACAACAATCAGATCATGCTGCAGGAGCTGTTCCAAGTACCCAGACACTTCATTAGGCATGGAATAACAAAAGAAAATAGACCGGAGTCATCTCATTTAACTCTTAGGCAAATTGCCTCCCTCAATTTTTTTTCCCCAACTCTTATATAGCCATATTTTCTGCTCAGGGTAAGGAATTGCAGCTTATGTCTGGAGAGAATGAACTGCGTTTTGCAGCCACAGGACTTGGAAGAGAAGAGTTGAGTTCTAGTTTTGTTTTTCCATTGACATTTGAGTAGTTTGCATCTCTGTGTTTTGTTTATTAATGTGTAATCTGCTTTACACTTTAATACCATAGTAGAACAATGTGAACAAGAGAGAATTGTCCTTCACTGTGTATCAGTGATGTTCAGACTGCTTTCTGCCTCTCCTAAGATTTTGCCTGTGCTTTATTTGACTCATTGGAATAATGCACATATATTGCAAGCCATTTGAAACCAGTCTTGAGCCTTGTCCAGAGCGGCATTACATGTTTGAATTAATTAATTGTTGTACTTTATTTTGCTGATAAGAATTTCAGTTGAAACTACTACGATTATTTCAACTATGATTCCCAGACCTGCAGTGTCCTCTTCATTTAGTGAATTTTTCCTATTCTATTTCATACATTGGGTTTTGTTTCTTTTTCTTCATTCACGAATACTGTATTTTATGTCAGCATCATAGAATCATAGAATCGTTAGGGTTGGAAAGGACCTTAAGATCATCAAGTTTCAACCCCCCTGCCATGGGCAGGGACACCTCACACTAAACCTTATCACCCAAGGCCTCGTCCAACCTGGTCTTGAACACTGCCAGGGATGGAGCATCCACAACCTCCCTGAGCAACCCATTCCAGTGCCTCACCACCCTAACAGAAAAGAATTTCCTCCTTATATCCAATCTAAACTTCCCCTGTTTAAGTTTTAACCCGTTACCCCTTGTCCTGTCACTACAGCTTCTTCTTTACAGTTCTTTTTTGAAGTCTTGAGCTTGTTTGCTGCTGCAGGCCCCAGAGGTCTGTGGTCTGTTCACTTCTTCTCTCCTCTTCCCGTGTACTCAGGCTTACACTCTCATTCCCTGCAAACTTGTCAGATTAAGAGGCTGTTTGGCCTTAAGTGTGTGGTGGGAACCACCTGGGAACATAAACAGATGATGTCTAAGGTCTGATCCTTGAAAACCCCTCCTCACATGCTACCTGAATTGCAGAGTTGACCAAGCTGTTCAGGAACCTTTATTAGTTTGTTTGTTTTTTTAACTTAGAAGACAAGAGTTCCTTAAGTGGGCCAAACCTGACAATCACGAGTGCTTAGGTGCACCTAGCACAATGTACCCTAAAAATGCCAAATGCTCAGAATGCCAATAGCTTAGCAGGACATAAGTATTTTAAGTCTCCTAAGGGAAAATAACTGATGAAACCAAGACATGAAGCTGATGCTTGTACCTATACCATTATGTATCATATGTAGAAAATCAAGTCATTATTGAATAGAAACATTGTAAACAACAGATAGTCTGATCTTTGGAAAAGGTCACAAACACCTACCTATTTCCAGTGGTTTGCTGAACAGGTGCGTGGAATAGTAAATCTGTGAGGTACTTAAAGCAGTACTAATCATGTGAGGTACTGAAGCGGATTTCCTTGCCTTCAGGTCTGTGGAAAGCAGTTTGGAGCCTGTGGCTTTGAAATATCCACTGCAGCAGAGAGACAGTCTTTGTTAAAGAAAAAATAAGATAATATTTAGGTCTTCACAGTCAGTGATTACAATCTTTCTTGTTGGGTAACTGATCTAAACGTACTTTCATCATTTATTCAAAGCTGACAAGCTTTACCAACACTGTTGGTCAGCGAACACTTTTTCTCAGTATTATGCAAACTGAGATTTTTCCACAAGATATCCCTGTGACAGTTTCCATAGCTCGTTTGTGAAGAAGAACATTTTGCATGCCCTGGTTATTGACTTGACACTCATGGCATTTGATACTGCAAGCAATGGATGATAGTGATGGCACTTCTGGGGGGGTTTAAGGCAGTTTTGGCTGACACATCACAGCTTCAGCGCTGAATGGTCATCATGGAGCCAGGTCATTTCAGTGATGGGCATGTCATTAGAGAAGTAGATGTTAAGGGAGAAACTGCACAGCAGAAATTAACTTCAGTCTCTTTCTGTAGTCCTTGTTGAACGTGTAGGTGGTAGGCTTTACAGCAAGCCTTTCAGGTGGGCTGAAAGAATAGTGTGGTTAATGAATTATCCAATTTAAACCAAAGTGAGCACCACCGGTACCCAATGTTCAGCTGGTAACACCTCTTCATGTGTGGAAATGTAGGCTAATTCTTATTAGCTTTGTGAGTACTTGCATTTCAGTTAGTAAAATGCTAAAAGTCCTCTATGCTGACATCAGTTACATGTATGAATGTGAAATATGTGCTAGGACACTGGTGATTAGTGTGAATTTTTCTGTTTCCCTGTTAATTTGTCAATGTACTGATTTTAAAGTAGGTAACAGAAGTGCATCTTTTCAGCTTTAGAATAAAGCTATCTACTAAAATGCTCAGTGCTTGTATGTAATAGTTGATTCACTGATCTATTCTATCCCTTAAATATGTAGAAATGGGAGATGTTCTATACCTTAAGCATATTTATTTCTTTGGACAATACTAACTTACATCCTGTGTAACAGTTCATTGTTAACCTGAAGCCTAGTATTCACTTCTGGATTGTTTGTTGTGAAGATCTCGAAAACTGTGTATGCCTAAGAAACATCCTGTGTCAAGGTCACAGAGCAGACCATATCCGTGTCAGAGACAAGGACAATGACAGAATGATTAAATCATATCATTTGCCAATACTATACAAAATTCTTGCATATGTGAAAAAGTAAACTATGTATCTACATTTCCTGAGTTTATTTGATGTATCAGGAGTTATCAGGAAAGGGTGTTTTTGTATGGATTGAGGTATTGCATTCTCCTTCCCTCTGCACGCATGCAGCTGGATGCCAGTGAAGGTGCCCTACCTGCCTTCTCTTTGGCATTTTGTTGCTGTTTTATTGAGACAGACCTACATCAAAATGCAGCCCCTGATCCACACCTTTGAGGAGATAGGAAGAAATACTAGTTTATGCAAAATGGGAAACCCTCAGCTCAGGAGGAAATCCCACTGCAACCTATTTCTGAGTGCTTTAAGTATTTAGTTTAATTGTCAGAGAACTGATTAATCATTCCCTATTGTTCCCTGCCTAACTTCTGTATCCCGTACTGAGCAAAGCTGCCTGCGTTGCTCTGTGTTCAGGTGCTCTGCTGACCGGGTTCTTCTTATCTCTCTCCACAGACCAGTCAAATTCTCTGCAATGTAAAAAATGTTTTCTTCATCCTCTCTCCAGCCAGATTTCTGGCTATCATCATTCATGTGAATGAAGACAATCTTTCTTTTAGTTTTTGGTCTGAAAGCCACTCTGTTCCAGTTCAGAGACGAGCAATCCCTTACTTCTATTTATCTTCCCGGGGCTTTTGAGGCAGGCACTCTTGCATAAGGCTTTTTGACACCTGCTTTTGCAGGTGATGTTGTGCTTTCGCAGTTTTGCAGCACCAAAAACTGTCACGCTGGCATGGTTCAGGGCTCCAGGACCCATTAGGGTGCTGCTGTTAAACTGTGATCTTTGTAGCATATCCTGCTAATTGCGTTTTAGCAGCTAGATGTCTCTCTTTCCTCCATTATTAAAAATAATAGTAGGTGAGCTGCTCTTGCCTTTGGAAAAGACTTGTTGCCCTCCATAATTTGTCCATTTCAGAGGCAAATTTAAGATCTGGATTTAGCTATAAATCTGTAACTCAGTGAGCATGTGGCTTGATTTTGCACATAGCTTTTTCAGATCATTGATTGTTTCCCTCTATTAATCTGTTCTGGCCTGAGGCTGACCTATGTTTCTGCTTTTCATGTTCCTCTCTGCTTTCCAAGCAGGACTGCAGATCGAGATGCTTTCTGCCTGTAGCATTTATCTTTTCTCTTGATCACAGCTGTTTTCCACATCATGTAATAGTTTGCATTTTGTGATTATTTTTAAGTCAGAAATACTGTCCCGATGCAAGAACCAACATCTTTGGTGTAAGTGGTGGACTGTTTGTGCACGGTTCCATAGAGCAGTTTGTTTGGGATGAACCACTGCATGTACTGCAGGGCCATCACTGGTGCAGGGGTTAGGGAAGTCGAGTGGAATATCAAAGAATCGTAGAATAGTAGGGTTGGAAAGGACCTTAAGATCACCTACTTCCAACACCCCTGCCATGGGCAGGGACACCTCAATATCCATATTGAGTGTATTTTTTTTTGCCATACAGAGGAAATCTGGGGAGTTCTATTTTAGAAGAGCTTTCTTCCTGCTTATGCTTGTTTTTGCATTGCTTGCGTTACTGTTTTTTTATTCAGCGTCCTCAGATGGTTCCTGCAGGTGTGGAATCACTGATAGAAACCAAAGGAAAGGTTCCTGTTTCATTCTATCCTGTAGCAAAACAGTATGGTTCCTCTCATGTTTTTCTCAGAGCTGTTAACTGTAAGGCCAAAATACCTTCGGCTATTCTAGCCCAGCCAGTCAATGAGCGCTTTTAATTAATAAAGTACGTGGCTATTCTCCTGATCAGAAAATGGCACACAACAGATAAAAAACTTTTAAAAATAGTTCTATTTGTAGTTTTAAATTGAAAGGTGGGCCAAGGAAAATTGTACATTGTTACTAAAAGGGAATGATTTTTCAGAGTACAGGAAAACTGAGTACACTCGCGTTTGCTGCTGCACGGACAGTGCTAGAAATAGTATTTTGTAAATAGCCTGGGGTTTGACATTTAAATCAACTTTTCAAAAGTTTAGTATAATTAACATCATACTTTTCAAATCCTGAAGGTGTTATAAGGCAAAAATAACTCTGTAAGAATAAATGTGTGCAGTGTAAAATAGCATTGTAGCATCAATATAAGTAATAGATAAATCAATCAGTACACTTGCTTCATTATAGGTAGTGATGCTCGTATGTAGTGTGTCTATATATTGTATTTATACTAGGTCTTTGCTAATACATGCTCTGAAACTTTTAGGGTAATACCCCCTTTTGAGTGTCATGTGGCTGTAGGTCTTTAATATCTAGGCTGTATCTAAAGCTACATCCTGAACCTCATTGATTTCATATTGGGTAGACAAAGCATATGACTTGCTTGTGTCAAGATCAAGACACAACTGTTTAATATAGTTGTATTTTAATTCTAAGTATAATTCAGTAGCTGATTAGCTGCTTATGCTCTGAAAAGAAAAAATTACACATATATATGACATAGAATCATAGAATAGTTAGGGTTGGAATTTAATACATAGTAAACATATAAATAACATTTATTATGCAATATGATTGTGATGCATTTTTATTGTTGCATATGTTGCATAAAATGTATGTTATACAACATGTATTTATATGAAATATGTGACAATATTATTGACATGAGTACATATATATGCCCATATACTATGTATTGACACGTATTTATGGTTATATATAAAAAATTCTTATGCATGCAGTGAAATATCAGTGAAAGCATATAGTACTATTGTGTATGTTTGCAAATGAATTTCCATCATGCAGTTGAACATTGAGCTTTTCTGAGAATTTCTATGTTATCTTACACTGTAGTGGAGGAAAGAAGAAAAAGAGATGTAGCATTTCTCAATGTTGAATTACTAGTTTGGCCCAGGAGCTTAGATTTGTAACTCCAGTTTTATGATGTTTGAAGTTTGGAGATATGTGGCAGTTTGGGCAGATACATGTAATATATTGTCAGCATGTAAAAGCTGTGCTTGTGTCACATTAATGTTCATTTTTGTAAGCGGCTTTCAGCCCTTCATTTGTGCTGTTTAGCAAATAATGTTTAAAAGTAGTCATTTGCCTAAATAACAGTATTCTAAGTGCATTACTCATTCACAGAAGGAAATTAGCATGTGTCTAGTAAGAAGGTATCGGAATATATTAAGGTCTTATTCATGGAAAATACAGACCTGTAAGTTTTACCAGTGTTTGTGTGAACACAGCTTTGGGGTCAGGAATGGGAGGGGAGTCATTTTCAAGGTCAGGAGTGAGTTCTTTGCCCTGGCATCCACGGCGACTTGAGTCGCATGGTAACAGCTTATGTTTCTGAGAATATGACCACTGTGTCTATGAAGGTTAGGCTCCTAGCGTACACACTCCATGCATGCTGGGCAGCAAACCTTTGAAAATTTCATCCCAGTATCTTCTGTCTGCTCTATTGCAACCTACAATAATAACCCATTAATCAAGTGTCACCCTTTCTAATACAGAGAAGTTCTTTTTTATTGCCTTCATTTATAATAATTTAGTTTATACTTTACAATGTTATTGATTTTACGAAATGGCTCATTACATTTACACAAAGCTAAATCATTCAATTAGGTGCTTTAAATTAAGTCATATACATTATTTTACTGGATTTATTGTTGGATAGAATTCGAAATTGAGCCCTAAGAAATCATTTCTTAAGATAATTCTTGGGAAGACATTCTTATGTTATAGGCTAGCAGAATAATATAAATTGCTCAGCAAGTTTTTTAATAAGAATTAAAACCTAGATCCCCTTTTGCAAACTCCTGGGTAGCATAAGCTGTGGGAAGTTCACTTGACTTCCTCGTCATGAACTTGAAAGAGGAAAATCACCATCAAAGGGGATTTTCTGTACATGCAGGTAAGTGAAAAAAAGCTGTATTCTGGAAAACTGTCCATCAGTCGGCCCTTCCCGTTAAGGCACAGGCATAGACACTGAAAAGGCAGGCAAGATGTGTCTGTGTAAGACCTTGACCTCCTTATACCTTCTGTACTGTCCTGTAAAGAAGGGGTGAAAGCTAGTCTGCCCATTTGAACAGTAAGAATTTAGTCCACCCAATTGAAATCTCTATGCATATCGATGCCATTCAGAGTTCAGTGTTTTTAAACATGTGGGGTTTTTCTGCTTTTCCCCTTTCCTCTCTGGTGATGGAAGTTTTTGTAATACATGAATTTAAGAAAATGAAGCATATTTTTCAGTCTTAAAACTGAAGTGAGGAGGAATACACATTGGAGGAAGACAGTCACAGCAGGGTCAAGTGTGTTCAGAAATGCCTACTTGAGTTTGGAGCACTCATCTTGGCATTGCTGATCTTAAATAACACAATGCTTTTCAGCAAAGAAATCTTCAGTTTAGAAAAACACCTTGTAGTTCAAACCTCAAAACTAAACCAATAATTATTTGTCATTCAAAAGGTATTTCCCTTTTATTCAGACTTGTCAAACTTCTTTCCAAAGGCAGTTCACTTATAAATTGTATTAACCCTAAATCATCTATGACCAAATCACTGTGACTGAATTTGAAGGTGAGGTGGCTCATTTTTAGTTAAGATAGTACCTTTTCTTCATTAGCTTTTCCAAAACTTTTTTCTTATTCTAAATCTGTTAGCTTTATAACTTTCCTGGCAATGAGTTTCTTTTGCACTCTCTGAAGAAGGCAAAAGGATGCAAGTCCTTTGCTTGCATTTGTTCCTAAAGGTGTGTTTTTCCTCTTTCTTTCATTGGGAGGGACTCCTTGAGACCATCTCTGCCTTTTGTAATCATTTCTCTGGTGGACAAAAGGAATTGTGAAACTGCAGAGTTAAAGTCTAGTAAAACAGCAGTTCTCCTGGTAATAACATAACAACAGTAACTACAGACGGGATACTGTTGTTAGGATAAATGGTGGGGAGCTGGGATGACTACCACATGGCTGTGGCATGAAATGTTTGCCACAGCGAAAGGCAGTGTATGTGCGTTAGAGCCCAGCAGCGGAGATTAAGGCCGTTACTGAGTCGATGTCAGGATTTATTGCACTGACACCTCCTCTTTGCTTTCTACCATGTTAACCCTACAAAAATATGTGTTTTGTTTATATTCCTGTCTAATCCTATTTCTTTTTAAGGTTTTTGTCTCATTTTTTTCTGTATTTCCTTCAGTTGCTTTACTTTTATGCTAGCTGCAGTGCTAACAATCTGCCTTTTTATTCCCTTTGGAACAGTTTGTCTTGCCGATCTCCCCTCAGCTTCTCTTTGTCAAAGATGACAAGCTTACCATCCTTAATTTTTCTGAATAATTAAAGCCTTGAATCTTGTTACCCTCTGCTGGACTGTCAGAATTTGTAGCTTTAAAAAAGTAATAATAATTAGGTGCTTTGTGCTCTTCAAAGTGTTCCAAAGGTTTCCTCTCTCTGGTAATAAAACTGGCTCTTTGTGTTAGCAGGGAATCTATCTATTCATCACATGAAATGGTACTTTTTTGTGGACATGCAGTTTCTAGGGGAGATTGTTAATTCTTAATACATATTAACTGCACTTCTTTTAACTTTACCTTGATTTTTACTTGCTTCCAGTGTTGTATATCCTATGGCTACCAAAGAACTGCCTCTTTTCCTTCCATTGTCTGATGTTATAAATTATCATTATTTCTGCTTACTGTTCTCCTATGTTTATTCAACATTACCTAGGTGCTCTGCAAAATGTTCTGTTTCCTTTTTAACCTTTCCCTTTTTGTGTGTGTGTGTCTCTTGCCTAATCCTTAGCAAGCCTTTACACTGTGTCACCTTAGGAGCAACTGTTCAATCTCTAATCACATTTCTGAGATAAAAACTGACACTTTTTTTTATGATGCTAAAGATTCTTCCCTTCGGTGCTTTTCTTCACAGTGTGATGTCCCATCACCAGTGCTTGACCCATTTCTGCTACCTGTGGTGCAGTTCCCTTCAGCCTGTCAGCTGCAAGCAGAAAAGACCTTAAACTTGAAACAAGTGCTGCATCCCTGTCCTCTTCTATTGTCAAATCAACTTTGGGACAGTCATATCGATGCCCTTGCTAGGACAGAGCTCCTTGGCTGGGAGATCAGCAGAAGTACTATGAACTGTATCCTCTCCTGCTTCTCTGTTTTGGTTGAAAATGGCAACGCCACATTACCTCCCATGTCACCGTGGCACCTGCAGCGTTGCAAAGGACTCCTGGGTCTTTCTGAGGACTTGGCATGGGTGAGTTTATGCTGCTTTGCCAAAATCTGAACTCCATGGACAACGCTAAAACAGTAAGTAAGTTGGGGACACACTGGGTGGAAATGGCATATAAACCACATCTGAGTTCAAGGTGTTAATATTCTGGTCAATGGAGGATGGGAATTGGATATAGGGATTAAGCAGAGAAAGAAAGAGATCAAAATCACCTTTCTGGTTTTGTTTGTTATTAGCTCACTTCATGTTTACAGTCTGTTTCACGCAAGCATCTTATCCCATCCTACGCCAGAGGGAAAAGGATAAAGCTCTTTAAATTATTTTTCAGTTTTCTGAGAAGGTTTTGATTATTTCAACCCCGAAGTCTCTGATATGAATTAGATTAGAAGTCTCTCACATTGCAATTGCTAGCATCATGCTGTATTGGTACTCTGAAGTTGGTGCTTTTCATACTTTTTTGTAGTTGTCATTCCACTATATATAAAGTAATTAAATACTTGTTGGTTTAGAGCTTCTAATCTGGGTCTCCCAAGATGCAACTTGAAAGTCTTTACCAGCAAGGCAGCATCTTTTTCTCTGGATCCCCCACTGAATTTGTAATTGTTTATTCAAAAAGCAGTGGTTGGAAATCAAGAAACATCTACAAAGAATAACCAAGGAATTGATGATAAGAGTAATCACCTCAGAAATGGCAGTGGGCAGCCTAATTGAATTGACCACTGAGAGGGAGACCTCAGTCCCTTTGTTGTCCAGGTGAGCTCAGAGGAATCTGAGGAATATGCAGTGGGTGAAATCCTCTTCTTCCCCCTCTCTCCACATGCCCTTTTCTTGTCTGTGCAATTGAAAAAGATCTTTTAACACAGTGTAGTGCATAATATTTTTTTGTTTCTCAAAAAAACCCCAAAAATCTATGGTAAATAGCTTGCTGAGAGGTAGAGAAGAATGGAAAACATTTATGTAGCAAATAAATCACATAGCAAATAACTAGTTTTGGAACACTGCATTTTGTTTGCCTGTGGGGCATTAATGCCAGTCCTAGAGGACAGAACAGAAAGAATAAAATTGAGTTAAATAAAACCAAAGTGTTTAGCCTTACAAACTCACCAGCAGCCATCAGTGCCAAGCATTAATTCCTTTCCTGCTGGCAGCAGGAAGGTGGGTGAGACAATGCTGTCAGTTGCACAAATTAAGTCACTGTGGCAGAAGCACAACACAAATAAATAGAAGAAACAATGCAAAGGAAAACAGACTGTTGTTGCTGCATAAACCTTCTTCCAAGCTGGAGGCACAGAAAAAGGAAATGTAATGACTTGGTGCATGTCATCTTGTAGCCTGACAAGCCCTTTCAGAATAGAAAAAGAGCGTAAGATGCCAGGAGAGGTCTCACAGCACATTCTGATAGAGAAAATGGGCTTGTAGGTAGCAGAAGAATCCCCTTTCCAGCAGACTAAGAAATGAAAAAGCTGTGCTGAGCCCTGGGAAGGTAGCAGGAACCCTGATCAGGATTAAGCTGAAAGAGGAAATATATTTGATAAGAAAACACAGGTTTTTTTCCAGTCTCTGTCATTTTATCACTATAATATTACAGACCCAACTCCCAAGACCCCTTTTTAACAAAAAGATCTGTAAGTTCCTCTCATCTAACAACATAGATGCTACTTTTTTTTCTTCTTCTATCAGCTTATAAATTTATGGGGAGAAAATATATTTTCAACCAATTTTATGCAATTCTATACATTCAAGTTATCTGTCAAATTTAAGATTTTTTTTCAACAGTTTTAGCACTGTCCACCATGATCTTGTTTCTTTGTAGTATTCCTAACTTGGCTGTTTTCAGAGAGTTACATTATGAGACTTGAAACAGAAGTGGAGGATAGAAATAATATCAAGGGGATTGAGTACATGTCCCACATGTCCCTTGAAACAGAGAAATTACTGTGGATCAGCTGTAATTCTTATAATAATTTAGAAGTCCTTGCTTCTATGGTGTTCATTATCTCTTCTATTCTAAACTAATATAGCCTAGCTACACTGATTTGAAAGTAATGCATAAAATCCAGTACCCAAAGCAGTCTCGTTGCTTGCTAACTATAAACACATGCCAGAAGTCCAAATCAATGTTTCTTTCATAACCAGTGCTCCAGACTGACAGGAGCACTGGGGACTGGGATGTCACTATGTCCATTAGGTAGACGTAGTACTTGGAGAAGAAGGAACATACCAAGAGAATACTGATGTGCGTATCCTCACTTGATAATACTGGGTTTAAGTTTTTCAGTTAGTAGATGTCAAAAAAATTTGTGTCGCAATAAACAAGTAACTGATGATACAGACAACTTTCTTTGGATGTGTATATTCTGCCTTAATAGCTGTAATTGCACTCGGGCTTTTGTGTGTCTGATCCCATGTGCTTTTGTCTTTGCTCTCCCCACAAGCCGTTTGCCTAGCTGGGTCTGAGCCATGTGGTTGGGGCAGACCTCAAACTTGTCAGCTCATCTCATCTCACACATATTTCGTCTCCCATCCACAGCCAGCTCTGGGCAAGACAGGAGTGATTACAGATTTACTGCTTGAATCCCTACTATGGTGCTACACTAAGGCCAGGATAGATAAGAGTGAGATCTGAGAATACGAACAAGATTGTCAAACTGAGTGGCTTGGTTTGGAAGGAATGAGCCAGGCCAGCGTCTGTGTCCTTCTGTTGCAGCAGTAAGTTCACACCATTTCTTTTTTCACTTACTATGTAAAAGTTTCCTGAGCTGATGATCCCGTTGTCTCTTTCCCAACTTGTGCTGAACTTGAACAAGGGGCCTGTCAAAAATTCTATTTCCAGTGTGAGCTCAAACTGTGAGCCAAAGTAAGAGTACAGATATCCCCTTTCGTCTTACTGAATGCATACTGTAACAGCGCTTGCTGTGAGGTGCTGGAGGTGATCACGCTTTTTTGAATATGATTAAGTATATCATCTTGTGTCTGCTTCGCTGTCATCTCTGAAGACCCTATCTACTCAGCACACAGCCCCAAAGTCTAAGAGGTCATAAGGTCTTCCTAGCTGAAAAAGGTCATTATTTTATGATGCCAGTTGGTAGCTGACATCCAAAGTTTATATTTATAGCCATGCTTTCTTATAAAGTGTTCTTGTCCTACATGCCTAGTTGCAGGCAATAAAAGCTCTGGCTTTGAGGATTCCATATTTTAACTAATTAAATTGTTCAGGTCGTTAATTTCATGTAAGACAGGCAGATAAGTTTTCCTGGAGTTCAGAGGAAGATTTAATTCTTATACACTTAACAATTGGTTCTGAAGAACATTTTTCATCCCATCCCTAAGAAAAGGATGTTAATATTGCCCTAAATGCAGCAAGAATGTAAGCTGCGTAAGAGCATACAAAAGTATAGCTTTTAATTTGAGACCTAATGCTCCAGGAGTTCCCAAACAAATACATTTGGAATTATGGAGTTTCATCTCTCAATAAGCTTTTGAGAATACTGTAATCTTAGGCTTGCAATTCAATAGTTTCATAGTTACTATGTTTGCTTTTGAGTTGACCTTATAGATAACCTTGAAAAGGAGAGATGGCTGCTGCAGAGGCTGATGAGCAAGTGACTTGCACAAGCTGCATAGGCAGCTTTGAGAAGTTGAAAAAGGAAAACAGGGAGGAGTGAACCTGCAGTGGGAATGGATATCACAAATGGGAATGTCTTACCTTTTGATATCACATATTCTAATCCTGTACAGATTTCTGGGATACCAGTGTAGTATTTTAATCTTGCCAAGTCGAAATATTCTGCACATTTATTTTCTTTTTTTTCCCCAGACAGGAATTATTTTAGGAATTTACTTTAGTAGTTTCCATCAACAGCATGCTTATGGAATGTATTCTTTAACCACTATTAGCTTGAGCAGCTGTTTGATTTGCCAGTCCAAATCCTTTAACAGCAAATATTATTCTAACAAACGCTTTGTTTGAATTTGTAATTCTTTGTTATAATTCACTATCTTTGACTTCTGTTATCAAAGATACTAATGGAGTTTATTTAACCGTAGTTTGTCTCATTTACAGAAGAATCCTTTTTTAACTTGTCATACAGTAAACAAGTAAACAGCATTTAATTTGTAAGCTGCCTGTTTTCATCAAGTTTATCTCATTTGAAGGTGAAGATTTATTAGCTTTTGTCATGTATAAATGGATAGAAAGAACAAGTTTAACAATACTCATGAGAAAAATATAGGTTCTCACTTGATTGCATGTACTTAAAGTTACTTGAATTATAAATCTAAACAGTTGATACTTATTTATGAGAACTGAAACTTAAGTCCATTCCAGGTGCCTTTGTGTTAGGTACTGATATTCTAAGTTTAAATTGGTTGTTAGTGATGCATGGACAAACAGGGACTTCATCAAATAAGAAGAGAAGGAAAATTCTCCAAATCAAATATTTATATGAATGTATATTGTAAGGGCATTTAGAATTCAGAAATTAACAAATAATTTTGTAATTAATTATTCATATTTTACAAGCATGCAGAAAATAAGGATATAAGATTGACTTATAATTTTTTTCAGAATTTTACGTGGGAGGTCACGATAAGTTTCAGGGAAATAATACGAGTTGTTTAGTCTGTATTTAAATTGTGGAATATATTAACCTAGATGTGTATAAAATAAATAATTATGATCAGAAAGTTACCTTCTTTCTGTTAATATAAAATAATGACAAACTTCAACAGCAAGCAAATCTGTATTAATCATAATTAAATTAACCTAGTTCTTAGCTTAATTTTTCCCTTAATAAATGCTTTTGGGTTAATAATTACCAATTAGGAAATTAATAAAAAGCATTGTCAGATATTGAAATGATCGTGATACACTGCATGGATGTCCTGGGTTCAGCAGTAGCAGTCATTTTTTTCTCCTTAGTATCTGGTGCAGTGCTGTGTTTTTGACTTTTGGCCTGGGAGCAGCGCTGATAACACCGAAGTTTTTAGGTGGTACTCAGTAATAACCGATAACTCACCCCCCCAGCCCGACCAAGCACCGACCCATACCTCCTCCAACCCCACAGTCCCAGCCCTTCTGGGTAACTCCCAGTTACATCCTGGGCATGACGTGCTGTGGTATGGAATACCTCTTTGGTCAGTTTGGGTCAGGTGTCCTGTCTCTGCTTCCTTCCAGCTTCCCCTCTTCCCTGGCAGAGCATGAGGCTCACAAAGTCCTTGGCCAGACCAAAACATCAGGCCGAAGGTCAAAACACAGCACTGCACCAGCTATGAAGAAGGAAAAAAATGACTGCTACTGCTGAACCCAGGACAAAGGCTTACTAAGGCACATGAAAATCAACAAGGTGCTTGGTGACAGCCAGCATGGCTTCACTAAGGGGAAATCCTGCCTGACCAATTTGCTGGCCTTCTGTGATGGGGCTACAGAACTGATGGACAGGGGTAGAGCAGTTGATGTCATCTACCTGGACTTGTGTAAAGCGTTCAACACTGTCCCACACGGCATCCTTGTCTCTAAATTGGAGAGACATCAATTTGATGGATGGACCACTCGGTGGATAAAGAACTGGCTGGATGGCTGCATGCAAAGAGTTGTGGTCAATGGCTCAATGTCCGGCTGGAGACCAGTAACGAGTGGTGTCCCTCAGGGATCGGTGTTGGGACCGGTCTTGTTCAACCTCTTCATCGCTGACATGGACAATGGGATTGAGTGCACCCTCAGCAAGTTTGCCAATGACACCAAGCTGTGTGGTTCGGTTGATACCCTGGAGGGAAGGAATGCCATCCAGAGGGACCCCAGCACGCTTGTGAGGTGGGCTGATGCCAACCTCATGAAGTTTAACCATGGCAAGTGCAAGGTCCTACACCTGGGTCAGAGCAATCCCAGGCACAGCTACAGGTTGGGAACCCCACAGAGCAGCCCTGTGGAGAAGGACTTGAGGTGTTGGTCAATGAGAAACTGAACATGAGTCGGCTTCAGTGTGCGCTTGCAGCCCAGAAAGCAACCGTATCCTGGGCTGCATCAAAAGAAGCGTGACCAGCAGGTCGAAGGAGGTGATCCTGCCCCTCTACTCTGCTCTTGTGAGACCTCACCTGGAGTATTGTGTGCAGTTCTGGTGTCCTCAACATAAAAAGGGCATGGAACTGTTGGAACAAGTCCAGAGAAGGGCCCTGAGGATAATCAGGGGACTGGAGCACCTCCTGTATGAAGACAGGCTGAGAAAGTTGGGGCTGTTCAGCCTGGAGAAGAGAAGGCTGCGTGGAGACCTCAGAGCAGCCTTCCAGTATCTGAAGGGGGCCTATAAGGATGCTGGGGAGGGACTCTTCATTAGGGACTGTAGTGATAGGACAAGGGGTAACAGGTTCAAACTTAAACAGGGGAGGTTTAGATTGGATATAAGAAGGAAATTCTTTCCTGTAAGGGTGGTGAGGCACTGGAATGGGTTGCCCAGGGAGGTTGTGAATGCTCCATCCCTGGCAGTGTTCAAGGCCAGGTTGGAGGAGGCCTTGGGTGATATGGTTTAGTGTGAAGTGTCCCTGCCCATGGCAGGGGGGGTGGAACTGGATGATCTTAAGGTCCTTTCCAACCCTACTATTCTATGATTCCCTTATCATTGTTACTCTTGGTGGCAGCAGCACTGGTTTGTTTTATACCTTAGTTACCGGATTGTTCTTATCCCAACCCCCTGGAGCTATGTTCTTGCAATTCTCCTCCCAATCCCTCTGGGAGCAGAGGGAAGAAGTGGGGGAGTGAGTGAGCAGCTGCGTGGTTCTGAGTTACCTCCTGGGCTTAAACCACGACTCTGCCCCATCCCTGGCAGCATTCAAGGCCAGGTTGAACGGGGCTTGGAGCAACCTGCTCGAGTGGAAAGTTTTGCTGCCCATGGTACAGCACTGGGACTGGATGAGCTTTGAGGTCATCTTTAAGGTGCAGAGGAGAAGCCGAGCAGCCAGGCTGCTCCTGTGCTCCCCTGCCTTGCAGAGCAGCACGGGCAGAGCCTCTGACATTGAACTGGGACCTTCGGCTTTTGTGGCTGGAGCCAAACCCTTCATGTCCCTGAAGGCAACCCCCGGCCCAGGTTTGGAGACAGTGACTGTGAGACTGCAGAGACAGCACACGGCAGCTTTTATTGACGAGAAATGATGCCATTTAGAGCAGAAATGTTTATTCAGAGCAGCTTCCAGGGTGTGAGGGGGCCTCTGAGGGTGCCAGAGAGGGATCCTTCATCAGGGACTGCAGTGATAGGACAAGGAGTGATGGGTTTGCACTGGAGCACGAGAAGTTCAGTTGAGGAGCGAGGCAGATTCTTCCCTGTGAGGGTGCTGAGGTGCTGGCACAGGGTGCCCAGGGAAGTGGTAAATGCTGCATCCCTCGCAGTGTTCAAGTCCCAGTGAGACAGAGCCTTGGGAGCCATGGTCTGGTGTGCAGTGTCATTGCCCATGGCAGGGAGCTTGGAGCTAGAAGCTCAAAATCTTTTCCAACCCTAACTATCCTACAACTAAACTAAACTAAACTACAACTATCCTATAATTCTATGATTCTAAGTTAATTCTAGAGAACAACAACACACTTACCCCTATACTAACCTATAACCTACTGAAACACCTACACAACAGTAACTTACTCCTATACTAACCCAAAACCTATTGAAACCCCAATAACAGTTACTTATCCCTGTACTAACCTATAACCTATTGAAACCCCAACAACAGTAACTTACTCCTACACTAACCTATAACCTATTGAAACCCCAACAACAGTAACTTACTCCTACACTAACCTATACCCTATCTCTACTCTATTGCTATTCCTATCTACCTACGCCTACGTTTTGGGGCAGAGGGGCCACTGGTGTCTCTTGGGGTGGGTGCAGCAGCCCTGAGCCTGGTGCGGGTGGAGCGGGTGGCTGCAGAGGGCTGGGTGTTGTGCTGCTCCTCTGCAGCTCCTGCACCAGGCTCAGCACCACGCCGGCGTCTCCTCTGCCTGGTGCCCTCGACGCTGGTGCCCGGAGGGGCTGCAGTGGCCGCTCTCAGCTGCTCCATGGCTCTTTCCGCCATCCTCTGGATCTTGCTGAAGTTGGGGTAATCCCGTTGGAAGTAGGGGTGGTAGAAGAAGAGCAGCTACAAAATGCAAAGGGGAGGAGTCAGTTGGCATCGGTGCAAGGAAGAGAGAGACAGAGATCTGGTAACTGGGCATCTGCATCGGAAAAAGCACCCACGGGTGTTCAAAAGGACTTTCTGGGGCATTTTAAAGCTCAGCTGTTCTGGCTGAATGCAATGTGAGGGTAGAGTTTTGGTCAGTCAGAACCACCCTTGTGTTTCCAGCTGCTGGGAGCAGAGAAGTGTAGGGTCTTCAAAAGCCTAAAATCCAATGGAGAAACCCAAATAGGTCTCGTTTTAGAGCACCTGAGTGTGGCATGGGCCTGTTGGGAATAATGGTGGTGCTGCCGTGTATCTTGTCAGCATTGAGCAGCTGCCACAAGGTGATTTAGGGTTCTTTTGTGTGCGGAGGAGCCAACATACCTGTTCCACAGCAGGCTCTGCTGCTGCTACTGCCCACAGCTCCCTGATGGGCATGGTTATCACCATGTCCTCTGGCATCCTACAGAAGCCATGGAGGTGGAGCTGGTCGAGGAACTCATTCATGCTGTTGGCCTTAAGGACCCGACGTGCTCCCCTCTTCCCAAGGACTTCTGCTTCAAAGTGGTTGTCTGCAATAACCACGCAGCTCCCATTGTTGCCCCACCAGATGGAGCGGACTTGGAAGCAGCAGACAAGCTTCCATAGGGCAACAGGGAAGGAGTCGGGTGCAGAGGTCTCTGAAACACAAAATTGCATGGTCAGGGCCCAGGGTTCATCAGGCAAACCCTGAAGGGAGTTTTCTTTTGTGGGAGGTGCGGTGGCAGCAGCCCAAGGTGCTCCCGTGTCACCTCTTCGAGGCATGGCCGAAGCTGAGGATGCGTCTCCTGAAGACACCTCCAAAACCGCTCGGTTCCTGCCCTTGGCTCCACGCGTCCCCCGAGCAGCCAGACTGGGTCCTGCTGCTCAGCAGACTGAAGGGCTGCGGCCCCAGCGGCCCCTCAAGTCCTCCAGCATCACTGTGACATCAGTGTTCCATGAGGGTTCCATGCCCATCTCCTGGCAACAGGAAGGGGAAGGCAGCAGAAGCTGCTCGAAAGCCGCGTTGTCTTCTCCTGGAGAGAGCTGATTAGAGCTGAGAAGTGACCCCAACTGTATTTGCCTTTGGCCTGTGCTGCTGGGGCCGTGCTGCCTCCCGTTGCCGCGGGGAGCTGGTCCCCAAGGCGGGATGGGGAAGGCTGCAGTGTTGGGCATCAGAGTGCCCAGACCTGAAGGTTCTCCCTTGGGCACCTTCCCCCTGTGCAGAAATGCCCCAAGGCTCTTGTGTGGAGTAACCCCGCTGTGATTTCAGCAGAGCTGCTGCTGTCGCGGCTGTGCATGTGCTGGGTGATGCTCTCAGCTTTCAGCAGGGCTCCGTGCTGCTCTGCAGAATGAAGTACAAGTGAAACAGCACCTGCACTGATCCTGCATGTGAAATAAAGTGGTGCTCTGCACTCCTGTGCCTTTTGGGGATGGGTTCCTCTGCTTTTCTTTGAGACAGAACCGTTAGACCCAAACCGGGACACTCAGTGATGTTCCCTCAAACTTTTGACAAGCTGGCACCCCAGTCATGAGTTGAAGGAACATGGCTGCAGGAGCAGTTGTGTCAGCTGCAGGTTCTGAAGTCCATGGAGCCTGACCTTAGAGCAGCTCCTGTTCCCAAAGGGGCTACAGGAAACCTGGAGAGGGGCTTTGGACAAGGGCCTGTAGGGACAGGCCAAGGGGAATGGCTTTAACCTGCCTGAGGGCAGATTTAGGTGAGCTCTTAGGCAGAAGCTCTTCCCTATGAGGGTGCTGAGATGCTGGCACAGGATGCCCAGGGAATCTGTGGCTGCCTGTCCTGGGTTCAGCAGTAGCAGTCATTTGTCTTAGTAGCTGGTGCAGTGCTGTGTTTTTGACTTTCAGCTTGGGAACAGCGCTGATAACACCGATATTTTTAATTGCTGCTCAGTAATGCTTCCTCTGACCAAGGTTTATCTGAGTCTCATGCTCTGCCAGGGAGGAGGGGAATCCTGGAGGAAGCAGAGACAGGACACCTGACCCAAACTGACCAAAGAGGTATTCCATACCACAGCACGTCATGCCCAGGATGTAAACTGGGGGCAGTTACCTGGAAGGGTGAGATCACTACTTGGGTCAGGCTGGGTATTGGTCAGTGGGTGGTGAGCGGTTGTATTCTCTTCCCTTGTTATTTCCCTTATCGTTATTATTATTGGTGATAGCAGCAGTGGTTTGTGTTATACCTTAGTTACTGGACTGTTCTTATCTCAACCCGTGGGAGTTACATTCTTTTGATTCTCCTCCCCATCCCTCTGGGAGCCAGGGGAGGGAGGAAGGGGGGGGGGGGGGGGGGAGTGAGAGAGAAATTGCGTGGCTACTTTATGGCTGAGCTTAAAACACAACAATGGAGAAAACAACCCAAACATGAGAAAATATATTCCAAATGCCACATTTCATTTCACATACAAAAAGAAAAAAAGAAAAGAAAAGAATTGGTCTCTGAGAAACTACAAAAGGCTCATGAATGCAAGGTTGAAACATGTACTAATATACTGGAATAAAAAAAAGCAAGAGGCATTCCTTGCCAGCATGTGACAGCTCCATGAACAAATTTGTGAAGAATACAGACAGGACCACTGGGGTTTCCTTCCTCTCGCGTTCGTTTTGCAATAAGCTCTGCCAAGATTCTTGTTTGTTAACTGTGAATTAGAAGCCCAGGCTTCTGATCAACATTTTTGCTGATAATTAGTAAATTTAAAGCCTGCAGGAAGTGAGTGGTTCTTTTCATATCAGGATATGATTTATTTGGGCAAATTACTATCTCAGATAGCAGGTTACATCCCTGGAGTATGGTGGTACATAATCCCATGTAAGAATATGCAAGGATTTACTTTCTAAATACAGAAGGGGGGAAAAAAGCATCAGTGGGAACATATTTCAGAAACGCTTCCTAATCACTGTGAAAAAACAACAGTCAAACAAGCTGCCCCAGTGTTATCCAAGAGATGTAGGTACCACACAGTGACTGTAGCAACCAGTTTTCACTGCTGATGCACCTGCAAAGTTCTTCAGCTTTATATCATCACATTCACTTGGAAATTTAGGGTTCATTCAAACCATTCTAAATGTGAAGTCATTTCTGGTGTGGCCCCTGCATTAATTTGTGGGCAGGGTGAAAGGGGGTATTCTCTTGTTCTTGAGAAGCAAGCAGAATTATCAAAACTGTGCTACTGTATTTCAGGGTGGGATATATGAATGGTAGCTAAATTTTTGTGGTTTTCTGTTCTTTCTTACAAAAAAGGAGAATGAGTTTGTGCAGCTAGTTAGTTCTTATCTCTTTGGAGAAAAAGTGTGTGCGTGTGTGTGTGTGTGCACGTGTGTGCGCACATGCCTGAAATGTGGACAACCAAGCAGTATTCCCTTGTTTTCTACCAGCATGAAGCAGTGCATAAGTAGTCTTGTTGCAGTTACTGCTTTGAACTTCCTCAAATTTTAGTTCATAAAATCTTGTTGTTTAGCATTTGCTTGTCAGTCCAGTTTTAAACGTCTTCCTCTGCTATTTATTTGTCTTACTGATATATATTGAAGGGTACCACATGGCACTTTGCATGAAAATTAATATCAGTGTGGTCTGGTGATAAGGTTGCAGGTTTTAGCAGAACTGTCTGAAGCAATATTCCTAGGCAGCTGTAAGAACTGCAGTTCCCAGGAATCTGAAGTAATAAATGGTACTCTTTCCCAAGGGCATTTTAGAAATAGTTAGCGTGTGAACACATATGAAAAGTACAGTGGGCTGAAAAGAGTACTGAATTGTGCTCAGCATTATTGAAAATGAAAGGCAGCAAAGAGGTGTAGAAATGAATGGGCTCCTAGAGGCTTTTTTATAGATTATGTGGGGAGGATGTGTTATAATAAAAGGTAATAAGAGTTTTCCTGCCTCCGATAGACTCTACCTTCAACTAACCTACAGCTCTCAGGAGTCAGTAATCCATGTTGGATAAAGAGACTTTGACGAGCAATTTTATTCTATTCTGGAATGCACCAGTTTGCACAATGGATTTGTTCGCTTTTTGCAGGCAGCCTTCCTGAGAGACAATATTTCTGAAGCTCCACAAAGTGCTTTTTCTGTTTTCATTCTGCAGTTCTTTAATTGGGTGAGTGGGCTGCAGGGGCCTAGAAGTTGGACTGAGTAAAATTTGGGCTCTTCGGAAAGCTAGCCAAACAAAACATGTCAAGTAGTTTCACATGACACAAGGATACAATGAACATAAAAGGAAAGCCTATTTAAAGAACAGTGCATTAATGTTTTAGTGGTGTTCACTTCAGGCTGGAACATTTTACATGAGTCGGTTTCCCTTATGGGAAAAAGTAATATGCTCCAAGTTAACCAAGTGCAGATCCTTTTTGTAGGAGGCTTGAAGGAATAGGCATTGGGAATGCAACAGCACTGCAAAAGCAGTGCTTTACTGAACACAGAATTGGGGATAAAATGCCATGAAGGTAATTAACATCGTGTACTCCCATTGTATTCCCTTAGGGGGAATCGTGGTTTTAAATAATAAGTATATAGACAGACATTCATAACGTAGACAAGAGATGCAGCAAAACATAACAAAACTGAGTACGGATGGTATAGTCCATACACAGTGCAGAGTGTCCTTTTTCCCCTTTTCACTGAGTTTAGTAACACTGATTTATTCACCGAATAGAAGATGGAAGATGGAATACTTTAGACTTCAAGTATTGCACTTTGTTTTATTGCCTGCTATAAAGAATTTTGACTTCTGATGGATTTGTCCTTTCGAATATTTTTCCTTTGGTGCAATCTTGATGTTCAGCAGTGACAGGAAAAGTCATGCAGATTCTTTTTGAAGGGCCAGAAGAAATAAGTCCTTCAAGAAGCATCGATTTGCATTTTTTTTCCTCATATCTGTTATTTGCTCCAGAACATCCTTTATAGGGTACTACTCTAACAGATGCAGTGTTGCAGCCAGTATCTCCTGCTACTTCTGGGAGTTCCTACTTCTCAGGTAGTAGTCAGAGAAATACTTGCAGAGACATGGTGTCTTTTCTTTCCCCATCTCTTATGTTCCAGCTGGCACCCAGAACTTTTCAAGAGAGGCTGAACCACTAACCTAGGATAAAGATTGTTTGTAACCCATTATGACTCTTAAGTAATTTATCCTTCTATTAGGCTTTCCCAGAGAATTTTCGGATGATGTAAAGAAAGAAATCATGACTCCAGATGAATACATGCATGTGTTCCATCGTTCTTTTGAGTTAAGAGAAATATTTTAAAATGAGAAATATTTACACAAGGATAGACCCTGTTACAGCAGTATTTGCAACTTTTGCTGGCTACTAATATCAGCCTAATATTTTAATGTAGTTTTGTGCGTCATCTGCAAAGGATTCTGTTCATTGACTGAATATACTCAAGTATGTGGTGAGAGAAACTCCTCACTTATGCACAGCAAATGTTTGGAAACTCATGAGTGTGGTGGGGAACCATTCCTTCAGGAAGGGTAGTTAAGTGGGCTGAGTCTTTAGAGGGATGCTGAATTTGGCTGCAAAAGGGAAGGAGAAGATACATTTTCTAAGGAGATGCAAGAGATTGTGATGGTCAAGAGACCCTATTTGTGCGTGTCTCAACAGCTCAGCAGACAGAAGGACCTGTTGGCAGCGGGGCACCTGTTCTGGTGCTCAGGGCGCTGTCAGTCGGGTGCAGGCCGTGGGGCAGCGCAGGGCTCCTGCTGCACGACCACGGGGATGTTTCCTGCGCTGTCTGCCCTGAGGCCGGAGATCCGCTGCCCCGGTACCAGCCTGCGCCCGCGCCCGCCCCTCAGGTCAATGCGGTCCCTGGGGCTGGGGGTCACCAGAGACTTGCTGCCGCCTGGAACCTTCCAGAACAGCGCTCAGCGCACGTGCACCGAGCGAGCGAGTCTGTGCCTGCAAGAGGGCTCCAGGAGGGCTCGACCCAACAGAATGGCGACCGGCTGCACCCGTGTGAGGCAGCCGTGGCCTGGGCCTCGGCGGGGTCAGTGACTGACAGGAATAAAAGGGCTGCGACTGCAAGGACTGCAGCTCCCTGAGCGGGACGGCGTTGCTGGACCCGCAGAATGGTGATCCTGTTTCTCTGTTTAATCCTTTCTTTCCTGTCTCTTTTCCTCACACTGCTTTGGGAATTGAAGAAGAACTTGCCCAGAATTTAGTTCCTCCTGACACAGTTTTAAGGATGTTTACAATAAAATGAACTGGTTTTGGTTTTCAGCCTCTGGAGGACCTGTGGTTTCTCCGTTCAGTCTTGTAAAGCATCACCTCCTGAATGGGATGGGACAGAGATCTCTTCTGGCAAAAGGGGAGACAGCTTCAGGGTGAATCTGGGAGTCAGAGTGAGAATAGGACCAAGAGAAAGGTCAGAGAATACTTTTAAGGGTAAAATGCTTTAAAGCTGCACAGGCAAAACAAGTGTGTGCATGGGGAAAGCTTGGCAGATGGACTGGCACAGCTGAGCTGTGCTGGTATCAGGAGCTGAGAAGACATTGCTGTTTGGATTGCTCATAGGTGTTACAGCTGTGTAGGACTTATTTGCCTGGAATGCCTTGTCCTGTTTTGTAATTGGGCACAGGCCATGCACCGCTAGCAGAGCTGAATTTTGTGACACATCCAGGAACAGAAGCAATTGTAGGTCTGAATCCAGTCATTTTGACCTGTGGTTCAAACGTCAAGTGTAGTGCAGATCACGGTTTAAAATACCTGACGGGTTTTGATTTGTCTTCTGTCACTGAAGGAGGGAGAAAAGTAAATGGTCTGTAGTAAAAAGCGATTGAACAAATAAGAATATATTTCTTTTTCTGCTTGGATGTTCACAGTGGCTTTTGGGTATTGCCAAAAATTCATGTCTTGTAGCACAAAAAGTAGCACTATCTATTTAAAAAGCTGTTCATGTCTCTATTTATCTATGTATATGCCTGTATATGTGTCTTGCTTATGTGTGAACACGCACATGGATTCTAGGTGTAAGTAACCTTGGCTCACCACTTCTTAAGAGTATGCAAAATATTTCCCACTTTTCCTTTATTTCCTACTCTTTCAGAAGACTGGAAAGAGAAAGCTGCCATTTTCTGAAGAAATGGATAAATACACAGAACAAAAAAGACTGAATCTCTTGATTCTTTTCTGTACAGCAGCTCTTATCATATGGGGAAAACAATATGTTTAAGGTTGGTAACGGTATTATCTTTTGCATTCAAGAGCATATACCATCTGTCTCGGTCACAGAAAGGTGTGTGGCTTGGAGATCATTTCTCAGGGCTTGTAAACAAAGCATATATGACAGAGACAAATGTAAACTTGTGTGTTTTATTGAGTGATGGGGATTTTTAGATTGTATTTGACTGAAGGCTGAATACTTGTTTATGGGGTGTCTGCTTCCTTTCGGCTTTTATTCTGAAAGAAACAGTTGTGTGAAAGGTTTGTTTTATCTGTCAGGCTGAAGGTTTCGGTCATTCCTGCTACCACCCCCTTCTTTCCCCTTCTTTTTCTGTATGGGATGTAATACTGTTCTCTGAATCTTGATAGAACATACTTTGGGAATTCACGGGATTATCACCAGGGCTACTGCTATCAGGCAGAACACATGCACATTTTATTATCTCATCCTACAGGTTTTCATTTTCTATGCATATTGAGTCAGCATAGAGGGGGGAAGCATGCTGCCATTACAACTGGCAGAAGTCGATAAATATTATAACGGGCTTTTCAGAGCTGCAGAAGCTTATTCCGTCATGGTAATTCAAAATCTAAACATTTCTTTTACTCCTGATTTCCTGTCTTTTCCTTTCTTTCATCTACCCTTCCAAAATGGACAGTATCCTGACCCTGAGCAGCCTCATAGATAGTGCATATTACTAGGCTATGCATTGATTCGATTCGTCTCTGGAATGGAAACATGCAGCTGCAACTAATGTCCCCTTTCGGGAAATGTGATCTCCGACAGTCAGTTTGGAGGACAGGCACATTACGTGAACATAGCTCTTACAGAAAGTAGTTACACTGGTTTTCTAATAGCCTGAAGAATATCAGTTTAACAATGTACTCGGATTAAATTATAATTTGTTGCCTATATGCAGGCATAGAGTGCAGATCTCTATTTTGAGTTGCCAGGCACAGTACAATCTGGTGGTGTTTGTGAGAAAAATACAAGAGATTAGACAAGGTTAGCTCATCACAGAAGCCATATCCACATGAAGTTGGCTGTGGGATGGTTGTATGCTTCTCCTGTGGACACTGAGTGTGACCCCAAACTGCTGCTGTGTACCAGCAGGCATCGGCAGTTTACATCTTTTTCTCTTCATTTTGGCTTTTTGCTGTTCTCCCTTTCCCAACAGAGGGAAAAGAAGACCCCCAAAAAGTCAAGTTTTCCTGATAGAATTCTGTCAGTGGGAGTGCACGTACCCTAAATACAGCTGACTGCTCACAGATGAGCTTCATATGTGCTTCTGATCAGGCTGCATCTCCTGCACAGCCTGAGGCAGTGTGATGGGCATGGGGCACTGTGAGTGAGAACAAGTTGTATTCTGGCAGGATTACCTACCAAAAAGGGTAATTTCCCCTCATGCAGTCTGCTTCTGACAGTGCCTTTGGCAGTTTGTTGTATAGACATGGTTTAGTCTTTCAAACGTTAATTTCTTTCTGATGTATTTATTAGAGATAATGTACCTCAGTGTAAGGATAAAAATGGCTCCTGTGATTACTAACATATCTGTGCATCTGAACTGTAAGCTTAAAGCTCTTGGTGTGATGTATAATGCCACTTTTCCGATTCACTTGGTGTTTTTTTTCTGCAACAAAAGTGCCTCCCCCCCCCCAATTTCCTATAGCAGTTTCTTTCATTTGTAGGTGACTTCTGTGCCTTGGAAGAAATGGTCATACTTTTGTGAGTTTCTTTTGCTGCTTGTTTCCTCTGAGTGTATTCTCACAACTACTTAGGCGACTCCTTTTCCATTTGGACTGTGTGATCCTTTTTTTGCATGGACTCTTCCTTTGTCTTCCCACTTATACCCCTGTTGGCCACCTCTCAATCCATCATATGCGATTTTCAGCACTGCTGTCTTTTGGGTTTTTTCCTAAGTTAATTCACTTTTGACCATTCTCTTTAAAAAAATCTTCACATTCAAACATCTGCACAAAGAATTTGGGAATTCTACATGTTCTGGTTATGGCAGGGCAGAAGTTAGGTTTGGAGTTTGTATCTCTCCATGACAAAACCTGGGGAAGGTGTTCTGAAACCTTTCATTGCATCAGCAATAGTAATTCTGTCTCTGTTTCAAAGGGGAAGAAGAGCGTTTAACTAGTCTAGTCCAATCGTATTTCACAGTCAGAAACTAGTCCCTCTGCAGTAAAGTTAATTGGAGAGACTTTGCAATTTAGGGCAAAACCCCAAAGCAATCATTTCATTGTATTGGAAATGAAGCATTCAGGTGTAAGTTAACGGGCAGTGGAAACGAGGCACATGGGTAGGGAAAAGGAACTGTGCTCATAATTCAAGGACATTATGGCAACAAGCTGAGAAATCTATTTTTTCTAATTAAGCAGAATATTTTAAAAATACATAACATACACTTTCTCCTACAGCACCTACCTCTGATGGCTTAATCAATGCCAGCACTGTGAGAGCAAGCCTTTATTATCCCTGATCATACCTTTCTTGGTTTATAGTAACAAGACCCAAATTCTAGCTGTATGTTGAGGCACTCTAATTGACTCTTCCTGAGCACATCCTTGACACATTCACCCTGTGCATATAAGGTAGGCCTCAAAATGAAATGCAGGATTTTGAAGGTCTAGTTTTTACCTTGCTTTCCCCTGTGCTAGAGCTATTTCTCTTGAATGTACAAGAAGAATTGTTCTGATACGGGGCAATAAGAAAGTAACAGTCTTCCTCTTCATCTGTCTGGTTGGACTAGCTTACAGCCTTCTGCCCAGCATACAGCTAAAAGTGTGCAAAGAATCCATTACCCTCCGTAACCCCTCAGGTAGAGAAGAACCTGAAGTTTTTTGTTTTCCAGCTGTGCCATTCTCTGTTTATGTTTTTTATTTTATGAGCCTCATCATAGGTTTTTAAATATGGGATGTTGTTTGCTAAGAAACCACTCCATTATTCCAGGAACATATGTTCGTGACAAGTACAAGTCATGAACATTTGAATAGTCTCCATCTGGCATGAATTAACATAGTATCATAATAAATGAGAAGTGTTAATACTAAGAAGTTTGTCTGGGAATTCTAGATTTAACCAATATTTATAGATATATATATGGAATTTGGTTTTGGTTCTGCTTTGAAGAGCATAGATAAAAGTATGATTTACTATACCAGAATTGACTGCAAGCCTTAGGAGGCTTTCAGTACTGTAATTCCTGAGATAAGCTGATTATAAAGTAAAGTTTCTGTGAAATCCCCAGGTGCTTTTTAGCTCTTAAAAATACTTCCAAGGGAAAGAGTAAATGAAAAAATAGAGTATATTACTATATGCTGTAGTAAAGACAGCAATGCAGGGGTGCCAACTCAGCATTATTTGTTAACATATGCACTTTAAGCCCTTCAATGTCCCTAGAGTATGTAACATATATCTCGCATCCATATAGCCATATGGAGACACGGCACTCATTTAAATAACAAGTGCACAGTAAAATCATCTTGGCCCCAGAGTGCATGTTGTTTATAAAAGGCAGTTATTCTTACTTCCTAAATTAAACAAAGAAAAGTTTTTTCCTATAGAACCTTAAGCTGAAACTATTAACCAGCAGAAATTTTGAGACAAAATGAACTTTTACCATGATATAAGACAGTGGTCTTCTCTCACTACTGTGTATTCTGCAGACAGCCAAATGTAATTTAAAAAGTCAATGTTCCCACTGCAACTTTGTCTATTTTGAGTATAGATAAGGTTTTACTGTGCATTTCTGCAGTTTTCAGAAAGCTTCCTCTGTTCTGTTTTCAGTTTATTTTGATAATCATGCAATATTTTGAATGAAGGAAAAAGGCGATATAACACTGTTAGGGAGGCTGTACTTTTACTATGGTCTTCACAAAAACTGATGGATTTAAGAACATGGCAGCCCTGCTGCACTTCAGTTAGACACTTCAGTTAGACAAGATTTTTTTTCCTTTTCTAGCTATATTCCATTTAAAGTGGAATTCCCTCTGCTATTTAGACTGCACACATTGTTACACCATATGTACACCTTAAATAAAGAAAATTATTCTCTTTGTTTTAAATCTAAAAGGAAGTGAAAAGGCAAAATTACAATGTAAAAATCTTAAAATGCGCAATCTTAAAACAAAATCTTAAACAAAAATGTTCAGGAAAGTATACTAAAATCAGCTTAAGGAGCATTTGTAAGTGATTAAAACGTTGGGTAGGTTTTCCAGAAGTGCCAGAAAGATGTAAGCCAAAGACAGAACAGTTTCATCCAGTGACTGGGATAAAGTTTCCCCAAAAGGGCAATGAGAAAACAAAAATAATCTTTAGCCCTAAAGGAGCAAAACCAGTGCAAGGGGGAGAAAGGGAGGGCTTTTTTTTGCTTTTGTTTAATCTTTCTTGCTCAGTTCTACTTTACAACATTTGATAATATCTCAGCTGAAATGTTCTCATTCTGTATGGTATGGCATTGTCCAGTTGGTAGAAAGAAACTACAAAATACATGAATTGATCCCCAAAATAGCTTTTTGCAATCTCATGTGAATATGCAGATGAATTATAGAGCAGTCCTGCAGTTTGTCGGTGATTCAGGCTATTCACCTTCTTCTTCCCCCCACTCATTCTCCTTAGTTTTGCTTAAAAGGGCAGTTCCAAAATCATCCCAAATCTTTGGGTTTTTTATAATTCTTTGGAAATGAATGCAGTCTGGAATGGTTCTGGAATCTGGAACATCTTGTTAGACACAGACAGGATTCACAGCAAGTGACCAAAATTACGCATCGGCTATCTTCACAGCCCCAAGGCAGCCTCAGGTGGAGATCTCAGCTGTCGGGAGTCCTGGAACCCTTCACCAGCTCATTCTCCAGTCTGTGTTTTTCTCATACTCTGCTGCAGCAATTTCCATTAAGGACTCCATGGTGTACTGCTTGTGAAGAGCTGCACCTTCATTAGGAAACATCACTTCGGATTCCTTTGCACTTGGCTAAATTGTTATCTCTAATGACTTTCATTCTGAGGAAACCCAGAAAATGTGCTGGCATGAGGAGCTGAAGAAATAGAAATACATGGAGCCATGAATTTTCAGCAACTCGTATATTTTGGCTGAACCTCCTGTGAAAGCCAATGGAAGAGAAGTAGGTTTTTTCCCTTCCTCTAGACACGAGTATGACACTGTGTTAGAGTCAGTAGTAGGAAAGGGGCAGAGTCTGGCAAATTGCATAATTCAAGTCCTGTTTTTAATAAAGGTCTTAGGAGTTGGCAGTGTGGAAGAAGCAGATGGGTAGTGAGATAGCAGTCTCGGCTGGCTGCCACCCACAAGTAACATACAGCCTCCTTGTTTAGTGTGTCTGGGCGTCATTTTCACTGATATACAAAGTAGTATTTTTAGGAGTGATGTCAGTTCACTGGCTGAACAGCATTGTTTGGCTTGCGGAAATGATTCCCAAAAGCACTCGCTGCTTTTGAGAATGGCACTTTCCTCTTTGCAGAATGTCATTATTCTGCATGGTAATGACTGTTTTGAAGGGCAGGTCAGGTAGTCAAATAAATGTGTGGTTGGTGCTTTCTGATTGTTTCTAAAATAGGCAGGCCAATTTTTGCTGAAGGAGAGTGAGTCTGAAGTGTGCCAAAAATCATTCTGATTTGCTAGAGAAATTCCAGTAGCTGTAAGCACAGCCAGGGGAGCCGGGCTAATGTGTGCAGCAAAAATCATCATGTAGCATTCACAATGTGGTCGTCTTATCTTTGTGCCTCTGTGCAGCCAGTACAACAAACAGGGAGAAGAAGCAAAGCTCCAAGTTGTGACCCAAAAACATATGCATAGAAATCACAAATAACTGTGTTAGTGATGTGAATGCTGCTTGTGTAGGAATGTGTGCAGGGCTTAGTGATGCCAAGAAAAATAGTTAATTTGGCTTATTTTCCCTTTATAGCAATAAGAAATGACAGAGATTTTGAATAAGGATGATCCATGTTTTATAAAAACCCCTACCCAAATACCGGCAACATTTCTGAACAATTGAGAAACAGGTTTGTCTGGATTTCCAAAGGAATTACTTTCGTAAGTCACTAAAGCAATCTACAAAATTCCATCCATAATTACTGAACATGGTCAAAGATCGAGGAGTAATAAGAAAAAGATGCTGAAAGTTGTTGCTCTCTGACAGTGTATGATGAGCATGTCAGGTAATACAGCTATTCTGTATGGTGAAGTACAGTCTTTCATCCCGCGTCAGAAGGCTTCTCTAAAGTGCTTTTTGTATTAAAAGTGTCAGATATATATCAAGGTTTTTTTTCCTCAGTTTTATGGGCAGATAGTGAAGAATGAGTTAGTGATTTGCTAAGATCACTAAGAAATCAAAACCATAACAACGAGGAGCTCAATTCTACTTTCAGTCCCTTCCTTTACTTTCACTACATTTTAGGAGTTTTCAGATAGTTTTAGAAATTGAGGAATGATACATTTAAAGACAGAAGATATCACATCCATGCCAGTGGGGTTAATTCATTTCAGCATATGCCTGTCATTTTGTGCCACGGAATGCTAAGCCCTCATTTTACAATTCATCTAAATGGATTTGTTCCCAACTTCCTAGTAAATCCATTTGATAAAAAGTTCTGAGCTCTCAGCAGTATTCTTAACAAGAATCAGGATGAAACCAAGGTATATTGGGTAACACTGTGAAACCTGAAAGAGAAAAAGCCAATGGTTGAGTTGTCCCAGAGCAGTGTCAGCCATGAGCTCTCTCCCTTTCCTGTTGTGGTTTTGTATTTGTTTTCAGTGTTAGTTTGAGGGTGGTGGTGGTGTGGTGTTGTGGCTAAAGGTGGAAGTTCTTTTCTCTTTCATCTGACCAAATATATCATTGATAAGAGGCAGTACACTTAAGTGCACTTAAGTGCAAATGAGGTCTGACAGAGGGCTGGCATCTCTGAAATGAGGCTGGGAAACACAGTTCAGAATTTGGCAAGTAGAAGTTTTGCTTTCTGCAGAGTTTTGTGGAATGGCTTACTTATTTCTTACCTTCTTACCACCCTTTAATTTTCAAGACATGTTCACATATATCTGCTTCTCTTCACCCCATAGAGGCTGGCAATTTTAACTAGTCATATTAATCTGTTCAACTGTTAAAAGATAAAAGCAGTTGGTACTTTAGAGCAATAAGGGGTATGATCAAGGGAATTGATACTGACCTTGGTCCTCTTGACAGTTGTTCCCAGCCTGTATTTAAATGAAGTTCACTGCTTTTGTTTCATTTCCCTAGCAGTGCTTGTGTGCCTGAAATAATGAATTGTTCAAATAGCAATTTTAACCTAGGTCTTGAAGCGTGAAGTTTGATGACACCTTGGAGTTCATCTAACAGCTTGCTGCTTCCTACTGGGCTTCCTCTCTCTCATCCTGTAGTCCAGGCACCACTCTTGCTACTCCTGTGCCAGCTGCAATCCTTGTCACTTTTTATCTCCTGAGTTGTTATTTTGCTGGCAAAAAGCTGAACCGCTTTCCTGAGAGGTCAGATGAGCACGTGGCCAGTGCAAGAGAAGCTGGAACAGCAGGATTGCCTGCTTTTAACATCAGCAAGCCCTTTGATCTTCTCAAATGTCTCAGGGTCCACCACAAGCCGCATTTTGGTGAATGTTGAAAGCTGCTACCAACAGCAGTTCTGCCACCTCCTGCCCCAGGTAGCTCATTCTTTCCCATGTGCCAATCTTGGAGGCCCTGGTATGGTCCCTTCTGAACTGAAGAGAGTGGTTTAACTAATGAGTTTCAAAAAAGTAATTTTGCTGGGGTAATTCTCCTATCTGTTTCACTGCACGACTCAACGAATTTTTACTCTGCTGTTCACAGCTCCTGTGTACTTGGGGTTTCTGCAGACGGAGGAGCAGTTACTTGACATGTTTTCATTACTACCATCTTGGTTCTGCTGATCTAGAGGTTTGTGGAAGTCTTCTGGAAAGTCAAAGCTAAGTAGTGACATTTTTTTTAAAACTTCTGAGACAAATCTGATGGGTTTTAACCCAGTAAATTTCAGTTATCTGCCCTAATGGTGGGAAGCTGCAGCTTGGAGACAAGAAATTCTGAAGCAGCTTTGTAACTGAAGAAAATGAGAAAAATCTATTGAAAGCCTTTGTATTCTGCAGTATTAGAAAAATCTCGATCTCCATTTTCCAGTCACTCCTGCATACTTTTCACCAGTTAACAAGAGAATTCCCAATTGCAGTTGCATACTCATAGAACACATTGCTTTTATGCTTTTCTGACCAGTTCTACCAACTGAATCAGTAATACTAATGTAAGAAGTCTGTGACAGTAGAAAGTTTGGAAGCTTTTCAGTAAATTAGAGGATTGCAGTATTTGACTTATATCCAGTTCATTAGGATTTCTTCTATGCAGCAGTTAGACGCTCAATCTGTTTAAGCAGCTCTTTGCTGAAAGCATTTATTTGTAGAATGCAGTAAGAGATCTGTGCGCAGTAGTGGTGCCCACAGCTTCGCCTTTTCTTGCAGTAGTAGTAATGTTGTTACTAACTGGCAATCAAAAGAGCTGATGTTGGCAGAAGAGTTTGCAAACTTGACTAAATGGGATTTAACAAATTAGATTGAATTGGGTTACGTTGCACTTAACTTTGTTTTGCATTTTAAAAGTTGTCCTGTTAGTGATACTGAGAGGCAATCTGCTATTATATTAATGCATTATCATATTAAGGCTTCTGTATGTATCTCTTAATTTTATGAAAGCAGGATAACAGCTTGATGGAGTGCAGATTCTGCAGTTGTTACTGATTCAAAAATGCATTTAACTGGCTTTTTTTTTCAGTTCAAGAGGGTAAATTTCATTTTTTATTTTATATATTTAATGTAGAAATAAAAACTCTGCCAAGTCTCTTTGAATCTGGTCAGAAAAAAAGTTCAACTGTATCACAGAAATTTTGTCTCCATTTCTATAATAAGCTAAATATTTTTACGTTTTAGCAGTGCATCATTTTGTAATTTTACAGGTGTTTGGTGTAAATCTACTCAAGTTTTTCATTAGCTAACTTCTCAGTATTCCTTTATTTTGTCCCCTCTCTCTTCCTAGTAAGACCTTATGATGTTGATATGAAAACTGTGTTGAATTGCTTGAATGAGTTGGTTATAGTTTTATTTGTCCAGTGCAGAATGTCTGCCCAGCAGTGTTCCTTCTGCATGATTATATTCCTGAGTTCTGATGATCCCAGTGACAAGTAACCTTCAATAAAAGCATAAAGAGGTTCTAGACTTCAAACAGGTTGTTCAAGTGCTTTGTGCTTCTATACAGCTTTGAATTTGCTGCCTGTGCTACTCTTTGTTGACCTACATACAAATGAAACGAACCTCTGTTTGTAAATACGTATTTGATGTATTGTAGTTTTCATTGCAAAATATATAACTGAATGCTTCTTGCAAAGTACAACTTTCACAAGTTGCACTGGATATATATGGAGCATTCCTGCCTCCTTGGTTATGTGTAGCTGTTTCCTTTAATATGTGCATTTTGAGTGTGTTTTTCCAGAGAAGACAAGGACCTCTCCTGACAGGTTGGCCACAGAACTCAGCTGTGTATGGTACAAAGACTTTGTGCAGGAACTGGTTTGGGATGTAGGGGAAAAAAATTTTTGAGTTGTCAATAGAGATGCAATGAGCCACCTGAAGCCTTAATGCTCAAACTGCTTACTTTATCAGTCAGGCTTGTAACTGCCAGGAAAATGTTCTTTCAGCTATATTTATGTAGAGCATCCAGATGTCAGTTAGCTAAATCACAGTCACATATTCTCTAGAGAGATTTTAGGTCTTGTTTCTAGTTAAACGACACAGCAGGTGGTAATCAGAATTCAGATCAGATGTCAACTACACCAGAAGTTTTCGTCATCTCGCTCTCCCCCCTTTTTCGTGCATGTTTTCACATGAGCTGGACAGAGGAAAACATAAAGCTGTGTGATAACACTTGGATAGCTGCAGTAGATGAGATTTTACTATAAGAAAAAAGAAGGAAATGCCAATCACATTTCTTACAAGCTTATTTTGGTTTTCTTAGTTTGAAGAACTGGCTCAATAACCTGTTTTAATAATTCATACTTTGTGAAATCTAAAGTGAAGAATTAGAAAATGGTAAGGTATGTGTATAAAATATTTCAAATTACATTAATTTGTGGACATTAATTTGTGGTTCTGAATTCTATAAAGAGACACCAAATTGAATATTTTAACTCTCTCTCCTTCACTGGTACAAGTGTGTAGCGATATACTTTTACCTTTATTTTTTTTCTGAAGCCACTATTACTTTTTGGAACAGATAATTTTCAAGGTCATCATAACTGCAGATTTCATATGTTTGAAGCCTTCGCTGTTATTCAAAATCCGAGCCCGGCCTGATTGGGAATGTTTGGTGGTTTAGCAGGTTTTTCATTTTGTTAGGTTTTCTGTAGAAACAGCTTTCCTTGTAATTCATAGTTCTCAATTAAACTTATTCATTAACTGATGTTTTATATGAAAACTAAAGACCACATATAGGCAAAGTGTCCTGGGTTCAGCAGTAGCAGTCATGTTTCTTCTTCTTGGTAGCTGGTGCAGTGCTGTGTTTTGACTTTCAGCTCGGGAACAGAGCTGATAACAAGGATGTTTTGGTTTGGCCAAGGACTTTGTGAGCCTCATGCTCTGCCAGGGAGGAGGGGAAGCCAGGAGGAAGCAGAGACAGGACACCTGACCCAAACTGACCAAAGAGGTATTCCATACCACAGCACGTCATGCCCAGGATGTAACTGGGAGTTAGCCGGAAGGGCTGGGATACTGCAGGGTTGGAGGAGGTATCGGTCGGTGCTTGGTCGGGCTGAGGGGGGCAAGTTATGTCAGCTGGTGCTGAGGTGTTGTATTCTGTTCCCTTGTTATTTCCTTTATCATTATTATCATTGGTGGTAGCAGTAGTGATTTGTGTTATACCTTAGTTACTAAACTGTTCTTATCTCAACCCGTGGGAGTTGCATTCTTTTCGATTCTCCTCTCCGTCCCTCCGAGAGCAGGGGGAGGGCAAGAAAGGGGGGGAAGTGAGCGAACGAATTACCTGACTGGGTTTAAACCACAACAGTTCTTTTGGCGCCCAACGTGGGGCACAAAGGGTTGAGATAACAACAGATCTGACTGGATTAATAGTCACTCGTCACAATGCTGATTTATTGGCTCTCAGAGTTGTTCTTGTTGATCTCACAGCTTCAGAATGTTGTAACTTACGTAGAGCCGGTATTTGCTGTGTTAGTGTTTATCAAGTGTGGGGCCTGGGCTAAGGTTCTTGTCTCACTGTGCTTTATGGCAATGGCTTGTAATACGGGCGGGCTCCAGCAGCAGGGCGGGACGGACGTGGCCGTGGACTTGTACCTGGCCGTCCGGCTGCTCTTCACCGGCCTGGCCCTCACCCTACTCTCCATCTTCGTGAGGCTGCGGGGAGCCGAGGGGGAGCAGCCCCGCGAGCCGGCGGCCGCTGAAGCGGCCCGGGAGAGCGGCCCCGGGGACCAAGCGGCGGCGGAAGCGGGGCCGGAGGCCGCGAGGGGACGGCTGCCGGTGGAGGAGGTCGGGGCGGTCGAGGAGCGGAAGGAGGCGGCTGCAGAGCAGCGGGAGAAGGCGGCGGAGGAGCCGAGCCCCGCGGAGGAGCCCAGCTCCGCGGAGGAGCCCAGCCCCGCGACGGCCGAGAGCATTCCCCGGAAGCCGCCTGCCGAGCCCCAGGAGGATGCAGGAGACCACGCAGCACTTCCCAGCAAGGCAGAGGAGGAAGAGCTGGACTCAGGAAAAGAGAAGCTGGCGGTGGGAGAGCCGGCAAGCACAGCAGCTACACCAGCCCCAGTGACAAGCACAGCAGCATCGTTTGAGAGTTCTGAAGGCTCTGAATGGCCTTTGGGTATCCTTGGGGCCTGCCTGCTGATTGTGATGGGGATCAGCATGTTGGCATACACACAGACTGTGTGCTACCCACAACCATTTTGTCTGATCTCAAAAGTTAAGCAGAGTCAGGTTTGGGTCTTGCCTGGGGTTAGATGACGATGCAGGGGGACCAAGAGGTTTTCCCCAAGGCTGGGCAGTCATGAGTGGCAGGGTGTGTGGGATAGTATGGGCAAGTATCTAGTCCACTGGGCCCCTCCAGTGCTTTGGAAGCATTGGAGATGGAAGGCAGCTGTATGGAGTCCCCAGCAACAAGCTGCAGAAACTGCTTAAGGGGACAGTGAATTATTTTAAGCCTGGTGGGCCTATGGCACTTCAGGCCATCAGAGCAGAGATGCAACACAGAGATGGACCCATGATCAAGGGGTGGACATAGCAATGGACACTATTGCCCAGGTTATTCACGAGTGTGAACACTGCACACAGTCTCTCCTGCTCTGAAAGACTGTTACAAGAGATGGAGCCTGGCATCATGGACCAGATGGACGCAGCAGCTTTATAGCTACTGGTCCATGCACTTAGATAAGAGTGATGGTATATTGAAAATGTGGGATCTGAGCATGACGTGAATGGTACGGAATAAGGGGTGGATAATGTCCTGGGTTCAGCAGTAGCAGTCATGTTTCTTCTTCTTGGTAGCTGGTGCAGTGCTGTGTTTTGACTTTCAGCTTGGGAACAGAGCTGATAGCGATGTTTTGGTTTGGCCAAGGACTTTGTGAGCCTCATGCTCTGCCAGGGAGGAGGGGAAGCCGGGAGGAAGCAGAGACAGGACACCTGACCCAAACTGACCAAAGAGGTATTCCATACCACAGCACGTCATGCCCAGGATGTAACTGGGAGTTAGCCGGAAGGGCTGGGATACTGCAGGGTTGGAGGAGGTATCGGTCGGAGCTTGGTCGGGCTTGGGGGCCGAGTTATCAGTCAGCTGGTGGTGAGGTGTTGTATTCTCTTCCCTTGTTATTTCCTTTATCATTGTTATTATTGGTGGTAGCAATAGTGATTTGTGTTATACCTTAGTTACTAAACTGTTCTTATCTCAACCCGTGGGAGTTGCATTCTTTTCGATTCTCCTCTCTGTCCCTCCGAGAGCAGGGGGAGGGCAAGAAAGGGGGGGAAGTGAGCGAACGAATTACCTGACTGGGTTTAAACCACAACACAAAGGTAACTGATGAGGATGTGGTTAAATAAGTTGGAGTCTTGGTATTTGGAAAAAGAGGGGGAAAAAAAAGGCAGAAAATCTGACATACTTATTTCCAAACTTTTAGACCAGTTTTGTTTCTGGTGCACGTGTCACATGGAGCGTGAGCCCAGAGCAACAAAAGAACACTTGATTTCAAAAGAAAGAAGCTAAAGGGTGTGCTCATTAGATGCAGTTCATGCATTGCTGGGGAAAAAAAAAAACAACAAACAACCACACAACTTTTTTTTTTTAAAGGTAGTGCATAATTTAAGGCTGTCCCTTGATGGCAGTAACTTTTGAACTGAAAATTCATATACATTCCACGTGCTTATTTTTCTCTGCAGTTCATGAATAAATGAACTGGTAGTGCAACAATGATATTATTACTCAGTGTACTGCAGTTTTTGTCGACTGTCAAGTAGATGGTTTATACTGCACTGGTGAGGTATATAAGCTTTATCAGTGTCTTGGTCACCTGAACATGAATATTGATAAACCTGAAATGCTATAGTAGTTACTTTTCAATACTTTTTTTTTTACCAAATCTATTAGTTTTTAGGAGAAAGGAAAGATAAGGAATAATACTGCTGCCTGATTCTGCTCTCTCCTTGATCCTGTTGACATCACACTACTGTGGGTTATTTTCCATTAGTGTAATAGTAGGGCCTCCAGCTGGAATGTGTGCTGCTCATCACAAAGCTTTGAGCCCAGCAGTTCAGCCCTTTTGCAATCCGCTTCACTGTCTACTGCTCTGGTTCATGCTGTGTCAGTTTATCTACAAGGATATTGTAGGAAACAGCATTGGAAGCCTTGCTGAAGTCAAGTTATACATCATCACTGCTCTCCCAGCATGCACTGAGCCCATCTCAGGGGAGAGTGCTATCAGATTCATTAAATGTGATTTCCCCTTTGTAAATCCATGCTGACTGCTCCCAATCATCATCATGTTTTTATTTTGTTATTTTCAGTACTGCAATGAAAGTGAGTCTTTACTAGAAAAAGTTGAGGCTAGAAAACAAATTAGTTACATTTTGTCTTAATCCCTTAGAGAAATCATACTTCACTGTAATATACCCTGTATGATTATAGATCTGTGGTTTTCAAAATTGTAGGTATAAGTAAATGTGGTCATAAATCTTCACCTTCAGATGATATTTTTAACAAACTTTGTTGACACATAAAGTATAAATACATGTATTTCCAATAGCTGAAACAAATTTTCACTTTTGGGTACTGTGTTTGGTTCCACAGTTCTACTCCAGGTGGAGATTCCCTTATAAAACCATGTTTCTGTTAGTGAAGTATCAGGGCTAAAGTAGAATTGTCAGGGTTTTTTTTTTCTGGTATTACAGGAATAAAAAGAGTAGCATTTTTCACTTTTGATAAAGGTCATTATTTAAGTGCATTAATTGGCCATTTCCACTCTATTTATTATTCACAGCTTGACAAGTTTAGAAAAACTTTTCAGGATCTGTAACAGTAGCAGCTTCTGAGGTTTGCTAATTTATAGTGCCCAATGCTTTCATTATTTATTTTCAAGCATGTTTAAAACGCCTCAAGTGGGATAATTCATGCTGCCCAAAATTAATGTGAAAATGTTACAAGACTGAAGATAGCCAGAAGCAAGCTATTCGACAAGGCCTGCAGATCTTGTGTGGGTGTGCAGACTTCAGTACTTCCAAATACTGCTTGGTGCTGCTGCCTTATTAATAAAATTGTGTTAAGGGAATCTGTATTCAGGGTTTATTTCCCGCTCCTAAAGAAATGCTGGTTAGTGGTTATTTCATGAGGTTTTGTACTTCCTTCAAATAAACAAAAGGCAATTGTAGTCATATTTCCATACATCGTGATGCAGAAATGCATGAAAATGTTTGTTGTAGTACATTGATTGGTAGAGGTAAAAACCAAGTTCTCTCAAAACCCAAGCCTTTTATCTGAAACAGAAACTATATTATAAGGAATATATTCAGATATATGCTGAGAAGAATGCCTGTGGTGAGCTATGGTAAGGACAAAAAGGATTTGAATATTACAAAGTGATTAGACTAAGCCAATATGCTGTCATATACAACCACAAGGAATATCAAAGATTGTATCGGGGCTGGGTCAGCAACTAATACTGGAAAGATTGTTGTCAAAACCTGATGGTGGTTCTGTGCTAGCAAATGTGTTTTAAAGCCACTGGGCAGAGACTCCTCTGTAGAACACAAGGGTGGTTTTTTTTTTTCCAAAGCAAAAGGGAGTGTATCTTGCCCTCTCTCGTACAGAGGAGAAAAGATTTCTCTTGTTATGCAATGACAATAAAAAAGACAATTAATGAGGGAAAATGTAGTCTTAGGCAGGGTTTATTATTTGTTTTTTTTGTGTGTGTTTTTTGCTTGATTCCCCCCCCCGCAAATGAATTCCTGTCTTTTGTTCTCCTTTCTCGTTGTATAGAGGGACTGTGGAAGGCTTTGCCTTTTCCCCAAGGTGTATTTCTGGGAAGCAGTACTCATTTCCCGTATATACAGCGGTATTCTATCATCTTTTTTACCTTTTTTGTTTTCCTAATTGCACACCTATTCAGTTTTAAAGAGTGCTTAATGAATTTTAGCTTGGAAATTACCCTGAGCAGTATTCCTTTCTTTTATGAATCCACCTTCCTTTTTTCTTTATGATGTTGTTTATCCTCCTGCAAAATCCGATTTTCTTAAGGAAAAAGTTTATTTCAAATTCCAGGTGCACTGAAAGCTGACATTGACACTTTCCAGCTCCATTATCTTTGTTGGAATAGTTTCTGTCCTCATTGGTGGCACTGACAGCATTTTTAAATTTACTTCTAGAAGTTGAACTATCATTAATGTGGCCTCTCAAAACCAGCTAAGACCTCCCTTATTTTCTGTTTCTGGTGCTGCTATAATGTACTTTAATGCAAATGTTTTGGGGTTTCTGGTGCAGGCCAGAGTAAGGGACCTGAATGGAAACAGAATAATGAGTCGCTGTTGGTTCAGCTCTGCTGAACATGGAGCTGCTCTGTGTTCACTGATCTCAGCCTTGTCTACAAAGCGTCTGTCCTAGTCATGAATGATGCATTTATGTTACTCTTAAGCAAATATGGACAAAGACGGTAGATGTGTTCCCCTACTTTGATATCAACCAAAATAATTTTGTATGGTTTTGTATAACTAGGTATGGATGGCCTGAATCATTTTGCCATGACATTTATAGTTTGTTAACAGGTAACTATGCAAAGTATTTCAAATTTGCCAATTCATGAATCTCAAAAGGCTAATGGGGACAAAACAAAATGTGAGGACTTAGACCAAGAGGGCAAGAAGAATGAATGATCATAACACAGAAGATATACCTGTGCACTGACTCTTGTTATTCATAGCGGTTAGATGTTCATACGGAGCATTCAGTGGTTGATGTATATAAACTTATGTTTTCTTGCTTATTGTGTTGCTATAGTCAAGTAGTTCTTTTACTATTTCAATTCTGAATTAAGTATATGTATATATAAATCTAATAAGCATCGTATTTAGACAGTAGGAGAAAAATGACAATGTAGCTTTAGAAAGAGTCAGTAATTTTCTCTGTTTCATTACATTTAAGTCACAGAGGTGTGGTTTTTTTTCCTGTGACTATTGAAAAACAGAAGCAAAAAAATACACTGTAGTTGTGCCTGGACAGATAATGAAGTGTTGCACTGAATTTGAATATTGGCTTACGTTGACTTGTTAGGAGTGCATTAAACACTGTGATCTTGAATTGTAGCCCAGATTTTACTGGCACTTAATGAGGTTGATGGATTCTGGAGAAAACTCCGTTATCGGCCTTTAAAAAATGCAAGTAGTAATAGTTGGAATGCAGGTGAAAATTATTTTCTAACTAGACCTTAAACACTGTAGTTCATCAGGAGATGCCCATATCTTAAGATATATTAGGAATTTATTTGTCTCTGAGATTTGTGTTCAAAATTCTTTTCTCTTGCAACAGTGAAGACATTCCAAAGAATGTAATACAAGCCCAATACTATGCAATACAGACTGTAATTTATCTGTTATCTAGCCTTGCATTGAGTTAAACTGGATGTCATTTGAAAATAGAATTCTTCTTTAAGATCTCAACAAACAACTAAAGCAATAATGACCCCCTAATCTCCCTAATACTGACAAACTCAGTTACACAATGGTTCAAAGTATTTATGCATGAAACAAAACACAATAGACATTTCAAACTTAATTGAGATGATTTAGAAGATTATTTTTTAAAGTGGACCACTTCTTATGGAAAATCCAGTGTGGATTTACAGCACATTATCATACGTAAATATGTTAATTTCAGGAGGTTCATATAATTTCTTCTCACAGGGTAAGAACTTGCTGACATAAAATGATGTATCTGATATGGGCATCTCCATATTTTTATTGGAAAACAAGAATTTTTAAACTGATAGAATTATGGTAGATGCTGAAGCTCATAAACTATAAATTTGCTTCTTACTTTAGGACTATAGAATATATACCCTGCTATCTGGGAACAGGTCCTTGTCTTAAATTCATCAAGCATTCAGGTGTCAAGTCAGGCAACAGGAAATAAATTTCACTTGAATTGCATATATTGTCAGCTCAGACATCCTTTTCAAAACCCAAAGTCCAGTCAGAATACAGATGTATCAATGCTGTGTCCCATTCTCACAAACCAGTGTTCAAGAGACTTGCTTTTGTCCCTATGTAAACACTTAAAATTCTGTCCAATGTGCATGTCTTGAAAACTCCTAAATTACCATAAAATTGAATTTCACCTTTTGCTTACCTGTAGTCAGTTGATTCACATAGGTTTCAAAAAGCAGGTAATCCATTTTCAGGGCTCTGAGAATGCTTCTAATGCATTGATTGTCAGTAAACCTGATCCATTTGCAGTATTTGCATAAGTATGTCTCCATTGCTATAATATTCTAAATTATTTTAAAATAATGATCACTTAAACTTCCTCTTAATGTGGTTCCAATGGAATGAGGATACAAAATTCTCTACAGAAATAAGATCTTCCTTTTTCTCTCTGCCTTAAACCTGTTTCTCAGAGGTTTTTTGAAATCTGTCTAGTATGTTTGTGAGGACACAGGCATTCAGTATTACTCTGTTTTCTGGAGAGCAGTCAGTGCAGATTTTTATCTTTTGATTGTTTCAAATAAGTTTTTCTCTCTCTTTCTTTGGGGGAATAAGGTGATCTGCTATTTATTCAAACCAGTTTCATAAAAGTTTTCTGTTTAATATCATCCTAGTATTCCTCAAACACTTCTGTTTCTCTTAAAGCAATTATTCTCCACCATGGATATCCTATCTTTCAAATACTGCATTTGGAACTACTGCATACCTTCTTTATACTTGTTTGGATTACATGTGTCCAAACTTGCTCTAATTCTTTTGTCCTTGAATATTGTCTGTATTGGTTCTTTACACTCCCTCTGATGACTTTAATTTCTGGTATTGAAGCAGAGCGCAAGCCAAAAACTTACTCAGTAAAACTCGACAAACAAGTTAAAGAGATTATGACTTTTGATGGATATCTTTGACATTGTAATTTGGTGATGCAGTCACTATATTTTTGTCTCGCCTCTCTTCCAAATCAGCCAGCCTGAATATTCTGAACTGCCTAAGGACTCATTTTATTCTACAAATGTTTATGCAAATGTGTTCTGTACAAGTTAACATATTACATAAACTGAGTTTTATTCTCAAGCTTAACATTTCATTTTATCAGTCTGTCATTAAAAATAGCCAGTTGCAAATTAGCAGTGCTAGCTGACTCTCTTTAATCAATTTCCTTAGCAATTGGGGGGTTCAGAATTAGTTTCAGAAGCATTTAATAATGCCAGTGTTACATTTATATGGCATCTCAGGACAATGGAGTTAATCATGACACAGAATCTAAACTGCAGATTGACAGAAATAAATCAGATGAGGGAGAAGAATTCCCACCAATATTATTTCACAAATGGTGGTATCTAATTGCCTTCCGTGTGTTCACCAGGACTGCTCTGAATCTTGTTTCTGAATGATTGATTGCTCAGCTGAGCTGTTAAACTGAATTTGCAGTTTATCTAAGGCTGTTGTGAAGTGACTAAAGCCTTGAAAATGAGTTGAATGGTATCATACATTACTGTTGGCTTCTGTGTTGGTTAATGCTGCACATCTAGCCCTTTAACATTATCACAGACATTATAATCTTCTATTACTGCAGGGGAATGGCCTGCTATCAGTAATGTGTTCAGTCCTTGAAAGATTCAATATCAAAAGCCATTTACTTCTGTGGGATTGCAGGTTTGTTCTATGGATTCGTATTGCCTTACAAAGGCATACAGAAGCTGTTTAGCTGCTATGTTCAGCTGGAGCACCTTGAGTAGCTGCTACTGTACCTATTCGTAGCATTTAGGTTTGACATTCTAAATGCTGCTGGTCCTATATGTAATCTGTGTATGCTTATATAGAGTGACATACTGTATCATTTGTTTTTAACTCTCTGCCTCTAGAGCAGTCTTGCCATTATCCAGAGGTCTCCAAGGGCAAGCAGTAAACTGCTGTACAAGGAGTACAAGGCAGTCTTCAGTTGTATATATACTCACAAAAGAAAGTACTGGACAGTACAATGGAACCTCAGAGACAAACTAGAGTGATGGGGAAGATTGAAAAGTTTAAGGTTTGGTTCAGAGTGTGCCACTATTCAAACACTGGAGAAGGGACAAAATTTATCTGATGTTTCATGATTGTTCAAGCTGACTGAGAAATTAACCATACAATATGGTATCTTGCTTTTCAGTCTGGGATTAGTTTGACGAGAAGTAATGCTGTATTTCAAATGGCTTGGTTTATGCATGTTCCAAGTATGAATGTTTTGAGTGAAATATCAGCTAAACACATCCCAAATCAAAGATCTGAGCTGACATATGCAATATATTTTAGTTCAGCTGGTAGGAGTAATAAAGAATACTTGTCACCATGTCTTATAAAGAGAGGAAAAATATAGAAGTTTTAATGTATGTGTATAATATGCAAATATATATATTTATGAAGAGAAGGTGTAGTTTTACAGTAGGAGTCAAATGTTGTCTAGTCTTATGAATTTGCTGTGTCCAACATTTATCTGTTTCTTATGGCTGTTTCCGGTGCCTGCTATAGGCTATTCTGACATCTCCTACTATAGATAAAGTATTATTCAATGTTGTTTAGGGTCACTTTCACAGAAGAGCGGCACAATCATGTAGTGTGGACTATATGCACTGGCAGCTTGCCCAGCAACAAAATGTTAATTGGGAAGCAGAAACGCAAGTGGGGAATACTGTGGGCACTTACTCATTCTGCATATCAAATGGGAGGTTTGATTTCAAGAAGGTTTCCTTTTCCTTTGACTGTTTCAGAAGTCTGCTTACTTTAGTTTGATGCCATCTTGTTAAAATATTTTCTGCATGATTCTACATTAAAATTTAAATGACTTTTCTTCCCATAGTCATTGCTTATGGGCATAATTTAAAGCAGCTGATTAATTTCACCATCTTTTGTACATAAATCAATAATGGACACTAGCAAGATTAATGTTTGTAAAAGAAAAGATGATATAACAGTAATAAATCTTTTGTGGGAGCCATGTCTCCTTCGGTTACCAGTACAGAAATGACCAAGTTAAATCTAGTGCATAATAAAGATTGCCTGTTGGTCATGGGGCACAACCCAGCAATGGTGGGAAGGCAGGTGAGTTCTTTTTGCTGATGTTGGGTGGCCCTAGTTCTGTGACAGAACTCCGGATGTTCTTTCCTTGGTGTTGTGTTCAGGACATGGTCTTGAAGAACTCACACAGGAATTTTAAAAGCTCTGTGGAACTAAAATAAGTTCCATTTTTCCATTGGCCTTTTTATTCCCCAAGCCACATAAAATCGAATTAAACAAAAAAAGAGAAAAAGGAAAAGCCTCTCTGAAGTAACATTTTGAGAAACGTGTCCCTCTCCTATTCCTTTATCATAATTGACAGGCCGTAGAAACCCATCTCCCAAATGTTTCATGAAGAATGTTTTGCCAGGATGGCTACACAGAAACCAGGTCCCAGCTGACATGTGAATAATGTCCACCCTGAACAATTTGGAGCTGTAGTGAAAGTGTTGTCTGGTAACAGATGGGTGAGTCGATGCCACAGCAGCTGAGGGAGCCGCAAGAAATGCCATGTGGCTGGATTTTAGTTATTTATTTATTTTCCCAAAGCTTCTCTTTTCCTTCCTTGCCACAGAAACCTATTCCCCCAGCTTTCAAAGTGAGAAGGAAATTTTATTGTCTCCTTAATCTCAAAGTCCTTTTCTACCAGTAGTACCTAGAGAGCAAGGGGACAAGATCTATGCTGAGACACAGCAAAGCAGTTTTCCTTCACTCAAGAGGTTTTACTTGTGAAGTAAAACATCCATCATAAAGGTCATTTTTACTCCAGCGGTTCTGTCTCCCTCCTAAACAGGTAACAATGTCAGCTAAACCCAGCTGCACAGAGCAATTCAGATCCTCCTTGCAAGGTCCTACACTTGTATTGCTCTTTCAGGGGTCACAGAGAAGGTTGATCTTTGGCCATATATTTCCATATGGAACATAGTGCAGAGTCTGTGGACTATGAAGCTTGATTTCGCCTTTGCAACACCCCTACAGGCTTTCTTTAGGTGTTACCCTGACAAGCACTTAGAGTACAAAAAAAAACCCAACCCCCCAAAAAAAGAAGTAAAAAATAAAGATACTCATGAGATTATTGTCTCTGGAGTGGTGACTCCCCATAGCATATCACAAATTCTCAACTATTCTTAGTAAAATTAACACCAAGGGGAGATGGTTTTATTCCAAACTGAAACACCAGAAAAAGCCTTAGAAAGCTGCATTTCAGAATTTTGATTCTTCCTGAGCTGGTACATGCAAGTGGGATAAAGGCAACATGACAATTTATGAGCTAGAAGGTGAACTCTTCCATGCTCCTTCTTTACAGCAGCCTGCCACGGGGAACTGGGGAAGTGGGCTTCTGGCAAGACAAGATGTTCAGCAAGACCAGTGTTGGATAGTTCAGGCTAATTCCTGAGGGAAGTTTCTCATACATCAGCAACTCCAGGATTGCTGTGAGGTTGCTCAAAATTTGTCATACATAAAATCTCTATTGCGTTTCTTTAGCAGCTTTTGAGGGTGAGGGTAGGGTGTGATGTTTCCCTAATCCTAGGGTCATTCTCCATTTACTCCAAGGAGCCGTTATATGACACTGAGATTGAGTGCTGAACTCAGATAGTGCTTATGGATGTAGGTGGGTAGGTGGGGGCAATACCAGGGTGGTGTGGAAACTGTTGAGTTTTAAGTGCTTCCTTTGAGTCAGGGTTTCCTGAGCCTGGCATCTGCTTCTCTTGAGAGACCTCTCAGAAGTGAGCATACCGAAAGAGACCCATGTACCTCCTTGGGTATTTTCATTTCTTTTCATTTACAGTAAATAGATCTGTTGACAACAGGTGGATTATTTATTTCTGTGCTCAGACATGACTGAACTGAAGTGCATTGCTGGATGGAGACAAATGCAAACTGTAGATTGCCAGTTATATACTGCCAATACTTTTCTTGGGGCGAGAACAAAGTTTTCATTTCTAAACTCAGCCTGCCAGCAAATGTGAGATTAACTATTTGAAGTTTCCATTGAATTTAGCGATAAGATTAAGCTGGTTCAAATGAATTATCTAATGTCAATTAAATCACATTAATGCTGTTTTAAGGAAGAGCTTTTAAGCTTTTTGCAAATGGAATTTGGTTGAATTTGTGTGGCATTAGAAATCATTGTACATTTTTATCCATGTTCTTTTTTTTTTCCCCTTTTGTTACAGAACAAAAATCCTACTGAAATAATTAGTAAATATCCATCACCTGAAAGTCTGTGAACCTCTGGTGCCATTAGAAACACTCTCTTAACAGGACTGAAATGTCAGTACATAATTCCTTTTCCACTGATTCACAAAATCAGCGCTGCCTTTGTTTCATTCTCTGTGTGCTGCGGTGTTGAAAGCAGCAGATCCTCACACTTCCAACCTGAAAACTATAACGTTTTAATATGAAGCATTAAGCAATTGTAACCTTAATTATTGGGAATCTCAAGCTTCATAATGTTAGTCTTGAAATATAAATGAAAGAGAAGCATTAATATTTATTTATTGGTATTATTTATAAAGTGCAACACAGATTTATGTGTCCAGGGATTTCTTCCCATTTTTAATATATGCTTTTAAAACAGGACAAAATTAATAATTAAAACATTCCTCTGGTGTCTAGATTACACCCGATGATATAAAGATGCACATTATAGCAGCTCATGAGAGAATACAGTTTGAGAAAGTTTTCAACATAAATTTATCTGATAAGGTCAAAGAAATGCTGCTGACAGTAGAATAAGGAAGATAAAATATTTTGCTGCTTCCAGGCATCTCCATGTTAATTCAGGTAAAGAATAAAAGGAACAACTCAAAATATATAAGGAAAAAAATCAAAGGAAAACCAAAAGAAAACGTTTTTGTATTGTTTATATGTTTATAATGCTCTGCGTTAACAGAGTGTTATAGCACATGTAGGTGATTTGTCTTATGAGCTGAGACTGAATTAAGCAGTAGATTTAGTTAAGTCTGGGTGGAGTAATTGCATCCTTTGCAACCTGAAGTCATAATTAGGGTAAAGGTTTAAGTCCTGAGAGTCAATCTTATGATTTATATTCACTTTTATATTTGCATTCAGTTTTATTCACTGTGGACAGATCTTAATACTGTGTGTTTTTCCTTAGCATCCTCAGTAAAAACAGAATTTGGAAACAACCGTTGTGCTTTTTGATGTTGTATAAATGCTGATCAGAAATAATCGTTGCTTGCCTGTTGTGAATTGTATATGAACAGGTTTGAAAACCATAAAGATTATATAGATACATGGATAGGTAAAATAATTTACATGGCAGATCTGAATATTCACTCAGTTATTCCTAGTTTCTGGACTACTGTACATGCTTCGTAGCTTAAATGCTCTTATTCTAGAAATATAATTTGATGTTTTGGGGAACATTCTGCAGACCACTAACTGCATTCTCATTGATGTTAATGGCATTGGTTAGCTCAGTATGGAGCTCTGCTACTGCTTATATGTTTCAGGGCAGAATGAGGATTTCCTCTCTTAATCTTTACAAAGGACGTAACATCAGATTAACCTCAGTCTGTTCATCTGAAAACACCCTGCATACACAGACTTTTTGTTTTTCTTTAAGCAAATTAGTTCTGTCTTGCAGTCTCGTTTCTTGCTCAGCATACCTGTGGCTCTAGGACCCCCCAATGTGCCTTTTCTCCAGACAGATTATGAAATTATTTTGGGAGAGAATGGTCTTTTATAAACAGTATCAGATGCTGGGGAGTCACGGGAAAGGAGCAGAGCACAGGAAAGCAAGGATAGCAGGGAGCACAGAACTACAGCAACTATGGGACAAACAGGAGGGGGCAATTAAAAGAGAAGGCAACACAAAACAAATTCCCCCAGAATAGAAAAACAACAGATAGACATAAGACCTTACTATTGTTTCTCTGATGGTTAATTGTGTTTTGGTCAATGAGGCTTAAGAAAAGTATGGGGTAATACTTTTTAATATGACACAAAAAAAAAAAAAAAAACCCAAACATAAAATGTCAATGGGTATTTGTTGTTTTGTACAAAATATTTTCTGGTGTTGGTGGATAGTTTTACTTTTTTATTTTCTTTTTTTTTTAAGATTCAAGTTTGCTAAAAGAATCTGTACAGAAATGTAATCACCATTTTAGTTGCGTTATTCTGTCTTGTTCAGGTAACAGTGAAATAAGGACAGTCTGTGAGAAGAGAAAGGTGGTCAGTTTAGTACTTTTGTTGCTGTTAAGAAAAGCTTTTGGTCCTCTAATAGTATTTCCAATGTCTGTTTTATTTACATGTAGGATTTAACACTGTTTCTTTGACACGTTAGGGATTCCCATCCAGATCCCTCTAAACAAACCCCAAATCATTTCTCCTCTCTGCTAGAAGGATGTAGTAGCTGGGGTAACTCCAAAGGCCTTGTGGGTGCTCTACAACTTGCTCTTCAGTGAACTGTCAAATGCTTTTATGAATGCATTTGTAACTAGCAGCAGCTGCTTGGTTTAAATTTATTTTGCAAATCATACAGAACTAGTTTAAGGAAAAAAAGACAGGAGAGAGAGAGGGAAATCCAAGGGGAGTATTGTCTAGGTCCCCATTGGCAATAATGATAAAAGTTAATGGGAAGAAACAGGAAATTTCACTCAGAGATGAGCTGTCTTGTGAACATATCACTGCCCTATTTCTGATCGTTCCCATGCTGTATCAACTCCTTACTTTTGGCTTTTTTCTTACTGTTGAAAAGACAGTGCCAGGAGTTAGTCAATTATAACTTCCTTTTCTTTTTACCATAGTGCTTTCATTTTAAAATGAGAAATTTCTTCAGATCTTTCTTAGGTTTCTCATATTACCTGTGTTAGAGATCCTTGCCCAGTAGCACTGCTGGGTTGTTTACCTGAGCAAGGTTTTCCTCCCTCTCAAACACTGGATATTTTGTATTGCTTTCGTGTCTATATGAATAGTTGTTTATATTATTCTTGTCAAAGCTGCCTCCCCTCCCTGATCAGATGGACCTCAGATGATAGATAATAAATCAGAACATTGTTTTGCCTTTTAAAAGTGGAGGGAAATGTGAGAAAATAGTAATTTCAAAAGGTATTGTACAAAAGTCTTTTTTCTTATTTTTTTTAAGGGTGTTTACAGGGGCATGTAACTCTCACCTGTTATGAAAAATTATTTAAAAGACTATAGAAAACTAATTACAACTTCTGTTAACAATACAAGGTGTTCTCATTTTGCCTTTATAATTATTTGATATAATGTATAAATGAGGGATTTTATATCTTCCCTTCCTTCACTCTTTGTAGCCACTGTGATGACAGGTCTTGGTTCCTGAGAAATAAACTTCTCCTGTTCCTCTCTTGGCATGTTTTTCAGCAAATGCAGCCTTTCTGGAGGCATGAGTCGTAGGCTGTAAGGATACTTTTCTTCAAGTTTTTCCTACCACAGAGATTGCTTTTCTTATTGTTACAATACATTAGATATTTTTCACTTTCAAAATCTATTCATATTTCATTATTTTTGTCTGCATTTCCTCCTGGTTTGTATATACTTTATGCATATTTCAGGGTGGTTTTCATATGATATGTGAAAACACCTCTACTTATTTCCTGCGCCTAACTGCAGTATGGCATATTGATTATTGTTTTGGGTGCTTTCAGTCCCTGTTACAGGGACTTATGTACAGGCAAGCTGAAGTTAATTTTATAAGTAAGATTTATGAAAGAGCATATCTGTTGGATTACTGTAATGGATTGTTAAGAGATTGGACATTTTTTTTTCTTTTACTAGGAGTGATTAAATTCAATCCTGTGCCTGACATTTTATGTTCACTGCAAGTTGTGGAGTCATTGACTGAAGCCTGCTCTGTGTATTGTTACACAGGACTCAGTCTGGAAGGTCACAATTGTTCCTTTCAGTCTCAAATATGTCAGTGTCTTCTTCAGCCAAAACTGTAACTCTTATTAAAAACTTTGCTTTTTTAAACTTAAAATTCTACAATAAAAAAGTGGTCTCAAAAAATTAAACCATGACGGAAGTGTAGGATTTAGTCTTCAATATTCAAGTAGTATTTTGTATATCTAAGAGCTACTTCAGGCTGAGTTTAATCCTCTAGCAATCCCTGTGCCAAGGACTGAAGAATGTGGAAGGATCCCAAGGGATAATCTAGGACTCAGGTGACTTGCACTTAACAGGTTTATGTACTGAGAAATAGTTATTGTGAGGTATGCTACAAAATAAATACAAAACTGATTATTTACTTTCACTAGATTCTCTGGTATGTATTTGGAGTAAGTTACTTTGTACTGCTCACTGGTGAAGCCCATGTGGCTGGATTATCAAGGATTCACTCATTTAAAATGTGTTCCCAGAGAGGAGTTAATGGTCTTGAGCTTCTCTGATGTCAGTACTGCTCAGATTGACCTTCTAAGGGGCAGAGAGGAGAAAACTTGTTGCTACCTGGAGTAGATGCCACTACTCTCCACCTTCTTCATTCACATAAAACCTCACTGTACAGAAAATAATAATTTTAATGCAGATTAAATACTCTACGTACATCCCTAGCCCTGTTTAGCAGATAGGTGTGCAAGCAATATCACAAAGATGAGTGCAGTTTTTATTCATTCTACACCACAGGGTCATACATGCCAAATCCTCTCAGTTCTTTTCAGGAAACAGAGGGCAGAATCTCCTGCCTAGATGTCACTGGAAAAAGACACGTGCTGTTTTGCCCTTGACGTTAAAAAATTCAGCAAGCTTTAGGCGAACTTTTGGGACTCTCAATGTAAAGTACATGCAGAAAATTAACTAGTTGAGATTTTGGTTTTGGTTTGTTGGTTGGTTGGTCTTTATAACCAAGAGCGGGGAGATCAGGTGTTCTTTCCTGTAGGAGACTATAGGAGCAGCTTGCAGAGATTGTTGAGAAACTAGTAATAGCTCAAGGTCTATTAGGTAATAGAAGATTGAATGATACCATTTTCATTTTGGATTACAGTAATTTATGTAGTGTCAGACCCAACAGCATAGGCTGTTGAATCTACTGTCTCAGGTATTTATCACTTTTTATTTAAGATATAGTCTTTGAAGTTGAATCATGAAGTCTTTGTTCTCAATGACTCAGATTGTATGCTAGGACTCCAACTGTTTGCCAATGTTTTTAAATTTCTGATTGACACATTTGTATCTTCATTTAGGTTTATTTTTCTGTCAATAATTTTTCTTCAGTTTGATTAAATATGCTTAATTGTGTTCATTAAAATGAGGAATTTTCTAGATGGTTTTCACCATGATGAAAATAATGGATTAATATCTTTAAAGTCTCTAGATTATTTTTTTCCCTCAGTTCTTGTGTAGAAAAAATTACTTGTCGCGTTCAATTCTAGACAGGTAGAAAAAAATCCTAAATAGTTTACTTTGTTGCTCTTTACTTATTATAGGTCATGTATTGACCAAATATTGTTTGGTTTGGGTTTTTTTGTGGGACAAAATATCTTTCTGTTTAGAAAAATAATGAGCAAAAATTCAGTGTGGTGGTAGTCCTATGACTTTTCACATTGAGGTATGAATATTAAAAGTGCTAAGAATGTGCTCAGCAAAAATAGATGTCTGATATACAGAAACTGAAAACCACATGGGTGCATCACACTGTTACTGTATGCAGTACAGTTTCTTATTCAGCCCAACGTATCAGCTTTTTAAATCTGTCATCTCTAGTACTTGTTTTGCTTATCTTTTCACTTGATATCACAATATAAAGTTCTATTTGCTGAAATAGTTTTTATTTTAAAATAAGTGCATCACTAAAATAATAGTAACTTTCTTATTCATGCATGAAAAAGTAAACTCTGCAGTATCGAACTAAGAATGAAAAAAATGTCATCTGTGGTTTGTAATAGAAAATATGTTGAAATACAGGTTTGCTGCGTGTGTTTAGTTAACATTAGCAGGCAAAATTATATGGCACTTAATTCTTTGCTTGTAGTAATCAGCAGTCTTACTGAAAGTGTTTGCAGATCAATAGGGCACCAAGCCCACATGAAACTATGTCTACTGTGATGCAGTCATCACTGAAGTATGTCCTATCAAGTGTGGCCAAACTGCTTCAGACATCTGCCCCACTGGTGGACAAGCTGATACATTTTGCCTTCACTAAGAAAAATACCACCTTTAGTTTTGACATAAAGAGAATGGCAGTTGCAAAATCATGTAGAAATTTAAAACATTTTTTCTGCTTTACTCACAAGTTAACATTTCAAATAATATTAACAAACATTTAATAAACAAGTGTTATCATTAGCACATACCATTTTCTATTTTCATTATGCCTCCATTTAATAGAAGTCTCGAACATATTAGCTTGGTCCAACAGCATGATGGTAGCAAGTAAGCACATTAAAAAACTGTTAGTCAGCCTAGTATATTAAGTAATGATATCAGAAGGCAAGAGAGAGAGATCATGTGTGTTTGTCAACCTCTGACAATTTGAAATCAATAAGAATTTGATAACGTTGAACTATACTCCTGGGTAATTTTCTAGCTGATTTTTCCCCAGCCATATTGCTGTACCCATACTTTCTTTAACTTCTTGGCTGAAAAGAGACACACATCATAAGGGTATATTGGTACAATTAACAAAAAATAGCATACTGAATGGGATGAATGTAATTAGAAACAAATTAACTTGTTTATAGCTCACACTGTCCAAACCCAAATATATTTTACTGTCCGTCTGGCAAAGCTATATTCCTTAACGTTTCTCGGTGGAGCCTGCCTCATGTGAGGTATAAAATTAAGTGATGGCTTTTTTAAGCTAAGGAAGGTCAGTGGTACTATTAAGTAAATAGATGTCATTTATCAGCTTTTGTGATACAAAATGCACCAATGCTTTGGGAAATTTGGATGAAACAAATGGAATTTCAGAAAGAGCTCTATAGCTTCAGAGTTAAAATAGGTAGTAACACATATAAAGAACCATGTGCTGATTCATATGTTAAGATGTCTTTTTGATGGTTATGTTATGTACCTAGGTGTTTGCTCTTTTTTATTAGGGGCGTGTTTTGTCAGTGGAATCCTTTTTAAGTGCTTTACATGTCAGGAGTTCTTAATAATGCATGAGATTAAAAAAATACACCACATTGTGACTTTTTTAGAAGAAAGTGTCACACAAGACAGGATGTGCATGCTGTTATTTATGGTTATCTAACATTTACATAAAATGTTTCTAAAATATATGTTCAGTTTGAATGTATTCCTGACAGGGAAAGAGAAAATAATACCCCTTTAAGTTCAAAAATAGATTTTTTTTATTATTATTTTTAGAGTAACTGTTTGTAATCTTTTCAGTCTCTGTGCTTTTCTGCCACTCAGTTTAGTCATACACAGTGACCTCAGCTAAGTGCAGTAGCACTTTCGAAAGGACTTGCCTAGCGAGTGAGAACAGAAGGATCTGAGGATATAAGTTCCCCTGAAAAGGGAAAGATATCTTAACATTAGAAGTATTTTACAAGAAGCAGTCTTGCTCCTTCTGATTGTTCATAATTAAAAATTACTTGCTAATCTCACTCTGATGTTCAACTGAAGAGCGGGACACATTTCAAATCATGTGTTGCTGACTAGAATGGTAAAGTTTGATGATGAATCTATTTCATTCAAGGTAATATTAAAAATAAGGGAGCTGTGGAGGATTAGAGTTCATTCCTTAATTATGTTCCTTCTTGTAGTCGAAGCCTTGGATGAAAGCAGACTTGTTACAGTTTACGGAAAGTTCTGGCTTGCTCAGCAGTATCTGTGCCAATCTTGATGAAATGCTGAAGCCATCAGTCTTTGGTTTAGACTGAAGGGAGATGTAAGATTAAACTTCAGCATCTTGATTAACAAAATTAATTATGGAAATGAGAATGCAGTGAGCCCATTAAAGGAAACCTTTGCTCTCTATGGAAGTGAATGCACTCACTTTCTTTGTTGAAATAAAAAATGTCCCCATCTGTTTTGCTGATGTGAGGACAGCTGTAAAGTTCCCCAAATGGGGAGAGCAGTTACAGAGAATTCAAGTCATGGATCTGTAGGTTCGGTGCCCAGCCTCACTGGTAATTCTGTGAACTTCTGCAAATCAGCCATTGGAAAATAGATTTTGATTTTACAGCTTGTAAGATTGTAAGGTCACAGACCTACTTGAGAATTATGGCAATGGTATAGAGCACAGTCTATTTATAAAGAACAGCTCTGTAAATCATGATTTTAGTTTCTTTTTTAATGTGCTCATTTGTTTGGAGTCGCTAGTTGTCACACACGTTCTGCTAGTAGATGTAATGGAATTAGTTTTCTTCTTTCTTCATCAGCTGGCAGGAGGACACTAGGGTTTGTTAACACTTGAGAAGCACTACCTAGTATTCTGTCATTAAACAAAAGCTTCCGGAGACAAGGAAAAGAAACAAAACAGTTACCTCTGGCACATACCCAGTAGTTCTCAACAATCAGCCACGTCAAAATTAATCAGTCATAGTGTGAAGATAGTCATAAAACATACACATTATTGTTCTTGTTCAGTGATAACACTGGTTTTGCTAGACAGGTGTCCTTCTCAAAGCTTTGATCAGGTATTTCATTGGTCTAGAAAAGGATTTTTTCTGCCGAGGTCTTGTGATGAAACTGGGATAAAAATATAACTGAAAACTAGTTCTTGATTTGCTATGGAAACTTTTGCTAATCTTTTAAATGTTATGTTACCATGCAATTGAATAAACCTGTATTCGTTGTATTAAGTATTTCACATAGTGAGGTACTTAATTTTAGTATCAGTTACTACAGAAATGCAAAAATAATGTTTGTTTGAAAATTTACAGCACAAACACGTCTGTCAGGAGAACTGGCACTTCTAAATATCCTGGTTTGCTCATAGCAGTTTTAAAAATTATCTCTGGGTTCAGTTCAGGTTTATATTATTCATGTGCTTTTTTGTCTTTAGCATACATTTGTGGACATGATACAGACTGTATTTTAGGAAAGGACCATGTTCATACCTACGTATATAAAATAGAGGAGTCATTGCTCATCCTTTTTATCATGTGGGAACTTGTTACTTGTATACTTCCCAAATTGTGTTGACCATTTACTTGTAAAACAACCTTTTTTCAGTGCTTACTGATATCTAGTATCCATTTATGTAAAGCATATATAGTTACCAGAGAAACATTCAATAACAATTGAAGGTCGTAGTACCACAGTGTTTTCCCATTACCGCATGGATCAAAATGAAGAGATGACTATTAACTAGGGCATCTTCCTGTATTTTCTAATGAAACAATGGCACTTTGTCTAAGTAGTTGAAAGTTTATTGCAACAGGGAATTTTTTCTCATCATCTTTTTTGATTCAAAAATAAGGCTTTCTGGCACATCAGATATCCTTTTTCTCACTATATGCTTTTATTTTTTTTTTTTTTTTTACTCTCAGTTGTATTTTGATTAAAGTACTAAATAGGCTATATTTACACGAAAAGATAACAAATTTGTTTTCTATATGTTATAGGAAAGCAAGAGACGAACAATTGTAATGTCTGAAAAATCAGGGTAAAACTTTCTTTTTTTTACTAGGGTTTTACTGCAACAACATTTGTTACTGCATATATTTTTCCCTTTCTTCTTCTAACACGTAAATTAATAGAAACTCTGGCCACCTTTGAAAAATTACTTTTTTCATCTATGTTTTCCTTGTTATTTGAGACACATGCTAATACCATCTGTTAATGAGTATGGCGATAAACTGCATCTTCTGCTCTTTCTATCATGATCTGCTTTAAAGATGCTTTTGAGAACTCATTCCTTGATAAATATTACCAGTCACAGACCAATTTATTATGAAATTTTGATCAAGGTATTTAAGAAGAAAGAAAAATGTCTTGAATAAGGTAGATCCTATTTAAAATGTATTATTATATACTCTGTATAAAACTTATATTTAGAAGAATTCTTTACAGCAAAAATGTGACTATTTAACATGTACTCTGAATGAGGTCATTTCACCCTACAGAAATTACCCTTATGATCAGAATTATGGGCAAGATAATGTTTGTGTTGTCTGGTAGGTCAGGACTCATATATGACTTGCTTGTTAGGTATGTTGCTGGCACAGGGACATGTTGGCACAGTTAATTTTCTGTTTGCAGCTAGCACAGAATAATTGGATGCAGATTTTTACAGAGCTAGCCAAACTCACCTTGGTTACCACATGCTGATTAAAACTATTTCCATGCAGGTGAATATTGTGTAAAGTGAACATGGCAAGGAAAGTACACGTTATCTTTTGTAATCAAGCATACCTATGCACAAACTTCAGACATGTTTACCCAAAAGCTCATCCAACCTAAGTCCAAGCAGATGTTGGCCTGCATCTTGAATTTGTCTTATTCATCATGAAAACAGTCCTGCAGTAAGTGCTGTTACCTCTCTCTCCACTCATTCGCAGTCTCAGAATGGCTGAGGTTGGAAGGGATATCTGGAGATCATCTTGGTCCAATCCCTGCTCAAGATCCCCAAATCTGCAAGGCACATGTTAAGCTCATGTGGATTTAGAGCTTGTAACCCACTCCATAGAATCTGTGTTCTTGATGAAAACAATGTATAATAAGGAACTCATTGTTTCTTGAAAGGCACTTGACACACTCTGAGATCAAGCTCTTAACTACTGCGGTATTCAACTTTTTTTTTTAAGTAGTTACTTTGAAAAGAACTATTTCAGAACAAATATGTCAAGCAAATAGGGTTCTTACTGAAGCCGCAGTTTGATGTTTCAGTCATTCATTGTCACTGTTGAATGTCAAATGATGCAAAGGCCTTTCTTTTATTGTTCTTTATAAATAAGTTACAGTAACACATTTAAGTTAGTGCAGCCATGAAGTAATGCAAGTGAATTTCTATTCAATGCTCTGGGACTAGCAGAATTTATAATTGTAAAATATGTTTCAGTTAATATTCAGTAAAATATGTTTCAAGTTCTGAGAAGTGCTCAGAACTTGGGCAGTTCTTGAGAGTCTCTGCCCACTATTACAACAGTTGTTTAGAGAGAGGTCAGATCTCAGATGCTCTGATCTGGCACATGATCACTCAAGTCAATAAAGATACAGTAATGTATTGGTTAAGGATATAGTTCTCTAAAATGGTAATTTCTGTAGCAATGAAACAAACAGCATTGAATTTCTACTGCACGATCTGATGAGAAAATAACTTGCAAATAAAAACCAAAGTTGACTACTTGAGTGAATAAAAAGCCTCATTGTTGCCCAAGATTGCAGTAATTGCATTCTTCTTAGCAAAATCTTCTATAAATCAGCAGCAATACAAATGATTCTGAAACATCTTTTCTCTTTTTATTTAATTTTAAATCACTGTACTAAATTGGTGACTAACAGACTTTTTTTTTAATTAAAAAAAAAAAAAGATTCTTGGAGATTTCACCTCCTCTTTGGGGATGAAATTGTTTCCTTGACAGTTGGCAAAGGCAAGAGATTCACAACTCTCAGCAACTATTTTCCTGCTGGAAAAATCTAAGTGAAATGATTAGAACATCTGGCAAAGCTCTTAAATAAAACAGTACTTTGAAACAGAACGGATTCAGTGTATCCTAGGACATTGCATCAGTGACATTAGAACAATTAATATTCAAGACATGCTTAATTATAATTATACTTCACAGATGTTCTACAGGAAAAAGTGGAACGCTGTTTTCAGGTTGAGCTCTCATGCAGGCAGACTAATGCAGTGGCACTTCTTTTTCTTCCTATAAAAAATATTAATGACTGTTACAACTATGCTTGAGAATATTAACAATAGCAAGTACATAGCATTTGAAATTATGTAAACAGTAAATACAGTATTTTATCAGCTGCTTTATCAACTGCATTGGACTGAAAAATTTTTCACATGGTGGCATGTTTCTGGTATTTCTGTTCAGGTTTGTCCAATGTAAGGATAGTGGTAAACAAACCAAGGAACTCTATGGCTGAGGGAGGTGTTCTGCCACATTTAGAATCATAGAATCATAGAATAGTTAGGGTTGGAAAGGACCTTAAGGTCATCAAGTTCCAACTCCCCCTGCCATGGGCAGGGACACCTCCCACTAAACCATATCACCCAAGGCCTCGTCCAACCTAGCAAAAGTCTGTGTATTGTTTTTTACAATCCTCTGTACTATTCACTTGTTACCAACTAAAATTGAGGCAGTCTGATGAGTGCTGCTGCTCCAGTGGGTAAGTGGCTCCCCAGTAATGTAGTCAGTGAAAAAAAATGAGGTATTAACATGCTATTAAAAATTAACAATACTTGGTGGTGTCTAGAAGGTAAACCAAGGCTGAAAAAGAAACCCTGGGGACATTTCCTAGCCTTCAACATTTGAATTAGCAACTTTAGCAACACTTTTAACAGAAAAAAATAAATAATATGGTATGTATTAAGTGGTTATGAGCTAGGTATAATTTAGCTCAGGTTGCAGGATGTATGTTAATTCAGATAGCAGTGAGAAGTTATGACAATTTACTGTTAAAAACAAGTAGATCAAAACATGGGTAGTTATCTATATTATCAAAGACTGCTCAGGGCATAAGGTATAAAAATATTCCCTTAGCTCCTCATTGTCCTGAATAGGGTATGTGTGTGTGTGTTTGTTTAGAGGCAAGCAGCAGAAGGCGCATACAAAGAGCAAAAAACAAGTGTGGAGCACAACCTGAGCCACCAGAGACCACAGCATTAGGAAAAAAGCCTAATGCAAAGGTATGATAAGAACCTTGCTGAATAGACCATGTTGCTCTAAGCAAAGAAATTCTTGGTTTCATATCTCCTCAAGAAGTTACATTTTATGAAATAACAAAATTCTCAAATAACAGAATACTGAGCAATAGCCATTATCAGTTCCTCCTTCTAAGAAAAAGTCAGAGTCAGGGTTTCTTTGTTAGCTGCTGAGGTCAAAAGTACAGCTACCACTCTAGATGGAAAAACAACTGCATGATTTCATGAAGTCACTGGGGAATACTCTAAGTGAATTGAAATGCAACCTTATCTGAAAAAAAAAGTGCTTTTACAAGAGATCTGCATTTGAGATTTGTTTAAGAAAAAAGTCATTTACTGTGACTCCATCAAGCTACCATCTTCCAGCCGTGAGCTGCAGTTAACACAATGCTAGCTCCATTTCATTCCTGTTCAACAACCTGTTAATTGTGAGCAAACGGTTATAATAATTCATAGTTTATTGGAAAAATTTGTGGGCATATCCATTTCAAATCAAATAGTGAAATATATTCCTGAGTGCCAAGAAAAGAGGATAAATTATTGAAAACTTCTGCTTCCAGACAACTTGAAAATACGTCCAGTACTACTAATTAAAATTACCCAACTGAGCATCTGAATTTAATTAATCAAATGAGGTTGTGATGGATGTGATGTTCATGTTTTGTTTTATATTTCATATCAAATGAAACTTCACATTTGTTTTCTCGACTGCTGAGAAAAATAAGTGTTTGATATATGTATTTAATTAGATACCTTGAAAAACACTTCAAATAAACAGGGTGGGTTTTTCCTAAAACTGAATTGTTCACTGCATACAGTGCCTTAAATAAATTTGGTGTAAAAAGCCAAAGATTTAAGAAGGAGGTGCTTCTGCAGATCCATTCATTTTTGCTTCAATCTAAAAGCTGCTTGCAATACATTTACTCTAAGTGGTAATTATTTTCATAGTTGGTGGTTTCTGCTGCATTTGGCTTGGTTTTGAAATAAAATAAAATTTACATCAGTGCTCAAACAATGATTTTTTACTAACTTTTGTCTTCATAATTTTTTGTACCTAAGCAAGCCCTAAGATTTATTGAACAGCTGTGTCTAATCCATCCCTGGTTGAACAGGGGAAAGCAAGTGAGAATGGAGAGAACTATTTCTTCCTTTTAACTTTTATTTCTCTTACCTAGCAGTTATTAAACTATTTTTATGTAGAAAATGCTGTATTACATTGTTTAGTTCTGCTGACTCTGGTTTATAGAAAGGCAGTTAAAAGCAGCAGGAGTTTCCACATTCACCTCTCCTTGTGCAGTCTTTTGGTTCTTCTCTTTGAATGAAACAGCATGAATTAAGGTTTTGTGGCTTTTGGTATGTTTTTCAGGTGTTTCTAGCGTCTTTCTCTAATGAATTTTTAGGTCAGAGAACAAAAAAATTGTCATTTTCAGAACTGCATGGTTTTGAGATGAACTGTTATTGGTATTGCAGTTTTCCACAAACTATTGCATGAGTTTCTCTCTTGTCAAGCAGATCTCTTCAGGTTACTGCTCACAATGTCTTGGGAATCAATTTTATATGTGAATCCTGAAAAAGGCCATTATGAGGAGTGGGTATACGAGGCCGTGTCAGAGCTTCTATTTCACGTATTGCTGCCATCAAGTTGTGACATGTAAGACAATACTGTCTTAGACAGCCTAAGCCTGTGGTTGAGTACTTGGCAGGTGATTTTATATTGGAGTATCTTAAACTTGATCCAAGAGCTTATCTGGCCTGCTCTTAAGTGATAACAGGATCCAAAGTTAGTGAGTTTTTCTGTGCTCCCAAACATTAGGGTGAATAGCTCATCCATAAGTGAAATCAGGGCAGAAACTTCCAAAACTGAATAGATTTTCAGATGTGCTTTTTAATGCTTATTTCAGTAGTATTTCAATAAAAACTTATTTGCAGAACAAGGAAATAAGACCCCAGACATGCCAAAATTCACAAATGGATTCCTTGTTAGCCATGGATGCTTGTTGACAACTTGTAAAATACAGTAGAGACAGGGTACTATTTATACTGAAGTTTTCTCTGAACATAAAAGTAGTATTATATGAGTTCACAATAAAAGGGGAAATAAGCTCTGTATTGTGTTCTGTTGTGAGGTAATTGCAACTAGAGACATTTTAGCTCAAGGTTTCCATTATGCTTATTAGAAGTCATTTTATTACTTTACAAGGTTGTATCCCGTGTCTTTGAGATTCTGTTGCATAGCATTCTACACCTCCTCTTATTGGAGTATATGACAGGGACAGTAATTAGCACTAAACACCAAGGCAATTTATTTTCATAAAATTAATAATAATGAAGATAATTTCATTTTTAAAAGCAGCTCTGTGAAAAGTCATCTCAGATCACTGCATGGAGATCTTGATTATACAGTGAAAAGGAGCTATTCACAGGAGGGAGTATTAGCATAGCCACATTCCACTAAAAACACTCTTACTCTTGCCAAGTTTCTGTGCATAAAATCATACGCATGCTGTGTTGATGTTATTAGCTTCCATCGTTCAAGCTGCTTCAGTCCCCTCTGTAAAAATGTATACTAAAGAATCTTTATATGCTAGGGAATATGATCCGTAAACGCTTTAAAGTGTGATACATTTGAAAGACTACAAAACAAAGTGTGTCAAAATCCAAAAAAGATGACTGGGTGAATGACTCTTTGAATTATTTCTGTTTCCTAACTGTGAAAATTGAATTGACTGATGGTAGAAAGAAATACTTAACTGGTTTTATTATATTAGCTTTTATTTCAGTTGCTTGTCCTTAAATTCTGTGGTTCCGTAATCAAAATCTTGAAGTTTAAGCAGCTTGAGACATTACAGAATCAGTGTATAAATGTAAGCCCTATTTGAAAAATATTGCTTGTTTTCTTTCAAGACAAAGTTGTATGTGGCTCATAATGCCATTGCAACATGTAAGAATGAATTACTGTACTAAATTGGTGACTGACAGACCTTTTAGTTCATGAATTTGTGGTGCCTGAATGCTTTCTTGAAAAGAACATACTGGTTCAGACATATTTTGTGACTCTACTTAAAAGCCTGCTCTCTGAATCAATCCTCTCATAAGGAAGTAGGGAAGAAGCTTAAGGCTTCTCCATTTAATATTCCTGTGCAGCTAAACTCTACCCCAATCCTTACAATCCTCTGGCCATTCACATGTTAAAAGATCAAATCTTGGATTTTTTTAAATGTAAAAGAGGGAACTACATAGGGATAAACAGCTACTTACTGGAACCCAAACTGTTGGTTTTGAGACTTGATTTTCTGAATACAGTTACTTTCTGGCATGTGCTAAGTCTCTTCTCAGAGTCCTCGCTCAGTTCTCAGCCAGCTGAGCCAGAGTTTTTACTGCACTGTGGTATTTCAAACTGCATCACTTTACTTCATCCTCCTTCTGTTTCACTTTCCTAAGTCGGGAAACCCATAATTGGAGGAGATGCTGAGGGTCAAGGGACAGGATGGCAAGATTAAGTTACTGGGAATTTTTAGGTTTGCCTTTTGTTTAAGCATAGGGGAAGCTATTCACATAAAACACAGCCAAAGGAGACCAAGACTGCAAAATCAAACCCCAAGTCTAGAATTGTTAAAACTGAGGAAGTCTTTTTTTTTCCTTTTAAAGGAATTGTGATATAGTCTTCAACAAGAGACTTACCATCTTCAACTGTTGTTGGGAAAGAGTATCTGAGAGTGAAACAACCCAATGAATGTGCAAGTGTTTATACACATTAAAAAAAATGCTTTGATTGTCACAAAGGCTGCAGAATTGTTAATGCATGATGTAGTGGGAAATACTGAGTAGGAGAGGTTAGATTTCAGAACACAGTGTCCTGACCGAGGCTGCTCAGATTAAATTTTATCCAATTCAGAGGTTTGGGAATAATGTTTAAAAACACTGAAACAAATATTAATGCTGGTTTCCTCTATTTTTTTTGGCTTACAATTTAAGAATTTAACACTGACTTCCAGTTTGAAGTAAATTAAATCAGTGATTTTAATGTTCCCTGTGCTGTAAATGTAAGTACTTTGGAAAACGGTTCCTCTTTTAGGTTGGGTATCCTAATTTAAAGGAAACTTAATTCTTTCTCTGTCTTTTCTTCATCTAGAAAATGAAGATAACAGTATTGCCTCATGAGGCAGTGTCTGTTTGTTGTTTGGCTGCTGTAGTCAGAGGATTTAAAGTGCTGATCAAGAAATGAATTATTTCATATTCCAGAAGTTAGTTACACAGAGTGCAATGAATGCACACAGTGTGAATATCATCAATGGGATTGACATATTGATGAAAATGATAGGTCAGCTTGAAAGATTGCTGTCGGTCCTGAGCTTTTAATTAATAAATGTACAAGTTCTAGCACAGGATAGTTCCAAAATCCAGAATAGTTATTTTACAGGCTTTTTTATTCTTTTAATAATTTTTGAAATCCGTAATCTTTACAAAGATTACTGAAAGACTGGACAGGAGAGTAATCATTAAAAAATCCTCAAGTGTTTGAAATAGTTTCAGTATGATAAAATGAACTTGTTTGTTATTAAATGTGTAAACTCAGTAATTAGATATCAACTCACAGAAAATGTTTCTATATGGCTTATTTTAAACTATTAATTTTAAGAAATATATTTGTTATTTTGGATTTTTGACAAGAAAACATACTGAGTTTGGTAGAGTCTTTAGCAAGAAACTGCGTTTTAAGGAATAACATACTATAAATGTGTTCTGATTTTTTTCCCCCAGATACATTTGGACAAAGTTTTCACCAGGTTGTTCATGTTATGCTGAATCTGGATGAACCCAATAATGAGAATTAAACTAGCCCTCAAGATATGGAACAAGAGTGAGTCAAACAAAACAAGCAGAATAAAATGGGATTTTTCAATGTGCAAAAAATTACTCAGGTAAAGCTCTGCTGTAACATAGTTTCCTGTCAAATACAAATCAAACAAAAGTTCTTGCTGTTGGTTTGTTTAATACAGCTGCTCACAATGATTACAGAATTACAAAAGGAAAACCATGCTGGAGAATCAAAAGGCTAGAGCAATTCTCTGTACATGAGCTCCCTCCAGCATTGCAGTGTCATGGAGCATTTGCTATCAGAAATGGAAAGAAACTGTGGAATATTGTTACTCTTAACTCTTCTTTATTTCCTCTGCAGTATTGCCAGATGTCATTGGATCATTGTCTAGCACTTAGTGATAAGAGGAAGCCTAGAGCGACTCCGGACTATCACATACGCAGGTGGGATATAACGCCCTGCTACTGATGACAGTAGGTTGTGGGAAGATTGAAGCTGCAAGCAAAAAAAAATTACAAAGTCTATTCAGCTAAATATGTTGGCAGAGGACTGTTTAGCTCCCATTGCTCACATTTTATTCATGCACCCAGAAAAAGTTAATGGTCAGGATATGTAGCTGCACATTTGACGTTTCACATGTTTATTATAAATTTAATGTGACTAAACTTTGTTATAGTCTACTTGAGAATGCCCTCAGTATATGTGATTCATTTTGATTTACTTGGTACAAAAGTTTTCCCTAATATAAAACCCCATTCTTCATTGTCCCAGATTCTCATTTATACAAATTTCTTGTATCATGAATTTTGTACAGATTCCTGACAAGGTCCCCTATGTCACTAAGCTTGTTAAGGTCTGTGCTGCTCCATGTGGTACATCTAAAATCAATTTCAGTCACATTTGACCACTGTGCAGATGGAACATTATTCATGCATTAGACTTTCTAAGTGGGGTAGAGCAGAACCTTACATTTATTCGTTACAATTGTATCTGCATTTTTGTATTATATATGGTTCAGTTACCTTCTGAAGAAGACCAGAAGATGCCTCTGGAGGCAACACAGCGTGCATCAGAACTGATTTATACTGTAACATCTGTCAACTTTTCCCTAGGACCTAGTTGTGCCAGGATATACATGTCATTTTTTCTAATGACTTATCAAAAGGTAGAGCCTGACTGTGGAAGGAAGTGTACCATGAGTCTGATACTACTTTCTGCCATTTTTCCAAGGAATTGTGTTCAATGGGCATTTACGAGCTCGAGGATTTGTAACTTGCACTTTAATGTGCATTTTACCCATATGGTTAACTTTTCTCCTTAATGAATTTCTGAAAATAAGGCATAGAAATGCTGTTGTAGAATGTGTAAGTGTACCTGCAATGAACCACAAAAATTTTCAGGACTTCATTTTCCTTTCCTATGAAGTTAGCTGAAATTTCAAAAATATCCTCAAACTGACATCCATCTCGCTTCTTCTCCTACCCTAGCAAACAGGAAAGCAGGCATAAGAAGGCTTAGAATAGCCAGTGTATTTTATAACACTGATTAGCACAATGACTTGAAAATAGTTCTCTTGCAGCTCATGTGAATATTTTGCCTACTTGTATATTGTATCTCTCTGTCATTTTTTATAACTACTACTTAGTATGCTAGTTGAGTGACAGTTAGATACTCAGAGGAGTTACCAAAATTATGAACGATGTAGAACCTTCAATTCCTCATTTCAGTTTTATATCCATTATCCATTTATTCTATGGTTATTTTCTTTTCTTACTCTTAATTTAACCAGAATTTCATCCTGACCTGAAAACCCTTTTGTAGCAAACTCCAAATAATATAGCACCCTTTACTATAAAATGTTCACATTAATCAAAGGCAGGAAGCTGAAAAACAGATCAGATCCATAACCATTCCTTTACTAAGAAAGTGCATCTTCACCGTATTAAAAACATAAACACTGATTTCTTCATGAAAAGAAATTTTGTATTTGTATTAAAATAATTAATATTTGCATTATTGCATATCCTTTTTAGGAAAAACAGTCTTTAATATCCTGTGGGGTTCATTGGCATAGATAGGTTCTTGAACCACTTCAGGTCAGTCAGTTTTTGTTGTATGTGAGCATGATGTGAAACAGTGTTTTGCCACTGGAGGTCTGATTGTTTTCTGTGCTTGGGGAAATCACTAGCTACACTATATCAGTTATGAAATACGTGTGTAAATGAGCAGGAATTTTCCTTTTCCTTCCAAGAGAGGTTGAAATTATAATTTAGCATACACTAGAGCTCTCTTAGCCTGTCCTGAACAGTCCTATTTGTAAGTAAAGTTACAAACCATAATATAGCACTTTATTATGATTTCTATTTGGAATTCAAATTACTTTGGTTAATATTAGTTAGACCAAATAAAAAATTTCTAAGATTACATGCATTACATGGATAAATACAAAAGTAAAAAGTAAAATTCAAGTATAACTTCAGTTATATATACTATATTGTAGATAACTTCAGTTGGTTTTGCACATTTTAATTCTGCACCAAGTTTTGTCTTTTTGTGATAGTTGGCTTTACTGCTTTTATATTGACTTGGTTTAACAGACCGCCTTATATGTTAGAGTGATTTAGGATGTTACATACTTTTTTATTTTTCTGTTTATCTTTCTCTTGTAAGTGAAAATACACTGTGCAATTTGTAAGACATATATTTGTGAGTTAACTACACAAATCTGTATTTTAAAGTTTGAACATAATGTTGAAGTATAATGTAGTTATGTGTTTATAACAGCATGTGAAGTGAAACTGCTGTTCACCTCAGCTATACTGGCTGTTCAGGGGACAGATCATCTTATTGCTTCCTGGCAGTTGACCATATTCTAAATAATCGACTATTCATCAGTTTGTGAGAAGAAGTCTGATATGTATGAAATTATCTTAATTAGTGAAGTTATCTAGAATGTGAGGCCTGGCTCCAATCTCTTGGAAAACAGACCAAATCTAAAAGAAGAAACTGAAAGCTCCCCTTGCAATAGAGAGCATCCAGGACTTGGCACAGTCACCTGAAACATGGCAGGGTGAGTGATGGGAACTTGGATAAGCATTTTTCTTAGGAATTCTCAGTTTGCTCTGTGCAATTCAATATGGTGTGGTGCTTGAAAGCCACCATGGTATCAGTTATTCAACAGCACTGCAAGGAGGTTTATCACTTTTTATACGTTCCCATAGTCACTGTGATGGTTTCCAAAAACACATATGTAAGAAAACTTGGAGCAGACTTGGTCAGATCAACCAAGCTTCTTTCCATCCATTCTTTAATGCTTATTCATTTTGGAAAATAGCAACATAGGGACACGATGAGATCTCTTATATAATTGCCTTGGTTTCACACAATTAAAACCTATGTATTACAAGCAGAAAGGAAGACTTAAATCTTGTTCTTTCTGATGTCTTCCATCTACAGTTTTACAAACAACTGACCTATGCAATCTAGTAGTAGCTCGTTTGGTGGAAACTAGTTTGCAGGTTTCGGAACATTGGGAGCTAGTATGCAGAGAGCCATACTTTGCTCAAAGAGGGGGAAGTTCGTCCATTAATGTTTTTCTAGCTATGTGTGGGTTTTGTTGTGTTTGGGGGTGTTAATCTGTTTACTATCTTCATTTCTACAAGCATTCAGTTCTTGTCCCTTCTTTTGTGTTGCAGTGCACAAAAAAATAACATTTAAGAAAAATCAACATTTTGATTTTCTCTCTTGATATGTCCACAATAGGAATGAATAATGGTGACACATTGTCCTCAGAAGATCAATAGGATCAGAATACTGCATGAAACTATCAGAAAACACTGACTTACCATTAACTTTCTGTTCCAGCTGTATTGTATTGAAATCTTTGGACCCAAGCTTCGAGTATAAGTCTTATTGTTATGGTCAAGGAAAAGGATTTTTGTCTGTAAACATTCCAAAAAACTTATATGTGGCTGCCAAGTCAAGTATTCTGTCTGGCATTTGTGAGTTAATGAAAGAACTGCTGTAGCTTTGTAGCTGGATTTCAAAATACAGATTCTGGAAAAGTGTATTGCAGATGTAATGTTACCCAAGCCTCTCTTAATGAGAATTTACATAAAGAATGACCCAGTGGAATTGCAGCACTGTATAGTGCTGCTGTTTAGGAGAATGGAATCATGTCTCAAGCCTAGAGCAACTTAAAAGTGAGGATTTGAAGCTTTTGGTCTCAGGGGGCAAAGTAAGTGCTTTTCAGTTTCTCAAGCCATTCACTGTTGACTGAAGTAGCCTTCTATAGATAGCTGCTAATAGAAAGACTAAAATTATTCAAATATGCCTAATAGTCTGAAACAATATAATGTGTTTTATTTTCACTGTGCTTTTTCTTCAGTGAAGAAATAATCATAAGGTGCATTTTTACAGGACAATTATACATATAAAACAGAATGTGAAAAGCAACATCTTACACCTGAAACATTCAGGGTTCCTAGGTCATGGCTAACTCAAGTACTAGGTAGGCCTGTTAGCACTCACCTCCTGAGAACTTCCTGTCCCTGATGTTAGTCATATTTAACCTGCCATCTCTGTGGTCATATGTGTAAACAGACTGAAATATACACTAGAGTGAGAGAATGTTCTCCCAGCTATCCAAGCTGCCCAGATGAAGATATGTGTTACCATGGAGTCCCTCTATAGTCATTAAGGATTGATGCACACATCTGGAGAATGGTAGTGATTTTAGAGGAATCATATTCTGTAAGTAGTGCATGTTTTTGTTGGCAGTGCACGAAATCAACGGTTTCTTTTAAATCCACAGTTATATGCTTGAAGTTTGATGCTTAACTTTAGGTTTAATATTATTTCCAATACTGTTCCTACTTACTGTCAGCATATGGAACAATTGTTGCATTAATTGTATTAGGAGAAAATATAAAAATGAAGGGTAGTAGAAGATGTAAAACAGTATCTCAGAGTTGCTCGACATGTAAGTTTCCATCTGTGTGTTTATATAATGTAAAACACGAAATAGAAATTTATGTGTACCAGAAATAAGCAAAAAGGAATATCATTGACAAACTCATCTGGGAGACACAGAGAGAGAGTGAGAGATGGATATACACACACCAGACTACCCAATGCGGAATTACTTGCTCAGTTAGCAGATTTCAGTGGTGCTAATTGCACTGGTCCTGCAGTACATCACCATCGTTCTTGCTGAGAAATTTCTCCCCAGGCACAGTGAGGGTCAATGTAAGATATTGAGACATTTAATTTATACTTTCGTAGGTTACTTTTATTTTTGTCTGGAAGTATAATCAGAATTTAAGTTAGTTTTTCTAATGCCATGAACTGTTTAGAGATAGATTTATGAAAATTGCAAGCTTTTTAAAATACAAGACTTGAGCGAAAGGGAGATTTGTTACCTCAGAAAGCTTTTCAAGTTGTAAGTAATTGACCACTATTCCTCTGAAATAGGCTTATGGGAAAATATACATCCTTCTCCTTATATAAATGAAAAAACTGAGATAGAAATGGAGTGATTTCCTCAGGGCCATAAGCTGCAATTGGAATCAAAATTATTACTGAGTAGTTTGTGATCCAGCTCAATACCTGGCTGTAACAATACTTACAGGGTCTCCCATGCCTGTCTGTCACTCCTAGAATTACTAGCTCTGGGAGCTATTTCTCTGTGAATGACGATCGTAGTTTACAGCTTCAACTTATTCAGAAACAAGTTTGGTGGATGAGTTCTCTTTCTTTAATCCGTCCGAAGTTTCACTTCTAAATATAATTTGTGATTGAATGATTTAGTTCAGATTGTTCCTAGTGAAAATGCCGCATCCGTAACTCATTTCATGAAATATTTCCATTTCTGGTAGGAAGTATCAGGTGTTTTGTACTTGGGAGAAAAAGTTCTTCATTGAATTACTGCTTCATGCAATTGCATGCTGTAATACCTTTTATTTAGATGACCTGCAAAGGTTGAAGGGAGGATCAGACTTTCATTACTTTCTGCTTCTGGTGAGGTTAAAAGTGATGCTTTTACCAAGGCTAAGGGAAAAAGTTTTGATTCACAGAAATCAGGGTTCTACACCAGACACCGTTCAATCTGTGTGAGTTCTGCTATCAGCTGGGATGTTAACAGGTTTTCCTGGGCTTCATTGGTTCCTGTGACCTGTCTAATCAACCCTTCACGGAGATGGTTAAGACATGCAGATAGTATCTGGCCCTCATGTCTTCCTCAAGGCTTTCACGCAGAGCCACTTGCAATGGTCAAGACAGAAGGACCTGTTGGCAGCGGGGCACCTGTTCTGGTGCTCAGGGCGCTGTCAGTCGGGTGCAGGCCGTGGGGCAGCGCAGGGCTCCTGCTGCACGACCACGGGGATGTTTCCTGCGCTGTCTGCCCTGAGGCCGGAGATCCGCTGCCCCGGTACCAGCCTGCGCCCGCGCCCGCCCCTCAGGTCAATGCGGTCCCTGGGGCTGGGGGTCACCAGAGACTTGCTGCCGCCTGGAACCTTCCAGAACAGCGCTCAGCGCACGTGCACCGAGCGAGCGAGTCTGTGCCTGCAAGAGGGCTCCAGGAGGGCCCGACCCAACAGAATGGCGACCGGCTGCACCCGTGTGAGGCAGCCGTGGCCTGGGCCTCGGCGGGGTCAGTGACTGACAGGAATAAAAGGGCTGCGACTGCAAGGACTGCAGCTCCCTGAGCGGGACGGCGTTGCTGGACCCGCAGAATGGTGATCCTGTTTCTCTGTTTAATCCTTTCTTTCCTGTCTCTTTTCCTCACACTGCTTTGGGAATTGAAGAAGAACTTGCCCAGAATTTAGTTCCTCCTGACACAGTTTTAAGGATGTTTACAATAAAATTAACTGGTTTTCAGCCTCCCAAGGGCCTGTGGTTTCTCTGCCCAGCCTTATAAAAGATCACCTCTCCCTGCACCCACTGTGCTAGATGGGGTACCACTAAAAAGAGGTCAGATAAACCGCTTTGGTAACTTAAGACCTAATTCAGTGTCTCTTTTCTTTGGGCCATGCAAGAATGGAACTGCTTTGGTGCCTTAATTGTTGCTATATTTGAGAATGTAGAACTTAAAAAAGAGTCTGAAGATCTCTTAGCACAGCTGAGCTGAGCTCACTAGAGCTTGCCTCTGGCAGGACGAGGTTTATAGCTGCTTCTCAGCATATTTGAAAGAAGATTATTGCTGCTGACGCGTTGCAAAAAGGTAACATTTGTGTGCATCAGTGACTAAATTGCCCTCTATTATACCACATCCCATAAAATGACAAACCTCATCAATAAAAAAATGTAATAAAGAAAGTACTTGGGGATTTGTCTAACTGTGGGGAACTAGAAGTACTTAATAATGTGGAATAGCTACATCCAGTGGCAGGTGGGAGGAGTTACTGCTTGTTATTGGAAAACTACTGATTGCAGATGACTTCTGGAAAGGTTTTCTTGTTTTCAAATATTCCAGGTAAAGAAAGGAGTTACAAATGAAGGCTAGTGGTTGCCAGATGACCCTACAGGCTAAGACAGTTGGAAGAGCAAGTATACTGAAGAGATTAATATGACTCTGAAGTACCATCTCTAGTTCACTGGCAGGTAAATTGTCTTGTTGATGAAAGATAATAGCTTTAATTAATATTTTTTTTTCAATTTCTATAAAAACAATGTTATTCTTTATCTTCAACTGTGACAAAATGTTACCTTTATTTCAACCTAAGGTAAGAAAGGTACATAGCAATGTGTGTTCCCCTGACCCATGACTTCTCTGTTGTCTTCCTTCTAGCAAGTACAAGGACAGGTACAGTTTTGTTTTTAAGTGACATACCAAGAGTATGCACCAATATTTCTTTTTAAAAGTGTAAATCATATTACAGAATGCCGAAAATGAAAAATACTAATATTAGATTCTGGTCATCTGTTTCATTTAAAGAGCATCTATAGGTCTTAAATCTTAATCTTACAGATCATTAGACATACTCTTTTCATCACTGATAAGAGTAATCCTGTTTATTAAAGCTTCTATTCTTATGCCCGTAAAGGCAGTACTATGTTCATAGTAATATCAGGAATTAAAGCTTTCTTAATGCTACATTTTAGCTTGCCACAGTGAAGTATTTTCTAAACTGTAGAATCTGTTTCTCTGAACAAGACCAAGCACTTACACAATTTTGCTTTCATGGTGATGTGGTACCCACCTATGGAAAATAATAGGTGTTTGGAAATTTCTTTTCTCTTGCCTTGACATAAAATGATATGAAAAGTCATGAATTAAGGACAAAATAGAGTATTTAGATTATAGTTTCATTTTTTAACAGACTTCTTTACATTTAATGATTGACTATAAGGACATGAACTTCTTTTGAACATGCACCTAATGGGTTGAGAAGGTGTAGCCTTGGAGTGGCTAAGCTTCAAGGTACATGTTTTGTACCTTTCATCTCTGTTAAAGCAAATTTAATCTTTTACTCTTTCATTTTAGCCAAGGTTTGCCATCTATACCACAGCAGAAGTGTGATGTAAAGTAGAAAAGGCAACAAAAAGGGAAAATTTGGGGACTGAGCAAGACTGAAAAACAGAAAGAATCCTGCATGTATTTAATTTTAGCTCTGGAGGTGATCTATTCCTGTGCATTTTATATAAGCTGTTTGTAATATCCTGGCCTCAGTCAGTGAAGACTTAGAGGGAGCATTTAGAACAGAGGCCTGCTTCTTCAGACAAAGCTGAACTAATGCTTACTGTGTCCATCATTTTAGGATTATGTTCTCATCTTAATTTTGGCAGATGTTCTTTAAACCAAGCAGGATCATACTGCTGTTACTTCTAGCTTTTCTCCTCTGATGTGGGTTTTTCAAAGTTTAACAGCGAGTGAGTTACAAATTGACCTACACTTTCAATGAATTTCAAGAACTATTAATGTTACATTGTTATGGGGCAGGTATAAAAGCTACTTTTAGAATTAAGGTTTGCAGTATTCAATGCTTTTGAGTGTTGAGCATTTTTTAGGTGAATTCTGTTTATCTGATAAATGCCTTTGAATTTCAAAGGGAATTATATCTTCATCTAAGCTTGTCTGAAATAATGAAACTTTGTGAATGTTAGAATAGATAATTAATAGGAAAAGTCAGCAAGACATTCATTGCTTTCTTACTAGTTAAAAGGTTTGCTTTACCAGTTTCTATTTTACCAGACTTCTACAGATACTAAAAGTTGTTTGTTTTGTTTGTTTTTTTTTTCTGAAAAACACATTTTTTTGATTACACTAGTTTTTTGGTATGTTATCAAATCCTTTGCTACTTTCATGGTGATTATTAGCAGTAGGCTTTCTTTTGTATGTCAGATTAATAACTTTCAAATGTGTGACTTTTTAAGTAGCAGACAATGCTTTTCTGGCTGCCCCATGTTGCTTTGAATTAACTTTAAATCAAAGACCTGAGGAAGGCTACTCTTACATAAACTAAACACTGATGAAGCTAGCATTGATTAACTGTTAGGCTTTCATTGATTGCATGGTTACAGTTACACAGAAAGATTTCAGACTTTATTTGTGCAGTATTCCTAAATCATAAAAGAGCATTTTGTGTATTGTATGCATTATGGTGTGAATGTCAAATGTAAATCAGAGAGAAGAATTTTTTTCCCTTAAAGTGCCAAGAACTTTTATGTACATTGTTCTTGGTTTGCTAACATAAGGGTTTCTTAAACTATTCTCTTAAGTAAATAAATATGTAGGTTTAGATTTTCCAACATTATAATGGGAAGTGGCTGTTGCTGCTATTATTCCATTCTACAAATAACTGTAAATTCCACTGTAAATAACAGTGAATTAATAGCATTTTCCATCTGAGATTCTCAAAGCAGGTCATCAAACACTTAAAACTTCTGAAGAATAGAATGACCCACAGTGAGGTTTGGCCACAGGAGGAGATATTTTGCTGTGGAAATGGAAGAGCAGCCCACTTCCTGCACGTGCTGTAAGCTGCCCCAGTGCATATAGTACAGTTGGGTGTTGCTGTCCTGTGCCACCTGGAAGGCAAGCAGGAGATGCAAATATGTGCAGAAGAGTATGAGAAGATGTGTCCTATTTAGGTGAAGGTCTCTCCTCTATAGTCCCTCCTATGAGAAGCAGTCTTTCTGAATCTCTTCCTATCTGTAATGATTTATTTCATGTGTGCCAGCTTACCTTTTTGAACACCTTAGTGTTGCAGAACTGCAGTACTGCTCTGTTGGGAAGAGCAAGAGGTGACCTTTCATACCACTATTTTTGCAATTATCTAGTCAAGGTTAAGCTAAGGAGATTCCCCTACTGTTCATGCCTCCCATATCTAGGGTACAGCTGTCTTTATCTGCACTTTTGAGTGCTGGACATAATTTTTCTTGGCTATTTGATCCAGTTAATTATTTTGCAGGCTCCCAGCTATATCCTTGACTCTTCGTGAACTCATGTTCCAACTGAAGGCCAAGATTTTTCTTTCTAGGGGAGCAAAAAACGTTGTGTCACTAATACATGCAGGATGCATACTAACTACTAACATATGCCCATAAGGAATAAGGTTACTATCCCATCTTGGATTAGCAAAACTGAACTTACTTCATGCCATTTCATTTCATTTTCTTCTTCACTTTCATTTAAAAAAATTCTACTGGCTTTTGGGGAAGGAGATTATTCCTATCCTTTGTCTTGTGGGAGTAAGCAGAGCTCTCCAGTATGTCTGTTGCTTTGAATCAGATGTTATAGATAGACTACCTCATTAGTGCACTTTCCTAAGGGGACTCAAATATTTTAAGCTCTGTTCTGTTTTAAACACTGTTCTGTTCTGATCCTGTTCTGCTCTGACAAGTGAGCCTTAAAGCGAGCATAGCTGTGCTGACTGCTTGAATTCTAGCCCTTCACTTCTGCAGGATTCAATGCCATCTTCTTCAGTATTAGTTGTGTCAGACTTTTATGATGTAAACTGAACTACAAACTGCCCAGAGAATTGCAGCTGAGCCAGGCTCTAAGTGGTGTGATAGCAGCCTCCTTGAAAAATACAGGGTGCTATTTCCCCCTTCTCCAAATCCACGTTCTTTCCTTTTTTTGTCGTCTTATTCTTGTTCTGTTAATGGCTTGCCCTCCTTGAAGTTCCACCATTGAAGTTGTATGTACCACTAGCTACAAATACTGCAGTAACTTTTATAATATTTTATTTTTTGTTGGCATCTGCTTTGCCTCCTGCTTTTGCTTTTCAGAAGGTGGCCTGTTGTCCTGGGTTCAGCATTAGCTGTCATTTTTCTCCTTAGTAGCTGGTGCAGTGCTGTGGTTTTGACTGTGTTTTTTGTCCTGGCTGAACCCAGGACACCTGTTCTCAGAGTGCATTGACATAGAGCCCTCAGCTGAGCCCATACTTGTTCCTGAATGTCATAGAAAGGATAGTTTGGCAATCTGGATGTGTGGGATGCAGTTTGGATGTATTTCTGAAGTAATTTCAGAAAGAGTAGCTTTGACCAGTATTTGATCATGTTTCTGCTATTTGTGGGGATTATATTCCACTGTGGCTTGCTTTGGAGTATGTTGTTTTTCTGATCAGGCAGGGACATACAACTAGTTGTCAGAAAAGCAGTAGTCCTATTTAACAAATCAAAAATGCGTGTCATTAACAGTATTGTGGTATGGATGCCTGAGATCACATTGAGGTTATTTGGGTTTTTCAGACTGTTTTCAGGGGTGATATGGATAGGGGCATGCATTCAGGTAGACTGCTATGTGATGATAACCTGGATTCATAACTGGTAACAAAATGAGATGGTGCAGGTGGATTTATACTATACAATAGTGCAACATACAGGAGTGAGAAAACATGGCTTACAGTTTTTCTTCTAGGAAAAGAAAGAAAAACAGTGAAGTTAGAAGGCAACAAATTCAGGTGTTGGTTTATGGAAGCTAAATAAATAATGAGCAGCTCTCAGCTGCATGGATTTTATTGTTGAAAGAGCAGATTTAATATTATTGGGTTGACTTAAACCCTTTTATTTCATAATTTATGATAGAACTTAATAGCTAACACATATAAAGAAGAGATTGGCAGAGGATTATGACTTTTAAAAACACTTAACATATTTTGGCAAATAGTGTGGAGCAACTATCATTTCAAATAATGAAGATACTTAAATAAGGTAATAGATTATTCCTGTTATCATTTTAGTGCCTGTATTTTGCTTAGTGTAGTTGATACAAAATGACAATTTTATTATAATCTTCCTCACAAAATTTTAGTGCTGTAATTTGTAGCACAGTTATAAACTTGTGACTGGGATAGAAAACAGATTACAGTATTTTTTGCCTGGAAGAAACTTTTAAAATCAAATAGAAGTGAGCCTGTTTATATGCGTATAATTATGATTATTTTTTACAATCTTTTCTTTATAAGAACATATTCACTTTGGCAGATTGTTAATTCTGCTTTTAGGGTATGCAATCAAATTTAAAGAAAATGTTTTTTATTGAGGCTGTTATAATCTGAATCTGTTACTTGGGGGCCAGTGTCTCACTTCTTCTCAAAGTAGTTACACTCCACAGCTGAATTGTTAAATAGTACAAGAGATTTCTAAATAGATGAATAATTTTGTTATGAAGATACGTGTGGGAGAAAGCTTAAAATTGAGAGACTGTTCTTTGCCATATGCACTTATGGAAGAGAGACATTAATTATCTCTCATAAACTGTCTTTGATTTCTTGGATCTAGCAGCTTTAAAACAAAAGCCTGACATCAGTAAATACTGCAGTCGTTAATTTTTAGATTCACAAAATATGTGGGTGGGTAAAGGAAAAACTGGGCAAAAATATATGGAGAGACCTTTTTCTTAAATAACTGAATCCTTTGTTTCACTTAGTTCAAAGTATATTTATAGTACAGTTTGCAGCCTGTAACAAGTGTACTGTATGAGAGAGCATATGGAATTAAGGACTATTGTGTACTTCATATACATGAAGGAAAAGACTTGTGATTAGAAACAAAACCATCAATGTTGTATTCTAAATCCTCAATGCTAAACCAAATAACCTGTTATATGTAACAATGCTGAAGTACTTAACATATATATTCTTACAGCTCTCAATCTGCATAGAGTTCTGTAGCATTCTACAGCACTTTGTGAAGCCAGTTTCAGAGTGATGTCTATTAAAAATAAATGTTAATGTTTCAGGAAAGTGTAGATTTTTAAAGGTGATTCATGGTTTCTTTCTTTTAAATAATGAGAATTGTGTACTGCAGGACAAGTTCAGGAAGTATAAAAGCACTTTACAAAGAAAAGAGATTGAATATGGTGTAAAATATTAAAGCTTTATACTGACAGATCTGTTTTTATTTAAATTTTCATTGAATTTTTTCTTTGAAGTAACAACAAGAGACACATACTGTTGGCAGATAAACGATGCAGTGCTGAACAAGTGGCTACTTAACCCTAGAACTGTCAGACACCATTATTTTCAATGTCAAGGACCTGGAAACCTTTATGCAATATATTCTGTTCTTCAAATTAAAATGGTCAAATTTTTTGTTTTTTGTACATTTCTGTGCCATGGCTACATGTGATATCTAGACTAGCTCAGCAGGGAATGCTGAATTTGGCTCTAGACCTCCTTACAACATGAAGCCAAATTATGCTTCAGGTTATCTTGAAAGCTCCAGCAGCAGTGCCTGAAGCAATGTCGTTGTTCTTCTTTTGCTCCAAGTTTTAAAATATACTAATGTCTGAAGCAGACATTCTGTTGTCCTAATTTATAAATATAACAATGTAAGAATCTCTCAAGAGCGCAGTGCGTTATTCTATGAAGGCAAGAATTTGCAATATGCTGAATTCTACTTCTGAATTTTATGTTTACCTGTTAATTAATTTCAGGACATATTAGTATTTTAAATTAGGGAAGATCATTATTGTCCTGGGTTCAGCAGTAGCAGTCATTTTTCTCCTTCTTAGTAACTGGTGCAGTGCTGTACACCAGGACAGTTATGTATGTCTCTGTTGAACTTGCTATGACAAAAGGCTTGTGCATTGTTCTTATTTGAATAAAGCATGTAGGTTCCCAGATACCTGACAGCTGACCCCCAGAAAGACTGGATGGGCTAGTGCCTTTAAGTGACAATAGCGTATACCATCAAAACATGTTGCTTTCTTTTCTGCAGTGTGTAACCTTAAGCAGAAGAAACATATCTTTACCTTCATATTGTAAAAGGAATCTTTCATATATAACTTTTTTATAATTGAGATAAAACCAGGAATTGTTAGAGTCTTGCTGCTTTCAGGTATGAGGCAGGAAAATGTGAATTATGCATATATATCAGAGCTTTACTGTACTAGTTTTATAACAGGTAAATTCTACGCTGCCTTGCTTAAGGGTATGATCTACTTTACTTGACTCTAAGTGAATGGGAAAAGGTTTCCTTATGTTGCTTGAAACTTTGCAGGCTCACTCATCAGGATTTTGCTTGGAATAAAAATATTAGATGAGATCCCTGAATCTGATGCATTACAGTGAGTTTTAATTGGTTGGTAATTGAGAAGAGAGAGCACAGGAGAGGCCACATCCCCAGTGCCGTGTCCATATATTCTGTTCCCTGTGATACTATAGTTTCATCCATCAATGTCAATCAAACTTTATGAAAATGCAGGGGTTTGTTTTGGTTTGGGGCTGTGTTTTGTTAGGGGCTTTTTGTTTGTTTGTTTTGGGTTTTTTTGTTTATTTATTTGTTTTTTCTTTTCTTTTAAGGTGGAATATGTATGGCCACTTAAAAATTCATTTCAAAGAGTCTGCTGTGTTGGACTGCAGAGATAGAAGAGATGCCACCAATATTCCAATAGTATAGAAAAATACTTCAGTACTAGTATTCATAGAATCATAGAATGGTTTGGGCTGGAAAGGGCCTTAAGATCATCTAGTTCCAGCCCTCACACTAGACCGTATTGCCCAAGGCTCTGTACAGCTTGGCCTAAAACACTGCCAGAGATGGAGCATTTACCACTTCTTTGGGCAACCTGTGCCAGTTCCTCATCACCCTCACAGTAAAGAACTTCTTCTTTATGTCTAACTTGAACTTCCCCTGCTTAAGGTTTGAACCCATCACCCCTTGCTCTATCACTACAGTCCTTGATGAAGAGTCCCTCTCTGGCATCCTTGTAGGCCCCTTTCAGATACTGGAAGGCTGATGAGAGGTGTCCACGCAGCTTCTCTTCTCCAAGCTGAACAGCCCCAATTTTCAAGTATATATCATGGCAATATTAATGAGGATTACTCATATTAAAGTCATTTAGTGTATTCTTGGATGAAGGCTACAATTATTCATTGTAATGATTCTGTCCCTCATTTTCGTTTCACTTGCGGTAGGCAGGCCTTCCCCTAATGTTTTGAAGGAAGGGGTAAATTTGAGAACAAATAAAATGTCTTTGCCCTAATTTCTATAATATCTTCTAATTTATCCTTAAAATTATTTATCAAAATCTCTGCGTAAATTCTTGTCAGAACTTCTAATGTGTTCTCTCCATTTATTTACATTCTTCATTTACCTCCCTGTAAGAAAATTCATAACATCAATGAAATGATGAGAGTGAGTTTTAAGTTCTGCTAGGACCGAGGGAAATCTAGACAGAGCCATGGAAACTAGCATTGGAACCATCACTGTCAGCTTCATCACCTACTTTAATTTTACAAAGTACTAGTGGCTGAATTCCTTGATTGCAAACTCAATGGCCATCAGTGGATTACATTTAATCTGGAAACTATTTTGTAATGAAGTATGCTCAGTTAACAAGTGTGATGGGTTGGCACACAGCACCACCAGTGTATGTATGGTATGGAACTTGAGGGACAAAACAAGTTTTGAAGCTGGTGAAGAGAGCCTCCTGCATGAAGTAAACCCCTTCCCTTTTTCCCTTCCCATTCTCCATACCTGACTTGATGTTTTAAAATAACAAATTGGAAATGAATTGGGGGAAAAGGGGAGAAGTGATTACTTCAGCCATTTTACTACTTACTGAGGTGGGGATAGAGCTATCTGATTTGGTCTGTGAAGTGGTGAAATGCTCTTGCAAATACTGCAGAGGCAGAGTCGTGGTAGTTGTGTGTTGTGCCTGAACAGCAGGAAAGGAGAAAACAGGTGCTAAACAGCAATGATTAGCATATGTATACCAACTGATGAGGTGTTAAACATTATCTCATGCAGAGGTGTCAAAACCTTGGCCAAAGGATCTGTTATAACCTGTTACCTGAAACAAGACAGATGATACAAGCCACAAAGGGCTTCATATACCAAATGACCCGGTCAAAATCAGTACAACTCATTTATGTATTTTCAGGAGATTTGCAGTATGTGCGTTCAGAACCAATGCATTTCTCAGCATGGTTAATCATCACATAATCTCATGATGGTTTCAAAACGAATGAATGCCTCATTGTGTGCTAGTGCGGCGTGGCCTTGAAATCCCGTCTCATCTTTTCTTTTGTCACTTGTGTCATTTACTGTGTGATATTTTTTTCTTTAAGTATTACTTGCAGTGGAAGCTGGAAAGCAAGATTTAATGATCTTACTTTAAATTGTTGTCATGGTCTGCTGCTTTTCACACACTGAAATTATCAGGTTCTATTAGCGACTGTGCTCTTCTCTTTCATTTTTATGCCATATATTCTTTATGACCATTTAATGAATGCACTTAACAGTAATACATGTGAATATGATAGTCATGCATCTTTCATGAATTTTTCCTTTAACTTTTGCTCTCCATTTCATGCCCCAGGCATGGCTTGAACTTTTTTCCTTCCTGTTGTCAATATAACCTTCATTGACTCAATTTTCATTTTGTTGCCTTCATGATAACCGAGAGATTCAGTCCCCCGTAGAAAAGTTTGCTACTTTCAGCTATTAATATTTACTTGTATGTAATAACCAAGCTTTTTTTTTTTTGTAATTACAATAGGGCTAAAAAATCTATTATTAAAACAAGATACTGCTTTCATTTTTTTGCATCTCTTCCTTTATTATTTTGGTAGTTATATGAGAAGTGATACTATTAGAAATTGCCAATTGCCTGGAAGATGTCTCTGGGCCTTATGATGAGAGGTGTTCTCACAGTTAGACACTATCCTACACTGTATTAAACTGTCTCCCCAGCCCTCATCCGACAGTATACCCTTGGACAAATGCCATCCTCCATCAATTGCCTGTATTTTTACTATTGTTGTATAGTAAATGTGTGTAAAAAAACCATACTACTGAAATTAAGTTGCCACTCCCTCTTGAAAATAATCAAATGTCTATATTTGAGGATCAATCTATAAATCGTCTTATCCCATTTATCTTTCCTGACCTTGCTTATACCCAAGTAAAACCTCCAGGGATAGGTTCTGGTGCACCTGATATCTTCTTGTACCATGGTGTCTTTGTTGAGAGTTTGATTTCATAGTGTTTTGAAGGTGTGGCTGAAGTAGTACAACTTCATGTAGGCTGAAAGATGGAAGATTCCATGTGAACACTGTGGGATGCTAGCCAACATAACGTACTTTAGTTTATCTATTAATCAAATGCATTATCAAATGTATTATCAGTTTCACTCTAATATGATGCTAAACTATTACAGTTATGACTGTAGTATATGAGAGTATAATAAAGCTTAGAAATGGTATACACAGTTCTTTTCCACCCTTAATGGAAAGTACATATTCTTTAGGGTTTGTTGTGTATTGTAATCAACACATTCTAAAGAGACTGATTCTGGTGGGTGCTGAGCATGTTCATGTTTTGCTGATTTTCAGCACAATGACTGAGTCAATGAGATTTGCATTATTTTTCAGTGATTAATTATTCCTAGTTGGCAAGAGTTCAAGCAGATTTTAAGCATATGATTACCTTTTTCTATTTGGGTTATCTCAACTGTAACAAGAAAGCATTTAAGGGCTTATTCAGTTGTAGTTCTTGAGACCTTGCCAATCAGTTTTGAGAGTCACAGCTACTCACCTTAACCTGCACAGGAATTGCAAATTTTATTTGGCTTTACTCTGAGTTACAGCCTCAATATGGAGCTCATACCTTAGAACGAGTGTGTGTTTGGAGAGGAGGATATGAACCTGTATAAAAGACTGCATTTAATGCATGAACCATTCATTGACATGAGATTGCCTCTTTCCTGGCAGTCCTTCTCACCACAGAGAGTAACTGAAAGAATATTAGGTTACAGAACCTCTACTTTATCTGAATAAATTCTTATAAAAGTGTTTCAGAAGAAGACTTTCCTGCAGATTCACGATTACTTGCCAGCTTCCTATTAATTACGTTACATATAAAAATATGGTGAGGTGGGTGATTGGGCTGTACTGTGTCATACAGAGGCTACATGATTTAGCTATGTAATCTCATGTGAAAAAGAAAACTGAAAAGAGAGAAGTCATATGCTTTTCTACAATAACTTATTTCCTTTAATTTAAAATAAATGTGTTGCTTGTTGATTCTTCCAGTCTTTGCAGCACTGTAAGGGTTAGGATTTTTTAAAAGGAGACAATACTTTACTTTCACGCTATGTTTCTCTTTTTATCTAGATTGTTAGGAAATAAGGTGGATACAGATCAGAGTTAGTACATTTCCAACCTGGTGTTGAAACCTTCCTCGTGAGATGGGGCTGAGTCTTTGGAAAGGGAAAAAGGATGCACCAGATGGTATTCACTATTGTCCACCCAGAAAATAGCAGAAGCACTCATTGCCAGTAGGCCTTGAGACATGAAATAATAAATCTTCCTTGTTACAGTGTAATAACGCATTAAAATATTAAGTGAGGTCTCAGTTTTTTAGATAAGAGTTAGAGTATAGGTAAAAGAGTTGACATGTTAGTGTATGGAATCTTTACTAGTAGGTTGTCGCACAAACAGCAGCAAAGGGAAGCTTTGCGGCACCTTACGCAGGGTGTTGCAGAGGATTAAATAAAGGTAACTGGCCTGGGCTGTGCTATTGGTGTTTGGGATCCTTTTCTACATAGTGAGAAGGAGTCTGTAGTTGTGAAGCTCTTAATGCTACTCAAAAGGGGATCTATCAGTAAGAGCTTCTGTAGCACTATTACTATATCAGTGCAAGGTTTAATATCTAATTTTTCCAATAATAGGTCATTTTGTTCCCACACATGTTAACCACAAAGTTCATTTTCTCTTTCTTGATTGTGTTAAGAGATGCCAGGCAATCTCCCCAACAAATGTAACTGACTAATGCTTAAAATCTGGTGTGAGGGAGTTGAATTTTCATAGCTTAATTAGTGTTAGCAGGTTGCCAATTAATTAATGAAATTCTTTTGTGCTATCTCCAGCTGTATTTAATTAGACTGGGTTTAGAGGAGGAAAAGCTATTGTCTACATGTAGGGAGATTTGCTCAGAAATGGTGTTTTGCACCTTGTTTTAAAGGTTTTTTTTCTTTTCCTTTCAAATCCCTAATTCTTCACATTCTGCAAAAGACAGCAGTGTGTTCTGTCAGCAAATAAGTGGTTAGCAAGTTATTAGTTTTATGGTATGACATGGAAGCATTTTTGGATTATAGTGTTTTAGATAAACTGTTGAAGTTCACCAGGAAAAAAACCCAGTGTGAGTAATTAAAAATGTATTTGTTAAGTTCCAAGTTAGATGCTGGTATAATGCAACCCAATGATACAGGATTTTCAAAGAGGAATGTATTAAATTACAACAGGGAAGACCAGATCTTCATTTGTTTTGTTGATTTAAAAGACATTAAAATGTAAAATCTAAAACTAATGAGCCATGAGTTAAAATTCTGCGCAAACTTGAGACTTGTCAGAAACGTCTGAATATGAATGTTGGGTTTTTAGTGACAGAACTTGTATTTTACAATCAAGTGAACTTCTGTTATCTCTCCATAGTTCATAGTTGGATTTCCAGTTACTCCCAGCACCCCCATATTAAAAGTAGTGATTTATTTCAATTTTGTTTAAAAGAGAAAATATATTTTAAAACAAACAAGCAAACCAACCAAAAAACCCATAAGAAAATAAAACAAACTTTTATATCTTGGTAATAAAAGTAACAGCTGTAGGTGATCAGTCATCTTTCTTTTCCCAATTTCCTAACTCATTGACAAATACAAGCACCAATTATCTACATTTCTTTCTTTCATACTTAAGCATCTTGTGTTCTAAATCACCATAGATGGAAGGCCATTGAAAACAAATGTGGAAGATTTCAGTATGTCAATTGGGAAAAGATTTCAAATATTAGCAAAAGCCAGTCCACCACTGTATCAAAATGTAGTACTTGAGAGTCATTTTCAAGCACAAGACTATTTAATTCCATTTTTATTGAAAAGTGATGAAAATAGCTCTGAATAAAAACACAACTATATTTACAGGAAGTTAAATTTAAGGTGTAGCTTTAATTATTTGGTTTCCCAGACTGACTGTGCATCACACCCTTCTGAACTGAACTGGAATGGAGGTATTTATCCAGCTGACTGCCTCCAGAAGTAATCTGAGCTTTGTATTTGACAATCATACCATGAATAGTTTCAGACCAGGATTCAGAAATTACATGCTGATTGTCTGGACACAAGTCTGCCTGTGCCTAGTTTATATGTGCTTGGAGAGATAGCAGATTTCTGTTTTCATGAAAACAGAATGGCTTTAAATGGTTTTGCTAAATTGTTTAATTTGCATTTAGGAGAAAATGACATTTCATTGTAGAATGTGCCTTTCTACATGTATGTGTGTTAATCTCTTCAGGATTATGCTAAAACTTCATTGTTTAAAAAGTATGTGCAAGGGTGGGAGAGGCAATTTACTTTCTGTGCATTTTGTGATAATCTTGTCAGTGCATCACAGAGTTCCTCGGGCATCTCCATCCAGGTGTACTCAAATTGCAGTCATTGCAAATTATATACTTACCTTCCCTCTGTACCAGCATAATAGCTCCAGCTAACTAGAAAATTCACTCCAGTGATTTTTTAAATTAAACAATACAAGCATTTAAGATATTATTTATATCTCTTTAACAGAGAATAGCACTTGAAGGAACACCCTGCGTGACTGAATCCAGTTTCCTGCTAGTGCAGTCAGGCATAGGAAAGGGATTGTAAAGTAAATTGATCAAGCTACATCTCAAAAGCACTTAGGATCTTTATGTTGACTTTGCTGCTGCAGAATGCTGCTCCAGAACATTACAGCCCAAGGAACTTTAATTTAATTTCTGTTTATACGTATACCCATTGACCTTCATTTATCTTACCATATTCAACAGGATCATTCCAGTTTTTAGCTTATGATATCCCACATACCTGCTTCAGGCTTAGAAACTTAACTTTTAAGTCACATTAATATGCCAGTGAAGTTATTTCCTTCTGTGCTGGAAAGTGTGACAAAGCAATGTGCATGACTGAAAGTGATGGGCATGTTTTAATTTCTCCTATTGTAAACTAACACAATCACTGTCAGAGTTACCTCTCAAGGACGTTAATATGCATAGGCCTTAAAAGCAATGGTTTTTAATTAGGTAATAAAATCATTACTTCTGGACTTAGTTCCAGAGCCATATGTATGGTAAAGAAAGAAAACCTTTCAGTTAATGTTCTTATTTATACAACATTGGCAGCTCTTCATTTGCAAATTGTGTGGTGATCACAGGTAAGCTGATGCATCTGTGCTGACTACAACTGAATTGATCTTGCTTAGTCCAGCATTTAATTTGGCTTTCTGCTGCAAAGGTATATGAACCTTTGTAATGCGCTAATAATGTATCCACTAAATCTATTCCTTATAGTTCAGTGGGGAGGTAGTTGACTATTTTATTGTGGGAAAGACTTTAAAGTTAAAGGGGCAGTGACAGCTTTTAGACCTAACATTTAAGGGGACTTATTAAAATCCACCTCCTGACATTTATTTGTTTTGAGTTATAACTTTATATGAACTATAGATAAAGGATTTTTATTATCTATCTAGAACCACATATATATTGAAAAAAACAAGGGGTGACTAATCTAGGTATACATTTTGTTTCATCTTCAGATAGAGTTGAATCAGAAAAGCTGTATGGCTTTCTAGAAACCTTGTGTATTTCTGTAAGTTTTAGAGCAGGATCAATCAGTGCTGTCTGTGCCTGACTCTGCCTTTATTACAATGACTGTGAGGTTACATTTTCAATCTCAGTATAGATTATGATGGTTAGTTTATTATTATGTCATCGAGAGCTATTTAGATTCCTGTGTCTGGGAATCATCAAAAGTCCTTTGTGAACTGGAGGGGAGCCAAACTGGAGTTTTCAGGTTAAAACAAAACTTTTTTCTAAAATGAGGTAAGGGCAAAAATCTGCAAAGAACTGATGGTCATGTGGCATTGGAGACTGTCTTGGGTAAAGCAATCACTGAATGACAGAATTTCAATTCTTGGAGAAGTCAGGAAGAGGGTCATCAAAACCACTACCTTAGACTTCCAGACAGCTGACTTGGCCTGTTTAGAATGCTGGTAGAGAGAGTCCCTTGGGAAATAGTACTGAAGGACAGAGAGGTCCAGGAGGGCTGGACACTTTCCATGGAATCTGCAAGGCACAGGAACAGGCAGTCCCCATGTGCTGAAGATCAAACTGTTGGGGAAGGAGACCAGCCTGGCTGAACACATAGATATTGCTGGAACTCGGGGATAAAAAGACAATTTATCACCTTGGAAGAAGGGACTGACAGCCCAAGAAAGGATGTTGTTAGGTTGTGCAGGGAGGAAATTAGAAAGGTGAAGCACAGCTGGAATTTAATCTGGCCACATACTGATGACAGCCATGTACTAAATCGATGATTTTTTTTTTTTTTTTTTTTTTTTTTTTGTGGTAAACTCTTGTTTCCTTTGCATGTCCTGGATACTTTATGTTCAAAGCTATAGATCTGAAAAATTTCTAAGTGCTGTCAGATAGCTACTTCTGATTTTTCTGCTTGATTATTTGTGGGTTTCTTCCTTCAAAATCTAAAATCCCCTTCCCAAATGTCACACAACCCAAGACAGTTCTGTCTTTCAGGTCCAGACCTGTTGCATTTTTATTTTCCTCTTGCTGATGAGATTCAAGATGTCAGAGCTTGCAAATATACTTATCCAGATGAAGAAACCATATATAAAGACTATATAAGGAACAGAAGAAAGCAGATTAACACCTTTAATCTGGCTAGAAGACCCATGCAAGAGGCATTTTAATTTAATATTAAGGAATTGAACTATTTCAATCTACAGAATGTTGTAATTCTATCTGCACTGGCATAGTATGAAAAAATAATAGTAAAAGTGCTGTACCTTATTTCTAAAACGCTTTTTGGCAAACACAGCAGTGCTGGCTAATGGAACTAAAGCTGTTGAGAGCTATTTGCTCATCTCCTTAGCCCAACTGGTTCACCAATATTTAGTCTACTGTTCAGTTTCTCTATGGAGGGGAAATGGGAGATGGAGTTTCTGTGGTTCTCTGCAGACAGGAAGAACTGAACAAGAATGGTGCTTTTATCTGCTGTTCTAGGCTTTTTCTGGTCAGGATGTTGCTCAACATCATCTAGTTTCTTATGGTCCCCTTGATTCTCTGTACTCTTTGGCATCCTACAGTTTTCCTCTCAAAGGTTTTCATGCTCTTCATCATCCGTCCTCACTTGTACCTCCACTGTTTCAGTCCCTTGTAGAGACCAGCTTGTCAGCATTACTGTGGCACAGACAGATTTTTTAATGATACATTTTCACATGCATGTAATGTATTATGACATGATAGTTCTGCTCTTTCAGTGGCTTGTGAATGGAGATGTAACTTTCAATGGTGGCTTTAGTAAGTTTTGACTGGTAACAATTTGATAAGATGGAAGAATTCATTCTGAGCTTTAGTGAACAGGTACCTTATATCTTTTTGGAATCTGGTCCTTCAGCTTGAAGCAAAAGTGCTGCAGACACATTTATCTGGAAAAAGGGAATATGCAGTGATGTTAATAAACAGGACAGTGCTCAAAATAACCATAATTTTTATTATTTTTATGCAGATGAGCACTAAACCCTGTTTAATGAGTCACTTATATCTCAGTTCTGAAGACCTGCTCATAGGATTTTATATACATATATATATATGTGTGTGTGTGTGTGCCCCTGAATCTTGTCAAGAAGAAAAAGAGGGTCATATGATGAATATAACTTGTGATCATCAGAGATATGCTCTTGTGCACAGACTCCACCTTGCAATGCTGGAGTGGAGGGGTGAAAAAGTCAGGGGCTGCACCTTCATGAGCATTTACTTTAGTGGGTTTTTTTTTAATAACCACTTTTGACTTACAAGACAGTTTGCAAAGGCTGTTAAAAGAAAATGGTGGCCCTTATTTGTGGCTGCTGACTAAGTAGTTTCCTATCTGTGTATTGAAGTTTCCATTAGTGTCAGATTTTTAAATTTAAATTTTATAGCATGCATAATTTGCTCCTGGGAATTGCAGTCAGTTCATTGTAACAAATAAAATCACAGTAAAATAACTTTGCTTTTTTCACAGATCACAGATTGTTGAATTGATGCTTTAACATGGAAATTTAGCATTTAAGATGTATATTATTACTGTCATTTTTGCTCTAAAGAAGCTTCTATAGAAGTACTTTCACTTTAAAACTGCCTAAGTGCTTTACACTGCACAGAGTAAGTCTAACTTTGCACTATTGAGCACTAGGACAAAAGCTGCCTGTTAATAGACCAAGAAAATGATTGGGAGAAAAATGGAGTAGCTGAGTTTAGAGAAACTTGTACTTTTTTCTTAATGAGCAGTTTAACTGCCAATTGATCAGTCATTCAGCATTACAGCAAATGGCCAATGAAATATATGATGATGCAAGACTGCACTTTAACAAGACTGAATCAGGAATGCTTAAGGACAGAAAAATAAATACAGAGCAAATTTCTCTCTGTGCTTCATTTTCAAAGAAAGCCCAAAGAGCCATAACAAACACTGAAGCAGCTAATCGGTGGTGGGTTTTATTGTGTGTGGTGACACACTTGCTCATGAATTTCCATTTTGTGCTACTGTCTTTTGTTTGCTTATTTACTGCTACAGAATTTTTTACTGTTGGATTTCAGTCAAATCTGACTGCTCGAGAGTGGTTGCGTTTTTAAGGTCTTGAGCTCACAAATCTTTATGTGCTTGCTTAATTTCATACATATGAGCTCAAGGCAGCTATCTAAATGGATGAAACTGAGAATATTGGTATAGTGTTGCAGTATGAATTCCTACATTAACATAATACTTAATGCAGGGGAGAAATTCTATTTTTATCCATTTAAAAATATAAAGACTTGATTTTTCAGAAGCAAGTCTGAGATTCTAGTCAAGTAAAAATCAGAGCACATCACTGTCTTGGGTCCTACTGAAAACATGGTATCAAACAGTCCTTTGACCGGCGACATTTGCGAATGAGAAATACTGCTAAAACAAACAGGGTTTTTTCTTCTTTTCTTTGCATGGGTTGTGAAATGTACCATTATAGGCAGCTGTCAGTGTGAATGGGTTAACATTTACCTGATTTATAATGTGTGAAAATAGACACCTAATAGGAGAACTGTAATGGAAAGAGAACAGTCTCAAAAGAGCACAGTTCACGTAGTGTTTACCCCTCTTCCCTGACTCGGGTCCTCTGGCACTGAATACACTGTTTGGAGGGTTGTTAAATATTTGAATTTTACACTGTGACCTCCTCTTTCAAGTGAGAAGGGAAATAGAAGCTTGGTTTGACATCTCTCAAGAGATCAGGTGGAGTAATGCGTAGCACTTAGATTTTGATCCCCAAGTTAAAGAAGAAACTTCCTTTTCCCTAATAACTTGAAGTGAATGAAATTGCTGTTCTCCACAATGTGACCTAGTGGTCCTGGGGAGGCTAAGAGAAAGTCATAGCATACATATAAAAGCAGCTTTTGAGAGGAGACAGGTGAGTGACTCTACATCTTCCACTGACAGTTTTCATCTTCAGAGATGCTCCAGTTTCTGGGTGCTATCTACTTATTTCTGAGCAAACTATTCAGTGGGCTTGGAAGGATAAAAGAATACTTATATCTCTGTGGTCTCGTGTACATTGTACTGTATATGAAGAGCCCAGCTTTCTTTTGCAGCAGGTGCAAATAATTTAATATTCAAGTAGTCTGTAATGGGTACAGGGGAGTTTGACAACTGTAGTTTTAAACAAACAAATTATAATACCATTAACAACTCTCTTCTGCATACACAGCTTTAAAATTAGACTTGATTTTGTACCTCACAGAACTGTCTCTGGGCTTTGAAAAGAGTAGTAGTTCTGCTATTGATTAAGACTGAATGTGATTAACATTAATTATTGATTAAACTTCCCCATATCTTCATATAGCATCAAAGAGAGATTTATTGATGAACTCAGAAAGGTCTTAGAACTGTAGTTATTTTGCTGTAATTCCTTTTGACTTCAGCTTAAGCAGAGCATTCATGAGATATCTTTATGCATATAAGAATTGAGCATAAAGTCCATCTACTAAACATTACCACTTCAGGCATTTTAAATATGCTTGAAATACCCATCTTTATTGGAGGATAAGTTTGTGTTATGTGGGTTTGTTTGGAATATTTTTTAGGGGTGAGAAAGGAGGGAAATGAATGTAGACACTACAGAGATACAGGAGAGGCAGTTTGCCTCTGACTATGTGTCTGGAATAGAAAGTTCTACAGCATTTCAGGCAGTCTTGTGGCTCTCAGTAATTGGTTTTAACCATTTTCTCTCTTTTTTTGTGTTAACGCCTTCCTCCAAAGATAAAGCCCTGGAAAATGCTATGTCTTTAACAAATCATCATATTGCAACAAAATATAACTTAAAATTACTGTATAAAGAAATAATGCCTGAGTGAAGGCAATACTGTAATGTTGATCATCAGGACCTTTGGGAATCAGAATGATTGTTATATTGGATTGCTAACTAATGGAATTCTGTTGCAGAATTCTGTCTTCAGAGAGTGTCATCATTAGTAGTTTTTCAGAGGAATTTAAACCTTTCCTGATTAACTGATCTACTTATTCATCAACTATCCCAGGTGTTCAGTAAATATTCAAGTGGTGTCTTCTGAATTAAACAAAGAACAATAGTTCTGTTAAAACCAAGGGAGATGCAATGGTGAGATAAAGAGGATGTGGCTTTAGAAGGGTGACAGTTTAACCAATGCTGCATCAGGCTCCTAGCTCTAGATGAGAATTACAAATCCACACAGGAGTGTATGTTAAACAGAGGCTCAAGGGGAAAGAAACATCCCTTATCTTACTGTGTCCTGCTGGCCCTACTGGTTTGGTAAATTTGTACTGACACTCATGACTCTTCCTGCACTTTGTATAGGAAACTCATTACCTGAATTGCTGAAATTCTGAAAGATGGATGTTCCCTCCCAAATGGGAACAAACCTACAAGAAGGAATTTTTGGTTATCATCCAAGTGTGTTAATTTTCCATCTTTTAGAGAAAAAATCTTAGTGATTTTGAGGTTGGTTTTCTTGCTTTTCCTTCTGGAAATCTATAGAGATAGAAAAGAAAGAAGGCTACAACTAGCTTCATATAAAGCAGGATGGTTATCATTTTTCGAAGTATCAAGTTGATGAAATACTTCCTTGGGAAAAAGTGTACCAGAACTGGGAAAACATTACATACTTATTAACAGCATGGAAGGTCGCTATACTCTTGCGACTTCTGAGTTGCAGTATTATTTTAGTTGGGCTTTGCCCACTGATCTGCATGCTTGATTTGCAAAAGATGCCAGAGAACATGTGGCTTTGACATGAAAGCAAATGGGGTTAATCCCAGGGTAGATGCAGAGTTTTATAATAGCTCATGGACAAACACATTTGCACGCTGGACACTGAATATTTGCAATCAATAATTCTTATGATTAAAGTACATAGGAAAAAAAATGAAAATATAGGCATGTGTGATTTTGACAAACTAGGTCATTGAGTACAAAACTGAGGCATTCAGAAGGTGAATTATTTTTGTGCTGTATTTTCTCCTGTTTTTTGCCTCTGCCCCATATAAAGTGAGTGATGAGTAGAATTGACATGAAAAATGGTAGCCTTTGGATTGATCTCTTGAAAATTGAATAGCAACCCCACCTTCACTTCTCCATATCCACATCAGCCCAGACTGTAGAGAATTCCTTATGATGTGTGCCCTTCGTTTCTGTTGCACAAAGAAATATCTATCGTCAATTCCTGTTTTTCTGATCTTTGAGATTATACTGAGTTATTTCAGAAGCAGGTATTAAGCAGGTATGTTGTAGAACTTGTAGGAACATTTCAGGTAAAAAGTTTGTTTATTAACCTGATGTTTGTAACAAGAGAAGGATTCTTTGCATGACGTTTCCAGGCAATTATTTGATAGTTCTGTAGTTGGTTTTAACAATTATCTAGCAGAACTGTGGGGGATAAAAAGGGGAGAGGGTTTGGTTTTTTTTTTACAGAATTTATTTTTTTGTTGCTTGGCAGTTGTCTGTAAAGAATGTTTTATTACCCAGCCTTTATGGCTTTATCCTCCATGTCAGCATTACAGCATGAGCCATGTTACTGCAGTTATGTCATTCTCTAATTTATTTTGTAAGCATTTTATAGGCTGCAGAAATAGATCCTTTAATAGTAATAGCACCCATGTATGTATATATAAAAGGCTAAAAATGAAGTATTTTTCCTGATGCATTTTCATGTATATTTAAACAAAATTTTATACTCTGAAAGTACCTTAACAGGAAAGAAATTATTGAATATACATCAATGCTGTTTCTGGTTTCTTTGTCTCCTGCAGTTTTCCCTTGTTAATGTGGGAGGTAATTTTTGGTTATCTATGTAATTAATGAATAGATGATGTCAAGTAATATCCTGAGCTGAGACAGAGATACAAACAGAGGATTTCTTAATAATAAGAATTTCTTAAATTAAATAGCCACTGTTTATAAGTAGATATAGAATTGCAGATAAGTATATAGAAAATGAAGAGTTCTTTGTCAGTGAATAACTACAAATAATGAGATAACACTATCTGACTTGTCTTAAAGGATTACTGTGTTAATCTGTGTCCCTCTGAGATACATTTTTTGAGTCTCCTAAGGTAAGCAGTGTTATATATCTGATATGGACTCTTTGCAAGAATAACAGTGGTCTTCAGAGAAAATACTGCATTCAGGAAATAGCATGTTCGGAGTTACAATGTGCAAAGAGTAAAAGCTCTGGCAGTCTGGGTTGCTGGAAAAAGCACAGTATCAAATATATGTGCAAGGTAAGGTAATGCATTGGTTCACTCTTCAAGAGCCTTTATCAGGTTTGTGAGCAGTGCTACGTGCCTACAGGTATTCAAGCAGGGAATGCTGGCACTCTGCAAATCCACAAGCAGTATTACTGAGATTTAAACAGAAATGTAGAGCATTCACTCTTAAAAAAACCTCAGGTTAGGTGGAAAGTATGAAAGTATCAAATATTTTAACTGTTAAAACCTCTAGGGAGTTGATGTTCGTAGACAGGCTTTTTGTGTATCAATGGATGATTCAGATAAAGGAAAACCAGAATGGACAGCTTTAGCTTGGAGACTTGAAAATAATTATATTCCAACCAATCTTAAGAAGGAACATACAGAGTATATTAACAATGGATCATGACAGATTCTGGCACTTAAATGTAACTGTTCATGTAAATTACCAGAAGCAGGTTTTGTGATCCTGTACATTTTGTATAGTCATTCACAGCTCATTAAACCTTCACCAGTGCTGTCATTCACTAAATACAAAGGTAGCATGAGAACAGCATAATTAAAGTGTTCAAGTCAGACTGCTGTAGCTAAATTTCTAAACACTAACCGCTCTACCTGCAACTCATTGTGGTTTTGAGGAATAAGGGTTAGAACAGATAATGAGCAAGATGTATCCTAGTGGACTCCAGAAGCCTTGGCCTTTTATTGAACTAGTAGACCTTCTCTGTGTTTAGATCTTTAATGTCTAGGTACTCTAGTCACTAAACAAACTGTGGTCCTGCTATTCTGCTAATCCTTAGATTAATGTCATAAGCATAGTATCATAATATTGGGATTTTTTTGGGGTGGAGGGATCATTTGACATTAAAGCAGGTGAGTATAGGTAGACCCCTTAGTAACATACAGATAATATTTGTGTGGGCCTGTGCTCAAAATCATGTTGAATTTATATTAAGCAACAATTTGACTTACATACAGTCTTACATGTCATAACAAGCAACTAATATTTAGATAATTTATTTCGTATCAAAATCTTAACAGAGAAAATGCCTTTATGTATATAATTGACTGCTCCTGCCTACATTGCTTCTCAGCTGCTGACTCGTTTGCTCTGGGGAGCCTCACGCATTCGACACATACACTTTTCTGTTTCCTTGACCTAAATGAACATCAGCACTCATGATTTCTTTACTGGTATCCCTGGCACATTTTCTTGGGAAACAAGAATGAATGACAGGACATCGATCCCTAGACTAGCTGAGAACTGAGCATGGCTCCACATCCTGTAACTCAGAAGATTGAGTGATATTAGCATGGCATCTTCCAAACCGTGAGCTTGAGTTTAGTGTCACGCTGACAAAACTACATGTATTTTTGACCTCAGAGGAGTCTAACCCAGCTAACTCGACAATTTTTGGTCTGAATTATTTTTCACCTGTCTGACAGAAAATACAGATTCATGGATTTAGTGAAACCCTGAGAGCAGCTGCCTGTATTGACTTACCAGTGTTTCCTCACCCTCAGCACTCTGAGCACACTATGCTCCTTCACCTTAGTCTTATACTTGCAATTCATTTTTCAACAAAAAGCAGATAAACAATTTAACTAAGCCAAGGCTCCTGAACATCAAAGCTGTGATAAAAAAATGTCCCCAGACACCAAAGCTAGTCACTACAACTCTGATAAACATAATAGGAATGACTATGCTGTCAATTAATTTACCTCCCCATTCAGCCCTATTTCCTGGTCTCTTGTTTGTCTGTGTTGCATAAATATTAATTCACTGATGAGCTCTCTTTTAAAACTAATTAGCTTTCTCTCTATGTTCTCTCAAACACGGGTATGGTTCTGGGAATCACTTGCTGCAGGGCCTTCTCCCATTGAGCACTCTGGAGGAGGCTGATGTGAATTTGGCTTTCTCTTCTCTTGGACAAGGTGGCAAGCTTTATCCTCTAAAGAAGCTTATGTGCTCAAAGCTATACCACCAGTTACATAAAGCTTACCTTTTGTTTTGTTTCAGGTTATAGATACGTTTCTTTAGGTGGGCTGCTGCACACTCCTTACATTCAGTCAATACTCATTAAAAAAAAAACAAAACAAAAACATCCCCCACACATGAAAAGATTGAACCCCATGATGTGAGGCTCAGAGGAACCCAGTGCCACTGCACGAGTTGGCTGCAGTCTCTGGTTCATTCCCTCAATATGGACATAGTTAGCACTGCAGATGTAACTATAGTTTATTACTTACAAGGTGGAGACTAAAAATACTTTTTCTATATGTGGTTACTAACTGTGACCATTCTTTGGTCACAGCTCAAACTCCCTTAGAAATGTATGTGTCTCTAGCTTTCTTCCAGGTACCTCCTCTTACTCTGCATGCAGTAGGTTCTGTGTACGACTGATGTGCAGTGGGGTGTCTCTACAGTGCCTTTATCATCCATACTTTCCTTGATTTTGCCTACCATGTTTATCTAGTTTAAGCACCTAAATTTGCAGCTTCACTGTCCGCTTCATTTGGTCCAAGATAATGCTGCTTCTCAAAAAGAGAGTTTTGGTCTTCCATCTAGCATCAGCTTCAGGGCTTCTACAGCCATAGGATAATCTGGAGCAGGTTGGCAGAAAACTAAAAAGGCTGAATAAAAATAGTTGGCACCATGAATATTTGAGCTCAGTGGCCACACCAGCACCAGAGTCAACAAAAGAGAAAAGGTGGGAATGTGCACAAGGGTAGCAGTGCCAAATGCAAGGTTGGCACCTTTCAGTGACAGTCCATAGTACAATCAGCTTAAACTGATCATGCAGTCACAGGGTCAGGCTCTTGAAAATAGGTTTTAGGTGCTTTTAAAAAAGAAAACCTTATCCCTAATGTATTCCCCATCTACTGTGTTTTCCTTAGCTCTGCATGTTATTTAGGATATATGTATCCCAGTATGCTTCATCATGTTTGTAATCATCATTTTAAAATGTGTTTTCTGTGCTTGAACAAATCCAGGTACACTGCAGTGGTGTTGCTCTGTGTTTTAGTTCTGCGTTTTAGTGCTAATGATAAAATCCCTTTTTCCTAGCTCAAAGCATGTTTTTATACATGAGAATGTTCTTGTTTTTCATTGCTAGTCAATGCAGCCTATTGTTTGTATAATTAATATAATTATTGCTAATTATGTAATTATGGTAAATACATGTAATCAGTGATTCTAATTTGTAATTATAGAATTTAGATGTTTATTTGTGTAAAAGTACTTACAAAACTTGCTGAGGGGAAGAAAAATTGCTCATGTACAGCAGGTAATTTACAAAATTTGTAAGACAGAAATTACGCCTTTTTTTTTTTTACCAGCTACCAAAAAGAAATTAGTTTTCATTAGTTACTAATTGGGTACATAGTTTTGGTGGTTTTTTTTATAAAAGGTAATAATTACATTACAGAAACCTAAAACTCATTTTCCATCCTCTTATAGCTTAAATGAGTTAGCAAAATATTAGATTAGTAGAATGTAGGTGCCAAATGTAAGCTGTAATTACAGTAGCCACTTGAAGTGAAATTACAGCACAAAAAATTTTTGCAAGGCCCCCTCCCCCCTGTCCTGCTCTACAGAGTGGTTGCTTACAGAGAACCGGCTATTGCTTTCAAACAGACAAAAAACTTCTGCTAGGGAGGGTGTAATTACCCAGTGGAGAAAAAAAGTCAGATGGAAATTAGCTTCTTAGCATCTGCATATCACAAAATGCTTTGCCTATTACCATATTCTCAGTTCTCCTCCTTCCCCATCCATGGAAACTAGAGGAATTCCTGCAGTCTTAAACCTCTGCCTGGGTCTCTTGAAGTGGAGATCTATAGCTATGGGTTTCAGTCCAGTTTTTGTTTCTTCAGATTATAGCTTTTGGTTGCTGATATTTATAGCTTCTTACTTTGAGAGAATCTGTCCTTGTGCTATGCAAATTATTTTCATTATTTATTTGGCAACCAAACTGGAAGTTAAAGAAACCAAATCAAATCTATTCTAACTGTGACTTCCATTTCCAAGTAAAATGAGCTTCTCCCTCTAGTTGTCTTTTGTGTTATGATCTCCTTTACACAAGAAAAACTGTGATCTTTTACACCTTTTATCTTCAATTTTTTTGCAAGAAAAAAGAAATGAGGAGCTGGATGCAACTGTAAATTCATGATGATGATGATGATGCTTGTTCCTAATATCCAAATGATAAGAGCACTATATAAGGACTGGGGAGACACAAGTTCAGATTTCAAATATTAGTCTAACTGGTTAGGCTTTAAAAGAGAATATCCACAAATCTATGTTGAAGCTGTTTCATTTTGCATATTTGTATCTTCAAAGAGAGGAAAAAAGCTCCAGCTGTAGCTAATGATTAGGGCACTCTACAAAATCTGTGCATCTACAGCATTTCTGTGTTTGCAGTGCAGTGTGGATTTGTGTTGGCTGTATCCATACCTATGTGCAGTCTTCGCCTCTGTTTCTTGTCATTCAACTGTGATCTGAACTTAACCATTCATTCCAGAGTGCTTTTATTCTCAAAACAAGCCTTTATGTAGTTTCAGAACCTTCTAAAGATACTTCAGAAAAATCATTCATGCTAGAAAAAAGATACTTGTTTTCCTGTTTTACACAAAGTTTTAGATTTGTTTTTATGATTAGATTGTCTTGCAATAAACCATGTCTGCATCAGTGGCAGTTATTTCACCTGATCTGTTTGGTTAGGAAAATAGTCAAATGCTTTTGTTAAAACATACTGTTCAACATTTCTAAAATTCTGTTTTGCATCTGTTTACATCAATTCATTATGTCCACCTCAGGTCCTAAGAGCAAATGAAGGCATTTTGGGGGAATATGATTTTACAGATGAGGTCAAAATGTTAGGATAACGTATATGCCTGAAGAAGTGGAAAATACTATGTAACTGCATATTCTAATTGAGATACAGCCCTTAAATCATAGAATGGTTCTTAAAATGAAGTGTAGTTAAATGGAAATATCTGTGCATAGAAAAGGATCTTTCTCTTAAAAAGCAATCTTTTGTTTACTATTATGGTACGTATAGGTAAAGTATACATGGATTCCAGAAGAGGCTTGAAAGTTGCCTGCAGGGAAAGTTTATGCAGGTTTGCCAGATAGAGAAAAGCCTCAGGAATTCAGGAAACGTTTTAGCTTCAAACTGATGGATGATGGTAACATTTCCATGCAAATGGGAGTTGTTCTGTTCCTAAATTTTTCCATAAATTTTTCCACACAGAGACAGACAGGTCGTTGCTGTTGAGGGCTCTTTGATCTGATCTTGTTTGAGTTCCTGTTAGTGCTTTCTAAAGTGCTGTATTTCAGACAGAAAAGGTGAAATTTTATCAGTGGTGTTTCTAGGTCTTGACACATGAAGCCTGTAATAATCTGCTTTCTGGAGTGAGCTATAATTTGTCATTTTGCTCCCTACCTTAAATAGAAGTGTTTTTAATGTGCTTTTAAGTATTTTTAATGCAATGATAAATTACCTAAGTGCATCTCTTCATGACTTCTAATGATACAGTGCACAGCAACATATCCATGGTTTAGTCAATTTTAAACCTGAAGCGTCTGCTTTGTTTCTTGATTCTTGCCTTTTAACTTATATCCCTGGTCTTTAGCTTGGAGCAGAGTATGCCTTCTGGATTATACATGAAATTTCTTATTACTCACGCAAAGCTTAAAACCCCCCAGCCCCATAAACATCTTCATTAAATGATGCCTGGAAGCAATGAGTTCTATGTGTTAATTATGTATTATATTAAAAAAATTGGTCTGTTTTAATAATTACTTCCCAGTTTTCATTAACTCTCGGATTATTTATGATGAGATGGTGCGTTTTGATTCATACCGTTCATTATCTTATATACCCCATCATATCTTTTCTTAAATCAATACATGTAACATGATCTTTTATAACTTCTTGTTGGAGAACTATGTCATTAGTTTCATTCATTAATTTAAAGTTTAGTATTGCAATCTAAAATTACATGGCCTGAACCAGACCAGCACTGGGGTAGTAAGCACAGATATGATTTCAAAATTCTTCTCATCTAAGTTTTTTATTTGGCCAGTAGGGTGGAATATTTAGTCTCTCTAAATACCACAGATCGATCAAATGGCTTTATAATGTACTCTAGATTTCTATAACCAAGTAGTGGAGGTGAGTTGAAAGTGCTGCTTTTCATGCAGATGGATAGTACTGGTGGTCTGTTTGTAGATCATAACAAAATGTTATATCCACATCAGCTGTTGGCAGTCAGTTTTCCTTGATGAACTGAGAACCTGCTTTCACTCAGTTTCATACAAATGTCAGTTTGGAACAGGTCAAATCATAGAATCATAGAATGGTTAGGGCTGGAATCAGATCATCATTAATGTCTTTCCCTAGTGAGAAGTAACATGATTGCTCAAGTGACATAACAACCTCCAGCCTAGAAGCTGTCTGCTTCTTGAAGTTTCTGCCTTTAAACTAGCACAATAGTAATGTTCCTAAGAACTAGTGTGAATGCAAATTTTCACTGCTGTTTAAAAGTATAAAGCAACAGCTTTAATGGTAATTTGTAAAAGCTATAGATAAATGTAATGATTGAGATATTTTGCTTTCTCTTTGTTTTTAGCAATGATAAGTTATTATACAATATGTCTCCTAACCTTGGAAATTAAGGTTTGATTTGATCCTACAGATGACCCTAATTCTTAATGTATACACTACCAATAGCATAATTTCATATATTGCATAATTTGGAATACAGTCTCCCGAAACCAATGCCCTCCCCAAACAACAGAAACAAATGTGATTGCATATTAGAGTTCTTGAAAATGGGCACCTCACTAGCAAATTTTATGAAAGATTATATGAAAGCAACATAGATGATGGAAATCCTCTTGATTCAAATTTGAGCCAAGTTTGAACATGTTAGCTAGAAATGCAACACCTGTGAGTTCTTCAATATTTTGTCACTCTGCTGAATTCTAGGTATCTCACTAAACATTCAAGTACCCAGAAAAATTAGAAAACCTTACATAAAGCTCCTGTGAGCATATGGCCCATTCTAAAATTTCAGTTTAAAAGAAGATAGTAAAGCATTATTTGTATGCTGGATCTGTTCCTGATCAATGACTTGTACAAGGCAAATGTATAACTTCCCTAAGATTCCCTCTAGAGCAGCCCTAGGATACTGGTTTAAGGCAGCAGAGACCCTTTTGCTCATTTCTTTGCCCACGCCATACTGCTATGGTTGTACTCTTTATGAGACCTGGATAAGTACAATATTACAAGCACAGGGCTTGTATAAAAAATCTCATTCTGTTGCACAATAAACACTACTTGCAAGTCAAACACTTTCAACAATTCAGTGGAGCCAGTGAATCATTTCCTGCTCTTATCCAGAATATTATCTCCAGTTCAGTTGTTGCTATGCATTAAGTTCTATTTATCATAAAAAAAATACTCAATATTTCCGTATACATTCAAATGAGACAAAAGAAAGAGGTGGTCTACTGTTTCATAACTGACAAAAAAAAGGCAAAGGTGATTTTTTCCATCTCCAAAATGCAGGTAGAACATTATTTTGACATGCACATACTCTGCTGACAGACTGAGCCAGTTGTATACAAATCAGCTGGGGTAACCAAGTACGTTGAACTGGTGACTGCTTCAGGAGCAGTTGCTTGTAAGGCCATTTTTGAAACTACCCTTACTGTGCTCATGAAGCTGCAAGATTCTGAGATATAATAAAGCTGCTGTTCTGAGATTTGCATTATTATGCCATACTGGGGTATATGCTTCTGCACTGTGGCTAGAAAAGAGTTATTCCTAATATCTGCATTTTGTGCACAGAAATAGGATTATTGTTAACAAAGTTTTTGTAGTGTTGTGCACTTACATAACAGTTTACAAACATTGATATGCTGCCTGCCCTGACAAAAATGAAGGGAGGAAAATAACTCTTTTTTCCTGGGTCCTGGTTTTTTTTAAAGTGAGTCAGTGCCTCCAGTGCACTAATTACAGAACAGCCTTTGGGTAGAAAGTTGCTGTAATATTTTGTAGAAATCTTAGTATCTCACATGTCTTATCTACCATCAATATATTGCAATTGTTTCAGGGTGAATGGTAAGTCACAAACCATTTTTCTTGAACATTTTGCCTTCATCCTGTTTGCCCCTATCACAAGTTATTGTCACTTACAGTTTTCTTGATGGGTCTGTTTGTATTTCCTCTCTCTGTTACTATGCTTCAGAAATACTCCAGAGATAATACATGGGTTTGAAAAAGATCAAAGCATATATTTTTTCTTTTGTAATTTTGGATGGGCGCGTGATTGTAGCACAACATCAGAGTATGGAGCATAGTGTGTTAAAGGGTTAGAGACTAGCAAGCACAGGCAAATTTCTTCTGTGCTTAAGCCCAAAAGGACAAAATTTGCTAAGAGTTACATTTTTGAAAATATAAGGGATTCCTCTGCAATCAGCAGAACTACACTGTTGCAAATTCACAGTGAATGGGGAAGGATTTGTGAGGAAGTATCTTCTGAGCTGCCAGACCAAACCCATAGAGCTTAGTTTTACCAGCTGCTTTAGCAAGGTTTTCATGGAGTCTCCTTGTGATACCCAAGATGTTTGAAAGTGTGCAATTGCAATGAGGCAGGATGTGTCTGCTGTTTTCAGTATGTTTGTAAAACTGATGAGAATGTTGTGTGAATAGATTGAAATCCAGCGTGGTGAGGCAGTTGCTGGGTATCCCTCAAACATGTGGAGCCTACTTATCCATGGACAGCTAAGTCCTGAACTGAAGGGACTGATGCATATATCCAGAGACTGTTAACCAAGTAAGCGTGAAAAATACAACCGAAGGTAAACGGAAGTGAAAAACAGGACCTAGTGAAGCATGTGTTAATCTTGCTGGAGATTTTGCCTTTGGCAATAGCATATTACATCTTGCTTCTAAGGAGTATGAACTATATTGCTCTCAACCTACATATAAATGTGTTCAGAGAGTAATACATTTACAACCTGGGCAAAAAGGCTGTTAACTTGAAAGCTTATGATTGCTTTCAGATTCCAAGAGACTTAGTCAAATGGCATATTAGTAATTTATCAGACAGTATTTAATTCTACTGCTCTCAAACCAGAAAAGAGTCTAGTGGAGGGAAGAGGAAGCTCAAGTCCAGTCTCTAAAGAAAGCAAGAACTTCTGTTTTCCTCTGTTCTTCTTTGTAATGGCAGATGAGCAAAAGTTGTTCTTATAAACTAAACATGCAACGTTATTTGTGTAGTCAGCAGGGAATACTGGGAGGAAGAATTTTAGTTTCTAGGAAAATATTCTCTCCTTTATCACAGACTGATAAAATTGCAAGAGGCTGGAAACAATAAAGAATAAGTGTGGTATACAGTTATATTTATGTACTAGGAATAGTAAATTTGAGTTTGAAATGCTTAGTTTTTTAGTGTGAAATTATGAAGCTATTAAATGTGTTAATTTGCATAGTTTTTCTCTCATAAATGCTCAATTTTGAGCACTTCCTCATCTGTCCGTTTACAGATAATGTGGATTTTGATTACCCTTGAGTCTGAAGGGAGGGATAGTCCTCATAACATGTAAACTGCCTGACAAAATCTCTTCTTCCTGCACAAATATGTGAGCAAAACCACAGATGCATTTGTGGATGTAGGTTGTGTCTGTCCAGGTGTCTGTGAAAGGCTAAACACCCACAAATCATGTCATACATAGCAGGGTGGAAGTAAGACTCTGAATGTCAGAGTGGCATTTGGCAAGATGGAAAGACAAATAAAGGCCACAACTTTCAGGTCAAAATGATAGTCTTCTGATAGCATTTTGGATGTGGTCTTTCAGAGTGCAAACAGATACCATTAATTCTGTTTGGATTTTTTGTCTTATGGATAGGTAAAAAATGTTTCAAATCTTTAACTATTGCTTATATTTGTTCATCTCAAAGGTCACACTTGCATCACAGCAGTGAAGTGTCTCCCAGACCAGTCCTTGTGGAGCAGATCCAGAGATTCCAGTCCACCTGCAGTGTAGCTGTGCTCAGAAGGCAGAGTGCTCAAGCCAGTAAGTCATAATAAACTCTGACTCTGTAAATTAACTCATTTAAGGTACTGCATGAATGGGATGCTCGCTGCCACATTGGTACAGTGCTGCACAGAGCCATGTCAATGTAAGAGTCCAGGGTAGCACCATTCAGGGAACCCCATAAAACACTTGGATGCAGCTATGTCCAACAGCACTTCTAGGAAAAATTAATAAAATTTTAGCTCTGGAAAGTAGAAAGTTTGCTTTTAAATAATATAAACTAAATGAGAGCAATCAAAGGAAGCAGAGGGAAAGGAAGAAAATGTTGGGCCCTCTAATGCCTTTATTAGCTTCATGGCCTGGCAGTGTTTGGCATGGATGGGAACATGCAGGCTCATGTCTCTGAAATAATCCAAATGCATGTGTGCAAATCCATTACCTGTTCACTGTGCTATACTATAGCCAACTTAATGCTATTCTGTGAAATAAGCCTTAAAAAAGTCCATTCTGCATGGACATAATGAGTAGTTATCGTATTGTAACAATCATAGATTCTTCCATGGCTTCAGGAAATACTATAGTATATCAAAGATAGACAGAAAAAAAGATACATTTTCATTTTAGCTGAACTTAAATAAAGATTCTATTATGCCTGTCTTTAAACTACAAAAGCATGTGTAACTGTACACAGAATCTTTGAAAGTAGCCTTTGTCTAGTATTTAAGAGTGTTAAAATGTCTCATACTGAGACCGCAACTTAAGAACTTGTACAAGTCAACAGCTGTGACCTCAGTCAAGCAGGCAACTGAGTTTTCAGATAGCAAGCTGTGCCTCATTCTTCTTTGGCCAGAGCTATGTATATTTAATTAGTATCCTCTCACCTTCACGCTATGTGTTTTCCCACTTGACAGCTCCTGGCATCAAAAGAATGTCCTTGAGAAAAAGTCAGGCCTATTGACTCCTAAGCATATTATTTGACTTGCTGTTCAAGTAGTCTGAAGAAGGAGCTGGAAATAATGAAAGACACTGCAATGTGGAGCTGCCTTAACTGACAGTGTCAGGTGGGTCGAAGCTATTGAACAGTTCCTATTAAATTAGCTTACCTTCATCTCAGCTAGTTAAAGCTGGCATGCTGACAAATTAGTTGCATTCTGTATATAAAAGAGGAGAGGCAGGATGAGATTCCCATTTTGTAGCTTAGTGACAGTAGATATGTCACATCACAAGGTCAATAACAATCTGTCCATGGAAGAAATGTAAATGTTTGGCTGATGTCAATACATTCTGGATTAGATTGTGAAATATTCATTCCTAGAGCAGATGAGCTCATTTGCACTAATAAAGACCACTTTATTCCAACCCAGTTAATTACAATGCTTTATATTGTCTGTTTCAAAATCTGATTACAGCTTTTCTTTAGCTTTTCCAATATTAGCTCTTGCGCATTCTATATGCTATTTCTATCCAAAGAGTGTTAATAGAGAAAGTTAACAGACATGCTTAGAATGTGAAAAAGGTTAGGGGTTTATTTATTTATTTTTTGCTCATCAGAACAGATGGATTTTACAGTTTTCTTTAGAGGGAGACTCTGAAACTGTCATAAGTTGTGTTTGAAGTTCAAAAAGAAAACATTCCGGTTAGTTGGGTGTTGTAAGTATACGTTTTCTTGTATGGTGGTTGGTTGCTGTAGATGTAGAATGTCTCATGCAACTAACTCAGATTTTAGGAATAAAAAAAGATGTAAGAGTGTTAAAGTGTTTGATCACAGTGTTCTGCACATAACAAGCCTTCATAACTTTCATACCTTCTCAACAATATGGTAAGATTTGGGGATACTTTGTTGCTTCTCTTTTGCATGCAGTTCAAAGTCCTTCCTTGCTAGATTTTGATCCTAAATTACTTGCTGCCTAGAATACTGCATTTCATCTTTTGGGATTAATCTCTGGTAAGGACATTATGACCTGTATTTAAGTGCTTCTAAAGTATACTGCTAATTATGATGGAGCTACCTAGTAATGTTCTTGGTTAAGTCACGGTTTTGTGCTTACCAGAATGAATGTTTTAGATGTTTTGAAACTTCAAGATTTTGAAATTTAAATACTGAAATCACCAGTTCAAACAAATACATCATTTTTGGACGGCTGGCAAGGTTTCTTCTTTATAGTTAGCTTTTCATATGATGTTCAAGTCTTCGAGCAATTTCTGTCTATTCCTCTTCATAATTTATTTGTTTTAAATGAAAATATTTCAGGGCCGTAATTATGTCCTGGAATATAACACTGAACCTTCTTCTGCTGTTTTCAGGATGTCTGTGAAATTTTGTTATCACTGAATTTGTTCTTGCTAAGTCATTTAGGTACAAACCAAAGCTCCAAGTGCACCAATTCTGGTCTGAAAAAGTTCTATACTGTACAAGGTTTAGTCTGAGTATAGGTGAGGATATACATCACCCAGTGCTACCACAGTACTACCTAACCGTTGCTAGGTTGGAATCTTCCTACCCAAGGAACATTCTCTAGTTAACACCATGATTTCTTCCATCACATGGCTTAGTGTATTGGTATAACATCTGGCACAACCACATGCATGTATTGTGCATCCTGTCGTGTCGGAGAACCAACTTATATGTTACGGTTTAATGCGTGGAGTTGATGTTTCTGTGCATTTCTGTAAACTTAAGTTCCAAATACAGCCTCTGTGCCCTTTCTTCAGGAGCTAAGCCAAGTAAACAGCACTCTTTAGCATAGTAAAGGACTTCCAGGTAATTCTGAATAGGCTAATTAATGTGGAAGTGAAAGGTCTGAACTGCTGAGCAGTTCATACCTTAAATATTGAGGAAATATTTCATTGGGTTGTAAATCAGACAATGTGTTATTTTGTTCCTAGGATTCATCAGTGAAAACCCTCCTTGTATGGCACATTTGCTCTTATGTAAGGAATGATGTTTTATCAATATTTGTATTCATTTAAAAATGAAACTGAAAAGGCAGTCATATTGCGTCAACATCTTACTGGGAAAACACATGATTCTTATCATAAATAAATTATCTGGGGTGATAAGGGAGCTGGTGTTCTATGAACCAACCTATCAGCTTGATGCCTTGGCATATACCTGGAGGCAGTAAAGAAATAAAGTAACTGCTATTCCGTGCTTCAGATTCTGATGAACATATAATAGAATATGGAAATATAAAGATATTAAAATTATAAATTTTTCATCTGGTGTGCTCAGGAAGCTTGTTCTTTTTGCCTTATCCCATCTATCAGACCCATGAGTCTTTATTGAGGTTAGTGAGTCACTGGAATGAGCAAACGTAAATTATCCACAGGTAGTGGGGTCTCTAAATGAATGAGCTCTCAGAAAATATTCAGAATACTTGTGTCTTCTGGCTTTCGGTTCGTGATGTTCTATTTGTATCTGTCTACCTATTTGTATCAGAAAATATGGAAGAATATTTTGCAAATGCAGTGGAAATTTGTAGGTTGCGGAATTATCTGTAGAAGCTAATTTTAATCTGTGCCTGAGAGAAACCTATTATTGGCAAGCAATTTTAATCAGAAATGATACAACATCTGCTACAGAGGTAGAAAAGTAGATAAATATTTTTATATTCTCAGTAGAAAAATAAACATGCCTGGAATACCCAGTCTGTATTTTTACTTCTAAAACATCTCCCTACTTTTATCAACAGTTATTATTGACAGATACCACCTATATTTTGTGGCACTTCCTTGAATCCAATTAACTGCACAATCAGGCCCTAAGGTATCTAAAATAACATAACAACCTACACAAATATCATTTTTATTGGTCTGAAAAAGTGTTCATTCTATTGATGTTGGCAAGCAGTTGATTCTTTTTCATGGTGTTCCATGTATTGTTTTATACTGAATCTCAGTTTTAGACTTCTCTCTAGAGAGGAGGCACAGAAACACATGGAAAGAAGCATAGAACAAACTGCATACTTTCCAGTTGTGAAAATGCTGTTTCATTTGAATGCCTGTTAAAAAGAAGGTAGTGTGAACTCCGGCTTCTCAAATGCTACTTGGTGCATTAGGTCCACTATTCCCAGCAAAATCATGTAGATGTTTTGCTTGTGATGCAATTTTCTTGTCCCTTTCTTTTATGCTTCATATTTTGTGATACCTTTCTCCTCCTGTGAAAAAGTAATTGTAAAGAACTAAGAAAGAAGAGACATCTTGTGCGCCATCAGGAAGATGACTACTCTGTTCTTTTTAAAGAATGTTTCATTTGGTTTGGGGTATTTTTGAGACTTTAATCTAGAAATGTAGAAATAGAATTATCAAACAAGAAAGTCATGTTTAGAACATTTTCTTGTGCCTCTGTTTTCAGTATAGCTAGGTAAAGTGAGAAAATGATTCTATAATTTTTAATTGAAAATAATCAAAATTATTGTGTTGCTGAAAGATATTTCTAGCTTAGCCCTGCTGTGGAGCATAAAAAGAAACCACAAAGTAAGTTTACTTGTCAGCAAAGCATTTTGTTCCATGATAATTGATTTTGGTTTGTCATAGCTATTTCTATGCCATTTGAAAAGTGTTATTAGTATTTTATGATTTTAAAAGTAATATATAAAAATACTACTGCCAAGCTTTGTGAAGTTTCATTGGAAACAGATTAGGCTGCTTTCGCAGTTACTTTAAGTTAAGCAGCTAACATGCTGACTACTTGCCTTGGCTCAAGATGAGATGGCAGGTAGTTCAAAGGAGAGAATAAGGACTCTGCTTACTCTATAGTCTATAATGAAGTTTGAAATCATACATGTATCTCTTGAGGGAATCCATTTGTAAAGGTAGGGCAACAGTGATAAGAGACTGTCATATGAATGGCAGTTATGATATGACCAGCAGTGGCTGGTAAAATAGATTTCAGCATTGACATCCTATTTCTGTTGACAGAAGGTATATTGCAGTCATGTTGTGTGATAGAGGATATGCTGGCCAGAAAGCATTGGTTATCCCCATCTGTTTTCAAAATGTTTAGTGAAATCTGTAGCAATGAACCCAAATCTATAGCATCTTATCCAAAGAATAGCGTGTAATAGATCAAAATGTTAGTTTTGGCTATGTCCCAAAAGCCTGGTGTGGAGGACAGAACCACCACCTTCTGGCACAGGAATGAGGGCTGCCAAAAGTCATCTTTATTGCCCAATCCTTGCTCCATAAACTCCAGTTAATAGTAGACCTGTTATTTTCCTACATTGACCTATAGATATGAGGTGAAAAAAAACCCCACAGCTTAAAAGTGTGACTTCACTTCTGATTCAGATGAGTTTCTGGGGGGTTATAATCTGTTTGCAGGACTGGGACACTTACTCAGCTCCCAAACTGTCTTTGGCTATATAAGTACACTTCAGCAGCAGCAACTCTTAAATCTAAGTTCCCTTGCTAAGGTGTGGATAGCTCGGGCTATAAAAGTTAGCAGTTGTTGGACATTTAGTCCATTTAGTAGTTAGACATGAGTGGATACTACCAGGAAGTTGAGGGAGCTTGATCAGGGGACTGGAGCACCTCCCATATGAAGACAGGCTGAGAAAGTTGGGGCTGTTCAGCCTGGAGAAGAGAAGGCTGCGTGGAGACCTCAGGGCAGCCTTCCAGTATCTGAAGGGGGCCTCTAGGGATGCTGGAGAGGGACTCTTCATTAGGGACTGTAGTGACAGGACAAGGGGTGATGGGTTCAAACTGAAACAGGGGAAGTTTAGATTGGATATAAGGAGGATATTCTTTCCTGTGAGGGTGGTGAGGCACTGGAATGGGTTGCCCAGGGAGGTTGTGAATGCTCCATCCCTGGCAGTGTTCAAGGCCAGGTTGGACAAGGCCTTTGGTGATATGGTTTAGTGTGAGGTGTCCCTGCCCATGGCAGGGGGGTTGGAACTTGATGATCTTAAGGTCCTTTCCAGCCCTAACTGTTCTATGATTCTATTCTATTCTATGAAGTTTAGGTTATTAGCTTGAGTCTTGAAAACTAAAAAAAATACCTCATTCTTGAACAATCGAATTCTAAATACTTAAAACTTCTCTTCCACTTATGTCCTGCCCTCAGTTTCATGTAGATTTTCTGGCCACAAGTTTCACTAGAATGTTTTTATGTATTCACATGGTGCTACTGAAGTGCTGCTGCTGAGCTTACAAGTTTTCACAGAAAAGCCATGAAGTGGGGGCAAAATACTAATGGGATGCTTTGACACCACTCCATCAAATATTTAACCTTTTTCATTTCTTCTTCACACACTAGTTATTCCAGCAGCTCTATTTTAATTGTTTAGGGCTCAGTTCTCACAAAGTGAAGTGGTATATTTGTGACCTACTTTTAGTGCCATCTTATCCTTAACAAGCAACATGGGAACTGGCATAACTGTAAGCTGCTTCCAGGTGCTTCTCACTGCTCAAAGGAAAAGCTGCTATAATATTCCTTTGATCCATCTGAAGAATACTTCCACTCATGTGATTGAATTTTCACACAGTGGTTTCTAATTTTGTCATCAAATAGGTAAAAGGCTGAGAGGAATAGATACCCATTTAGTAAGAAAGAAACATCTCAGGCTTTAAATTAGCCCAGAATTTCCAGTGAACCAGATTTGCTTTGCATACAGTCTTTTCTAACTGTCCAATGACTCAGACTCAAGCTAATTTCCTCTGTGATGTCTGCTGTTCTGGTTGTTTATTATAAACTCACTGGTTGTATTAAGTTGTAATAATTGAGGACTACAAATATTAATGCTTATTTAACACTGCCAACAAGTAGTAATTCCTGTGGAGAGATGTTGCTGGACACTGCTGTACCCAGTACTTTAAGAAATTGGGTTACTTTTCATTGAGAACTAATTTAGAGCATAGGAAGAGTATGTGGAACACTGAAATGTCTAACTGCAGTTGTGACACCAACATGTTGTGTAAAGATTACTGGAAAATGTAGGAGAGTCTAAGTCTCTTCTAACCTAACTTTTGTATCCAACCTACTAGGCCATGTGGTTATTGGCAGTGGGAGACTTCATTCTAATTCTAGATGAAAATCACTTGCACCATCTCTACTATGTGAAATGCAGCTGGTAATAAACTGCCAGCTTGCTCACATTTCCGAATGGCCTTATAAATTGCAGAAAATGCTTCATGTGAGGGAACAGTACCACTATATGCTTATCTGAATAGAACTGACAATTATAACAAAATCTGCTGCTCCTTTTTTCTATTGTATACTTTTGCAAGACAGAGAAGTGCTTATGTATAGAGTTTTATCTGAGTCTGCTGATAGTACTAAAATCTTTTGGATTCTTGATGGAAATTCAGTCTGCTTTTCTCAGAGTTTTCTCCTTTGCTTTATACATGTTTTTTCAGTGGTACTCTTGTAAACCTAGAGATATGGGAAGGTTTTCATTCAAAGTCCTTTCAGACTTCCCCATCTCCTAAGGATTACATAATTATCCTGGAGACAAGAATGGATTGCAAAGAAAGTATTCCTTTTTGTGCCAGTTCTGATATTTATTTTACAGTGTGCATTCATCTACTAATAAATATCCAGTGGTGTATACTGTGATAATGTATTCTGCTGAATATAAACAGTGGTGCAACTTCTAAAGGTATTAAACAATGACAGCTTCTTTGAAAGGAATAGGAGTTGCAGGTATTCTATCTCTGCCTACATGATTATATGTGATTTTTATAATTTATTTTGCTGTCTGGTACCATTATGGTTCAGCAAAACTATATCTGTAGGGAAAAGAACTAATCAAATAGGAAACTGAAACGGGATATAAATGATTTTGCTGCGTAATAGAGGAGAAATATAAAAGTCATATTCATCAGGAAAGGGAGAGAAGTGTGAAATGTGTTACAATTGTTTGTGTTCAAATTAAAGTTAGAACATGGACCATTCATGAGCAAAACTATAGAACAGGAGTTCAGTAAAAATTATCATGGCTAATCATACTTTGAAAATTATATAAAGTCTATTCTGTGATTAATTCTGCAGATTAATTCTGCAGAATTAATCATACTAAATGTTAGGGCTAGAACTAGCAGGTATCTTGGTTGGGAGTCTAGGCCTCTATCGTTAGAAATTAAATTATAGAATCCTATTTGCAAATGTTGCAAGCTTTATCTTACAATTAATTAGATTTTGTCCCTGACTATTGCTGTCAAATAGCTATCTAAATGCTCTAAAGCCTTACTCACAGCTTAGCTATGACCAGGCAGAAGCTCACTTCAGAAACACTGAGTAATGACATCTTAAGAATTTCTCATCATTCTATTCTAACTATCTGTTTACCAAATATTGGCTCAGTAAGATTCTTTCCTATAAATTTAATGCGCTAAAATCTGTAAATTGTGAGGTGAATATAATGTGTCCATTGAAAAACTGGGCACATTTAACAAATGTGTTGAAGAAAAAAAAAATAAAGCACTGATTTGTTTTCTTGTACACTTCTACTGTGAACTGGGTGTCATAAGTTACAGAATAGCTACCAGTAAGTTTAAATATTTTACTACCTCTAATTCATGATGTTTCATGTTTCATTAATGTCACTTTTTCTGTCTTGGGAATGTACTAAGAGTCACGGTTACTTTAAATTTCTATTCAGGTGGAAATACCTTTCATATATGTTTCATTCTGGAAGTGGATGAGATGCAATTTAATGACAAGAAAAATCTGACAAGATAAACAAAGAAATCTGAAAAGATAAACAAAGAAATTTGAAATAATTGCCAAATGCTTCTCATGGAGGTTGCTTTATGTTACTACTTGCACAATAACTCCAAATTCACTTGATAGGTGCCTGTTTGAAGATTATAAAATATTTAGTAGGAATATAGTGTTCTTTGTCTTTTAAAAAGCATAACTTATGGAATGTGACAAGGATTTAAGTCTTGTATAAGTGTAAACAGAGGTGGTAGTTTATGCTGGAAGCAGATGCATCAATGCATGCACAGAATGGGATTGGGCTTCAGTATGCTCACATGTCACAGCTATGAGGCTGGTATATATATATCTGGGTAGATCTTTAGTTATTGGAATATAATTGAACAGAATTGTCAGCAGTTTCCACTGCTAGTTATTTATGGCACTGTAATCAGGTGCACTAACAAGAGCTGCATCTAAGAAAAGGTGTGCGGAGACGATAAATATTGAGGGTGTTTTCCGAAAGACAAAGAGTTACAGAATTCAATGCTTTTCTTGTTGTTAGAAATGGAAGACTGTTATTAGGTTCAGTAGGTAGAAGAATGCCATTTTCATCTATAGCTTTTATGGACTTTTTGTTTAAGGTAACATAAGGCTTTTCATTCATGATCATCTTTGCTGTCTGTTGGGCACAAAACCAAGAGACTATTGGGTTGTCCAAACATAAATTTTTGAACAATAATATCTTCTTATGCACAATCTCAGATGTACTCTGCTTAGGCCCAGAAGTTTAGCCCTGTTGTCTTTGAATTTGATGACAAAATTAATTATGGCTACTATTAAAGAAATGCCTGTTGTTTCAATGCTTTAGGTCCTATATGCTCAATACTGTTTGTGTAAACACAGTTTGATGTAATATTGAGGAGACATAGCTATACTTCAATATATCCATAGTTTCTAGCATCAACAAAGACTGTGAATGTAAAACAAATACATGCAGCTAAGGATTTGTGCTGTAAAACATCATTAGCATATGTTATAAGGAACACAATTTTTTAATGCCAATATAGATATTTGTGGGCATGTGTATGTGGCAGTCAGTAGTACTTAGGAAGGAAAAATGAAACTAAACTGTCTATGAAAATTGTTTTCCAAGTAATCCATCTGTTGATATAAATCCAAAGGAATAATTTAATACTTCTAAATTCATTCTCGAATATCCCTAGTAAAAATACTATCACTAATTATATCATTTCACCACCCAGACTCTGGTTTTGACAGTCAACTTTGATTGTCATCTGGTTATCAAAATAGAAGCCAGTCAGACACTCCAAGTAAACAGATATTCACCTACTCAGGGCACTAAAAAATAAAGTTTTGAACTTATTAATTCACACGGCCTAGATTTGGGGTCCTTTTAAAGAGTTTTTCTTAAACTGATGTTCACCCGGTCAGAACAATAAAGTAATATCCTTTCTCATTCATAAGCTCAGCTTTACAAAAGTACTTCAAGTTGTTATTTTTTATAAAGCATCCAGTTCTGCATGGCAGGAATATTTTCCAGATTCTTTATAATAGTATGAAATTTCATGATAAATTTGTTTTGGTGAACCTTGAGAATGTATTTTAGGGAAATTTTAGTATTTCAGAAATATTTCCCAATGGTGTATGAGCTTTTTGTTGTTCTTGCTAAGTCAACATGTATTCTGTCCCTACAGTCTCCTAAACACTTCTGGATTTATTCTATTTGTACTGCTACATATGTAGGATTTGCAATTCTTACTATACAAATCCTCCTTCCAAGTCAGAAGTCTTAAGCTGATTGTATGGCAACACATTATCCTGTTAGACTTCGTCCAGTCCCAATTAAGCTACATGTTTTACATGCCTGAATAAATGCTTAAAAAGCATATTTTTTTGTCCCAGTTGCAGCTCTCTTAATATGATCTTAGGAAATGTTCCTTGATTCCAGCCTTGAAAAGTTCCACTGTTTTTCACTAGGATCTACTTTCTTACCAGAAGTGAGGTCTTAACAGTTGAAACCATAATTAAAGCTAGAATTGTGATGCTAAGGGAAGATTTGTTTCACTACCTCATTCATTTTCAGTAAAATGTAAAAGTAAAGTATTTTAAGTATACTACAATTTATATTCATTTGTTTTGTGCCATACTGGTAATGTGATGAAAGGTAACCCAATTTATTATGACAAACTATACAGGTAATTAAAACCAAGTTCAGATCAAATGTATTGCTACACTAAATCTCCATTTAAAAGTAGAAGTAAATGTTCATAGTGTATTATAAATGTACCAGAGTTCAGAATATACACAGTTGTGAAAGGAAACCATTTTGAATGGTCTTTCAAAAATATTACGTTGCATGAAACAGTTGAAGAGTTAATACAGCAAGTCTCAGGCAACTAAACTTTCTTACAAAAACAAAATCGCTGAAAGAGTAGGTTTTTTTCTGTGTAGTCCTTTATTTGCTATCTGATTTTTATCATCCAGCTATCTCCACTTTGTCTCTTTTTAAGGAATTCTGAGTTAGGCCCAATCTGTTTTCTTGGATGTTCCTGTTTACGTATATGTAGAAATAGCTTTTCTCCTTAGCTGTTCTCTGTCACTAGTCTTGTAAGTGAGATGATTAATGCTGTGAAAGCATTCATACAAACTTTCAGCTTCCCAATTAGGAATTTATTTGTTACACTTGATATGTAACCAAATCTCAAGTATCAGTTATATGTTGTTGAAGTCTTTGTTCTGTAGGTTGTGTCATGTGGACTCTATGCATTTGAACTTCAACTAACGGCTATTATAACTTAGTGGTTTAGACGCTGTGGTCGTGTACTATAGAAAATGAAAATATTTTTAAAGTTTTTCTTAATGACCAAGATCTTCCCAAAGGACTTTTCCCCCTTAACTAACTTGGCAAGTCAAATCAATTCTGAGCCATCACATCCTATTTTTCTTTTAACCTGCTGAGCTTCACAGGCTGGCCCAAAGTGTATCTACAGTATGAGACACAAGGGAAGGCAAAAATACCACTCTCCCTTTCTCTCCAGCATTAGTAATAAGAGTCCTTCCCTTCTTCTCTTCTTAATGTGATCCACTGAGTTTGAAAGCATATTTAATTTCTTGTCTACTGACTGGATTCTGGCCAGACAGTTCATTTGAAGGTTTGGGGTAACCTTTTGCCTGGTCCTTGTTTGCCCCTCCCTATCGATTTGCTAAAAACCCTGGTACAAGTGTCTGCATTAAGACAGAAACAAGGCATAAAGCAAGCATGACAGAGGAAGGTCATATGGAAGACATTGCTCTGTGGAACTGTGATCTGTGAAAGCCAGGGATGTGTGAACTCAAATTTATAGGCTCTCTGTTGAGACATTTCCAGAATATTGCTTATAATACCACCATACTCCATCAATCATCTTTCTATGGGCTTGTTCTAACTCTTTTTTTTTTTTAAATGGGGAAAAAAAATAATATTTAGAACTTTTTATTTGTGTTCTTATCATGAATTGAAGCTTCTAAGCACTACTTACAGGGTTTATCTTTTTCTGATTTATTATTTTGTTACTTTTTCTAGTCCAGCTATTGTTCTAAATATTGTTTACTGTTGAGACATGCAGGTAGTATTGCAAACAAAATACTATATTAAAATACCAACTCCTGTATAACAAACAGCTGAGGTTTTCTTTAAATGGTGCTGTTCACTCTTAATCGGTCTGTTATTAATACAAATGACAGTGTCCTTAAAACAATCATGTTTTATTTCTGCAGGCTGTAACTCCTTTAAAACAAGATGGACAGTGTTTACATAATGCTCATTTTTGTTCCATTTCTTGTCCTAAGTTATGATACACAAGTAAAATCACACCATTAAGATGTCTTTTGTACAGAATTGGACAAATCTACTGTCAGAACGGAAATGAAAAATAAATTCTCAATGTAACTAGGGAATTAAAACTAGGGAATCGGGGAACAGAAAGAAGATAGAAATGCCCTTTTACAGGGTTCAGAATAGACTTTCCATCCCAGTCCTGACTGCCCCTCTCAGTCTGGGTGGTAAGCAGATGATACTTCACGTCTTCCCATCCTGTCAGGGTACTTTCTTCTACTCTTTCCATTGACTATCAGCATCCTGAATTCTAGAATAAAATTAATTTTTCTGCTGAATTCAGTGATGTGACTATATCAAGCCCTCTTCAGCTGCATCTCCATTACTGCACGATAGCCCTGGGATGTATAAAATTTCTTTACCGCAGCCTAGATTGCCTTTACAATGATCCACAAAATAATGCTCCTACCTGCAGCTAAATACAAGCAAATAAATAGGTGATGTAAAAAGCTTAAAGATACTATTTGGTACTCAGTTTCTCGAGATAATTAAGAATCATATCAGCGTAAGGGACAATTGACAGTGCAGTAGGTCACAGTGGCTCTATGGTTCTGGCTATAATACTTACATCCCGTTTTATTTACACATTGTAGTGACTCATAAAAATTTCCAAACACACATTTCTTCACTCAAACCTGGATTTAATTTTTACAGAGGCCCTTTTAAAGACTGCAATGGCATTAGGGTCAGGTAGGAGAGGGGCAGCCTATGCTCAATGGCAGCGCTGAGGGGAGCTGCTCCCCTCACATGACCACTGTGCCTCAGCTCCTGCCTGGGCAGCCTTGTGCCTCATTAGTGGCATCCCGATGTCCCAGTGAGTGGCTCTGGAGTGGCACACTGTGGGTCTGGGTGTCCTGTGCTTTGGTGTGGTCATGGCTGCCAAGTGGACCACAGTCCTGCTCCGAGTGTCGCATTGTAAGAGAGGTAAATGTTTGCATTTAATGAGTTATAAATATTATTTTTGTCCGTTTAAAACCATCTCTCCAAGACTTGGCTCCCACATGGAGAATGACTGCCTGACTCTATGACAGGAGGCAGGAGCAAGCTCTCAGGGTGGAAAAGGCAATAGGGATTTGCATGGGGCTGACTGGCCTGTGAAGAATGAGGGAACAGCTTCAGTCTGCACTCATCTCTGTCCACTGCTTATGAAATATAATATAATAAATTTAATGGGTGTTGAGCCATGGTTTCTGTTAAATATGGAAAAGAGGGAAAGCACAATTTTGGTGAAAAATACGTTCCTTAAGTAATTCCCCACTGTGGTGTGGGGATTAGGTTTGGGATTACTTTCAGAACTCAGCAGGGACTTATTGTGTAATTTTTGGTAAAGCATTTAAGCTTGGAATTTAAAATTTTCTATTGAGAAATAAGGTTGATAGTTTTCTGTCACGTACATTAGCATTTGCAAAGCATGCCGTGTCTTCTCTACATTAGACCTGCTTTACCTGTGGCTAGATTTCTGTTTATGATTTTTAAAACTATAAAATTTCTTCTCTGGTCAAACTGCTCATGAAAATAACCTTTTTATCTTTTTAACCATGGAATAGAATTAGCTCATATATATGTGTATCTATTCAAACCATAAAGATAACAAGGTATTTTGATTGACTATGCGGGAAATGAACCTGCAGGAATAATACAAATGAGTCTCCCAGGAAAATGGAAGGAGAGGGGGAAAAAAGAGGAGTTCATCCAGTTGGTCTTGATTTACCAGTTGCTGATACCACTTCTGTTTAGAAACTTCTGGAATATGTGCCATCAGACAGAACTTTCTGAATAGTGTGGGGGTTTTGGTTTTTCTGGTTTGGTGGCTGTTTCTAAATTCTTTGTCTCTTGGTCATACATTAAGTACATGACCTTCCAGTCATCTTCATTCTGTTCTAACTCAATAGGATATCTGTACAAAGCTTGGGTTGTCTCGCCTTCTTAGTTGTTCATTTCCAGCATAATGGGAATACTTCCGCTGTTACCACTCTCAGTCTAGTGTGCTACTGGATACCCATTCAGAAACTTGTACCTATTGTGAAGATACCATTTGTTTAGCTGTAAAAGCTTTTGTAAAGCCTCCACTAGGTGTGCAGCTTTCTGAGCTATGCAGCCTTCTCTCTCTCTCTCTCTCTCTCTATATATATATATATATATAAAAAAAAGGCACAGAAGCAGAGGCTGCTGTCAGAACACATTTGTCTGCATCAACTCAACAGGCAGTGCTCCTGGGTGCAGAAAATGAAATGGTTTCTTGTTTACCTAAGCTATGTGAATAATTCATTACTATTTTACATATCTTGTCATTGTAAGTCTACAAACGTCGTGGTAGGTGAACTTAAGCATGTTTGTGTTGTGCTACTTACTACTAAGTTAACTTCTATGTAACAAGTGCTAGTGTTCACTTTGTGCCTGGGTCTCACCTATATAGCAGGAAAAGCTTTAATTTATTTCCTGAGCTGAGTGAATAATTCATCAGTATTTTTCGCATGTCTTCTCACTGTCGGTCCACAAACATCATGCTGGAGGAACTTAACATTTGTCTTATGCTATTTACTACTACATTACCCTCCACATATCAGATGTCACTGTTCACCTCGCTGTTGAGTATCAGCTGTCTACCAGGAAGTACTTTCCATTTACTGTAGCAGTATTGCTGAGCAGCTGGAAAATAATTTTTCTAACATGTGGCAGAACAAATTATTGCACAGGGGGGGGTTAATGGAATTGTCTGCCAGAGGAATAAATAATTGAAGGGACATGGATCTACTTATTAGCTTGAATAGAGGCTTGATGTCCTAAATTATACCTTGTTAGAGGTAGGAAACCTATGCTTTGTTTCAACAGAAGCTGACTTAAGGAAACAGTGTCAGTATACCTGATCTTTTTGTCTGTCACACATAGCTGAAGAAGCTGAAAAACTGGATAGTGTAGTAATTCTCACATTCAATTAAGGTGCTATTAATTTTCTCTAAGAAATGTTTTCTCTGTTACAGTGACACAACAGTCAGAAGGGCTGAGGGTAAGGTGCCATCTTTCAAAAGCAAAGCTACAGACGTTTTATGTTGGTCTGGCTAATACTGCTATTAATGACAGGACTCTGAAATTTAAACTGCTTGCTGGGTTCTTTTCATTATTTTTTTTCCATACATTATTTTTTTAATGAAGCTATTTAAGTGATATAGCACATCAAGTTGCTGTTTTCATAGTAAATGCTTAAAATAAACTACATCTTGCAGTATGAAGTTGTACCACTTTTTCTGGAGGTTTTTGTCAAAATGACAGGGTTACTTAAAATTTTATATCTATTTTTTTTATTTTAACATAAAAACAGACCTTAAGGCTGACTGCTTAGAAGGATACTTCTTACTCTCTGAACTTGTTTGCTGTATGTATTTCATGGTAGTAGTTACAAAGATAGACTCATATGATTTCAACTAGGAGGAAAGAAGTATTTTCTTAAAATTAAGGGGCTTTTTAAAAAGAAAATGGAATGTATTTATTTTGCAATCTAGAAGAGCAGAGTTAAGGCAACGTATAGAAATTGCTAAACATATCTAGAGATTGATTAGGTTGTAAAATGATTATAGGCTAACATTTGAGCAAGAGGGCTGGATATTCAATAGTAAAACAAATAGCCCCCATGAAAATATTAGTATGTACCTCTATGCACCTTCAGGCACTAAAAGTATGTTGACAATTTGCCTGTAAGTAAACTAAAATACAGGTTACAGACTTCCAAATCAGCTTATCTAAAAACTGATCTCAGCTACTGATGATTTTACTGAAGCCTTATGTTCTTCATTCAGTCACCTTGGAGTGCCAGCCGAAAGTTAATCCTGGGATTCTGATGCAGGACTGCTCTACAGCAGAATTACCCATAATTGCCTCAATTCCTGCTGACTGGTTATTTTTGCACCAGTGACTCAAATTAGGCACAGCTGGCCCTAGGAAGTTGGAGTTTAATAACAACCGATTGTCAGAAACTAGCTGACGGTCAATGTTTTTGTCTCAAACGGGTGAAAGGAACAGTGACTGCTTTCCCCCTCTCCTGCCTCCAGACAAGTAGGTATCTACTTTCTGAAGCTGAAGAAGAAATAAGTTGAGTAAGCTTCTTCCTGTGGGGAAATGTTCTTTTCCTGCTTTTGAACACTTGCCATTATATTGAAATGTCTGTGCTAACCACATGAATATTTGATGGGTGTTATCAACAAAGTACAAAAAAAGGTCTCATTCATTTTTGTACACAGGCATTGTACATTGACCCAATTAAACTGAAAAATTAAAATTAGGTTTATTCCCAGAGACTTCTTACTCGAGGGATTGGTCACCCTGACAGCAGTGAAATCTTTGCTTTTGAAATGAGACTGACAGTGGTTGTCCAGGCTCTATGCTAGCCCATTCATACAGCTGTTGGATGATTTTACCAGAAAATGGCACTGAGATCCAGAACAGTGAAATAGCAGTTCACAAATCAGCCAGGGGAGAGCCTTACTGCCGAACGGGCAGCTGCCTGTCTGTGGATCTCGTCGTCACTTCTTAACAAGCTATGATTTTCATTTTGCATAAAATGGTATCTGATGCTCTTTCTCTTGGTGGAGATGGGAATGTCTTTTGTGGCAAACTGGGCAGGACCACTTTTGTAAGAACTTACAGTGAAGAGTACAGCTTTGTCAGAAACAGACTGAAAATATCTTGAGAACTCATCTGCTGAGTAAATCTAGGGATCTGTGATGTTTAGTTGCAAGGCAGTACTTCAGTTGCATTTGGTTCTAACAAAGGGTACAAGGTTTTGCCAAATTCCCTATTTAAATTGCAGCTGGTATATTGTAACAGAGTATGCACACTTGTTCCCACATATGAGAAGCCTAGGTCCATAAGTATATTGGCTTCAGTGATCACCTGTCACATTAATATGAAGGAATCCCTTCAAATTAATGTTGCAATAAAAAAAGATCACTGATGGCAAAAGCCAAAACCCAAAGTTAGCCAAAGTGAAAATGCTTGTTTTCATTCATTATTTTAAAACTATCTTGGAAAAGTAACAGTGCATTCAAAAGTACTGTGCAATGCAAACAGACGTTAAAAATAATGTTAAATATTTGCTACTAGAATATTTAGTGAATCCAATGCTCTTTATGTCTTTCTTCATTATTTTGTAAGACCTTTAAAAATCACAAATGCCAATGCAGAGACATAATATCAAGACATCCCCAAGGGTAAGTTGAATAAAAATTCCCTTGAGCCTATAAATCTATTTGAGGGTGATAACCTAATCAGTAGTATGCCTGTCAAATCTCAAGGAAAGCGATAAGTAAAACAGTAATTCTATGAAATATGGACTTTTACTTATCTAGCTTGACCTTTCCTCCTGCTCTTTCACCTTTCTGCCCTTCAAGTCTCAAAAAATGGTTGCGTACAAAGAATAATAGAATAGAGACTTCTACTTGGTAAGCTGGAGATGTTGAGCGCTTCAATACCGCATTAAATCTTTCACCTACTGAGGATCTGTTTGGAAGCCAACATGATAAAATGAGCATAATGCAGTTGTATTCAATTGACCATTTGTCCTTTTGTGAAAAAAGAGGTTCCATGGGACAACAGGCCCTGTATGATACTTTGAAGCTAAATTTTGGAGGTACGTGGCCAAAAAGAAGTTAGCAATGGGGGTACTGAGCTCTGTGCTGCCCTAGATAGCTACTTTCAACTTTGAAACTAGGTCATTCCTCTGTTTTACTCAAGTATTTCTGTGTTGCAATTCAGACAGTAATATTGAGAAACCTGAAGAATGAACAATAAATAGTTGATTCAAGGTCAGAACAACAAGTTAGTTTGTATCACAATTCTTTAATCAGTGTTGGTCCAGAACCTCTGGTGACTTGAGTGGATACCAGCTGTCAATGTAAAGGGTTGACCAGTTCCCCTTAATGAGAACCCTTGTTTTTCACAGATATGCTTAATAAACTGATTAAATTCAAGGGCCAATCAAGTGTCCTAAATGATGGGAGGGATGATTAAATTTTAAAATTGCCAAAGTGACTGAGGGATTAAAAAATGCCTTCACTCATGAATGATATGACAGTTTTACACAAAACTGACAATGAAAATCAAGAAATTGCACACCAAATTTGACACAAACATACTAATTTGAAGGAAAAAATGAAAGACTAGGGTATTTTTTTTGCATTAATTTCTACTTAGTCAACAAAATAAAAAATATTAATGCATGTGTGAGCACTATTTCACATGTAGGAAACAATCATATTCACTTCATTTAAGCTCTCTAATAAATGTCATAGTTTGAACAATGGTGCTATGAAGTTCTACAGATTCATTTCTCTATAATCATGCTATTCCAATTCAGCAGGTATAGTCATATAAGGATAAATACACATGTAAGCTTTTAGTAACAGGGATGCAATATGAAAATTAAAAAATGGATTAAGAATTTTACTTTTAGCTGTTGCTCAGTCTTTATTATAATAAATCCAATATGCCCTAAATTGCATTCATCCGTGAGTATACAAAGTATTTCTTGAGCCTTAAGTGATTAGAAGTCAGGGAAAGAAACAATCAACCAACCAACCAGTTAAAAAGTCCCTGAGTTTGGTTTTGTGTTACAAAATCACAGTGGAGCACATAGCTCTCATGAAAGCCCGTTTTCCCCTCTTGTTATGGACTTCCAGCTGAGGCACACATTTTGTTTGATTCTTCCACTCCCACACACAGTTTGCCAATACCATGTTTGAAACATAAAATATCTGGGGAGCAGGACAGGACTATAAACTTCTCAAGTTGTTCTGAATGTAATTTACATTTTAGGTAACAGTTTAATTTGATTTCTTCACTGCATGAGGCTAAAATCCTGCAACTGATGTTCAGCAATCAGCTTTCTTCATATCATTTGTTTATTCCCTTTTTGGCCAGCTCACAGTGTAATCAGATCCCTGCTAGATCTTGTATGCAAACCCCTTGGTCTATTTCATGTATGTTTTTGTACTGATGAATTTGCTTGCATAGGCTTGTGTCTAAAAAATCTTCCTTGTTTTACTTACCTAAGTTACTGCTTTTCTTTACTCAAATACAAAGCATGTAGTGGAACATGGCTTCAAATACCTTCAAGGAGATAGAGGAATGCCCTCAGGACGATTCTGGTAAGTTTGCACTAATTTTTTATTTTTTCTATGACTTTGCCCAGTGTCTCTTAGAACCTCTTAAGAAATATCTTGGTTTATCTGTGTTTTTCATTATTTGGCAAGGGAAGAGTGAAGAGGGATGTGTATGTATTAGGGAATGATGAACAAATATCCGTATTAGAACAGCATCTGAATTATTTAAAATGTATTTGTAGATAGCTTTCTGTTTTCTGCCTGGATTTTAATAAGGTGCACTCTACAATGATCTTGTTAGGCTTCCTGTTGGACTTTGAAGATACTGGAGAACAGAATAAGATGTCGCAGTGCATTTCAGTATCTAGATGCTTACCTGAACTTGAACTTCCAGTCATATATTTTAATGTGTTACTATATGCTTGTAATGAATGACCTAACTGGTCTACAAAACCTGTTTCCTATTTTGTGCATTATGTGAGGCAATGCAGTCTGTACCTGTTAAAATGGGTCACCAAGGGAGATCACTGGGTGAAGTCTAGGAAAAAAAAAATAAAGTTTTTAGCCTTCTAGGCTTATTTTTCCCTCTTCATATAACTGTTATTTTTCTTATTTTAGAGTGCCTCTAGGCCCTAAGACAGATTTCATGTTTATTTTCATTTTTGGTAAGCTTCATTCTGTAAGTGGCGAAATCAACTCTGCTGTTTGTATTACAATTTTATTATTGATAGCTTTCATTGCATTGGATACTCTGCTTAGTTTGTGGTACCAGTCTTTGGAATACTAAATCGAGATGTACTGTTCACTGGCAGCTCTTCTTTTGTCTGCTGATTTGGATTATTCTTTTTTCAATGCACATAGTAATTAGAAAATTTAAGGCTAGAAGAGACCATCTGTGCTTGTGGAGTCTGACTTCCTGCTTTGCCTGATGATAGAATTTCACCTACATCAAATCCCAAACTTCCCTGACTAAGCCCAGCCAGCTCTTTGAAAGACATCAAAACTAAGCTTTAAAGTAAGTCGTTGCTGATAAGTTTTGTAGGAGACAAACATAATGGGTCCTTTAGAATTGCTAGCCTAGGTTGCAATCAGCTGAATACAAACCACATGTGAGGGAAGGAGGGTCCTCAGGGCAGATAAGCTGTTGTTTCTCTATGTTGGCTTCCTGAGGGACAGCCTTACTGACCTTTTCCTGACCAGTTGAGGACTTACCTCTGTTTCTGGCTGGTGTTTATTACTCTATTAGGTAAAAAAAACAAACAATGTCATCTCTGGCTTTTAGTTTCTCAGTGCTCTTTGCCTATGGCTGCTTTCTGTCTGCTTAATTACATATACTGCCTATTTGCCATAGCTATTGCTCTGTATCATTCTTAGTGGAAAAAATCCATTTATTAACTGATACAGGACTCTACTGGAGGATCAGCTTCTGTTGGAGTAAGGTACTTACTGTATCTTTAACTTTTTTTAATTACTTCAGAGGTCTTTAACCAGAAGGCTGAGGTTAAGCTTTTGTTAAAATGTGTTTGTGGCCATGGGAATTCTATATGTTCAATTTCTTCTATCATACTACGTGCTTATTCAGAAATGTCTATTCTAGCCCTCTTTATTAATCTTGTCTGTTCATACTCCATATAATTACAGTTTCAGTAAACATGGACTTGTTTTGCCTCTTTCAACTGTTAGTAAAAAATCCCAGAAGACTAAGTTTAGTTGAGGGAAGTGGATCCCAGAGTAGCTTTCATGAGTTTTCAGACTCATTTCAAATGTTTTTTTGTTTCACAAAAAAAAAAGAACAAACTTTTTTTTTCTTTCTAACAAAGTGTAACTTGCTATTTTCCCTGAAAGGTACAGAAGGCGAATAGTGCAGTAGTTATGTTAAAAGACCTCATTAGGCAAGCGAATTAAATGTGGCTGGAGCAGAGAGCTCTTTATTTCTGGTGCAGAATCGTATTTCTAGTTGACATGTCTTCAAGATGTGCCTTTTCACTTGCCAGAAACTACCTAGCCACCAAAAGAGCTACAGTGTCATTATGGAAGTGTACCTATTTCTGAAGTGTGCCTGTTTGTTTCTAAAATGTTAATTTTATGGTCTTTCATATCTTATTTTGTAGTTTTCCTTCTGCAGTCTTACTCAGTGCCATATGCTTTTCAGCTTGATTTTCTCTATTTTATTTCTGTATTTAGGCTGTACTAGAAGGAAGCTAAGTTTTTACATGTTTTTAAGATACCAGGTCCACCTGTGATGATGCAAATTGCAAATAAATGGAATTTGGTTGATCTGCTATTATTACTGCAAACAGAAGTATCCATACAGACTTATAAAGAAATGACCTTTGAACAGTTCAGATACTTTAATCTAGCTTTAATCTAGCTTTTCAACAAGGGACCTTTGTGAACTGAATTTATATAGAACTGCTATAGCTTAAGTAACATTTCTAAGGAACTCTCCTGGATTTTATTAAGTTACAGAAAATCCAAATGACATGTGATTATTATACTCTTTGGAGTTATAGATTGGAAAATGCATTTATCAAGTACTTAAGGCCATTTTAGCTGTACACCCATCCAGATGGAGGATATTCTTTGTTGCCAGAGGTATAATGTAGTAATGGGATTATTGCACTAGCATATTTTGCTTTCTTAAGTGCAAGCTCTCTTCCTCTTAGCTGTGATTTCTGATTGCCAAAACTTATTTCATCAACAGAGCCATCTCCTTAACACTTTACTGCTTAATCTTTTTAATTGCATTTAGGTTTGTAAGGACAAACCAGACTGTAATTAACTTCCAGGTATAAAAGATGTTTTATGATTTCTAGTAGCTGAATAAGAGCAGGCACTATCATAGTACATGGTGTAAACAGGCAGCCTACGTAGTCCTTACGCCCAGAGTTGTACCTCTGCTCTCTTAGAGCAAGTAATGTTCTGAGAACACCCTTTGCCTCCTTTAAATAACTACGTACCTCATGGGTTTGGAAACATAGCAATGAGGCAACCAGAGACTTCAAGAGCATCGTTCCTGAACCACAGCTCTTGCTGGGGTATTGTCTTGAAGATTTTTATCTGTGTTCTGTAGGTGCTGAGGAAGAGGTAATCACATGTTATGCTTTTGGGGTATGTTGACTCTGTGCAGGACGTTATGTGAAACTAATAAGTTCGTCATTAAAATAATGCAATTGATGCAAAAATAAATGTTTCTGTTGCACAAGTTCATGCAAAATATTTTATTAATTTGTTTGTAATTTCTGCCACAGAGTAGATCTACTGCCTTTACAGTGTTTGGGATTTTTAGTTTTGAAAGTTTTGTTTTCATAGGCAGGTTTAGGATTTTGCAGTATCTGTCATATTGGCAGTTCAAGAACAAAACCAAGTGAAATTTTACCATTTCTTCTAATGTAGAACCATACCCAAAACTGAGAGACTTCTGAAAGGGAAAAACTTTTGCAAGGTTTTAAGAGATGGAATTTCCAGAGTGTTTTCCAGTGCTTTTAAAGTATTAATTATTATTTTTAACTGGAAAATAAAGAAAGTTTTATTATTTATAAAAGTACTATCTTAAAAGGAATTTCCTCTGCTTCAGAGTTCCATACTTCCAAACTTGAAGTCTGACTTATATGACTTATTTTAAAATAAGTGCAAATAAAATTGATATAAAAATACAATAAAGATTTCCATTTATTTGGCATTATGGATTATTTCCACTTATTTACAAAGCTGTTTGCACCCTGTAACAATACTGAAAAGCTTACCAAGACTTTAAAAACCATAAAAGCACAACCTTTGATCATTTTAGTTTAGGATAATTAGGATATCATCCTCTAGGATATTTTTGCACTTTTATTTTTTACCAATGAAGGGATGTTAGGACTTCAAGATTTTGCTCAGTGCTATACAGTTAACATTAAAATTAATATTCTGGATTTTGAAAGCATATTGAGGTCACTTATTGCCCTGGCTTTTTCAAGGATTTATCTGTCTTCCAGCATGGTGTGGGAGTTTTGCTGGAAGACTTTTGGAATAAGTCAAGCTTGGATTTTATCACATCTGAAAGCAAAAATTTGAGTTGTTCCTGAAATCGATTGCAAACTATTTTAATGCCATAATTTTTAGGATACGGGAGGACTTTTAAACTGTAATGTCCTTAATAGTAGGCAATTAATAAGTAGATAAATCGGAAGGAAAAAATTAGTTCAGTTTTTAACTGATTCACTTTTAGTCATTCTCTATTGGTGTTCCAGAAAATGCATTAAGAAGGTGAAACCATTTCCTGTAAAGTAGGAGAGGATGGGAAGATTCTCAATAAAAATATAAGTGGTTATCAGTGTTTAATTTTTCAGCAAATTTATTAATACACTTAAGGTTTTTAAAGTGCTATTACCAGCATATCTATTGGCAGGATGAGCTGCAGGGATTTTAATGTTTGTTACAATTGACCAATGTATGAAAAAAAAACCAAGCTTATTTGGTTGGTTAGTCTCGATGAGTTAGTGGTCCTCCAGATCAACAAGTTCCTGAAGTGCACCTCACAGTTACAGGCAATGAGATTTTACACAAGAAATGTGAGTGAATGGCAAGTAGACAGAGAAGAGATGTCCTTTTCTAGAGAGAGAGGTGATGTCTCTTTCTAGCAATATTTACAATTCTATCTCTTTCTCCCAAAGTTTAATGAAAACTTTCTATGAATAGTCATAAAGCTCATGATTAAATTAATGAAAGAACTAATTCTGGATTAAGGGAGCAGGTAATATCAAGCTCTCACCATATGCTAATGAGTTACTGTTAAATGTCAATGATGACTGTCAGATGCTGGGAGTTGCTTTAAGTTTGCTGAGGACCCTTTCACCATCTTTATTGCCTAGCAGTGGCCTTAATGGTTCATAATAAAAGTTGGTCCAAGCCCAGATTCTGTTCCCTAGAACTCCCAGGGGGAGTTGTTGCAACAAAGCAAGTGTTTAATGCTACTTTCCTTGTGTATTCCACATTATGACTTCTGTTCTTGTGCCTTCCTTGTACTTAAGAAGTGACGAAATACATGATTGCTGGACTCAGACATTATTCCACATGTTTGTGTAACTGCTTCCTGAATCTGTGTTGTCTTTTTACCTTACTTTTTAGAAGATATTCACTATTAACAAAGGAGTTTTGCTGAAAGTTGATGCTTTTATGATACTGGTATAGCTCAGAGTAGAGTTTGACCTGCTGTGTTTCTTGATAGTGTAGCTTTATCAGGTTGTGAAGCATGCCATGAGATTATTTGTAGATTAAGTGTTCCTGTGCTCACAATGTAAAGATAATTTCATCCTTCTTAGTATGGTCTCTCTCTGGTTTCATAAAATATGAACTTGTCATACTTGTATGTACCCATTTGTATAATCAGATGGTGGTGCTTTCCTTGATCAGTCTTTCAGCAGCCTGTCTCATCTATGAGTTCTACATCTTCTGTGCAAATGATGTTGGATATCTTGCTTCTTGCAGCTTGATGTTTCATTGTCAGTTTATAAATTTCACAATATCAAAACTGAAATTACAGAGACTATGTTTGTTTGATCTGTTTGAGAGACAGTTTCTAAACCGAGGTCATCAATCTCTGTTCAGGTAGAAACAGTCAGTGTAACCAATCATTTAATTTAGAGATTCATTATACTTTTGAAGATGAGTGAACTTTCTGAAAAAAAAAAGAGGAAGAAATAAAAATATGCAGCACTGAAAATATCAGATATGTATGTTTTTAGACAATTCAGGTTAAGTGTATAGTGGTGTCGGTATCTTGGACTTTTAATTAAACGTATTTTTATTACAACTCCTCTTTTCAAAAAGGCACCTTGGGTTCAGCTGAAGAAATAGTTAGAAGTGCATTTGTTAAATTAATAGCTTATCCAGTAATTCAATAGATTGAAAGGATATTAACTTTGAGATATTCGTATATGTCTGCGTATCATTGTACCCATTTCTAGTTCTGATCATCTCATTCATTCTGAATCCAACTTTTGCTTCAGCCTTTCATCTCCTGTTTGGTTTGCCAAGTAATTGAATGCAAACTGAATACATTCATCAGAATTATTTAGTTCCATATTGATAGCTTTTACAAAATGTCTGCTATTGTGTGAGCCCAGGTCTTTGTTAAGTTGGACTAATACAGAGTATTTTACTTGAAAAAAAAATCTCTGAAAACTATTTTGCATCTTTAATTGAAACTATATCTTTTTTATGCTTCACCCTTATGTATTCAAGAAAAAGGACAAAACATTAAATGTTTGCAACACAGTTGTTTAAAGGAAATATTTTTGTTGAGGTTTTCTCTTTTTGTAAATACGAACAATATGTAAAAACATGTACTTCTCAAATTCCTCCTTCTTCACTCAAGTTTTTGTCTTTAAAAACTGTATCACCTTAAATAGTTTCCGCAGAGAAATATGGATCACTTTCTGTCTTTACCTACTGACCTATTGAAGTATCATCATCTCTAGAATTTGTCAACTAAAGGGAGTCTGGAATCAAATAATCTTTTCCTTTTATCCAAGATCAGAACATCCGTTAAGACTTTTGCCTGATTTCTTTTCAGTAGGAGCTGATCACTGTACCCGTATTTTTCTTACTATTTGATTTGTTTTTATTATTACCAATTTTATGCTTCCTGATAAAAAGAAGAGGGCCTTCAGTGCATTAGTGGGAATTTCTCAGGAATGTCTCACTTTGTCACCAAAGGAACTATATGTGGAATAGTTCTCTGAATTGATGGTGGCTCTCCAGACATGCAAACTTGCTCCTTCTATACTTCTGCACTCCCTGTGCCCATTTTTAACCATTTAGGGAACTTCTGATAGCCCAGCCTTCCATCTGATTATCCGTATGATCTCAAATTCCTGAGCAGTTAATCTTACTGAGCAATATCTCTACTTGCCAAGAAACTTCATCTGTTTTTACCAAGCCTTGAGGAGGAAACCCATTTGTCATGGGAAATTTTATGGCACTAGATATTCCTTAGAAAAATCTACTTTGTTTCCATTTATGAGGATGCTTGCGATTTTGTGAGAGGGAGGAGAAGAAATACACAGAAATAATAGAGGTAATTACTGTTAATTTTATACATCTATCAATACATTTCCAGACGGTACTTCTAAAATTATCTACTAAAGATGGAGTTATCCATATGCGACCTATTTCTATAACCCCACTTAATAGGAATGAAATAGTGTTCTTACACCCAACAGTGGAAAGTGTGTTAAAAACCTGTGTGTTTTCATCAAGCACCAGTTCTTTATTCATAAATATTCCTGTAGAGAAAGCAAACTCCAATATCAGGCCACAAAAGTTATTCTTGAGTCACTCAAATGCTTCTTTTGGTAAAGTTAAAGGTTGTATGTCCTTGGTTAAGCATCTGGTTTTTTACAGTGCAAACAGCGATAAAGCAAAAGCTGGAATAAATCCAACTACATAACATACAAAATGTCATGGTACCAAAGAAAGTTCCAAACCTTCAGAAGCTCTAGTGCCAGTTTGATCCCTTTGTGAAGAATACTTTAATAGGAAGCTTTAGACTGTGACAAATAAAGTGACTGTGTGTTAATCTTTTCTTTTTTTCTAAGTACTTCATCAAGTGTAACTTAGCATAGATGTGATATCTTTTGAACTGTCATTTATAGAAAAAAATGAAAACACTTTGTTATTGTAAATTTCTACTTAAAATGCTGCTGGTTCTTACCAAATACATGAGCACACAAGGCATCTGCTTGGGATAGGGAATTTCTACCCCCTTTTCTTGACAAAATAAACTGTGTCTCAACTGAATCTCAATTGATCACAGAATGCGGCCAGTTATTTTAAAGAGCAAAATGGTTTCCTGTCTTTGTTGCTTTTCCAGTGTTGTGCAGAACAAATACAGATCTAATAGTGTATGAAACAGGATAGTTTAGGCTGCTGTTTTTTTTTTTTTTCCCAATATGTTTAATTTTTTTCTTTAATGCAACTGTATCTATAGGGGTTTTTCACAGAACAGTGGCTTAGTTTTTGTTTCAAGCTTGGATCTTTTTTTCTCAATAATACATTTTTTTGACGTATTCATAAAAAAAGACAATATTGGATTAAAGCAAACTGGATGATTTCTATTTACAAACATAATTTACTGTTTGAAGAGTAAGCTGCTTGACTTTTACTGAAATGAGACTATCCCTTGACCAGTTTTTAATAAAGGAATTTGGAACAGATATGATTTTGGTAGAACACTAATAAAAACAAGACAGTGCAAACTGTCCATGGTTGTTTTCAGATTCAGCAGCAGTTAGCACTTACATGTATTCTGTCTTTAATTACATAGCCCAGTAAGAATGACATGTTTACCCAAGGCAAGGATTTATTTTAACACGTGTTATGTTACTCAGTGATTTAAAATGCTTCCTGGAAAAGGGTTTCATTGATGCTTCAGTCAATTCCAGAAAAACAATTGGGGGCTAATGAGAATTGGATACTAAAATACTTCTGAATGTTTAGTCCTTTATATGGCAATCATCAGAAGTTGCCTCGCTAACAAAGTTGTCCATGTTTTAACTTTAAACCAGAAGAAATTAGGAATTTGTAATCGAGGCATGCCTAATGGCATAGGTAGTATTGCTGATTTCAGTTCAGTAAGCCTCAATAAAATGCCTCAGCTGGTTTTGAGATCCAAGGGAAAAAACAACCTCATTTAGTAGTTGTAAAGAGAACCATAGATCCCTGAAAAGAGAGTAATTCACTAAGGATAATCAAATGGGTTCACATTAGTCAAAGTATGGTAAGAATTTACAGCTACAAAACACAGAAGGTTCTTAAAAATTCTTCACGTTATAGTTTAGGACAAACACTATTATTTTCCATACCTTGATTATTTAAAATCTTTGACTTAAAGCTTGTGTCTTTTACAGCGCACAGTACAATGGGCATCGTCAGAGCAAATCTGCATAATGATGCAAAAAGTAATGTTAGAAACTCAAGACCTGAGGAATGAACAAAGCTTCTTTCCTAAGATTACCCCTATGGGGAGGAAAGGGGGAAGAGGGATGATAATAAAAAAAAAAATTAAAAAAAGAAAAACCCAGAAAAGGCATATTTCATATTTCACACAAACATCATTGGGCAAGTTTCATGAAAATTTCAGGGGTGTTGTAAGTGGATTCTCTTTTCCTGCTCTTACATATATACATACATGAAAGCTTGGCTATTATACCATATTAGCTTTGATCTTATAAGCTCCAGAAAAGCTATAGTATTTGTCTCTCTGGTGGTGGCAATGTCTATTAATGTTATCTTTTGTGATTTCATCTTCTCATAATGTCTGAGAGCTCTGCTTTAAACTAGCAGTCTGTGATTGTGACTGGTGAGATAAAAATTTCAGTGAGATAGAGAAAGCTCACGCTACTATGTGTGACAAATTGCAATGACAAGGCTGTGCTGATAGCAGCTTATGATGTGAAATGAAATCACAACCACAATACCATAAAGATGTGTGCTTAGGGCATCTTTACAGAGCTCAAAGTGAAAGAAGGTATGGTCAAAATGTCTAGTAGACACTGTGTTCCTTCTCTGCACTTCTTTTTATTGCTGTAGATGGCCAGTACTGTTCAATAAAAATATCTCATGCATTTCAGATTTATTTTTTTCTCTTTTGCTGAGTATCTTTATCCCTGCTCCCATGTGTGTATTGGATACAATCAGCATCTGAAAATTAGCTAAATTCACTATAGAAATATAGCATTTGTTGGAATGTGCAAGTTAGCCCTTTGATTGGATTCTTTCGCTTGGCTAACTGATCCGTTTTGAAGAATAAGCAAAAGGAAAGGATAAATAACTGAGCAGGTGCAGAATGCACCCCATGAAACTTCAGGAGTTTGCATCAATTTCTTTCTTCATTGCTTCTTTATTTATTAGCTATTTTTATGGCTGACAAAATACAAGCTGACAGTAGGAGCAACTGATTTTGTGAATCTGTTCCAGATGTTAAGTATAAAATTCAGTTGCCCAAATATTACTATCTAAAGTCTTTTTCTATTGAAGGCATTTAAGACAGCTTCGTAGGGCTAGCAGGTATAAGGCAGGACAAATGGCACGCCAGCATTGTTCTGGTGCAGCAGCTGGAGGCTACCTGCGAGCATGTAAAATAGCGCAAGAAACCGATAGTTAAGCAACTGAATTATTGAGCAGTGACCTTTATGGTAGCTGAAATTCTTGATTCTAGGAAGGGAGAAAAAGAGTCTCTGGGAATGGGGAATTACAGGAAACAGCCATTGCAAAACTGAAAATTAGTAGGATTCAAAATTTATCTCATTTTTAGTAATCTCAAATATTATTAAACCCTCAGGGGAAACAAGAGTGTCTCCAAAGTGGGACACAAATTTGGAGGTGATATCCTTTCAGTACAGAGGGACATGCATTCAGAGCAAAGTAGCAATGATTCTTGAAATCATTTGCTTCCTGATACAGTCTGCTAAATAAATTACCGTTGAAGAGCTGAGTTTTCACCTCTTGGAATAAATAATTGGATCCATAACCCAGCAGGAGAAAAAAAGCAAGTTGGAAAACTACTTCCAAATCATTCCCATTCAGGAATAATTACAATAATTATAATTTTATTAATTTTGCTTTAGTTTAGCAAAATTAATTTTTAGTATTACTGTTGTTTTTACTTACTATTCAATTATCTCTTCTGCACTTGCTGTAAATGGCAGCTGGCTCACTAAGAATCAAGCATGCTATGCTTCCATTTCAAACCTCTGGGTTTGTCATTGATTTCTGTCCCATCACACTGATTGAGTATACTCTGTAGGTATTCTGAGTACAAACATAAATCAGTAAAGAAAGTTCTTAAACTCTTCATTTAGAAGAAAGGGGGGTGTAGATTATAGGAATTGGTGCAGGTTTTTCCCCTTGTTATTCTCAGTACTAAATTATTGTAAGGCAACTAAAACAATGAAGTGAGGAGGTTACAAACCAATAATTACTATAGGCAACATTTCTGTTCCTGATTAAAGAGCAGTAACTGATAATGGAGCTTGCAAATATTATTTTCTACCAATAGGTGCCACTATAAGCTAATTAAGCTGAAGTATTTAACGGCAGGCTTAAAGCGGACATTAGGAAAATATACTAAGAAACTAAATGCATGTTATGTTAGTGTTTTGGGGTTTATATATATATCTCTTAGCTTTATTTGTCTTTATCTTAGAAAGGTACTCAGAATATTCAAGGGGCAGAAGCAGAGACAAATTATTTTTTCAGTCATTTGCAAAGTGCTTTTTACCTTCTTCAAAGGGGATGCTGAAATCAAGCTAACATACAATATGAGCAATGTACTGTACTAGTCTTCATGCTGTCTCTGCAGTGTGAAAATCCTCAAGCGTCTGCTGCAGTTTAGCCATCAGCTAAGCAAAAAGGGCTGGTTTGCATTGGACCTGTTCATGTTTGACTTCACGGAGACACAAAGAGTGAACTGAGTAATCCAGATGCTTGTTGTATCTCTTCAAAATTTACCCTTTTAGGTACTGCATAAGCTTTCTTTGTAAGGTGCTGGTGGCAAAGTTTCTGTCTTGTCCCTTTCCTCCTTCTCCTCCCCCTTGTCCAGTGCAGCTGAATACACACCTCCCTTGCTTCTCTATTGTAATCTGTCTCCTTTTTTTAAAAATAGAAATTAATTAAAGCTCTTTAACAGGAAAATTTGCAGGGGAGATAAACAGCAGAGAGTGATTCACTACAGCTGAATCTTGCCATTGCAGGTTTCAGTGCCTGCACCTAATTTAGAGAGAAGGAGGAAAGAAATATTTGCATAACAATAAAGAATACTGTAGTGTTTCTTTAGTCAGATATTCTCCTTTAACCATCATAAAGATGTGTTTCAAACTCAGCCTCTCCAACATGTGGCTACCAGCTTCATGTGTTTCATGAGCAAAGCAAGGGGCAGTCATTCTGAATGTCTTTTTATGCATCTCAGTTCCTGACTTTCTCCCTATTAATAGATGTCTGTAGCCAGCCATGTAATTTAATCTCATTTCTATTCAGTCTTAATGGAAAGATGACCTTTCAACAGATTAGAATTGATTTGTTTAGAAATCTGCTAGTCTTGTGAAAGCTTTGTTCTTATAGACAATGATTTTGCTATCATCTGGCCAGCACTGATGCTTATCAGTGCATCAGAGCAGCTGTAAAGCCTTTTAATGCGGGATCTGCATGCTATGGCTTGGTGGGCACCTCCTCATCTATGTTCTCCATTGTCATTGTGAACTCCATCTACTGCATGAAATGCCGCAGGGATAGTTCCCTCTCTTCTTCCTCTTCTCCCCTCTTGTGGTAAGCAAAAACATATGTGCTGAACAAGGCCAGATCACCAGAAGAATTTGAAAAGGAGGAGCTGTGTACATCAACAATGGTTTTAATCCAAAACTTTACTTTCAGTTGTTTTTTGCTAAACACGGCAGTAGCATGATTGCATTATCTGTATGAAGACTTTGTTGCTACTGTAAAAGATTCAGATAGCGTTATTGCTGCTTTTTATGGTACTCGCCAGGTTGAACCTTTCTTCCATTTTACAGGCAGTCTTTGCTTTCTCAGTGTTGTTCAGGTGGGGATTTTTGTTTGGGTTATTTTTTTTTTTTAGAGCAATTGACTTGAACCTATGACAGTAGACAGTTTTCTGTACGCTGTTTTCATAAGGATGAAAAGTAATGTACTTCAGGATTACTAGGGAACATGGAATTATTTCCTATATGGCTTTTTCAGTGCTGATTCTGAATTTTATATCACATCAGCATGAGCCTCGCATCTGAATGCGAGCATACAGACATTTGCATAGAAAGGCAAATTTTGAGAAATATTAAGGTGAAGTATACTGAGGAACATCCTGTTGGTGGCAGCAATAACTTATATTTAACTTGTAGAAGTTGCAAAGAAACACAGCTCCTATGCAGTCTGTAGTGACTGCATGCAATGATGGGCTTGCTGTGCATTTGAATGCTCTACATCGATTCTTATCTCCTAATAGCTATTTAATCCAGACTTAAAATCACACATTGAGTGTAATAGCCAGTTAATATTTTCCATAAGCTTGTGAATCTGGACTAAAGAGCAGCGATATGCCATGGATGTTTGAACATCCTGGAAAATGACACTGGTTCTGGTGATTGGGGTGGGGTGGGGGGGCGAGGTGTGGGTGTTATTTTGTTTTTCTTCCCCTAAATTCCTTTTTATTATTGCATTTTCTTGTAGGAAGAAATATGATCTAATGCTTGTGTGTTCTTAGGGGCGCCATAACAGAACTCCTGTAGCTTCTTCACTCACAGTTAACACATTTGATACTGATTATACAGCTGTTCTTCCAGGAAAAAATGACTGGAATAATTCCTTGAAAGAGTATCTTTCATAACATGGATAGTTTATAATGATCTATGTTGCATAGTAACATACAATGAAATGCATGGGGACACATATTTTAACTCTAATTTGGGTTGTCAACAGTAATTGATCACAGAGGCCAGGTTGGGCTGAATATGCACTAAACAATTATTTTAAGTTGAAACAAGATGGGCTCTTTAATGTTGAAACTTCCTTAGCTTTCAGGTTTTGTATTAAGGTATATGATTTTATAAAGCTCAATATGAAATATTTAAATGAAAAATTGAAATGTAAAGGGAAATTACATCTCCTTATACAGGCATATTGATTCCGAGGGTGTTTTAAAATGGATAAACCTATGAGGATCTTCTGAATTCTTCTTTTCAGCTAAGAAAAAATGCTTCCTTTTTTATAAGGAAAAGAAACTTCATTAACATCTGAGATGGCTTCTGCATTTATAACATGAAAATATTTTTTCACATTTTCCTCTAATAGCAAGAATTATGTCAACACCAAGGGCTGTATCGCCTGAAACATAACTGCCAGCTTGCCCAGTAAATGCCACGAGATATAATTTGTCTGTGTGGACCTGTTCTGATCTCTCTTTGTTTTCCCCTTCCTTCCTTTCTTTCTAATGCAGCCCTTTGACTCTTTTTTTGGGTGGTGGATCTAGCAGTTTTCAGATGGCATACTATAATTTCTTACCTTAGGTGCCTCTGAGAGAAAGGACCTGGAAGGCTCCTTCCCTCTACAGATTGTGCAACTGTTCTCTAAAAAAAGCTGTCCTTCCTCAAAGAAAGCAAACAAGGGTTATCTTGTTCCATCGTTTCATTAAATTACTTCAAGTCCTCAGAAATGTATAGTATTGTATTATATACATATATATCATTATATATTATACTATATTTTCGTATTATAATGTAGTAGATTAAAAGTTCTGAAGTTGTTTGCATAAGCACTTTGATACACATCTTTTGATGAACACATCATTGTGTGTGTGGGTTTTGATAACTGTTTCTCTGCTGCAGCTCCTTGCCTGAGCCAGGCAGTGCAGAGAGTGATGCATAACTTAGCAATGCATTGGTACATCAATGACTCCCAGAAGCAACCGGTTGTGAAGTGTGTCTGTCAGGATTCTGTGTGGTACAGATCTGTACTTGAAAAAGTGCAAAATCAGTCCAGACAGAAAGGACAGACAGAAAGCAGCTGTCCCTAAAAATGAACTGTCACAGCTATTTTGATTTCAACCATCTGTATTCAAAAGGAAGTCTTCAGGAGAACTTTGTCTGTGAGAGAAAATGTAGGTAAGAACACCTGGGTTCTCACTGAGTGGCTTTATCACAATTATTACTTTTTGGATAGTAATTCAAGGCGTTAACTTCACTGTTATGTCTGAGAAAACTACAGCCATTCCTGTCAAGAACAGTGTGCCATGCACAGTTGTATGTGTAGGTGTAACATTATCTCAGTACTTATGGTTCTTCCGTTTCTGGTCCTTCCACAGATCATACAAGGTTACTTGTTACAGAGCTGAAGATAAATTTCACCAAAGACTTGGTTTTCTTGGTTCACTGGTTGCCTTGCTGGGGGGGTTGTTCATTTATTCATTTCCTCTCTGCCACCCCCAATCTTAGATTTAGAGATAACATTAGGAAAAACACTCCAGTTTGTAACAGTGGGGATTGGTTTTCTTTCTAGTTACGAAGGAAGAAAAAAAAAGGCATTTTACATTTACAGCATCCCAAGGCTTTTAAAACTAAAGACATTGATTTTTAAAGAATTTCTGTTTAATGGAGTAATTGTGACATCAGTAAATCAAGCCAGAAATTTGCCCTCATCCTGTTTTTTTAAGCTACAGGATATACATTATGTACGCTTTATGCCATATCAGTTTTGTACACAATCTCCTGTATTATTGCTTTCCTGAAAAGTAAGCATAGCTTGCAAGACTTTTTTGGACAGTTGCAGAATATATATCCATGATTACTAAATTTCACGAAGCACTTCCAGCACATTGTATATTATTACTTCTTAAATGCAAGTTGCTTTGCATCCAGAGGTCCGATACAATGTAATGAACAACATAAACTTGTTTGGTTTTTTTTATCTGAAGTCACTCTTCCAAGCTTGTAAATGTTTTCTTATCCCAGAATGAAATCTCAAGGTGTGAATGCCTGTTACTTCTTTGTCCTTGTTATGCTTTGTTAAATATGAAATTCTGCCTCAATGAGAAACCATTTTTTATTATGGTGTTATACCACATCATATCTTTAAGTGAAGATGCAGAGGTACTGTTCATTTGATCTGTTGTTTTTGTGTTACTGCATTTTTCAAAAGACTTCCTTTGCAAAGGAAGTCTTCCAGTGTTTTGCAGTTGGAAATCTAGAAATTATCTTTTTTGTCCTGAATTAATGATTAAAGGATCTCCCCACCCAGCCTTCAGTTACTGTTTTTCCCTTGATGCTTATCTTTAAGCATGAAAATTTAATATATTTGGCTGCAATCAGAAAGACAAGTACAAAGCACATGCAGGCTGCTTTTCTGCATTGTCTGTATTCCCAGCCAGTTACATTCGCCAAGATTCATGCCTAAAATAAATACATTTATTTTTATTGTTCTGGATATCTTTTTCAATATATACACTGACTTGTGACAAAATTGTTTAGTTTCCTCTGAACATGGATTCATAGCTTCCTCACAGCAGGATAGGCAGGGACGTTCTAATTTGCTGGGTTAAAAGCTTTTGCCATTTGAGGAACCAACTAAAATACAGTTGCTCTTTTCTGAGTATTAAGGTGGATGACACAGGCTATGTGACTTTATCTGTGTTTCTGAACAACCTTTAACTAAAAAAATATTCCAGAAGGGAAAGACTCATTGATATGTACCTAATAGCTTTTTCCTAGGAAGAATTCTTATCACTCATTCTGCCTAACTGAAGACCTGCGTGGTGTGCTGAGGCAACAAGCTTGTATTTGTTCAGCCTCAGGTGTTGATGACATCTAGATTATTTACCTTGCTTATTTTTCAGTCATGCCTGTTCAGCTACAGAAAAGTTAAGGGAAAAGTAATTTTTTACCAGGACAGAGCAGCAGATTTAATGACCTTCAAAGACATTACAGGTGCTCATTCTCATGTTTGTTTGTTTTTTTTTAGATATTCTGCTTTGAATTGTGTCTCCATCATCTTCAACATTTGAGACTGTTCTTTCTAGAATAGAGCTGGTTGTTTTAAGTACCATGTTGCACATTCCTTAACTGTGTTCTCCATACTGACTGATTTGAGGTTGCATAGATGAATGATAGTCAAGGTCATCACTGGAATTTAATTTACGAGGCCTTGGGTGATATGGTTTAGTGTGAGGTGTCCCTGCCCATGGCAGGGGGATTGGAACTAGATGATCTTAAGGTCCTTTGCAACCCTAACTATTCTATGATTCTATGAAATCTCTTAAGATATCAAATATATAGCTGGCTTGACAAAGTAGACATTTTATGGCAAGATGGATGGTGCTAAGCAAGGTAGGAATGAGGTGCGAGTGGTTGTTTCATGTTTTAAGCTGGAGTTTGGTCTAATTTAGGGTATGAAATTTGTCACAGGATATTGTGGAAGAATTCTTTAAGAATTCACTGACAATGTTAGAGAATTTAAGTGGCAGACCTTTGAACAAATTTGGTTTTGTTCTTCAGCTTACAAAGCACTTTCTTAATTAGATTAGCTGCCATGGGCTCTCGGCAATTTCAAATGTTAGTGGCAATAAGAACAAATACAAGTAATTAATCCATATGTAAAAAAGGAAGGGATAAATGGTCCAGTTACCCTGGCAGGAAAAACACTGCTATAACCTGAGAGTCTCACTGCAACTTGTTGCAGCTCATTTATGCAACTAAGGGTTATACAAATGTGTCTACTGGAGGCATGGAAAACTTACTATTGCATATACTTTGAAATCTAGTCTTATTTATAAAACTGCAGCACAATTGCTTATTTTACACTTAGAAGGTATACAGATTTCCTAATTCAGAAGTATGAAACTGACCTCGGGAGAACCTTATGTCCTTATTACAAACATTTAAAATTGGCATCAATATTTATTTCAGTAATGTTGCTTCAAAGTATGGTCTGATGTTTTAATTTTGCATGACATTTGAGAAGCAGCATAGCCCAAGTGATTTTCTATAAATACGTTGACTTTATAATATCTAAGACTTTTTTCTTTGGCTGAAGTTAATAGCACTGTTACTGTGGAACATTTATTCCTTTAATTTCATGTAAATTTAAATTTTATGATGTATGCTTCTCCAAGATTATATAATCCCTTTTTATTGAAAAGAATCACAATTATGTAAATGATGATATCCAAGCAGACAAGCAGCAATTAACTGCAAAAGGCAGGCTGTTACCATAAGAGTTTACTCTCAATGAATATAACAGGACCTTCTTTAAAATAAACCTTTATTTAAAGAAATCAATTTGTCATAGTTTCTAAAGAAAGCAGTTCATTCAGACAGAAGTTTCTAGTGTTAGGAGTATGTTCTATAGTAGCTTTGGGTTTTTTTTCTTTGCCTCCAAATGCATTATTTCTTTACATGGAGGATGGAGAGAGGAAAGCTTCAGCATCAGCATGGGCCCTGCTGGCTTTGCTTCTAAGAAAGCCTGTGAAAGGTTTGGCTTTCTATAGGATGCTATTAATGGAATAAAATAATCATCAGTAAGCATGGAGTTATACGGTCTGATAGTTGCCAGTCACAGTTCTGGAAAGGTAAAATAATGCTCAAAAGAAATGTGGGGATTACTACTAACCTTTATTTGCATCCAGCCATGTACTATGCATTTCGCTTACACGCTACATGATACCATAGTTTCTCATGTGGTTTGGAACACACTTTAAAATATTCACAGATTGCTTGTGAACATACTTAAGAGCTATCTCTCCTTGGATATCTTCCCTATGCTTGATGGGAGAGCTATGCTGCTCCAGGGATGGGCAGGTTCTGAACTGCAGGCAGTTACATATTAGAATTAATTTTGCTTTCCCAGTTTCCTGTGTAGTGAACTAAGCAGTGTTGGAGGAGGAGGAAATAACAGCTTTTTTTTCTGAGGGTAAAAGTATTTTTCCTCAATAACTTTGATACTGTGAACTGTTAAGAAGCCTCAAGGGAGATTGTAGAAGGGAAGATAGGAGCTGAATGTGGGATTTGAGCCAGTCAGAAAGCAATCAGTGTGCCACAAATCACCGTGTAGCACAGCTACAAGAGGAGGTACATGAGCTACCAAAATTGTCTCTGCCCCTGCATAATAATGTGTAATTCCAAGCTTATTTTCCTTGGCCTTTTTACAGGTAAATGATAGATTTAGATAAAATCTGGGACTAGGACTACAACTTCTATGAAGAAAAACAGATGTACTTTTCCTCCTCCACTTTCTCTTCCAGTGAATCATCTGAGGGAGCAGCCTGGGCAGGGATCCATCTGACTTTAAGGAGAGATGTTGCTTCAAGCACAGTTGTTACAGTTGTGCACAAGGTCAGGAAGGTCTGATGGCTGCCAAAAGTCCTAAGAGTGTCAATAGATTCTGTTTACTTTAAATCACAAGAACTGTCACGAAGCTTCATAGCTACAGATTATTGCATTTAGTGTCCTTGGGAAAATATTTTTCATTAGTTTTAATTTTTTCCCTTTATAAAAGTCAAAGAATTAAATAAAAAGCTTCACCCAACTAAAAAAAGGAAAATAGGTTTCAGAATTTGTCTGATAAAATAGAGAGACCTTCTGCACTTCTCAAAACATAAATGTGCTACATAAGAGGTGTGGCAAACATTGTCATATTTTGAAGGTAGGTCAACACTAAGAATAAAGATATTCTATGAACTCTACGTTGAATTGTTTCTTGTACATAGCTTTTATCTGTAACAGTAGTCATACAGATGCAAGATTGTGTACTGGACAGTTACCCTCCCTGAACATGTTGAACAGAGGCAGTATCAACTTGGAATAACAGAGTTCTAGATTTTTGGTTTTATCAGTAAAAAGGGGTTTGAGTTTTTGTTTATTTGTTTTTTTTTCCATACTCTGGGACAATACTGATGTCTGAAAGGGTTACTGTGCTTTTAGAGGTGTCAGACATGTCAGTCACACGGGTGATATGTTTTCCTGTTACTCTATGTTGTGGTTAAGGTGCAACTATGAGGTCCATAGGCGTGAATTTCAGGAAGTTGTTGCTACTGGAAAAGGGTTGTAATACACTGGGCACAGGAGCAGGGGAGCATTGGCATTCCAGTGCAGAGTGAATGTAAAATCATAGAAAGATGTTGACCTCTAAGCGTTAATTATATTTATGTTCCACCTCCAAAATGCAAAATGCTTTGCCCCAGGATTGTTAATACCTTGTGTCTGGCATTAAAAGCATCGCAGCTCTGACAATCTCTGTTAAGTGGGGTGACTACGTGTTGCTGTGAGTATTGTGTATAAGGAGTGGGCTTGACCATGTCTTAAAAAATTAACTTTGGAGGTCATGATGACATATGTAGAGAGGTCAAGGTGAAACACTTAACTGGACAGATGGTTCTTGCCCACCTAAGTGTAGTTTGGAATTGGCTTTCTCAAAAAATACCCTATTTTTTCCTGTGAAGTAAATAAACCTGCAAGGCAGGATAAAAGCTGAATTTCAACAGGCTGGAACTTACTCTGTTTATGCTTTATTAATAAAAAATCAAACCTCAGGCAGAAAATGTTGATGATGATCACTTTGTAATGCCTGTACAGCAAAATGAGACAATCAGCTATTGAGGTACAATATAGGCTGAGGGAACAGAAGCATTTACTTCTGTTATTGCATTGGCTCAAAGTATAATGTTTCAGTTTCTTATTTATTTATTTAAGATGGAATACAGAGGGCTGAAACCACCTGTAAATAAATAGTAAACTTTGGAGAAATTGACACAATGCAGAGAAAAACAGTTAAAAGTAGCTAGTTGAATATATCCAATAAAAACTCTAGTTATTTTCGCTTGTTAGGAGTCGTGACGTAAGTTATCTGTGGAGATATATTTTACATGTTACAAACTTAATAAAAACATAAAATGTAACTATAATTTTGATCTCTACCTAATGCAAACTTACTAGGGAGCAAGAATCTTTAGCTAAGGTGAATTCGAGAAGAAAAGGTTAACATTTGTGGAAAGGTTGTTTTGAATTGCACAAGAAATATGTAATACTTGAAAAAGGTATTTATGATTGATGTGCATAGCATTTAGCTAAATATGTATCAACATCTTTTTCTAAGAACTCTGTTCGTACACATATGGCTCTTCTCTAATTTCACTCTTTCAGTTTACCATGACGTGCGCTGTTTCATATATTCTAGGTAGTACATGAAAAAATAACCCTCAAATCCATATACCACTAAAACTGTAGCTTGATATACCTCAAAATTTTTGAGGCAGCAGTGAGTGAAATATATTCTTTAAGTTGTAGTCACTGCAATAATTCCGTTACATAGTGTTGGCTGGTCTGTACTTGCTTTCCGAAATGTCTTCTCCAGTATGGAAAATATCTCTCACAGCAAGGTTGGTTTCTTTTCCACCCAGGTTCAGAGACTGATTTCTCTTTAATTCTTCAGAAATAATTAATAGAAGGGAAAATACAAACTACTATAGGAGCCCATGTGATTTTGCACATTGTACAATTGGTGTCACAAAACTGAACTGCATTCACTGTATTTAATTTTCTTTAGGTATTTCTGAGTCTTTAAGACAGAATAATAATGAATGGTCAGTGGACTTCCGAGGGTTTGTTCCACCTATATCTCATCTGTAATTTAGCTGAAATACCATGAAAAAGGACTGATTTTATTGAGCATCTGTACTAGCAAAACACTGCTCACCAGGAGTCCTGAGGAAGAAATGTGTGAAATTTCAAGGCATCTTCTCTCTTCTCCTTTCCCCCTTTAGTATTTCTCAATTTAATGGGGATAAAAAGTAGTTATTGCCAGTATTGCAACTCAGTAGCTGACACCTGTCGTATTTCTCGGAAAGGTTTAGCAGAGTTAGTTTAACCTCCTATAGCATCTTATTGAGGTTTCTTCCAGATCTGGCATTTCGGACTTTTTTTTCTTCCAGAATTTCAGTATGAAACACAATTGGGCTGATTGGTTTGATAGAATAATCCAAATGGTTTCAAGGGAATGTGTCAAGAAAACCCAAACAGACAAAAAAAAAAAAAAAAACAAAACCAAAAAGAAATTCTCAGTTAAATAAAAAGACCACTTCAGCACTGAAATGAAGCAGACTGGAAAGGTTTTTCACAAGGGACACAATTTATGAGAAAACAAAAGCTGAGAAAAAAATCCGTCTTTGAAGATGCAGCATTGGTAATACTTAACTTTGTTTTTATGTTTGGTGCCTTGGCTCTCCTAAAACTTTTATGTTTCCTGAATCCAAGGAATTTATCTATATTCAGTTCTTTGAAATTTGAATTTCATCCAGCACTTCATATTCTTTTTGGATGTATAATATTTGTTGGCAATACAAACTCTTGCTTTGATACCAAGAATGAGTTTTACATTTGTTTACAAAGCCTATAGGAGGTTTTTATACCAAAATCTTTCTGAAAATCTTAGTTTGAGAAATAGTAAATTACCTTTGGTTAACTAAGTAAAACAGGTGATATTCATGGGACAGACTTTAATGAACAGAGCAGAAAAGAGAGGAGATATCCCTTAGGAAGAGTTCGAAAGTACAGACAATCTTCTGAACAAACAGCAGTATTTTATGTTCTGTTTGTGCAACAGAAGATTGTGGGGGCTTAGTGGGAGAGGCTGAGAAGATTGTACAGAGAGTTACTGGTGAACTTGCTCCAAAACACCTACAGATGATGAAAAGTCCAAAGCTTTCCACATATGAGCTAAGATGAAATCTCTATTTGAGAACTATTCTTTCTTGAAATAAGAAGTTTTGTTGTTTGTTTGTTTGGTTTTTTTTCCTTTTAGAACTACTAATGCCAAGTTTTATCCCCTAAACCCTGAAGACAGGCACCAAAAAGTACAGGAGTTAAATATATCCCTGTATTGACAGCACTCCTGATATTTACTGTAACAAATGTTTCAAGGAATGAGACTGTATAAAAATAATATAATAAAAATAATAAAATAAAATTCCCCCTCTTCTATAACCTCCCACCCCAAGTGCTGTTGGAGTTAAGAGCAATGAACTACTTTTATTCTCTACAACAGTACAGTCAGATTTGTTTACCATTAAGACAAAATTTGCCCTTTACAAAGCACTATAGAACATATATTTGTTTCATTCAGTGTATTATCTAGACAATTATTTTATTTTTACTTTGAAACAACATTTGTTTCAAATAGTGTGATTATATTCTCTTAAAAATTGTTTTTTAGAGTATAAGGTACCAGACATTCACCATTTGCTCCATTTAGCTTATCTGACTCTCCTACTCGTACAGCTGTGAATTGGTACCAGACTGTTACTTGTAGCCAAACCCAACTGCTCACGAATTGAGAACTGAGAAATTTAAGGTGAAGCCAATGCGGAGAGGTGCTGCACTGGATCTTGTTCTTGCCAGCAAGGAGGGGCTGGAGCAGGGCAAGGAAGATCGAGAGGGACTTTTTACTAAGACATGGACAAGGGATAATGGCTTTAAATGGAAAGAGGGTAGGTTAAGATTAGACATCAGGAAGAAGCTCTTTACGGTTATGAGGCACAGTTACATGTTGCTCAGAAGAGTTGTGGCTGCCTCATCCCTGGCAGGGTTCAAGGCCAGGTTGGACGGGGCTTGGAGTGACCTCGTTGGGTGGAAGGTGTCCCTGCCTGTGGCAGGGGGTGGGAGCTAGGGAAGTCAAAAAGGAGTGATGAAATAGAAAATAAATAAGCCATGATTATAACCTGAAAAAGATTAAAAGAAAAAAAAAGTCAAAGGCTGTATAAGTGTAATTTAAAATATTAACTAAAAAAAAAGATATAAAATATAAGAATGCCAGTTTAAATTTATGTAAGTTACCATTTTTTCCAGAGAATCTTGGAGGCACAATACTGCATCAATGATTTTTGTATCAGTGTTGAAAAGAGAAAATAGGAACTTTTAAATCTGGTGCATTCTCAGTCATTTCTTTTGGGCTTTTGATCATGGTAAAGAAATGTAGCTTGTTCTGTCTTTGTAGGATCACTTGTATATGGTTGGCTGAGTTTCGAGTCCTTTTCCTCTTGGGAAGTCAAGTCTTTTCCAGCTTCCTAGTAATTAAAAAGAAAAAAAAAACAGACTCCCACTGTGAAGGTATGACATGTCAGCAAGATTTTATAATGCTGCAACAGAATGATTTCAAAAGTGGTGGAAGGACCAAAAAAAATCAAGTTAGTGCTTTGGTTCTTCACTAAATCATATATTTGTGTTCTAGTGTGCCTATCAGTTTGTAACTCTTGAGTTTCAGCCTCTGTATAAGAGTGTGTATGTTTGTATTAAAGTCCACCTCTTGGTGGACAGCTTGCTTTCTGTTTCTGAGCTGTATTTTACTTGAAAAGATAAATGTTTTTAAGCTTCTCAGTTTTGTTGTCTACTTTATAAGTCAGTTCTCTGTTCTTCAGTCTTCCTTAAAAATATATAAAGTACTTGAGGTTTGGCTGTCCAATCTCGAGTTTGCATAATGTAATAAAAAAGGAGGCCAAAAAATCTCTCTGGGCAGCAGAAAAACATTGATAATTATGATAACTTGCAAATTACACACTATGGGTTAATCCTTGCTGTCACAAATTACCATAGAGTTGTGAGCCTGAAAGAAAATGCAGGCAATCATTTATGCGACTGAAGTCTCCAAAGAGAATGTCACTGTAGTGCTATATGTATAGTTGGTGATGGGTTAGAAATATAACCAGAAAGATATTCAGCTAAGTCTCCACTGCAATGCCAGTTCATACTGCTGTTTGTAATAATCACAATTCATAATTTGGACCAGAGGAAAAAAATGTGTTTTCAAAAGAAGCAATAAGTTATCCTGGAAGACTGAATATTCCACCAGGAGAATATCATGAGATGAAGTATTCTATTTATATTTGTATTGAAAGCCTGCTGTGAAAGGAATTGCTGCAAATTTATGGCATCGTGTAGATCTTCATGTTTCTTTATCTGTGAAGGTGTTCAGGTGTTTAGGGAGGATTTTGTTCCCAGTTTGCTTTGTTTCTGTGGCATTAGTTACTTTTGTCTAAAGAAGTTGGCTGTGATTTGCCAAGGAGTACTATTTGCAGCTACAGAAATAATGTGGACCACAGACAATCATTTAGGAAACATGAAAACATTTCTGAAATAGATTTTAGTGTGTTTACAGCTTGTATCCTCCTCTCTCAAATGTTCTTTTTTCCCCACCACAATGCTCAGTGTAAGCTGCTGCTTAAAAAAAGGAATTTTCCATGTCTCAGCTTTGACCCTTGAAGCTATGGGTCTTACAGATACCAGGTACTGTATATTCTATTTTTGAGACGTGGTCTGAAATCAAATAATCTGATTATATAATGCTCTTTCCTGAAGACTGTCTGAGAAACCCTGTTAACATCTAGTCATGTATGTTGGACTAGAAATGTTTTCTGAAGTAGTGCACTCATTTAAAACTAAACTAAGAAAAACACTTCTCTTCTTTGGAATGAGAAAGCATATATAGAATGGGCAGCTACCTTACATGAAGAACAACAAAGATACAGGTAGGATAAAGAGAGTGCAAATTAATGACTTCTAGTAATTTATTGCATCTTCCTGGCAGCAGGATTTGGATCTTAGTATTTAAAACAACACCTCTCGTAGAACTTATTTAGAAACAAGAATAACAATGAGCATGATAACTGTTAAAGCAATAGGTAATGTTGTGTATGCTAACACATTCACATACACACATTCAAAGCCCGTGGTGGTGGTTTTTGTTTTCAAAATTGTGTATGGTGTGTGACCTATAAAGAATTATCAAACAAAAATAAAAAAGAAACAGCCATTAAGGTGGGAAAATGTGTCTGTATGGAGATGATGGAAATAGTACAAGTGAAAAGATTCCCTCGTTAAAATACCACCTTCATTTCTACCTCCTCCAGAAATAGAGGCAGGTGCTTTCTTTTCTCTCTGTATATTTGTGTAGAGGCATAATAGCAAAATTTCAGGATGGTTTCTATTCTCTCTATCCATTGATACTTTTTTTCATGTGATAAGGTTTTTGAGACTTTCGAAGAAAGCTGGAAGAAAGTTAGATTCTCTTTTCTGTTTCAAACATACACAATTCAACATTATCCAAAAGCGTGTTTGGATGTTACGTTGGTTTTTGGGTTTGGGGTTTGTTGATGTTGCCTGTGTTGTTCAGGATTTTAGTCTTTAGAAGACATTTTCTTCTTTTTATGCTCATAAAATATTTTCCATACTTGGTGAGAAACACAGTATTTTGTATTATTTTTGGTTTCTTAAAATCACTATCTGTTAGCCTTTGATAATTGAGCTTTTTTAGTACTGATCCCATTTTTTAATTTCAATGGACTTGTTAGAGTATATTGACTAAACAGGATCATTGCAATGTCTAAACTAAAATCATAAGTGCATAAATCATAAGTGCATAAATAAAAATTAAGTTACTGAAGAACTCCCTATTTTTGCTTGGGAACCTTCTAGTGTCTTGGAGGTTTCTGGTTTATATCTACTTGCTCTTCTTGCAACGTCCTAATTCTTCTTGTATTCTCTGGTGTCTCTGACCCTCCTGAACCTGTAGGAACCCCACCTTTGTGAAGCCTGTATTTTTCTGGGATGAATAGGACAAAGATTTCTAATCGTCACTATTTTAGCAGACTGTTTTCCAGATCACCATGTTCCAGAACAACTTCATCTGACTGTATTTTGCAATGGTATTAATACTTTCCTATTTGTATTCTTTGAGGTGTCTGTATTTTAAAATAGTCTTTTTAATATCCTCAGCTCCATTCCACTGTTCCTCTGGTTTTAAGTTACAGAAATGGAACCTTAATGGAACCTTATCCTTTCTGCTTGTTCATTTATGTCTGAAATTCATTTTGTTATCCCTTAAGAGAATACCTTGAGAATTTTCTTGATCCCTTGTATTCATTTACTCATTTGTGGTAATTGTATCTTCCATTTAGAGGCACAGTAAGTTGAGAGAGTTAAATTATTTTCAATAGTTAAAAAATATTTTTTTGTACATTATAAAACATTTTCTTGTAGTATGAAGATGTGTAGTGTACACGGTGCCATACAGAAAGTTTTACTGGCGCTCATTTAGGATGCTCACCAGAGCTGACTCGTAAGTTTTGCTGTTTGTGAGTAATGCTGTAATCTCATCCACCTGCTACTGTAGCTTTTGTGCTGTTTCACATCATTGTGCATGCTTTATTGAGTAGTCTGAGTGCAAGATTACGTGCTAGAAACCCCAGATTCCTGATGTATGTCATAGATCTAGCTCTGACTGGTTTGGGTAAAAATCCACATACTTGGAGGCCTTCTGATAAAAGACTAGTACAGACATTTTTTTTTAAATAAGAAACAGATTTATTAGTTACTGAGCATTCAAAAACATATGCTACCTATCATAAATGATAGCAGGAATTCAGTATCAGAATGAACAATGACAAACTCAATATGATAACTGCATTATGAAAGATGTATAATGCTAGCCATTCAATCCTTATTCAAAAAGCTGAGCTACGAAAGGTCCAAAGATGGTTGGAGGTCAAATGAGAAGTGTGACTTTATTAAAGTCATGATATGAAAAAAGAATTCTTGCCTGCTGAATAAAACATCTGCCTTTTATGTTGTGTCTGTATGGCCATGGAACACTGCTATTTAAAAATATCTAGCACTCTAAAAAAATTATGAATCCTTTTATCCTTCCAGGACTTGAGAACTGAGTTTCCCTAGGAAACACTTTTAGACCACTAAGATTTTTGACTCGGTGGCTGTGATTAGGTTTACTTTTATCCATTTATTTCAACTTACTTTTTTACACCCTAGCACAAAAGGTTTGAAAATTCAAATATGAACAGCTATTAGCAACCAGCTTTATATGCTCTTGCATACATTCATTCTGGAGCAAATAACAGTTAAAAAAAATGCAGTCACTTCATCCACCACCAAGTAATCCATGTTTAAAAGTTCTAGCTATGTCAGGTATCGTTACGCTCTTCCAGCAGCAAAATTCTTGTGACTTAAATGTCCATGACAATGTTGATTTTGCTCAGTATCCTTGTGATCATGCAAGTCATCCTCCAACAGTCTAAAGCTCATTCAGAAAGTCTTATACTGGCAGAAATGAAGTGTTTTTGCAGGACTCTCTGATTTTACCAAAACATTTTATCATTTTAGGATGACTGTCACCATCTGAGGAGCTTGGATGGAAACAGAAGCATCTGTTCTTCTGTTGTCTTTTTTTTGTCTTTTTTTTTTTTTTTTGAGAAATAATCTTTACAAGTTCCTTGGATGACATTAAAGAGCAAAATCTGATACTTCCTGAGAGGAGGATGGTGAAGGATGACAAAGCAAGAGCGAGAACAGAAAATAAGGGAAAGATGCAGATTTTCTTTCCTATCTATATAACAATTTCTGGTTTACTGTCATACTACATTTGTCTTCTAATAAAACAAGGTACTTTTATGTACAACTGCTATTTCACAGTGTTAGGAAAAGGGGAATTCACAGTTTTGCATCCCTCAGTGAGAAGGAGAACAACACTGGGAGAGGCAATCATCTAGCTTCTCTGAAGAGACCATTTATTTGTTGGTTTATAATGACAAACATTAATTTCTTTCTGTCCCTTTTCTCCTCTTTCTGTCCCTCCCTTTCTTTCTTAGTCGTGTCGTTCCCCCCCCCTCCCCCCCCTGCCCCTTCCCCCTTCTTTTCTGTAAAGCTTTTGGTATCTAATCCAATTACTTTGTAGTTTGTCTTTTTCATGCCTCAATTTTCCTTAGAGAATGTTTGAAAGTGCTGGGTTGTGTGTTCTCCCTTTGTGGACTGCCTAAAGAGTATCTGCTGTCCTCTTGAAGAGAGTTTTGTGTCAGACACTCCCAGTGAATAGCAAAAGTCTGTCTTTGACAGGAATACATATACTGACCTTCAATTAAGCTGCAGGTTAAGACAATACTGGAAAATCGATAGCTCATTTTCTGTCTTTTGTGCTCAGATTTTGATGTTTACTAAGATAGAGGATGACAACGCTAAAGGCAGGAATCTTTGCGAACATCCATTGATGTTGCCACAGGCTCAAGGGCCAGGTATGGCCTAATCTTTGCAAAGCTTCCAAACACCAGTATGTCAATAGATATCAACTGTAGCTTTATACAACATCCACTATCTCTGGATTTTCATCAAGCAGCATTTTCTGTTCCCCTCCAGTTTTCTGACCCAGAGATTCCCAGGGTCACAAGTAATCAAAACTCAGTTCATTGAAGGTTACAGTCACTGTGAGGAAAAACTGTAGCATGCAGGCTTAAACTGTTTGTATGTAATTTTTAGATTAGTGCCCTAATGGGTGTGCTTCTTTGTCTCAGTTCTTTCAGCATCTATATGGACACACAGAATGGACATTGAATTCCAGCACATAGCTGTCTGGCAAGATAACTGCTGCTTCCAGCTAACATATGCCTAATTGTACACACAACAGCAGTAGGTTAATAAACTTGTGAGGCCAAAGTCAATGTTTCAAGGGAGGACCTTTCTTAAAATGGCCAAAGATAGATAATCAGCCAAAAGATAGTTATTTTTGTATACAATGGGAGTAAATTATTCAACTTCTTTCCTTTTCCATTTTGACAAATTTTGAAATGACAAAACCTTTCTTTTAGTACAAATACCTTTTTCCCAAAGCAAAAATATGAACATTTTTACATTTACAAGGAATACAGTTTAAATATTATGAGCATCACTTAAAATGCTTGTAATGGTAAGAAGGGAAGGACATGACCCCAGTGAGAACACATTCAGTGCTGGAGGTTCTCCCTGTGCCATGTCAGGAGAGCTCACATGGTGAGGCTGTCTGCCAGGGAGAGATGCAGGGGGGAGATCCAAGGGAGAAAAAGATGCAAATCAGAAGGACAGAATAGGAGGGGAGGACGGCTAATTATCTGTCTCCCTCCAACTCCCTTTCCCAATTTACTGCTGTAATGACAAACTGACCTTAACTGTAGCTGGAAGTTAGTATAAGTGATACATTGGATTTAGCATAGATGCATTTATGTGGGCAAATAAATAGACTGAGCAAGTTGGGCTTCATTCATATGAAATTAACTCTTTGCAAACTTTCAAAATGAAAATTACTCCTTTTGTTAAATATATTTAAATTTTGAGCTGCAAAGATATTGTCATCAGTTCTTAATTAAACCTTTGTAAATTGATAACTCTTAATAAATTATATTCCACTTAAAAAAATCAAATGTAAAATTTAAACTTGGGAGAACAGTTTGCTATGTTATGCCATATTATATCGGTAACAGTGTTTGGCTTTGCCCTGATGTCTGTGTTTGGCCTGCAAATTAAAGATTTATTAGTATTCCATGTTGACCTGGCTGGATGGAGTGGCATTAACTAGCTTTGACTGGCAGCCTCCAGTTCTTGACTAAAGATCTGGTAATTGTGACGTTAAGACCCTGAAGCAGAGAAGTGTAAAGGTCAGAAAACTTATAATGTCCCTTACAAGCTCGTGGAGCAAGGATTCCCAGGAGATTGCCTGTCTGTTAAGTAAGAGTACAGGGAGAAGTGGAATAGTCGCGTGTGAAGGAAGTATAATGTAGCCATGTTCGTGTATATGAATAAGAAATCTTCTGCTCATTCAGTGTTTTGTGCTGGCTCCCAGAGCACCTTTTATTTTCTTTCACATTTTTACAGGTTAGCATCTCTTCTTTCTTCAGGTCTATTTTTTGTGAGCCCTGCACCTTGCATTCAAAAAAGAATAAAAAAGGGTACAATTCTCCTCAGGCGAGGTTTCTGCCTACCCAATAATTCCACTGACATGCTGCTTTTGGAGGTGCTTGCTGTGCATGAGTGCAAGATTTTACAGAGGCAGAACAGCACAGGAGTGCTGGAGGCATTCTTCTAACGAGCTGTCCAGGTTACTTTCAGATTCTCTATTTTATATGCCTTCTTGATTCAGGAGAAGCCAAATACAGGGATTTCCCAAGCACTTCTTTCCATGCAGATTTTACAAGAGTTTTAAGCCTGTTTTTTTCCTGAACTTTTTAATTCTTTATTTTTCAGTAGTAGTAGTAATGGCAACATATCATAATACATGAATGTTCATATCTCTAATATTTGGTATGGCGATTTGGTTCCAAACAATGTACCCAAGTTAATTTCTTATGTAACTATTTTGTTGTCTTTTCAAAAACTGAAAATAAAGTCTGCTTTTCCATGGGTCATAGAAAAGCAAGGAAGCAGATGTTAATATGCTGTTTCCTTCCTTTCCTACAAATCCCACAGTGACAAGTAAAGCAGAAGCATTTTCATGTAGGAATATGAAGCCTTGCTAAAACTTTGTTTAGAGCTCTCTAACTCAATTGTTTTATTTTTACTCTGCATGTTTCCTGACAGTGTCAACAGCTGGTAGAATCTAAATATATTTCTGAAGAGGAACTATAAGCAAGGATCTGTTTTCAATGTAGTTTAGCAACTGCAACTCAAAAAATAATAGTAAAGTCCTATAAGGACAGCTGTTGAGGCTCTATTTCTTCCTCAGCTCAATGTGATTTTATAAGAAGTTCTACAAAATGTGATTACAGCATTATACAGTGAATTTTGTATGAAACTGTCATTACTTCCCTTAGAAGATGATTGCATAGATTAATGCTTTAATTCATCTTTTATGTTGAAAGTAGATGAGCAACACAACTGGAATGTGTACTTGAAAATGGAGAAAAATTTATAGGAATTTGAATTTTCTTACCGAGAAGTTTAATGAACCAGAGAAGCAATGATTCACTCAATAAATTGAGTAAAACTGTATTTTCCATAGCTATCACCTGTTATTTCACTCCTCTGGAGGGGAAATCTTAATCTGGTTTTAAGGCAGTTGATAGGGAAGGAAAGGAAGGATAAAGTGCATTCAAAGCTGGCATTGGAACTAACATTGGATTTATAATGTTTCCATACAAAAAGTAAACAGGAACCCCCCCTGCCCAGTAGACATCTACAAATGTGATTCTCAATGGAAACTGTTATTTACAAAAATGATAATTTAAGTTTAACAGAGCTAAGTAGTTAATATAAATCTAAGTCTCTTTTTCTGGTTGTTGTTTATGAGCAGATTTTTATTTTTATTTAAACCCAATTATTAATAGTTAAAAAAAAATCGAGTTTTTGAAAGAATTTTAAACTCTTCAGAGATCACGAGTTGTTGACTAGGTATTGACTGCTGGAGGCTGGGATTTTGTGGTAAATCAGATAAGTCCCACAGCAGTAAGCCCTTCCAGCACAAATACTTTCGTGTGTGGATTTTACTTCCCTTTTGCAAATACTGGTGCATAGTACTTTGAAATTAACTTTGCACAAATGTGCATGCCAATAAGTTAGTCATTCAAATGTTCATGAAAATCAAACACCCCAAAGGATGTGAGCATGGCCTAGGAGAATTGATTTAATAAAATCAGCTGAATATTCAGATATACTGTTTTCCTCAAGAAAATTTTTATACTGTGGACAGAGCCGTAATACTAACTATTTTGATAAGTACCTCAAACTCTAAAGTGATGTCTTTGCCTGAGGGTCTCATGCATTTAATCACAGCCAGCTTATGGGGAGATTTGCAAAAAAAAATGTGGTTGAAAATGGCATATTTTACATGAAGTAAAACCATCTTAGATGCTTAGAGCTTGAGTGAATGCAGTTACACTCGCTTCTCTGTCATCCCAAAGCCCTTGGAGTCTCTCAAATGCTACTTTCTCCCTGGTTGAAGTAGCAGTGGAACAATTGCACATGAAGTCTCCAGCCCAGGTTCAGAACTGGATGAGGATCTGATCATATCCACTTGGAAAAACTTACTTTGGAATAATAACCACTTCTGAAGTCCTGGTACTTTACATTTTTCTTAAAGAAGCAAATGGCTGCCTTAGCTAAATTTTTGTTGTTGTGCTCACACTTCTGCTCCAGCTGTGGTTAGCAATCTGCATCTCGTACATCTTTCAGCTGTGAGGCCTTCCAAAAAAAGTCTAACTGAAGTCTTTTTCCCTAAAGATGATAATAACTCATCCCTGAAAAGCACATATTTTATTCCCAGATTCTTCTGCTGTTTCTTTATATGTAAGGCATTTAACAAAAAAAAAAAAAAAGTGTTGAAAGATAGATAGATACAGTTTCTCTTAAAATTTATTAATTTTGTGATGGTGAAATCTCAGTTAGCTCTGTTAGTGGGATTCAAAGTGCTAGTCTTAGGCCAGGTCCATGATCCCAGATTAAGCTTAAAATTTTCAGAAATCATGTTAAAATATCTGGTAAAACATAAATATTATGTTTTAATGACACACTGGTATAATTTGGCAGCTGATCTGACAGATCTCACCAACCTGATCTTGTTGATGATGTCCCTGCTTGTTGCAGGGGGATTGGACTAGAGTCCTTTCCTACCAGAACTGTTCTATGATTCTATCCCAATAGTTTTCACTAAATAATATCTTTTAATGGGCCCAAATTAGAGCTAACAATGACAAATACATGAGATTAGACAGGACTTCTCTGGGTGTAAAAACAAAAAATAACCCTTAGTTATGAGCTAGCAGCACATAGAGAGTTATTGCTTATTCTACCTGCAGTAGATTTTGTTGTTCTTCATAGATGTCTCACATTTAAAAAACACTTAATTGGAAATCCAAAAGTGAAGAAAGCATCCAGATACCTGCGCGCTCGCTCTCTCTCTCTCTCTCTCTCTCTCTCTCTCTATATATATATATATATATATATATATATATTTGCTCTTTAAATATAAGCATAGCTTTGTATTGTGGTTTAAGAGGATTTAAAAGTACAGCCTGAAGGATCCCTTCAAATCCCTATATAATTAGTAAGTTTAAATTTAGATAAACATGCATTAAAATTTGGAATTATCAATAACTTTTTATTTAAAGTCCAGATATTAAATTAGTTCTTTATCTCCACTGAAAGTAACCTTAACAGTTCTAAGTTATACTCATGTAATATTTCACTGGAATCTACTTTGTTACCCAGCCCCTGGAAACTCCTTCCAAACGTTATCATGTTTCCTGTATAGAGCTGAAAAGAATGACAAAAATCTGGAAGCGTTTAATTTATATCCCATTTTCTGTATCACCTTGTATTTGTCCCAAGCTGTTATGTAGAGATGTAAACAAGGACTTAGGTATGAGCTCTCTATGCTGAACTTGGCAATTATTTTTTAAGGCTTCTGTGAGTTTTTAAATAGAAAGCTTGCAGAGAGCTTCTGTTGTTCAGCCCACGTGCAAATGGCTTTTTAACATTGCTCTGAAATATCAGTTGCACAGATCAATGAAAACAGGGTTAAAATGAAATCAAAGACATTGTGGATACAATTTGTTCAAAAAACTTTCTAAGTGATACTCAAGATCATGTCCTTTCACAGGAAAACTCTTCTTCAGTGTTTGCCATGCAGATGCACGCCATGCGTGCCATGTATTCTCAGAAATTACCAACCAGTTTATCCTGGTACCAAAGATTTTATCCATGTGTCCTGGGTTCAGCAGTAGCAGTCATTTTTCTCCTTCTTGGTAGCTGGTGCAGTGCAGTGTTTTGACTTTCAGCTCGGGAGCAGAGCTGATAACGATGTTTTGGTTTGGCCAAGGACTTTGTGAGCCTCATGCTCTGCCAGGGAGGAGGGGAAGCCGGGAGGAAGCAGAGACAGGACACCTGACCCAAACTGACCAAAGAGGTATTCCATACCACAGCACGTCATGCCCAGGATGTAACTGGGAGTTACCCGGAAGGGCTGAGAGTGTGGAGTTGGAGGAGGTATCGGTCGGAGCTTGGTCGGGCTTGGGGGGCGAGTTATCGGTCAGCTGGTGCTGAGGTGTTGTATTCTCTTCCCTTGTTATTTCCTTTATCATTATTATCATTGGTGGTAGCAGTAGTGATTTGTGTTATACCTTAGTTACTAAACTGTTCTTATCTCAACCCGTGGGAGTTGCATTCTTTTCGATTCTCCTCTCTGTCCCTCCGAGAGCAGGGGGAGGGCAAGAAAGGGGGGGAAGTGAGCGAACGAATTACCTGACTGGGTTTAAACCACGACACCATGTTTTTTGATTCATGTGTTGTCATCTAAACTGATACTAATTTAGTGCTTATGTTCTCTTCAGTTGCAATGCCAAGTAAATGCTTCTCCCATTAGAATGCAGCTGCCTTCCACATCTGGAACAATAAGGCTGTAAACAGCTTGGGGTAATCTGTGCAGGGCATGATGTGCCACCATTAAAATACATTTTAACTATGGATTACACAGAACTACACCTTCTTTTATTAAATTCTTGAAACAGTATTAAATTTCTTGATTTTTGTCCAAGAAGCTTCTAAATTCTGGATGGTGGGTTAATCTGGTTTTGCATTTTGTTACTTGGTGTCTGATACGTGTCTTGTGTGGTAAATTCAGTCATGCTAAGAAATGAACCACCATTTTAAACAGCAGTTGTGGCATTATGGGATGCCTTATGGATTTCATAATCATGTATCATTCTGGACTACATGATCATTGGTAGGTCCCTTCCAACTGAAACAGACTATCCTATGTGAATAGAATACTCTAGATGGCTGGTCTGAATCATGGAAACACATTCTTGACACAATTAAATCTCTTTAAAAAGGAATAAAAAATCAGTCACTGCAAATTCAAACGTGGTGTTTGCAATTTAGCACATTAAGTGAGAAATTGGTATTGACAAAGATGTATCTGAGAATAAATGGCAGATGTATAAATCATCTTCGAACAAGTACTGATGGCTCTTTTATTTCACTTCGCGCTAGGTCATCCATTTAGATTTAATGGGTTTGTGTCTGAGGCATGTTAACCAATATGGTAGCTGTTGCTGTACTCTTTTTAAATCATAAGCATGTTGTTCTGAGACTCCTGCCAAAGTAGATTATGAATTCAATTCAGATTGTCTGGGCTTTGTGATTTTATTTTTTTTCTTTTAATGTCAACTACAGACGTGCCAATAAGGCATGATAAATGACGGTGGCTCATACACGTTTATGGCTAGAAGCAGTTTTAGTGCTGAGCTATTAACACGTACCATCAAAGAGATAGATGAAATAAAAGTAAGTACAATCTGTTTATCAGACAGAGTCCAGACATGAAGGCAGAAACAGTTATGATTATGAAACCTCTGTGTGAAGAGGGACTGAAAAGAATCACCTATAAGAAATGCAAGAGTAGGCTTAGCAGGTATAAGAAACAGTATAGATGAGTTGATTTTGTCTGGATTTTACACTGAGTGTATGTTTATAAATTACAAGACTTAAATTCTTTCTTCTGTCGTTGAAACTATGCTCAATTCTCTTGGAAGAACTGAAGCATTAGAAATCAGCCGTGTGCTAAAAGGTATAAAGGACCAAACTACTGCTAGAAATAAAGCATTCATCAGCTGTCCTGTGAGGTGATTTTGTACATTTTCTGTAATATTTGAATAGTAAATTAAGACTGTTTCTGTGAGGTGAAATAATAATTTTTCTTTGCCTGTACTGTGGGGAAAGGGAGAGCCATAATTCTATACAATAGATAGTATTGAAGCAATTGTGATCACTAATCTGCTTGCAGTGCTTGCAATTCGGTAGAATGACAGTGAAATGTAGTGCAGAAAGCCCTTTCTTCATGCCTGTAAGGAAATTAAAATATCGTGATATGAATTTTCATTGCATGCTGCATTTACCAGGAGTTTTCCATTGTTTTAACCATAATAAGGTGACCTTGATTTCCTAGATTTAGGATTTTAGTAGTTCCTTTTGCTGAATTTTGATGATCACAGCAAACAGTATTTGCACACTGAGATGTACCAACCTGCAAGCATGTGGCCAGCTGACCCAGAACACAGAAACACAGAAGTTCCGTACAAAACATCTGAGTCTGAATGACCTTCTCCTGTATAAAAGACATAAGGATACCTCACACTGAGTTAAAGGCAAATGAAATTATTAGAATTATGTTCTCTATAAATAGCTGTAAAGAGACCAGCTGTACCTAGCAAATGTAACATTTCAATGCAGATATATTTCATGGCTAGTTACTAAATTCCCTCATGCAAAATACAAATTAATAAATGGGCCTAAATATCACACTGCACACCTCAGCAGAGTTGTTCATATGTCCTTTCATATTTTATATGGAGGTAAAAAGAGGATTTGTTGAAATTTCAGCTATCATAGTCTTTGTTTAGCATAATACCACAAGAGCTTTCCTGTACTTTTGGTTACTGTCACTGATTATAGCTTTGCTATGTATTGTGAATTTTTTCAAAAGTGTAAAGGTCAGAAAAGAGGAGAAATGGTACAACTGGTCATAAGAAACTTCTTGTCATTGTCAAGAACATCAATATGATTTTACTGATATTATGACCTAGAAAACAGGGATCATCAGATTGATAAATTTGCTGCAGGTGAGTTGAGGAGTTCCTTATACAGAAAGAGATCTTTCTTAGTATTGCTGCTAATTGTTGCAATATGTGTCCTTTGATAGCCCTTTTGTCATGCTTTGTTGCTTCACGATGGCATATGTAAGATCACGGTAGGACATCGTATTCCAGAACTGTTTCTTATAACATAATTGAAATTCAAGTGTTCCGGTGTTTGTGTTCTTTTTGTGAGTATGGATCCCTGGTATATGTATGAAGTAAAATGATTACAAATTCATGAACAAGTGTATTTCCAATGGCATCCAATTATTTCTTTCACTATTCGCAGAAGATCACTTAGAAATTTCTAAACAAGGAGAAACAGATTTGTGCGCAGTCTTTTCTTGAGCAAAATTTTTGCCAGATGGAAAGCATATCTGGTCAATTCCTCACCTGTTAGAAACATTTCCAGAGTGTCTTCAAAACTGTACTTGGTGCTTTACAAGAAATTCATTTTTCTTTAAAACTATTCTGATACCTTTATTTTCTTTATCCTTTTGTTAAGCTCTCCGCATACAGTATTAGCTATTTTAGTGTTTGGATGTTGGGTTACTTTGCTAATTTCTTGTGACAAACTCTCATTCCAGATCTGTTAACAGCATCTTTTGAGAAATATGTGTAGTCTACCAGTGTCAGGTATTAGCTTAGTGGTTATCCTTCTTTAAAGCTTTGATTTTCTTGATTCCCTGGGACACAGTTAGTGTACTTTCTGAGTATAGTCTCACCATATTGAACTTATTCTCCACATTTGAGATTCCTTTCTCTTGTCTTTCTGAAAGGAGGAATACAATAGTTATTACTCAATTCAGCCTGTATGATGGAGTCTGTTGGTTGGTTACTGACAGCAGCATTGCTTACTACAAGAGCTAGCTGCAAGATACCATCATATTTTCAATAAGAAGACAAGCTGTCATTGAATAGTAACTGAGTCACATGTTTTATGAACAGCACATCTGCATGGGTAAAATGGACATATGCATCTTATTTTTTAACTGTTTGATTAATGAATTAATCTCTATCCTACCACTTGGAACAAACAAACAAAAACGTCAAAACAAAGAACTGCCTTACAAAATAGTGGAAAGCAGCTATCAAGGTTTAAGATATACATGAAATACAAGATGATGATTAAATTTTGTCTTTCATCTCAAGAACATTTTGTACTTTAGGGAAAAACTATAACATAATTACTGTATTTTATGTCACTAGGGTTGCTTTTTTTGGGGAATCAGTGGTATGCCTCCGAAAGACAAAGTTGTCTGCAGAGATGCCCTGTCTGCTCATACAGACTATCTAGCACACATTTATCCAAGAACTGCATGTAGTGGAAAACATACAGCCATGATACCTGGATGATCGAAAATTTTATGCAATTAAAACAGCAATATTCTTTATATTCTCAGCAGAGGTAAATCACTTTAATTATAAACTATATTTGTTTCATGTAAGATCAGCTACTTTCAAGCTGAGAATCATTATCTTTTTCAGAAAAGGACTTTTACCACTTCTTTAAAAATGAGATTCATATTTTAAACAATTATTTCCTTAGAACTGCTTAGACGTGTTGCATTGTTCTTGTTTCCAGGATAACCTTTAAGCCACTGATTCCCAAATTCATTGGATGATAGCCCATTATCTCCCATCAACATTTCTCAGGCTATCATGGATCCTTATCATAAAACTTTTAATTGAAAATGTTCCAACAGGGATAAGATTTGGAGGCCACCTGTGGAATACTCGGTAAGGTATTGAAAACATAATCTGGTAACTACAGCCCTAAACAAAGAAACTTACAAATAAGAAGTTATTTGGCTAATAATGGGTTTACTTGTAGCTTTGGGGCATTTCTGAAGTGATATGCTAAACTGACTCTCTAAAGCAATTAAATTCACTTCTGAAAAAATTAAGACTCACTCTCCAGCTGTCACGGCATAACCAGAAGGAAATGGCTATCATGGGAAAACTAAACTCTTGCTTCTCCTGGGCTTTTCTTCAATTATACACTGGCATGTCACAAGAAAGATGCTTGCTGAAATTTATGAAGTTTTATTTTAATTTATCTTGGGTTTTAATAACACTTAAAGAAAATATTACAATTTATTTGTGGAACTGGATTCAAACCCCACTGTAAATCGTTTATCTGGTCTGGCTTTTTGTGGATGTGTGAATTTGTCAAGTTATAGTGTGACAGACAATATTCGGTTGAGTTCTTTGTCCTAAATTTGCATCTTATTTCTTTTATAAAGGAGTGATCAAGGAAGGTGACACTGTCTGGAGAGAGGGGAGATAGTGCCTTTCCTAGGCAAACAGTGATCGTTGTCTGGGGAGATTATGCCAGGCAGAAGAGAGAGACAGGGTCATAACAGCAAGCTGGGCACTCACAAAGGATCTGTAGACTAAGCAGTGCAGAGAACAGATTTCCAGGCCTTGACAGCCTTCTAAATAACCTTCCTTGATCAGCAAGGATTAGTAAGATTTTGGTACTATTCAGAAAGGTGCACTATATTCTTAAACCAACCTGGAAACATGGATATATCTGGGCACTTGGTTTAAAGTTGCTTTTGTATTTGGACTTACTTAGCTGGGCGTGGACTTACTTAACTATTTTGAATGTTCTGTATAAAAACATATATTCAAATTTATTTTCTGTTAACATTTTGAATTAACTGTCTCTTAGTCCTTGTAAGAAGAACAACGTGAAACCAAAACTACCTAGAGGACTCAGTACTTTAGAGTTAGATTTAATATGTTGTGAAGTCATTAACATGCAAGAATGAGTAAAACTGAAATTTTCAGCTATGTCTATTTTTACAGCACATTCAGGGGTTTGTTTGGTTTGTTGGTTTTGTTTGTTTAATGGTGGTGGCCTTCACAATAGTTCATTGAAAAGTGTGGTGTTTTTGTGGTCCTTTTATTTTCATTCTGTTTGATTAGATCAATATAAATCTTAAAGTTTCAAAATTTTCAGTCAGTGATATTCATACAGAAGCAGATCTGAAGCTTTTTGTCTATGGAGTATAATTGAGCTAAACTATCAGTCTCACTTCTGAAACTGGGCTCAAAAAATCAGATTAGGAATTTTTCAGTTTATCTACCTGTGATTTGATTTGTGCTTCTTGTTCAGTTTTGCTCAATTTTTCCTTCATTTTCCCCTTGCCACCATAGAACTGTCATACAAGAACAGCATTTTTATAGCCTTCTACAAAAATACTAGACATTGAATTTATGTGGGTATACATCTCAACAGTAAGCTGCTTTTACGTGAGATGATGATAGATAAAAAGGATGAATCTGGTGACTGCTCACCCATGTTCATTGGAAATCATCGGAAAACATTGAATTTCCTTGTTTTTTCTCAGCTTAGAGATGAAGATGGACAGGCTGTTAGCTTGACCATGCTTTGGTTTTGGAAGAGTCTCTTGAATTGCCATTGATCAAGAGATGGATAGTCATTTACTGCATCAGAATTCTTTAATACATGGTTTGCTCATTCTAATCTGTTTTGCTGTGTTATGTTTGTAACTAAGTCTGGGTGTGAAGAATTAGGAGCTCATGAAGCTCATTATGCTTCATTCGATTTGAAAATTAAATTTTGCAATTTGAGAGTTGTAAACACTTTTGAGAAGCGTTGATTCCTGTAATGGAAAACAACATATTCCTACTATGTTGTTAGGAAATAAATCTATATAATGAATCGTTAATAAGTCATTCAATATGTTGTGCCCTTGGGCTATTGATATACCAGGAATAGTACCTGTATTCTGGGAAAAATGTGCAATGTAGAAATCTTTTCTTCTTTTCAAGACATGTAACAATTTGAATCTTATTAGGTTTGTAATAAGCCACAGCTATATTCAACTTTTTCTTCTTATGATAAAGCTTCTCAAAGACAGATAGCTTTCTGTCAACTAAACCTTGGCACATTTGTTGCAGCAGTGTTGAAAACAGAGGACAATTCTATTAAGTACCACACTCTCCAGTATGCATTGCATATATTTTCAGTATCCTTTAGGGTCTTTGGTTGAATTGTTATTAAATCAAATCAGACTTTAAAAAGACTAGACACTAGATAGTCTCCTGCCCATGCACCTTCAAAGCTATGCATAAAGTATTTATTAGAGGAAGGCTGAAAAGAGAAGACCACGTTCTTTTTCCAGAGGTCTAATGTAGAAATTAATATGTTATCTGTGGATTCCAGTACAATTTCTGCATATCAATACAGTGTAAACTTGCAGAGATGCTTCAAAATCTGTCTTTTCCTTTAAAAAAAAGTTGTATTTTGTGTCTGTTCACGTGCACTCCCTTTTAAGTATGTTATTTAGTAACTGGAATCAGTAGGTGTAAGAAAGTTTAAGTGAGGTACTAATTCTTTCAATACCTGGTATATAAACTGAGAGCTGCTGTTTTACCAGAAGTTTCTGAAATGCTCATACTTGGAAATTAGATAATTAAGTCTTACTAATTTCTTACCTGGAGTTAGGAGAAAGAAGTATGTCCTTTTTAAGTTGGCTCTGGCTAAGTTGTCAGGAACCTGGAGTCTTCCACTTTAGGAAGTCATTTTACAGCCTCTTTCTGATTTTTATTGGTGCTTTTTTTCTCCTTTTAATTTTAAAAATAGGGGTAGCAGCAATGTTCTCCTTTGGTCTTTTCTGAGACTAAAATTCTGCAGATAGTAGTTACTCTTAAAATAACTGTAGGAGTTTTATTTAGTCCACGGACACTGTTCTTTTCCAAATACTCTATTAAGAAAAACAAGGAAAGCCCTCTCAGCAAAAAAGAACAAAACTGTGACAAGCAGAAAGACAGATATCTGTTGATTGTAAATCTTGCAAAAATCATATGTTCTGAAATTCACAGCAGTATTTCCTGGCTGCAGAACTGGATTTTATGTTTTGTCTCATTTATTTGTTGAGGGGTTTTTTACTTGACTGGCATTATGGAATTCCTCAAATATACTGAGTATATAGTTCTAGAGCTGCTAACTGAATATTTCTGAACTCAGAGATAAGAAACATTATTTGCATCTCATAGAAAAAGAAATGTCACACTTTTAAAATCTATTAAACATAGTTACCTTTCTTAATACATGCAGAGAGCAATTTTTAACCATCAAGGAATCCAGGATCACTTTAGGATAAAATTTTAGAAGTAAAGAAAATCACTTCAAGTAAATGGCAGTTTCCTTTGAAAGTAGGTGATTGGGGTGTCTTTGCTGATCTTCCACAGAGCAATAAGAATATTACCCAGTTAGAACTTCACTTAGCTTAGAAGCAACAAATCATTAACTGTAACTTTTCTTTTTTCTAATTTACAGATTTTAACTTTAGCATTATGTTTTACTTCAGTTCATGGTCAATAACTTCCATTCTGTTGTAAGATTCTGTCAATGATGTAAAGCTTGCTTCTGTTGATCCTCAAAAAAGTTTTTGTAAAGTCCAGTATAAAAACAGCAGAAGACTAATAGCTAAATCACTGCAATTATCATTATTATGATTAATACTTCCAGTCTGAAAAGCTGTGCTATAGGAAAAAACACTCCAACTCTTTACCTAAGTAATGAATGAAAGAACCTGAAATTAAATGAAAGAGCATGCTTACTCACTATTGTGTGACTGACCAATATATTGTCTTTGAATTGCAATAAATTAATATAGTCAGTATAATTCAATATAATTCTGAGTAAAAATGATCCAAAATAATGTAGAAGAGGAAATGTGAATAGTAATTTCATGCTGTATGGACAAATTATCTTAAATAAATTAGTTTTCCAAACTTTTTCCTTGGGACCTTGCTTCTCTGCTCCCTACTTAAAGAAATATTAAGGTCTCTGTGGTACGATGAGTGAAAGTCATTTAAGACTGTTCAATGCTTACTTGAGTTAAATAATCACAATAAGCCTGGGAGAAAAATCTTCACATTTCTTATCAGTACCATATTAATTTTTGGTGTACAAAATATAATGTACTAACCTTGAGAGAATTTAAACAGAACTATCCTGTTGACTGTATTCTGGCGTTCATGGTAAAAGTTTGTCTAAGATATTTCCCTAACCATTCTATGATTCTATATTCCTTAAGATCTCTGCTGCTGAAGACCCTACAGTTGTTCAGGTTTCCTATAGTCTAGGGCTTCATCATTATTGTGAGAAAGGTTTCCCCCTCCCTCCCTGGTCTAAACATACCTTTTCTCACTGCAATTTAAAATGCACAAACATAAAAACTGGATTATTTCATTTCTCTTTACAAGGGCCTCTGAAATTCATAAAGAACTAGGTCTTTCAGTTAAATAGTAACTAACTCTTTTCTACTACATATTCTCTTGACCCTTCAACTGTCTCATTGCTCTCCTCCATCTATCTCTTGGAACACAATGTCTGAAATGCCTGTTTAAACAGAAATTCTATCCATGCTGTGTAAATAGGGTTCACCTCATATATCTTGCAAGTATTAACTCTTGTTTGTAGATCCCACTATGATATTTGCCTTCAACAATATCATGACATTGGCTCATGCTTTGGTCACAATCTAAAACAATGCCCAGATTTTGTTCTGAAGAACTTCTGTTTAGTCTACGATTCTTTACTGTGTGTTTGCAAAACTGATTAGCTATACTTTAGTAGCTCCTTCGTACATTGAAATTTCCTGGAATCATAGAATGGTTTGTGTTGGGAAGGGTCCTTAAAGATCAGGTGGTTCCAATCCCCTGCCATGGGCAGGGACACCTTCCACCAGACCGGGTTGCTCCAAGCTCCGTCCAGCCTGGCCTTGAACACTGCCAGGGATGCGGCAGCCACAGCTTCTCTGGATAACCTGTGCCAGTATCTCCCCACCCACATAGTAAAGAAATTTTTCCCAATATCTAATCTAAATCTACTTTCTTTCATCTTAAAGTCAGATTTAAGCTGAAAGTCCCTCCCCATATTTTTTGTAAGACCCCTGAAGGTATAGAAAGGCTACAATAAAGTCTCCTTGAAGCCTTCTCTTCTCCAGGCTGAACAAGCCTAGCTCTCTCAGCCTGTCTCCATAGGAGTGGTGCTCCAGCTCTCTCATCATCTTTGTGGCCCTCCTCTGGACTTGCTCTAACAGCTCCACGTTCTTTGTGTTGGGGACCCAGAGCTGACAGTTCTCCAGGTAGTATCTTAGGAGAGTGGAGAAGAGAGTGAGAATCACCTCCCCTGACCTGCTGGCCATGGTCCTTTGGATACAGCCCAGCATACAGGTGGCTTTCTGGGCTGCGAGCATGCACTGCCAGGTCATGTTGAGCTTCTTGACAATCAACACCCCCAAGTCCTTTAACTTGCTTTTAGAAATGTGTAATTTAGAAATGCTTTCAGAAATGTGTGTAATGTTACAAAATTATGTAAGTGGGATTAATGTATGTTAGTCAGTATTAGCTCTTGATTAAGTCTAAGCACAATGCTAATAAAATCTGGGGAGCTGTTGAGTTTCAGTGTCTTGCCCTTATTCCAACAGACTGTTTAAAATGTTCTTTGAAATAAGACTTTCAAGTTGCATTGACAGGCTGAATTCAGCAGTTAAGGACAGTAGCAGATCCAAGGCTCCTTCACAAGAAACTGACTTCTGGCCTCTCATTCTGTGCAAGAAACTGTTGGGTTTGTTTTGATTTTTTGTTTTGTTTTGCTTTTTCTGTTTGGCTGGTTTTGGGTTTCGAACACGGCATGGGACGAAGATATTAGTTAAGTCTGTATTTAATTGTACAGGTTAAGCTCACATTAAAAGGTTGTCTTCCATTTGTACAAGCCAGGTTTCAAGCTAACAATTGACTATTGTAAGCAGAGAATATGCACAAGGTATAAACTGCAAAGAAAGAAGCCTTGTGAAAGGAAGTTGGGCTTGAGTCATTTAAATGGCTATGCCTAGGCATTTCAGCTTCTGACTTCTACCTAGGAGTTCTGTCTGCCGTACACTAACAAGCTGAAATCTTCGACTGGGAGTGAATGCTTATATTGAGTCATATTAACTTGTGCAGCTATTCAGTATGTAAATTGGGGCAAGTTGCTATGGTAACCTGCTGCATAAAACAGCTATCCTTGCAAGCTGAACAGGCCCAGGATGTTGAACCCCATGGTGTTCGGGATCCGCTTTGATCCCAAGGAGCCAGTGTCAGATACATGGTGAAGAGTACAATACTGCACAGCCATCCTGTGCTGTGTGTAATCAGTCAGCATTTTTTCTTTGTGCCATGAAACCCACAACCTGCTCTTCCCCTGCATGAAAAACACCAGACACGCATTTATTTCTTAAGGATTTTGTTTTTCTCTTATGCTGAAATTAAGGCAAATGGTAATTTGCAACAATTAACACTGTTATCTTCAGTGTTTTGTAATGAGAGAACTCTTCATAGTTTTTTTCTAGTGAAGAATTAATTATTTTGTGATTACATAAACTTCTCCATTATTGTCCTTTCATATTTGTTCAGAAGTTAGCCTACCAGTCATCTATTTTTTAGATTTGCCTTAGTCTTTCACTGCAATAACAGAAGTCAGTTCTATTTAATTTCACTAGAAAAAAAGTACGTTTTTTTACATATTTGAGGCAGAGTGAGCAGACTGCATTAGTATTTGAACATTATTGGGTTGCCCAAGGAAGTTGTGAATGCTCCATTGCAGGTGGTGTTCAAGGCCAGGTTGGACAGAGGCTTGGGTGATAAGGTTTAGTGTGAGGTGTCCCTGCCCGTGGCAGGGGGATTGGAACCTGATGATCTTAAGGTCCTTTCCAACCCTAACTATTCTGTGATTACACAGAAGGCTCTGGAATGGTTAAAAGCACAGCAATGCTGTTAAAGCACATCATTCACACCTTGACTTTAGGAGGAGCAATGTTTATAGAAAGGCTTAAGGTTTAGATCAAGAGAAGTACCAAATATAAAATAAGGCAAGCAACAAAACCACCTGATGAACTGGTACAGAGATTACCTTCATGATACTCATTTTTCTTTCCAGTCTGTATAATTACAGCTTTTACTGTGGAGACAAGGCATTTTTGTGTTTTTCATTGAATTTGCAGTACAACCTGGGGGTTGTTTCCTTTTCAACCAAACTGCAAAGTTTTCTTGCTAACTCACCTATAGAATAACCTGATGTCATTTTCAGAGTCCTCCCAGTATCCGTGTGCCTTTTCTGAAGTGTGCACATTCCTCAAAGTCTCACTGGATGCCTCAGTAGGCTGGGAGCAATTTCAATGATCCTTTTAATCTTACTGGGAATACAGCCTTAGAAAGGCCTTCCTCTGGTGAGGCTGGTTCTTTAAATTTATCAAGCTTCTTTTTAAAACAAACATATTCTTTGCTTTGCTGAGTTCCCCTCCTCTCACTCTCTCCTTACCCCATGAGAAGGCTGCTTCAGAATCTCAGCCTTCTGGGAGTTTTAAACCAGTTTCTTGTTTGTAGCCTGAATTTCTTCTTTGCTTTAATGCTGATGTGGCAACACTATCAGGAGCTTTAACAGCTGCTTTTTTTTCTTCTCCAGTAGTTGCTATCATTAATATATTTGTAAATAACAGTTGCTCAGTCAATAAATAAACTTTATTGTGTATTTAAATGGATGCTTAAAGTAATTCTGGAGCCCAAAATGGTAACAAATTTTAGCTTGATTTCCCGTTAACAATTTAGCTTGAGTCCCTCAGCTCTGGTGAAAGCAAAATGTGCTTGGAGACTTATGTACAGGCCCATTCTGTTAAGACAGTAGCAGCTAAATTGCTCGTAAGATGTCGTGAACATAACAGCACCATTTCTTCTTCTTTACACTCCTACATCTCCCTCACAGGCTTAGTGTCAGTCTTTAGAAGCAATCCATGCCTCTCAACAGTGTCAAGGTAGAAGACTAAAACATAAGAAACATGACAAGAAGATGCCTATGAAGAACTGTGACTCTTATGATTTCCATGAGTGCCATCAGGGTTGACTGTGGATCTCGGTATTTGTACGTATTTACACTTTCCTTATTACGTGTGTATAATTATCCTTCAAAATCAATGCTCTGTCACTGGACAAAACTTGAGAACCTGGTACATATTACAGTGTATTCTAACTACAGAAGTTTTGAGAGAAAATTCAAACCACAAGACTGAAAGTTACTCTATTTTTTTCTGTTGAATTGGTGCAAACAAGTGTTTAAAAATAATTTACTCATTTAATTTATAACATGGTCAACTTCAGAATTAATAGATCTAGGAAGAAAATCTATCAGTTTATGTCTTCAGCAGCTTGAAGACAATGATGGATTGTACATATTTCTGGTCTTAAAAGGCTCTCTGAAAAATATTTTAGATTACACAGTTCTGTGTAACCTTTAGTAGGAAGTGACTGTTACCTTACTTGCCATTGCATGTACTGTTTTTCCAGTTTCTGGAAAGCATTGTAATATAGCAATTCACAGCACTAAGCTGAACATGGCTAAAGGCTGAATGAGTGACAAATGTCTCTGGAAACATTTAGGGAAAGATATCTTTTTCACAATGACACTTAAAAGAAAACAGCTTTGAAAAGAGAAAAAGACAAACTTCAGAACGTTCACTTTTTGTCAGAAGAAATGGATAGATTTAGTACAGAAAATCTCTCATCTAGTAAAAGAAAAATAAGTTTAATTGTTCTAGTAATTAGTTATATTTCACTGTGTGTAACAATTCATTTATACCCCATTATGTCGCTTTTTCTTTACACTAAATACACGCACTGTTAAAGGAGATGTATTTCTTGTTCAACAATGGAAGATCTTATATATTTATCTAAAATAAGGTAAAATTTGTCAAATTTTTCAACCCCCAGAGTTCAAAACTAGGCTGCTTTCCCTTTATTTTTTATGAGATATAATCTTCTATAATCATAAGTTAACAAGTTAGCATCTCTCAGGATCTGAATTCTAAATGATAAAGAATGAGTCTTCAGGAGCCCTAGATATATAGATGGACATAGGCATAGATAGGTAACAGTAGCTATACAGTTCTGTAATCAGGTGAGTTTGGAATTTAAATACATTTTAAAATACCTGATCCTTGGATTTTATTATTTTTCCCAGAATGATTAGTGTTTAAGTGAGGTGCTCAGTAGCATGTGTGTTGGTTTGCTGCTGATTATTTTTATTTGAAAAGTGCCTGCCTTAAGTCTCAGCTTCAGGAAAATGGAGAAGACCTGGTTTGTCAGTGAGGGATTGCAATGGCTTGGAAACCTGGCCAAAGAATTTTCTGTGTTTCATTTTTGTAACTGTTCACATTTACATTCTAGTAATGAATAAAATACTCTTTAATTGGATGCATTCAGAAGGCAGAAATGAAACTTAAGACCTATTTTTATCATCTTAAAGTTCAGTAACCAGTTTGCTTTTGGAAAAATATTTCTATCACTTTAATTTTAAAAAGAAAATATTCACATGACAGAAAGGGATTGCTAGGTCTGATCCTTATTAGTAATTAACACATAACTTAGTAAGAGATTTGATACTATTGACATTAAAAGCTGAAGGATGGCTTCTTTAACTCAGGAATCCATTCATTTTCACTAGATGAAAAGTTGTTTAGAAGGAATATTTCTACAGAGCCTTATAAATATTCCACACTCATTTTTTCAGCTACATGTGCAACAAGAGTTTTCTGAACTGCTGTATTCTGTAAGCAAGAACATTTTTGAATTAAACCAGAATTATGTTAGACACAGATCTGCCAGTTTTAGCAGGCATCATTCGTATTATGATAGTTACAGCAGGGAAGAAAAAGGAAAGGCCAGCGTTTCACCCTTGTGGGATTGCCTTCATGAAGGACAGCAGAGAGATGAAAGCACACTGATATATTTGCATTAAAAATATATTTAACAATCTGTAGGAAAGAAGCCGGTAAAGAATATTTGAATACTTTCCCAACCTAATATTCATTATTTCCAACTTAAATCTCCAGCATCTGATTAAATAGCACCACTGATTCCATTAAATACGTGTGTGGAATGAACACACATTTTTAACACTAGGTTCCACAAGTAATTTTAATTAGAAAGAAGGCAAACTTTTATATAGCATATCAAATTTTATTTTCCTTCCTTTTGTTCTCAGTTGTAATTGGATATGGTTCTGGTAAAAGTTGCTGGCTGTCATGATATGTGCAATTTTGGACAAGGAAAATGTAAATAACCTGTCTAAAAGCACGAGCTTTAATGAAACTTTTGAATGCAGTTCATCAGAAAGATCCCATTAGGGATCTCTTTCTCCTCATTGTAAAAAGTACTATGTATGATACTATTAATAACCTATTTTTATTATTGCTTATTCGCAACAGCAGAAAATAGCACATAATACTCTTTAAGTCAAATTCCACCTCAAAGTTGACATTTTCTCATTTGTTATGTCTGAATTTGGTTTATTAATAACAAAATAAGCATCTGAAACTTTTTTTACTGAAAAATGTATATGATATGTGTATATATATATAAACCTGTGTATAACAAACTTTACCCAAAACTTTAAAAATGGAGCTTAAGGGGCTATATTGCACATAAATGGGAGTATGCTTTTGTCAGCTCACTTTCCCCACCGGAATTTGCAGCTAAGCATTGAAGTGAGTATAAGGAGTGAAGCAGGGAGGCATAACATTGTTTAGGGAAGAAAACTGAAAGAGAAAATATGAAATAGATATAGGAGGTAAATGCTGCAATGTGTATTCTTTTCTTCTGTCCATGCTTAATTATCTTAACAGTAAGGTTTTAACTGTAATCTTTTCATTTTCCCTCATTAAAAAAATAATGGACTTTATTCTGTACTCTGCTACATTAGTTTTATGTGGGGATGACTTTAATATAGCTTTTGAAACCAGAAACCTCAATTCAGTATGGATATCACAAAGCAGAGTCTGCATCCAGCTTGGATATCACAAAGCAGAGTCTGCATCCAGCTTGCATGAAATCCTGACCCAGTGAAATTGATGGCAAAATTCCCATTGACTTCAAAGATGGTTGGATTTCACACCCAATCTCCTTTTTCTTTTTTCTTCAGCCTTTCTGCTTTGGCTAAATGGGATCTCTTTTCCCAGATGGACTTCTTAATGCTATGCATAATGATCATTTCAACTTTCTTTTATAAAATGGTGACAGTCTTCTAAGGAAAATTCTGTCTTTTCTTTTTTGGTTTCTTTTTATTACAGTACTGACTTCCTCCATTAGAAGGCTAGAGTGCCATCCCCTGATCTGCTGTCTTAACAGTATCTTGTCTCATATTTTTTTCTCACAATTTAATAAGGCATGGTTTTCAGAAGGTCACTTTTTAACTACCATTTGGCTGTATATCAAGGGAGCACAAGTTTTAGATCAGAAATATGTTCCACAATGAATGCTTCTATCCACATACAGTCAGTTTCACAAACAGCTAAAAAGCAATGTATTTCAAACAAATTTCCACCTTACTGACAACCTCAATCTGCTATATTTTAATTACATGTCATGTTACCTTCTTTATACTTATTTGAGAAATAAGCTAAAAATCTTTGTGTTTATGCACTTTCATAGAATCATAGAATAGTTAGGGTTGGAAAGGACCTTAAGATCATCTAGTTCCAACCCCCCTGCCATGGGCAGGGACACTTCACACTAAACCATATCACCAAAGGCCTCGTCCAACCTGGCCTTGAACACTGCCAGTGATGGAGCATTCTCAGCCTCCCTGGGCAACCCATTCCAGTGTCTCACCACCCTAACAGGAAAGAATTTCCTCCTTATATCCAATCTAAACTTCCCCTGTTTAAGTTTTAACCCGTTACCCCTTGTCCTGTCACTACAGCCCCTAATGAAGAGTCCCTCCCCAGCATCCCTATAAGCCCCCTTCAGATACTGGAAGGCTGCTATGAGGTCTCCACGCAGCCTTCTCTTCTCCAGGCTGAACAGCCCCAACTTCCTCAGCCTGTCTTCATACGGGAGGTGCTCCAGTCCCCTGATCATCCTCATGGCCTCCTCTGGACTTGTTCCAACAGTTCCATGTCCTTTTTATGTTGAGGACACCAGAACTGCACACAATACTCCAGGTGAGGTCTCACAAGAGCAGAGGAGAGGGGCAGGATCACCTCGTTCGACCTGCTGGTCACGCTCCTTTTGATGCAGCCCAGGCTACTGTTAGCTTTCTGGGCTGCAAGTGCACACTGCCTGTTCATGTTCATTTTCTCTTCAACCAACACCCCCAAGCATCTGATCTTTGGTGTTATTTTTGGCATTCCATTTAGAAGCTGAATTGCCCATTCTTGATTCATTTAAGATTTTTTCCACTAATAACTCCACCATATTTGAGGCATGGTTGTTCCTTAATCAACATAGAGAAACCTCTATTTACTGCCTATCTAATGTTTTATCTATGTTATGCCTTCTCCCTAAGCGTTATAAGTGCATGCATGTTTCTTTAAGGATTACTCGTTTCCTTAAAATAGGTACTGATTAAGGCTAAGGCACTTATTAAGAAACATTGGACCCAATGTACAGATATTTTATTTGCAATGGTTGCTGAGTAGTTATGGATTTTATTTTCTGTAAATCAAGTAAGATCTTTTTATAACTTGTAATATTATGAACTATACTTGTGATTATAGTATTAATTGTAGAGAAATGAAGCCCTAAAGTGTTTGGAGGTTTTTAATGTCATCCAAAATAAGAGCTTTTCCATAGGCTTGAATAGCTCTTGTCAGTTCATCAAAGGTAGTAAGTCTAAAACTTTTGCTTTAACACTGAGCTTTTTTGCCTCAGAAGTGCACTTATTTAATAGCTGAAGAAAATACATGGATAACTCAGTAATTTGAATGCATTATAGAAGACTGATTTTAACAACAATGGGACTAGATGCTGAACCCTATTATGTAAAACATGCTGGCTACTGTATGGACATGAAACTCTTAATCATGCTGCTGACAATAGTCCTAAGCTCATCATTCTGAAATGCTTCCATTCTGCTAGCTTTTAAACTTCCTTGAGTAACAGAAAAAAAACCCTCTTATACCTCTAATAGTAGCATCTTGTTTTGTCTTTTGGCTCTGTTTGACTCCGATTTCTAGGGGTTTTCCTTATCAATTTGTCTCTTTTTTATTTCCCTTCCCCTTACTAGCTGTATAGGAAGTGATTCATCTATTATTTTCTCCATTCGTTTTTCTGCTCCCTTCACTCATTTTCAGGCATCTGTATGTACTCTCCTTGTCATTTATTTTTACTTTTCTACTAATGCAGTGAAAGCAATCTGCCAAATGTTTTTTAACATCAATCCCCAAAAATGTTACCCGTCACAATTTATACCCTTTGCAGCTATCCAATATAAAATTCTGTGCCACAGGCCTGATTGTTAAAAATTCAGATACTCTGATGAAATCTAAATGTAGCCAGACTGTACATAAACCAGTAATGTTCTTAAAACCTCACAGATAAATCAGTACAGTTCTTTAAAGTCATAATTTACTTTAATATTATAAGCTGTAAATATGTCCCTGCAGTTATAATATTTAACTAATTTGCAGTTATATACTTATGAGATGCTCTTACTGTCTAAATATGTAATTTGACATTTCAAAAGTTATTTCTATGGTTCATGCCCTAAATACCTTTTTCTTCCCATGACACCATTTTGTGTTCAACTTCAAATAATTAGTGTATTTTAAAAATCATACATAGTTTTTCATTGACAGTCTACAACAGATGAACACAGAGAAGATGGCAGCTATCATGCAAAACCAATTCAATTTATTGCAAGCAATTCATTCAGCAGACTGGTTAGCAAAGGAACTCATAGCATAGATTGCTCAACTTTTTCTTTATAAATATAGAACAGTTCTTTACAACCCCCCATCAGCAGCCCATGTGCTGCCCACAGATAAAGCTCTGTGTGTTCCTCCCACTTCTCTGCACAGAACACGACTGTCTCCACACCTTCCCAGCTCTTTCCTGAAGAGCTTCCATCTTTTTTTTCCAAGTTTGACTTGCTCAAGTAAGATATGATTTTGACTGTTGCATAAGAAAAAAAAACATGGTCTTTGTATTTCATGTTGAGTGTGAGAATGGGAAATACAGGAATCTGTTCTAACAACATTGTCTTGACTGTGCCTGTGTCATCAGCAGCTACAAAGAACTCTATAAGCAATACTTTCACTTACAATTTGGGTGCAGGTACTGAATAGAAGCAATAAATCTGGGGCTTATAAACAGATGTTTTAGAAGAACAGTCTTAATATTGCCTGTGACAGATAAACAGTGTTTGAAGAATGCTTGAATTAGTACAAACTACCCGTACTTCTATTTATATTTTCTTTTTATGTTTGAAACCATTCTTACTCTTCTAAACCTGTCCCAGACATGTGCAGAACCATAGCTAGCAGCGAGCTGAGACTTCCTGACATTAGCTTGGTTTGGTTTTGTTTTTTTTTTTTTATTTTAACAATTCTCTTAGATTAAGAAAATTATATCCTCTGAACAGTAAAGTGTCATGTATTCCATCACCAGGACTTTCAGCTTTTTTTCTCATTTCGGTTTTAAAAGCTACCTAGTTTATGGGATAGGAGCTGCAAACCTACCACAGTCTTGAGTAGTAACTACGATAACACTGTAACAATGTATTAAGCAATGAATGGAATAGCTTTCAATTTTTTACCATGGTGATTTTCAGTTCCATAGGAAAGTTGAATTCTAGGCAATGGAGAGGATTTGTGAGCATTTTCTTCAACAGCTTTTGTTTTTCTGTGCTATGAATAGTTGAATGCATTCGCCCATTTCTGCTTTTCTTGTAACATCTGATCCTTTGCAAAGGGATGTAATCAAAAGAAGTTCTGTGGGACTCAAGGGCTGAATGGGGCTGTTCAGAAGTATTATTGAACTGTAGTTGGTAATAACATTAGAAAAGGAATCTGTTATGTTCTGTCTTGAATATATTTTGACTATCATTTAAAGCAAACTAAATTGAAATGATGATGCTTAATATTTGCCGTACTTATCCTGGTATGTTTGGTGGTTGTGGGGGGGTGTGTTTGTGTGTGTATTAGGTATTTTGGGCCTATTACTGTGAAATTGCTACTAATTGTATTAGAAATATAAGGTTTTAAATGCCTTCATAATAAATTCCATCAAATTTTGCTTTCTAAAAATCATTCCATATCCAGTTGATTGTAGTGTAATCACTGCTGTCTCTCTTAAAACTATATTACATATTCTTAGCGGTAAAAATTCCACACTAGAAAAATTCTAGGGTAAGAGCAAAAATTTAGAGATTTATGATTTCAAAAAGAGTACTTTTGATGTGTATCTGGCACGATGATTGAAGATAATGCTTTTGAACTTCATAAAATTTCAGTATTAGACAATAAAATATTCTAAAATTAGATAAAAGAGTTTCTAGGAATTTAGACTAGCTAGATTTAACTACAATGCTATTTATTTCTATTATGCATGTAGGGAAATGTTACAGAAGTTGACCTTCCGCTACCTAGCATGAGAGCATTTATGACTCTAAAATTGAGGATGTATGTTTCAACTAATCTCTGTCTTCTCTGAGACATTTTATTTTTGCCAGCATTTACTTTAGTTGGAACTAAAACAAATTATATCAGTAAACTAGAAACACAAGTTAATGTGTCCGGATTATGAATCATCCTGTTTTCTGATTTTTGAATTTTGAATGGATGAGATCTGCTGTAGCTCTGAAGCATGGCACAGAGTAAGGATTTCAGATTAAAGTACGCTTATAAAAACTGCCCTTAGGCATTTGCCTTGTAGATATATACATCCACTTTGAAAATTCTTATGCTTTTCTTTTTGAAGATTTTTTTATAATAAATGGAATTGGCCACTAATTTATCTTCTTACCAGTGTTCTGAATCTTTGTTTTCTTGCTTTCATAATACACAAAATAAGTCATTATAAAACATTTACCCTTTTGGCTTATTATTGGGTTTTCAGTAGTGAAAAAAACCCAAAAGTTGGAATTTATGTGTATTGTGATTTAAGAATAATGGAGCAAATAAAACGAAAAATACTAGCTCTATGGAATACTTCTTCTTTTCCTGCAAACATAGTAAAGCATTTGGGACAATTTAAGAATTAAACTGTATAATAAAATTCAGATTAGCTTCAGATACTGGTGCACTGCTGTCAGGTGAGAAAATAGTTTTTCCAGCTGTTTGAAGGATAGGATGATACAATTTAAAATTAAAGTACTGTCAATCACACTTGGTTTCAGTCCGGGAGGGAAATTACAGTTGCGGCAATATCTTACAAAACTCTTTGATGTTTTGCAGAAAAGTATTTTTATATTAAAATTTTGTATTGATTTCTTAAATTTATATTAGCATTTCAATTTAAAGTCTGTCATGGTGTGAAAATTATGCATAAAACCAACAATGGCTGGAAGGATTAGCAGAGTCAAATGGAGAGAAAGAGTCTTTCAGTGTGCTACATGGACAGGCTTGATAGTCTTCCACAACATTTCCCTCTTGACCAAAACTATAATCCTCTTCCAGAGTTTGACTCAAGTGAAATGCAAGGAGCTTCAAGTCTCCATCTGCTGTCCTCAGGGAAGGTATTTTTCTGTTTCATTGTTCCTTCAAAAAAAAGAAGATGAAGAGGAAGTGAGGAATGGGAAAAAAAAATGAAGCAGAATAATTTCAAAGGTCAAACAGAAAAAAGAAACTCAGGAATCCTCATGTCAACCTTTCTGAAGTTAATTGGAAAGTTGGTATGACATCTGCAATAGTCACTCTGACATTTAAATAAGTTTTTCACTTATGTGTTAAGTGAGTAAGTTCTGGTTTATTCTTTAACATTCCATATGTCTGTGCTCTGAACACATTTTGAACAGTGTCATTAATGACTTTTTCTCTTAGACATTCAGCAATTATTCAATAAAAGGGTTAAAAAATGACAATACTTAAAATATAGCATCTATGTAACAGGCTATATTAGATAGTTTAAAAATCTTTGATAAAACATAAGTATTAAGCTTTTATACAAAATTAAGTACCTACATTTTTCATAGCTAAATAACATCAGTCAGTTGTGCTGCAGGCTATAGTGTGTGTAAAGTACAACATAAGCTAGATAAAATTTGTCCCTGTTATGTTTATGTCATTATGAAATACAACCTAACTTAAGGCTTTTATTAATGTAGATTACCCTAGTGACTTTCATGAATGAAGAGACGTGTTCTGATAGTGTTTTGTATCATTTAAGTGAAATATAGGACTTTCAGTGTTAGAGTGTGGAATACTGATTTCTTCTGAATGAAATGATCTTACTACAAAACATGTGTGCTGCTAATAGAACCTTCCTGATATTAATTTCTGGCTGAAAAATGGGTATTGATTCATCCATTGATCATATTGTGCAAAAAAAAATAAAAGATATAATAGTTTATCCCTAGCTTGAGTTCAAATTTCTACTCAGCAATCACATAAGTTTCAAAGTTCAAAAGTAAATTCTGGTTTTAAAATATTTGCTCGTTATTTTGTTCAATTTACTATTTCCTGTATTTCCAATTATACAGGTAATTGTGCAGACAGAGATCCTTTGGGTCAACTTGAAGTAGATCATGGTGCATTGAAAGACCGAGATTCATGAGATTAAGGACAGCATTTTCTGCTTTTTAACAAGTTCCTTAGTTTTGATTCTGGAATTTGCTAGAAAAGTTCAAAATTAAGAAGATGACATATTGTCCTGGGTTCAGCAGTAGCAGTCATTTTTCTCCTTCTTAGTAGCTGGTGCAGTGCTGTGTTTTTTGACTTTCAGCCTGGGAAACCAAGACACATATAAATCATTATAATGCAGGTAAAAAGGAATTCAGTGCTTTCAAACAGGAAATACTGGAGTAAAGCTGCCTGTTTTTCTGATTATCTTTGATTTTCTGATTTTTTGGTATTTCAGTTTCTGTGTAAGTTCCCAGAAATCTTGGATTTCTGAAAAGATACATATTTTCTACTGTTAGTTGAGTCTGGTTGTTTTTTATCTTCCAGGATTCAGCTTCCAGGAGCTGATTATTAAATCTCTCAGAAGTTCTGTTTCAGAAAAGAAAAATGTATTCCAAGTTGTCTGGTGACAGCCTAGTGAAGATAACACATTATTCTAAAGTAAATTGACTTTTAGGTATTTCTTTATGTGTTTGGTCTTCTGCAAAAATGTTATTTTACTAAAACTTTCAATGTTTATCCTCTTAAATTGAGTTGAATTACCACATAGTTACCACATATATTTTTCATTAAATAGAGGAAAATGTTTCCATTTATCTGTATACATTACCCTCTGTAGCCAATTAACATCCTGACTGTGAGGCTCTAGTTAAGCAAGGGCATTCTACAGGATCATCCTCTCGCATCACACCAAGGTCTTCTGCCTGGATACAACTTCAACAAAAACACACAACAATGTTGTTAAACAAAAGCTTATTATCAGAGGTGAACAATGAGTTGCCTACAGCACACTATGTGCTGAAGTAGGCATTTAACAAAAGGAAATTATGCAAATTCCTAGTGATTATGAAAATATAATTTAACCAGCATTATATGATCTCAGACCTCTGAAAATCTGATGTTAATGCAAATATGTGATTGAAAGATCAGGACGTTTTCTGAGTGGCTCATGTAGATCTCATACAGTATAGTTTCAGTTGATGAAATCTCTACATGATTGAATAATACAAACTAGGGAAAAGAAAATTAGTTTGCATTTATGTTTTTTTCCTTTCCGTGTCTTTTTTTGGCATGGGGGTGCCCAAAATCTTAATTCTATTCTTTCCTTCACTCTGGCTTCCTCTCAGTAATTTTTTAAGTGGAAGATAAAACAACATTTAAATAAACCCTTTAAAGTGCATGATTCTGCAGATGCTTTTGCGCTAAACTTAATATAGTTATATGCCTTTAATTTTGATGTCATTTATCCCTTAAAGAAATATTTGTGCAAGCTGTGAACTGTTTCCCATCTTCCGATGTGCAAACTACTGCAAAAACCATCAGTGGCTAAGTCACAAACTTTCTCATGGGTCCCATGTGAGTAAAAGCACTAAAGTTCTTTCTGTGTGTAAAAACTTCATGAGTATAGTTGCTTGCAACATCTGGGTACAAGAAAAGCTATTATATTCTTTTGTCATCTTTTGTCTTTTTCAAATGTCTAACCAAATTTACATCACAGCCTAAAGCATTTCACTTTCAGGATTGTCCTGAAGGATAGATTTGTGACAGAGCAGAAGGACACGTTGTTATGAGTTAAAGTGATGTATATCTGCACCGGAAGCTAGTGGAAATGTCCAAGGTATAAATTCTTCACATATCCAGTTATGTGAAGGAAGAATTTGGTTTACTCTATTGTAAGTTTCTAGCCTTGATAAAAATAGAATAACTATTGCAAATGAGGGCACACCTTAGTATAAAATGCACAATCCTATGTAAATCTCATAAGCTAATTTTTAAGAAGTCCTGTTACTTGATACTGCAATTATAAATAGTTTTCTAAAAATGTCTTGAAGGATATTGTAGTTTTTAATCATTTGAACACAGAAGGAAGTCTGCTGTAGTCAGCTGGGGGCCAGGAGAAAAAAACTCTGCTACAAAGTTCTCTCTTTCTTTTTGGTATTATATATCTAATTGTCTATCTAAATTGAAGTAAGGACCTCAAAGCATAGGTTACACTTATTTCCAGTTAATAACATTTGAAGATAAGAAAACGTTTTCTCCTCAGTGCTCCACAAAAACAAAACTCAGACTGAAATTGTTCTTTTAACATGAATGCAGTTAAATGAGATTTTGCAAAAGGTAAAGCAGCATATTTATGATAACACATGCAGAACAAATCACTTGCCTGTGATTTAATTTGTACATTCATGAGACTGTTTCCTTGCCACTATTTGCTACACCATTATTTTAGCCTAGTGTCTTAAGGAAACAGTATTTGTGTGATAGCACGCTGTGCCTGGTCTCCCTTGCTCCCTTCAGTAAATGTTGAATCTCTTGACCAATTTCAACCAGATTTGACAAAGGGACAGGAGTCTCAAAGATAATTAAGTTCCTACAAATTTCATGACAAGTAGTGTCTAGGGGATGGGGAACAGCTCGCATTAATACTCTACTGAGAAACACTATATTTTATTGTTTTATCCACCCAGTGCCTCTAACTGGCACACTGGTGTATAAAGGCTATGTGAGGTGCTGCAAATAAAATGAGGTACTTTGTGCAGTATAGACAGAGCTGAATCAAAACGGAAGGACCATAGAAAATATTAGTGATGAAAAGAGGGCAATCACTGTTTTACAGTGGGCCTGAAGAGCAATCTAGGTTGTGTGAGGTCAGGGGGGAAGGTGGGGGAATAATCTACCAAATGAGCTGCTTTCATTCTTCCAATGATTTAAGGATAATTTTCAGAGTTAGTGTATTAAAGAAAATAGAAAACCTTCTGTTTTCAGAACGGAGGATTTAGTAGTGGACTGAATGTAATTTCACAGTGATGATGATAAAGCTGTGTTTGAGAAACACAGGAGGCACAAAGCCCTCAAATATTTGTTTGAATGTAATAGGTTATTTCACTGATGTGTATCCTTATTATGCTCAATTAAGAAAAGGGTTTATTTTTTTTCTAACCTTCTGTAACCTAAACATTGAATGAAGGTAGAACTGAGAGTAGAAATTGAGAATTTTCTATCAAAATCTTCATAGCACGAAGTGGTCACAACATTTTTAATGCAAATGCTATTACTGTCAAAAGGCAAATTTTGAGACTTCAAAACTCCAGCAGGAACATGGCCATTTTCCTGAAGTCTCATTTTGGAAAGATGCATTTTAATCCCTTCAAAACATTTTTTTCTTTTGTTTTGAAGAGACAATTAGATAAATGCAATTTTTATAATTAATACTGAACAGTAAAAACGGGGAATAAGTCATTTCAACTGTGTCAAAGAACAAAATAAATAGCTGTTCTAAAAGCAATATTTTGAGAAATTTGAATATATTAATTATTTAATATAATGAATTGCAGTGTCATTTATACAATCTATCATACATGATATGTATTTTAATTACCAATGAAATGGTAATGCTAAGACTTGTGCAGTACTACTGTTGCATTAAACTTTATTCAGCATCATTTATAAGCTTTGATGCATTTAATTTACAGTATGATTAATAAGATACCAATGAAGGAATTAAAATACAATGCATCAAAATTAATGTTCATGTTAGTAATTTAGGTTTGTATTTCACATTTATCAGCAACAATGAAATAAATATTTCTCAGATGTCCTAGTACAGAATGATTAATTTCAAGTATGGAAATGATAGGTAAAGAACTATTTTAACTCTAGTAAGTCTAATTTGAAAGCAAGGGATTTTTTTTTTCAATTACACTCCATTAAGAAACTGTAAGGTATTCTAAAACGTTACAATTTTTGTCTATTAAGTGTGTCATTTGGAGTTTATTATAGAGTATGTTTCTTGACTTGTATTTTCTCCCAGCAAAAGATGTATGGTAATGATCAGTATATGTGTATTTTCATACTTAGGGAAGGCAAGTCAAACTATACATGTTGTCCACTCCAAGCAAGCAAACAAACAAAACTTTCCTTAAAATATAAATAGCTTCTGCAAAGTGTTCACCAAATGTGTACATGAGAGATTTTTTTAATGCAGTTCGAAGTTAAATGAACTTTTACGAACAAAATAACTATCGAGACCTACAAGTAGAAGTCCACAAGCTTTTTTATTTATTTATGTATTAAAATTCATGCCTTGTGTCTCCCTTATTACTTCCTTTCGATTTTTCAGTATTCAGTGCAGGAAGTGTAACAAAGTTGGATTTGAAATTACAAATGAAGCAAAACAAAACAAGATAACTCAAGCCTCTGGCTAGCTGTAAAGAACCAGCTGGGATCAAGATTCAAGATAGAAGTGGCAAAAAAGTGAATAAAACTATTCTAAACCTCTAGGCATTGTGAAAGATAGAACATGAAATGTTTACATAGATAAGGGAGCCCTAATGATAGAACAGAAATGTGATCACTCCTGAATTTTATCGTGACATTGTCTGGAATAAGAACTGAGGATCAAGAAATACAGTGGCCTTTCAGCAGATATGTAGTTTTACAGAACTGTCTCCTTCATTAATCAGCAAACAGTACACTGAAAAGAGCCAAAATTAATTGTGGCATAGTAACTGAACCTGATATGTTAAATTGCATAGAAGTTTGGGAGTATCTTCAGAGAGATTCAACTAGGGAAAAAACAGACAAACTCAGGAAATATATTTCAGTTTATAAAACCATAAAAATAGTTCAACATTGCAGACTTTTTGAACAAATATAAACTGGTCAGAAAGATGTTTGTTCTTTAAACACAGAATTGAGGTAATAGCAACACAGTGAGCATTTAATGTAAATCAGTATCACTGATCATAATAACATCCATAAGAGGATATAACCTTTTGAGAAGCCGTAAGTTTCTAACTTGAGTGCTAGCATTGTGTCTTTTGAACAGGAATTTCTTCATGTTGGTGTTGAGTCTCACTAAAGTTAAAACAATAGATTTTTTTTTTTTTTTTTTTTTAAGTAAAATTCTGGAATCTGTTATTTGGCTTCAAGAATCTACAGGAAATTGCTGAAGATATCACTAGAATACATCTGTATGCTTCATAGGGCCAAGTCCTACAGGTTAACAATTCTTATAATAACAGAGCTTGCTTCAAGTTGTTTAATGAAGGAGACAATCATTAAAGCTGTAGTAACTGAATCATTTAAAGATCAAGGTTATATTTGTAGCTGAAGAAATATTCTAGTGCAATGATGAGATGCAGAAATATGTGGGAGTCTGAACTACATCAATGAAAAAGTTTTGACTGGGGCACCTCTAACTGTTCGTTTCTTGTATTCAGTGTATATAAAAAAAAATCATTCCATGCCAGTTATCTTTTTTAAATCCTGCTTTAAATTAAAAGTCTCACAAATAAACATTTTCTACTCCAGTATGTTATAGTCTACCTGTATCAAGAAAAATGAATCTACCATGTGACATACTGTTCTGGATTTTGGCAAGATATTGATAAAAATATTTTAAATCTTAGAGGGAAAACATTGAAATCCATACTGTAGTTTCAAAATAGTTATTAGAATTGCATCTATCCTCCCAATATTCACATTAAAAGCTTCTAATACAGTTATTACTGTATGTGCCCTTTTTTAATAATCTCAAAGGGCAGCAGTCCTCATAAGACTTCTTGCTTTAGAATGCTCCATTTGATTTTCTTTGCTGCATTTTTTAACTTAATAAGGCAAATTGAGCTCCTCTAAGCTCTGAATTGCAAGAAAAATATATGCTGAAGAGTAATCTTAGCTGTATCCACGGAAACCAGTTGCTTCACCGCAGAATATTCTGTATTCCATTCAATAGATTTTTGTACCAGAAAAGATAAAAATGGTTTGGATTGAGTCACTATCCTCAAGAAAGAATAGCTTCTAAGGTTACCGTAAAGGTTTTTGTTGTTAAAAAGTATTCAGTCTAATACCTCCCTTCATGCATTTACTCTGGATATCTAATCAAGGTGTCCTGTGGGGCACCTAGACTGAACATTTTCATTATGGGCCTAAGCCAACTTCTAATATATAGTAGAGACCATGGAATTCCACATTTGTGTAGCTTTGAGGAAATTTTCTATGAGACTTCATCAGCATGTTTGTTGGAAACTGCTGGATGAAAGCTCTCATCTGAACTCATAATTCAATAATACTAAGAATTCTTGCTGCTGCTGTTTGGGTGGGTGTCAATGCCTATATTTTAAAGGGTATGATTCAGTAAAAGAATTCACACATTTCTGCAGAACCTTGATAGATCTGTCTCTTCTGTATATGGAACAGCGAGGAAAGTGAAAAGTATTTTCCATAAATTACTTCCCACTGTGAAAAACTGAAATGCCTTGTTAAAAACTGTCTAATATTGTTGTCCTCTTTTCCCTGTCTATGTAAGAAAGCACTTGCAAAGTATAATGAAAGTGTGAAGTGTATTGGTGTCAAGGGGGTGGTAAAGAGGCTGTCTCTGAAGAACCTGAAACTGGAAGTTTCAGAAGGACTTGCTTGCTGGGGAGGGCAACAGACTGTGTACCCACAGTGCCTGAACTGTTGAAGGGCTGCTTAAACTAGGCTACTAAAATTGGCAAGCTCAGAACAGGGCTGAGAAAATTCACCCCTGAATTCATTCAGAAGTTTTGGACTTACCCAGCTTTGCCTGACTTTCCCTGATATTTTTTGTAAAATGAAAAAAAAAAAAAAAAAAGGAAAAAGCACAAAAAAAAACCCTCTTCTCCATACAACAGAAACAATTTTATTTTATGGTTCCTCTTTTATGTCTTTGTGGAAAAGGTAACAGTGAAGAAAAGCAATTACAATACTGAATAGTTTAGAATATTATCAAAACACAAGGCGTAGAACAAGCAGGAGGCCCCTCTTTAATTAGATGGTGGTCCTGGCATAAATGGCAAATGGGGCTCAGGGGGCTTTGTGGGATGAAGTAAATTAGAAATTTAGGAGCTAAGAGATTGAGGTTAAGTTTTGGGTTGTTGTTTTTTAAGCAACTGATACAGTTATCAAGTATAATTTCTGCTGATGAAGTGTTATCTATTTGTTACAATCTGATTCAGATTAGTGGGGACTAAAAATGGATGAAATTCAATCCTATACTGTTTCATACCTTCAAAATATTATACTGCTATCAATTTAATACCTCATTCATGCATAGTTCTAATAGCAAACTACATTTCTGTAGTTTTGCTCCTCTGAATGTGTCACTGAAATGCAGACACCTATCTTTGTAAAGCCTTACAGTGCTCTACCACTTTGACTTTCTGAGGCAGTCTCTGTGGACAGCTCTCAAAGGAGCTGATAACATTTTAAAACATGGCTTTTTGGTGCATGAGTTCAGAAAGACCTGACTGTACTGTGAAATGGGATTTTACAACTCCTTGACCAATTCTGTTAGTGAATGTTAGTAAAACTCATAGGATTCATTTTCAGAGGTTGAATAGTGAATAAGCTTGACTAGAAAAACCTTTTAATTTTCAGAACTAAAGTACTAAAAACGAAGGTTATACAACCTGTCTCATACTGAACATTTACAATCAACAGTCACTTTAGAAAATACAAATCCTGACTATGTCCAAATTCTACTTATGTATATCATTATACCATCTAGAATAAGGACTTATTTTATATGCTTTAACAGACCTAATGGTATTGCTATAGCAGAATTCTCATGTTTAGAGAATTTAATTTTTAAAAAATATATAATTAACAAGTATTTCAAAATGAATTTTCAGAGAATATCCCAATATTATAGATTGTGTATTTCAAAAAGGAAATAATTTTATCATGATTTTCTTTTGATACTTGGACTACATTTGGTTTCAACAGATCAATGCCTCTATTTTAGGCCTCTATTAATGTTCTCACTCCAATGTAGTTTAACTTCTCAAGGTTTCTGATGTGGCCACACGTGATGCCTATGAAGGATTCCTTTTGAACGTTTTTGTGTCCATTCATTTCAAAGAGAAACATCTGTAGCATTTATTTCATCAATTAGAGTTTAATATTGACTGAAATAAAGAAAAGTGTTTTTTTAAAAATACATCAAGCCTTTGACTTCTTTTAGAATAGTATGACAATTTTCACACAACTCTTTAACCATGTTATCATTCCAGGGGCTTTTGTCTGTTCTTTTAACTACTACTTTTGATTAGTGTCTCTGTGATTTTTATACTGAATTAAAATAATTGTTTGATCAGTGTATGAATTAAGGAACTAAAAAGGTTTATTTCTCATAAGAGATGGACAAAGCACTTAAATTTACGGTCTGCTTTTCATGCAGTAATCAAACAGTTTAGTCAGATTCAAAGATGTGTGTCTCCTGATTAATATCTGCAATCAAATATTCTGTTAGTGGCGATATTCAGTATATGTAGGCGTCTGAGTGCTATGTGACATCTCTACATTATTTAGGAATTCTTAAACTTACAGAAGTTTTTCCCAACAAATCAAAGTAATTTAAAAAAAAAATAAACCATAAATTATTCAAAGTATCTATGTCAGGATTTGAAGGACTGGTTTCAGATTTTCATAAGAAAAAGTAGATGACAGCAGCTTCTTTTTAAGGATTAATGGATAGATTTGCAGGCATTGTAAGCCTAAAATAGGTTTCAGCAACCTGGAATCAAATTTTTTTGATTACATTTCTTATGTTCCTGAAGGAATGGAATGCACTATCATGATTTCTTCTGTTTCAACATCATCGTGCAAAATTCATTCTGCAATGCAAGTCAGATGATGACCCCTGTGGATGGTAGGTTTGCATAGAGGAACACTACAGGTTTCCTATAACTAATAAAATGCAGCTTTGATTGTGAAAATATATATATATATATAATTTCAAGACTTTTTCAGTTAGGCTTCTGTTTAATACCAACTGGTCTTTCTTCTGAGAGTGCGTGGTAACAATGCTTCTGTTCCATTCCTGCCCCACAGAAGCAATCTTCCAGCTCTTGCTGTGTGATCTGTGACAATACTTGCTTCTTACATCTTTCCTCCTTTTGTGGCACTGAGCCAGCACAGTATTGGCGAGAGAGAATCACAAAAGGAAACTGTGTAATACTGTAAAGGGGCAAGTTATGCTTTACAGTGGACTCCAGGAGGGATGTGTTCTATGTGTTCTATGTCTTTATAGAAAGGCATGTGGAATGCTTACAGGAACAAAAAGAAGGATTGTGTATAGATTGAGAAAAGCAGAAAGAGAAGCTCTGGTTCAGCCAGGTACCTGGTAGCGCTACCGAACTGAGAACTAAGCTGCAGGTGGCATTGCTTGCTGAATCAGTCAGCACTGGATCTCCAGCAGAAGGGGTGATGCTTTGAAATCAAAGTTAAGAGTAACTGCAAAGTACTGAAGTCACTGCACTTGGGGATAGCTCCCTATGTTCAGTTCACATGTTTCTAACAATATGTCTTGAACCAATAATGATTGTAGTTAGACCAGTATAGTCTAGAGACCATTTTTGATTTTAAGAACTAAAATGAGAAGTGGTTCCAAGTACAAGTTTAGTTGCTGCGATATGTTGTCATGGAAATTTCTTTTCTTGCTCTGTGTTTGTTTTATAAAATCAGTGTAGTTTACATGGGAAAATAGATCCAATACCAAGACTGGGTGCACCGTTCAGACTATTCCTGAGAATGCCTAGGGTTGTGGTCAGGAGGGAAGGACAAGCAGAAGATGTAACCTGCAGTGTTGCTTCTATCGGCTTACACCTCTGTGTGGTTTGTGCTGTCATTGCTGTTTTCCCACATTACTGCAGTAGGAAGGGATGTGACCTTAAGAGAAATTCTCTTCAGCTGCAAATGCTTCTTCAGCACATTACATGGGACAGTGAGTTTTGGTAGTGGCGTGATGGAATGACCTCTGCAACTTTTTGCACTGACTGATTTTTTATTCCCACTTTACCTGAATGTACCAATTGATCTGTGACAGTGCTGAAGAGCATTTAATTTTCAAAGTTAATAAACTTGGCATTTAAAAGAAGAAAGAAAGAAAAAAAAATAAAGCTAAACTATTTCTGAAATGGGCATTAGTGATGGGAGAAAGAAAATTGTTACTGCTCTGTGGCTGACATTAATTTAATGTGTATTGATTTCAGGGCATTTTTTCTATTGAGGTATCTCAAGTAGTTTTGTCTATGTCTTTCCCTTTTAAATCATGACAGAGGCTTAATAAAAGCACTAAACTCTCTAAATCTTGGAGATACATATTCTCAGGGCTGCAAGTACAGAATACAATAGTTGATGCAGTACTTTGGGAAAGAAGGCTTTATGACTTCTATTTAGCTGAGTATCATAAACATGTATCTCACCATAAATCAGAAATGACACCCTCAAAAAATCTGGCAGAATTAACTTGAAACGCTCAGACAAAGAGGGCTTTTTTTTTTGTGGTGGTTTGGTTTTGGATTGATTTTTAATTTTTTGGAGTGGGGGTGTCGATTCGTTGTGTGATTTTTTTGAGAAAAGTGGATTTCTCCCCATTGCCCCTGGGCTCATCAAAGGCAGGCTGACATCTGACAGCCAGTCCTCCTGTTACGTTCTTTGACAGTTTATTTTGTTAATTATCTAAAAGAACTGGCACAGGTTTAAGCCAACGAAAATGTTTTCAATATGGAGGTAAATGGGCATTTATAACAAAGACATGCTGAGACAGTTAATAATCTGTAAATGAAATTCAGTTTCTAAAAGCTGAAATATCCTTCGTGTCACTTAAATTGCCATACTCAAAGGCAATTTCAGAAAGAGAAACATGCCTTTCCTTGTGCTACCTTACTTCTGTATTCAGAAATGTTCACTTTTACTTCAAGTTTCCTTCATCACTTTATGCATGAATGTAAAAGTTACCATTAAAGTTCTGAATTCCCACTCTCAAGGAAGAATTATTGAACACAATGAAGGATGTGTTCTTAAATTATACCCTGAAATATTGAAAGAGAAGAGAGAGAGAAGAGAGAGAAGTTAAATTTATTTTTTAATACCATTTCAAAAAACCCAGTGTTTATCATGAGTCATTTTCTGGTAAGCCCTAAAGTATGGATATTATACTTTAATATCATTTTCCGTAACATTAAATTTGCAATGGAGAAAGGCACTAGGTCTGATTCATCATTTCATTACACTGTGCAGATTCCTTGACTTCAGCAGAGTCAATTGGAGTAAGATAAAGGACAATCTGGTTTCTCTTCTGTTACAATTTTTCTGGTTAGTTTTTTTTTTCCAATTATTCCAGAATTTCTGATGTCCTCATTGAAGTGAGATTGCCAGTGCACCTGTTTAAAACATCAGGTTTTTTCCATGAAAAGCACCCCAAGTAATCTGGATTCAATGGAAGCAAACTGCAACTGAAAAGCTTCTGATAATGGCTTTAGGAAAGATTTTAAAGAAATATGATTTTGTCATAATTGTGATTCAAGAAGCACTGAATGCTTAGTTGAGATAAAGCTCAAATAGCTCAAAAAAAAGCTTTGTATAAATGCAAAGAATAAATACACATTTACCTATTGTTGTCCAGTGATTTTATCAGACTGCTGTTTAAGTTTCCCTTACAGGACATTAATTCGATTTCTTTGGATGTCTGTGCTTTTAATGTAAATGAGGCTTAGCATTTTATATATGCTCTCATTATAAGTATATTTTGGGTGATGGTTCTAGGACCACCCTTCTTAAAGATAAGTTGCCAATACTCAGTGACTAGTGCCAACAGCCTATGCAAATGCTAAACACAAGCTTTTGCTGTCCTATTTATAATTCACTTGAGCGGTAGCTGATGGTAAAAAAGTATATCAACTAAAGTTTTGAAGTAACTATTTTTGATCACTTAAGAAATGTGCTGATCTGAAACAAACAAAAAAACCAACACCCCAATCATTCTTTGCTATCTGCTGTCATCCTTTGTTATCCTTTTACTCTGGATAGAAAAACTTAAGTGTCCAGACTTTTACTCTTGAGGCTTATTGAGACCAAGAGTCTTGGGTCACTGCCAGCCTTGCAGCTCCTCAATTTTTATTGCTTGGTTTCCAGAGTTGAATCCAGCCCCAGTTCAGCTTCTGTCAATGCATGGAAAGATTACAAAACTCAGAGCAGCAATTTCTACATAGAAAATAGGGAGCTGCCTTAACTCAAGGATGTACTCGTAAATCTTGCTCTTGGGAACTTAAGCACCGTGGATTCAGCATCCTCCCCAGTCTGAAGTTTTTTCTGTCAGCAAAGTATACTGAATAGGATCATTCCTATTATTTCCCTTCCAGAAAGGGATGGTACATTTAGACAATATCAAACAGAAGGGAAAAAAATACCCCCAACCAACAAAAAAACAACACACAAGAGAAGTCTTATTAGGATTCTGAACTTCAGAATTATTTCTGTTCCCTGGTAAGAGCAATTGTGCTCTGGCTCTGTCTGACTGATTTTAGTAGATGTTGAGAGACTGGTGTCTTCCAGTCCATCACACAATCACTTGTATAAGCAACATACAGTAGCATTGCAGGAAAGACATAAGGCAGGAGATGGTTATTAAATCTGGAGTTCACATTACAGCTGTCACTCATCAATTACATACAAGCTCCCCAGATTGTCACAGCTCAATCCTCAGAAAATAATGTGAACCAGAGTGTTGTGATACTTCATAACTTCCCCTAACTTGAAATTATGCTCTGAGTAGAGCATAAACAAAGATTACTGGAATTACAACCTAAATTCTTACAATAGCAATGTGTCACTTTGAAGACTTAAAAACCACTTTTTTTTTCTTATTAACTGAAACATACAAATAAACAGAAAGTAAATACAGGTGTAAGGACACCAGCCAAAACTCAAGAATATTCTTGGAAAAACTAATCATAGTGATAAGAAACCTTGATCCAGTGAAGTAATGATTATATGAGCAGTGTCACTGTTCTTGCTCACTTGGCACCTTTTCACTGAACAATGACAGATGAGAACAGCATGCTGAGAGAAGATACTGGCAATACCCATCATATTTACTATATACAATACATTTACACAAAGAGTACCACACTTTTATGCATGCCATCTCAGATGCCATCGCAAAACACCTGAATATACATTCTACTCATTACACTTAGTGTAGGTTGACTAAAAATTGCTCTAGGGGTTATTTAGAAAAGATGCCAAGACTAAAGGAAGATGGTATTTGCAATGGAGAGATCTCTGGACAGGGAAATGGGAAGGTGGAAATATTGTCTGTATTGATACTCAAGAGCATCAGAGAATATGCTGCAGGTCCACAGTAAGTGCATGGCCTTCAAGGCATGGTCATCTATGGGGTTTCACTGTGGTTTGCTCACTAGCATGTTTGGCTAATAGTGTCAGAATTTTTTTTAATTTATGACTGTAAAAATTACTATTATTTTAACTTCTCTTTGAGCATTAGAATATTATTATTTTAACCTTTGAGTATCTGGGACCATTTTTATATGTTCACCTTTTTCCATTATAGACTGCTTTCCCTTATAAATTATCTTCATGTGAATATATTCAGAGCAGTGCCTTGAAACTGTTCTGTATATCGATGTACAGATCTTTCTTATGATATAACAGTGTAGACATTTAGTTCTGTGCAATAAATAGGAGGTATTTAATATTCAAGGCTGGCATTGACCTATTGTTAGTGGTTGGTCAAGACTTAAACTAGCCTTGATACTAGTGCAGAAGGAATGTTACTGCTTGAGACTACTCATGGCTAACTTCTTTCTTCCTTGAAAGGACTTATTTTATGTGTATATTTTAGACTCTCAAGCTGGAATCTTCCAGATTCTATATGTTAAAAATGCTGTGCAATAATAGCTACCATCATTTCTGTGCAAACATAACATTGTTTTTGTTTCTGCTTACAGAAACTGCCACAATTCTTTTTAGGCATTTAAAGGCAGAAACTTTTTATTTAGAAAGACAACCTAATGGAGTCAAGCTGCTCCTGAACTGTGTGCTTGTCTCCTGGGAATGATTTCTTATTTTGCAGCAGAAATTGCTGTTGTAGGGCAATAGCTGCAAAATACTGCATGCCACAACCCATAATTTTATCAGCTGGTCAGCATATGCATCCCACATTCCATTTTTTCCTGTTTTTCCTCATAGTGGAAGTTTAAGCAGTTAAAACTTTTTATGGGAGCAACTGAGATCCTAAATTCTACTTGATGATTAGGCTGGTAATAGCCCTTATCTTAGGGAAAATTAATACACCAAGGTCAAATGATGTGGATAAAGAAAAATCAGAATAGCTGGAAAATAACAATTTCTTGATCCCATTTCTCTTTTTTGTCTGAGAGTTTAAGGATCTTTTTGTCACACCTACTTGATGCAAGAGAAGACTGCCTTTTGCATTACAGAAATGACTGTAATGGTTATTTTAAGACCTGTGTTCCAAAGCTGCTGACTAGTCTATATTGGATGCAGTTCTGTAGAAAAATTTGGACAGGATAACGTTTTATGCCAAACAGTCACTCAACAAGTAAAGTAAGTATTTGTTGGATGCATGTGCATGATTATTCAAGCCTTTGAATAATAGAATGGTTTTAAAAGTTGATTTGGAACCCAAATATGCATCTTACGCAATTCATAATACGAATGTATGACATTGTTGAAATCACCCAACACAGCAAATAGTTAAAAGGTTACCCTGAGTACAACCACCTTATCATTTTCTGAGGCTTCCTCATTACTCAACATCAACTGTGATTTTATGAGAGGAGCAAAGCACTGAATTAGATGAAGCTTAAGTACCTTAATTTTAATGCAATCTACATGTATTTTTATTATTACTGAATTCAGCCCAACAAGCATACCTGCAACAAAGTATGGTTGGCTACTGTTTAAAAAGTGAACCAGAGAAACAAATCAGTATCTCGTGCTTTACCAGAATTGTCCATAAGCAAAACCTTTTTGAAATATTTCTGTAAGGCATCAGCAGACTATCTAATTGCATGTCAGTAGGCCCAGTTAAACCAGCCACCAGGTATCCATAACCAACTACATTCTTTTATTTTCTTCCTTCTTTTTATGCATTTTTGTCTTTTTGCTGTTCCTATTTTTGTTTTGGATCACAATTTTTCATTCTTATTACTGTAGCAGATAAAGACTAAGCTTTTTAAGATCTTTCCATCTGATATCCTTTCTGTAATGTGCTGTTTAAAGAAACTTTAAAAAACTTAAATAGGTAGGAAAACATGTCTAATGATGTAGTTTGGAGGAGGGTGGTAAGAATATTTTTGCTCTTCTGTATGAGTAGGCATTTCAGTTTTCAGTAAGCACTTTTGATTTTTAAAACACAGATCCTAGCTGTTTTAAATCTTTCCACTTACGATCTAAAATCTATGTGTAAACTAAGTGTGCCTGGTAGGCACAGGTTTTCATTAGCTGCATGCTGAATTTTCACTAATTATTTTGCATGTAACTAATTATAATAGTAACCAAAAATAAGCAACTGATTCACTGTCACTAATTAGGTATGATTTGTAATTTAGGATGTGTATAGGAAGAACTTAAAACTCAAATTTTTAAATAGTTTAAATGGAATCAGATGAGGCAAAATTTCCACATATCATCTGGAGGTCAGCAGATTCTGAAATCTTTACACAGGTTTTACTGAGTGAACATGTGCTCACTAGTTGCTATTCGAGCTCATCCTGCTGTGCTAATGAATTAACAAACCATAGGAGTTACAGTTATCCTAATTTTCTTCTCTTAGAAATTTAATTTCCTGTCAATGAATATGTGCTGATGCACCCACTGTTTTTCCCGAAGATGGGAAAAGCAGCCAACCGGTCTTAATGTATTAATTAATGGCCATGTTTTTCAGCATTCAAGAATAGAATCTTGTTCTTTATTACTTTCACACATACAATTTTTGCTGAAAATATCTGTCCCATGACAAATTCAACAAATTAACATTGCTGGTATTCTTGCAGTCCTGCAATCTAACCTGTTCAAGTACAGGCAACATGACAGCGTATGGGACATTCACACTGAACAGTATATATATAATATCAGAATACATACTTTGTTAACCCTCAGTCATATTAATTGAGCTCTAAAAAGTGAAACTTAACTAAAGCAGTTCAGATGTCCTTAAGTAATTTTAAACATGTTTTCATTTCCTTTTCTGCCTACAAAGTAATTATGTGTGGGTTTTGTTGGAGTAAAAAATAGGTATAAAACAGAGCTTCTTTTTAAAGGCATTTACAAGTGGGTGGAGAGCAGTCTCATGTTTGGTTTTCAGTTATGGTTTACAAGTCTTAGGTGATTATGGATAGCCTCCCTTTTAAACGCATACTTCCACTCCATTTTTCTTTCAAAGCCAGCCCATTAAAACTATTGATGCTATTTCCTTGTATCTGTGCTCAGCAGAGTAAAAAAAGCTGGCAAAATTTGGCTAAACATCAATAAGATTAATACTAATATTTGACTCTTGAAATATTTAGTGTATAGAGCACCAAGTTTTGCCCAAAACTTAAGGGAGTAAACATGAGAGACTTAAAATCCTACATAAGTCCTACAAACGCTGATGGATGTTTGGCATGCTGCAAGTCACAGTGTAAACATGATACTCCTGGCAATATTCTTTAACAGGTGCTGAACATCTGCACCTTTTATACAAGTTCTTTAGAGCTGTGGATGCTAAGAGACAGCTTTAAAATGAAGCTGTTAATCTCTCATTCTATACCTAGCTTTTCCCAGACATAGAGCTACTCTGCTTAAGAAGAATACTAGAAAATACTCTCATACAAGATAAAGATGAGACTCATGAAAAGGTCTTACTCTTCAAATTAGGAGTTTTAACTATAAGTACACTTTTATGATAAATGCATTGTCTGAACACTGACAGTTTAATCACCTGCTGGCATCTTTACATTTGGATATTTGGGGCTTTTTAATTAAGATATTCAGGGCATTAACAGGAAATGTTGATGGTTTAAGTATCTTAAGAAAGTATTTTTAGAAAGAAATGGAGCTGGGCTCTGATGAAGGATCAGTTAGCAAGAATCTTATACCCCAAAATGATGCTATATTTTCAACAGCTTTAAGTTTATCTTATAGATTTGGGTGGGGGTTGATTTCCCATTGTCATAAGGATAAGGTTTCTCATTCATAGTTCTTTCCTGATGAGAATTTTTAAGTGGAAAAGTGAAAATTGTTGTTACAAAAAAATTGCTGCGCTCTTTAAAACAATACTCATCTTTTAAATAGTTTAGAGATGGAAACTTAGATTTTTCTTTATCACAACACATTAACTTGTTCAATGGAAAATAGAATGTGGCAAACTGCTGTATTCATCTCACAAAGCATACTCATCAATATCTCTACTAGCAACATAATCTGAAAAGTAATTCTCTTATTGGCACATTTAGCACTGCCTATTTTATGCATCTCTCTGTCAAGTCTGATTGGAATCAAACCAGTCAAGCAAATTTACTAATTCTAACAAGCAATAGCCTCCAGTTATTCAGTTATCAGAACAGTGCCCTCACTGAGCCTACTGCAAGGTGGATCAATGCAATTATCATCCACTGACATATGGCAAGGAGCTATGAGTACTTTCACACGACCTAAATTGAATGGGACACAAATCATTGACTTGTGTCAAGGAAACCAGAGACAGCACCTGAAATACAGCAAATTTCAGAGGGGGCTGACAGGCAGTGAGCGAAGAAAACAGAACTGCATGTTGTTGATACTGTTCTGGACAAAAATCTCTCAACCACAGTGCTTTGTCACCCAAAACAAGTTAGTATTTGCTGTGCTCATCCAGAGCCAGTAATACTGCAGTGAAATCTGCTTCATGTGTGTCTTCTTTATTTATGCAAGTATTTGCTTGCTCATTTTCATATTCTTTCCAGAAGGTAAATGCCCTTATTCTGTTTGACAAATAAGTTGGTTAAATATAATCAGGAATGCTATAACCGCTGCTGGCAATCTATATGGAAAAATAGCAATGATTTCAACAGTCAAAGTGCTTTTCACACTCTTGCCAGCCTCAGCAATGAAGATACCAGTTTAAAAGCACTGGAAACGCCCCTTTTTCTTTTCTCTCTTCTTTTTCTTTTTTTTTTTTAATCCAAACATGTATGGTCATTTTATGAAAACAGTAATGGTGGCTTAATTGAATTTAAATACTGGAAATTTATTACAGCCTATTATGTCCATATTTGTAGATGAAGAGAAAGTGTTCTTCAGTAGGTTCAGTTCAGCATATTTGATGCATAAAGAGATATTGTGCAAGCTAACTTCAAGAGCTTTTGGTGCCTAAATCATAAACTCATTTCCTAAGCCTCCAATGAAATTCATGATGAGAGAGTTGGATTTCTCCAGAGGAAAATTCAGAGTAAGAATTCAACTTAGGTGCTTTGAATTGGACTCCTTCAGAGAAAATTCATCTTCTACTGTTAGGTATATTGTGTGTGACCAGCTTTCAAACTTAGGCACTTTAGCTAGCTGAATGAAAGACCATCTATGTATCTCCTATACTTCCACGAGGATTTGGTATGGAACAAACGTTTGCTTGCTAAACAGTGAATTCTTTGTAAAATACAAGTTACCCGCTTGAAACAGTTCATGGTTATGAGTATACAAAATTAATTCACAGGTATGCAACAATGGTAGAAATACATTTGGATGCTATGTTAAATGTATTTGTCACCTTTTAAGTAAAAGTTTGAAATAGATCTGAGTTACAGATTTGTCCAGATGCACAGTTGCTGAGTTTCAGATGAGGTATTGTTTAATTTTTGTAGGACTTCAATAGCTAGCTTAAAAAAGTTTAATCCTTCAAGCCATTTTCTTTGATCAATATGCTTTTAAATGTAAACCATCAACTGTTCCAAGATGGACACTGAAATAGGGAATATAGTATCTGCAGAGCATACGGGGAAAGAAATTTCATCTTGACAGGTGGTTAAAATACACTTGATCCAGGTTTTGAGCAGTTGGAATCAGTGTACTGGGAAGAGTAGAGAGAAAAACACCCAATAAAGTAAAGCTCAGAGGTTCCTTCATTAACTTTTAGCCTAGCAGAACCCTTTGACTACTTTCTGACAGTCCAGTTCTTCAGGAAAAGTGCAAAGCAACAACAAAAGGAAGCTGCCTAAGGATTCACTTTAGTGCTTTTTGAGTTTTCTCCCTTTTGCTTCCCTTATGGTTGTCAAAACCACCTTGCTCTTTCAATTACCCCAAGCTTGGGCACTCTCTTTCGACAGATCATTTCTTTCTAAATGCCTTTTGGCTTTTACTCATGTCTCCATCCATCATGGGCTCATTCTGAACACCTTTAAGGAGAACAGCTCTGATGAAAAATCTGGAGAAATAGACGTCTTTGAGGCCTTTCATGTACTGACGGGACAAGCAAAGAATGGAGAAACAGATGTACAAGAGTACCTAATGAGATTATATTCAGTGGAAAACCACAAATACTCAACAGTCATTCTCATCCAATCTGTCCTTCACCTGACAGCAAGAAAGATATCTCAAACCTAATTTTGCTTCCATTTTTGTGTGTTTCAGAGGCCATTGTAACTTTGGTAAGAAAGCACTCTCAAAGACTGCAGCCTCTAAGCTAAGCTTTAACTAGCCAGAGTGATACACTCCCACCATACTCCTGCTCGCTAGTTTGCAGAGTTGGGTTGGTTTAGTGTTTCTCTAACAGTTCTGTTCTAAGCTGAAGAATAATCTTTCTGAGAGGCCATACTGAATGTGTATTCATTAGCCATATAAAAAAATCTCTAGTGAAACGGAGATTATAGTAGCAAAATTTGGGCAGCAAATACTTTCAAGAGTTATTAAGAATTAATGAAATCCAACTATGCCCCTATGCATTTTGCCTCTTATTCCTCTCTGTGGATTTTTTCTGTTGATTATGTTTCACTTGTGCTTTTTCCCTAAATGTGTTTTAAGAAACTTGTAGCACAAAAATTAAAGTATCTACCATATAAGAAGAGATACTTACTCTGTTTAAATGAATAATGGAATGTGTCTATGGATACTTTTAACCATATCCACTTCTTATCAAGTCCTGACCTTGTTAGTGATAGCTAATAGCTTAGCCAAGAGTTTTCTTTAATAATTGTCAACTTCTTTGTAATTACTTATGTCTTTGTTTCAAGTAAGTTTATGGTATCACAGTGGTGTTTTACGATATCTTCTATATCTGAATATACCTGTTATTTTATTTCTATTGATAACATGTTCTACCTTCTCTTTTTCTGCACCTTACTTGTCTCCTCACATCAGAAAAAAAAAACTATGGCTTCTGTCTGTTGCAAAGCCTGTGCATTCTTTGTGCTCTCAGGCATAGAAAAAATTATTGAACTTAGTAAGTTGTGAAATTTCTTGGTCGCCCACTTTGAACTCAGAGTGGACATCTTCCAATTTCACATTAACATGTATTTAATCAAATAAAAAATCAGTAGACCTCTGTAGATATCTTTTGAAGCACGAAGGTTAAAAATAATGTTATTCAGAATATTTCTGATTTGTAAATCTGTGCACAAACCCAAAAAAATAAAAAGAAATGTTAGATCAAGGTTATAGCATTTCTCATTTCTTGTTGTGGAAGAGTCTTTTCTGTGTTTAAGCCTGCTAAACATAGTTTTATCAGTAAGTATTGGGGTTAAAATGAACTTAGATATTGCTGTGTTACCCAGCAGTCGCTGGACCACACTTAACTTTCAGCAAGCTAATCTTAGAGAAGGAGATTCTTTTTGCCTTCTTGTATATAAGAAACTGTTACCTAAGCATATTGTATAATAAATTTATTTCAAGACTTAATTATATTGAAAAGTAACAAGGCAAAGAGAGTATCAAGTAGCATCATACTCAGTATTCATATGTTGTATCAGATAATTAAATAAATTTGTCTTCAAATACTTTAAAAAATTACTTTAATAAAGCTTATCAACATTAAGTATTGTAAGGGCAGACAAGGTATTCAGGTCAAATCCAAACAAGAATCGGTAATGACCGATACTCTGATTTATAAAGAGCTGAATTTCAGAGTTCTTTTACAGTATGGAAGTCCCTGGCTTGCAATTCCGTATAATAAGGACTTCTTTTACTGCATTTTTTCTATCTCTTCCCAGGAAAAATTAATCATAGGGATTGTGAAAATAATCTCTTAAACTGTGTAAAGGAGGAGAGAGGTGTATGCGAACTTAATATTGTCATACACAGTTTCTCTTCCTTTATTTGGGGTTATCATTTTGACTGCGCATGGGTGAAGATGACTTCATGTCTGGTACAGTGTTTTGCAGTGAAATATGAACAAAACTATGATGTTTGCATGAAAGAAATTCAAGCCTATTTATATATACATACTTTCCCCAAGCCTCAGTTCAATGGAGTTTGTCAGTATTTAGTTGAACCTTGGATTCATTGAAAGGTTAATGCACTATAATGCACACTGTAACCACATGACAAAACAAGGAAGGTTAAATTCTACTCTTAAATAATATTTTACAGCTTCCCCAAATCCATTCATGTCTTAAATGGCAGAAAGTTGCTAAGACTGTATTAACTGACTTCAAACTGGGTAAAGCTGTTGTAAGGACAACAAGAAGAAAAACAATTGGTGCAGAGAGCATTCAGATAAAACCAAGTCTTATCTCTTCTGTTGTACAGAGAAAAACAATTAACAGTTGTGAAGCTGCTCTTTCCCCAAGGATCTTTCAGCCTGCTCACTCCAGTCCTGCCCTCAGCTGCTCTTCTGCTATCCATTTATTCTCTCTAGCACCACTTAAAAACAGGCGAACATGGACCAGGAAGCAGCATGCACTGAGAACATGAACCTTTGCTAGAAAGTGCAGCTGAAAAAGGACAGAGGAAAGGGAGTTTAGGAACTCAGGAGTGCTGGAATGCTCTTGCAGCCTTTCCTTCCACTCATATATTTATTTTTGCATAGATGGGAATACAAAGCAGATTAATGGACAGATCCTGTCCTTTTCTTTTTGAAAAGACTGGTTCACCACTGGCAAAATATCCTTCCCCTACCCTAGTATTTTTATCTCTACTGTTAATTATTTTTGCAGCATATTGACTTGTCACTTGAATGGGATGCATTTTTTCCATAAAAATCACTATTTCCAACATGTTTAATCTCTGTTACTTTATTAAGTAAACCATTTTTAAGAATTAAATTGAAAAACAGAAGTCAAGTCAATCCCATACTTAAACATGTAGCTACAGCAGGATTAAGCAAATCCACAGATACTGCAAAGCAAGTCCTGCCGCTGTGAAACTGTGTGTGGTGTCATCTCATTTCACTCATATGGAAGAGCCTGTGTTTGGTTAGCCACCAAAATGGACATTTGTAGCAAAGTTGTACTGCTTGTGTGCCAGCCAGGCCACTGAGGGCTGTATTATCTTAATCACCAAAATATCAGTAATCCTGATTTTGGAAAGCAGCAGGAATGTTTCCTCCATTAGATATAAAGTTATATAATACCATTATTTCTACAAAGATAAGAAATAATCAAATTTAGCATAGATGTTTTATTCCCTCCCAGCTGTTCTCTAAATAATGCTATAGTGTGCAAGGCTATTGTCTAGGTCAAAAGGAGACAGGAGAGTGGCAATAAAACAGGATATGAGATATAAAAACAGGAAAAAGGAAGTAAATACAAATTACTATTTATAAGGTTCATGCAGTTGCTAAGGGGGAGAAAAATGGAGCAGGGATATAAATAGTGAATAGAGTAAGTAAAAGGGAATATTTTCAAAATCAGTGTTTGGGTTAAAAATACGCTTGTAAAACCTGTGTAAGGAATAACATGCCAGGATTCGAAATAAAGAAGCTGCTTCCAGTCCTTGGGAAAGAGAAAGGTTGTCAGCAATAACTGGGGAGGGTAAGAAGAAACATTTACTAAACGTGTACAATGTGTAATCATCCAGACTGAGTGACATAAATCCTGGAGTCACAGAACTAACTGTGTAGTCCTGAACCACAGTTAATATCAAAATTAACAGGAAAACGGGGGTTAAGTGAAAGATTGAGGATGTTAAGTTGTCCAAGTACTGGATAAGGTGAAAATCATGACCTGGGAATTATATATTAACCAGATAGATATTGATTCTGCATAAAATAAAAGAACAATTGAGTTGGGACCTTAAAGATGACTAATTATTATAATGCTGATTCTTACCTTGCATGTTTTGTGGAATTTACCTTTTCAAACTTTCTGTATTTGTCTATTCTGACTAGCTTGTAGACCTGGTCAAAACAGGCAGTTGGTATCTCAGTATTTGGATTTCTCTGGCTTCTTTGTGATTGAAAGCTCTCATTGCATGGAATAACAGTTATTTGCAGTGTAAGTTTAAAAGTGACTCCCTCACAGAAGACAAATTTAAGTTGCTAATAGAAAACAAAGAAAGTACTGGGCTGTTACTGAGCAATTAATATTTGCTAGAGACGTATACAGAATATGTAGAGTCATATATGTGAAGTCCGTGGTAAGCAATTATAAGGACTGGATACTAACGCAGAGCAAGGTATAGATTCAGTTGATGACCTGATTGAAGAGGCTGCTCAATAGCAGCCATAAAAATGGAGTATATTCACTGCATCAACCCATTCTCCCTCAGGGAATTCCTCCTTCCTTCCAGTACATCTGGTCTTAAGAATGACCTGAAGCACTTAATTAAATGGTCACAATTGAATACTGATATGCATAATGATACACATTTCAAAATGAAGACCACACACTGTGCTTACAAAGTTGGAGCTCTTGTGTAGAAATACAGTAAATTAAAAAGGGTTCTAATGGAAATGCATTTCAGAGTTAACTTGAGAAACACATCCCAAAAATGAGCAATGTAAAAAAAAATTTAAAAATTGGGGAATTTGAAGATTTTGCTTTTTTTCCTGCTTTGCTAAAACTACCACAATCCAAAAGGAATATTAACATAGCCATTAAAACAAACAAACGGGATAAAGGCGACTCACAAAATGTATCCAGAATTTGGCATATCAAGCCTTAAGGCAAAAAGACTGCATTATCCAAGAGGAAGCTGAGTTGCTCTGTCTTTAGAAGTGCTTGTGTATGAATGCATTTAAATAGTGTGAGGCATAAAGATCCTTCTGTCTAGACTTTTAACTGAGGTTAGGGAAATTCTTTGCCTAACTAGGATATGATTTTCTTGCAGTCTGACAGACGATGCAAAGATGCAGCTTCCTATCATTCAGAATCTTTGGTGTGAATCGGAGCAGTTTTCCAAGATGTGCACGATTTAATTCAGCTTTTCAGAAGAAATCTTCAGCCTTTGTGTACTGAGGGATTGTTCTCAATCTTTCAGGTAATCTACTGCATCTTCCTGGGGCATTTGGTGACACATTCTTTTTGTTCTAAATACCATCATAACACAAAAATATAACATTTATTAGTCTCATGCTTCAGACCCTCATTTAGTCATCTGACCAGTCTGATCAGTTGTTTCCTCTTGCATAGGAATACTACTTTTTCATGAATTGTTAGATTCTTTTCTCCTTTCTGAAACATCAGGGGGTATTTTTTCCAAATGAAGATGGGATGATAAACCGTGAGTGCTGCAGGGAGGTATTAGAATTGCTGCTCAGCTTGACTGATATATTTGTACCTTCTGTCAGGTTAGAGCAAGCCTTTTTTTCAGCCTTCTCTTTGGTAAAATAAATATATAAAGCTTCTTAAGCTCTGCAACACAAGGCTGATTTGGGGATTATTCTTTTCTTCTTCAGTGTGTGGTAGAGCTCACAGTGTTGGATCATCTGTGTATCTCACTCAACAAATTCCCTGCCACTGGGGGGGTGTTGAGTATCAATGGTCTGATAGGCTTCTTTTCTATTTTGTCAGTGTGATTTGGAAGGTTTTCTGAGAATTCAGAATTATTGAGTAATTGAAATTGCTGTTTGTTAGAGGGAAGTCAAATGGTACAGAAGACCATATGATGTACAAGTGGTTGACTTCAAAAGTCTGAAAGCCTGTCTGAGGACATTTAGCTAGTACCTGTTTCAGTTAGGTGCCTAATCTACAAAACTTGTCCCATAGCAATCTGTGGTCAGTGAATGTGTTCTTCAGAGGTCAGTCCAGCCCACGTACTTCAAGAAGGAATTAGTTATCTTTTGATACTTGATGTTGCAATAAATTGGTATTTTAGATGTAGACTATACTCCTTATTGCTGGTGACTCAGATGAGGTGAACTGAATGACACCTATTGGGATATAAAAGCCTAACAATGTTTTTTTCTAATTGAAATATTACTAACTTAACATTCAGCTACAGACAGTTGTGATAACAGCATTTTTTGTTTAGACCCTCTGATTCAGTTTTCAGGGATTGTAGAGTTACCAGAGCTGTATCAGTATATTAGCAATTGCCGCATAATTTTGGCCACACATGTAACATAACCATTACAGTAGCTCTGTAGTTATTAAATGGGAAAATGAAAATGGGTCTGTTGAGCAGCATCATTACTCATAAATGCTTCCTTTGTTATATAGTATTATCTACTGTATTTTTCTCTTAGAATGAATAACATTTAAAATCAAAACAATTACGCCAAATGTAGAAAGTAATTGTACAATATCTATACTCAGACACAAGATTTATAATAGGTAATAAGAACATGATCAAAATACAATTACACATACAATTTGTTTTGATATAAATGTTTTTTGTGTGATAAAGATGCTTTAATTCAAGCCTTTATTTTTTGATTTTTTTTTTTTCAGTTGTTGAGGGGGGGTTGTTTTATGTTTGGGGGGGGGGATGTGGGTTTTGCTTGGTTTTGGCTTATATTGTCCATTACTATAAGGATAGGCTAAATAGCATTTATGAATTTCAGTTCACATTTGGTCAGAATTATTTTGTCTCCGTAATAAGTGAATCATGAAGTGCTATTTGTCTGCTGCTGTAAGTTGGAATACCTAAGCCTCAGTTTTTGCTGATACTCTCACTTACTTGGGGTTTTATTACAAGATATCAATAATGTGGAATCAAACCATCGTTAATAGGAATTGCCGTGCCAGAGCTGTGGTCTTGTGATACTGGGTGAGAAATTATATAAAGAGACAGTCCAAGCCATGAAGGGATAGGATTAAGGATTCAAGTATTTGTTTCCTATCTTGTTTTATATGGACTGATCTGCAAATGAATGCTTAAAACCATCATGATTCTGAGAGGAAGTTCATTTTGAGATAAAATTATGTAGCATATACAGCATTCACTCCTTTGGTGTATTATCCTGTTACAGCTTTAATTTGGAGTTCTTTGACATAGATTTCCAAGTGGCATTAAAGGGAGTATCATAGAAGTTTATTGTTCCTATCCTGTGCTCAGCGTGGTCTGTGTCATCTGTAGAAAGAAACATCTTAGAAGGAAAAGATGTCTAATGTCTCCAAAGTTCAGGGTTTTTTAGCTTCATGAAGCTATGCATGTTTGGGGATGGAGGGAAAGAAGGGTTACGCATAAACTGATGTTAGCACTATTTGTGTTTGTATCTAACCTGTGCAACTAGATTTGTCAGTAAAAACTGGAGAATCTTCTTACGTTTCATTTTAAAAAACTAAGAAATGTTTTAAGTAATCTGATTTATACATATAAAAATCAATATTACAAAATAAGTTGATTTGGCTTTTACTATCATAGCTTGCTTCCTTATAATGGTGTAGCTTCTGTGAACTGGTGGAGTCTGAGGTAAGATTTCTATCCAAGAAGCAGTTAGCACCATCATCACATTATATGACAAGTGTCTGTGCATTCCAAAACTTTATGATTTTGCTGCACCTGCCTAATACGATTTCATTAGTCTCTATTCTGCATTTTTCTACTAGCCATTTACTGCCTCATTTTCACTGGATATCGCAAACAAGGGCTAAACTGTGAGTAGTATGTAATGCTGATGCTTGTTTACCTGCACAGCAGAGGTATAGGTTGAGTACGCACTAGTCCTTTTTCATTTTTTTCAGCTCTCTCCTGCCATCAGAGTTAAAATAGCTGTACTCCAACTCTAAGCTTGAACTTCCTGTTAAAAAAGTAAAGGTAACTGCTAGGAAGGAAGAACTAACTTACTGGATGTCAGAGGTCCCTTCACAGTGCTAAACTTTAATGGAGGATGAGCTGTCTCCATTTTTCCATGCTGAGATGACTACCTATTTTGTCTGCTCAGACTGACAGGTCTGAAAATGAATTATTTTTCCTCAGTCATGATGGATACCATTTCTAGACATATTGTAGCATAATGGACAAATAACTTCTCTTAAAGACTTGTCATATAATTTGAAGGAAAAAAAGATTGTCCCCCTGAGACAGACATTTCTATCTATAACCTCTGGGAATAGTGAGACCTTAGAGCAGAGTCTAAGGCTAAGAGTTGGTTCAAAATACTATGATGTGATGTGCCCTTATCTTCTTTTACAGATAAGACGGGCAGACTGTTTCTTGCACAGAAAATCAAAGAGCAGGCTGTAAAATCACAGGAAATAATAAAAAAAGACACACACACACCCCCACCCCACCCACCCCCCCCCCGACACAACTGAAACCTCTCCTTTCCTTTGAAAAATATTTCTTCAAGAAATTCTTTTTTTTTCCTCTCCCTATTCCTTGGTGACCTCCACTTACCTAAACTGTAGTGATCAGAGCAGAATCCCAAATGGTCCATCAAAATGTAAATTTCAGATGTTTGTCTTGTTAGTAATCTTCCTTAAAAGAAAACAAAACAACCAACTACTTTCTGGTTAACCATTACACAGAACTGGAGATCATGAAGTTCTCTACACTCCAAAGCATAGCAGAGAGAGATTCAGGGCAAAGAAAGCTTTGCGGATTGGTATATTGATCTTTCACTTCCCCTGAGGTTGTCATGGCAAGCAGCTAGTACAGATGTTGTGACACACACTTAGCATGAAGAGCTTGTGAAGCAGAAGGTGGTGGGAGGTCTGGGGCTGCTGCAAGATGTGGTCAGTGATTTACTTGTAAATTTATATACTCTCATTTGTATAATCTTTTTGTTGTCCCCTGGGGTGAAGGAGGCTGCTGTTACCCACCACCTCTCTCCTTCCTTTGCATACTAATGGTTCTGTCCTTTGTGGACCTTATGAGTAACATAGGTAGGGATGTGCACTCATATTGCAGTGACCCTACAGCCAGACGGTTCTAACCTCATGCCTGCACAAAACATCATGCATGAGCTATGACCCTGCAAGACAGGCTGGGGCATGGTTTATTTCACTGAAGAAGATGGTCTATGAACCTGTGAGAGTATTTCAGGCCTTGGAGGAGCCAGCTTCAGGGCATCAGGTGGGAACTGCACCAACTGGGACAGAGAATTCTCCTAGAAGATGTGGATTTGAAGGGGAATAACTGTTCCATTCCATGTGTGGAATAACTAGCAATAAAGTCATGATTGCATGTGAGAGGTATGTTCACCTTAGCTTGGAGGACAGCATCATCAGTGTTTAAAGGAGCAGTACATTTAATCTCCTTCGGGCATTGGCTGATTAGTTTCCTATTATCAACACAAGAGGTCGAATGGTTGGTGTAGAGCTTTGTTGGTATCAAAAGCTGTTTTTCCTCCTCAGGTCACAAAGTCAATCAGTGCCCAAGAGGAAGAGCTGATTGATGAATATGCATATCTGTGGATTCACATACCAAAGGTACTCATGATGGGCTCTGAGAGGCTGATCTTTTTCCCAGCTCTTCTCATCTATAGTAAGGGATCTTTCATATGTTCTGAAAGCCCAGCTGTGGCAGGATGTTAGGGGCTCTTACTGTGGGATGACTGGGATGTGTCCAAAATGCCACAGTCCTTAACATTTTGATGCTTTACATAGAGAAAAGGATGTCTTAGCAAATAGTTTGGAAAAGGCTAAATTTAGACTGAGAGAACATGCAATACTAAAAAATAGAAAAAAGATTGGCATCTGTCAAATATCATTAAGTACATCAAATATTAATCATAACAAAGGATGTAATTTAATTTAAATCTGCATAGTTATACACATGGAGAACATTATACTGTAAAGCATGTAATCAGTATTTGGGTACATGATGCTTGTGCATGACAATCCATCACTCTACCTATTTGCTTTACAGATTACTATGTAGAACCGATTCACTGGGTTTTTTTTTTTGTTCATTAACAAGAGAGTTCTGGTTATTTCTGAGTCTCTTGAGATTTCAGAACTGCTTATTACTACAGCCTTATCTTTTTGAGACTATAGAAAGATTGCTGTTTGGCATGCTTCATTCATTGGCAGTGAATACGAGTCACCTTCTGTGGGCAATGAAACAAAGTATCTGCAGCTGGGTGACTTCCGTCTGCAGATCAGGATAGACTGGTGCAACGTTGTGATGAGGGTTTTCATTTGGCAGGTATATTGCATCATCCAGCAAAGAAACTCAACTACAATTCCAGAAAGACATTTTAAAAGAAACGTGCTTAAAGGTTTTTTTTTGGGGGGGGTTATTTTGTTTTGGGGTTGGTTTTTTTTGTTCTTGTTGTTGGTTTTTTTTTTTTGGGGGGGAGTGTTTTTGTTTTGTTTCTTTTCAATTTTGAAACAACATTTCATCTAGGAAGCTGCCCCAAACGAGCAGATTTTAAGGTTAAAATATACAACTAAAAACAAAGTTTCATTTGACTCAAAACAACATCTGTTGTTTGTTCTAAGCAAACTCAAAAAAGATTGACCCAGAATTGATTAAAAATTATAGTCTCTCACCAAGCCAAAAACTAATAACATTTTTTTCACAGATCTAGTGAAGCACTACTTAGCATTATGTATTAAAATATCTGAGCTGTATGTGAAATCATATTACAAAATCCCTCTTGCCATTTATGAGGAAAAATACTGTTTGCAGCCCCCAGGCACTTCATATATGTCATTTCTCTGCAGGTGATGTGATTTTTATTTATTGTAAAAGTATCTGTGATGAACAGACTGTGGTTAATAAAATATATTAGTCTAAGTATAGACCTGTTTCTAGTATAGAAGATACGAGTGGTCTTATCACAGAACACTGTATTCTCTGTTTGCTTTGACTCACAGGCTTTTACACCTTTTCACAACAATAAGAAGATAGGAAAAAAGTGATAAAATCATAGTTTTTGCTTCTCTCTTTCCCTATTTGGTCAAAATAGTTCTTCATGCCAATTAACTCCTTGTGTAGGGAAAAGGAATTGTGAGTGGACTATATACAGCACTTTCTAGCCAAGGACCATGATTTCCTAGGATGCATAAATCCTTGAACACTTAGATTTTCCTACAGTATATGTTTTCTACTATGTTAAAAGGGATGCAGAAAAGGTGAGGCTAGAAGTTTCAAATTTTGCTGAAAATTCAACTGCATCTGGGTACCTGGAGTGTTGCAAGTGCACGGTAACAGTGGAATTCAAGTACTTCATTTAAATGCTATTTGAAGGTTTAGAAAACCTAGTACAGTCTTTAGAATGGGATACAGGGAGAATTAAAGCTCCTAAATTTCAATTTTTAGCAGTGCTACTTGCTGTGGAATTGCAGTCCACAAATTAAATCATTGACCACAACCCTCATTAAAAGTAAATATCTATGGAAATTGCTGCATTCTGGGATCTGAGAAACTGAAGCATTTCTCTATACACAGCAAAGGCAATAACTATTTCTATGGCATACACATCAATATTTTAATAGCACCACTGAGGCGAAGTACCTCAATTATAACTTCAGTGTCTCACAATGAAGTGTTAGTAAATTGCTGAGAAATATTTTCATTTTCTTCTTTTTTTCACCATAATGCTGGAAAAGACATTCTTACAAGAGTAAATGTAAGTACTAAGCTTAAATAAATGTGTTTGTACAATAAATTCTTTTGAGCTTCTAGTAGCTAAAATAAGTTAACAAAAATGCAAACCAATTCTGATGGAGGACAAAAAAACCAACTGACCGTGGTTGCTCTGGTAACAAATTGCCTTTCTCTGTGAGGGTGTGTAGGCATGCATGAATATCAGATGGATATCTGTATATAGCTCATAGCTAATTGCATATCTGTACATGTCCATTTACGTGTGCATTATTCCTTCTCTTAGATGCCTTCACATGTTATATTAGCCATGGATCGATCTTATTATTTTCCCCTTTCAATTTCATTAATCATCCTTGTAAATGGAATACTTCCCTTGAGTGACATTTTTATGTTAATATTATATTGTATTTGATTTGAAAAGCAACCTAATTAAGGTAGTCTTCTTATAAGCTCTTTAAGTCTCACCTCCCAGTGGAATCATGGAGCATTTAAAAAAATAATGAATTACATCTTATATAATCTTTATTGCTACTTTTTTAGAATGAATAATATATTCAGTTTGGGTTGAAATAACATATCCTTAAGGTACAATTCGTTTCCACAAATTAGATTGGTCCCTCACATACAAGATTATTAAGCATGAAGAAGAAAGTTATTGGGTTCCATGTGCCCTGTAGGAATAGCATTTTTTCCTTCACATCTAAGCTTTAAATGTAGCCTGACTCAAGACAAATCTGGTAAATAGTTAAAAGAGTGATGCAGTTGCTTGGTCTTACATGTTAACCTTGTTTTTTTTTAATTTTTATCCTTTTTTGTTTTGAACACATGATCAATATGTACAGCTCAAAGTGAAACACAAAGAGCAGAGATGTTACTGTGATTCTCTGTTTTCATAGGTTCTGGGTATGGTCTTAGTTTTCTTTCTAGCTTCACCCATCATTTAGTTGATTAAAAAACTCTTTGTGATTCACTCTGATTATCAAGGAAGGGTTGAGTTATTTCGAGGAAAAAAAATGCAATTATAGCAGTGCTATGAAATGGGGTGAAACATGTTCAACACAGAATTACCATTAAATAATTTATGAGTCTGATAGTTCCTCTGGAAAAGGCTTGAATAACATTATGCAATGAATCATGGGAAATTATTTGCAAATGATGGAAGAAAAAGGTTTTTTAAAGTCATGCAGTTCTCAGTGTATTCTCTTTAGAATTGCATTAAATAATCATTTGGTCTTTTGCATGAAGGTAGAGGTATACATTTGTCCAAGTCGCTTTAATAGGTTGCGAAAAACAAGTACTACTTGTCAGAGCTAAAAACTCCACTCTGAGTTATGTTTTAGAAACACAGCTGTATTTAATGTTTATAATAGATAGGGAGATTAGTAAAATCAAAATTAGATCATGCAGTAATACCTGTCATATCTGGTGAGGCTGTTAAAGCATGTTAGTTGATATAGTGAAGACAATACAGTTATTTTTTTAAGTGGGCTGGTAACTATATCTAAAAGCCACCTTGAATTGGAACTTTAAGTAGACTTGACTTTAAAATAAATATTAAAATAATGCTGCTTTAATTTTTTTTTCCCTGAGAATTTTGTACCTATTATTCTTATCAGACTAGTTTCGTCAATATATTAGCTTGTATTCTGCTAGTACCTGAACTGAATTCAGGTACTGAATTGGACATCTATTCGTCTAATCTTTTCAGTGGTACAAGTAGGTTCACTCAGTCTGTTTTTCACCAAAACAACAAATGCATGTATTTTAGCCCTTAGATTTCTACTTTTATGGTTAAGATTATCCAAATGATCACTTCATACAATATCTTAATGCTCAGAATAGCAGATGTCCCAGAATATTCCAGCTGTTCTTGCCACTGGTAACATTTAGATAAGCCTGATGCGGACAATGGCTAGAATTTTAAACCTGATTTTCAGTTAGCCTTATTAAACTTAGCTTAAATGACAGAAACGGTAAGAGCTGGGAAGATTTAACATATGTAAGGTCTTATATTGTTCCTGCCATCTAAGCTAGGAAGAAGAGACTTTAAGAGGTGAATGAAGTAAAGCCACTGCTATAAGCTCATTAGACTTTTTAGCATCTTTACAGATCACTAGTGATAGATGCTCATATTAGTCTTGGATTTTTTTTCTTTTTTTCTTGGAATAAATTATGTTCCCTTAAGAGAAGATATGAACTTGCTAAACTTTCTTCAAATAAAGATATTCGGATGGTTAGAGAGCTAAAAATTAATTGGGAGGCCAAGGCTCAACTGCTTCCTCCTTCATCTGCACTGTAGACTTCAGAAGAGTCAGCTGAGAGGCAGAGGTAGGGATTTCTTTCACAAAGGTGAAGGTGTGAGGAGGTCAAACTCCCAGATCTGCCCAGACAAAGACAAGGACTTCTCTAGTGTTTTGGACAAGAAAACTTACAGTAGTATCACAGTTCTTCAACTGAAAAATAGTAGAACAAGAAAGAGGAGATAAAAAAGGTGAGAAATACGGTTTTGAGGGAAAATACTTCACATTGTGCTGTCCATGGACACTATGACTTGTATGTCAGGGAACCGTGTATCCATTCCTTGATAGAAAAACACATTTTTACCCAGTGGTCAGGCTGTAGATATTTGCCTATTTAATGCAGTAAAATATATGCATACGTATACTGTAGAACAACAGGATGAATTACACCTCTCTTCTTTCTCTGCTTCAATATGGATTTACTTTTCTGTTGCTTTTTATGTAAGGAGAAAACTAGCTAGCTTTTCACCATAAATGAAGGGCTTTTTAATTTGATGGGGAATGGCAGATTTTAATTTAGGAAAGGGTGGTTTGTTTTAAGGAAAACTCAATGTGTGAAACAGTGAATCACTCCCATGAAATTGATGTTATTCAAGCCAGCCACACTGAACTAATTTCAGGTATCTCAGATGTGCAAGGGAAGTGAAGCATGAGGGGATTGCTGATGTCAGAGAGAGATGAACCTGGCTGTAGTGGTCTTTATATATCTCTCTGGCTCAGGGCTCTAAGGAAACCTCTCTAGGTGCAGTAGAACTGCAGTGTCATAAAGCCAAGTGTTTCTGCATGAAGCCTGTTATGACATCTTACATATAACACTGCAAGTGGGTAAAATGTTAAAGCTTTATGAGTTTCTAACATAAGTTTGTCCTTTAAGAGAGAGCATCAGGTCCTGACGCATCTCCTCTAAGTTCCTCCATGTCTGAGACAGTTTGTTAACAGCATTCCAACCCTAATGCTGCTGGCAATTGCTTTGCTCCAGATGAAACAGGTAAGATGTTCAGCTGTCTGGGCCAACTGGAGGACACACCTAGAACTCGGTGTTCAAAGCAGGGATCCTGGTTACTTAATGCTTGTTGGTTAATGTGCATGATTTTACTTCTCCCCTCTCTGTTTGCTTGGATTATTTTTGATAAGAAAGCTGTTGGCATAATCTTACTGGTTTGTTTGAATTTTCATGACTTTGACTTTGCTTCCAGGTAGATACTTTGTAAAGTCATCTTGCTTGGAATTTTTCTGATTTAAATTATAGGCTATGAGCTAAGCAAGGAGCGTTTTTCCTAGATTCCTTTTGATGGTATAAAATAATTTGCAAATTTTGTTTGTTGTTAAATTCCTTAGTCCTTTAATGTTTTTCTTGTCCAGAATGGGTCATCTATGGCAAGTGCCTATTTTTCATTATCATAAACTGTGAATTCAACTTCTGTATTGCTGTGTCATGTCAAAATCTCTTTGTACCTTAAAATTGTCAGTGGTGTCATCACAGATATGGGAAAGTGAGATGTGCACAGGCAATGCCCTGGGCACTGTTCAAGAAACTCTATTGTGTCGAACATAAATACCATTTACATGTCAAAGAAGACTTAGGAAAAGAGGAGTGGGGAAATGCAATAGTAATTTCTTAGGAAAGCAGGAATGGGCCAAACTTATTCAAGGTGAGAGGCAGTAGAACAGTAGTAAAACCCAAAGTCCTAAGAAAGGACATGTTCAGAAATCTGAGAAACCCTTTCAAAGGATATCATATACATATTGAGAAGGAAAACTTTATCATCAAAAAAATCCTCTGCCACACACTTGGAAAAACCCAGTTATTAAAAAGGATGCATGGCATAAACTCTGTTGTTGAGTGAAGGCACTTGAGCCTCTGTTTACTGTCACTTAAAGCAACTTCCTCTACTTTTTTCTCTGTAAAGTTTTAAATGTCACCTCTCCTCACTGCTTTTATTTCCATTCCTGTCCCTAATGATTTCTTCAAGAAACCTGAGAGATTTTATAGGCTTCTCCCTGTGATTTCTCATCCACACTTGTCATATACTCGTTTCCCATGTTCTGTGAGCTTGTCCAGCTCACTGCTGCTGCTGTCCTTGAAGCCAAATAGCCCTTTATGCTCCAGGGATGTGTCTAACCTTAAAAACTCATTCTGTCTGTTCAATCCAGATTATTTATAATATGCAGAATGGTTGAAGAAGCATAGTAACTTCTTAAATAGCAGCCCTAATCTGTTCCAATTCCAGCATCTAGGTAATGTTTCCTGGCTTTATCACTACCCAAAATTCAAAATTCAGCCAAGCCGTATGTTGTTGCTGCACTCAGTGTTTTGTGTGAAATGCAATGTGTGAACCTACTCAATAACGTCTGACTATGAAGAATAAATGCCAAAGGATGGCTTTTATTACAGTCAGTGTGATAGCTGGGGTGACAGGTTGTTTTTCTTCTCTTCTGTATGACGACCATGATTCCAGTACTTTTGTATTTTAATGACAGTGCCTAATGGCCTAATGCTTTTCTTTTAGTCAGTAAATATACTGAACAAATTGCATAGAGCAACAAGGGATATATTGGTTAAAATGTAAGATCACCTCCAGAAACGACTCAGAGTTAAATGGCAGAATACTTATCACTGTGTCTGAAGCACTAGGAAGGGATTAACTTTGGCTTTTTTGTGTGAAAAGATGCATGTACTATTAATGGAGTTATGTGCTTACTAGTCTCTTTGCTTATTTGATCATTTTATATTCAAACATGAGTGATAATGTTTGAATCGGTGTGTAAAGCAAAAGCTTTACATCGGAAGTACACAGTAGGAAACTGCTTTGCAGGCAGCGTTTTCTTTGCTATAAAGCAGCAGGGATGCTGCAAAGCAAAGACCAAGTGAGCAATGCTAACCCATAAAGACTTGCCTTTGTTATTATAAGGGCAGTCATTGGACTAACAGTTATGTGATAATCACCTTGTGGCAATAAGCAGCTTCATTTATCATTATCTTTACTGTTTAAAAATTATGCTGACCCAATTGAAATATGCAGATGATGTTAGAGCTAAATAAAGTAAGTTTGGCAAAAATCAGTTGGTGCTGAATGTTCATGTGATTGTCACATGAATTATCACTCTGATATGCAATAATATAACCATTTAAATGAGTTCGCCAAGATTTATAGCAAACCTAATCGTGTTCCACTTGTAATTCATGAAGAGGAACAATCACATTCGCTCTGAGAACAGTGGAAATTTACATCCGCAGAACTCTGCCTTTTCAAGTTTATTACTCCATTTCGTGTACTCTTTGTGCCTGTAATCTTAAACTGTAAGAGAATAAAATTTAGCAATAATAATATTTAAAATAGAGCTGTGCTATCTGTCTTGATAGCTGTCTGTTTTGAGGGTGTTTCTGAATGAAACAAAATTAAGAAAGGACATACAGGCTTTGAATTTAATGACTAACTATATTGGAAATCAGTATAGATTCCAACCCCAAATCTGTGTAATGCCTGTAGTTCCTACATGGCACATTATATAAAGAGATAAAAGGCAGTCTGTACTCTCATTTTAGAAGCAAATTGTACCATATAAATTGCATAACAAGCTGCCTAGATGAATGTTCCAGTCTCTCTTAAGTCTGTAAATAAAATGGTGTGTTTCTAGAAGATACGCAAAGTGCAGCTGTCGCTTTTCTTACGTAATGTTTCTTGGGTGTTGCGAGGAAATTTGTTCCTAACAGGGTGTTTGAGTACCTGAAGCAGAATCAGTGCTTGAATACTATGTTACATGCTAAAAGGTTTCAAATGCTATCACCTGTAGAGCTCTGATGCTTGAGATAGAGCTTATGCCTGAATTTAAATCAAGCTATACTTCATGTATACTCAGATTTTATCTAATTGATTCCTTCTCCACTGGGAAAAGGTCCTGCAAGACCCTGAATGTTTTCTACCCCCTTGTGGAGAGGCAATAATCTCACTTGGTGTCATTTTAGTAAAAGATGAATTGGTAGTAAAGTGTTGGAGAATTTCACAAGAGCTGAACAGCAATTGTAATTAGACATTTGCTTATGTGCTTTTGTAAACATTGGCTTGAAATCTGCTACATCACTGAATCCTATAATGAAGCTGTTAGGTTTTTGGAATTATTACTGTTGTTGGAGAAAAACACTGTTATATTTTATACCATGATCTGCTTGAAAGAATCTATTTATAGTTCAGAATCTAGAATAAGAATGTAACCTGTGCTCAAAAAGCCCATACGATTGTAGGACAGGTAGCTATATTTGCTAGGCACTGAGATGTGAGAAAGGATTTTTCATTTATTTTCTTTCTTTTTTTCTTTTTTTTTCTTTTTTAAGTGGTAGAAAAGAATAATGTAGTACTTATTCCACTTAAAGCTTGAGATATGGCCCCATCAGCTTTTTGAAAGACCATTTGTGAAGGCAGATCTTCCTTTAATATGTCATGTGTGAGCTATGGAGAAATAATACCCGGTGGTATTATAGCTGTTTTTTTTAAACCGCATATCCGAGACTGAACTACTGCAATTAGTGTATGATTACTTTCCCATAGGACCTGACTTCTTACTGCATCCTGCCCCGAGTACATCTATACAGGCAACTTCCTAAAATGATTTGGCCACACTCAGATATTTTCCACCTTTCCTCTGTGTTTTAAGTTTATTGAACACCCCTCTCTACCTCTTTGAAGTAAACGTTCAAAAGCAACGCACTGAGTATCAAGGCTAGGGACTTACCTTGGATAAACACACAGAGCATTGCAGATCTCCAAGTATCAGTCCTGTTAATTGTGTCTGAGTATGCCTGGCTGCTGCTCAGCACGCTGCACAACAAAAAATGCAATCACGTGAAATCCATTTTGGTAGGTAATAACACTGCACAGGTTACAGGAACTGCATAACAGCAGTCAACTGTGTGCTCAGGCATGAAGTAATCCTAGCATAGAAAAACAGTTATACTTTTGTGATTTGCCCTTTTTTTCCAAGCAGCTGTGTCAATTATCCTGAACACCTTATTATTTTTTTTAATTATTTTCAGTTTAAGAATAATTTTAACCTTAGCTTTTATTCTTTATGACATTTTATACTTACTGTGTTGTAGTTCAGCTTGCTTTTTGAAAAACTGAATGTCTCAAGAGTGGTGAGCCTCTGGTCTCAGATATTCAGGTGATTCAACATTGCAGTATTTAAAACACTCTATAAAATCTAGTTGTGTGTATGTATATGAATCTCTTTGGCATCCATATAAACAGCTGTCACATAATGCCAGCCTTTTGCAGACCTTGGACAGAGTACAAAGATGAGGAATGTGCGTAGCCATGAGGAACCATGGAGACTCGATGCAGCCATCCATGTATTTCAGAGTGTTGATTGCATGTGTGGCAAGTCTGATTTCTGAACAGTGTTCATGAAGTAACATTAAGTTGTCATGATCATAGTTTCAGATACGAAGATGCAAACCTGTTCAGACCTCACACAGAGGGAGGATAAAAGGTCCCTATTGATAGATAGCCCAGGGGAACTTGCTTTATGCATTTGTAATGACACAAATAAGCTCTGCCTCATCTAGCATGGCATATCATTCATTGAGGGAAGTGCTGGAAGTGATCTGTGACTGCTTTCTGTCAAGCAAAAATGAGTGGGATCCTGATTTATTTCTTCCTGTGCTTATTAACAATGAAAGCTCTATATTGACCCTCATTAATCCTGATTGCAAGGTACCAGTGCAACTTGCAGTATTCTAATGGCGTTTCACCTGCCATTCTGCTGTCCATTCCCACTTTGTTCAAGTCTTTTAGAATGATGGCATACTAACATACCTGGAAACACAAGTGTTTTTCTTACTGCAGCTCCTGCTTCAACTCACCATATTCATATAGCAAAATGGCTGTAGGTTGATGAATAGACACTAGCAGGGACAAGACATGAGAGGGGGATGCTGACATAAAAAATGGCATTAATAGGAGAGTCTCTTTACTTTCTTAAGAAAAGCAAACAAACAAAACCCTACCACAGCATTATTGTGGTGGTAAGTTATTAAGATAATGCATTATCTTAATACATTACAGCCTAAGAAAAAGGCAGTGGAAGCAGCAAAATCCAAACAACTTAAAATGAAAATCAAAATGTTATTGTGAATCATGACACTGTGAAGGGAAAAATTACTACAGAGTCAATGAACTCTGTTACTGTTTGTGCTGTAAGAGCTTTCTCTAATTTCTTGGGCCAACAAACAATCCCATCTAATTACAGAAACATTCTTCAACCTTTGATTAGGGTTGGCTTGTCTTTGCTTGCATCTTAGCGTATTTCATGAATAGATGAACTGAGAGGTCCTGATTGTGTGACAGTCTTGGACAACTGTTGCTACCAATCTGCATTAAAAAAAGAAGTATCTGAGTACATCTCAGCAACCTCTATTTGTACCCTTCCAGGGCATCAAATATCCTATCGTATCCCTTTGGGGGAAGCCTTGCATAGCAAAGAGGATAAAGAATGGTGTTTCCCACATAGCGGTCTCGTTCCCCTCAGAATTCCACCAGCAGCCATCAGTCAGCCTTCGAAGCCTGCAGCATTCCTGTGCTGTGCTTTGCTAGGTGATGCAAACAGGAATGGCTGCCATCAGTTCTTGAGAGAAGCTGAGTGTGAGCCACGAGGAGTCTTCTGGCCACACTCCAAAACTGCAGGTGGAAAATGCATTGACAGTGCACTTTAGTGGTGGTTCAGGTGGCATTGCCTGTGTTATGACAGAGAGCCTTACACATCAGTCAACTGTTTCTAACATCCTTTGAGTACAATCGGTTGCATAAGTTGTAACTATAATGCAGTGGTAATTGGAGTTTATAGGCATGGTGTGCTTAAAACCTCCACCAAGTGCAATAACACGTGCTAAAATGCAGGCCTGATACCTAACACAGTTACTTGGTAGTTTTGGGTAACAAATAATATCTAATATTCTTAAGCAACCAAGTTGAAGCCCTCAGTGTATATTTCCCAACTTCTAAAGAAAGATAAACAAAAGCAGGTACGGTGAGGGATTCCCTTCTTCTTTACTGTTGTGGTTTTTTACCTCTCTAAAAATGTCCCCTTAATAAAACTAAAAAACCTGATCGTCCTGAAGTCAAACATTCAAACTATCGCAATATGCCACTTTAAAAACTAATATGCAGGTTTAATAGCTTACCTGGCTCTTCTGCTTTCCCCTGAAAGTATAACAAAAACCATCTTCTCCTTAACTGAAAATCACTTAAAGGGAAAGTCTCAAAACAAGTTTTAGATTAACATGGAAGGAATAAAAACCATTTCTTTGTTACATTAAAACTTGGGTTTTTTTCCCTTCATAAATAATTAGTTTAACAGTTGTTGGGATCTAAACTCTACTGTTTTGTTAACTTAAATATTATGTTTTCCACACTAATGTGATAGTTGAACTGCATAAAAAGAAATACACTGATAAAGGAATCTTTTATAACTTATCTTGATTTTAGTCTCATCTAGATGAGTTTTGCCATTCCTTGACAGAAATTCTTAACAATTTGTTTGTACAGAATGCATCAAAAATGGTCATCTTCATTCAGTAAACATTTTTTCATTTATTCTTGCAAGGAATTTCAAGCCTGCTTTAAGTCTGAACATGTTTAAAGAGAAAAGACATTTTCATTCGATCAATGATGCTATATTGTATAGAAAAACAACAGGTTTTCTAAAGCTAGCACTGTTTAAATGGAACTTGTTTGAAACGTTCCACCTAAAAATACATTTTTTTCTTTGGAAAAGTCAATGTATCTGTGTGAAACCAGTCAGTTGTACTTTGATACTGAAAGACTGCTAGGCCCAGAATATGTTGAAAGACCCAGAATAGATGGAGACATTTGTGATTTTAACCTGAATGAGGCTAAGCTGAGTCTCAGTGTTCACAGTGAAACTACAAATCACTTGGATTTGTAAAGCAGATCCCAACAGTATTGAGCAGTGCATGCCTCTCAGTAGGGTGCCATATCACCAGGAAAATAATAGCAGCTATAGGCAGCAGTAATTATTTTTTTCCTAAATAAATGTCCCTTTTTCAAATTCAGTAAAATCAATGTATATTCCTTTTGGAAAGTGTGGTAATAAAATTATCTGAACTTCAAAATAAACAGACCTATCAAAAGATTATTTTTCCTGTTTCAGAAAAAAGCATTCCTCTCAAATCCCCAGAAAAACATAGGCAAGAGTGCTGAAGAAGCATTCCATGAAGCAAGTGAACATTTCACCTGAAAATCCCAGTTGCAGTGATAATTGTGCGATATGATTACAGACAAAGGCAGGAAAGGATCCATTCAATGTTGTTTCAGTTTTCTAGCTCTGCTTATGAGTATTATCTTGAATAAAAGTAGTCCGTCACTTATTGATAACTTTTCCCTTTTTTTCTGATTTAAAAAGAAAATATGAAAATATTTGGATTATTTTAGTAGGATATGTGGCACTCTGGGCTCTATGCTTTATTAAAGGGACACCTGAAAACATTTCTAAATGAAGATTCTATTAGTGTTTTTAATTCTAAATTGCAGTTTTAAGTTAAAATGTTTCATTTTAAATGATTTTGTTTAAATGATCTATCATGTCAAGGTACAGACCATGTGAACTTCCGCAGCACAGAAAATAAGGAACCTGAACCTAAAAGGACAAGTTGATATCAAAATTATAAATTTCTTGTCAAGTATGAATACAACATTGATATCAGCTTTGGATGAAATAAATTCTTTCTCATGTTATTCATGCTGCCTGCCATGGTAAGAGAAATCACCTAATGGAAAAGGCACAGCATTAATAGCTGGGTTATTTTACTTCAATTTTTAGTTCAGCTAACAACTTAAAGTATGGGTCCAGGTAAGTAACTTTCATGGTTTAAGCCCAGCTGGTAACTCAGGAGAAAAAAAATAACTGTTACAGCTGAACCCAGGACAGTAACTGAGTCAGTTTTCCCAGGATAAAAATACTGTGACGACAACATGCTTGAATTTTGAGTCAGGATGATAGATAACAGTTTTTATTCAACTTAGAAATGTAGCTGATAATAAAGAATGGGTAAAAATCTCTTACACTACTGAAATATGCCATTTGCAGCATGCTGCTCTTCTGTTAATGCAGAATATTGTATTGGTCAATAAGTTTCACTCTATTTAAGTACATGTACCTGGTGTTAGATTTCTATGCATGATATGCACAGACACACAATGTTTATTTTAATTTTCATATACTGTAGTTCTACATGTGCAGGTTAGGCACATGCACCATTTTGTACTCTGAGTAATATTATGCCTAGATGAAATGACACCTTGTTACATGGTCATATTTCATGTCAGATTAGAAGTTAGTCTGAGCACTTTCTTCCCTTCAGTATGCTGTTTAAAAGTAGGAAGTGCTTTAGGGCACAGATGCATCTGAACCCTTTTGAAAAATAGAAAATCCCCAGTACTTGACTTTGCCAGAGCCTTCCCTCAAGAGACAATTCACTTAAATGTGTTATTATTATATATTTAAACTTCCTGGATTTAGACCAACTTCCAGAACTCCCTGCACAGTCAGTGGGAAGGCATTTATATAAAAAACCCTGAAGCACACACACAAAAAATCCCTTCAGGACCACACAAAAAAAAAAACCCACAAGCAGGATCCAACATGTCTGTGTAGGAGCAGCCAGATTCCTTGTAATGTAGCTGATGAGAGTTTCCCTCTGGAAGCATTCACCCTCCACTGAGCATTTCAGGATCCGGTACTTCTGAGTTAGGTATTTTTCAGATACCATTAAAGTTAAAGGTATCTTTTTTTGTTTAATAAGAAAAGAAAGAGGAGGGGAAAAAACTCACAGAAAGACAAAAAACTTGGGGAAAAAAGAAAAAAAAAATTGAAGACACTGAAGACCTCTTATAGGTGGTGACAAGATACTGATTCAGCATGTGTCCTGAAGCAGAACTGTGGGCAATAGTTTTAAATTGAGAAAACAAAAAGGTTTTCAATCTGCATATAATTATACCTTAGAACACTAATTACAAAAGAGTGGAGAACTTTACACTGATAATGCAGATTTGCTATGTGAAAAGTAATGCAATCTGAGTTAGAGTCCTTCACCCTGTTGGATTGTATTTCCTGAAAACAGACAATAAAGAAATTCTTCTTAGTATGAAAAGACTCAGTGCTACACTGTGCCTGGCAAAATCTTGGAACAGATTCTCCTGGAAGGCATGCTAAGGCACATGAAAATCAACAAGGTGCTTGGTGACAGCCAGCATGGCTTCACTAAGGGGAAGTCCTGCCTGACCAATTTGGTGGCCTTCTATGATGGGGTTACAGAACTCATGGACAGGGGTAGAGCAGTTGATGTCATCTACCTGGACTTGTGCAAAGCGTTCAACACTGCCCCACACGACATCCTTGTCTCTGAATTGGAGAGACATCAATTTGATGGGTGGACCACTTGGTGGATAAAGAACTGGCTGGATGGCCGCACACAAAGAGTTGTGGTCAATGGCTCAATGTCCGGCTGGAGACCAGTAACGAGTGGTGTCCCTCAGGGATCGGTGTTGGGACCGGTCTTGTTCAACATCTTTGTTGCTGACATGGACAGTGGGATTGAGTGCACCCTCAGCAAGTTTGCCGATGACACCAAGCTGTGTGGTTCATTTGATACCCTGGAGGGAAGGAATGCCATCCAGAGGGACCTCGACATGCTTGTGAGGTGGGCTGATGCCAACCTCATGAAGTTTAACCATGGCAAGTGCAAGGTCCTACACCTGGGTGGGAGCAATCCCAGGCACAGCTACAGGTTGGGCAGAGAAGAGATTCAGAGCAGCCCTGTGGAGAAGGACTTGGGGGTGTTGGTTGATGAGAAAATGAACATGAGCCGGCTTCAGTGTGCGCTTGCAGCCCAGAAAGCCAACTGTATCCTGGGCTGCATCAAAAGGAGAGTGACCAGCAGGTCGAAGGAGGTGATCCTGCCCCTCTCCTCTGCTCTTGTGAGACCTCACCTGGAGCATTGTGTGCAGTTCTGGTGTCCTCAACATAAAAAGGACATGGAACTGTTGGAACAAGTCCAGAGGACGGCCACGAGGATGATGAGGGGACTGGAGCACCTCCTGTATGAAGACAGGCTGAGAAAGTTGGGGCTGTTCAGCCTGGAGAAGAGAAGGCTGCGTGGAGACCTCAGAGCAGCCTTCCGGTATCTGAAGGGGGCCTGTAGGGATGCTGGGGAGGGACTCTTCATTAGGGGCTGTAGTGACAGGACAAGGGGTAATGGGTTAAAACTTAAACAGGGGAAGTTTAGGTTGGATATAAGGAGGAAATTCTTTCCTGTAAGGGTGGTGAGGCACTGGAATGGGTTGCCCAGGGAGGCTGTGAATGCTTCATCCCTGGCAGTGTTCAAGACCAGGTTGGACGAGGCCTTGGGTGATATGGTTTAGTGTGAGGTGTCCCTGCCCATGGCAGGGGGGTTGGAACTTGATGATCATAAGGTCCTTTCCAACCCTAACTGTTCTATGATTCTATGATTCTATTCTAGGAGGAATCCTCTTGATTTCATGGTTCAGGTGTTTGGCTCAGAGTGCAAAAATCTTAACATTTAAACACCTTGGTGAAAACCTGCTGGAAAGGTGCTGTGGGAGCTGCCTTCTCCCCTTCCTCCTACCCCTTCCCCCTCAAGTAATATTATGCCTAGATGAAAAAAAAATCCAACTAACAACCAAGAACACTCCAGATAGTTCAGGTAAATATTGTTGTGGGGTGGCTTCTTAGTGTTCTCAGTTTCCTCCACTGACAAGTTAAGGGGTGTTTACTTTGCTTGGCATTATGATTTATGAATAATTTGGTTTATAAAATATATGTAAAAGCCATCAGCAGTCTTCTGTATCTATAGCAAAGTCCCCATGATCCCTAAAGAATAAGGGTCCGAATTCATCCTAAGGCGGTTTTATTGGCTTGCACTTCACTGAGTCTTGATGCACCAGACAGAAGCACAGATTTAGCCTGAGTCATTTTTTATGATATTCCTGAAAAACATTCAGTAGCTTCACTTAGGGCAGTGATACAGCACCAGAAATGTGTTGCCTGGGAGAGAAATACAAAATCAGGCAAGTGAACTTAAATCTCACTGGAAAACATGCTAGTGAATCCTTCCTCTTTCCAAAAGCCCATCTTTTTCTGGCACTGAGGTACTCAGCAGATGTTCATCATACAGCTCATCGTGCCTCAGGATTATTATGTCACTTCTTTCTTCTGGAAAAATCTGTTTCAATTTTACCTGAGTGTAGTGTGAGTTGATAGTAGTGATATCACGCAGAAGTTGATCAATGTGAGTCAAGAGCTAGGCTTAACAGGTCAGTGAACTTTAGATACTGCTGGGAAGAGAACTGTTTGGAGCATTGTAGGTATCAATGGAGATGGTATTACTGCCTTGTAACCTTGGCAAATTAGCATTGGATTTTGAATAGTTCAGTGCCTGCTAATAGCATAACGGGGATTTAAAGCCTTCAGATTTTATTCTTAAGTTTTCATATTGCTGCTCTTAAAATTAACAGGCACACTAAGAGGTGTATTGTAACAAGAATGAACAGACCGACTATGTATTAACTTAGTGCTTTTATTTCTAGTCTTGAACAAAAAAGAAAATGGTACTTGAGGCTATGGGGATTTGTGTCAGGTGGAATGCTAGTGTCTAGTGAAAGGAAAATATTTAGTTCCCTCAGTCATTTGAAAAAAAAGAAAATCTAAAGAAAGAGCCTGAAGGAAGGCTAAAACATCCTTTCTTCTGTTCAGTCTCAAACAAGGAAAAGAAATGGTAAATAGGAAGTAGTAAAGTGAAAGTTACACTAGAAATAGTCCACCACGTTCTTATTTTAATTACTTCATGGAAGGTACATTAAAAACACACTGCACTGAGATCCAAAAATGATACAGAAGGGTTTTGTCATTACCTGTACAATGGCTGGATCAGATGTCTTTGACAAAGATGCTTTTAAAATGTTGATTTTTTAAAGAACACTTATTGACCTCTGACACAATCTAAGAGTTTCCAGGTTACTTCTCCCGTATGCTGCCCCAGATCTTGTCTTACCGATTTAATGTTAGGTGACTATCACTAGATTTTTTAGCAGAAGTGGAACCCAGGGAACAGTGATGCAGTAAGGCAGGCTTTTAACTGGCTAAAAGTGGCTTAGGTGGTTCTTAGGGACTAGTGTTTATCATTTGCTAAGTACAGTAGGTTTTATACATTATTTATAACGTTGTTATGTAGTATAATAGCCTTCTTTCTAAAAGTGCTTCCTCCTTATTAGTGATGACAGTGAATTCCTATGTACCTGAATTAACTTTTTAAGCAGGTCTAATGGTACAATTTCATGTCTGCAAAGCAGGTTAGAGCTCAGGATAGCAAGCAAAACTAATACTCCAATAATATGCAAAGCAATAAGCACAGACACAAACATTCTTCCTAATGATCTTTGTGGATTTAAGGCAAGAAATAAGTTTTTGTTTCTCCATTTTCCAAGCAACTTGATGCACACAGATAAAAATTATTTATGTATTCCCAAAGGTGAATTATTTTGGTGCTTTTGGTAATTTTATTGAGGCTTTTGATCTGAATCTGACTCCTGTCTCTGGGCTTAGAATTTCAGCATCACATGGTTTTATAAATGGGGTTTGGTCTTATTGCACTTACTATTGCTGGTCTTATTGCACCTACTATTACTGGTCATGTAAGTACACAGATTCACTTAAAAGTGAAAGATGGCAATAATTATAGAATGGTTTGGGTTGGAAGAGACCTTATATGTTACTTGTTCCACTGCCCTGCCATGGACACGGACACCTTCCACTAGAGTAGCTTGCTCCAAGCCCCTGTGTCCAACCTGGCCTTGAACACTGCCAGGGATGGGGCAGCCACAGCTTCTGTGGGCACCCTGTGCCAGCTCCTCACCACCCTCACACATGGTAATACCAGTCTCTTACTGTATTTTACTGCTGCTTCATCTGTACAGCTACAGTTATTTGGGGGATCATGTAATTAGGGATAAGATCTCTGAAAAGAGAGACAGGATGATTTTAACGTCTTTACAAAGAGTCCAAACACTGAGGATTTCTTTTAAAGCAAATAACTATGGCAATGCCAAAACAATACAAAACCATGCAGTATTTTCTAGTAGTCTTTTTTTTTTTACATTTATTTTTATTTTCAGTAGTGATTACTGGTCCAATTTCATTCTCCTTTTTCATTGCCTTCTGGGTTGGTACTTGTTTGCACTCTGCCTGCTAACTATTGCTTTTGCAGAATTTCTTTCTGAATATTTTCAGTATAAATCTATCTCAAACAACCACTAGAAATGAAAACGTTCATTTTATCCCAGGGTAGAAATTTTTCTCTGTTGGATGCTTTCATTTGACTTTCTACCCCCTGAAGTTTTAACACATTTTGACTATTGTTCTAATTCTAATCCCTAAAAAAAAAAAAAAAAAAAGAAACATTATTTCATTGTGATTGGCAGTGGAAACTTTGCATTTCAGAGCTGCGAGTAATTAGCCCACCATTACAGTGTGCTTCAGTTAGATGGCAGAACTTAGTACTATTTTCTGAGCTACCCAGTCATAAGTGCATGACAACAATGTGTCATTTGCCAAGGACTGCAAAATGAAAGCTTTCAGTTTAGAATGGTGTAACAAAAAATGAACCTTTACAATAAGCTTCGTGGTTTAGTGCTGGATCACCCCTGAAACTGCTATCAAACTGTGCTTTGACCACAGCGGGGGAGCATTTGATTAACTACCAACAAGAAAGAATGCAGCGAACAATGAGACATCAAAGACGACAGCCTTCTGACAGCGTTTACTGAACAGTGATTAATGAATGACATAAATGAAGAATGTATAACCTCCAGTATATTTAGAGGGCTAACCAAGTATCATGAGGTGAAGTTCAAAAGAGTCAGTAATTGGTAAAAATAAAGAGCAGCAATGTAATAATATGATTAAAATTTCACATTTGCTCTGGTTTTAAAAAGATTAATTGTATAGGGTGACACAACTAATATTCATATTGCAGCTTTCTTTTGTAATGAAAAGATCTTATTAGACTAGCTTAATTTGGGGGAAGATTTATATTTATTTCAATAGCCATTAAAATAACTCTTGAAATACTGACCATGCTTTAATAAAAAACAGTGCTTATTTACTGTCCTTATTTTTTATGGTAGCTACTTACTGCTGAGTTTTTGATGGCAAAACTGAAGAGTATGAGGAAAAGCAGAAATATCAGAAACATCAGTGATCCATAATAAGGCAAGAGGTAGTTGAATATTATTATCACATAAGCAGGGTTTTTTTGTGCCCTTGGTTTATGTCACCTGTAATGGCCCAAATATGTATGTAACATATTTCATTGCAGTCAGATGCAATGTTGAGACCAGCGCTAATCCTGAAGTTTGCTCATACTTCTATTCCCATTCACTGCAAAATCCCATCTGTACGGGCCAAAATGTGATAATGTGGTCAGAAGCTCAAAGGTGTGGGAAAAGTAAAGCTTGTCAGTTTATGTGCTGCTTTCCTCCTGGCAGCTTCTTGATGCTAGTGCTTCCCTTCCAGCACGTGTTCCTCGCCATTCAACTATATGCTCTGCCACAGGTGAAAATGTGCTCCCCAGGTGGCTCGTGCCTTTCATATTTCATACTGCTTAATCTCCATCCAGCCGGAGGGAGCTGAGGTCAGTGCTGGAGAGCCTCACACACAGATGTGTTCCTGGTGGCATTCCCAGTTCTGAATTAGGTACACAAGTTTCTTTTTTTCCAGGGAGGAAGACCAGCTAACACACTCAGATTGAAGCTGGCATGTTAAGCATTAGGCTGTGCAATCTATATAAATAGCAAGGACTAGGCACTGAGGTTTGTCTCAGTTTTAACCAACTTCCTGGAATTGAACAAGGAGTGTCCACAGTTGGAGTGAGATTCAAGCAGTCCTTCTTTCAAAGAGCAGCCACTAGAAGCCTGCTGCTCCCCTTTGCAATGGCACAAAAAGGAAGACAGTTGTCAGGATTCAAAGAGATCAGATTCAGCTCCCTCCTCTGCCTACAGGGATTTTTAAATGTCTCAGAAGAGTCTTAATTTGTGTGCTATGAAGTGTTCTATGGAAGAATGCTCTTGGTCGCTCCTGATGTTACTGCACTTGGCATTAAATAATTAAATCTTTGCTGGAGAAAAGATGCAAGGGAAAGGCAGGGGATGGGAAGGGGAGGGAGAGAGATCGAGAGCACATCAACATGACTTTTAAGCATAGCATCTGAGAAATTCAGAATTGTGTTCTCATTCCTATAGATACACCAATATTTCACACTACATAGTCACTGAACGAGGGAACATGAACCTCCTCATCCCGATTATCTGTCTATCTATTAGTCAAATCATGTTTTCATTTAAATGTAGAGAGGTTGTTGGAAAACTCACAGAATGTCTGTTGCACATGCTCACAGCACTTCTTTCCTGCAGGGAGGGTCAGACACCTTCACGGTCAGAAATGTGTTAGTGTCCCTGAGTTGCTGGACTTGGAGATAAATTCTTTCAGCTAGGCTGCTGAAGAGTGCAAGGTGTCTAGGAGAGGGAGATTTATGTATGTGATCTTGATGCTTCTGAAGTGAAAGTTTAACGTGTGATAAGGCAGATGTATAGCTGAACTATTTAATTTGATTAGGAAGCTGTAAGACAGGTTTGTGTGAGTGCTCCTAACTTGTTGCTATATAAAATCACTATGTTGTTTTTCTTATTTGGGACATGACAACAGATAGAAAAGAGCTGCTCTGTTTGATGTCAATCATGTTTGTGACCGAATGGCCTGTTAGGTCTACTGATACAGCTACTTCAAACCATGCAATTGTAGTATTCAGGGGTGAGGTGTTCTGCTGTGAGTGAGAATTTAATCTGAATTCAATACTGGGTAGTAATATTTTGTGTGTGTGCATCTACATATGAAACGTACTAGAAAGGTATGTTTGTGAAATTACTTCTTTGGTGACAATTGTTTAGTTATATCTGGTCTCTCTAGGTGATAGCAGAAGTATATATATTTTTCAGAAACTGCATACTGAGGCAGTGATGAACATGTTCAATAATTGTGTTCTTTGGTCTTTTCTTAATGCTTTAATAAGACAGAGTGTTACCTGAAGTTAATACATTTCTGTGGGGGATTTAATAGGTAATCTAGTATCATTCCAAGACAGTCAGCTTTCTGCATTTATCAAAAGTTTTGGGGACTTGAGAAAAGAAGTCTTTTTTCTTGAGACTTCTCGCGTTGCCTCAGTCAGGAGGAAAACATTTAACTGCTTTTAAACACAGAAAAATGTAGTTGTAATTAGTAATGTTAACTGAAGGCTTTCAAAGACTGTTACAGTCTGAGAAGGCTTCAAGGTTTAGGGAGGGCAAGGTCACGGTTTCCAGTGTTATGATCCTATTAGTACAGAGCACTTAAGCTAATTGGTGCTGTGTTAAGACTAAGTTAACACCAGTGTTCAGAAATGGTGTTGAAGGTTCAATAGGCAGCACTTAAGCATAGATGCGACTTCAGAGCTTCTGCATGGCACAAAAAAGCCTCCTTGGCAGTGGCAGATGCACGCGCCTTATTAAGTGCTCTGCCTGCAGGTGCACCATTATGTTTTTGAAGAGAAGTTTCTGTACAGCAGCTCTAATCATGCTGTTTCTTGCTAGACATTCAAAGTGCCAAATATGCGCTCTCCCACTGAGCTACCTGGCTTGAGTCTGTCTGGAAAACAGAATCCATGTTCCTTGTTAGACTCATACATACAGATCTATATTTGAACATAGCAGTGTTCTTGATTTGGTGTACACTCCTCAATCCCTCATTATCCCAAAGAAGGATTCACTTCAGTGATGAAGGAAATTATCTCTGTATATAATTGTATTTTGTGGTATTCCTGTGACTCAAAGGCACATTATTAGTGGAAAATAAAATGTTTATATTTTGCTACATCTGTGTTGTAGAAACCAAATGGAACTGCAAAGCTTTCCATTTTGCCCACCCTTCTTCTGTGATACAGTGTGAAATTTGGCTACAGTTACACTATGAAGACAGACTTTTCTGCGTTGATCTGGAGTAGGTGGAATGGGAAGCTTCTGAACTTGAAGGAAAAAGTATTTAAATGCTCTAGTTCCGGAGGGTGATGATGATACATTTCAGTCTCAGTATTGCAACACTTCCTTACTTTCAGAAGTCAGTATTATGGTAAAGAGGTTATCTTTTACTGAAATTAGCATTTGCCACTCATTGTACTCATGAGGAACATGTCGAGTTACCGGATCTCTGTCTCTCTCCTCCTTGCACCGATGGCAACTGACTCCTCTCCTTTTCATTTTGTAGCTGCTCTTCTACAACCACCCACATTTCCAGGAAGACTACCCCAACCTGCACAAAATCGAGATGATGGCAGAAACTTCTATGGAGCAGTTGAGAGCAGCCACTGCAGCCCCCTTGGGCCTCAGCATCAGGGGCACCAGGCAGAGAAGACGCCAACGTGGTGCTGAGCCTGTTGCAGGAGCTGCAGAGGACAGCACAACACCCAGCCCTCTGCAGTCATCTGCTCCACACCCACCAAGCAGGGGGCTGCTGCAACCATGTTAACAGACACCAGTGCTCCATCTGCCCCAAAACGCAGGCACAGGTAGATAGGAAGAGCCATAGGTTAGAGATTGGGTATAGGTTAGTGAAGGAGTAAATCGCTTTTGTTGGGGTTTCAATAGGTTATAGGTTAGTGTAGGAGTAAGTAACTGTTTTTGGCATTTCAGTAAGTTATAGGTTAGTATACTGTTAGTCTACTGTTAGTCTCCACTCTCCGTTAGACTTTCGCACTGGCCATATGGGGCTATTAAAGGGTGAGTGGGTCCTGCTGATCACTCCTTTACTCTCCAGTCTATGCATCAGCTTATGGATGGGAATCAGAGAGTCCCAGTTGGTGCGATATTGCCGCCGGATAGATAGATCATCTCTCAATTGTTTGAACTCCTGGGACATTTTTTCCACAGCTGAAATGATGGAAAGGGTAAGATTGTCTTTGAACTCTTGGAGCTGATGAATCATTTCATCCACTGTTGGCAGTACTGTATCATTCTAGGTTATTGCTGCCAGTGAGTGGGCATATGGTGATGGTGCACTCTGTAAATTTCCACACATGGGTCGTGTACATTTGACTTCATCTGGATCTATGGGTGCATTTCCAGCATCCGGCCTGCAATAGATCATCTCTACAATGGCCGATTCCCTCAGAGACTGGATGCCTTTCTCTAGCATGGTCCAGTTGGCCAAATGACTCATAACATCATCCTTGTAAGGAAACCTTCCTTTCACAGCTGCTAAGAGCCACCTCCAAAGGTGGAGGGACCTTTCCTCTTTTCCAATTGCTTTGTCAATTCCCCTTCCCTAGCAAGTGATCCCAGCTGCTTGGCTTCCCTACCTTCTAGTTCGTGACCATCAGCCCCATTGTCCCAGCATCAGAACAACCAGGTGATGATGTGCTCCCCTGGTTGACAGGTAAAATCTTTTCACATATTCTGTAGCTCAGTTGAGGTCCGGGGTCAAGAAGTCACCTCTTCTTCTTCCTCTTCCTCTGATTCACGTAATAAAAACTCTTGTTCAGATGCTGTCTTATGTAGTAAGTGCATTGGTTCTTTGTCTTCACTGTAAGGGTTGCTTTTTGTGCCTCTTGTTTGCTTTTCCCTTTGTGTACAGGGACAACCAATATTGGCACGAATTGGTCCTCTGGTTTAGCTGTAGTGATTATCGCTGTGGTTGGAGTGGCTGCAGTACCTGTTTGCGGGGTTGGTGCAGCCACTGTGCTTGGGGTTTGAGTTGGACCAGCAGCTGCGCTGTCTGTTGCTTTTGGGGTTTGGGTGGCTGCTGTACTTGTCACTGGGGCTGGTGTAGCTGCTGTGCTTGGAACTGGAGTAGCTGCACTGTCTGTTGTAGTCAGTTTGAGTAGATGCTGTACTTGTCACTAGGCTTGGTGTAGCTGCTGTATTTGGAGTTGGAGTAGCTGCTACTTTGCCATCAGATCCAGAGACATTTTTTCCCTTTGAAGGTTCTATATAGTGTTGAACAGGATTCTGTAAGCAGACTTCTACTTTCTACTTGTGTAAGTGTGAGCAGTTACACCAGCAGAAGTTGGTGTTTTTATACGAAATCTCTAAGTAAACTGATTTATTTGTTATTTATCTCAAAAATTGCATTCACTCTCACCCCAGTATACTGAAGAACAGATGTGTGTGCCCAAATAGTCTGTCCAGGATTACCTGTGCTCGGTGCAGGACAAAAGACATCAACTATTGAGTCATGTCTCTAAGGTTCCTGCATCACAACAAATTCATGTTTGGATTTTCACTCTTTGGAGTCCACAGCTGTGCAGTGAGCCTTTCAGAATCTTGCTTCTGAATCTTGCCTCCATTAATCTTCATAAATCACAGGCAAAGTTGTCTTGTTGTCCTGTTCCTGTTTAAGACAGAGCTATCTATATGATAACAGACTGTTTTCCTGCTGGGCTAACTGGAAAAGGAGCAGGCTATGTGGCATGTTGTAATCCTAATGTGATTTCCCTGCTTGCAGAATGCAGGGTCTTCTGCCAAAATGGTATCTGTGGCCGTGGTCATATCATAGGCGTATGCATAGGATTTCTGGGTTTGAAGCACATTCCTCATTTTATTGCTGAGTGTGGTTTCCTCTGTTATCAGTATAGAACATTCTTTTCATGTTTTGTTCTGCTGCTTCATCTGGTGCTTATATACACATATTTCTATTCATACTTAATTTATACCAACCTTCATATTTCTATTAGAAGTCTTTCAGACGACACTTAAGCATTGTGCTGAGGTGAGCACATTAAATTACATTAACATATTAGCATTGTTAAAAGCACTGTATGCCAGCCCTGAGATACCACCTGTTTTACAAAAATTGCCCTCCAGAATACAGTAACAATGAACTGTGCTAAATATGTAACTCTTCCTATTGTAGCCTATAGCAGCTATGTTTCACTTTTCCTTCTGCTGTTCCTGGCTTCCCTCTAAAGCCCAGATTTATTTTTTGGTTTATGTTTGCCACAACCTAGTGCTGAAGACTTCTGGAAGACATAGAGATGTTTGTTAAACACAGTTATCTAGATGTTAGTTAACGCATGAGTTCAGCCATCTGCATTGCTACTTCGTTTACCTACAACAGTCCCAAGCTTGCTGTAGTATCTTTAAGGAGCTAAGCTAACCTAATTGCAAAGTCAATGTTAAATCAATTTATAAGTCATGATCACTTTGCACGAGTATCTTCTTCCATGAACTTGAGTTGTCATGTTAATTCAGCTTTCTCCTAATGGGCTTTGAGAGTGATAATCTGATTTTGTCATGTAGTTTCACATGTAACAGAGAAACAGAGGTGATGAACTGCTGGCCTGGAGGATAAAATCCTTCAAATGCATTACAGTGTTTGAGGAATCTTAAAAATATAGTGAGATCAATGTTTTCTTTTTAAAAATACATTCATAATGAATACCTGAAAAATATGCTGCATAATGAAAAGAGATATGAAGTGATTGCTTTGAGAATTACTTATAAAGATGACTTGTACTCTTCAGTTCATGCTCTATACTGAGCATTTCTCTCACATATTAGTTTCCAAGTTGATTTTGGTCTCAATAAATAATAAGTCTTTGAAATGGCTAGAAGTAAAGAAAGTTCTAATCCAAGGAATAAAGAACACTTTTTTTACAGAATCCCCTTCACCCCAGACTTATTCTGGAAGCAATCTGCAACTACAGTGGATAACCCACTCAAATTCAAATGGGGAATCAGTTGTAAGCTTGTCTGAATGTCCAAGGGGGCTGATACGCTTCTTAGTTATATGAAGAAGAGAGTATTAAGCATTAACATTCCAGAAGTTTTTCGGTTAATATGGCTGTGATAACAGCAGCAGTAAAGTGTCTGGTTCTGCTGGCTCTGTGCTTAATAATGGGCACATACAGAGTGGGAAAAAATCCAGAAATTTGTGCAGCACACTTAGGTGTGTTTTCTGCTGCCCTCCTCAGTCATCTCACAGACTGGGAGCTCGGGGTAATGTCAGACCTCAAGAGAAGCAGATCTGAATGTTTCCTGGGAAGACGCTGAGAATATGACATCGATGGCTGTGCAAACTGGGAGCAAACCAACTGGGAAGTGGCAGAGAGAAGGTACTTGTAAGGAGTTCTCCTATCAAACAGGTTTCTCTTCCAGTGGCACTTGCCCATTGCAGAGCTACCTATTGCTGTAGGGACACCTTTGGAACTCAGAAAAGGCACTGTACAGTTAAGAAGGCTTACAAATTCAGTCTGAGCATGAGCTCTACTGGAAACAAAGCTGGTCTCACACCACATGTGGAAACTGAACTCTCCAATACTGGCATTCTGAAAAAAATGACAACACTGTATAGAGTGTCCTCAAGAATATTTGATAGCATGGTATAAAAACAAGTATGTCTTCAAAAACCACATGAGATCAGCATTTGGGGTGTCTGAATTCATATTCTTGTCTCTAGGACAATGGCAAGGGACCAGCAAAGCTTCTTTGTGTTGTGCAGAGTAGGATCTTCATAGCATCTTTATTTTATTCTATATGCTGAATAAGCCACCACTGGAACAATTTTCTAAATATTTTGGTGGATTCTCCATCAGCAGTAACTGAGAAATGATCTGAGTTTGGTTTTCTTTGATGTCCTAGTCAAGCATGATTTAATTAAAGAAAGTCCCTTGGTTTGAGTTGAGCAGGAGGCTCTTACATCATAATAATGGTCTTCTCTGGATTTAAAAACTTTGAATCTTGACTCTTGAGCATTCTTGAACATGTTGCCCTTCCATGTCAGCTACTATACAGGTGTTGGTAGGATTCCAAGTTGAAGGGGAGTAAATTGTCTTCTGGCCAGAGCTGGGAGAACACTAAAAATGTTAGCTTGCATTCTGTCACATGAAGAAAGTCCTCTGTTTCTGGCCTCCTGGACCAGAAACTAAAATGATTCCCTTTTAAATGTTGTATTAAGAAAGACTTCATTCCCTGGTGTTTAAATCTGGTTATAACAACAGGGGGGGTGGTTGTGCAGATTCTCTCTTCTTTTGTGATAAGGAACACATTTCTGTGTTAATGGTAGAAGAATATGATTCTCTAAGCTTCCATGGGTCAGCCTTATCTTTCTTTTTTCATTTTGACATTTAAATAAGAGTGCCATTTATGTGCAGAATTCTTCTTAGCGATGCCAAAGACTTGCCTAGAAAGACCCAGTATCTATTTTCAGATATGTGTATTTTAGATGCCATGCTCTTAATTTTGAGATTCTGTTGAGTTTAAAAAAAAAAACAAATAATTTAGTCTATCACCCTTGTATCTGTCTCTCTCCCAGCCTATTCTTTGTAGCAAAGAGTACTAGAAATGATAGCTGAGGCTGGTAATTAGACAAGACTTCCCTTTTCTGTCCTGCTTTTTTTTGCTGTAATGCATTTTGTCTGTTTACTGGCTTGAGGTCCCTTCCCCCTGTGAGACTTATCTTTTTAATGGCAGTCATTTTTAACATGCACAATTTTTCTGTAAGCATGACATTCACTATCTCTATAATAACAATCATTTGGCTTATGATTTAAACCATTACAGCAGCGTACCATGCTGTGAGACTCAAATGCTGGCTTCACTTTTACATTGTTTACTTTTCTATCAGCATGTTGACAGTTCATAACTCTTGGCTACTTCTACATTGACTGCAACCTCTGTAAGGCTCTAGTGGAAATAAAGAACTCAATCAGACAATTGTTTTTCTGGATTACTTGCCTAAGTGTGCAGTAGACCTGGTAAACTCCTAGTAATATAGTGAGCTAGATAGTCATTCTAACGTGGCATGAATCTTCTAGGAAAGTGTGAAAAAAATATAACATCATTTTTTAAAATGTATCTTAAGCGAAATGGACAAAGATCAATGAAAACCTTTTAACATCATTAATATGAGATGGGATATATTAAGTACTAAACTAGTATTCCAACTGTTACCTGACCAATTTATCCTTGCTCCGCCTCTCCCTTCTCCTCCATTTGAGGGATGCTTCTTTACATCAACATTTAGCTGTGATGCTCTTTGAGAGTGAAGAAAACAGAAGGAGGTGTTTTTATTTGGATTAGTGGCATTTATTTTGATTATCTAATGAGTTCTACAGAGACTTCCTTCCCTGTCATCATTTTACCCATTTGTCCTGCTCTTCAGTTTTCCCAGCTAAATCTCTGTTGCCAGCCCTGCCAGGAGCATGAGAATGCATTGCAAGGAAAACTCATTAGTGCAAATGGACTCTGGGAATTTAGCATGAAGAATTCTTCAATATGAGCAAATGACTAAGGCTTTGGTTTTTAAGAGGTTTATAACTTGGATAAATTGAGATTTTTACAGCTGTTTCTCAAGTCGTAGCTCTGCCATAAGATTCTTAGCCACATTCTGAGTCCTGTCCTATTTCAAAGGAAAGATCTAAGGAATTTTTTGCATGGAAAGGAATTATTTTTTAAAGATAGCCAAACTGTGGTGTACATGCATTTAACTTGTGCAATGTTCTATGAGGCAGACAGTTTCTGGTTTGCATATTTTAATCTTAATGAGACTTATAAAATACACACTAGTATTCTGGTCTATATATGCAAGTGTAAGTGTTGGCATAGATCAAATATATGTATTAAGGCTGAAAATTTTTGTTGTGCTCATACTTATTTTACTATTCACTTGTTTTCCTTTTTGTAATTAGTTTTTTCTTTTCTTTTGTAGCAACTGTTATTAAAATGGAAAATAGAACAAGGGAGAGCTTTTTGTCTTAAAGCTGTTCGAAGCTGTCTGTCATACACAGTGCAACATCAGAATTTGGTTTTTGGAGAGATAAACTTATTTAATAAATTCTCATTTTCTAGGCCTTAATACTAATGAGCTGGAGAGTTTTACTTTCAGATGCTACTAATGACTTATGTGTATGTTATTCTATACAAGAGCACAGTATTACTTAGTTGAACAATTATACCATATTTATATTTATAAAAATATATATTTTTAAATATATATTTATATTATATATATACATCATTATATATAAATATATTTTATATTTATTTTTATATATACACATATATAAAAATATATGTGTATAAGCCTTGCATATATTTAAGCTTCAGGAATTATCTATTATACCTTTTTAAGAAAACATTTCCAGTGTGCTTAGTTGTACATAAAAAGCTTGAAATGGTGTTTTGAGTATTTACTTAAAAGCTTAAAACCTGGCAATGTTAAAAATATTTCAAAATGCTATTATGTTGGGAAACCAACTGAAAATGTCTGAGTGGGCATGTACCTGTATCCTTTTAGGATAGTATTGCTGGGGCAGTGTGGGTGGACTTCATTTGAGTCTGCTTTTTGTTAGAAGATCTCTTGTATACCTTGAGGACACCATATCCATTCTTGATGTCTGGAGGTGAAAAAGTTTGTTTTCTTTTCTTTTCTTACTTATTAGCATCTCAGTGAAGTTGTAGAGTATAAACTGATGACATCTTTTAAATAATATTTTATACTATTTTACAATTTGGATCATGCTAGTGTAGAAATATTTCTAAACTCTATTTTCCAGTTATCTTGCATTCTAGCATCTGAATTCATATTCCTGTCAAAGTAAGTGGGTGGGAGGAGGATAGGAGAGAAACTATTATTGAAGCATTCTTCTACTTGGAGTTTGCCTTTGCTTTTCATCTTGAAATGAAAATTGATGGGCAGAGAATAATTTGTGTTAATGCAGCTGTTAATCAGTTTGAAAGATGGCTAACAAGAAGATAGTGCTCTTAGCTGAGGAACAAAGGGTGACAAATACCATTCTGCACATCAAGTTTTCCCAACCCAGCCCCTGAAGCAGACAGTACACTTAGAGGAAAAAAAAAAGACAGAAAGAAAGAGCATTTGAACCAGTACAGTGTCAATATGCTGGAACAGTCTCCTAAACCTCTTGTCATCTGTGATAAGGACATCAATAATAGTCATTGTCAACCTTCATTAAGCTCAGATCTTCCATTTTTATGTCCCTCAGGATGTTTTTCATTGATATTTTCCCTGGAAAGAGAAAAGGTCTTGCATCAAGCTAATGTATAAAGTCTGATGTCTTTCCTCAAGGCTCTTAGAACAAGAGAAACAAATTCTTTTAATTGGTTTTTTTTTTCTGGTTTGTGTGGGGTTTTAATTTGTTGGTTCGTTTTTCTTTTGGGTTTCTCTTGAGTGTGTAACTTGTTTCTAGATGCAGAAGAGCCCTCGCTCATTAATCCACGTAATAAAGCCTAAAAAAATGTGCCCATTCACTTGCAAACAAATGAAGATGTCGAGACAATTAGATCCATGCTTCCTGCTCTCCGGGGATTTGCCTAAATATGGTTGCTGATATTCCTTAGTTTACACATGTCTAGAGTTAGCTTTTTAGATTCTTTTTAGCTCTCAGGTTGAGCTAAGAGTGACCAGCACCACCTGACTTTAGGTTTTTTCAGAAAAGACCTCCAGAAAGATCAAATTCCTGACTCTGAATTGAGTTTGCAGTATTTCAAGCATGGGGGATAGGTGGTTTGGAGAATGGATGTCGGTATGTTCAAAACCAAGTGATTTAGCTCACTCTTTGTCCTTAAGAAAGGAAATCGCTTCTAAATTCATTCAGTGTTAAGCTCTTTTCAGCACTCTCAGCAGTTCTTTCCGATTTCTGGAGAAAATACACCATGTCAGAGGAGAAAGGCTCACACATTCAACATTGCTACAGTTAACAAGGAAATGTACATAAACTTTGGTTTGTTGGTTTGGTTTTTTTGTTCGTTTTTGAATTCGTTTGAATAAATTTTGATCAACTGCTACCACTTGAAGTTCCCTTAGTGCAGTATTTGCAGAGCTCAGGAAATTTCTCCGTCTGGCATTGCCTGTAAGAGACTCTTCAGGTGGTGAATGTACTCATCATCCTTCTTTTGTCAGTGTTACAGGACTTCATTACAGTGTGCAAGCACTTAAAAAGGTAACACCTACTGTGTGAAAGACCTGTGCAGCTTATGAAAGAAGGTATCCTATAGTGTCATTATGAGCTGTCAATGCAATTGTACCTTCAGGCCATTCCTACAACATATCTAATTCTGTTCCCCTCTGACCCCTTTCATGCCAGAAAATGGTAGAATTGTGAAGTTGTGGCTTTGAAAAGTGGCACAGAGCCTGGCACAATAGATACCTTATAATATCATACAACATATTGAGCTAGACCTATGGAGATTCTGACAGAGATGAAATTATGCTGATCATCATATGGGAGAGTTAAGTCTTATCTGCAGTCTTAAATCAGAAGCGTACTTTTTTTTTTCCCACTGAAAGCCTCTCTATCAAATGAGACGTGAAATGATCATGAAAGCCAGTGCTGGCCCGAAATTGCACCATATTTTATAAATAGTTCAAGTCCAAGGATTCTGTGTGAGCCTTTCTAACACTGGTGTCTGACCTAAATCCACCAAAGATACTGCGCTCTGTGCAGCAACTTAAATATCTCTGGCATCTGAAGTAATTTAACACTTCATTTAAGAGTTTCTTGCATGTGTGAGGAAATTGGAAAGACAAAATTGTTCTCCAATGTGCTTATAATTAGCATACAACTTGTGTTTTTCTCTTAGAGTGGGCTGTAACTGGTATACATGACACAGCCCTTCCTAACCCCCAGCATGGACACAGAATCTAAGTTCCTTACCTGGACAGTGTGTTGGTTCGAGGGTAGTCACTGTGGCATCTGTTCACATCTTCCAGGTATTGCAGAGAAGGGATGGAGTCCCTGAGGTTTCTGAGAGGAGGGAAGAGCACTGCAAGATCTTGCTAGCTGTAATTTAAGGATGACACCAACGCATGTGAATCTTGAATTTATATGCAGGTGAGCACTTCTTTTCCTCACCTCACTTTTGCGCTTTGCTATATCCATATTTAGTGCCAGATTTTCTTCCTGTTATATAGTTGTTAGGACATGTAGTCTAGAAAGTCTTGAATTGCCTTATCCTTTTTCTTCTACCTTCTCCAATTTAAAGCTATAGTTCCTGGAAGAAGGCACAGGAATCTAAAGCAGAATTATGTTCACCTCTTGGCTTTCTGGTGTAAGCATAATATTCAGAGTGTTTCCACCATATTAATGTGTAGCTCATAATTGTTAATATTGCGAGTGATTTACTGATGAGCCTCTTAACTTTAAGCAATGCAGTGACTCAATCCCTTTCCCTGTAGCATTAAGAACTAATTTGACAGTTGCTACAGGCAAAGCTGCAAGATGACTCAGATTGTCAAATGTCCTTTGTCCTCACAGATGCAAAATCCTCCAGCCAAGTTTCAAATGCAATTCCATTTTATTCTAATTTATTGTTCATTTCTCTTCTTGACATAGCAGCTCCCTAACAAGTCCGAACATCATTACTTAAATGCTTGCTCACAAAGGACTGTTGTCAATCACTGGCACAGAACATCAAGCAGAAAGAATGTTTGATCAAACACATTTTGAAAGGTCTGCCACAACAATAGAGAAAAGCTAAATCAAACTGGGGGGAAGGGAAAGGCTAAACAAGACTTACTTGTATCAAGCAGATGAGGTTATTTTAAATAGGCCTAAGACTCTGAAAATCATGTGGAATTAATTCATTTCTAGATACTTCTTATAGTGCATTTTTTTAATTGTTAATGATAATGCAAGTGGTGGATAAAATACTAATACCAATGAGCACAGCAGAAATTAACCATCAGACCATTCAGACCTTCCTGGGGGTGCAAAGAACCTTGGGGTCAGCCTGAAAATTACTAAAAATAAAATGAGAAATGATTGCTATGAGGGTGAATCTTTCCTGGGTCATCTGTAGGAACAGTAATACGAGCATTTTAAATTATCTTCTTGAGACTGATCTTGATTTTATTTATTCTAAAATGCCTACAGTAAGAGAACATCTGTGGTTCAGTTTTACAAACAATATGTTTGCTTTTAATTTGTTCTAAGATATAATTGTTCTTTACATAATGGATCAAAGCCTCCATCAGTTCAAGTAGCAAACTACACAAAGGAATTGATCAACTTTAAATTCAAAATACCAAAACAGATTTTTCATTTTGTGTACCTCAATGGAAGTAATTAGATTTTTCTCCCACCCCTAATCTGAGATGAATTTAACAACAGTGTATAGCCTTGAACTTCCCCTGATCTCTGCACTGTAGCTGCATACAAATCAATAACACACTTCACTTACAAGAGTGTCTGTCCTTGTCAGCTCAAAATTCTGCTCGCTGAGAGCTGTCATGCTGAAGGTGAGCTTTGCACATCTCTCTGGATTTGCTTCTCACTCCTGGTGCAGCGGGGACTGGGAGAAAAATAGCAACAGTTGTGTGATTCTCTGCCAACCCTACTTCACCCCAAATCTTAACAAAAACAGCCTTTCACAAACGGGAAAATGTTGCAATCCCTGAGGAATTTCTGGTGTGATGTTCCTCTGAGGAGCTCTGAGTTGAAGGGCTGGGCAGCAAAAGCAGTTAACCATGTTTCAGTTGTACTGAACAGGGTTGCTGTTCTGGGCAATGAGCAGGAGAGCAGGAGGAAAAATGGTATATGATAATCTAATATAGCAATAACTCACATGCGTAAAGAGACAATGAAATATGGATTGAATTATTTTTTCTTTAACTTTTCCATACCTCATTGTGAAATTACCCTTTATGCTGTTTTAGTGTAATTCGCTATGTTGGGATTTTTTGAAGTAAACCAAAAAACCCACCACCTCTATTGTGTGAAACTGCAATATCCCCATACAATTGAGATCCACTGCTTGAAACAAGCCCTCTAGTCATCCCTCCTTCAGGATTTCCTGGAGCTTGTTGTTTGTTTTTTTTTTTTGTCCATTTGCCTGTTCATTTCCACCTGTAGCACCCCATTTCTGGTAGGAAATGTGATCTGTAGCACCCCATTTCTGGTAGGAAAGTGAACATTTTGAACAATCCCAGCCATAAGAGTTGAATAATAACAATAATAACAATCATCATAATCATCATCTTATTCTGAGAACTGGCTACTAGAGGATTAGAGACTTCTGCTAAAAGTGAATTCCTCCTGAGCGTGATAAAAGCTGGGACCCTGAGTTCTGGATTCAGTGGCAGTGTCTGGAGCATCCTGCTGTGATTGGAGCTGTACCAATGCTGTAACAAGGCTGTTCATGGAGTAAATTACAATATAAATATGCTATAACCTTTTTAAAGAATCTGTGGAACATTTGGGGTAGCTTTATCTAGAAACATAGTTAACAGCATAGTTAACAGCAAAGAGATTTGCTGCTTTAGTGCCATTGGAATTCACCCATGCTGAAGTTTAGAATAATGAAAGATAATTTGGGATAGTATTGGGAAAGGTAATGAAGAAATAAACTGCATTCATGCAAGAGTTGGACTCAAGCAACTGAATCTACTCCATGGAGGGGAAAAGAAAAAGTTACCATAGCATCCTCTATGATTTCATTAGGCAGATTAGGTCTTGTTTTTTTCTCAGAGTATGAAAAAAAAAAAATTATTCAAAAATACAGTCAAAGCAATGAATGCTCTCCAGAATCAATGGCAGATCTAAATTTGGGAACAACCTAATATCATCATCTCAAAGCTGGAACACATTTCGTTAGTTTACCTACTAAAAAGTTTAGGGAAAACTTCTATGAAAATATCAATACAGTTAATGGAAGTATAAAAACTGTTCAGGGATAACTTCAAATTTATACTTCTAGAAAGAAGCTCTTGTTGATGACTGTTGGTTAACTTCATGATTCCTTGGAATACTGTAGATCCAATGGTACCAGCATTAAAACCTTCTAAATAGATTGCATAACTTAACCTGTTCTTGCGCTTTACCCAGGGAGTATGTTGATTTAATAGCTTGGTTGTTGGTAGCTTAGGTTCTGTTTGGAAGCCTCTTTTCTCCCCATGCAGAATTGAGCCTTAGCTTCAGAGATCACAATAGAAGAACAGCAATAAGTACTATTTGGATTGAATAGAAAATGAAATATGTATTACCAGTGGGTAAAGTTGAACAGCATCAGCTGGAAAAGGAGTAAAAGAAAATGCCAGTGTTAAGTGATATATTGGTTTGATTTATATTAGATGAGAAAATTGCTGGTAGGTTTGTTTTAGTGGGAGAATTAAATAACAATCAGTAGTTTTTTTAAGAAGTTCAGATTGCTTTGGAGTTAACAGGCCATAAAACTGATTCAGTGCTACAAAAGTGGATAACCGTTGTCTTATTCTCTTCTCAGTTTTCTTTTGGTGATCGCATGAATCACTACTGTGTCATAAACTAAGGTCTTAAAAGTGAGCTTGAGACAATAAAAAGAAAATCCTTAAAAGTATTTTACCAGGATTAAAAGATTGTTGGATTTATTTTTAGCTCATCTGAACTTGGTTGTGTTGACAAAGTCAATATTTAAGTCATTTTTTCATACCATTATAATAACTGGCTGGGGAGAAATTTCTTTCATTACACCTTGAGCAGAGCATGGATTGAGATGTAAAAGTGAACCTTTTTGTAAAGCAATCATCTCTAAACAGTCATAGATAGCTTCCAGGCTGGGGAAATCCATAAAGAAGAACAATTAATGATTCATAACACCACCAAGCACATATTTATTGCTGGGGTATTCATTGTCTGTATTTTTATTTAAATGGGAATCAAAGAGTTCATAAAACTCTTTATAAGCAAAAAAAACTCTTTAAATTGTGGTTGAAAAAGCTTCTGGACTAGATAAGGTTGTTGAATGGCCTTACAAACTGTGTATCCATATCCTGTAAGTCCAGAATGCCTAGAAAGCATCAAAAATACTGTATGTTCAGTCAAAAGCTTTTTTCAGTAAGTCTAGCCTTTCTTATTAGCCGTAGCTTACTGAAATGAACACATATTTGTACTGGAAATCCTGTGAAAGCTTAAATATAGAAAAATTATTCAGTATCATTGGCAGTGCCCAAGCTGCCATTTATCATTCCAATCCCCTTTGAAATGCTTCCTTCTGTAGTATGAACACTAAAAATGGTTTCACTGGGGAGGTTGAGGGCTGCTCTGTGTGTTGTCAAGAGTCCATCGAGAACTAAACCCCTCCAATAATTTCCAAATAAAAGATCTGGCAGAAGGGTTAATTCTGTTAAAAAACAAGACTCAGCAAATGGTCAGAATAAAATGTAACTGTTACCATCAAGCACTAAAGATACTGTTTGCAGAATAAATGGGTTTACTTAGCACATACTCCTCACCTCTTTGAAACTAAGGAAAAAAAGCACCATTCGGTTAAAACCCAGCTCTTCCCCTGTCTTCATTCCAGGTACTTAAAAAAAAAAAAAAAAAAAGAAAAAAAAACCATTCCCTAAACTGACTGACTTTCATCAAGAGCTCTTTCAATGTCACAGAAATAGATTTCATTGGTTTTGAAAGCCTGGCTTGATGTTAAGCTTGTATCAAAAACCTACCAACAGGAAAAAGACTGCTGAGTTGAACATAATGGTCATATTAGGTGTTTTTACTGTGCCTGTCTCTGTGGTGGATGTGATTTCCTACATTTTGACCCCAAGAAGCTTGTACAGCAGCTCATTTAGAGTTTGTATCTCCAAAAGGAAAATAGTGGCAATATGAAAAGCCAAATGATGAGCTGCACTTTTATTTTGAATAGCCCTCTCAGTCTGAGAGCTCTGTGGGGGAGCAGGAGATGGGAAATCAGTGTTCCCCTTAAAACAGAAAAAATGTTTTTCTAACATAATACACAGGAAGCAGTTCAGTATCCCCACTCTTTGTAAATGACTGGAAGATAATAGGTGCAAAATCTAGTGATGTGGGCAGCTCTTCTAGATCTCTTCCCTCTTCAAGCTTCCCATGCTTTTCTAGTCTTTTCCTATACACTTGGCATTATGTGGCCTCCTGAGAAACTGTGAATAATACTTCTATAGCAGCTTTCACGTTTTCTGAGAATCTTCCCATTTTCTGAAGCAGTTTGGCTCTAGAAATACCCCTACTCATTTTATCTTTGTATGGAAATCTGTCGTTAAGGACATTGAAATGTGTGTTTAGCCTTTTCAGTTAACTGCATGTTCTTGTTTGGTCTAATTTACGACCCTGAGAGGCTCCTCAAGTTGTTTTCTTTTGCAGCCATTTACTGATTTCTTGCATCTTAGCAACAGGAGACAGGCCTATATTGGTTTGAGAAAAGACATCTGGTTCTCTTGAGTGCCTTCCTCTCTATCCTCTATGCAGTCTCTATCTCTGTAGCCTCTATACACAGTAGAATTCCAGTTTAAAAGTCATTGTAGCCCTGTCTATGTCTAAGTCTCCATAGTCAATGAAATACTAATGTAATTTGATATCAGTTATACAGTGAAATACTAATTTAATTCAGTATCACACCGAACTAGGATTTTTATACTTGCCATTCTGAAAGTCTGATCCCAGATTGCATGAGCTGTTACATATTTCTGTATAATTTTCTTTTTCTCTACAGTCATGTTGGAAAACCCTATGGAAATAGTCAAAAACCTCATCTGATGCAGTAATCTTTTTCCAAACTCATATTTTCATCTTCATAGTCAATCAGCAACATGTAGTACAAACTTGGGGAAGGAAATATGCTATCTCCTTCACATACCTGGAGCATTTCCTAGATGAAGCTGAAGAAGGGCAATAGTCTGTTCTACTTCTTCCAGAAAGTCTGGTCAATGGCAAATTCATAGCTATGGTTAATAAATCTTATAGATGTACACAGCCTCTCTGTGCATGTGATTCATTTGGTAGTGACATCCCCTTAGTATGTAATACTGAGAGGTGTCTCCATGGCAGAGAGGTAGCAGTTGGGAGCACAGTAACTAACAGGCAAGATCCACTTTTGCCTTCTGCTTTTCCCACCCTCATTAAACAATCTGGGTTCAGAAACAGAACAACAAAACCAAAACGATAGCCTCTATGAAACCATAGTAACATCTTAAACCTTCACAATGTTCATGTTTGCTGGGTAATGTTTTCACTAGAATACGCTCAATTTTTGCCAAGGAAGCAGAACGAGGTTATACTTTTATCCTTAGCTATGCCTTTCTGAGAGTGTGACTCAGGCATGGAAGGGAGCTGACATTTAATATTCCAGTTTGGTGATGATGTGTGCAAATCTGTTCCCTTAGCACCTTTTTAGATTCCTTTTAAAACTTCTCCCCCAGCAGTTCATACAGATTTTAAACTTCTCATGTGGGATATGGTTCAATTAGTGTAAAGAAATACAGTTAATTGTTAAAAAATACTTTTAAAATGCTGTTATTTGTTACAAATAACTTGAATTATAAACAGCAAAATTAAGCTTGGTGCTAATTTCTCTTGTGTTCCTCCCAGTTGGCAAAAATAGAAAATGGCTAGTCAGCTTTCCCATTGTTTACATAGTTTTGAGTTTTTAATTAACATAATCTGCTTATTGCAATGTAGCTGCTAATTGCAGCCAGTTGAAGGAGAGGGGTACAAATTGCTGTGTTTATGTGGTAGAAGAAGGAGCCAAATAATTAGGGAAACTGTTTCCCATATAGAAAATGATAATATTTTCTTTCTTTACAGGGAAACATAAATAAATCTGTGACCAACTGTTTAGACACCATTTAAAAAGCACTGTAGCAAAGCAAAGAACTTCAATACATTCAAATTGGTTCATTTCTCCATCAACTTGCCTGAACACATTTTTTGTTTAATGAAAACGAAGCTTGTGTTAAAAAGAACTTCATACTCAGTTTCCTCAGGATTGAGAGGGATGTCTGCAGAGTCTTGCTACCCTTTATGAAGACCACTCCGCAGTACAGCAATGATAACTCTGGACTTTCAATATCTAAGAGTGCTGCTGAGTTTCTGAGTCTTTATAAGGATGAATGTAAGGGTATGTGAGCATTCCAGGGCAATTTTAATGTCTTAATTATTTGCAAATGATAACTGTTCAGTCACTGAGTATTTCTTTTTTTTCCTCCAAACTGGAATGGTTTTGGGAAGGAAAAAAATATCAGTTGTTCTGGCAAATATTCAAATGATTGATATGCCTATCTCTAACCATGCTTTACTATTACATACAACTGCAAAAAGAAGCTTGAATTTTGAGCTTTTCTGCAAACCTAAACCACAGAACCAAACCTGATTACAGAACTGAGTTTTGTCCTGGCCATAATGTCCACAGGGCAAATTTTACTCTTCTTCACACTTCCACTGCAGCCAGGTATGGTAAATATTATCAAGTATTCTAAATCCATAAAATAAAATGGAACAGAAATGGATGATGTGAAGATGCCTGGGTTCTCTTCAAACACAGCAAGATTTACTGTCTGCTGGAATGAGCAATGATTAAACAGGTTTGACTGTATTATTCAGAATCTTTAATTGTAAAAAGAGAATCAGCAACGTATTTTGTAAAATGCCATTGAAATTAAATATATTCAAGAGTAAAAGTTCCAAATATTTTGTCTGTTGACCTTTAACATACACTGTAAAAATTTAGAACTGGGGCTAGTGTATAACTTTAAAACCAACAGTACTGAAATGTATGGGCCTGATTCTGATTTCCCTGATGTCTAATGTAATTCCTTTAAACTCTGGAAGCAACTCTCAGTGGCAATATTGACAGCTAATTGGAATCATGCCTTGTGGCTCAAAGATTGCCCTTGTGCCCAAAATAATACTAATTTCTGAAATTAATAAAAAGGCCAATGGTTATTGATCCATTTCAAATTACTTTATGTGCTTTCCTAGGCTTGGCACCTGAGTCACGGAAATGGGTGATCAGCTGATGGTGGGATTAAATGGCTCCTTGTAAGTAAGATCTTGTCTTTGAGTCTTCTAAATCATGGTTACCAATGAAATCATAGAATCATAGAATAGTTACGGTTGGAAAGGACATTAAGATCTCTATTCCTTTTATTTTTCCCTCTAAAATAGTGCCAGATATGTTTATAATGTTTCCTTAACAGGTACAATAGACAACATGTTTATTGTCCTAAGGTAGATCTAAATACATTTAGTATGTATAGGGGGTCACAGTGTTACTGTTCTCTCTCTTCTCCCAGTTTCAGAAAAACAAACAAATCTGGATTTTTAATGTATTTTAAGAAGTTAGAAGAATCACGTAGATTCAGTTTTACCAGCGCAGAGCCTGAAGCTGAGATCAGAATCCAAAGTTGTATGTATTGAAGAAGTTAGATCCCATATATGAGATTGGTGAATAGTATAAAATGTTCCTTTATGTAGCTAAAAGATGTGTCCATGATATATTAATAAGAAAGACTCTGTCCTTGAAATCCTTAAATAGTCTTTTCTAACATTGGATATATCCTTTCTTGGAATGAATTTCACAGACTCCACAATGTAATATATCAAGTGTGCATGCATGAGCATCTCTACAATGAGGTCAGCATGTGTTAAGGAGTAACTGAAGTTGTCACACATGAATAAGAGAATATCATTTTAATATGTACTGTCTATTCTTCAGCTTGCACTAGGAAATTGTTGCAAATACTATCCTACCAAAAAAAAAAAGAAGCTTTGAGTTTAGAATTCTGTTCCATAACCACATATTTCAACTTACTTTCCCTTCAACTGACCCTGTCCTGTGGACAGGTGTCACAAACAGAATATTTAATCAGGACATGGTTTCATAACCTCATCATTTGTTCTTCAACTCAAATTCTGGGATGGAAGCAATCTCAAATGAAGTCATATAAGAAAGCTGAAATCTAGACCTTTATGTATTTTTAATATTAGCTCTTTCCTCAATGATTTTCCATCTTTTCTTCCTACAGGTTCTTATTCCAAGCTTATTATTCCCTCACACTGAAACAAACTCAATGCTTCCTTCCTTTTTTACGTTCAGATAGTAGCAGTACCAAGACAAGACTGCAGTGCAAGGTGTAATCTGGATTCTTCGGCTGCGTTTTCAGAGCTGGCTCCTGCCTGGCATTGCAGCAGCAGAATGATGACATCGCAAGCATGATGTAAATGAAGAAAAATAGTTACTGCAGACTGGCATTTCTATTCTTTCTTCAGAAAACTTTTCTGCTGCTGTTGGCTACATAGTGCTTAGCATGGTGCAGTTAATAAAGCAGCTGTCATCAGTGACAGAAGACTGGTGTTTATAGTAAGCTTTAACTCAGTCTGATGCTACAGAAGAATGTCCTGATGAATTGTGTTCAGTAGTTTAGCAGAGGATAATAGATTCGGGGGGTAGGGGGGGGAGAGAGTAAAAAGAGATCCCAAAATGACCACTAATGCTGTTTTTCAGAAGAGGCAGTTCTCCTATGTACACGATATGAAGAGAGCTGATAGAGTGCTTTTAGACAGACAATGAAACAACACTTCAAACATCCTAATGACCTCAGAATACTACCTTGCCCCCCTCTTTCTGGTTCTTTATGATTCCAATCTCTTTTGAGTGAAAATTCTACAATGAAATATATTATCCCTTTTATCGAAATGAGAGAGATAGAAGACTCACAAAGCAATTTAAGAGACACAACTGAACCTAATCACTCCTAACATCAAAAGAAGTAAAGGGAAAATTCTTTTTTCTCTCCTTTTCCCTGGTAATGAAGGTGAATACTTAGTTTTGGACTCCTTTCACCATTCTGCCTCGATAAATGAGCGTAGGCAGGGAATAGATCTTCACATTGCTACACTGCTCCCAGCTTAGTGCTGCCGCTCCTTTATCCTCTGCTTCATTTCTCTAGTGTGTCACCAACTTTTTAAATGGGTTTGCAACAGTGGTCTTCAATTAGCTCAGTTTTCAGAATAGTTCTTCTGTAACTATGCTGATGAAAAAGTAAGTGTGAGGAGAAAAAAGAGCCTTCAAGAGCTTGTGTGGTGAATTGACTCTCGACATACAACAGAATCCCTAAAATTCTGTATCATTTTTTCTGTGTGCATAAATGGGTCATTCAGCCTTTTGCACAATGAATTTGTGGGACCATACTGCTGTGATGCCCACAGGGTAATTAGTAGCTTAACTATCAACTGGTTAGAGACAGGATAATTTAAGCAGGTCGAAATGGGGACCACATTGTAAATCAGCATGGTTGAATGCCTTATTGAAGTGAAGAGAAGGAATGCATAGGATTTTGCTGAAGCAGGCATAGGCTCTGTTAGTACTGCTACTGCTAGAACCCTCCTGACTGGTACCCACAAACAGAAATGCAAAACAAAGACACTGAAGAAGTACAATGACGTAGTATCCTCTGCTGGACCCTGTTCCTGTAGAAGGGGTTTTGTTTGCTTTGGTGAGCAAGTGACTGCCACGAGCAGCACCAGATTGCAGAGGGTAAGCAGATAACAAGGTGTTGTATCAATCAGTTTAGATTATTTTGCATATATCAATAACCTGTGGAAACTGGTGCAAAACCCAGTACTGACAATTTAGAGCAGATTAAGCAACACTTATATAACAGACTATGAGACAACCTTTTAGCAGTTTGCTGGCGGGAAGGAAGCTATTTGGAGGGGATGTGCACAATGCATTGTATTGCATTGTATTTGATTAATTTAAATTGCAAAGGAATCAGCAAATGGAACATCTTTTTCCTTTTTTTTTTTACATTCCGAATCAAGGGAACAATTGAGATGCTGTAATAAGATTTTCTCAAAGCCCAAGGGATAAAGGAAATGGTTGCTTGATACAGTGACATTTTTGCAATTCAGATGACTTCTAATGATGAATTGGAACATCCAGAAGCACTTACTTTGTTTTATTTTCACTTTTAATATGTCTCCATAATAAACAAGCTCTGTGAATAAATATACCTGATGAAACTGAACTACATTATGTGCTACTGAGAATGTTCCTCCCCCTGCAGTACAGTAGCTGGGAAATTATGATACAACCACAGTGATATAGTTCCCCTCCCCCATGGAGCATTTTTTGCAGTGAGACAAGTTAAAAGTAAGAATAAGATAAAATGTTATTATAAGGCCATTGATCTTCTCTTACCTAAAAGGAGTGAATAGAGGTGTCACAGCTGACAAAAGAGCTAAGCTATCCCAGCCTATGCAAAGCTCAGTACAGATCAGTGAAAAGCAGCCTTATCAGATCTTTTCCCAGTTTAAGAGGGAGGGAGGAAAGGTGTCCTTTAGAACCAATAGGACTATAAGAGGTATCAGGTTCCTAAATAAAACAGAGCTTGTATGACAGCTTCATGTGCATGCCCTATGAAAATTAAGAAAAGTAAAGTTGCTTTCAAGCATTAAGTCGACTTGCCAAGTAATACCAAGGCCTCATATTTTGTTATCTAGTTACAAAGTCCTAATACAGAGGCTCTGGCATAGGAGCCTTCACACTGAATTATCCATAGAGATTCCAGCGATGACGCTGGAATGGTGGAATTCAGAGCTGACAGGCTGTCACAGGAGCTTCCTACAGACCACCAGTACCAGCATGCCTTGGTGACACTGAACTCTGCTGCTTATACTACTGTCTTCTAACAGACTGCATGTATGAGCCTAATGCTGCTGTCTTAGTGCGATTTGCAGTGCAATTTTGTTTGTATGCTAATCAATGGTAATAGTAATTAATTCTTTCCTCATGCAGTTTGTGTTATTCCTTCTTTATACCCCTTTACCCTTTATTTTCCTTCCTCTTTCAGACCCCTAGAGTGTGAGATCTTGCTACCATGTGTCTTTTACTGCAGAAATACAGCATGTATGTCCAGCACATACCTCAGGGTTGTTTTTCTTCCCTTAACTGCCGAATCACATGGTAAGTCAATTTAAATCAGTGTTCTTTCTGTTTTGAATAAAGTTTTAAAAGATTTAGTCTGAAGCTTACATACAATGCTTGTGCCCCATTCAGTATTGAGTTAGAGCAATCCACTGATGTAAATAATTTGGAAGTAAACTGACAAATTCTGTCTGTTTTGATTGTTTTTGTTTTCCTAGCCATGAATCATTCAGGAACTGACTGAATGTTCTCAGAACATACTTTATTTTCTCTCAGACAGGACTTGTTTGCAAACTCCTCTCTTGACACCTGGTCAGATGACTTGGTACCGTTAGGTATGATTTCAATCAAATAGTGGAAATTATTGACTCAAATAACTCTCCACTTCTCTAGAGCTGTGCTTACGAAGGGTTTCTTGTAGAAGAAAAATGCCATAAGGGTATCCATGTGCACTCTCTGTGGAAGGAATTCTGCTTTAGGAAGAAATATTGCAGTATAAAATCATAGAGCACAAAAATATGTCCTGAAATGTGGAGAGCTTGTTTAGGCCACCCACGCTACCCATCAGAGACAGAACTAGCCTCCTGCATCGCTCTGACACCTTTGTCCCTTGCAGGCATCCTCGACATGTGCACCTGCAGTCTGCTGTGCCATGAGAGCACAGAAGTGTGGTGACAAATCCAAGTACCTGACCAGAAGATATAGTGATGGGCGCCAAGGTATTAGATGTATCCTATGAAAGGCTCAGCAAGCAGCCATGGGAGTACTGCCCAGGGTGGGATAACTGGCAGTGGCCGCCAGTGATTTTGATTCCGTTATCAAGAGACTGATCTAATCTAAAGCTCTCCAGTGAGAGAGATTTTATATTGTTGTGTCAAGCAGTCTATTACACTGCTAAGATCTCTTTTTTGTTACAGACGTTTTTCCACTGCCCCATAGCATATAAACCCCTCAGAGGAATGGGCCCAGCTGCCAGGCTTTAGCTGCAGTCCAAGGAAAGCAGATGCTGGCTGAGTGACCATGAAGTAAAATGTTACCTTTAGACTCTGGCCCTGGAAAACTAAAGTTTTCCCAAGTTTGTTTTGGTTTATTTAAAAAAAAAAAACAAAAACAACAACATAGAATATGAGGAAACTGTACACAAGTGAGCACAAATCTCACAAATTCTTTTGAGCACAAAATATGTGTATTTCCTTTTACTGTATGTGGTCAAACTGTGGGTGAAGGAATGATAAGCTAACACCCAATATGCACAAACACCCTACCCTTTATTTATTAATCTATATGCCAACTAAAGTAAATAGCACTGGCATGTGCTGAACATGGGAAAGAAATGTCCCTCCAGAGGTGGCAGTGAGGCCAGCCTAATGCTGTTCTCTAGCAAAGGCTTTCTATCAAAGGTCCTTCTAACACCTGCTGTGGGGGCCATGCCACCCACTGGTTCTTCTGCTTTGTACTGAGGAGATTCTCGAGAAAATAAGCAGCTGGATGGTTCTGACAAGCCAAACATCTTTCCCTCTAATTTCATAGCACTGTTGTGTCTTTATATAGTGGTTGTGTTTTCTTTGCCTTAGGGAAAACACCTCAGGGCAATACAGGTGCTTGTTAGGGTTGCCAAGAGATGATTTGTAGTCCTTTATTATTACTTATAGGTTATGATTTACCTGATGTGTAGAAGCACAATGGTCAGATTTACATTTGCAGCGATATTACTTATACACAGGTGTTAACACTGGGTTCTTTGGACAACATTAGAAGGTTCCACCTGAAAGAGAAATATCTGATAAAAATTCTATGGCTGAATAGCCATACATGGGGACCTAATAAGTACACGTTAACAGCTTAAATAGAAGGGGTTTACAAACTTAGTAAAGTCTTACGCTAACAGAATATTTTGTTTAATTTCAATATTTATCTTAGCAGAAAACCTGCATTGTAATTATTCAACATAGTATTCCTTCTTGTCCAGAATATTATCAATATATACAAGGAGAACTGTTATTTGTGGGCGTGACTCTGGGAAGAACTGAGGCTCAAAATCCATATTAGGTTTTATTTATGTCTCTTTGGCAGCTCACCTGAGGAAAACTATTTAGATGTAATTTCTAGGCCATTTTAGGATCCAAAATTTTGTTTCCACGTAAGCCCTTAATTTGGTGGGTGATGAATATATACACCCTCTCTCATGAGAAAATGAGTTTTCTTTTCTTGTGTCTGTCCTTAGTGTTAGGTGTCAGGTAGGAAATGGAGAAGGTACCAGCCAGAGACTGCTGAAGTGAAATCCAGTGTGAGACCACCCCCATTGCTTTAAAGCATTCAGGATAATTCAAGCCTAAATGTTGCAATGGAGTAGTAACATCTGTATTATGTTCGGCTTGAGTAGATCTGTTCATAGACTTTTCTATTCACTCCAGCAATCCAAGTTTTCCATTTATGTCCTCTATGTGCTGTTCAGATGCTATGGCTGGGGTTTTTGAATTGTTTTTTGTTTGTTTGTGTGGGGTTTCTTTTACCCACAAAAAGACGTGCTTTCTGGTCAATGAGATTAAGCAAACCGACACAAATAGAAACTAATTAAATAATGTGATTGTAAATTGTTTCTCCTTAGATAACAGATTATAAAAAATGAAAATAAATTATGTCAACATGCAGTCTCAATAATAATAAATTATTGTAGCTTTTAGCTGCCACTAGCCAGCTACCAGCTGAGTCAAGATGCACCCTCATCTCCTGCTTGCTGCCTTTGAACAGCAGTTATGGATTAAGTCTGACAGTGTGAAAATAAATGGGAGAGTGTAGCTGAAGCCAAGCATTTATCAAGTCTGGTCGTACTCTATGCAAGGCAAGTCTGATACAATTTAATAAGATAAAAGAAAACTTAACACTGTCTTCAGGATGTCAAAATATGGATTTATGCCCTGTGCCAATGCTACTACTGCTAACTTGATGAATTTTAAACTGTTTCAGGTTTTGGGTTTAGCATCCATAAGTCAGTGGTGCAATACGAATAATTTTCAGATACAGAATTGAATACCCATGCATATGTATGGCAGGAGTATTCAAAAGTGTCAGTTAACATAAAATGGAGGGAAGAACCAGAGAAAGCATCAGGATAACAGGTCTTCTCTCTCATTATATTGTGCTTTACATTCTTCAAATGCTTTGTTTTAAGAAGTTTAGAAATTAAACCTGTGAATGCAGGGAGAGAGAGACCAAATAAAGAATATTTCCTCTTTTTGCTGCCCTTTTGAAATTGGAGATGTCTGTCTCAGACATTCTCAGTTCTTTATTGCATTTAAAATGAGCAAACATGGGATGCCTTCATTCAAGAGCAAGGTAATTTTTCTGACATTCATTTAATATCCTTACTGGTTATGAAAACTGCAACCAAAGTAACATCCTGCTTTGTGGGTTTGGTGTCTTTTTGTTGAAGAACCCTGTGAACTTCCACAGCAAAGCACATACGGGCCTGACTGTTGCCAGCAGCATTTCTCTCCAATGAGAGAAAAATAAACAATTGCAGGTGGGTTTTGTCCTTCTGTGTAATAAATACTATCAAGATATCAATCATGAGTTAAGGTAACCTTTTGGATTACACGGAAGGAATCCCCATAGTCCTGCAATGGCTATTTATCATTCTTTTCAAAAGTGATTTTGACCCAAATGGATTGTTTTCTTGTGCTACTCTGTCTTTATGCCCTAGTCCGTCTTTAACATACACTAGAGCACTATCTGTTCTTGAGAGTTCATGGACTTTGATAAATGTACTCCAGTCATCACTGCTTTTTCATACTAGCTATCTATCTATTGATTCTTATGATATCAACATTCATGACTTGCATCATTTGTTAGAATTCCTCTGCTTAGTTTTAAAGGCTGTCTGCATTGATATACAAACAATTCAGTTCTTTCTCACTAGTTCCTTTCAGCATAATATATGGCTCCTTTTATCAATCATACCTGACTCAGTTCAGGAAGGACGTGCCCCAGTTACCCTGGCTATTCAATGAACCACAGGACTGGGTCCAAAGCTCTTCCAGGGTCAGACCTTTATACTGAGCAGAGTGAAATGGAGCAAGTAGGTGACATTCCTGAGCCAAATTTTGAGAATAGGAGGCTATGTTTAATACAGGTAAGTCAGTAACTACTTTTTGTCAGAGAGGAAAGAAATGGCTTTGCCTTGATCTATTTCAGAGATGATCAAAGGACAGATTAAAAGGCCTGAAAGATCTGTTCAGCCATCATTCATCTGTGTGGTGTATAATAATGCTGCCATGCTTCCCTCCTGCCTCGCTGTCAAAGGAGTGGACAGGTAGCTTAACTTAGACTGTCTTTTTTCCCTTGTCTTGATGCTTCTTTCCCCACCATTCACATTTTCATAACTTTATGTATAAAAGCTAATTGAATTTATCTGGTAGCAAGTGGGTATACTCCTGAGGTTAAATCAAATAGGTGTCCAAAAATAGATGCTGAACTTCTCTTAAATATAAGGCCTTCTTTCTCGGTGGCGTAAAGGCTGTTCTTCACACCTACACTGGAATGGAAGTAAGGAGGCAAAGGAACAGGGAAGATTCTCAGTGGAGCAAAATAGATGAGGTTTTTACTGTATCGCTTTTCCTGTAGTCAAAAAACAGTAGTTCAAGGCTTACGCAGCAATGAGCAGTCTATTGCTTGGAGATCATCAGAAGCTAGCATTACAAGGAATAGCATTTAGTTGAGGGGATGCACAGCAGTCGTACCGTTAATCTGCTTAAGAACAGAGCAACTGAGTAGCTATTCTGTACTATTTCATATAATAAATTGCCCATAATAAAAGAGTTTTTTAACACCAACTATTGTGATGATTGCTTCTCTGGAGTTTGATGTATAAGGCATAATACTACTGCTAAAAACTATTTTAATTAAAGGAAATGAAAGTTTTACTACTGTTAAATGCAATTTTTCATTAGCTTATAGAAATAGTCCTAATGAAGAAATTTGGTCAGGTCTTCTACTTTAGTAAAAGTGCCAATGCATCTTGCTGATGTGAGAACTGATAATCCTCTTTTCTTTGTTGCAGTTATGTAAATTCTAGACGCATTTATCATTTCATCAAAACATCTGTTTTTAAAAACAAGTTACAGAGGACTGGCATAGATACTAATTCAGTTGCATTGCAATGAAAGAAAGAAAAACAAAACCAAGGTCCACAGCAGAAACTATTTCATTATTTCAACACTCTTTCCCTTTTCATTCATTATCCAGTGGGTTGGAAAAGTGCTTCTCCAAAACAGATGCTGATGTTGTTTTCACTTTTGGTGAAGAAATTCCGCAAAAAGAAATCTGTAAAAGCTATAAGGATACTATAGTTGACAGAAATTGAGCTATTAAGTAATGAATAATGGCACTTCTCCAGAAGAAAAGTGAAGCAAACTAAAATATTTGACTTGATCAGTGCAGTGTGATAATTTGCCACTAAAGAACAAGCTAAATGAGGTCTTTATTCCCCTGAATGGAGCTGCTCATAGCTGTCATGGTCAGAAGGAAGAAAACCAAAATATGTTCTATTAACAGGTTTTTCTTTCCTGTTTGTAACCCCATTAAAGAAGACAAATCTTTCTAATCCAGTTTGGGCTAATCTTTATGAGCTTCATTGTAGTTTAAAGGCCACCCAAGTTTGGTTCACTGTGATTGCATGCTAAATCCAAAGCTGCATATGGAGCCAGGCCACAATTTTAAAGAATAATAGGTTAATTACATTTTTTTCTGTCTCAAATTCCTATTTTAAAAGCATATTTCTTTACTGAGTGAGAGTACTATCTATCCTGACCAAATTTCTTTTTTCTGTCTACACAAGAGTAGAAAAGGCAAAAGTGACTGGGGTCTAATACCTCACTTGATCTCTTAATAAAAAATGGATGTGGTCAAACTTACACCTCTTCTTACAAAAATATGACAAAAGCTTTTGATGGGGAACGAGTAAGTTAACAAGCAAGAAGACCCAGGGGAAAAGTGTGAGTTTATGGGGCTCCAGTGACATGTGCACTTGTAAGAAATGTTATGGAACATGTTCACTTGTTAACTGTGTGAAATAGAGCTGGCACTGTATTTTCAGGTCACAGATCAGAAACCTGTAACCACCTTAGACAACCAAGAAAAGTCTTGGAAGAAAAATAGAATTTGATGAAGGATGTTGTAATGACTGTGTGTTACATCCAGGACAGCGAAGGAATGAATGCAGTGTGATGTATAATTCAGAGTAATAGTCAACATTACAGAAGGTGAATGATAAATTGGAGCTGCACAGTATGGAGCAGAGAACAGCAGCCAAGACTGAACATTGTGAAGGCATCAAATATTGTATAAGATAATTACCTGAACAGTTTTCAGGTGAATAGAAGGTACTGTTCAACTTATTGGGAAGTCAGAATGGCAGTTAGGCTTTTCTTTTTATTTGAACAATATTAGGCTGAGCTAGCTCCTCACCATTTTACCGAGTAGTGGCCTATTGTAAGTCACAGATTAGAGCTCAGAAAAGAAAAACACAAATGCTAGGATTTAAAAAAAAAAAAAAAAGGCAAAGTAATTTTGCTTATTAAGCAAGAGTCAAACTCAGTGCAATGTAAGAGCGAAATCAATATGCTGTGACTCAGTTGTAAAGGCAAAATAAGGGATGATTTGAAGGTGAGCTCACTACAATGAGCACTTTATTTTGAACACAGTGAGTAGTCTGGTGGTTTCAGCAGCAGAGATGAGAAGTTTATAAAATGGAATAAAGCCTTCAAAAGCCAGAGCTTTTGTTGGGTCACAACACAAATTTTTTTGACTGCAAAATGTCAGCCACATAAACAGATCCTGAAATCCACTGCTGTGAATTTCAGTACTCTTCCCCGTCTCAAACTTGTGGCCTCTTTCAGGAAGAACTGTACTATTAACATTTCTTTCCTGGTTTAATTAATCATAAAAAGAGTGATTGTGGTTTCTACTGTCCACTTCACAGGAATCCATGCAAAAGAAAGTATGTAACCTGCCTTCTCATGATTAACAAAGTGATATCCTGTCTGATTTTTTGTTGAGTTTTGGTTTTTATTTTAAACCACAAAATGCAAACCCAACAACCATGTTATGCACAGCTGAGGGAATTTTACTTCAGATTGATTTTAATCTGGTCCCTGGAACTAAAATCCCATTAACACCTGGTGGTCCACCACATGAAGCAAAGCACAGTAAGTGGAGAAAGTTCATATATATATATCTATATATATATATAGATATATATAGGGGGGGTTATGATTAAAGTATTTAAAATAATAAAGATCTTGAGATAAGGTAGACCAAGTAATGAAGTAAAGATCTTGAGATCTTGAGCTACTCAAAATCATTGTGTTTCATGCTTATTCTTTATTTTAAAATATTATCTTCTGTTTATTCTGTTGGGAAGCTCTCAGGTCTGAATAATCTGGATTTAAAGGTAACATTTTAAATTATAACAACAGTTTTATGTTTATTCCAAATTATTTCAGCACAGACAAACTCTAACTCCTTGGTCATGCTTTTGAATGTCTTTATTAATGAGAATAATCTTATTATTTTTTGAAGTGTAGCATACAGGGGCCCTACCCACAGATCTGGAAATGAGTTGTGCTAGTCACTGCGACAACCAGAAAGAAAAAGAAGTCTCTAACTGCATACCAAATGCAAGCTAGTTATTGCTGTGTGCAGAATTTGAAGATGATAAATACATTAATTCCCATAATGGGTATACTCTGTACACCCACAGTCTTACCTTTGTTAAATTTATTGTGGGGACAGTAACAGTCTTTTAAAATGAGACTAACAGGAAAATGACAAAAGCTACATCTGGGGTTTGGGTTGGTATGTGGGTTCTTTTCTGAGGAGATGAAATCTTCTCAAGTGTGTTTGTTCAGCCAAGTGGAAGCCATAAAGAGGGAATGAGCAGCATATAAGCAAAAGGTACTCATTTCTTCCTGAAAAAGACTGCAGGGAAAACCCTGAAATGGCCTTGTATCTGTTTTTGTAGGTAGGACCTCTAGACTGTGAAGAACAGAGCAAGACAAAGAACAAATATATTTGCCCCTAACTCCAGTAAATAGCTGAACAAGCTGAGATCAGAAGCTAATCAGTGGTGGCGCTTGATGTAGCAGTAGCTCATGTGAAGTGATGAGTTGGAGGAAAGGACATAAAGGCACGTGACAGGCAGGTTATCTGTGAAGTGACAGAAATGGTAAAAAAATAAAATGAAAAGGAAAGGATACAAAGAGAAAAGAAGAGAAACGCTGCTTGCAGAAGCCTTTCAGATGGCTGTCAGTAAGGCAACTCTGTACTTGCAAAATCTGCAGGAAGATGTTGTAGATAAAGGATGGAACCTGAACTAAACTGTGCAGATTAAACATGGCACACATGATTATAGAGCTGAGAGGTCCAAGCCCAGTTGCTACCCAGCTAAGGGACCTCAATGAGGAGAATGCAAGAACAGTTCTGGGTCCACTTAGCTCATGGTCCTGTCTCCAAGAATGACAAATTGCGGATTCCCGTGGAAGAAAAGCAATATATTAACAGAAAAAGCAAGGATGGCAACACTGATCACAGAAATAACTTGGGGAGATGCTAGGACATGTGGGGATAGGGAGGGCTGATTAAGAAAGCACAGCTAAGCCAGACTCCTGCTGGATGCCTTTTGCCACCTTCAGTTTGTCACAAGTAAGACTGCAGCTTGAATAAAAAGTCAATAGCTCTTTCCCTCTTATCCCTTTACCAGATCTTCAGAGAGAAAACTGCTATTCTGCAGTTCCCTTAAGAATTGCCTGACAAAATCAAGAAATGCTAAACTTAGCAAAGATAATGTGTCTGAAAACTAGTGGAAGGGTTGGGAGGAAATAAATAAACTCAAGAACAAGAGGCCAGAGTTTTTCACATGCACTGTAAAGACAGACAGAGAAACCTACTTCCTATCATTGTAGGTCATTCTTCACTGCTTCATCTTGATATGAATAGATCCCTCAATAGTTAACTTAGTCAAGGGAGGATTCAGATCAATCCTCCCCATGCCAGCCATGCCTTCTTCTAGATCAATAATGGCTGATGAATAACTGCCAAGCTCACAACACAGACACAATGGAAATCCTGCTCTTTTAGAAAGTGCCTTTGCAAGCCCTTTGGATAAGGAGTGCTTTACTGCTCCTCTGCTAAATCTCAGCAATGAAGCTGAATTCCTGATGATGCTGCCATTCTGCAGAAGCAGCACTGTGCTTGTAACCTGCACCTTTCTTTGAGGATTTAGCAAGAGCTGTTTGAATTCATTTGGAGGTGATTTCTAACACAAGTTCTGTATAGCTTTCATCTTTAATAAAGTCAGTTTTTTTTTGAGGTAGACTCTGCTTTCACAATACATGGAACTTTGTTTTTCAAAATATCTTGGATAATTGGAGGGTTTTTTTCTTTTTTTTTTAATTTTATAATACTGTAAGCAATGCAAGTTATCTGACATAGAATTAAGGGGTTCCTCTGCAAAAACTAGTTAAAAATGAAAAGTTGGAAAGATCAGCTGGAGCTTACGGTTCACATTCATAAATCAAATCCCTTCATTACACTGAAGCACTGAAAGGAGAATCACTTTGCTCACTTGAAAGGATGCGCTTTTTTTGGAATTCAGTCCTTTTGATGGATATATTCCCAATAAAAATGATGTCTGATAATAATCTATAATAGTATTATCCATAATAAAAGATAAAAGATATTTTACAGGATGCTTTTTCAAAAATTGGCAGTAATTGATGATAAATATCTCCTTTGAACAGCACCTGAATCTACACTGTTAAAATAAAACTGAAGTTACATGTGCACCACTCTAGACTGTGCAAACAGACTTGAAATTTGTGGGTACAGATTTATGGCTGGAAGGATGCATTCTCCTTCAAGCTGTTTGTGCAACCTACTTATCAGAAGAAAGAGATTTCCTGGAGATTTCATTTAATTAGCTGGAACAAGCCATTAGTAAAACAAGCAACTAAAACCATAAGTATATAAGCTACTAGGCTTCTAGCATAGCTTATACAAAAATAATTAAAAGTATATCCAAAAATTCAACCAAGGAGTGGCCAGGTTCACTACTAACCAGTTCTGGGTGGACAACAGTAGGAGTCTAGAAAGGGAGAAGTTAGCAGTCTGACAGTAAATATAAGGAGAGGAGAGGAAAACATGATCCATGTTAATGTTGTTTGTGTCGCTCCCTTTGTAAGCTTCTGAAAAACTCCACTTACTCCTGTGGCAATTAGGAGCAATCATCACTGCCAATAACATATTTGTACTAAAAGTCATCAATCTAAGACAATGCCGTTTCCAAAAACTCAGAATCAGATTAAAGAAGTTTGAAATGTAGCTGTTCAACTTTGTTTACTGGAATAGCCACTGCCCAGTGTGATCTGGATATGAATTGAGATCTGAAATTCCAGGGAATTACATGAGACTGTAGATGTGTTTCTTCTATTAACCATAATGAGAATTGCATGACTCATTCCTCTCACACCAGGCTATAGCATACCCTGCAGTTCTGTACTATGTATATTGACTTGATTTGAATGAAGCTTTGTGTAATAAGATTTAAATTATAATGAGTCATTATGTCAACCTTTTTTGTTGGTATTTTACATAGTAAATCTATTGCACAGTGTGCAGTATGTTACTGCAGAAGATCCTTGCAAACATGGTAAGTTGGCAGTAGGTAGGTGTAAAAAAAATCTCAGCATGGCCATGGTTTCCAAAGGATGAGTTTTGTGTCTGTGGACTTATTACAGCCGTTATTATCAGTCCAAGATACACTCCTGAATCTATCAAATGTAGATGTATGATGTCCTCATTTGCTTTTAGTGGGTCGAGACAGTCTGCTTATATGGGCTTGAGGTGAACGTTGTCAAAGTAATATTTTTCAAGACTGTTTAAACATTAAGACATGCACACATGCACGCACAGAGAGAGCTGTTTTCTAATAATCCTTTTATCAGCCTGAAGCTGAAATAAGTTTCTTTCTTGTAAGGATCTGTTATTGAGAGTTTCTTATTAGTAACTAGATGCTGACATTGATTTCATTAAAAAATAAGCACAGTCCCAAAGAGCTTTTGATTTATTTTTTTTAATTGCACAACATGTAGAGTATAAACACAGCCTGCTTTGCTCAGAACTGTACCTCTTTAATTGCTTGAATTAAAAGGGTTTCTGGATCAGCATTTTCTCTCATTTTTCAGTATATGCTGGTGGCATGTTATCAAGTCATCTCTGAAACCTCTAAAGCGCACTGGAGCTGAAAGTGATGTGGAAAAATTATTTGTGTTCATTGTAAAGAGTATTGAAAACACACTAAAAAAAACCCTTTGGTAATGACTGTTTGTTTTGTGCAAAATCAACTGTAGATAAAGTATCTTTTCTTCTTATAATGAATAACTATACAGGACTTAAAGAATTAACTATGTCTTTTGTGCCCAGTGGCTAATAGGCAAACCTTGCTAATCTATGCCAAAAAGTAAACAGGTTCTAAGCCTAGACTGTAGGGTTTTGGTGTCACCTTTTCCAAGACAGGCTAACAAACAAAACTGTTCATGGAACAAACATGCAGGCTCACAAATACCTTTCTCTATGTGGTTCTGCATTAACCTACAAAGCACTATTCTCCAACAGTTTCTAAATTCTGGTGTTTCCTATTTAAGTATCTACAACAACTATGAGCATGCTTCTCTTGCTCTGCTCGCTTCTTGTGTGAGAATTTAATATCAACAATTAAATGATTTAATACTGAAAAGGAGCAGGATGGGGAAGTGGGAGAAAGATCAGAAGACTGACAAAGAAATGGGAACAATGACTGAAGCTTAAAGCTTCTTGCAGTCTATCACAGTCGCTCATATTACACTTACATTTGCACTCTTGCTTCTCTTAACTATCATCTAAGTCTTTACAAGGTAGACACCAAAAGCTGTAATTGAAAGCTACAGAACAGGCAAATATTGGCATCTAATAGCTAGTGTCCTTCCCCGCCTTTCTCCCCTATTATGTATTGCCTGTGGAAATGGTGTCAGTGAACAAAAGATCACAGAGCTGGCTTTTTATTTCCCCAACTTATCCTTAGACGTAGCTTTTCTCACCCTCACAGAAAACTGTTTTGTATTTAGGATTGGTTCTATAGTCCTTTTTGCTGGCAGCTGCATTGTGCTCCTGTTAGTACATGAAACATGAACATGAGCAGGCAGCGTGCGCTCACAGCCCAGAAAGCCAACCCTATTCTGGGCTGCATCAAAAGGAGCATGACCAGCAGGTCGAAGGAGATGATCCTGCCCCTCTACTCTGCTCTTGTGAGACCTCACCTGGAGTATTGTGTGCAGTTCTGGTGTCCTCAACATAAAAAGGACATGGAACTGTTGGAACAAGTCCAGAGGACGGCCACGAGGATGATCAGGGGACTGGAGCACCTCCCGTGTGAAGACAGGCTCAGGAAGTTGGGGCTGTTCAGCCTGGAGAAGAGAAGGCTGCGTGGAGACCTCAGAGCAGCTTTCCGGTATCTGAAGGGGGCCTATAGGGATGCTGGAGAGGGACTCTTCATTAGGGACTGTAGTGATAGGACAAGGGGTAACGGGTTAAAACTCAAACAGGGGAAGTTTAGGTTGGATATAAGGAGGAAATTCTTTCCTGTAAGGGTGGTGAGGCACTGGAATGGGTTGCCCAGGGAGGCTGTGAATGCTTCATCCCTGTCAGTGTTCAAGACCAGGTTGGACGAGGCCTTGGGTGAGATGATTTAGTGTGAGGTGTCCCTGCCCACGGCAGGGGGGTTGGAACTGTATGATCTTAAGGTCCTTTCCAAACCTACTATTCTATGATTTTATGATTCTATATCAGGTAAGGTATATAAAAAATACTTACAACTAATTAGAAATCAGTGAGGAAAATCAGGGTGAAATTTAGAGATTAATACAGTAGAAAACCAAACAATTAATTTCTGCTCAAATCAAGTGAATTAATAGCCAACTTGTTACCTCTGTTGATTTTTTTAATCAATCAATCAGTATCATAATTCAGGAGCAGGCAGGAAATATACCCATATGCTTTCCTTCCCTTGTAGAATTAGCCTAAAGAACTGAACCAAAATATAGGATTGCAGACTCACCACTTTTTTTTTCCCTTAGAGGCTCATAAATTATTTAAAGTTTCTTCATTTTCAGAATGCCCAGATGAATGCACTGAAATATTCAGAGACTAGAACCTAAAAGATTTTACAGGTGACTCAGTAATTCTTGCCAACAACTGAAATAAAAATTATGCTTTTTTCTTTATATTTTAAGTATAAGGAATTATTTTTTCTGTCTTAATTTTCCCCGTTATCAACAAATCACTTAAGATAATCACTATTAAATGAAAGGATATAAACATAACTGAAATGCAAATGTATGTTAGCAGTCCATTTTATTTTCCTTGAAAATACTTTTTCTCTTTTCACTCAGTTCTCTGTATTTGAAAAAGCAATATTACTTTATTTCTGGTAATTAAGTCTGGCACTCATGCTTTTTTCTATTACTACTTTTCTTAATGCTTATTTAAGAACTTTGCAAAGTTGAGTACACAAGGTTCTTTTTCAACACTTGTATTGATTTTTCTTTTGTCTTTTAACAAACAGACAGCAACCTGTACACAGCATGGAAAAAATAATAAGCAGCCAGTGCTCAAACAGCAGAGTCAACATTTTTATTCTTTTTCTAATGATCACTATAAGCAAACCAAGACCCAGCTGTACCTGAGTAGAAAAGGAGAGTCCTTCATTTCTGAAGTGTCAATGATATGGTAAAAAATTAAATAAGTGGGGCTTTCCCCCCCCTCTTGAACCTAAAAATGAAGAAATAAATTGAAATGGAACCTTTTCAGCTTTTTTTATTCTCCTTCCTAGGCTTTCTGAGCTTACGTGAGTTACTTGAATTCAGGTACCTGACCAGAAATGGGCTGCAAATATGTTAATTCAGGAGAGCAGGGAAACTTAATCTTGATTATGAATTAACATTGTCACTATAGCACAGATAGTCAAGATACGGATATGCATCTCAATCCTCTGTGCATAACCTGGCTGGAATACAAGAGAGTATATCACAGCATTTTGTGTATACACTTTTGAAAGCTCAGTCATGTGTCACACCTTTCTGTGTGAAATTGTGTGAAATGCGTCCGAAGGTACCGATGTGTTTGGATGGAGAGGAAGTCACCAGAACATAGCTGAAGAAAGCGTAAGTACGTGTGGAGAGATAGTGTTTAAAAGCCTTACAAGGTGAGGTAAGTTCTGGGGACTGAACCTGCAAAAATGGATAAAACACCAAAAGTCTGCTGAATTTGTCCAAAGCCACGAGTACACAGTAGCATCAACAACTGGTCATATCACTCAGACCACATCCAAGAATGTGGTGGCTGCAGTGTTCAAAGACACCACTATTATACATAAACCCTTGCATGTATTCCACACCTACCTAGAAGCTGCTGGTGTCACTGTGGCTCTCCATGTGGCTGGCCTCCCAGCTTTACTCCATCCACATAGCCGTGACTCACTCCATGTGCGTATGTATACAAATAAACTGTTTGGGGAATAAGTGGATGTATAGCAACTAGTAATGAAACCTGGCTTCTATTAATAATACCAAATTAATTCATAAAAGATTTTGATCTATGTTTCTACCAGCTCAGTCCCCTACCAGGGAAAGGGAATTCGTAATACTTGATCATTTTTTCTAGCTGGGAAAGATGAGGCATGAATCACTCTGTGGAAGGTCTGCTATGTGGTTGTGAAGGAGACCCCTCTCATGGAAGTAACTTCATTTCCTGAACATATCCATCCATTATTGTCTACAAGCAACAAACACCTTATTATTTGTTTTTAGTAAGATCTTTATGAGCTTTCAGTTCATGTTAAGTTTAAAAGGGTCATATTCTTTGATGTTTTGACAATGTAAAGGATTCTGATTTGCTGGGTTGGGTTTTTTTTTATCTTTTTAAACCTTAACTGGAATCAGAAGGCTGTATCATCAGTAGATAGAATGCATTATCATTAACTTCATGAAGCAATTTCTCTTGTACAATTTTGCTAGTGCAGGCATTCTAGCTTTTAGTTTAATTGAATTTGTTGATAAATCTGTCATGACATGCTTTCTATATATGATCTTTCTACAAAAAAATATTTCTATGGAATAAAAGTTACTCCATGAATAGTGTTAGAACAAGGCTTGCACATTGTTTAATCATATATTGAATCAGTTTCTAATAAGCAGTAGGAATGATTAGATTGGCCCTTCGTTCATTTGACTGTCCCATTAACATCTGTGGAATAGGGGATGAGAAAAAACATGTTGAAGCCACAAATTTATCAAATGTTTTCATTAAATATTACCAACTTTTTTCATGATTTAAAAAGAATATTCTCATTTAATCAATAAATGCAGTAAACAAATGCACTATTGCCTTTTGTATTAGAATTTCAGTTTCTACGCTTGTCTCCAAGGCCAAGAAAGAGCATGACTTTATGTTGCCGATGTGCTGTTTTTCATCAGGTTGTGTCTTAGTATATACATGTTATTTTAGATCTAAGGAAATGTGACAGAAGGTAACAGGCTATACTGTGGTGCTGCAATGTCAGCCTGTGCACCAGAAAGATTAGAATTTGCAGTGCTGTAAGCATGTTGACTGGAAAGCAGAAAACCTGCATAGTAACATCTAATTTTCTGACAGGAAGTCAAATAATTGGAGCGCACACACTCCTCCATTGCAAAACCACCCTGTTACTACCATGAGAATAATAACAGTTTGCTTTTCCCTTTGGTTTGGCAGCAAGTGATTATCACCTTCCACAGAGCTGAAGCAGACAGTGGGTACATTGTATATACAGTGAAAAGGAAATAGTGACTAGGGGCTACTGGATTTAACACATTTTATTACTGCATGCAACGTTATGGATTTAAAAAAAATGGAATCAATTTTCCCTTTCTGAAGTCTGATTGCAGTATTATTTTTTTAAATTTTATTTTATTTTAATTTTTTTATGAGAATGCTATTGGCTTCCTTTGGCATATTTCTTGATAACAACAAGACTGCCTTGGTTATTACAGTGCTATGTTTCATATCTCTTTGACCACAGTATAAGATGTTCCCTTTACTTAAAGCTTTCTTGATGTTATCAGACTGAGAAAATTTACTTCAGTAGCCCTAAAAGCCATTCCAGGAATAAGACTTGATCCTGCACTCAATTATCTGTCCACATTCCATCAAACAGCTTTAAAGAGGTTAAACAAAATGTAAGGACACCCACTCCTTAGATTAGCCAGGAAATGGTATCTGGGAATTGACTTTTTTCTTTCCCCCAATAGAAGAAAAAATAATGCCAGCAAGTCTCTGGGTTTATCAAAACCAGGCTCACCTTCATGGCTGCCAAATTGTCTTACAAAATCAATTAGTCATTTTGATTTCACTATATTTCACAAAAAATGCAGAGGAGGACTCATCTCTGAAGAGGATGTGATACTGGTGTGGTCATGCAGAACAGCGTTGTCTTTCAAAGTTATTAAAGCCAGTCAGTGGGAGAAGGGAAGTAAAATTAGGTCATCTTAATTCAAAGCCCTATTTTATTCTTATTGCCATTTCACTTTTGGTAATCATCAGCCTTATCCAACCATCATACTCACTTCATCTATCTCACTTGATAATTATGTCTTTGTAAAAAAACCAGAAGTTTACTTTTGGATGTTTTTAACTAGCTGGCTTCTCAAACTTTTCAAATACACTTTCTTTAATGAACTATCCATTTGATATTAATTAATTTGGAGAAATACGTTACAAATTACCATACCTTTTTTGTTACCAAATGAAGACCTAAACATTAAAAAATGAAAGATGAGACAACCAGTTATGAATTTGGTGACTCTGGCTACTTCATGTATTTCTGACAATTTCTAAGAAAGTTCTAGCATAGACTAAAATTAAAATAGAAGACCATCATTTGACAGTAATAGTTCAGCTAGGTATGCCCACTTGCACCTACAAGCACGCTAATGCGTATGACAGCACAAGAGGCAGAGAGAGAGAGAGAGCATAAGTGCCTAAGTGGAAATAGAGTGAATAACCTTAAGGATTAAAGTGCATAAAGATCTTTATAGCAAGTGACACAGGCCTGCTGTCAGTTACGGGAAAAAGTACCTCTGTTCCTTCCATGAAGTAGCGCTGTCTGCGACGTTTCAAGGGCAAAATGGAAAGGGTTTGCTGAGATTTTTTTCCATCTAGTTTTTAATATACTGGGATGAAGAAAATCCAGGTTTCAGGGATTTCTGACCTGTAAGCATCTTGCCGTAATCATCTGGTGCATGATACACTCCAACACTCCAGTCCTTGTTTGGGCTACATATTAATAGGTGATAGACCTGAAATAAAGGCACATGTTAGGAAAGGAGTTCATAAGTCTGTTGGTTTAGCATAGCTTTGGGGGAAGCAAAGAAAAGGAAACAGGAAGATCAAAACAATATGAACAAATTGTTAGCTAGTACAACGAAAAACAGCATGAGAGAAGAATTTAAAAGAGAAAAAAATACTGATATTAACCAGCTCTTGATGTTTCCTTCACCAGCAGAGGAATTTGTGTAGTTGTTCATAAATCTTACCAAGGAAACAACTAACATAATAATGCCATTTCTTCCTAGTAGAAGGAATTTGTGGTATGCTTTGCCCCATCCTTGCTAAACCACACAACTCTTTCTGGACATAAAGAGTAAAAGTGTAATATCTGCATTTCAGGGTGCTTCAAAAATTATTGTCTTTTTATAGTAATATTTTACCTACTGCCATAGAAAAGTCAATTCTGACTTTGGGATATGAAGCAAATCTTTATCTAAAATCTGGGCTCCTATTTAAGTGCAATATGACCTCTTTGGAATAGATAACTTCTTTAAATTAGATATCTCAGGAAATGTCTTTTATAAAAAAAGTAATCTTTCACCATCTTAACCTCTACATTGTTGCTGAGCTTATTCTAATCTACCTTTACCTCAGGTGTTAAAAGGATAAAAAATGACTCAAAAACTGGAATGAGTTTTTGAGATGCTGCACTCCTCCCCCCCACCCCTGCCATCTCCCCAACCACGGATACTAGTGTCCCCTAGGCCTGCTGGCTTCTGAGACAGAAAAGCAAAACACAAGCTTTTCTCTACAAATCTATCCTTTTATTTAATTACAAAAAGACAAACAGCCAAATTCATGGACTATTCCTACACAAACCCATCCTTTACTGCTATTTACAAACTAAAACTGAATATGGTTTAGGTTCTGGGTCTTTAACTTACCTAAACATGAGACTAAACTTCAAATTTCAGGTGTTTTACACTGTTTAAATTACCTTTTGGGACCGCTAGCCAAGGTTTTACCTGTAAGAAGACACGTACAGGTCAGAAACTTTATTTTGATGGAAGTAAGTGGTTTTATATCCAGTGTCCTGAAATCCAGGAGAGAACAGCACATGACCTTATGTCAGTTGCTGGCTCAGGCTCTCCTCATTTATATGCCTATATTTATCAATCTTGACCAGTCTGCATGCTAGACACCAACATATATCCAGAGTCTAGAACTCCAAATTTGCAAGCAACCCCAATTTAAGCAGGATGATGCAGAGCCAGGCTTTGTGCCCGCAGCCTCAGAACACAGGAGGACAGAGCCATAATTCTCAGTGACTGCGAGAAAGCCGAACGCTTGTGTCATAGACTCAATTTCTTCTTCATTTGGGTTATGTACAGCAGAGCACACTGCTGTCAAATGAAAAGCAGCCTTATGTTTCTCAGCAGTGTTGGCAAGTTGAATGGGAGAGAGTTGAAACATGTTGTCTTCCTGAATGTTCAGGACATGCCTACGGTGCTGCTGAGGTGTAGCAGAGGCTGGATGGGGAAGTTTTAGTTGACTTCTAATCTGATGACAGGAGGTTCTTGGGGAGAGTTGCTTTCTATGTTTGTCTTCCTGTGAAAAAAATGTGGTTGAGGATGCAGCAATACATTCCTGTGAGCTTAGGAAGGGCCAGAGGGAAAAGCGTGTGTCCAAAGATGGCTCTTTACCACTTCAAGATAAAAGATAATGTAACCGTAACACCACTGTCGATCTTAAATGTAATGCAGCTATTGCAATAGAGTTATTGTAAGTACAAGGAGCTTTATCCAAAAGTATACCTTTGGATACCTTTATCCAAAAGGGCAGAAGAAATTCCATGTAATGCAAAGACAATATGAGGATCAGATTATGAGTTTATAGCAAATTAATCATCTGCCTGTGAATCTTGTCTAACCTGAATTTAAAATATATTCCACTGAAACACTTCTTAGCAATAATCTTTTGAATACTGTTCAGAAAATGCTTTCCATCATTTTTAGTTTTTGTAAAAGAAGTTCTTTGTGGCTTGCCCTTCCCTCACACAGATCACAATGAAAACAAGCAAACAAAATACATAGATCGTGCCTGACTCAAAGCCTGCTCTGTACATCCAGCACAGTGGTACATCAGGGGAAATGGGAGCCTAAGACAAAACATTCACCATTTAGAATGTGGAGGTCTGCCTAGTTGTTGTTTGCCATGTGATCTCCTTCCTCCCCTTCTTTCATAGTCTTGGACTATAGTAAGAGTCTTAATCACTTCTTGTACACAAATATAATTGCAAGAAATAGGGTGTATTTGTTCCCATGATGCCAAATCATTTCAGCTGCATGACATGGAGACCCAGAATCTCTCAGAAGGCTGCCCTACCTCTACCACTTAGTCATGGAAACTTAAAATGCAGAATCAGGCTTTTAGGTTATTTTTCAGTTACACTGCACTGCAACTGATGTCTCCTCTATGAGAAGTCTAAACACTGCAAGGACTCTGGGATCTTTATAACATATGTGTCCATCCACAGGAGCTTGTTTTGCCTTTCTTCAGCAGCTGCACAATGGCTTGGTTTCATTTTTGATAAAGTATAAGAAATTATCCAGGCCTCAAGACAAAAATGTTCAAAGCTGATGTTTTGATCATTTAAACATCAATACCACTGCCTGCACACAGACTGTTCAGAATTCTTTCACAGGATGGACAGAAAGTAAAGAAAACTATTTTTCATAGTACTGCTGTCAATTAAACCTCTGGCCCCCTCAAGGCAAGCTCATGCCTTTGGACTTGTCCTCTCCCAGACAAATTTGATCACTCTCAGTCTCACAGAAAACAAGAATGTCTTCTGTGTGTTTATCTCAGTGATGTGGTTGTACGAATTACGGTTAACATTCTTAATGTAAGATCGTATGTTATACTGGAGAAAGCAAAACTTCATGGCAGAGAAATACCTGATTTTTTTCCCCCTAGATATGAGGTCCACTTGTCTTGGTTGCTTGTTCCAGCCCTCAAACCAGGGTAAGTATTTTGCCTCGCACAGTTATTAACTGACTCCATTTACTGTCTGAGTAGGCAACAATCAGGTCTGGGAATGGGCAAGGCCAATCCTAATCATATTTTTTTTCCAGAATGCCTTCATAAAGTGCAGCATCTCTGCACTTAATGAAAAAGTCCAAGAGCTTCAGCAAGTATGAGAGAGAATAGTCTTGAAGAGATTGCCTTCTTTGTTCCTTGATTTCACTTAGTAAAGACAGAGAAATAAATAGGAACAGAAACATTCCACCTAGCATTTCTTTCTCTCATGTAAGCGATTCCAATTTCTCAGTTTCTAAAGTAAGAAGATACAGAGTGGAACAAGTTCTGCAAACTTATTATCTAATGTTTCATGCTTGTCCACAGAATGTCACTGTACACCCATTCTTGTTTCCTCCATTAATTTAATGATGTCCATGACACCTTCAGGGCACCAGGTAGCAGAAGCCTAGTGAAAACTCTTCTGAACAATTTCACTCACTTATTGTCTCCTGACACATTCAAACAGTCTCATAGCACAATTGGAGCTCATGCTGGTCTTTAAAGTTAATAAGTGAGTAGTCACCGGCATTTTAATATTTATATAGAGAGATATATTTAGTATCTTATATATATGTATGAATGTCTATATATTTTATACAAATACTGTCATTCTTTTTAAAAAATATTAACACATTATGTGCCTGATTGTCACTGTAGTATGAGCATTAAATTAAGTGGCAAAAATAGAAACTGGAATCTGGTCAATAGCTTCCAAAGCTGATCTTAATTGGCTTATTAGTTGGAGATCATGAAAACAATTTTAGCAGGCATCAGTTTAAATGAACACTGAATAAGTAAGTTCAAATAACTTTGAGAATCAAAGTTAGACAAATAACACACAGTCAATAATGTGTGATCATCAACAAATGACAAATACATGAACAATGGAGCAGTATTATCCTTCTAGCTCTACTTAGCTGCAGAGACTTCCTGTGTATCCATCAGATTAATTGTTTATTCCAGTTATTACATTCATTCAAATGTATAAGAAAGCAAAGCATTGATTTACTGCCATCAAGGAGTACTTAGTGCAGCAATTTAAACAAAGCACGGCTGTCTCCATATATAATTCATGTTTATTATAAATTGTAAAGGAGAAGGAAAATGCTACAAGAGTATGTGTAGACTCAGCTATGTAAATTTCTGTTGTTTTCTGAATGTAATAAATACAATGTTTACCTGTCAAAATAATCAAACAGAAATTTCCTGCACTGAATAGTTAATTTCTAGAAGGAGAGACAGTGTTATTAAAAGCATTCTGCAAACACTGATTGCTTCATTCTAAACTAAAGCACATCATTTGGTATTTAAAAGCTGTCTGGATTTGCTGCTTTGTTGTTAATATGCTTGACACATATGCCTCCCAAATCTTCAAATGGACCTAAAATGTGTCCTGGATTATTTTTGCTGGGATAGCACTGATTTAGAGAATGCACAATGGTGCAATCTTCCCACCACGCCTCAGAACCCTGCTTTTCCCTTACTGAGCTTGTTGTAATTCAAATAGCGTTCAGATATAAAAAGGGCATTCAGATCCTGTCACTCTCACAGACCTGACTGCAAGGCTGAGTTATATTCTGGATTTAGGCTAGTAATATGTCAGTGGTTATGTCAAGTCTTCTTTAGAATTTTGAACTTGTGGTTCACTCCCTTTCATTAGCTGGTGGTTTTGACTTTCACAGCTGTGGGCACCATATTATAGCAATGAACTCTCTCTCCTTCCTGGAATCTGTAAAACCTTCAATGGATATCCCCCACTTCTTTCCTATCCTAATAAAATATAGAAAATCACTTGGGCTTTGTTCCTCAATTACATATTCATTATGTAACTCTGAATAGGAAAAGTAAAGTTCTAGGTGTACATCTCTAATTAAATTACCATTCCAATTGCTAACCTGAAATCAGAATCCTACTGTGCAGTGGTATATTATGAAATGTATCTGAAGAAAGCAGCACAGGGCAATGCAATAGCCCCTTTTTTTCACTGACTTCAGCAAAGTAATAGGCCTGCAACACCAAGCTACTCAGATCTAGAATACCGGAGTGAATGAGAGTGTGTCTAAGCCCCTTGAAGACATAATAATGATAGTGCTTGTTAAGGTCACCATTTTCATTTCAAACTACAGCTATAAATATATAAATTTCCAAACAAGAAGAACTTGGAATTAGAACAGTGTGACAGCACATTTACAGATGCTGTTGTACAGATGTCTGTATTAAAAATAAGAAACAGCAAACAACTCCTGAAGTAAATAACTTCAACTACCTAAAACACAGAAATCCATTTAAACCATAGAGAACCAGAAATCCTAAATATTTTGGATAAAGGAAGTGACCATCATCCTCCAACCACCAGTGTAGGTAGGCTGCACACTTTCAGAGACATAGTTGCTGTGTTAATTCTTGCCTGTTTCTTTGCCTGCAAGGTCTTAGAAAAATAATAAATCTGATCTTGAAATAAATAAGGTTTGAACTTCTCTTATACTTTATTATAATTCTTAGCAGATTAGACTCGGTAAGACTCTTAGCATTTTTAAATCTTAAAATACAGTCTTTAAATAAGCTTGTCTTTGCTGACCTGTCACCTTTAAGTTATTTGCAGAGAACTTTGATTAAGTAGCATTAACTAAGTCTTTTCCTTAAATGATTCGAGAATGTAACTTTAAATAGGTCATTTTTTTAAAAAACTGTCTGAGCTACTTCCCTCAAGTCTCTCCCCTATGGATTGTCTTAATAGGTAAAGCACTGTCTGCATTTGCTAGAGGTTGCAGCCTTTACTGGCAACAAAGTCAGGATGTTCCGTTAGATTCCTGCAGAGACCTCAGAGCTTTCATGTGGGACCTCTGTCTCTTGGAAATGATATCATATTTTACACAGGAAGCACCTTCCTCTCTCCCACTCCTACAATCACTGAAAATCTTTGAGTTCTGCAGAACACACTCAAAACCCTCTGATATCTTATTTAATCAGCAAATGAGGTAGCTCTCCTCAGGTATGGATTGTGCTTAGAGATTTCACATTACTTTTATCATTCTCACTGGTAAGAACTTCCTGTTTTATCAAAATATGTTTACAATTTGCTCTCGGAAAATATTTCTTTTTCTGCATGAACAACCTAAAGCTCCATTTTTGTGTTTGCCATTCATGGTTGGTCTGAATAGCTAGTTGGAGTCTAATAATTACTACAATGATGCTTTTAAGTGGCTTATGTTTACAAAGCTCTTTGACAATCTACAAACACAAACTGTCATGTTTATACCCACTATGTGAACTTACTTAAATAAGTCTGCACAACTGGCCTGGTCAGCTTGTGAAGCACATCTCTTTCGAGAGCTGTTTTCTAGCACACCAGAAAAAGCTTAGGAGCAAAGTATCATCTTGCTGTTCTCACATTCTCATTTATGACAAGCATTCAAGAAGAAATTTCTCACATTATTTTTATTTTTTTTTAATTGCAGAGAAAGCCTGGGCTGAGGACTTGAACTGTCATTTTCATGTCATTTTCAACAGTCACTTGCTGCTGACAGACTTCAGTTACTAAGGAGAGCAAATACTTATTGATGTTTTTAAAGCGGTAGCTAAAATCAAGCCCTTGCTCTGACAAGAGCTGACCTAGAACTGAAAGGCTTTTGTGGTACCGGTAACTCTCAGTTCCAGGATCTCCTGAGAACTACCTGTTAGCAAGGCAAGACTGACTGATACACTATTTCATTAACAAATACATTTCTCTTGCCTTTGAGAACTGCGTATGCAGCTAAAATTTGCCATTTCAGTTTATGTGGCTGGTATATCACACTTCATTCTGTTGGATCATGCTCTGGGAAGTAACCTACAGTAAAAGCAAAGTAACTAGATATATTTACTTACCAATAAAAGCACTCCCCTTCTTGGAGTGTTTTCAGCCGACCCTTTTGGTCTTGTTAACTCAAGAAGGGAATGTAACTGAGATGGTTGTTTTAAAGGCAATCATTGCTTAAACATGACATTTAGGTCTTGCATAGAAATGAGATGCAGTAAGGCACCTTTTCCATTCAGCGAGCAATGTCTTACCTTTCTTCCCATGCTTCTTATCCTCAGCTTTTCCTAAATACAAGAACCTCTGTAGAAGATACAGCAAATGTTCAGCCTCTGGGAAGTCTGAGTTGTTAAGAAGACTAGCATAGCACTAATAAAATCTAAACACTTATAGTCAAATCTTATTCCTGATGCTGCTAAATGGGAACTTACAGCTTAACATAATAGGCAGTTTAGCATACAAATGTGCCCCATAAAAGCAGGATGTTGGCAGTGCAAAACTATAAATGTTAACCTTTGGGCAAGCTGTTACAAATGTGCTACAGGCTCTTGCAATTTTAATGAACTTGTTTGTACATATGAGGTTTATTTTGTACTAAACTCTAGGCTACACACATGCCCAGTAAGAGGAGCACCTTCAGAAATTCAGTCCTGTGGGAGTTAATTATGAAGGTCTGGTCTAACAAATTTGTTAGCCAGCATTTCATTTTTTAATTCTTCCCGTTCTGAAGCTATATCCTATTCACCTGTTATCAGAGATTTATACCAACAGGCAAGGACAATGGCATTTTTACCTGTAGAAGTGTGACTGAGAAACAATACAAAACTCTCCTAACAATGTTAGAGAAGTTAGGAAGTAGTTCATAACTGTAAGGGTTTGTGGTCAAGACTTATATCCTGGAAAAGTGCAGATATTAAAGGCTTTCCAGAGGTGAAGATGCTGGAAATGTGAGAAATCTGTAGTAATTTCAAATCTAAACCAGGGCTAATAGTTATAAACTAGTGGACACCTGTGACTTTTCACTGAAAATAATCTGGGTTAATGAATCAATGCCTAAGCATCCTCAAAATCAGATGATCCTGCATGCAAGCAAAGTTGCTCCATTTCAGGAATGGGCTTGCAAAACCACACATTTTTAGGCAGCTTTGCTTGTCATGAACATGGCACTCAGAATCTTGCCTTGATGGTGAGTGTATGTTTTCAAGTCCAAGTCTCTCACATTGTTTGGCTTTGGTAGGCCACTTCATTCCAAAGCAGAATTATTCAGAACTACTCTTTCAAGCTAAACATGTGAAAGATGACTCATTAAAAAGATGATATTTCACTCCTACCTGACTTCACTGCCAAATTTTCCTCACCTTACACCCTAAGACTGCCTCAGCAAAATATCGAGTTTTCAGTTTGCATTCACACTGTTCAGTAACATGACGTCTACTGAAACATGTATAACTAAGCACCTTTTTACTTGCTTATTCCTTCATGTAAAGATAAGGAACTCAAAGAATTTTCTTTTCATTTGGCTATGAGGTTCTTTCTTTTTCCTTGGTTAACAACCTTAACTGCCAACAAAGCACGAATCTGGGTTATAAAGATAATTCATGCAGAGGTGAAAAAAGTATTTATCAGGTATTTCTCCTCTCTCTAACAACTCATTTTATTCCTCATTGTGAATATATGTATCTGGACATACACAGCTAACAATCTGGAGACTCATTAAGAAAATGAGGAGTTTTATAATAACTTACATCATTATAAAGCCTAAAAAAATATACATATGTGTTAAACAGAAAGTTAAAACATGAAAGACAGAGAGAGAAAATGTAGGGATTGCAAAGTCACTGGAAGTTTGCATTTTTAGAGGCACAGACAGTGAGAAAGGTTTCTCTTATATTATCGTTCAATACACAGCATAGAGTACTCAATTCAGATCCAAAAATATTGAAGTATTCTGTTTCATGTTTACCTAAATATGAGAGTAGAATAAGTGTTTCAGGTAGAGGTCCCCATGAGTACAGGACAACCTGTCCTATACATCTCTTTCCCAACACAAATCTATTGAAAATTTGCTGAAGCTCTCATAAGTCCTATGTAATGATTTTTGCATTTCACTATAACAAAGATGTCATGTTTCCTAATGCAGGCAAGCAAACAGTTTGGAGTCATCTTCCATCCCCACCCAAGCAAAACAAAAAAGTACCCCTCAGAAATGAAACTACACATTGCTTTAAAAGCATCTTACAGCAGTTCTGTTTCTGGAGTTCCATTGTTTTGTGGCACTGTTGCCCTCCAAACGAGAAAGGTTGCTTCTCTTGGGGAAAGAGCCCATCTGCTAAGACTCTCAGTTATCCCTCTGAGCTTAGGTAATGGGCTAGGAGACCTACACTGTGGAGTGGGGAGGTAGAAGTATCTGCCGCAGGTATAATTTATTTTTTCCTCACTTAAAAACACAGGAAAATGTGAGTTATGATGCAAATCCTCCTAGTAGTAGAAACAGGCATTATAACTGTGAGGATTTCAGTACATCCTGTAATGGAAACCTTGCTTTTTACTGCTGGTCTCAATGATAGCACACAAAGTTGAAGTACAGCACAGGTAAGAATAAACACAAGTAAACTGAAAATAAAGCAATTTCTTAGTCCTTATCTAGTTATAAAAGAACCTGCTGGCCAATCAACTAGCAAAGAATAACTTCACTGACTAGCTTTGCTAGAAGCCAGATAAAATAGGTTTTAGTGGATCAGTCTGGGTTGATTGGTATGCATAGACTGTATTTACTAAAAGAAATATTTTTCCCTTAGGTATAAGTGCAGTACAACCAGGAGATAAGAGTGCCTTTCATGTATCTATTCCAAAGGTAGCTTTTGTCTAGCACATTCATGTAGCAGTAATTTTGTCATCTTGGCAGCAAAAGATCTGCAGAGATCCTAAGTACATGCTCAGAGTGTCACTTTTATAACCACCCTGTGTGTGTCTTTGTGACTGACTTGCTGTCACATTCCCTGGTTGCATACTGGCTATTTCATCTGGAAAGTAGCACAGAAAGTTACTTAAATTGTGAAAGCATCCCATTCCCTTTAAACAGCCCACTTATTTAAGCTAGTTATTTTGTATAAAGTAAGACTGCAGAAGACACAGTATTTGTATTATCTTTCTTCCACTGAAAGAAACTTGATAATTAAAACCTAAAACAAAAATGTGTCTGAAAACTGAAAATCAGAGGTTCATTCGTTTAAAAAAAAATCATTTTAATTATTTTAAAAATTATTTCATAATAGTATGATTAAATTGGATTAATTTAATTACTATTATCATATCCTACTTTGTATGACGCGCACTTAACACACACAAGTCTAAAAGATGGAACATTTTTTGTTTGAATTTTAACAATAGAACTTTGTCTGCATGGTTGGTTGCTTTTGTATCTCTGTATTATGCCAGCTTAAATACTGTTAAATATATCCTTGACATTAATTTTCTGTAGAAAACAACTAGCAAAATTATTTGCATAACTGTAAAAACAAAACCACTTCAAGTCATTAGTATTGAAAAATGCTCATGTTCATTTAAACTTAGCCTATGAAATGCACAGCTCAGTGCTTTCCAGCTACAATTTCTTAGTTTAACATAATCAAATCTAATGGTGCAAAGGTGATTATCTGTCTTGTTCTAAGTTCAAGAATGCAACAAAGCTGGCTACATTAGGGAGAATATTTATTATCTATGCAATGACAGAAAAGTGTAAAAAAAAAAGCAGTTTATGATGGAGCCTTCCATGCTGCTTGTATTAGTTGCAGTGGAGGTTAAAACTTTCATCTTCTTAAACTTCCAGAACTGAGAAAGTTTGTGAACATGAGAAAGAACCTGTACCATAGCATAGAAATTACACTTCTGGCGTTTGACTATCTCTACTCATTTATTTAGCAGATGGAAATTCTTTTTTGTGTGTGTGTTATTTAAGTAATTTTATGGTTTATGGTATGAAGAGTTACCCTGAAGTACTGAAGGAAAATCCTTGGGGTTGCATTCTCTTTTTCAAGTTGTTGTCTATTATGCTGCCTTGGGAAAAACTGCTCAGTTGCATTGCGGCTCCACTTACAGCAAAAGACAGAACCAGGACAGGAGTATATTTCTCATTGCTCCTATTAGTCTTGCAGAAGATACTGTGTCAATAGGACTTGAAGATAACACGGACCAAACAGACCCTTGGATGAATGGTACAAGAAGCACAGCTTCTTCAAGCCTTAGTGACTCTGCCTTTTCTGGGTATAATTAGTATGTCAAATAAAACAAACAAAGAAGAGGTATTTTTCAGACACACATCTTCTGAAAGCATCCCAGTAATAATGGGAAAAACATTCCTTTTCATTTTCTGGTTTAGGAAACCCAGGACTTTCTTGTCATATTACATCTGTAGCAATTGAACCATACTTGCCTAAAATGTCAGGAAACTCTGAACCTGAAATACAGCATCCTATCTTTGGCTCATGCCACTTAATATTAATAGTTCTGTCCATTTCCCTATACGTGCCAAAGTTTATTTCTGCCCTTGGCCCCCAGCCTCTCTGATCTTTCTGATCCATTAAACTTGTACATTAAGATTCACAGGGAGATTATGATGCTTGACTGTTCTGTCATTCAGATTTTAAAATTTACAAAATTTTGTGATTATCTGCAGAGATTTATTTTTGCTACAAATTTGGCAAAGCCTTCAAAATATAAAGTTATTGTCAACTATGTGAGTTCTCCTCATTTACCCCAAACATCTCCATTCTGTCTCTCACCAAACATAGCCATTTTGTTTGCTATTAAAGCAGATTGTGTGTTTGCACACTCAAACATAGCAGCTCTTTCACCATCTGATTGTTCTGTTCCATTGGAATAATCTCTTTGTTTTCAGATCATGTTAATGATAAAATTCACACAGAAAGTAAACTAATACACATGTGATTTCATACTGAAGTGCAGCACTAAAGTCTATGCAGTGGATTATACTCTAAATGATTTTACCCATTAAATTTGTGATGCTGCTTCCTGTATCTTATGTAACATTCAGTGAATTGACCACTGCCACTGCTGCATAAGATGTAGTTTTTACAGCATCCAGCACCTCACTTTAATCAAGACACATCACCTTTCAAACCACAAACATCACCTGATCAAATTAGATACATTAAGAATTGAATCTAATACATGGTATATTAAATCACTTGATGAAATCAACTTGTGATTATACAACAATGCAATGATGGGCTTGTCTGGATTGCCTGCATTTTTAAGAAACCTTGTTTGTGTGTAGCTTCCTTACTGGAATCTTATATTTAAGAAGGTTTATGTTCTTCAGTGAGACTGACATAACTGCGTGACTTTTTAGAGCCATGAGAGCATATTCACCCAGATAGGTTCAGGAATACTGGTTAAAAAAAAGTACATTATTTTTTACTGTGTGCCAAGCATACCTCAGTGACTCCTTTTCTAACATAACAAGATTTTTTTCCCCCAAAGTGCTGATAATCTGTTGCCAAGCTTTCCTATCTACTGTTTGGTAACATTCAATCAAGTACATTCATTTTCCTCATGCAAAAACCTCTGTGAGATTGTGCTTATCAGAAAAAGGGTTTCTAAAAGAGTTTGGCTTCACACTTTTATGGTCCTGTTTCAAGACTAGCATCAAGGTAGTGATAAATAGAGCTAAGGATTGATTATTACAAACGTCGCTATCTTGAATGTGTTGCCATCTCATTACAACATGTTTCATCTTCTGCATGGTCAGATCTTTTCTTTACACATTTATGTAGGGAACACTGGTATTTAAGGTGCAAGAAAGCAGAGTGAAAACATACCGTTTCTAATACTTTTAAATACACTCTTTATATTATTTTTAACACCAGAAACTAATGTCTGTATCAAAAATTTAAGACTGATATTAGGATTCTCAGGCAAGGACAGCTATGGCTAAAGCCTAGAACTGAGGTAAAAATTTATGATAGTCGGGGTCACCTGAGCTTTGAGGAGCTGTCATCCAACCAACATGTATGGACAGTGAAAAGTATGGATTGCCTCAGACTTCCAAAGCAAGTTTGAGGGCACTACGGTACTGTAAGGACTGCCAGACTTGGAAGTTTCATATGAGAAGGTAAAACATGTCTTTTTATTTGTGATATAAATGAACACAACAAATGTTACCTATATAGCTCTATACAGCCTCAATGGAATATTAACAGGTAGATAATCAGGACATACTCTGTATGCAACACTTATTTTAGCTGTACTCTCGATGAGCTATGTGAAGAACTAAATTTATTATCATATATAACAAGTAATGAAATTACAGTTAATTTCTGGAATTCCTTAAATAGATGAAGAAATTACTCTAAAAATAAAGTAAGAGCAAAATTCAGACCTGAAGTGCATCAGCTGTTTGAAGTCTGCCTGGCAGCTGATTAAAAAGTAGTGTTACTTAGAGGCAGTTACCACAGCCCCTCATATAGCTGACTCCTGGGTGGTGGGTGGAAGGCACTCTGTGCAAGCTTACAGGTGACAGTGAACTGGCTTGACTGCATGGTCTCCATGGCTCCCTTCCCTGCTATGCAGAGGGACCCAAAACGCTGGGAAAAATGAACTGAGAGAAACCTATGAACATTCAAGAAGGGCAAATGCAAAGTCACATCCTTGGAATGCCTTGTAACAGCACTGGGAGGGCATCAACTGGCTAGTAAGCAGTTCTGCGGAAAAGGTTCTAGAGGTCCTGGTGTAAAAGCTGAAAATGCTACAGCAGCATGTCCTTGTGGCAATGAACACTAACTGCGTACTGTGCTGCATTTGTGCAAAAACATAACATACTAAACACAACGTAAGCAGTCAAGAGAACTGATTATTCTCTTTTACCTTTTAATTAGAGATCTAATGTCTGTTTCAAGTTACCTAGTGAGTGTTTCACAGAAGATGGAGCCAGACTTTTCTAAGAGATGCACAAGACTAGTGGCAATGGACATAAAGTATAGCAAATTAAGGTTTTAATTATAGCTAAGCAACAATTTCTTCATGCTGAAGGTCCTCAAACATGGGAACAAGGGCCCAGAGAGACTATGAAATCTCCATTATTAGAGATACTTAAAACTTGAAAGAAAGACGTGCTGAGCAACCTCACCAAACTAAGTCTCACTTTTAAAGCGATAGACCAGGTAATGTCCAAAAGCTCTTTCCAACCTAAAATATTCTGTATTTCTGTGGCTCTAGAATCTTGCATCTAGAGTTAATTTGTTTGCTTGTATCTCCAGCCAGAATTGTCCCACTAGTAATAGATTTTCCCTGTGTTGTTTGGTTTGTTTTGTTGTTTAGTTTAGGTTTCTTCCAGGGCTGTGTGGTGCTGAGTTTTACCGATGAAACTTCTCTTAATGTCTATTTCTCAAATTAAGAATCTTATGCCAGGAACATTCTTCAAAAGACACTGACTGACTGAAATTATTCCATATTATAGATTTCCAAGGAGGGTAATTCATGGCAAATACAATGTTTTCCTCATACTTCCTATAACCCATTTCTTTGAGATCCAAATAAAGGCTGTCAGAACAACAAATCAACTGTTCTTCCAGAGTGTGAGAAATGCAATCTTTCCACATTATACTATCTCACTCTCTAAGGAGTGAAAAAGGATTTGCTTCAGTAAAGAAAGCACTCTGTTTTATGACTCTTTTGCAGTTTCATATCTTATTTTTCAATGGGTAAACTTTGCAAGTCAGATTTATATTCTACTCTAAAGTTATGTTTTGTTGCAGTAAAATCAAAGGCAGCAATGACAGATCGATCTATGGAAGAACAGGTAGGAACTGAACAGACCTTATTAATACTTTTCTCTACTTGGTGCCACTCATGGGCCTTTAATACATGAAGAGAACTTTATCTGTGGCATGTAAAGTTAACCTTGAATAGGTCTTAGATTTCGAAGTGCCAGATGCCATTGTTTCTGAGTTAATAACTTGCACTTTTTTGATAATTTGGAGATTTTGGCAACATTTTCTTGTTATCGGTGCTCTCCGCCCAGCTGAGGGACATTTAATGTGGAGTCCCTTCCGAGACATCTCTTTCCATGCTCTACATCTGAGACAGTGGGATAAACTCCTTTGTGGAAAAGAGGCCTCTAGAACTAAACTTTCAGGCATCTCAGCCCACTATTTAACACATTTTAGCAATTTTACCATGCAAGGTAAAAAAATTTACCATCTTGTTAAAATTACTTTATTTATATTTAAGGCATAAAAAAAATTAAGCTGAATATAGGGTTGTTAAACATCGCATCGAAGTCTAATGACTACAAATGAAATGGGAGGATCCCATGTTCAAGCAGCCACTGCTCTGTGTGTTTTCCATTAAACTGTTTTGTGCAAAATACAAACCAAAAAGCACAGACTGACGTGCTTCTGCTGCCTCTTTTTAGCTGCCAAACCAAGATCAGAGTATAAAGCTAATCTGAATCTGAGGTCAGAAACTACTAAATTGACGTTACAGGTATGGAATAAATATTACTCAACTGTCATTATGCATACGTATAGCTACATAAGTTTAGCTAAGTTCAGAACACAATCAAGCGGTATCTTCACTACATTTATTGTCTTCTGACTAAAAGGATGTTTCCATCTGTTACCTACTTAAACACTGAAAAACGCAGGATACATTTTGCTGTCTTACACAAAAAGCCATACAGCCATGTGCATTATTGTGATGGTTGACCAGCCTTTGTCCTAAGAGAAAGTGAATCAAACTGAAAGAGATGCTATGGGGATGTGGTGGCTAGGAGGGGATATCATCTCCACACCATAGAACTGGTTCATTTTTTATACTAGATCTGCTTCTTGAATTGCTTATTCCTGCATGAATATGCTCAGGAGCCAACAGAAACCAAAGACGTAAGTCACTGGCTGCTGTCTTTCAGGCAGAGTTGAAAAATGCGTCTACTGGCTTTAATGCCATTAAAAGAATTTAACAAGTTAATGCAATAAAATTTAATTATCTTGATTTGAGTGTGTCTCTAGTTGTTGCATTTACATGATGAAAGTGCTATAAGGCTCATTATCTTAAATAAACTCCTAATTTTCTACTCACAGTTGCTAAAAGTGTTGTTCCAGAATCAGCAGCACAAAAATGAACATTTCATTCACTTCCGCATGGTTACAAGCCTTCAAGCTTAAAAGCTGTAACCTTCGTGCCATGACTGAAAAGAAATTGTATTTTTGTAGGAGTACAAAACTGCCATTGCTAATAACAGACCACAGGCTTTGTCCTGAGTTTTGCAAGGTGTCAGGACCGAGGCAGGTGAGGTTGTGTGCAAGCTTTATGTGAACTGCCCAGAGGTTTGTTTTTTCTTGGTTTTGCTGCAATAACAACTTTTCTAAAGACCCAGTGCCTGTGCATAATTTGTATTGGTACTCATTGTATGGTACAGCTTTTCTTTTTATATAGATAATAGTAACAGGTAGTTTAGTTATTGTGTACTATGAACTACTTATGACTGCAGTGTAATCATTTTGTGTAGAGGAGTACATGCCTGATGTGATAGCAGAGGCATTAAAAAGTGGGGACACAGCATGCTGTATAGAAGTGTGTAGTCTTGGGATGACAACCAATGGGCAATTGTTGGCCCTGGACACTGTAACACCATTGTAAGCAAGCTTCTAATTTTCTAGCCCTTTTTCTGGGTTTACACTCACCATTCCACTTCTCCTTGGGTGTCCTAATGATGCCTTAAATCTGGTTGGAGGGAGCTGGAAAAGTGAAGCACAGCATTTCATCAGTCCTTTGCCCTGAGGAGTATGATGCTGATGTTGAGGATCTTTTCCTTCTTTATCTTTCTATTTATCTGCTGCCATTTTTAGGTTTTCTAACACGCTTTCACATCTTCCTCTATTTCATTGACCTGCAGCTGCAAATTACATACAAATTTATTAGATATGGAGTTCTAGCATGCATGCATACATATAAATACACATACATGTATGTTTGCTCTCTTCTACCCTTGAAAACAGTTCTACCCATGTCCAAGTCTGCCTTTCTCTAACTCAACCTCTGATTATATGTGTGTTTCCTAACTGCAAAAATCAAGATGAGATTCTTGAACTAGCTAACTGCAGAAAAAGGGGATTATTCTCAACTCACAAAAAAAAAAAAAAACCAACAAAACCTCACAACCAACCCCAACCCAATTAATTAGAAATTTTGTTTTACAAACCACAGGATGAAAAATGTAACAATAAAAAAAGAAATCTGAGTGCTTCAAACCATAAGACTGACAGGAGAGATGAGAAACCAGATCTTTCTGCTATCAGATTCCATTGGTGAAACATCCATGTGAGGATGTTTCATTGTAGCAATTGTAGGCAGTCACTCAGCAGTAAGAAATTGGTCTGAATATCTGACAAAACAAACTTACCATTTTCTAGCCATCCCTAATAGCTTAGGAGATGGCTCTGTGGTTTGCATCAATATTGCAGTTCATAAGTCTCTTTCAATAACATGTCTTTCCAGGATGAGGGGTACACATTTGTTTTTTCCAAACTACCATCACTCATGAATAGGCCTTCCCATGGGACCTGACTGATGGTAAGTGTTAGTCAAGTGAGTGTCATTCAGTTTATTTTGTCAGAAGGTAGACACGTTATTATCTTTGGTGACAGTAGCAAAGTTAAATTTAGTCCATGTTACATTTTTCAACTTCTGTAGGAGGCCTGTTAGTCTAAACAAAAACATGTCTTTTTTAAAGGCAATTGGCTTCTTGTTTTTTTCTCTGTAGAGTTTCTTTCTGTATGTTGAATTATTTCCATTTAAAATTAATGTCATTAAACAACTATTGCACGTATTTGCCCCAAGATATCACAGAACATGAAGCAGGTTGCTGGTTAAAAAAAAAAAAAAGGAGAACATGTTTGTGTCTGTCAACCAATAAACAAAACAGATTTAATTTTACTTACAGAGAATAAATTTTTTACCACAGTCAGAATTACACTTGATTTTATTCTCTACTCTCTTAACAGTCATATGAACCTGTAACTCTACTAGAATAAAGGCAGACAAAACCGGTGTTAAGGCCTTAACAACTTAATTTAACATGTTAGACAGTAGCCAGATATCCTCATGCTATTATCAAAATCATTAATATGCTACATGAACACACGAACAACAAAAATTCCTCATTTATTCTCCCTGCATACCAGCAGGATTAATGTCAAATACTCTCCTGCTTCCTGCATAAAAGGTTTCTTGATTTTGATGTGACAAATGAGAAACAAATCTCAGCCTAAACTTTTTCATGAGCTGATTATTTTATATTGTGATTTGTATTTTTTTGACAGGCCCAGGTTCCAGGTGCACCAGAGGTAATACCAGTCACCCATCCGTGTTGGCAGAAAGGCAGCAGCAAGACTACAAAACTGTACAAAATGCTAATTCTCAATATTCTGCTCCCATCCCCATAAAATTCAGTCTTTCCTTGCTGTAGTCTATGAGTTACAATTGTGACCTGGTTCCACTAAAATAAACCTAGGATGAATGCTGAAAGTTTTTCTGACGTGCTTTAGGATATTTCTCTTCTGGCGCAGACACCTGTGAAAATAGCCACATTTTTGTGGGCTATCAAGTACATGAATGCATGTTATCAGGGATTGTGTGATATAGCATCTGCATCTTGGAGAAGTACACAATAATTTTATTTGCTCTTTCTGAAGAAGGTAAAATCAGGTCCTTCCTGTCTGGTCTTCAGGAATGTTCAAAGGCAAAGGAACTATTAACATGGTTCTCTCGCTTCATCTGGGGGTTTATTAAAAAGCTATTTTCATAAATTATGCCCAGAGTGTCTAATTTTGTGGAACTGCCTAGACCTAAGCATGGCATGAGCAATGAAATCTGGAAGAAACAAATTGTGATACAAATTGAAATCATTAGCTCAGGATCAAAACCATCATTAACTGGTGTATAATAACTTCCCTTAGCCAGAACTATATAGCACAGCTAGGATAACCAAAGGAATCCAGTGCATATTAAACAAAAGAGCAAATACTTCACTCTTCCAGCCTTACAAACTGTACTCCACAAGAACATTTTTATGCAGAAAGAATCCACATCTAGAGTAAAGGAAATCAATTATTTATGCAGAGGTTTTTTTCAGATCATTTTGCTGTTCTTCAGAAATTGGTCTGGAATGGAAAAGGGGAATAATTTTAAGCTAAGGAGTCTTAAGGCTTCTCTGCAAGGAATTCTCAACTTTATTCATTTTGTCTTGCAAGCAATACAATTTTGCTTTGAAATAAATTCTCTTTTAGTGCCATTTTCCTTCTTTGGGGAGCCTTTAAGGCAGTTCTAAGAGTCAAATTCTGCATATTCTGAAGGTGGAAAATAAATTACCTAACTGTGAACTTACTAATACCAGGAATAACACCTCTAAAATGAAAAAAAACCTTATCTACTTACTATTGCCAGAGACAAGACTACAAATTTCAGTTCAGCTACTCCAGGTAAAATGCTATTTATGAGCTGTGTGCAACCATTTGGAATAATCATAGCAGTTACAAACAGAAGAAAGGACTGGAAATTTCTTCCTCTCATCCTACCCATTCTGAGTTTCAAGTTGACACATGCTAGATTTTTGATGCCTAAATACAGTCATCATACAGCCCAAAGCTGACTTTAATATTAAGGAATCTAAAAAGCTACACATAGTGATAATGAAGTCAGCAGCGTAGGTGTGACTAATGTAGTGTTCAGGACCTTCAGAGTAGGGATTTCCAAGACAAATCTTTCTAGGCAATTCCACAGAAAATTTGACCTGACCTGACCTTATTCTTTGCGTAGGATTTCATCTGCCCACAATCAGCGCAGCTACATTAAGCCCAGAACTTTTGAGTAATCTTAGCTGGTTTTTATTCAGTCAACATCCTATGCTACATACTGTGCACTGTACAGGCAACCCTCTGCAATTTTACATTCATGCTCTATCCATTATACTGTGATTCTGGATTGTTATGTCTCCCCAGAGCAGCAGTACCGACAGATTTATGAAGCCACCTTTATTGTCTTTTTAACCAGCACCACAGAAGGAAATTAGAAACAAACTTATTTTCCTACTTTCCTACTACTGGATTTCAATTGATCATTGGACCAAACTGCTGTGAAGAGCCTTACTTTTCTTTTACTGCTTTTTTCTTGAAGTTATTTAGTGCTTCTGGAAATGCTTTACCTTTCTCAAAGATACCTAGATTCTGGTTTTCAAACCACTAGTACCATAGTGGATGAACCTAATTCTTTCCTCCGTTGCATTTCTGAATAAGACTTTCTGCAGTCATTCTGGTGGTAGCTTGGCCATGTGTGCAAGTTAATTTCAGAGCTGAGTCTTTATATCCTGAAGCTGTAGTTCTAGTGTTCCATGCAGATTTAGGGGGCCTATAGAGATGCTGGAGAAGGACTCTTCATTAGGGGCTGTAGTGACAGGACAAGGGGTAACGGGTTAAAACTTAAACAGGGGAAGTTTAGATTGGATATAAGGACAAAATTCTTTCCTGTTAGGGTGGTGAGGCACTGGAATGGGTTGCCCAGGAAGGTTGTGAATGCCCCATCCCTGGCAGTGTTCGAGACCAGGTTGGACAAGGCCTTGGGTGATATGGTTTAGTGTGAGGTGTCCCTGCCCATGGCAGGGGAATTGGAACTAGATGATCTTAAGGTCCTTTCCAACCCTAATTATTCTATGATTCTATGATTTAGAGATGATTTCCTACAAAAAGAAGTACTGCAGAACGACTGATAGGTAAAGGACTTCAATGGCATTCATGGTACCTTCTTGTATATGAAGTTACTTGATTTATCAGACAAACCTTAAATAGCTTGTACTTTGAAGTATTATTTTCATTATATTATTTCTATTGTATAATACGCTGCTTTCTATCCTCAAATATATTGGCCTGTCAATTAAATAATGGTCTATTTAAATTAGCAATTTGAAATAGATCAGTTACATTTACTAAATACAAGAGTGTCTATGACAGCTAATTGGATTGTACATGAAATTTATTGACTTGTAATTAGAATATATTGGTTTGTGTGTAGCAAACTGTTTACACTACATGTGCCGTCTGCCGTGATCAGTAATCATCACATTTAAAACAGATGGGATTGTATATACAGCATATTGGGTTTTGTATACATGATAATACATTGTAGCAGTTTACATGCTGAAATATATATAATATATATATGAAGTTACAGAACCCTATTAAATAAATGTTCTTTCTATGTCCTCCAGTAACAGATCTTATATACTTCAAGAAATAATTATGTTTATTTAAAAATGTTTATTTATGATTCTATTTATTCTATTCTCACAATGTGTCCAAATGAAGGAATGACATCCTACCAGCTGTTAGTGAAATGAAGATACTCATTAAGATGTATGAATATAACATGAGCATATTTTGCCTTTGACATGTGTATTTACTCATATTAGTATACCCAAGACAATCTGATGATTGATAGTCACCTGGAAAGGTCGTGAAAGTGTAAGCAATTATTCAGTATGCAATACAGTGGAGAATCAAGGTACTTTGTTCAAAACAGGTTTTTAGTTTTCTTTAGTCAGAGTAAATGAAATCCATGAAATAAGAGCCACACGTTTACATGTGGGATTGCAATAGACCCTTGTCCATGGAGGTTCAACTGCTCCACAGATCACGCACTTTGTCAGCCTGCTCAAGGTCCTAAACCAGAGGAAGGGAATGAGACTGCAGTAAAATGATCAACATAGCTTCAGGAAAACATGCAGAGGAGCTGTTTGTGGGAAATTTGAGCACTGCATTGCATAACCCACTTTAACCCACAATTAAGTATGAACTAGCTTAAGAAGAAAGGAATTATGTATATGTATAATGTCCTATTTTTATAACAACTTTAAAGTAAGCAGTTTTATAATAAAACATGAAAAAAAAAACCAAAGCTGAGATTGTCTGAGAGAAAAGTAAATATGTTTTAGATTTTTTTTCGGTATGTTTAGAGCCAGCAGAGTAAATTCTGGACAATTTCCATTCTGAGACCTGTTAAAAATTCCTTTGACTAAGGTGGTCCTCAGTATTGACACATCAATTATTAAAAGTACATAAATAATTACATAGTATGTACTTTTTATTTTATGCTATTCTATATATATTGATGCATATAAGTTTCAGTTGATTACTTCTGAAAAGCTGATATTTATTTGACTACAAGGGTTATGTGTGGCTGATTTCAATCAAGTACTGAGTGCCTTCAAATTTTATAGGCAGCACTGGTGCTCTGTTAAAACAAATTGATTGAGCCTATATATATATACACACATGTACTGTAACAAGTTCTTAATCAGTGCTTGTTCATCAGTGCTGCTTGGGACTCTGTGCTTTAATACTTCCTCTGGTCTTTATTCTGATGATCTGTTATTCAGTACCAAAAACCTTGTAAACATGTTCATGCCTCTTCCTTGGTTGGGCAAACCTCTTCGCTTCTTGGTGTCTTACTGTTACTCTTCTTAGAACCTTGCAAAATGTTCAGAAGTCATTCGTATCTTGATATCCAAAGAATGGCTTTCCCTAACAGATAAGGTGTAAATTTGAGTTCTACCCCACTTATATGTATTTACATGAAACCTTTCCCAGTCAGACCTATTGTATCTAATACCTTCTCAAATGCTAGTATGAGTCATGAAGTGATTGTAGTTATATAAGTTTCACTATTATAACTAGGATGAATATGCACTGTACAACATACCTGTTCAATGGGTCAATAACTCTTCATTACATCTAATTATTTATATTATTTTGATAGAGTTTTGACTTTGAGGAAGAGTATTTTACAATAATATTGCAATGACTGCAAACTTACAAACTACTAGCTGGTACTTCATTTCTTCAGCGGCACATATTTACCACTGCAGTTATCATCTGCTTTACATTGAAGTTAATGGGAACATTATAATTTTATCATAAATTAAATGGGGATCACATTGTAGAAAGATATTTCTAGTAACATTTATTAGACAGCACTGCTTTTTCATTATTTTACTTTCCATAAAATTAGGCAAAATTTTGAAAGATTTTTCTTTTTTCAGGAAAAGAAGTCCTCACTGAGCTTGGTAAACTATCCAGAGATTTTTATGGAAGGGGAGGGGTCATGAAAAACTCTTTAAAAAGCTCAGGGTTCAGGATCTGAAGAAACTAGAAAGACCAAAGACTGTTATATAGAGACGACTTTATATAACACTGGGAATCTAACAGTAAACATCTTACTCTGTTCTTTATAAATCAACTGTTCAGAAGTGTCTCTGATTATTCTGTTTAATAGCAATAAGCAATGAAGCTGCAAGCTGTTACTTTGACAAAAATATGTTTAGCACCTGCTATAGATGAGCAATGCTATAATTATTACATAAAGATATGCCACAGGTATATATCTGGAAAAGGTGGCTAAAATTGGATGTGTTTGAAGACTTGGATATCCAGCACCTCTGATTTTGATTGTTTTTTCACTGCTTTTCTGAAGTCTATGAATTTCACCCCAAAATCTCATCTTTTTAGAGGCTTCTGATAACTTTGGATTGCTTCCAATTTCCAACTAGTTTTCTGTAGAGGGTAGCATGTTAAAGAACCTTCTGAAGACAACAGAATTTCAAGTCATGGAAATGGATTTCCACATTTCAAAAGATCACTGAACTTAAGATCAGAAAACTGTAAGGCATCAGAGACCAGCAGAGCTTCTAAAGCCAGTTGTCTTTATAAGAACTCAAGCAAACTGTAACAGGATTTAGGATGGAGGATTTGATTTGAATTTGTTTACTAACAACAATTTCTATAGAATTGTTTTTAACTAATGTTAAATTTATTTACATTTAATACACTAAAATAATTGAATCCTGACCTAATAATTTAATTTAGGTTATCAACCTGAAGGCTTAAAATATAGTACTTCACTCCCCAATGTGTGAACATACTTTAAAATAGGTTTATGAGCAGAGTAGTGGCTAGCAGAAAAGTAGAAAGCTTTTATCTCACCTAAAATGCTTTGAAGAGTTAAGAAGAACATTTAAAAAACCATTCTTAGCATAATTTTGTCTAATTTTTCACAGAAGTCTTATTTAAGTGTAATTATCTCCATGTTTCCAGAGGCAAAAAAAAGGGGGGCAGACATTGATATAAATCCTCCAATTTCTCCCTGGATGAGTAGAGGGGAGATGGCAAGTTTTCAAAGAATACTTTTTGTTTGTGAATATCCTTTTGCAGAGTCCTGGAGATTTGGAGAAGTGAGGATTCCAGGTCAGTAGGAAGCATCTGGGTGATACCACAGATATACTTAGTATGTAACTAGGTAAATTGAGCTCAAATGCTTCAGCTGGAGCCATTAACTGACAAGTCTACTCGTGAAAATCAAGGGCAGTGAGAAGCAAACAGAGGATGTCCTGCAGCAGTAGGTCATTCTCCAGGCTCTAGACATAACAGGTCTCAAGAAAACAGGAAAATGAAGCAGTGAATTACGTATTCTCCTAAGCAGAAACTTTAGGAGATATTGAAATTAAACAGAACAGAGATGGAAGGGATCAGCTAGTTCATCCTGCTGACAATTCTGTAATGTTCCTGTGAGGATTAGCATATTGTTCAGCATGGTGTTAAATATTCCCTGCTAGGAGCTGCTTTTTCTTTTTTTTTCTTTTTATTTTTTTTTCCCTTGAGAGAACATTTAAACTAGAACAAATCTTAAAATCAGGAAATAGACTTGTCTGCAGCCTAAATATTCATATTTCTTAATTTCATCCTATTATGTCTGCTTAGATTATGACATACGCTGCTCTGTCAAATAACTTGGGTCTGGTTTAACTCCTTCAGACACTGAATACTGCTCTGGTGTCTACCACTGATTGTTTAGTCAGAAATTGTTTCTGTTAAGAGTTCTTTTCACACTTAACATCTTCTCCCATCATTGAATTATTCTGCTGCCGTTGCCATCTATTACCAGCATATCAAATACTCACATATTTTAAATGAAATAGAATATCTAAAATTTATCATTTAAAAAGCAACAGGGGGAGAACAAACTCCAGTGTGAGTTATTTTATGTCTACTGTCATTTGCTTTAAAAGTTCTCATCAGTCTACCACAATAAAGAATGAAATAGAAGACATACGTTCCTCTGAAAACATCCCCAAAGGTTCAAAGTTAAAGATTCCTACTGTGCCAAATATCAGGCAGTCTGCCAATAAGCTCAATTAGAATTTTTGACTAAATTAAGTAGCGCACAATCAAAGCATATGAATGGCAAAAGCACCCTCCAAAAGAATAGCTTTCCTGTAGGTGTAACAGGATCTTTCTTCAATGCTCAAAATAAGTCTCAAATTATAGTGATGTTATTTGACTTTAGGAATGCACAGATGTGTTAAGTATTTCATTGGGAATACAGTATGGTTAGTCGGACAAGCATAAAGCATGCATAATTAATTTCACTCTTGCACTGCTTCGGCTCTTTAACATGGTGTTTGTTACTGTAGCAAAAGCAGCTTACTAGGCACCACGTTTAGCTGACAACGTTGAAGGGAATTGTTAGAAAAAGAAAAATCTGTTTTCGTTCCACTCTCGAATTTGCACCTAGTTTCAGACCGTATGTCTGCATTTAGTGTTTTAAAGCAGGCACAATAAGAATGGCAGGTTCCTGCAGAGAAATATGTCACTGGCGATAAACAGCCCCAAAGTCAGTAGAGCAGATAATGCTTTGCAGGTCAGAAACTACACCCCTGACAATACCGTGCATGCAGGTAATACACCAAATGTCACATCTGAAGGGGGTAATGCTTTTTCTACTGCTACATCCTCAACAAATTGTACTACATAGCTGAGTTACTTGCTGATGTGGAAGCATGAAGGAGTTTTAGGAGGTAGAAAATACAATGAGAGACTAAACAAGATAGACCACCAAACCAAAACCAACCCAGCAAAATTAACAGTCCAACTCTTATCTGCAATAAAAGTTGAATAGTAAATCATCTTAGACTGTAATCGTCTAGAAGACGATTCTCTAAGGAACAAGAAATTGTTCCTTATAGATCTGTATTAAAAGATTAAGCCCTCTATACAGAAAGACATCAGACCTAAATAAGGTTAAAAATTGCTTGCTTGTTTCTTTTTAGTCTTGACACATCCTTATGTGCAGGGTTTTTAACAGCACATTTCTCTTTGATGGATGCAGTTGAATTCATTTATGCTGTTCATAATTCTTACTTATGTACATCTTGACTTATATCTTTACAGCACTGGCATTAAGTCAGTCATTATTACCATACATAGATGAGTTGGAAATAGTACTGGAAAACCTGCTTAAAATCATACCGGTATTGCTTCTGGCATGCAGTGTTCCTACATTTTCACATGCTCATTCTTCCATCCCATGTTTCCTCCTGCTTAACATCCTCCTGGAGTACTGAGGAAGACCCAGACTATAGTATCGGTTCATGGACTTTAATGCAAAGCTGCAAAAACCACTGATGAGCAGAAGTAGCCAATTAAGTTTCTCATCTGGACCAAGTTTTCCCTTATCTTGGGTGAACGTATCAGAGGTCAAGACCTGAATGCACAAGCATGCATACATACATGAAGCTAATGCAGCAATCTCTAACCCAGAACAGGGTGGGATGGAAAGAAGCACTGCCAATTAAATAGACCCCCTGAAGTCCCAGGACAGCCTAAGGAGTGAATTCTAAATGGTTTTCTTTTGTTGTACGCTCTATGCAGCTTCCAGATTAGCTTCACATAAAGCTGCTAAATTCAGCAGACCATTTTTAAGCAGGAGTATGTTAGAATGCAGAAATATTTTCAGTAGTGGATGATGTCAGGTCTATTTTCTATAATGAGTCACTTCTGGATGATCTGAGAGTTTTCCTTTCAGGTCTAGAGCCAAGAAAAAACCTGGAATGTTTTTGATTCATCACTTAGCCAGTGGGTAAGTCTACTGGTGGATTATCATGCTCAAAGTTTTAAAGATCAGAAAGTTTGCCTAACAGAGCAAGATGACAAATGGTCTTCTGTAGCACAATGGAACAGTTACCATTGCTTTTCCCTATCCTATAATCAAACAAGTATGAATTCTTGATTTCTCAGCTAAGAAGGGTAACGATTTCAGTAGAATTTTCTAAAAAGTCATGCTATCTGCCACAGACAGTTTGAGTGCTGATAGGGATGAGTCCAGATATCACAAGGGCCCAGCAATCCACTGTTTTTGATAGGTTTTCCATTTTTTCAAAGTTATCTTTGCAGCATATTCTAATCAGGTATGTGGTTATTCCAAAGATTTGTGAGGATAGTACCAGGAGCTAGAGAATGGATAATGATGGACAAGCATAATGAAAGTTGGCAACAGACCCTTAACTTTGGTTCTTTCTATGGTATGCAACAGCTTACCCAATTCTGTAGCCTTGTGGACAATTCTGTAACACCTTCTTGCCATAGGTTTTTAATTTGCAGAACGCAGAGGAAGGAAATGTCTTCCAAAAGGGAAAGGCATCACATAAACTGCCTGGAACTAATACAATTCTGTATTTTTATTTTTTATCTTTTTTTTTGTATCTTGAGTAGGTACAGCAGTGATTCAGTCTGCACTGTATCTCCCAGTCTAGCTAGATGCCAGGGTAAGAGACCGATCATTGGGATAGTGAGTAAACCGAAAGTTTGTTGAAAGATATTAGAGGATTAATTTTTTCCAAGCTAAGTGTAATACAATGCATTATTAAAACCATATTAACGGACTAATAATATTCAGGGACCTCAGATTTGTCTTTAGTGAGGAATTGAAGAAGAACAGAGATACTGCACCATGGACGCAAAACCTTAACATGTACTGAAGGAAGAAATAAGCTACATTTCTTACTACAGGGATGTACTCAGTGGAAAATGAGATTTTATGTTGTGGTGGGTTGATCCAGACTGGATGCCAGTTGCCCACCAAAGCTACTCCCCTTCCTCAGGTGGTCTGTCTGTCTCTGAGCCAGCTGGCATTAACTCCATTACACATAGGGGAAGCTTCTCACAGAAGCTGCTCCTGTAATATTCTTCCTCTCCCCCTTCCCCCAAAAAATAAAGAACAACCTTGCCACACAAACTGAATATATATGCGCATAAACAACCGACATTTACCTACAAGACCAAATGAGGAGGCTAATTTGATCTGTATGTGGTAGGGCCAAGTTGTACAGCCAGTAGGTCATTAGTGGAGAGCTGTTGTTTATGCATTCCACTTTAATTACATTTATATTTATTAAGAAATCTGCTACAGTTTAAGGTTATCAGTTATTGTTAAGAAGTCCTTTCACACAGGCAGGACAACTTAATGCAACATGCTGCTTGTGTTATCCCTTTTTACCTTTCAGTGTTCATGCATTTTCCACTAGCGATAAAGAAAGCCTCGCATGCCTGGGCAACTACTTATTTTAAGTTACAGACAACTTGCAAAGCCTGGCATGTCAAGCTCAAACATAAAATACGTGATCTGACAATACCAGATCAAAGTGGCAAACGGTATATATGACACCTGTCTGTAATAATGGTCTTGTCAAGTGCTGAAATGATGGTTAAATATTGATGCAGGGACCAGGTAAGAACTCACTCTTCCTGACAGACAATGACTTTAAATATTTCCCCTTGTAAGTCCAATTCTGCCTTAATTTACACAGGTTCAGCTGATGTTGACCTTTGAGAAAATATCTGAAATCCAACATTTCTTGCTCTTAAAAACAAAAACGATACATATAACCTATAGTAATAGTGTGAAAGTTTGCAAAGGAGAAAGGAAATTGTTGGTACATGGAGCATGTCCATACCACAATCTGAGTAGCCAAGAATCCAAACAGAACTGGCTCATTATTATCCTTCAATGCCTTAATTATGCAGCTGTTTCTGACAGAGTAACTCAAAACAGCTAGTTGGATTTCTCTATGCTGCCTAGCAGCCACTGCAGTGGACTGATATCAACTGATCACTAAATCAAAGAATCTTAAATCCTAATCTGTTTCATAGTTTCCAACAGAATATGTTTGGGGTGGGCTATAGGAGTTTCTTCCTCTGCCAAAGCACTACAATTGTGAAATTATGCTGCAAGTCAACACAAACAATGGGTTGATTTGATATGAAATAACATGTAGGAGCCCAACTCTATACTAAGCTTGTTCTCCTTTTCTACTTTCATCGATAAGTATCTGCTACTGCCTACAGTGGGGGCATCTTTTCTCTAAGCATCTTACGGAGTCTAAAGAATCCTATTAGGACAGTAAGAGTTGCAAACCGGATGACAAAACTAAACCCATGTCATCTTAAAGGAAGATTTGTGTCCCTTTCAAAGGAAAAGTAGATCTCTTAGTTTAACATCACTGCAGCTGACAAGCCTGGAAGCTGAAAAATCACTTGTCACTGACAAAACTGTCTCACATTGTGATATGACACTGTTAAACAAATAGAAACTTCAATTAAAATTATTAATTTACTGAAAAGGAAACAGAATACCATTAATCACTGAACTAACTAATCATTTCTACCAGAGTTTCGGATGAACTAAGGTGATATCTTCTCCTATACAGGTTCCAAAACTACTGTGCACCTTATCCTGTCCTACAGCTCCTTTCCAGGCATCAGGAAATTATTTAGACAGAGAAAGTATCCAGCTGTCTGAACTGTTTGTAGCATGATGTGAAACCTGTGAAATGCCTTTCTTTGTTCACATACAGACTAGGTGATTGCTTTGATAGCAACAGTTCATACTGCTACAAAGAAAAACTTAAGAGGATGAGAAAGATTTGAAACATTCCTGAGTGAGATCTGAAGGGTTTTAGGAGGATAACGACTTCTTTTGCTCACTGAGGGGAGCCTGTAAAGAAATCTTGCAGGAAGAGATTTGTCATGTATCAGGAAAGGGGATGAAACAGCCAGCTTTTCCTCTGAAGAAAACTTAAAATGATTTCTGTCTATAACCCCTGTTGATGATTTTCCTCCAATACATTGATTTGTATTCTTTTTTTTCACCACCTCTACAGCTCAAGATGCAAACTTCCTTCACTGAAGCAGCCCAGGACTCTGTTTAGACCTTATGTGCTGGAACTGCATCTATTCAGATCTCTGTTATACTGGCCAGCACTGTCATTTGTAACTTCTGGCCATGCTTCTTGAGCACGTGTTTCTGTGTCTCAGAAATGGGATATCACCACTGGATCATCCTCAGCTGTGTGAATGCACCTGACTTTTCTCGGGTTCCTTACTGGCATTAGAACAGTATTTCCCAGAATTCTAAACTTTTGGGCAGTCCTACTAATTCCAGTCTGTCTCTGAACAGGAACAGCGGGCTGATGCACACCCACACTTTCCACAGGCTTTGCAGATGGGCTTGGAAAAAAAAATTCTTCACTTCAAAATTCAACAAACACATCGAGATGAAAAATTTGTAATCTTATTCCTTCACCCTGCTGTGCTATCTGGAAATATTCTTTGTGTTGCAGTTGATGAGTTAGAGGTGAGTGAATTTGGAAATAAGGATCCTCCTTTTTCTTTTTATGTTATTTCTGGTTTCTTCCACTTTAAATATTTGGAAGGACACTTTACAAAAGCAAGGTCATATTGCTATGAGAGCCTGATAAGAGTCATCAGGTGTCCAAAATCTGATGTCCAGGAGGTGTGTAGTTTTGTATGGTTATTAGACTAAAAGGTACTATTCCTAAAAGGACAGCCATGTGCTAAATGCAAAATGTTCTCCTAAAATACCCTAATATTTTGACTGAATTCAAAGGTGTGGCTAAGAAAATACAGAATGGTTTTCTACTAACATATGACCTCAATTTTTTTTCTTGATTTTTCTATTAGTGTTTGTAAAGAGAATATAGATATATATACAGCTATAACTACTTTCTTCTGTCTGTTGAGTTACATGTGATTCAGCTGCAAGTAAACTGCTCTGTAAAAGCAGAATAAAGCTGTATTTGAAGAGAATGTTACCTTTGTCCAGATTATTTATTGAACTGCCCTACTGAGGACAAAGTTGTGTCAGCGCACTGTTAATGTTAGTACACCCTCCAAGTTACAGAGAAAACAAGATAGTTGTTTAAAAGCCAGGAATGTAGGATAGTTATTAACCAGGCAACTCCAATTCCATAGTATATCTTGCTTATAGACTTTCACTTGCTTGTACAAAACTTTTTCTTCTAGCCTTCCTTTTCTCAGGAGTAGAGATATCACAGAGGATGTATTTGGAAGGGTCACTGCTCAGTATGCAGTCTGGCAGACTCATTTGTTCCACTTGGCCTTGCAGCACCATCATGTGGTTACTGTTGAGGAAATAAGATAGCCTATCGTCAAATACCACCTGCCTGCCTCAAGTACAGACGGAATGCGTAAGCAGTCTAGTAGTAGATGGAGGAAAGCCTATGTAGAGCAGAGATGGCAATAACAAATTACTCAGAATGAGGAGCACTGTGTGCTTTCTCAAGGTCATTTGGTTTTTTTCTCCCTCATTCTTAAGTTTAATAATTAATACTATTTGAGCTATTTCTGCTTTCTTTGTGTATATTTCATTTAAGAAAGAGATTTAGGTCTTTCTTTGGGCTTTCTGAATGTAAAACCATGGACGATCTTCATTTCTGTATTCCACCTGGCTTTAATGCATTAGAAGTCTTCTGCTGAATATTCTGACCATGGAAAGAAGTGTAACAGCTTGAATTCAGGCAGCCCCTCTTGGTTTTTTTTGGGGGAGAGAAGGGAAGATCTTCTACTGGGGAGAAAAGATGTGGTTTATACATGTTCATTCTCTACAAATTCTTAAAGTGACTGATTAAGAAGTAAGTTTCCAACAGTACTGTTACATTTATTTCGGTCCCCAAAATAAAATGCTTTAGGTTTCCTAATAAAACTGAAAAGTGTGTGATCACTATATGACTTAAAATATGTAGACATGCTAACTTATAGATTTAGAAAGACCTCAGAAATGTTAAATTTGATAGGAAAAAAAAAGATACAATATCACAGTCTTTTTCTGTCAGATCTGTAGCATTTCCTAAACTATATCCTCAGTTCTGGCAACGGACAATAAACCTGAATTTATTGATTCTGAAGTGAAGCAGATTCTAGCCTTGAACTTACAGATGCTTCTGTGGGATTGTTTACTCCACCTTGCCTTAATAAGGGATAATTCCTTCATTTCTAGCAAATTTAATCTGAGGGAGACAGGAGTATGCCTTTACCAGAAGAAGCCTTTGGGTTAATCACATGGCAATTTCTGACAACGACATTGAAGTGAGGTAACTGACCAGTTCAATTTTCACAAGATATCACATGCACAGTTGTCTTGCATGGGAGGTAGAGAGGAGAGAGCAGCTTAGTTTTATGTGAAAGCACACCACCTCCCTAGAAGCAGCAATGAGGAAAAGACTATGTCAGAATCTGCATATAAAGCCCTGAGGTATGAAATCTGTTAAGCTTTCTAAAAGGCTTTTCACCTAGAAGTACAAATCTCAGCAATCCATCCAATTTTATTACATGTCTAGATACAAAAAAACCCCATGGTCTTGTCAAAGCAGTCATAAAAAAAAAACCCCGTGGTTGACTTCTGTGGATAATGGTAACATACATTCATTAGGTCACAGTGTGGAATGCATTAGATGTCACTGTGGAATTTTAGAGTATATTATCCAAAGTAGCAGTGGCCTATTTTACCTAATAAGCAAGTCTTTTCTTCCTCCTAAGTTAAGAAATTTACTGAAGACATGGTCCAGAACGCATTTCCTCACCCTGTTTCTTTCCAGCTTCTGGGCGCTAAATAGGCTTTAATCCCTATTCATCTTCCCAAGCTACTATAAAAACTCCTATGTGTAGGCTAACAGTTAAATCAAAATTGGGGGACTGGCAGAGCAGGGTGAAAGACATTCATTTAATACAACTTTTATACTTTCTCACTATTAAAAAGCCTTGCTTATCTTTCGCTACTTTTTTCCTGCATAAAACTGAATATCCACTTTCCTGCAGAAATGAAATTATATTTGCAGCAGAGCGCATTCTTCAGAATTCATAGGCTAAAATTTGTTAATATCTGATAATACAGTAAAATGAAGGAACAGCAAGTACATTGCTGCAGCAGGGTGGTCAACATAATGCAACATTATTGTTCTTTGTGATTCTCAAAGCCCAGCTACATTACTTTTGGTATTCCTGGGACAGTTAAATCTTTTTAGGCATTCAGCTTGTCATGCCTCACAGACTCTGAAGCTGGCTCCTAAATTGTTTTGGTGTTTTACAGACCTCAGAGTTCAATGAAGCTCTTTAACTGGATGGGATTAATGGCACCATCATTGTGCTATGAAAGAACATTTTCTGCAATGTTTAAATGCTTGTTGCCCTTTTCCATACTATTTACTCAACTAGTGTTCACTAACTGCAATTTATATGTCCCAACCATGTCTTCATTTATGCCCACTATGTAGCTAGTTTTTTCCAAAGTGCATCCCTACACCATCATTTTCACCAGACTTATCCCTTCACAAGAAGTGTCCTATCCAGAACATTATAACATTGAACTTTAAGGATTTACCACAGCTCTGGGATATATTCCAGATATTACACCTCCTATGTTAACAGATACTACAGTATGCCTGGATTAGCCACAGTCTGATTTGGGAATAAATTATTCTGTGATAAATTCACAGGACTGCTCAGTATTCAGTATGACTCCCTGAGGAAAATCTCGTAAGTTTTCACACAGAATGAAGCAATTTTATTTGATTAGGGAACATCAACATTAACACTCAACTTGTCAAAAATTCTGTTATAACAGCTAGTCTGTGGGAGCTTGTATAGTTCAGCTAGAAGTGCCATAAGTGTTAAGGATATGAATATTACTTAGAAGGAAGGAGATAACAGGTCTCTACCCCTGTGAGTCTGAGTACTTGCTCCTTATCTAAGAAGATAGACTGAAAGATTGCGTTGAGCAGAAGTCATAGCGGTGCAGGTGGTACAGAACACTATAGCAAAAAGGAAGATCATGCTTTCCCTGTTCACGAGAGTACAATGAACAACAGTGGATTACTTCATCTTGCAGCAAGACAGTCATTACAAAAAGCTTTGTAACAATTCAGGTAATTTTTGGAACACACTGCCTAGACACAGAGCTGATAACAGCTTACAGGAAGGGGATGGTCCTAGTGACTTTTCAAGCTCTTTCAGACAGATTTCTCCATCATTGTGTTACTATTTTCCTGTATTTAATGGCAAAGTGTCCAAGGTAAGAGGATATTGGAAAATAATGTATATTTATTTCAAATCTTCAGATATCCTTCTCTTTTTTACTTCTTTCATATTTGTCTTCAGACAAAGAAAATAGATAAGCAAGGGACCCAACTTCAGTTATGTTTTATGGCTTTGAATTCCACAGATAGTCTTCAGCACAGTCACTGGAATAACACTGCTAAACACTTCAGTGATTTTGACAGCTTCCCAGCTATCACTTGCTATTGCTTTCACAACGGAAAATTAAAGTTGTTATCCATAAAATATGAATGATAAACACAAACTGTAGCCTTCTACAAGTCCTCAGGCTTTCATGGCTTTCTTAGACAACACATGGCACAGTGTACCAATGAGGTGATCAAATTGCTAATTGTCTTCATTGCTGCTTTACCAGTTTTCTTTGAACTGCAGAATCAAACCACTGCTGAACAGCAGAGGGCTGCTGTGCCAGGGTGGAGGCACAAGCAGCAGACTGAGAAATCATTATGACCAAATAGGCAAACATTACTTCTCTCTTCTTGATCTCATTCTTTCTTTTGCAATCAAGAGTCTGTCACACTACTTGTAGGATTTTGGTCTTATCAGGCCAAGTAGGACTCAGGATACATGGCAGAACTAATGCAGAAGACCAATGTAATATTTCATGACATTCAAGGGAAAATTAACCTTACAGGAATGCTGCCATATCTTGCCATTCTTCATTTGAAGATAACCTTGAAATATTGATTGCCAAATTTTAAGTGGAAGAAAAATAGCCACATTCATTTTAATAGGCACCATGCATAATGGATTATAAAACAATTTCTGTCTTAATGAAAGACCTTTAAAACGTAGAAAACTGGAATACAAATCTTTCCTAAAATTTCCAATAACTTATCAGTATTTTTAGTTTCAAATTCAGACTATTTCTTGAATTACTGATAGCACACAGAGTATATCCCTTTCTTAACCATATTAGTGACACATTAGTACTGTAGACTTTAGTTAAAACACATCAGTAGCTTCTTGAATAGAAGAGTTGGGGGGTGGGGTGGCAGAAATAAAGTTTTTTAGTAAAAAGAATATGCAAATACAGAACATTTATTTACAATTAAATGCTTCAACACCCCCCCCCCCCCAGTAATTTTTATATAAATATACATAAATACAGACTTGCAGATGGATTTTGTACCAATTAAAATTCCTGCAAGTACTGACACGGGTTTCTGTATATATTTACCCACAGGGCTGTGGTTACCCAGGTTTGTGTGAGAAAATGAAAACAAATTGCAGATACCATTATTTCTACCAGTAAGAGAAAGTACTTTAAATTCATACTATGCACCACCAAACTACTCCAAGACAGCTCTCTGAAGGAAAGGTGCAACATGAGGCAGGATCCTGAAAGATGGAGAAAGTGTTTGCCTGACGGATGATGTTCTGTTAACTCCCTGAGAGATGAAAGCTTTATTAGTTATTTTGATGCTGCTGAGAATTCGTACTCAGATTCTGTGTCACTGTGAGGGCTGAGCTGATATGCCTAAGTGCTATTTCAGGGCATTGTTGCATAAGTTAGATGTTACATTCAATCATGTTTTGGCCACTGCTAACAAGAAAAATCAATAGAAATTCCAAAATATGATTAAAGAATGTCTGCCCAGGAAAATGTATTGGTATACTCAAACCAATATAATTATACCACTCTCTATGTTAGTGCAGGTATCTATCTTAGGAATTTAGTGGTTTTTCTTTTTTTTTTTATTTTTGATGGATTTGGAACACTTCTAAAAAGACACAACACTCTAAAATGATGCTGTAAATCCTGAAACAATGTGCTTATACTGAGAGCTATATCACTGCAACTACATCACTAGATTTCTCCATTTCAACAATCCTCATGCTATGCTTAAGCTTATTTAATATCTTTTAGTCTACTGTTTTGTTCATAAAGTAGTATAGAGAATAAGCTGCAAAATCACGTTAGAGAAGATGACTGCAATTGCTGTCATGATGAAATACTAGACTAAATCACTGAAGACACCGAAATGTAATGCACTGAAATGCATGATGTGTGCATCACATTGCTCTTCTGTTCCAAAGCACATTTATAGAACTCCACCCCCACATCTTATATTAGTCAATAAATTACAACTTTGATGAGCTATTCTGTCTGCTGTTTGATAATGCTGGATTTCATAGTGTGATGATAACACAATATGTATAAGAAAACACATTTAAACATGCAATCAAACACATTTTAAAAGGCAAATTGTTTAATCTTCTCAGGACTCCAGATGGCACCATCAATTATTTTTTTAAAGACTGTAGGGAAGTTACTGTACATGACTGCAACTTTACTGCAGCTCCTAACATCTTCTGTAAAACTGTTGGAGAGCAAAGGCTTCCCTGACAGGAATAATATACATATGAAGAAAGAGCAGAAATAAAAGTGAAGAGTTCAGGAAGTTCAGATTAATTCTCTAGTTGAGGCTTTTAGTACCAGTCAAATTTATATGAATTGCATTCAGCTGTCATTGACTTGTCATTGATTTCTTACCAATTTTTTCTCTCATTAATTTTATTGCCTTAGATTTTTCTTATTCATTATATACAGAATATCTCTACAAATGAAAGTTACTAACCTCATATTAGAACTATTAAAGCTTGGAGACACCAAGCAATGCCTTCCATTTGATGGAAAACAATGAAACCCCGGTACTGGTGGGTGCAAATGAAGTCAATTTTGACTTATTTTTTTCTTTAAAAGGCAAAAATTTATTTATTTATCTATCTTTGCCTGCATCTCAAATTATCCTGACTCTAAGAAAGCAAATAAACCAAAAGAGGCAAGTAGAGTCAATGCATTCTCTGAATTTAAGACGAAAAGGAATCAAACATATTCATTAAATGCTTTTAAAACCTTTAAAAGTACTCTTTTTAAGCTCACCACTGCTCAGAGGACAGGTTAGCAACTTCTGGTGTGGGAAACAGTCTATTCATCTCTATTTGGCAGCCTATATAGTAAGACTGCCACAGCACAGGGAGACATTTTGTGAGAAGCAGCTCCTCCTAGTTTTCGGCTTACACTTTATTCCAAACCCATCTGAGGACTGCTATTGGCACTACTACCTCTGCGTTAAGGAAGAAATCAGTAGCATCTTGCTTCTTGAGAAGGAAACTCAGCAGGAGTCAGGAGACGATGAGAACACATAACCTCTTAATTTGGAAATGAAAAATCAAATTTAGCACATAAATGAGGTTGCCAAAGCCTAGTCTGCAGGCTAAACTCTCCAACTGTTTTGATAAGCGTTGTATGGGAAATGAACACATAGTCTGGGATGGGGAAATGAACTGGCAATGGGATGATGCTGGAAGTTTTGACAGGCTCAAGGATATTACATTTGATAAGCAGCTGGTTGCAATTATTTATTTGGAAGGAAGAGACCGGCACACGTACGTTTGTATGCACACAAAGTACAAAGTTAAAGTGACATTTAGAAAAGTTCAAGGATGTTTACTAATTCCCACCAACCTGAAGCCAATGCTGGTTCTCCGAGGCCAGCAAGATCTATTAAATGAAACTTGTCCACCTTTCATTAGAAGAGGCATTAGGACTGTTACTAACACTAAGATGATTCAGTAACACACTATTACTGCAGTCTTAATACGTTCATAAGAATCCCAAAGCCATCTCCAGCATCAAAAAAGCATCAGCCATCACTACAATTACTTTTGATATCAGCTACTGGTCTTGACAACAGTAGGCTATCCTCTAGCCTCTCCAGGCTACAAGAGCCAGATATCTCCCAAGGTTTTTTCTTTCACTATAGAAGTAAGCCAAACCACAGTGCCAGCCTAGACAGTAGATGGGAGATCAGGCCTTTATTTCCATATTTAAATGTTTGCCCTTAGGAGGGATAAAAAGTTAACAATGTGAGAAATTTCTACAAAGCACAACAGAATTTGAGCTCTTCAGGGCAAGGTTAAATTCCTTTCTTTGAGTGGCTATAGAAGCATATTACATGACTTTTACTTCAGTGCTGTAGAATCAAAAGGTCATACATATGTCTCCATCATTCATACTTTAGGGACACCTCCTGGTATCAAAAATTACATTTTCACAAACTTGTTGTACAGCTAGCAAGTCAGAGCTGTAAACATTAAACTATTATTTCTATCTAGGATGCAAGGTTTGAGATTCAGTGCTTACTGTTAGCCAAAATACCACTGTATGCCTGAAGAGCTATTTTGGAGATAGTCTGACTAGAGATGTGGACTATATGTTAGAAAGCCTTGGTAAATTACGGTAAGTAGAAAACCCAAGTAAAAAGCTGTTTATATTCCAGGTCCATTTAATCTTTAAAGAAAGCAACTTGAACAAATACAGGCTTTAATTTTTTCTTTCTAGAAAAAAAGGATTTTCTTTATGCAGAAAATACTGAGTCGGCATTTTTGCTTCAACTTGTAAGAGGAAAGCAAACTGTTTGTGGCTTTAATTAGAAACATTAGGGCTTGAAGTCTGAACAACTGTTTACTATTACACTATCTGATAAAACTTCAGAACTGCAGCGATACTAATTTAAAAGAAAGACCCAAGATCGAGATGAGGTACTGCAACTCTAAAATTAACCATCCAAAAAGGAAACTAAAGAAAATTTCAGTTTACCTGATAAATCCCTATCTGAACAGTAGTGTTATAATTAATGGCAACAATGAACAGAAGACCATAACCACTTCAAGTCCTCCACAGAACACAGAATCAACTAGGCTGAAAAAAACCTTTAAGATCATCAGGTCCAACTATTACCCCAGAACTGCCAAGTCCACCACTAAACCATGGCCCTAAGGGCCTTGTCTACACATTCATGACTAATTCCTAACTCACTAGCAATGGAAGGAAAACAGGTTTCAGGGTAGTTTTATTGAATCATAGAATGGTTTGGGTTGGAAGGGTTGGAAGGATCATCTGGTTCCAACCTCCCTGACATAGGCAGCGCCACCTTCCACTAGAGCAGGTTGCTCCAAGGCCCGTTCAACCTGCCAGTGATGGGGCAGACACAGCTTCTCTGGGCACCCTGTGCCAGTGCCTCACCAACCCCACAGGGAAGAATTTCTTTGTAATATCTAATCTCAATCTCCCCTCTGAGAGTTTAAAGCCATTTCCGCCTTGTCCTGCCACTACATACCCTTGTAAAAAGCCCCTCTGTGGGTTTTTTGTAGACCCCCTTTAAGTACTGGAAGGCTGCTATAAGGTCTCTTGGAATCTTCTCTTTTCCAGACTGAACAAGCTCAACTTTCTCAGTCTGTATTCAAAGGAGAGGTGCTCCAGCCCATTATGTTGTAATCTATGCTACATGAGCAAAAATAGGAATTTTGAAAGATAACACTTTAAGGGAATCAAATTAAATACCAAAGAGGAAATAAGCATATGTTAACGTATTAAAACACATTTCTATTTCTTTAAAGATCTTAAAAATGTTTTAGCACTCCTTAAAGCTTATTTGACAGAATAAGGCATCCTGTTAAAAATGAAATGATGATAAAACTTTGGTAGATTAAACACACACAGTAAGTCAACCAAAGAATTCAAGACAAAACAAGCAAAAGGAATCAAAGCTCACCATCTTTTTTTCCCCCATATATATATACACACATACATACATACACACACATCAAAAGCAGAAAACCTTTCAAAAAGCCTATAATAGCAAGACATATACTCCAAGAGAAGCATTCAGAGAAGCCAACACTATTTCAGAGAAGCCAAATTCATTGCATATGGTCCCTGTGGCAGAAAGGCAATTCTTACTCCGGAATCCTTCTCTTTGGAGGAATTGAAGGATCTGACTGAAACTGAAGACTATAGAAGAGATTCCAGGACAATTTTACATTATGAACAATATCAAACCACAAGGACTATCTGGCATTCATTTAAGACTTCTAAGGCAAGTCAAATAACCAAATTCCTCTCTGCAGTGAATAACCATTCACATAAAATCACCTTGGCAGCATCTGAGCATTGGGGAGAGGAAAAATAGGTTACCAAATTGTAGAAAGATGCCAGGACAGATGTGAGAAATTACACATCTAAAAATCTGACATCTATAGAAACTGTAAGGAAAAAAAGTAATGGACACATTGACAAAAATTATGTACTTTCAGAGTCAACCTGGCTTCTGTTAAAGGAAATTGCACCTCACAAACCTAAAAGAATTATCCAAAAAGGCCACCTTTGTGCAGTTAAAGTGATCTAGTTGATAAAATTCTATATGTATTTCTAAAAGGCTTTCAACAAATTCCCCCGTCAAGGCTTTGAAAGAAACTAAGAAGCTATGGCATAAGAGGGAAAATCATGGATAAATGATGGCTTAAAAGACAAGAAACAAAATGTAGGAATAAATGAACTGCCCTCATGAAGAAGGGAGGTCACTAATGGCATTCTGCAGGGATGTGTACTGTGACTGTTGAACATTCACAAGGTGAAAAAGGGATTGAGCAGTTAGGTAGTTAGGTGATAGAAGTTCAACAAAACAAAGTCATTTGAAGGAGTAAGGACAAAAACCAGCTGTAAGGAACAGCAGAAGGACTTTAAGTTAAAGCAGCTAGGCACTAAACCAGTCAAAACTCAATGAGGAAAAACATGAAGTGGTATATGTTGGGCAAGCAGGGGAATCCTAACTTCATATATAAAACAATAGGCTTCGAGTTGACTGCGATCATTCAGGACCAAGACACTGGGGGTTATTGCATACAGTTCTGATCCTCTCACCTCAAAGAACATACTAGACATTGAAAAGGTCCGGAGGAAAGCAGCAAGCACGATGAAAGCTATGAAAAGGCTTCCTTATGAGAAATGATCAAGTAAGCAAAGGCTCGTCTGCATCCTTCAGGTACAACAGAAACCTATGAGTGGCATGGAGGAAGTGGCTCTGGATCAGTTTGTTGGTTAATCACCAGCCCTTCCTGTATAAGAATGAGATGGCACAAAATAATCTATCAGGATGCAGGTTCCAACCTACATTAATCCACCATTAATGTAACATGTCATCAGGATGTGAAACTCCTTGCCAAAGAACATCACTAATGCCAAAAGTTTACATGGATTCAGTAAGAGTCTGGATAGATCATGGAAAAGGAATCCTGTATTAATTATGTATTATTAGCTACACAGAAACTACATCAGGTTTAGTAAGGAGCCAACTAAAAATAGCTGAAACTAAGGAAAGCATTGGTGTCAAATTCAGCTATTAGAAGAGCCTGTCTTTCTCCAAGCATTCATTTACAGCCACTCTGGAACATGGAATCCGGGGCTATATGAACTTCTGACATAATTCAGAACAATCAGTCTTATATTGCAGCAAAACAGAGCCGGTGAGATGGTCCTGGCATGGATTTGTCCTTAAAGTAGGACCTAGAAGCATTTCTTATCTTCATGGCTATACACCCAGGAACATTTGGACAGCTTTTCAGATAGATTCCTATGTTGACTGTGCAACACCTTCTGGTTGCTACTGGACACAGTCTTACTAACTAATGCATCTACTTACCTATACTGGAAGGCTGGGAACCAGAGAGGGAGGGCACATGCCTGAAGGCATCTGTACCTACCTATCCACACTGCCTTTGGGACTAATCTATAACGGGAATCCTAAACAAAGCCTTAGACCCAACATCAATATAAGGACAAATGGAACACACACCACAGGATACAGAGATGCTGTCGTCTCCTATTTGTCTACTAACTACATCATAAAATTAATTATCCTTTTACAATAGGTATCTCTTTTGTATTTTTCTATTATGTACAGAGATATTCTGGGGATTATCACACATGGTGAAAAAGAGAATTTCTGTACATTATAGGCCTGATAGCAAAAACTAATGAAAAAGACACATTTTAACAGCCATACATATTTTTTTTTAGCAACCATCTTTTGCAGAAAGACTGAAAAAGAATGTTAGCAAGTAAGTAAGAGTGCCCTCTAAGTTTTTAGCAACACCTACATGTTGAGTGGGTAGCCTCTTCTGGGAGACTATTTGCACTATTTCAGCATCTTTCCTCAGATATGTATTGAATGAAATCCATCTTAGGGCAAATATAGCATCTCAGAAGACCCATACCATTCTGAGGCTATAATTTGTCTTTTGAATGCTCCTCCATTGAATTTTCCTCAAAAGGTCTTTCTCATGTGATTTTACATGACACAGCTCAGCCAAAGTGGTAAGAAAGCTCATGGAAGACGTAGATTATATATCATCTATTTACCATTTCAGCTGCCCAATCAGAAACAATGCAATGACACACAGACCTAAGCATGCTGTACTTGGTACTCTGGATTTCATATTTTAGAAAATAACTAAGAAAAGGCACCATTTCTTTTTCCTCCCCACCTCCCCCCACACCATCACCTACTTTTCCAAAAGCTTAAGGAGACATAGCAATGCAGGTTCAGCATTACAATCAGAACAGGACTGGGAAGTGAGAAAAGCTCTTTGGTTTTTGTTTTGGTTTTTTCCCCAAAAAGCAAAGAAACAGGAGTACATAAGGATAGCTTATATTTAAATAATAAAAACCTAGGAGAGGGCTGTTAAAAAAAGGATTTCAGAAAGCAGCCTAAAAGAGAAGGCATGGAAGCTTATAGAGAGTAAGGTTTTAGCTCTTTGTGCAGCTGTACCCAAAACATCCTGTTTTGCTGGTTGGCTTACCTTTCCCTCTCTAGTCCAGGATGTGACCAAAATATGTTAAAATCAGTTAAAAACTGAAGACTTTAACAAAATAAAATTCTTAATCATTTTGAATTGTTCCTCTAGTACATCTACAAATTATTCTTTTATTCTCGCCTATCCTCAAACACCAGAACAATGCCTCTCATTAATCTCCTCCATTCACAATGTGAATGTTGAACCCTGAACACTGGTCATAGAAACAACAAGTAAATTTCGAAAACCACTATTGGTAAACTTAGAATTTTGAAACAACTTTGGTGGGATTTTGTTGTGGGGTTTTGTTTGGGTGTTTTTTGGGCAGTAGTTGTTTTTTCTGTCGGGAATGTTATCCAGAAATTATTGCAGGAAAGTACTTCAAGATTTCCTGTTCAGAAAAAGGAATCATGATCAGGAAAAACATACGGAAAGAAATAAGGAAATGCTAAGAAGGATATTAAAATTTCACACAGACTATTTCTGTTAATACTTTTATCCAAATCTACTGCATGTATAGTAATGAAGAGATGTATTAAAGGCTTACCAATAGGATTCATGACATCATAGAATGATTTAGGTTGGAAGGGACCCCTAGAGCACATCTGGTTCACTCATCTAGCTCACAGCAGGGCTAAGCAGATCAGGTTGCTCGGAGCTGCCCAACTGAGTTCCGAGTGCCTCCAAGGATGGAGATTGCAGAAGCCCTGTGATTCCCTGTTCCAGGGTCTGGCCACTACAGGGTAAATGAATTCTCATAACTAACCACAACAGCTTTGCTTCAACTTTTGCCCATTGTGCCTCAGCCTATTCCCTGTGTGCTCCCACAAAAAGTCTGGCTCTGCGTCCTCTAGACCTTCCCATCAAGTAGCTATAGACAGCAACAAGATCAGCCCTTTGGTTTTTCTTCCAAAAGCTGAATAAGCTGATGGTTCTGACCCTTCTGAAGACAGTAAAAAGGCCACTGTGGCTAAAGAACTCTCCACAGCTGGTGTTAAGTCTCACTCCTTCAGGATGATCATGCTACTTATATAGGCTGTAATCCTTAATGAGGCTTTGTACCAGAGGCACAGCTTAGCCCAAATGGCAGGGGACAGAATAAAGCCAGAATCGGAAAATGAAGAATTCCCCCAACATATCATCGCTACTGCGTTACTGTAAATGAACTTTGTGCCTGGAAGATACATTTGCACTCACGCACTTGGCCAGAACACGCAACTCAGTTCTAGTGACCCGAGGGACCCCAAGCTGAGTGGTGGCTGCCAGGCAGGGCACTGAGTCTGCAACATGGCACCCCAGAGCCTCCCACACAGCCCCACCTGTCCCATAGGCAGCACTCACCAGGCAGGCAGATCCCACCGCAGACAATCACAGCTGCCCCTGCAGGTCTTTTATTCCAATCAGGAGCTGGCCGACAACCACCAACCTGCCAATCACAGCCAAGGAATCTGAGGTTTGTGGAACCTGCTAGAGTCTCTCAGCAGCAACAGAAGGCAGCTGTCTGGTGCTCAGGGAAGGGAAGTGCACCATGAGTATGTGATCATGAGCAAATGAGCGAGTAAACAAGTTCTAACTAGATTTAAGGGAAAGGTGATGTTCAGGGAGGGTGATCAGGAGCTGGAATAGGGGCTGAGCAAGCCCCAAACAACCTCACCTAACCTGAGTGCTGCCTTACACAGTGGGGTGGACCAGGTGGCCTCTAAATGTCCCTTCTAACTGATCTATACCAGTGTGCATGCACAGACTAAACAATATCGTGTTGTCTGTACCTGTGCTCAGTAACCTGACAGGATGGCTGTGGATAATGCACATAGGAGAGGCGGTCGGGGATGCAATCCGTAAGTCTGATCAGCCCAGTGCAGGTGTACCTTGATGGGGCAATAAGAAAAGGCTAAAGCAGGCGCAGTTCTTCCTGCTGCTCCCTCAGGTTCAGCATTGCCTGAGCTGACATTGCTGCCATGCATCTAATAGCTAACACGGGATTTCTCTGAGGCTTTGCTATGTCTCCTCTTGAACCTATTAAACTCTAAGCAGCGGCATCCTGTGACCAGGAATGCCAGATGTGAACTGCAACCACCTGAAGAGCCACCTCTTTCTGCGTGCTCTGAACTCTTGCTAGTTTTGTTCTAGTTCTTTGATAAGGCAATTAATTCCTCTTCACCTGTCAGACACCACTCATCATTTTCTAATATACTTCTAATCACTCCACTTTTGAGTTTATTGCCACTTTACACATGTCATTACAGAGTGACAGGACCCCGTGAAACTGTGACTGGCAGGTAGATGTAGGCTTTGAAGAGATTTCAGGCTTAGCTACACAAACCTGTGCTACTGCTACGTCTGCTCATAAGGAAAGGTTAGAGCATGAGACTATCAGCTTCTCTGAAAGTCCCAAGACAACTGCTTCTCACCTGTGCATACACTCCAGTCATTCAAGGACTTGGATGGTGCTGTGTTTGTTCCCGATAGATGAGCTGTATCATTAGGTGTCACTGGCTTTTGGGTCTGGAACATCTCATGTTCCCGGCTGCTGATCCGACAGATGTTGCATAAGACAGAGGACAGCATTAGTTCATGTGGGACCTGGCATATGAGAGCTATTAAAAATAGCTGCCCCTCTCAGATCTGTGAGAAATGAGTGAAGAGAGGATAATGTCAACCTTATGATTCATGCCATGTTGTGCAGCTGCAACAATTATACTTTATGCCTGACTGATAAGAAACTGAGATATTTTTCCCCAAGTGTCAATGCTTTGTATTCCTTGTGTTACACTTAAAAAGTATAATTTACAAATTGTTTCTGTTACATTTTGAATCCTTCCCAAAACGTTTACACAATCAAGATACACCCAACTCATCCCAGAAAGTGGTCCTCTGCCAGGCAGACTTTTCTTCATTCAGACAGAGCTCCCGTGTAGCTCTCAAGTTCAGTCTACGCCAGAGATTAGATCAACATTTGACAAATACAGATCTCAAAAGCAAAGCACACAAGGATAGCATACCACTTTAAAACACTCAGTACATTTGTAATTATTTATCTAGATGTGTTCTTATATAAAAAATACACCACAGATTAAGAAATTATTTATTATTACTTTATTATTATTATTTATTTTAATGTTCAGCATAAGGCCTGAATATTCTGAAAGGAAAAATGTGATGTGTAGGATACTAACAGCAGGACAACTAACATACTAAAAGTACTGATGGCAGGAATAAAGAAGGCTTATCTACAAAGACAATGATAATATAAAATAGCTTTTACTAACTAATACTAAACAGGTTACCTTTTTGACAGGTAGTGAGAGATACACCAAGTCTCCCTAAAATAATTATAATTTAAAAAAAAAACACATTTTTTTCACTGCTGTAAAAGAAGCCTTATTCATTTAGTAGATGATTTGAGGCTCATCAAGAGCTGATGAAAATCTTTAGGTTGACTTCACTGGGTTCTGATAGATCTTGGGAATTCCATCCCCCAGCAAAACAAAGATAAAGTCTTAAGATTGAAATGAGATAATCTATATTTCCCTCCAAGATATGTAAAAAAATATTCTGGATAAAGAACGTTCCTAATCTTTTATATCTAGCATTCTGCCAACTCAACCATTCATCTTCCTGCCACATTTAAAACAATGAAATGTTTTGTCAGATAACTCTCAAACTGCAGAAGTTTTATCACAGGTTTGAAATGGAAACTAATGCTGCTGTTAAAAACTAGTCTTGCTGATGCATAAATCTACTGACATTATTGAGGTTGCCCTTCCAGTGCATTTCAGCATGTTTTACAAGATTTATGATGAATACACATAGATGGAAAAACAGATGAGATTGAATAGAAGATGTGACAAATGCATTCTCTCTGCCGCTGCTTTGACCTGTTCACACTAGAATGAAAAAGTACTTGTTTATGTATATAGGTATAGATATATAGTATAGCACTTACCATTCACTGAAAATATTTTAAATGAAATCTTTGTTTACACATAAAAGTGCTCAAAGTTGAGTAGAAAAATATATTAACTGACTCTTTCATACATTTCAATTAAATCATATTTCTCAATGGTTTTGGAACACGACCAGATAAAACATCTTTATTCCAGAGACACAGCACATAAAGCTAATGGGAATGTAGGCAAGTGGAGACATTTTGTTCCTTCAGGATTAAACAAAAGGGCTTCATAAATCCCATAGCTCCAGCTTGTGGCTTTCCTCTGGGGAAAACACCATGAGAGATGAAAAAAAATTTCTTTTTGTTATAAAATACGAAGCACACTCCGTTTGAACAGATGGCCACTGAATTCAGTAGAAACAACCCCTTGATTTCCATAGGAGTTGGATCAGGTTTGAGGTCTCAAACTTGCTGCTTGATTTAAGCATTAGTTTGATATCTCTGGTAATAGGATCATGAGTGAAGGTATGTCTGCCAAATCTAAGATTCCCAAATGGAAACTGAAATTTCAAATCCTGTTTGGAAGTGTACTACTTCCAGGTTTTTGATGTAGTTTAAAAATACCTGTACAACTTATATTGCAGTACACAGGTTAAATTCATATTAAAATGTATAAAATATGTTCCTTCAGCATTGGCTTTTAGGTTTACAGAAACAAAATTCTCCTGTCATAAAGGCTGTTCAAAGCTATTCCAGCAGCTGTGACTTGCCAGCCCCAATGCCATCTCAGTCACTGTGAGGGTGTCTGAAGCAGCATGCTATTCCTTTTCAGACATTGAGAAAATATTTATGTCTTATTGAAGATATCTTCCTCCCCTCCCACCCTGTCTGCCCCCTGAGAAATTTTCATTGATAGTGCAGTACTAGTAAACCACTCATACGTTGAATGGGCAAACTGAAACCAAGAAGGAAGAACTGCCTATCTCAAGAATTTAAGACTAGATCACAGAACCAGCAAAGAATAGAATCATGAACTCCGTACTCCTAAAGCAGTTGGTTACTTACGTCTTTCTGGTGACTACCGCTACTTTTAACAATTTGACATTTCTAGTAGTTCCTGGGCAGGTCTGCTTGAATCTAGGATAATTTAGTGAATAAAATAATCTAAATAAATTGTCAATCTGAACACGTCATACTTTTGCACAGGATTTAGGAGGCTTCTATTTATAAGAATGAGATTTTGCATATGCATTTAGAAATGAGGCACAGCTGCTTTGTTGGTGGGTTTTTTTTCCCAAAGAAAACTCTTACTGGTGAATGCAAATATCTTTGGGGGATACGGTATAAATACCACTGTGTGAAAAAGAGGGTGATGGAGTGAAAAATTCCTGAAGCAGTGCCAGAAAATTCACTGACATAAATGGATTGTAATAGGGAGGAAACAAACCCTGGCTGCAGGAGCTGTTTTTAATTAAATGCCTAAGAGCTTCTCACTCGTGTCTTGCCCTTGATGCTATCACTCACTGGTTCAAAATTCATCAACTCAGCAATGCTCACTTTCTCACAACCAATGGTAGCATTTTTCACATATTCTTTGCACAGCTGTTTATTGACCACCAACCTGCAGCTCACCATTAACTGACACATAATTCGGTTGCACAGGAACAGAGTTTTACCTGCTTCCTCCGAAACACAGGGCACCTGCCCTAACAACTGCTTTTAACATAATATTTACTTTAGAAGTCTGGTTAAAGGTAACAAAGTGCAGAAACCTAACCTGGACCTTCTTGCCCTTGGTAAGTTGGGTAAAATATTTACACTGATTAAAAATAATAATAAAAATCCCATTTCCTGTTGTGAAAATTGAGTAGTTAATATGACTAGAGATGCTTTTTATTACATTGCAAATATTCTATTCACAATATTCAATTTCAGTACAAGTTGCACTATTTGAGGTTCTTTGAATAATTCAGATGCATTCATTTACTCTTGATTAGTGGATCAGGTTCTTCAAAAAGTGAGTATTTATTTTATTTTATGACAAGTAACATTAATAATGTATTACCCTCTCACAAACTGCGTTTTAAGGAAAGCAATAAAAATACGCAGGGAGACAAGACTTCTGAATAGATATTACGGAACCATGGAGCCACTTAAGCTGTCATTTTGAAAATACTCTTTTATAACTGCTATTTCTCTGGGAGAGAAAAGACAATCTTGATAATGCAAAAGGGTGAGTAACCTGGGTTGAACAGATGATGCAATGCCAGAGAATTACGGCACTGCGTACTGCACAGTAAATGACAGGGAGGAAATCATATTCTATGCTTTCAGTGTGATGAGTATGGGTTTGGAGAACAGCTTTGAGTATTTTTATGAAGTAGTACATGGAATTTCTTTGGATTATCAAATACTGTTTGAAAATTGCAATGAGGAAAGGAAAATAAAATTACTAGAACCAGTAGTAATATTAGTTATGGCAAATGACAAATCACAGTTGCGAAAGTCAGGTTGATATTAAAGCTTGTGTTCAAGGAAGAGGAAAAGTTGTTTTTTTAAACTTTGTTTATGCAGAAACTCTTGTGAAGAGGGGCCATTTTTGCAGACATAGTAAAGAAGAGGCTCCTGGGAGACACAATTAATCTCAGCGAGCTGTGAGCAGTCAGTTGTCAGATGTCCTTGACAGACTGCACAAGCACATGAGAATTGCCCTGCTCAGTGAGACCAGAAGTGTGTCCAGCTCTGTGTTCTAGCTCTGATAAGGACAGCTGGACTTGCTGCTTAGAAGGAGCAAGTGAACTTAGTCTATCTTTGGCTGTGCAGGCTCCCCACAAAACTCCAGTGCTCACGCTTTGTTTTACCGATATAAGAAGATGCACGCCTGTCCATCCCTTTTAGCATCTGCTTCTAGACCTGTTGTCCATGCATTTGTCCAATCCCTTATTGACTGTGCTGTTGCTATCTCCTTGTACATCCTCCTGTGACAGATACACAGGTATGTAAGTTAATTTCAACTGATTAAAATGTTGCTATCCCTTGTGCGTAAAATCTTCATGTGTTAAAACTTTTTTGAAAAGAAGATTTTCATTCTAGGACATTTACATCATTCTATATTTACATCTCTTTAAGGATACAGTTTTTTAGATAGTCCAAAGGGGAGCGCCTGGCAGCATAAGTAGTTGACTGTAAAAGTTATCATGTTAATATAAATTTTAGTGCTATTTCATTCCCTTATGGCATTCAATTCCTAAAACTTCATGATGGCTTTAGAAACCAGGATGCCCTTTGTTGACAATTTCCATATTGACTGCCTTCCTTAAACACTCAGAATAACTTTTTGTCTTCATTTCACTTGTTGATAATTATAGCAAGAATAGGAAGGCCCAAGCACTTTTCTAGCTTCATTTCTAACATCATACTTAAATTACCGTAGAATGCAAACGCCCTTAAATAGAAATTGAGAGGTAAATTTGTTTTTATTTTTGCTAAAATATTCTGTGGCTTAAGTTTTTGTAGTTTTATGAAAAGGAACAAGCTGCTGCAGTACCCAGTAACTAATAGTACTACTTTAACACTTTTTAGGACTAAAAAATAATCTTAATGCACCATCTGCTGCAATAAATAAATGGTTTTCTTTTTTTTTATTTTTAATACACAAGGTTACAATAACCTTGACTAATTCAGTGGGTTTTTTTGTTTGTTTTTATTGAGCAATGTAGTTACATTCTACTTATGTCAAACTTCTTAGATTTATGCTGAACAGCTAAAGCCTCTCGAGAGGGTCAGGATTCAATTGATCACTACATTTTAAACCCTTTATGCAAATTATCAGTTATAGAATCAATAGTCACAAGCTCTGGCTTTTTAAATTGGTGTTCATAAACTGAGCAAAAATGGGCACATTCCTCTGCAGAAAAATCTGTAAGCCCTTTAGTTAGTACAGCTGCCATAAACTCCATTTAAGAAAATGGCAAATTGAGTTTATAAAGTCTGTGTGAAATACAGTATATAAAGACGTAACTTTACCTTATGCCTCCACTTCAAGTTAAGAATTGTAATGTGGCTGTATAAAGGAATAATTTTCATACTCTGGATATGAACTTTCTGCACTGAAATCGCAAGCAGAACTTTGAATTTACATTTTTTATTATTATATTTTTATGTCACATTCGTCTGTGAGTTGGCAACTAAGTTGTAAGGATTTGGGGAAAAATGGAGAAAAAGGTGAATAACAGTAAGAGGAGTTATTATTTAACTTCTTTTTTGAGAAGTTAAAAAAATTTATAATACAAAACCTAAAGTTGGAGAGAAGACAGAAATGAAATTACTTAAAAATATAAAGAAATACAGAGTACATACTTGCATTCCAGTGCATATTTATGCCCATCTGAACTGAGAACCAGGTAAATGTAACTCATCTATTATTAATCATTTTCTTCACACACATCCACACTTTTACTGCCTGTGCACATTCCTCATGTTAAACTTGCATCTCAGGTAATTTATCACCTAAGAATTGCCTTGGAGAATGCTAATGAAGATGCTTTTCTGTCAGACTGAAATCACCACTGCTTGTGTCACAAACTTTCTGCCTACCACTGGTGTAACTACAGCCAGGGTTACTTTAACTAAGTTGTTTCCAACTACAGGTAACTGTGACCTTATATAATAGGTGTTTCTGGAAAGTTGAGGGCCTTCCTGGAAAGCAGAAAGTTGCCAAGCTCGGCAAACAAGTCCCAATTCTAGTGCCAGATGCTCTAGCATGTGAGGCAGATGTGATGGGTAAGGCAGCTGCTATTAAGTTATAGGCTTTTGGCAGCTCATTCTTGACCATGTGGAGAACATGCAGTGTTGAAACAGTCCAGCAAGTAATGAATTAATAATTGATAATAAATTGTCAAAACAATTGGTGCAGGCTGGAGTAAACTTGTGAAACTTAAGTGAGAAGAGTTTGAAATGTGCAGAGAAGGAGCTGCTACAGATTAAATCAATTTACTGGAAAACTAGATTTTAGTACTTTCCCTGTTAGTAATGGCACTGACAGATTTGTGTGACTGTACAATGTGGATAATGGCATTCCAAGATATTACCAAGTAAAGGACACCTGGGGGTATCACCTCAGTCAGCCCAATATGTCCACCTCACTGAAGTGCTATTTCCATGCATGTGACCTTCCTTTAGCTGTTAAGCTGAAGCTAAGGGAAAGCAATTTCATTGACATAATTGTTTTCTTGGTTTGTTGCAGCCACAGGTTGTTCAGATGTAAGCAATTAGCAAACAGGTAAACTCATAAAAACAAGACACTGCTTCCCAGTTCAGCAGAATTTTCTCTTTTTATGAAGAGCCAAGACTATTTACCAATTTCTCTGCATAATGGCAATGCTTCTTGTAGAAATTTTTTGTTCTTAATGTTTCTCCGGCACAAAGGAAAACATTACTTAATGTTTTCATTTGGTTCCTCTGTGGTACAGGTGCACATGCCTAAGCACAGTTGGCTCCCTGTTAGCTTTCCAAAAGACTTGTCACAGAAAAGAAAATGATGTGCCAGCACAGCATTTAGCAAGGGGGTGAAGAAAGGGAAGGGGAAACCCAGCAACTGTACTTACCTTCTTAAATAGATAGTTTTGCATTAACGGAGCGTGTTTCTCTGTGTTATTTAAGTAAAACTCGTCACAGGAAACAAAAATATTTTCCAATTTGGCTTTAATGCAAAACCTATTCTTTGCTCTTTTGCATACATCAAATCTCAGCCTCTCTATACACCTCTGACAGGAAGCTGGCATGAAAGGCAAACACAATCAGGTGCATCCTGGCAGGCAAACCATTCTGAAGAGGTTAGTAGTCATGCTTGGTGGGAAAAGAGGGGTTGGGCTTGTTTTATTTGATATCTATACTTAGAACATAGGATATGTGTAAAAACTAGGTTTGGATTAATTTGATTTTATCCATCTAAAAGGCAGACATGTAATCTTAATTTTCTAATGATGATGGAGCTTTCCTCCACTATCAGCTGGACATTGCAGATACTGAAATTTTAGAATTGAAGTAATTGCCCCTGCAGGTATCTTTATCCTAATACCCTCCTTAGAGATGCTTTAGACAATTAACACTGACGAAACACCTCCCTAAAATTAAGGGCAATGTGTCTGTCCTTGGCTACTCTGTCTAATTAGAAGTGCACAGAACTATTTTTTCCAATGTGAAATAGGCAAATATGGATATTTATATGTTTGTTTCTATTCAGCCTACTGGCTAAATTTATTTCATTGATAATCAGATTCAGGTCCTCACTTTACTTCAGATTTTCTGCGTAAAGAAAACATTAACATTCCTGAATTTTCATTACATTTCATAAATCCCATGAAATATTTATATGCAAACTCACTCAAACTTTACGGCATAAATCTTCAATGTTTGTATTTTCTTGGTTCTTTCTGCATATTTTAGTAGCATATTTTGAGGGAATTTCAGACAGGCATTTCCAAAACAGTAACAGGCTTCAATAACTGCCTTTTGTACACTGAAGTGACAGCTTTTGGGTTGGAAAAATCTTATCTTTTCTTTAATATTCAGTAGTATTACACTGATAGAAATACATCTATGATTCAACAGACTGAAATATGATAAAAAGCATTTAAAAATCCAAGTAGATTGATTGTGTGTAATCATTGCAAGAGAGTGAATTCAGCTAACAAAAGTGCTTTCTTACCATGCTTCACTGTGAAATTTTTACTTTTATATGGATATAGCTGTGCAGCACATTATTTGCAGCATATCAGCTGCAAATATGACCCTTTCAATTATTTTTCTGCATTTAAAATACTTGTTTAGAATTTCAGAGACTTGTTTCCTTTGCCAATTTCCTCAGCATCATTTTTATGAGCCAGTCAGCTCAGACAGTCTAATCTTTTTAGATGTCAGGGTCTTGTATTACATTTCCTATGTTACCAGGCAGGCACAGTGCTAAATGTCTCCACTGCAATTAAAGCAAACAAACAAATAGCAACTTGTATCTGCCAAGACAGGCAGCTTTGACTTTGTGCACACCCACATAATACAATGGATATTTTTAGATTGTATACAGTAATTGGTGTGATGCTCAGTGATGACATTTGTCTCCTGTACATAACTTGAAAACAAAATTAAATTGAGAGTGTGTATATTGCTATGTAGATTGATTACACAACTTTATTTTCTCACTGAACTTTAGTTTATAAACCATTATGGTCCATTCTGGTGTCTCTAGTTACAACCACTTGAAAGCGTTAGCTCTTGCACAGCAAGAGTCCCTTTATGTTTGTTTACTAGAAATTAGCCAGTTACCCTACCTGGAACTAGGGCCTTCTTAAATAGGCCTGAAAGTATTCCAGCTGTGTCTTCTTTTTCATTACAGGTCTTGATTATGTTGGTTTTAACAGATATTTATCTGCAAAATATTTATTTATTTTTTTTCACTTTTGCAAAAGGTTAACTAACAAAACTGGCACTGCATTGCAAGTCTGCAGCAAGCCAGTGTGTCTCTTAGCTTATCTGTTAGCTGGCAGAGTCATTTTACCTGCTTGCCTGTGTCTTCATAGCCTTTTTCCTAAAGCATTCAATGTATCCACCTCTCCGCCCACTAGCCCACCCCACTTATAATCACTTCATTTTTGAGACTGATTTTAGCTTTCCTCTGTTCAAGTAGTCTCATAAGAACTATACGCTATCTTATTGTATTTCCATACGCCTCTAAATTGAAGCTTGTTCTACACAGCAGAGAAGCAAAAATACATCTTTTATAGAACAGCTGACATTTGGAAAGTTTAGACAAGCTTTTGGGTACAGTCTTTTATCATCTCTGATAACTAAACAACGACTCAAGCTAAGTACAGTTTAAAAGCAATTTCTCTTAGTTTAATCTCATTATGTTAATCAGCTCTTTTACTACATATATAACAGCTGCAGTAGCAACGAATAACTTAATTTCAGTGCCTTAGAAAATGTCTTTCTCTTTGCACATCCTACCCATTTGCTCTAGAACACATCACAGCTGGTAGCTTAAAGCTATGGGTTGAAGTCTAGTACAGTGCTTCCAGGCACTTCATTTATCTGTCTCTTTGATAGGTGTACATACCAACTTTCATTCTTATAAAAACAGACTTCTTAATTCTGGTAGAGAAAAAGTGTAAGAAGAGGTAGCATCAATTCCTAGTTAAAAGCTATCAAGAAAGCATGGACCTACAGATTTAAGTTCCTGTTTTGAGTTGCTTTGAATTAAATATAAAGATATAGCTTTCAGATCATAAAAGTATTTACTGTGAGAGTTTTATTTTTAAGCATTAAATTAGCACCATCAAAAGACCTCTACATCACTAAAATAATAAAAATAAAAATGTAAATATACCATTAGTCTCATTGCAGTTATCAGACATGATATATTTTCCTACTGGATCACAAATGGATCAGGACCAGGGCAAAGAGATTACATCTTGGGGAAAAAAGGTGTTACTTGCAAGAGGAGTCCATATGTACCTTCTTTAAAACACAATTTTCACCACCACACAAGGGAGGACAACTGTCCTGTAGTCACTGTAGAAAGTACCTTCTTGCTCATTTCCTTCTTCTGCTTGAAACATAGCACCTCCAAGGATGAAGAGAGTAGCTGCTGATTAATCAAAGTACAGCTTAGTCCTAGGGCCACACCTGCAAGAAACCTGAAGAAAAGGCAAAAATGCTAAATGATCATATGGGCAGCATAGCTCCAAAATTGCCTGCTATTGGTAAACACGTGTTCTTCTTTGAATAAATCACATGTATGTTCTAACAAGCCATTACCTCACCACAAATTTCCTATCAGAAAGGCCTCATATCCATCTTACAGGTAAGAGATGTTTTTTGAACACTGCACCAGCCCTCCCTCAATGCTGCAGCCCTTTGGTGAAAGCATTGCACTTCCTAGAGTAACAAAGCTGGGATTCAAGTAGTTTCAGCATAGCAAGTGTTTCAGGTATTTCTTGTGCCTGTAGGGAGGAAAGCAAAAAGATGACTCCCAGGAAACACTAGTTCTACAATCCCTCTGCAGCTTTGCAAAAACTTATGCACAACTTCAGACAGTACATATTTCTGCCTTTCTCTATTATTCTGGTTTATTAGATCTCTGTGAAATTCCAGTTTCATTGCCTCTTGATGTCGCCCTTCAAAATATTACTGATCCCAGCTTAAGAATTTACCATCCAAACCAGGGAAATCCAGTTTTGATTTTTAATTTGTAGGCTGAATAAGTTCTTTAGCATAACAACTAATGTTTCAACAGTTACTGTCAGTGAAGGAATATACTTGTTCACAGTTTTGATGCCAAAATAAGTATATTTTAATTATATCTATTTTCCTGTTTGAAAACATCCTACAGATAAGCAAGTATGCTTGCAAAGCCCTAACTGCATCAAAGAATAAGATATTAGTGTTTCAGTGTCAGGACAACAATCAAGAGAGTTGCATTTTAAATATGGACATAAATAATGTAGAAAAGGGTGTAAAATATTGTTTCATTAGTTCCTCATTTGACGGTTATTTCATTATATCACATTCATGGTGAGAGGATAATCCCTTTAGCTCAACAACAACTTATTAACCATGTTCTATCAATGAGAAATAGCTTTTTTTCTAACAAAACAAAACCCATAAACACTCCTGCCTCCAGCTCATAATGATTTTCTATAAGTGTATCAGAGGCATAGCAGACAAAGGGAGCTTGGTAGGAAAAGCAGTGACACAAAATTGGAAGATATTTCTGCAAATATAAAGCTAGATTGCTGTACATGTTGTGTGTGAATATTTCTGCTGTTTAGTGAAAGCCTGTGACTCAGTTGCATGAAGCAACTGCAAATGAAGTTAAATTTTCTTGACTTTCTGACAGTTTGGGGCTTCACAAAGAAATGAGTTTTGGAAAGCTGGAAATGTGAGAATGTAGCTGGTGGAATATTTTTAAACCCCTTATATTTCAGAAAAACAAAGAAAACAGGGCAAAAGCGAGAAGTGCTTTTGTGGATCTAGTTTATTAATCAGCATTGTAATTAACAAGACCACATGCTGTACAGAAACCTGAAATAGAACTACTGCAGATTTACTGGACTTTAAATGCTGCTGGACTGTAGTATATGATGTCCAACTGCATGATGTTTAAAGTGTGGTTAGGGCTGTTTCAATACACAGACATACACTGCTCACTCTCAGATCCCATAGTATGCCATAGAGCAGGGAGATTTCCCAGAAATACAAACTCAAATATTTACAAGAAATCATCAGTCTCTTTCTTCACTAGGGATAACATAAGTTATACACATTTTTCTCTATGTATACCAAATAAAATCTTTGCCTTCAACTTTACTTTGTGTCTGCACAAACGAATCTCTTCCTTTTTATTTATCCCATTAAATTATGGTAGTAAACTGCACTGCAATCATTTAATTGATAATAATTCATTAAGGATTGGTATTAGAGCTGCAAAAGCAAAACTTGAGCAAACAAAGTCAAGGGTAAATTTTCAAGCTTTAAAAACTCCAGCTTTAGAAGCTTGAATCAAACAACCTTGAGCTAATCAACTGTTACTGACCAGAAATTATTTAGGTCTACTGCCTTTGGCTTGACCATGCTGGAAGCAGTGTAATAAGGGTAGATCAGCGCTGACGGGGATCCATGCTGGATTACAGCTTGCTCAGCAGAGCAAACTTCACTTCTCTTACAACAAAACCCAAACAGATCTATACACACTGGGGTCACAGATGTCCAATACGAAGTGGCTGCTCTACTCCAGCCCTACACGAAGTAAAAAGACCTGGCTGGATTCAAAACCACATAACTAATGTTATGTCAAGCTAGCTGTTATGCTAACATTCATAAGCCCTCCGGTCCTATTAGCATGGGCTCATTGCCATGATAATTAGCTAAATGACCTGCATCCTGCCAGCTCACAGCCCAGAGAGAGCAGGTGCTCAGTAGTCTCTGTCTAGCCAAGCAGACATGCCTAATGATTCTTTCTTCAGAATTAAGTTGCACTTTATGATACAACAGAGTTCAGGAAAACAAAGAAACCGCGTATTTTACTCAAACAGTTTGACCTCACTTCTTTATTTTATTTTTCAATCATTGACTGCTTTCCAGTACGAAAGAAGTTCCTTCCCTTCCGCCACCACTACCTATAACTTTGATGCAGAACTCAGAAATGCAACAAGCATGTGCTGAATTTGGCGGGGGGGGGGGGGGGGGGGGGGTAAGGAGAAAGGTGTGGGAATAACCTAGGCTAGACTGTGTGACACATCACTTTGAAGGCAAAGGTTTTCCTTTATCGTTACACTGTATGAAACAAATCTAATCATGTAACTACCATTTTACTGTATATTGTATATAGGGTTGTTTTCTCCACAAATTCACACAAGTAAGATAAAATAAGTTAAATGGCTAAAAAAAAAATACACAAAAATATACAGTCTATGTACTAGATAAATTATTTATATATATGACAAGATGTGTAAAGAGTCTCTATTAACGTTATTCCTCTGGATACTGACATGCCACTCAAAGAAAATCGTTGCCTCAAATGCATGGGTTTATATACCAGACAGGTAATATATAAAAATGAGGGAACCATTTAAGTCCTGACACAACATTTACTTATAATTAATTGTTCTGTATCTTGTTTGACACAGAATATCACAACACAATTTAATGGATATAAACACTTAACACTTCCTATAATCAGATTTATCTTTACAATTCTGCTTCTTTAAGCAAGTTTTTTTTTGCTGTTTGGTTTTGGTGTTTTGCAGGGATTTTTTTTGTTCTTTTGTTTTCAAGAGAAAGGGGTATTGGTTATTTTCTACTGTACCTTAGGCGTTCCCCCTCTTTTCCTCCTCCAAAACCCTTAAATATTCAAATCTGAAGTTTGTTTTTTCCCCTGCCTATGAAAAAACACTAGTTCTGGTTCCTTCACCTTTTCCTATGAAAATCCTAACATTTTAGAAATGCTATTTTTTGCCAGAAAATTTCAGTTACAACTTTCAGTCAGAATGGAGACGTTAGAGGCCAAAAAAAAAATAAAAATCCAATTCAGCAGCCAACTCTGTAAACATTTGCTGTGGCAGCCTTCTGTAATAAAACCTGAAGTCCTCTGCTACAACAGGAAGCATTAGCTGTCAGCATTATTCTGAATTTGCACAATTAATATGTTTGGTAAATCTGTGTAAACTACAGATAAGCTTTTTTTTGCATATCCCTGAAAAGGACTTCCTCATCGTGAAGTCTCCAAAGGAAACAACAAACAGCTTTGTATATATTAGGTATGAATTAATCTGTCACATTTTTAATTGTCCTGGAATCAGAAATGAGTTGTCAGCTATTGTGTGTCAGTACCCAAAGGATTATTATTTTTTTCCAGGATTTACATGCAACTGGAAGCCAGTGTGCCACATCTTTTCTAAATGTTACTGAAAACTACATTAAAAAAAGGAAAGGAAAAGAAGTACATCATTAGATAATCTGATGTCCATTAATTAAACTCTATCAGTAGGTTAAAAGTGAAGCTTCTTTTGTTTTGCACATAAAATCTAAATGTGGTTTGAAGAGATTTACAGTGGGGACAGCAATATATAAAGCTACTTATACCTGCTGGGCACATAAGAGAAGCTCTTTTAGCATTCATTGGAAACCCTCGACAACTTGAACTTCTGTAAATTTTACAAGCAGCTAATATTACAGCATTTTTACACACAGTTTTGCTTATAAATTACAGATTTAAGTTACAATATGAAGCCTACATAGAATTCTATCCATAGGAAATATTCACACACTGTTTTTTCCCCTTCCATACAACTTCGATTGTCTCAATGTTGCAGTAAAATTAAACAAAGCTACACAATTTTTTTAAAGAAAATATTTCTTGGTAGGTACATAGTGTAAATGGCTGAACAGCAACAAAATACGAGAAGGTAAAAGTGCTTTTTCATCTAAGAAAGGAACCTACTTTTCATCCACTGTAGATTTTACCAGCCTTTTTCTGCCAGTATTAAATACCCTCCAGTACACAGAACACAGAATAAAAATTCGCTTATCTTTAACAAGACTCATCTTTGAGACTTGATCAAATAATCTGACTGGGGTGTGCTTATGATTACACTTATCCAGCTTTCAGTACCCAGATTCTGTCAGTCATTCTCTAATAAACTAAGCCACAATGACAAGCACTCCTCCATCTAATAGGTTGTGGTGAGGTAACTAATAATCTAGCTAACCTTTTACTGTATACTTACAATAGGTGAATATAGCTGGAAAAACCCGCCATATGCATCACAATAATAATCTTTTAAATACCAGTAGCTTGCAGCCACATCATATCAGCCAAAATAACTACCCCATTTTCCTACTGTTTTCAGCAGTGCCCAAATAAATTTCAACTAACGGGAACAGTAGCCAAAGCAAGCTCTGCAAGATGAAAAAAACTAGACCAAAACAAAATATAGGCTTATGGCTTGAAAAGCATAATATGTATCATATTGTTGCTTGTATTATTGTAGAAAGGAAAATCTTGGAAATTAAAAAAGTTACTTGCAACTTTTTTTTCCAGTTTTGATCTTGCTTATCCTGTCGTCATGTTGTTTATTTCTCACAGAAAATCCTAGTTGAGAGCTTTCTATTTAATCTATTTCATTATTTCAAAGAATAAATACCTGTAGATTGACCCAATAAAAATTAAAATCAAAAGCAGTTGTCATGTCTTTAAGTATATTTTCCCTTTTAGTTACAGAAAAAATAAATTTTGGTGGAAAGATATACTAGCCTTCTTAAAAATTAGATTTTAGGATCTTACTCATTCTATTATGTAAGGTAATCAGATGGGAAATTGCCCACTTGATCACTATGCTAGGCAAATGGAAGATGAAATCTATGAATATGCTATAAATTATAAAAACAAAGAAAAAGCTGAATAAGCTATATTTAGACTAATATTCCCCAAACTGTACTAAGAAATTGCTTTCAACAGGGAGGAAGAACTACTCACAGATATTTGTACTATAAGGCCCATATAAGAAAATGAACAGAATTTTGCCTTTTCCTTTTGACAGTTTCTGGGTTGTGGGTTTTCTTCCCCATTTGGTGGATTTTACCAAAAACCGTGGTAAATTTCTTTAAACTAAGTCTGAAGGATTTAGCTTTTCAATTTCAAATTTAGGATCCTATATACATAAATGCTCACAAGCCTAACAAGTTTGTATATGCGCTAAGAACAGTGTTAGGCTGTGACTATATACAGTCACACTTAAAGCCTGAAATAACAGATTTGCCAGATATGAATTTATAGCTGGTGCTCATGTATAAACGTAGTGCTGCTCCCAGACACCGGTGCCTGGTGGGATGCGGCGAAGTTTGCCAGAGGAATGACTTTGACAGGATCTTCACTGGCACAAAGTCTTTCGCAGGTGTTATAGAACTGGGGCCTGCGCCCACCCTGGCCTTTGTCAGTGTCGTCCTTTGGAAGAGGCCTCCCAAGAGTGTGTCGTCCCTCGGGTCTGGCTCCTCGGCCCCAGCCTTGCTGGAAGCCAAACGATGGCAAAGAGGTGTTGGACTGCTGATACTGTGTCAACGAAGGTGGCATCCAGCAGTTGTCAGAATGGCCGAGGATGAGACACTCCTGTGTGCAGGTTTCAGAAGCTTCAGCCAGGGCTTTCTGCAGATTTATTTCAATAGCTGGGAGGATGGAAGAAGACAAGACATTATCAGAGTTTTGAAGAGTGATGTGTACAGACAAGCAAGGTTAACAACGCAATCCCTGTTCTAAAATAATGGCCACAGTCTGGAAAGAGAACACCTCCAGGTGTACAACTCAAGTAAAGGTTCAGATGTTTGCAATCTATTACTGTTGTCATTTGCTATAATCAGAAAAAAAGTTAATGTTTAATGAACAAACCTTGTAACATTGTACTTACAATGACCTTTTCACTTTTAGAAATTTTGTGTAATAAAGCTAAATTACAACAATATAATACCATAATTCCGTATATTTGCATACAACTACTTGAAAAATATTATTATTAAAATTAGGATTTTTTTTAATATTCTCTGAAAACTAGTGTTTTTAATTGTTTTTCTTTGCTTTAGGCAAAACAGAATTAATTTGGACACATAGCCAAAGATGGCACATTCGCTTCAAAGATGCACTCAAGAGCTTCAAGAATGAAAGACAGTATAACAGCCATTTTAAAGAGAATTGATTTCTCCATGCATTTGATACTGGAAACCTTGACAAATCAAAGGGCAATAGCAAAAGAAGCTGTAAGCTCTGTAGTTTACTAGTAATCGATCCAGACTTCAGTAGATGCAAGGTTTGTACCCTTGAAAAAGGATTATAGAAATCATAATTTCTTCAAAGGCAAAGTAAACCACTATATCTGAAAGACATAATTTGCAATACATAAACACTCTTGATCAGTTTCATTTAAAATGTGGCTTTACAACATTCAAAAATTCAGACTAATAGAATTAAGCTTTTACAAATCATTCCATTAAACTGTTTTTACATTATGTGTTAATTTTATATTCTCTTGCTGTGTACATAATTTCAATATATCAGGAGTGAAGAAGAGTATCTGATTAGATATTTCACTGTTAACTTCAAAAAACTTTCCAATGAATGTTACAAAGGTATTTTTAATATCTGTCTTCATGAAAGTAACACTTAAAATTGGATTCTGTCTCACCACCACTGGAGAAGGTATGATGGTAGGAATTACTTATAGCAATACAAGTTCTGAGTAGGAATCTCTTCCCCTCTGAGCTTTATGTTTAAACACATGCTGCATTTCTATTTTAATAAATATTTTGCCTGTTGAAATCTGTGTAAATCTACAAAGCACAAATACATATTTCCATGTTACATCTCAAATGTATAAAGTTTTTCCTTCAGGCACTGAAATACATAATGGTGCTGTCCAAAATACAGAAAACCTTTTTTTCAAATCTACCACATTTAAGTAGACAACTGGTTGCTTGTTGTAACATCAATGCTATATTCTTGATTATTTCTGCTTCTTATGTTGCATGAGTATGTGCCAGTTAGAGAAATGTTTATAAGCACTATTTTGCCCTATTACTGGCATTTCAAGATGTCTTCAGTCATTTTGCCTCACTGTTTTCCAGTGTAATCCTGACAGAGATTGGCACCCTCCTGCTGAAATACTAATCCAGTTTTGATGGGCAGCAGGAGACATAAATATGGAAATAATTCAGCAATAGCAATAGTTCCTGAAAAAAAAAAAAAGTTACTACTGGTAGATTAGTCTAATCTTTTTGTGTCCTACTATCTGCTATCACAGACATAAATTTGAGTATATACAAGTCTTGTTAAGCGGTTTAATTATCCAGGTTTGCTTCTCTTCTGATCAAGGTAATTCACTGAAATCAGACACAACCTTGCAGTGTTGAGTTATCCCCATTTTATACAGAAAATGATCTTTTTTTGTATTTATTAAAAAAAACAAAACCAAAACATTTGTGATACCCAGTACCTCAGTGTTTCTTTTTATCTTGAGGTTTTCTAATCACTCTTAAAATCCTATTAATTCAGTTAAAGTGAAAACCATACAATTATTTACTTGGAAATAATTATGCAATTCTAGCTCTTCACAGCAAGCAGTTACAATACTTATATTGTATTATCTCTCAGACTTTAGTAAGAGTAAACAAACCTAAGCATAAAAAGAAGCATTTGGCAATAAAAACTTAACGTTCAAGCTTTAGACAAGGCAATTGTAGAAACAAAAGGTCACTTATAAAACATTCTCTACACCTTTTTGACAGATCAGTAGGACAGTAATTTTGTGCCATGACTACCTGTAGACTTGGAATATGTTACCATCCTAAGAATAAGAACATTGTCAGAATGACAGTCTTGTTTATTCTGTTAATAAAATGTTTTACTTGAGTTTTAGTTTTATGAAAAAGAAACAAAAAACCCCGCAAACTAAAAATCCTACACATAATCACAATTTATGAATGCAAATGATGTTGGTTTTGAGTTGGGGTTTCATTATACCACAGTCTGCCAATGCAGGATTGTTTACAAGATACACCTTCTGCAGTAGTCATAATCTTTCTTTCAATGTTGGTATTTAGTACATGTAATCTTGATTGCCAAAGCATGTTTTTCTTTGTTAATAACATTTAAAATATACAATGAATATAGTGTGAAGCAGGCAAGGTCCCCCATACCTGCATTTAAAGGAACTTAGAAAAATCTCATGAACTGATCTGCTGCAATAGCAGTACTAGCAAGGATAATTGGGATGCTAAATAGTCTGTGTTTGGTATAAAGTAAGAATAAATAAAACCAGCAGTACAAAATACTGTTTTTAGCACAATGAAGTAAAAACTACTCTTAGAGCATCATTCATCTGTTTTTGAATGAACCTAGAACAAAGCGTAGGAAATTTTCTGCATGAATATTCATAAGGCATTATCTTTTTTGCCTGTTCTTCCAGGCCATGAAATGTAGCTTCTTCCTGTTGGTCTAATTTATTTTCTATTTTCCTAATGTATCGTAATTCTCCTTCTTCTTTAGCACCTGAAATCCTTCTAAACAGCTACTTGACACTGCCATTATACTGTCATCTAAACAATACTTTACTTATTAAAAATACATTTTTAACAATACCCTGTTTTATCAGAGAGCTTTACGTCAGCAATGTATTATACTAATGGTGCCAATTTACAATAGAATGCAGCTGATTTCCAAATATTCTATTACTGACTTTCGCATGAAGAGGTCACTGCAATTCAGCACCCTGTCTGGTTTCCCTCCACCACTTGCTGCCCACTTTAAACAAAGGATTCCCTGGTGGGCTCAGCTGTGCATCCCCACAAGACCATCTGAGGAAGAAATCAAGCTTCCCTTGATTCTCTTGATCTCTTCTCTGCCCAACCTGTAGCTGTGCCTGGGATTGCTCTGACCCAGGTGTAGGACCTTGCACTTGGCATGGTTAAACTTCATGAGGTTGGCATCAGCCCACCTCACAAGCGTGTCGAGGTCCCTCTGGATGGCATTCCTTCCCTCCAGGGTATCAACCGAACCACACAGCTTGGTGTCATCGGCAAACTTGCTGAGGGCGCACTCAATCCCAATGTCCATGTCAGCAACGAAGATGTTGAACAAGACCGGTCCCAACACCGATCCCTGAGGGACACCACTCGTTACTGGTCTCCAGCCGGACATTGAGCCATTGACCACAACTCTTTGCATGCAGCCATCCAGCCAGTTCTTTATCCACCGAGTGGTCCATCCATCAAATTGATGTCTCTCCAATTTAGAGACAAGGATGTTGTGTGGGACAGTGTCGAATGCTTTGCACAAGTCTAGGCAGATGACATCAAATGCTCTACCCCTGTTCATCAGTTCCGTCACCCCATCATAGAAGGCCACCAAATTGGTCAGGCAGGATTTCCCCTTAGTGAAGCCATGCTGGCTGTCACCAAGCACCTTGTTGAACTTTTCATGTGCCTTAGCATGCCTTCCAGGAGAATCTGCTCCAAGATTTTGCCAGACACGGAGGTGAGACTGACTGGTTCCTTTTTCTGAATATTTTCAGAAGAAATGATGGTTGTTCACTACTTAAGTCCAGTGTCTAGTAACATCTTCTCACATAAGATATGACTTGTTTATAAATGGAAATAGAAGGGTGCATATCCCCCATGTATTACGAATAAACAATACATTCCATCAAACTCTTACCAGTCTACCTCATTTCTTACCTCACTGAGTAATAAAGCCTTAATTTTATGTATTATTTTCATACTACATAGAGACTCCTCAACCATAACATACAAGCAATATGAAACAGAATTTTTAATTCATAGAATAGATCACACTCCTGCACATGTCAGTTTACCACTTTGATTCAAACTTCAGATTGTTTTAGGAATGAAACTATTTTTTAAATTGTCTGCCTCAGAACTGAGAACAGTTTTAAAGAACTTGTCTGTCAGCTCTTATGAAATGTTTAGATCAGAACTGTCAAACATAACTAAAAGCACAATAGTTAAAAGTCTTTCTTCATTGTTCCACAGTCTTTATCATTTATAGGTCAAAGCAGTTTTGAGTAAAAGTATTTGTTTTCACTTAAGAAAATGTGGAATTCCAACCTTGCAAGGTAGCTTGAAAACAATTATAAAAAAAAAAAAAACAACCATTTGTTGTTTTTTCCCTTTTTGTTTTGGTTAGACACTTTCTGAGGTTATAAAGTCTGCATAGTGTTTTACAGATAGTAAATAAAAATAGTTGTTATCACCTTTGCTTTGGGGGAATGAAAGCTGAAGGTCTCTACAATCCTACTCTCCCTCTCACTCTATAAGATCTCTGGCACAATACTGCCTACTTTGGCATTTCCAGCTTAAAATTATATTACATTTTTAAAACTATTTATCTGAAAGAATTCTCAAAGGAAGACAAGCTGTTAGCATGGCCCTGTTATCAGCAGTCTCTGAATGCTGAAAAGTTAGAATCATAGAACCACAGTATCATCTAGGTTGGAAAAGACCTTTAAGATCACTTAAGCAGGTACTTGGTGTATACACAATACACTTTCTTTTATATCCCTATGCCCTCCCCCTCCACCTCCAAAAGAGAGACATACTACTAAGACAGTATCAAGAGGGATGGTATCTTTCTCAGTCTGCATAAAGTCAGCACCTGCATCACAGAGCTGCAAAAAGAATTAGGCTGGAAAGGACTTCTGAAGATGTCTGGTTCAGCCTTCTGCTCAAAGCAGGATTATCTTGGTCAAAATAGACAAGGATAGTTTTTTCAAAACTTTAGGCCAGACTGTCAGAATTGCACATATCCCTTTAAAAATAATCTGAATGCATGTGTTAAAAGGGAGATGCACATTTTTAAGAGCTGAACAATCAAGAACATGAGCATGAGCTCCTGGAGAAGTGTTAAAACATCTCCACCTTTATTCACATGCGTAATAATGATCAAAAGACATTTTTAAATGTATTCATTAGCAAAGTACTCAGATTTATTAGAAGTTCAAAAATTGTTAGACTGCGCTGTACTGGTACAGGCTTAGGGGCTTATAAATTGTGCTAAGAAAGTTTCAAAAACAATTTTAAAAAATATAAGGAAACAACTTAAAATGCAGAATATAGAGTACTTGAATTGTAAAGCCATGTAGCTGAAGTCTTAATGAAAAGCCAGTATTGAATTTGACACATTTTGGATGCAAACCATCCAGTGTTACATTTAGAGCACTCTTGTTTCATAATAAAGCAAGCAACAATTAGCAAGCAATTAAGCAAATTGCCCATAATTATGCCATTGCTGAGCTATTTTTCATATTTTCACAACACAGCACATATATGAATACATGGCTTGCAGTGCCAATGCTATTCTGTCAGCATCCAGAAGTGCCTCTCATTTACTGAAGCGTTTCATATTAAACAGCTCCCATCACACTTTCAGTGCTCTCTGCTCAGCAGGAACCCACCAGAGTGATGAAGATGACAACCTTATACTACTCAGCCAATAGTTCCTAAGGAATAGGTCGTGTCCCCCCCATTTTTTGCCCATGTGTATTTACTAAATGTGGTACTAAATCTAAGCAGGAATTCAAGCATAATACAGGGAAATTATAGTCTAGAATTACCCTGGTGAACAAAAGTGGCCACTTGGGTAACATCATTTAGTAGTCTCCACTGTATGAGTGGAACAGAAATTACATTAACAATAAAAAAGGAAGGGATAATAGTTGTTAGTATAAACTGAGTTATTTTAATAAGGTCAGGAGGAAGAAGCTTGAACGTAGAAAGCCTAAATAACTGCTGCTATAACATACTCAACTTTTTTTTGTTTAATAATAAAATGCCTTTGGGAGAAGTTTCATATGAATATTTTTTTTCCTGTATATGTCTCTATAAATTAAAAACCTAAAAGATTTACTTAAGTTCTAGCCTTGGAACCTTTTTATTCCGAGGATAAGTACGATACGTCAGTGAGAAATCAGAGGAAGATTGACCCTCCAGAGGTTCTAACTGAGGAATCAATAGGCATGCAGGAAATCACACATTTTCATGTGCTACCTTGGCTTGCCAGGTTGTACTGGATATCTTGCAAGAATAAGTTCTGTTTCCATTCCAGTAAACACAGTTTATATCCTAACAAATAGCCATGTTTTTAATTTGTATTTAATCCTAAAAGCTGCCATGAGTTAGGCTTCTTATTATAAAATCCCCGTGGCATGAGGTGTGTTATTTTGCACCTGGCTTCAATTAGTCAAGCAAATGTTATCAAAGATGGCTGGAGAAATTTGGTGAGGAAGAAGACATGGAATAGAGAAAGTATGAGGGCAAGAGACAGCATATGGTAATTCCTGTATAACTATGCTTGTGAAGTGAATCTTTCCCTCACAAATAATAAAATAAATAAATAAAGCACATTAATCTTTCATTAAGTCACCTCTTATTGTTTTTCTGACTAGAATTTCAATCTTGTATTAATCAAAACCGAGAAATGGTCTAAAAGCAATGCTCCCATAAAAAGTTCAGTTTCAGTAATTGCCAGTTTCTACAGGAAGATACCTGAAAGAAAAAAAACAAAACCAAAACCGCCAACAAGCCACCAAACCTCCTGCAACCTCTTCTGTTCCAGCCTAATGAACACGTGACAGTGTTGTACATACATGGCACTGACCCTTATTGCTTCAACAGTCCAACTGTATTCAACTGCAATGTCCACGTTTTTTGCTAATTACGGTAAAACAAATATGGCAGTTGTCAAAGGATACGTGTTTCCTGGCCTACGGAGTATATATTGACTTATGAATGAGAATTTTAACCATAACTTGTAAAGTATAATGACCATCCAAAATGGGTAGCCTAAAATCTAGTATACTGATTACAGTACTGGGTAGTACAACGTGCTTTATTTAATATTTAATTAACTGCTTCACATCTGTACTAAAACTTCTTAATTATTAATACATAGTTCATTATTTAACACAGAATATAAATTCAAATTCAAATCAATTAAACAAGGTGAAACTACATAATGAAAAATGGTTTCTCCTACAGCAATAACCTTTGACCTGGAAACACAGCAAGGAGTGACATTTGCATTTCTTCCCCCATACCCGAGAAGACTATGCATTTTAGGTGACATATATTAAGCTCTCTATTGATGTAAAGTTTCTGTAATAAACCAAACATCCTACAAAAATATGCTGGATGAAAAAGAACTTCAGCTGTCATTTTTCAGCACTTCTCAGAGAGAAGGTGCCTGGAAGATGAAACATTTTCAATATGAATTTTCAGAATAACGTTGGTAAAGCAGCAAAGTTTCTTTACTGATTTGTAAAACTTTATTTCAAGCCTCTCAAGATCCGCTCTTATTTGCAGTCAGGGAAACAGGAGTCTGTAGAAAGTTGGAGATACCTGGCAATTATCACCCTGGAACAACTATAATATCTTCAACTTAAAGTGGTGGGCTTGCTGCAGCCAGCATTTAAGCACCACGCAGCTGCTCGCTCACTCCAACCCCCTCAGAAGAACTGAGAGCACTGACAATGTTTTACCCTCTCTAGAAAACGAGCTGTTCTTATCAATGCTATCTGTCACAGTGACCAGGAAAACAAGAAGATGTAGTAATGTTAGTGTATCTGCAAGCATTATTAAGGAGTCTGAAGCAGTAAGTACAACACTACTTAAACTAAATACTCCAATATGATGATGTTTCTAAAGCCTTATTTCTCACACTACTTTTATGCTTTCTTAAATACCCTTAAACATTACTTGAATTGTGAGATACAGGAGATCCGTGAAGAATAGTGTATCTCATATGAACTTCTAGAGATCATTTTTTACTAAGCATTCGAAATTTGCTCTTAAACAAGCAAGTGGAAGTCATCCCTTCACAGTAGGCAAACAGCTTTTCTGTGCCTGTAGCTTCTTTGGGAATTAACACCCTTTGCTATTTCCACCTAAAAAGTTACTTTTACTATTTGTCTACACTAAATGTTATTAGAAAGAAGTTAAAAAAATATCACAACATACAATCAACAATATAAAAACTGGAATAGAAACAACTGATTATATATTTTCTTATTATCATAATGCAGACTTTTTTAACTTAAAAAAGTGATCTAGTCAAATCTGTTAAAACAGAATGGGGATCAATCAACAGAAAAATCACTTAACCAATACAAGGTAACTCTGTAAACTCTGAAATACCATTCATAACTCCTTTTAGTGATCAAATCATTATTTAAATACCTCATTAGGAATGTATGTGAGGATCCATTACCACCAATTAAACAGATGTGTATTTGCTTAATTTAATTTCTTTTTTCAAGCCAGAGCCAGTTCAACATAGTATGGTCTTTCATTTAATTCAACACTGAGGAGAATATTCTGCATGCAGTTTTGCTGAGGAATTTAGGAGCATATCAATACTATTTAAAGAGACACTGAACATGTTAAAAAAATAAAGTGAGAAAATACATTACAGAAATATGGCCATTACTATACTTTCCCAATAAAGCAGGAAAAAACCCTATGGAAAAAATACATTGAAAGAGCTTGAGGGTTTTGACTGTAAAGAAAGGTTGTTTGTGTGAAACTATAAAATGAGCAATCTTTAAAATGCAGCTTTATACATCAAGTCCATAGAAAAATAAATTAACTTAGTGGCAATTTCTATTGATAATTCTTGATGTCTGTTCTCTCTCTTCTTCAAACCTAGCTAAAGTGATTCCTGAGTTTCATTCATACTTGCATTCAAATATCTATCAAGTTTTAAAATTAAGAAAACTTTTGCTTACAATATCTACACTGTAAGTATACAGAAGACTGTAATACACTTAGTTTTTAAGCTTTAAGTTTTAAATAAGTTTGAGCATGTGTGAAGGGCTAGTATTTTACTGTTTTAACTACAAATCACTAAATACCTTAAAAAGGTGAAAATTGATAAAGAGAACTAAGTATCACTGAATCTAAATAAATCCATTTGGTGTGGAAACTGCAGAAAATACATTTCTTAAGAACAGGCAGTGCACATTGAAATCAAAAAGTCAATTACCTTTTGTGGCTTTCTGGCAAGAGAGCAAAGATCTGGACTTGGAGATAGGAAAAAGGATGAGCTTCAAAAAGATAAGAAGGGAACAGAATTTCTAGGTGGAGTAAGGTCAGTAGCATTTACTCTTGATAACACACCTACATGAAAATATTAGTGTACTCTCATACTGCTCTAATAATGCATTCTAACACTTGACATTAAGCAGATCAGGCGAGTGATGCTCAGCAGAATGCAGAATACAGACAGGGTGATGAGGGGAACACGCAGAAGTTCATTTTCAGTTGCTGTGTGTGAGGTATCTCAAACATAAGTCCCTCAAGGAACAGGTGTGGGATAAAAGACAGTTCTGCTTCAGATATCTCTATACCCTTATTCACTTCCACAAGAGTTTCTTGATGCATCAACATGCCAGATGGGGCTCTGTTTTCTTTTTATTGACTTTACAGTAAAAATAAACAAAAGATTGATTGAAAGTAGAAAATTAAGAAATTCTTTTAAATTAAGTAATTGAACATCTGTGGACACTTGTTCATGGTTGAGACACTTTAACAAAACATTAATTTTCAAAAGAAACCATAAAAAAAAACCCCAACACTAAATAAGCTAATAAACTTATTTCCCATGATAACTTGAGAAACAGACAATAAAAGATGTTTTGAAATTGTGTTTTCATCAGATATGCACAAACAGAAATTTAAAGTCAAAGGCCTGCAGAGCAGCAAAGAAAATAAACCCACAATATTCTAAAAATATTCTATGGCTTTTATGCTGTGACTACAATTGCTTTTCAAGGGAAAAATAAAAGCATTTTTCTTTATTACAATATAAACAAAGAATAATTTGGTTTTATTATGAATACCCTGACTTTATTTTGTGAATACTTCTAAATATTTTTACAATATTCACCAATGCTGATAACTAAGTAACACACTACTCTTATTTGAATGCTGATAGATATTACATTTGATTGGACCATCAACAACATTGTATCTGTTTATTTCAGTTGAATATATAAGCATAGCTTGCTAAAGTTTATTTGACAAAAGAATTCCACCAAAAATGTAGTTTCGAAGTTCAACAGTTCTGTGGCAGTGTTTATATAAATGACATTTTGGGGTACAGAAACTAATAGTTTGCATTTCCTCATTTTATTTTCATCTAGATTTTAAAAATATGAGAATCCTTAATGTTTCAGCATAATGCAGAAATCATATTATTGAAAGGAAATGTCCTCATTTCTCCAAAGCTTTTCCTCAGATTTTCCATCTCACAGTAGATTTCAAGTTCAGGTTATGATTCTAAAAAACAGCACTGCTTACATTTCACAGCATCTGCAGCACAGCCTAATGCAATCCACAACCATTTCCCTTTTCTAAACTTCCTGCAGCTCCCTTAATGTTAATACAGAAGAACAAGCCTTTTAAACTTGACAATCCAGAACTACGAGTAATTAGGATAACTACTGCAGGGCAAGAGGGCACACTTCTAAATGCCCCTAAAGTGCCTAGTAACCTGTCAGTTCTGTTGTACTTTTTAGATTACTTAATGACAACCTACAACCTTGTGGAAGGACAGACTGGAGGTGTACAATTTTTGCATTTCATATCTCCACAGGACAAAAGGATTCCCCTCCTGCAGTTTTTGTCCTCCTCAAGAGGACACTCTCTCCCATACGGCTGCAGCTCAGTCAGGTTTTTGTCTTGGAAAACCCTCTAAACCACAGACTCCTTGATGACTAGACAACATTCTCTAACTAATTTTTCAGAGCTGTTTTCTGTCATTACCACTTTGTCAATTTGCCACGGACTACCCTCAGTGGAACCACGCAGCTACTCATCCCCCCTTTGACAAAGACCCCAAAAAGTGTGACTGCATGGAAAAGGCTATGTTTGATTAACAACTTTGTGATTGCTGTAAAAATGAAATTTGAAAGGTAATAATTACATTTGTAATTACTTAGGTCTAAATCTCTTATGTTTCCTACTCCCTCTATTTCTGGGCAGCTGGAGCAATGACTCATTAATAATAATAAAGTCATTTAACCCTGCAGGCACATTACAAGGAGAAAGATGTCATTTGTCACCAACGCAAATAGAACAATCACTGAAGGATACAGGAAGACCACTATTTCATATTTATTGCAAATGATAAAAGGGACATTTTGCAGTCATTCTCACCATGACATCCCAATCTGCTTTTTAATTATCAGCAAACATAAGGGGACAGCATACAACATATGAGGGACTGACTACTAATAATGTATTGTCCTGCGGTGACATTTCCATAATCACTTTAAATCTACCCTATACATATGTACTAGTTAAAGCTTTCAGCTCATGAAATCATACCCCCTAGTAAGGAATGAATTATCCTTTGCAGATTGAGCACACAAAAGAAGCTCTTTCCTAGAGTTTGAGGGTCTGATAGCTTACATATGCATTGCTATTACTTTAAGTGATAAGGTTTGGCATTTGTATTTTTAGGCCAGGAACTTTACAGTTGTAGTTCTCACTAGCAAGAATTTAGCAATGGACTTCTCACCACTGAATGCTCCATCCCTGGCAGTGTTCAAGACCAGGTTGGACGAGGCCTTGGGTGATATGATTTAGTGTGAGGTGTCCCTGCCCGTGGCAGGGGGGTGGGAACTAGATGATCTTAAGGTCCTTTCCAACCCTAACGATTCTATGATTCTATGATTGTTCTGTACTTTGCCACCACAACAACTCTGTATGAAGCACTCTTTATTAGATGAAACAAATACTCTTATTCACATTGAACTGAAGTAACTAACTCAGAATTTACTGAAATTTAAAGAATTACTGATATAACTGCCTTTCTATGAAACAGACTTCAGGGGAAGAGAAAAGACCATTCTTTCCTGAAATGATTTATTCAGGAGACATGAAACCTTGAGGAAAAAGTATGGAGAAAAAATTCTACTATGGTATTAGTATGAAAACAAATTAAAAGAAGTTTCATGTAAAGGAAAGTCACCATAAACTGAGTTTCAGCTCTATCAAGCTAGAACTTCAAATTCTTCTTTGCTTTGTTTTATCATTAGGCATGCAGAAAGACCAGACAACAAATTTAATATGAAATTATAAACTGTTATTCTGCAGGGTAGAAAAGAGGTAAGCAAACCTCTTAATTCTGTTTATATTTTCCCCAGATACTACAATAAACTACATAAAAACATGCTTTAAAAAAAAGTTAAATAAGTAGTGTTAAGAAATAAGACACATCAGGAAAGAGTAAAATGCACAGAGTAAAATGCATATTTTCACTCTTAAGATAGTGACAACACAGAAAAGCTTATACATGAAGTGAAATGTTTTGTCAAATTGAAAAACGGAAATAATATGAACACTACAATTTTCACATCAATTTGAGGTAAAATGTTTTGAATTACAGTCATTTTAATCTTGTTTTATAAAGAAAATTACTTCAAATGGGTGATAATTTAAAACAGCATAATCCAAACTTCATTGTGCTCCAGTCAGGCATAGAAGTGTGGCTCTGAGTGATTTGGAGCAATCTTTGCACATTAGCTCAGAGCCTCATTCAGAATAGACATTTGAAAGAAGAAAAAGAATACCTGACTAGAGTTTCCATCATTTATGTCTGAGTTCAAACCTGCTTACTGTGATGTCTATGACTTCCTCTTTTGGCATTTATAGACACTGCTAGCGTCTTCAGAAATTTTGGCACCATTCTGATAAGGCAACGGTTTCATATTTAGTACCTCTTTAAATGTTCAGTTGTGACCCTTTTCTCCACTGAAGTTCTGCTATTTGATTGGAAGCTTCTCATATCACTTAACATAAACCTTTTCCAACTATTGAGACGTTTTTGGCATCAAGGAGTTTTGCTGACATGAAAAAGATACATATATTACAAACCTTTCCCTCTACCTTTGCTGAAAGAAAATACATTCTCTCTCAGAAAATACTCTATTTAGTTAATCCTCCGTGTCCCTTGAACAACCTCTAACAAAGACTTTCACATTTCCTTCAGTACTCTTTTCTCCCAAGACATTTTCAATTAAAATATAAGAATATTCTTATTTAGCTAGTAGCATTAGAAAACTTATAGTTTCCTTCTATAAACCAGATTATTCTCTCAGCACTTGGACAACTGACAAGTGATGAGAATAATTTAGGTCAGATAAACATTTGACACAACTCTTTAAAGAACAGGATTTCTCATAGTACACATAATTTTTAAAAGACAGGGAACAGTCACAGATGTTCATGAAGTATCCAATTGTTCAGAAAATTCAGTTTCCTTACTTCAAAGATAGATGCGTTTTAAAATATGAATAAAAAATGGGTTGATCTTTAACGTATACTCCTGTAAACTTAATTATCTAAACATCATCTTCTTATAACTGCACTATATGCGTCTATATTAAGGATTCTGAAGAGAGATATATTTGTACGGCTTCAAATTTCAGAGAGTAGGCGTTAAGTTTTGACTCAATCCTATTTGAATAACAAGATGTCCTGGCATAAAATGATTTGTGGTTTTATACATTTAACAGACCAGAATTGTCTCTGCAAAAAAGTAACATTTGCTCCTGTTTGATAAGCTTTGGCATGAGCATGCCAAGTCTAATAAAAACCTAAAATACATTACTAAATGAGGTTAAATACTAGTGCTCAGATTTGTCAAGGAACTTAACACTTTCTGTAGTATGTGAGCCTCAGTCAGCCATTTCTCTATTGCATATGACAGAGGATCTCTTGGGAACAGATTTAAGAAACACTTAGGTCTTCTAAAGTTGCTGAAGCTTAGCATCCAGCTCTTTTGAAAGTCTGTTTCAAACTAGTTTGGAAACCCTGGACATAGCAGGCACACTTTAAAGTTAAGCATATCAGATAAAAACACAACATTTCTTGATAGGAATGGAAGTTCATATACTACCCTAATCTCTAGTTTACAAGAGCAAATCCACAAAAGCCCATAACTTATGTTTATTCTTTCATAAGCTCTACAGAAAGGATATTTTATGTCTGTGGTAGGTGCTGTTCTGGCAGATATATATAGAAAGCTCTTGCCATGTTTGGCACACAGTCTTCTTTTTAAGAAGCTACAAACCTGAGTTTCTGAAGCTGATGGAGTACATTTGACAACTTTCTTTTCTACAGCTGATGTAGATTGCAGGAGGAGTGCATACTTAAGTCTGTATTTCAAAAGGTTGCTTTCAAATCTTTCTAGGGTTTTTAATGGACCATAGGATATAAAAGAATCTAAATGAAAAACTACCAGTCAGTTGCTGGCTAAGTGTTCACCAGCCTGTTACTGAACCTATTTAATCTATTTATTCCTTAATTCCTCCATAGTCTCCTAGAGATGTCATTAATATGCTCAAAGTTAATTTATTAGCCTCTATTGCTTCTATTCAAGCTCATGTTAACAGAATAAATTCATCAAAAATGATCAGACTTGAAAAGGCAGATTTGGATTCTGACAGAGAATAATTCATCATGGCTGGGAAAAAGCCTCCCACCAACTGGGCTGTTGGAATGCTGGAAGATGAAATTGCAATGACTGCAGAACTTCTGCAGAAAAGGACATTGAAACCTCAAAGGGAAAACAAACAAACAAACCCTAGAGTCTAATTCCCAAAATTTGCAGGTTCCTGACCCTGTGTTGCATTTTTTTTCATTTTATTTTCACACTGACAGGTCCTTTCTCACACCCTCTGTGCTGCCCTGAGGCAGAAATAATCAATAAGGCTCTGCTCACCACCATTTGCATACCACAGGGACTAGGGACACAGAGGGCCACCAACACGTGAGCACAAGGAGTGGCAGTGGCAAAGCTGTACAAAAACAGTACTGATACTCCGTTAATCAACAGATCCAAGCAGCAGAGAGCTTCATTGCAATGCTGCATAATGTAACAGATTTATTTTATTCAAAATTTGTTGTAATTACCCCTTCTATAACAGTAATTAATAGTTTTTAGGCAATCTACTACTCTAAGTATTATACCATACTTTCTGTGTATCTATAGATTATCTGAATTCCAGGAACAGCTGGATGTTAACAGCAGAAACGGGGGAACAAATAAATATAACAGGGGAAAAAAAAAAAAATCCATGCTCAAATCTGGGTAAATACATAGGCTTATCTGGCTGACTCAATCAGAACATACATCCTTGCTGCCTTTCCCCCCTTCCTTCTATCATGTTCCAGAACCAGTAGAATTGTGCTTCCAACTGCACTGCTGTCAATATTTCTTATTTCTGATTCAATCTACACTTACTTTATTATATTACTGCCTTGAATCTAAGAAATTCAGTAAGGTGAACATGCCAAGTATCTGACCAGTACATTATGTCACACTTAAGAACCACTATATTGAAAAAAAAGTTCACATTTCCCAGTGAAACACTGAAAAGTTAGGAAGTGCAAATTTTGCAATATTCATTCAGCTCCCTTGTGTAAACGTGTTTTGATGCAAACTTTAATTAAATTATAATATACTATTTTTCTCACAGGACCCTTGGGCCCAATTCAGAGAGGAAGTAGTTATTCGATACTTCTCTTTATCTACTCTAATCAGCATGTGGCCATACACCTTTTTAATTAATACTTTCATAGACTTGTGTTGAATGCAGATTTATTCATTTCCCTGTGTACTTTTTTTTGTTTTTTTTCACAGCATAATCAAAAGCTTCATGAACACCAATACTATCACACTTGTATTGTTTTCTTTATTGAGGCCATTGGCATCTGGAAAACTGAGGTATAAAGAAATTAAGCAAAATCATGCAGTCTCCATTATTTCTGGGTGGGCAACTTGAGATAGCTTAAATCAGATTTTTGCACACCTGAGCATTTGACATTATATTATACTTTCCAAGCATAACTGTTGGAGTAGTGAATGATGCCCTTGACACCCAAAGAAACCTGAAGGGCACAACATACTAGCAAAAACTCAGTTTTCTCGCTCTACTAAAGAGTTGTGTTTTACATTTCAAAATGTACAAGAAAAATAGACATATTAATGACTTATCTTGCACTGTCACTAGTAAATCTAACCAAATACAACATCAGAAAACTATAGATACACTTTAAATGATGATGAAGAGCTCATTATCTCAATAAACCACTAAAAATCCCAGGATTATATGTGCTTTCACGATTTTATATGGTATCAAAACTTTCCAAAAGATATATCTTAAAATCTATCATTAACTCTAATGTAATAAAATTTAATGATCTCATAAAACTTTACAGGGTAAACCAATTTCTAGAAATTCCTCAAAGTGCTTCTCGGAATTAAACTTTAATTCTTTTGTAAAATAGATTGGACTCTAGTTACGATTGTTTCCATTGTAAAATCTTTATGATTTTGTATGTAAATTGAACATAGATTGGGCCATATGTAATTAAAACTAGACACATACATCAGTATTCCTCAGAACTACTGAGCTATTTTCTTTAACTGATGAGTTATTTTGAAATTGGTTTTTTCCCTGTATGTTTCTGACATAGGTTGTAACCTTTCCTACCTAACCACTATAGACAGGCTACAGTTTCTATACAGCAAAGTTAAATACTTATTTTCATAGGGAACAAGCCAAGCACAAAGATAGCTAATGAAAGAAGGGAAGGAGCCATATGCACAAATAAGTATAAAATACTTTTGATAGCAGGAAGTCTGCTCTCTCTTTCTAGTTCCAATACAATCATCATCTATGGAAATGTAAATCTTAACAAATTATTATCATACAGATGGCAGAAAGTTCAGAATTAATTCAGAAGGGCTGTGTACAGCTATGTACAGCAACACAGAGGTCTATTCTGCAGTCAGCACAATATGCTCAGCTCAATTAGTTATACCCAAGTCAACTCAGGCATGACTACCATTATGGCTATAGCACAGGGACCTCAGGGTAGCAGCTCTGCAGCTTCTCTGTGACTGTGGAGAAGCATATAAGCTACATCCATAGTACTGCAATGCAACACTCGAATTTCCTTGGATAAACCTACACCCCTTTTCGTTAGGAAGTCTATGTTGCAGATACAGAGCAACTAAGCAGCATACGAAAAATGGGTTAGTGCTTGCAATTTCATGTTAGCATAGATTATCACAATGTGAGTATGTAACAGAGTGTAAACAGGCTTGAGGACAGATACAAAGGAGGAGGGGAGAGGATGGAGTATCTAATTCTTATCACGTAACACCAGAGCTTCACATTTGGTCCCTATACTTAGGCCAACTTGAAGAATCAAAGCTCTGAACTGAACAGTCATATCCTTGTAATGCAGAGAAAAGCAGAAAAATAGCAGATATGACTATAGTCCCTTTTATGAAAGGGAGGGGGAGGGGGGGAAGTGGGGAAGCAAGACATACTCCAAAAGAGTTCTGGTTCATCAGGTTTTAGTGCCAGACTCTTCATTACAAGGCTTCATCTTCACAAGCAACATTCTGCTGGCTACCGCAGAGGTCTGTACAGAAAACCGTATTTTCCAATTTGAGCCTCAAGTACCCACTAGAAAGGCCATTTGTCCAAAGATTTTTAGATACAATTGGGCTTCAGAAATTCCACAGCCTCACAGTAAGCCTTCTAGATGTAAGCTTCTCCCTTCCTTCCACAAAGGAACCTGTTACAAAATCGTTAACAACTTAAACACAGGTGAAGCCAGAGCTTGTAACTTTTGCTGGTCCAGCCAACTAGTCTGAAAGAGTAGTGCATGCATGTAGACATGGCCAAAAGAGAAAACAAGTATTAAGGAATTGCCTGAAGCACATAGTTTCTAGCACATATTCAAATCAAAGCTAATAGCTGCTGTATTCCAATCAAATAATAAAAAGTTACAAGAAACTCTTGAAAAAGAATATAAATATCTGGTGTAGCCTAAGAGCACCAGCAACTGTGTAATGATACATTAAAGGAAAAATAAGCTGTTCTAATAACTGCCTTTCACTTTGCCCACTGACCCTGTCTGATAGAAGAATTTGACACGTTCATTCACTGCTAACCATGCGACTCATTACATCTCTGAAATATACACCATTTTCTGCCACCAGCCATGTGTGGTTCATTTCAGATCCATTTTTTTCTGACTTATTTTATGCAGAGCTTATCATATTAACAAAAATGGATGAAGGGAAACATTTGGCTTGCTAAAGAGGAGGCACAGAAAAGTTTTGCTTAAATTCGTATTTTAAAATGGCCCTGAAATCTTGAATGGGATTGTGTGAGCTTTTAAGAACATGTTACTTTCTGTAAATTACTGGCCTAGGGTTCTTCATCTCCTGAATAATCATCACCTTTTATATTAGTTACAGCTTTAGCTTTTACATTAAGAAGAAATAAAGGAACTAAAAATGATGGAGCACCTAGTATGTATCTAGTATGAGGCAAAAAGTTTCATCAACCACCTTTAAGGAAAGCCTTGATCTTTTATTTCTTCATACCAAAGCTGGGTAATACACTGAGAAATCTTCATTATATTCTCAACTGACAAGCTTTTATGCACCTGGTAATACTAAAATATTACCTTGCTAAATGGTATGCCATTACCATAACACCACATTAAACCCATTGCATTTGCATGCTATTTCCATGCTAAATGATCAATACAAAATTACTGATCATGCTAAATGGCTAGTGAAGTAGATCTTAGAGAACATACCTTATTCCCAGCCAGCCAAATGCAGACTTTTCCTCCTGTATTAGACAAACCCAACTTTTACATCCAAAGTACTCAAACTACTCTTACTTTTCTAAAATCAGGTCAAAATCTCAGATCCTGAAACATATTTGAATTCAAGTGTTTCTGTGTGTGAATCCCAGTGACAGTTTATGCCAATCATTGTGTGGAACTTCTGTCATAGAACATGGTGAATAACTCACAAATTATGCTGAGGTAGAAGAAAAATATGAAACAATCAAAAAACTAACCCTTGAACAGTGTTCTGAATTTGGCATGATTTTGGCATTTTTGGTCTGGGTTTATTTTTTTTGGGGGGGTGGTGTTTAGTTTAGAGAGCCAAGATGATTATCAAGAGTTGTTTTACATGTTATCCTAATTTTGACAACATCAGTAAGGATCACTGGAGATGCTGGTGACAATGCAAGCAGAATGGATACCCATGGGAAGTGATTGGGATGTTTCTCTTATCTATACTTTATTGATACTGTTATGGTAAGTAAGCCTGCAATATGCAGGAGAAAAGTTTTTTAGCATTTGTTAATTTTTTTAAAGTGAAGCCTTTTCAGACTACTTTACATAAACCCAGCAGAATTGATAAAGAATTATTTTAATTTCATTCTGATTTCTAAGGAAGGTGAAATGTTATTTGAAGAGGTGATTGATTACAGCATGTACAGCAATACAAAAAAGGTTAAGTTCTATGCAGAATGAAAATACTTCTGTTCACATTAAAAAAATAAAAAAAAAAAATCAATATTTTTCTAATTTATTGCTTGTTTCTTATTAATTCCCTTTCTTTCCCCTGTCTTTGCCCTGCCTCCCTCCCTCCCAAACACCCTATGCAGAGCTGGGACCTTCTGTTTAGTCAGCAGCCAATTACAACTTCTCAGGCGCAGTTTTTTATCCCAAGGCAATTTGGTAATCTTACACTGATTAATTAAACTGAGGTCTCTAAACAAACTGTTAAAACTCCTATATCCACAGCTTGCATATCTAATCCAGATAACAGGATAAGCAACGTGACTGTCAAAGTTCATGAAGAAATGAAAACAAGAACATTCTGTATTCATTCGTCTTTGTAGAGTTTCTAAACAAAGAATAAGTTGTACTTCTAGGTAGACAATCTAATCTGCATTTAAATAGAATTTCTCCAAATAATAAACAAAAGCCTGAAGCTACATTTTTACAGCAAGTCTTGCTGCTAGTTCACCGCCTAATCCTTCTATCTCTATCTGTAATCCCTTCTACCCTTGTATATTCGTTTCCTTACTGGTTTATCAAGGCATCTTTGCAGTCTGCGTTCACAGTAACAGTAACTTCGCACTCCCTCAAGTTTCTTCAAAGCTGAGCCTAAAACTATTAGACCTTTAGGTGGTCAGCATCTCAAGGCAAACCCAGAATCACCTTTATTAAGACAAGGGAAGTTATTAACCCAAAGAGTTAGAAGAATGACAGATTGAATGGCTGCAATTTGCGCATGAATCAGTAAATACAAGCTTCCTGGTTACGGCTATAGCGTACTACATGACATTACCAAAAAGCTCTAATGTATTTGAAGTCAGTATTCTCAGAGGTCTAAACAGCTGCTAACGCAGATCCTATGCAAAGCCACATATCTCACATGTGATCCAAAATAACCAGAATGCTACGTACCTAATCTAAATCTACCCTCTTGTGAGTTTAAAGCCATTACCTTTTTCCTGTCACTACATGCCCTTGTAAAGAGTCCTCTTCAGATTTCTTGTAGACCTTCTTTAAGTAATGGAAGGTTGCTGTAAGGTCTGTCCAGAGCCTTCTCTTCTTCAGGATGAACAAGGTTAACTCTCTCAGCTTCTCTTCACAGAAGAAAAGCTTCCTACAAAAGCCTGTATCCTTCTGTTCAAACACTCCAGTCATAGGAGCCATCCCACCACATATCCGTGATGCCAAAAAGATCACAGCCCTGCAGCTGTGTGTACATCTCTAATTCCTCATTTATTCCCCATGCTACATGTGTTTGCATAGGGGCATTTAAGCTGGGCCCCTCATGAAGCCAACTTACTGGCTGGAGTGGCTGGAATTAATTTCTGCTCCTATTTAGGAGCTCTCCTGTTGACCTGCAATCCTTTTCTAGGCTCAGGAATCTTTCACTGGCACAAATTGGTAGGATTGCGCTGGACTGAGGTTCCCCTTTACCCAGCAACTTTAGTTTAAAGCCCTTTTCACCAGCTTGGCAAGCCTAGATGCTAAATGCACTACTTGTAAAAACCCCATGAAATAGGGAAAAAGTTCAATTTACTGATGCTACCTTGCTACTCGAGCAGAGTACTTTATTCTTCTGTTTGACGGCAACAGATCTGATTCTACCTAAAGTACCCACTTCTTCTACTGCTTTCTCTCTGAAGGCAGTATTTACATACATTTCAGTGCAGAAATTAAAAGATAACCCTCCAAAATCAGGGCTCTGTCCTAAATCTAAAATAAATTTAAAAAGTCATTATTAAATGAAAAGATGCCTCAGAGGAAAAGGTGGAAGAGTAGAACTAGCATTCTAGATGAGATTTACCAAATTCTCAGATATAAAGAAAGCTATTACTAGATGAGCAATAACTCATTTAATTCAAATAGCTCTGCTTTAATAAAGGTCACTTCTAATTAGACAAATGACCACTTGATTTTGTCTACCTGATTCCGTCTTAAGTCCCAAATACTGACAGATCATCAGCACACTATTCTTCAAAATATTTTCTCATTCTACAGCCCAATAAATTTGACCTATAACTCTACTGCATTATTGAATGTTGTTCTAAACTGGCTTATTCTTTAAAGAACCAAGGAGACTTTGAACCAATATAGTTTGCAGGCACAGTCATCATCTTGTTTACAGCACTCAACAAATACAGATTAACTGAAAAGAGAGTTATAACTCACAATTTGTGAGACTTCTTTTGGATTCCAAGAAAGAGACAGATAACTTAGGAATCAGTTCTCCTCCAGACTGCAGTATTTATTTATATTCAGGGAAGAAAAACAACAATGTTAAGGATTCTGTAAAAGGACTCAATAAGCTCCTTTGGTAAGCAGGGAAAAACAACAACAACCAATTACTCTCTTAAGGAAACATTCTCTTTATGAAACAAAGCTGTGTGCCAATAAATATTTCTTGCATTTTAAGTAGAAGACTCTTGCTCTTCAAGGAAGGAGATGGTCACTGCATAAATTGGGTAAGCGTTAAACTGAAGGAGAAAATGGTTCTTGACAGGAAAGAAAACTGAATAAAAGAAAAAACTTTCTACTTTACAACTAATGACAGTAAGTTAAAGAAAGAAAAAGATGTACATAGATCATTTATTATTGATGGATGAATAATATATTTGAGATAAAATAATAAACTTTGCATCACTAGCATGTCATGTATCCAGAGACTATGAACTGTTTTGCAAAATACATAGGGAATATTCTAACTATAGAGAGTCTTAATATTTTACCATTCCACTAAAAAATATATAGGCATCCAGAGGGAAGACAAATCCAATGTAAAAGAAAACCAAATCACAGAGAGAATAATTAAAATGCTATTTTATGTTACTCCTAGAGTCAAGTATTACAAAAAGAAGTATTACAAAAGGTCAGGCTTCCTTGCCTAGCTGGCAGATATGGGGATACTACACAGAACTTACTCAAACCTTCCTGTGCAATCAGTTTAAAAGCTAAGTACAGGACAAACTTTGGCTCCCCTCATGGCCAACAAGGCACGATGAAGTGAAAAACTTCAGGTTAAGGTTAAATGAGACAGAGAAGTAGCAACCTGTATCTCAACGTTCTTAGAGATGTAAGGTTAGCATAAGAGCCTGACATTTCCCCCTCTTTCTTAATCATGTAAAGTGCATTTTTACACTACATTTGCAATGTTTTGGCATCAAAGTCATCCAATGGCACACAAGAATTGTCATGTCTCTTAAACCTAAGCAACCAGATGGCTCTCAGAAAAGCAAAGATCAAGCAAAATATCACATTTAGAGAACAATTTGTAGAGCTGCATCCACCTGTACCTTTATGGGTTTTGCATCTTCAGGATTCATGTCGTTTTTAGCTTTCTATCTCAATGCACACAGGTAGAAGCTTCCTTCAAACAGGAAGTCTTTCCAAATTCTCAGAAAGCTGAGATCCTCATCAACTAACACGAAAACAACATAGAAAATCTACCTAATAGAACTGAGAACTGCCAAATCAGAGAAATGAAGAAATTGTGAGTACAAAAGGTTTTGTCCTGCACACAAAAATGTTTAAATTCTCCAAATTATAATCTCTTAGAAAAAAAATTACCCACATAATACTCTATTTGAACAATGTTTCCTGCAGGTATTTTGTTATTTTTACTGAAAAAATCATAATAGTATCAGTTTCTCCTTAAGGAGTCATACAATACAAATAATGGCATTCATAAAGTCAATTAGAAGTCAAAAGTAAATAAGTGCTGAAGTAATTAAACCACGCAACATAAATGATTAATCCATTAGAGTTCACGGCAAAGGTAAGACACTGATCTCGCATGTACAGTAGAGAATAGATCAAAACCCCCTCTAATTAGATAGAATTAAGTGGTCACCTCTCAACTGGAAGGAATACAGAATTCAAACTTAAAGAGAAAAAGCTCATGTTGAAAACAGGAATGTAGCTCTCTCTTCCCTGTGGCTCTGCCACTTTGCTGTGCAGTCCCATGCACCCCAATTTGCTCTCTCCCTGTTGCCGCATGCCCAGCTAGCCCAGCCACACTTTGTCCGGCAGAGAACAGTCCCCGAGCTCAGAGCTCGTACTGCAGCTGGAGGAAGGGGTTATCACCCCTTAGTAGTGGCAGCTCTCTCCATCCTTACTTCAAGGAATCGAACACACTGATTTCATACGAAAGTACTGACAGTTCAGCCAGAGGTATGAGATGGAAATACAAAGATGTGATCTGTAACTACTGGGCCAGTGGCCACTCCAATAAAACAAGTATTTTGCTGTATTTCTTAGAATAGGTATTAGCAAAACTGCATCTCCCCTACATGCAGTTAAACTTATTATAGATTCAAAGATCAGAAGAGAGCGTTCTGGAGCCAGGTAACAGAAAAAAAGAGCAGGCTATATGAAACACTCTGGGACCCATGCCCAAATTACTAGCATATCTCCATGTTAGCATTTTCTTGGCAGCGGGGGATCAAACTTTTAGCTTTACACTGTATTTCTGAGGAACACAGCTGAAAATTTACCAGTCACCTCCAATCCCTTCTTTTTTTTTTTTTTTTTTAATTCAGTTTGTTGTTAACACAAATCACACTACCCCTACAATCTTCCTGGTACACATGTGGATACCATAGCAACTATCGCAATGTACAAATCCTATGCTCATAAAACACACAACTGAGTAATGAAAGGATTGCTATCTGTAAATCCACAGATCTGCAATCACCCCTTAACCATGACTTAATAGTATAAATAATTGTAGTATGGCTTTTTCTACATAGAAACCCAGCAATAACAACAGAAAAATCAAATACTGCTTTTCCATTTGGGCTGTATCAAGCTCTCCAGCATTAAAACTCTGTTAAGAAACTGAGTAATTAATTACATTACCTGCAATTTTAGTGAATAGCTGTCAGGAAGCAGACTTAAAACTTAGATTCTGTTTTAATTTATGTTATTTATGGACACAAGTGTGGCTTTCAGGTCACTTAATACAAAATAAATTGGACTGTGAATGCTAAAAGAAAAATAGATTTAAAATAGAGGTAGATCTAAGTAGACACTTAACAGACACTTAAAAAGAATCTGTTGAAAGCAAACCAATGAACCTGGCAATCAGAGTAAATGCAAGAATGGGAGGAGGAACACAAGGCCAAGGTGGAGAGAAGTACTACTCTAATCCCTGGTAGCCCACAACCATCCACATGCCTGAGTTAGCTGAGATAAACCAGGGTCTACAGTCCTAAAATGTCTCTCTAGTATAAAATATCTCTCTAGTAACTTTTCAGACTCATCTCCCATCCTTTTGGAACAGTCTTAGTCACAAAAAGAGCATATGTAAAAGATTGTGCAATGAATACAAGCTCATTCTTAAAATCGTACTTCTGGTTTAAGTCAGGAGAAAGAAAATATGTAGCAACAAGTTATATTCAGAACTCTTGTTTGGAAGGAGGTAAAAAGGCAATTCAGGCAAAACTAACTAAAAAATGTTCAGAAGAATGAGATTACCCTAGCTTTCTTACCATGGGCAAGGATTTGTTTCTGGGTTACAGGACTGCAGTGGCATTCTTCAGATAATAAAAAAGAAGGCCAGAGATTTGTAAACAATTGAAAAACAGCTTAACCATTTGATCTGTGCTTTCCTAATGGTGGCTATTACAGAGCCAATTTTGGTTTGTATTTTGCTCTTCCAGAAGTATCAGGGGACAAAAAAAAAATGTTCAGTTTGAAAAATATTTCACTTTAACAAAACTTAAGTTTCTGAGCATTTATACACTTAGATCTGTATTTCATAGGATTCAACAATTCCTGAACAGCTGAAGCCCTGAAGAAAAATCCCTTGGCCACATATTCCCTTTATAAATTCCCAGATGACGCAGTTTACAAGACTCCACAGAACTCCTGACTTTCATTTACAGAGCTCAGAAAAGAACTTATAGCCAACACTATGCAATTCAGTTCACCAAATTATACCCGTTCGATTAAGGCTAGACATGTATTCTGCAAATTTGAAGAGATAAGAGTAGGAGTAGCTTTCCTTTCTCTCTCCTCAGTTCTGCAGTTTTGGGTCTTCCGTGCAAGCTACTGTTATACGATATTTACCACTAAATGTAACTAAAAAAGTACTATCTTCATAGTGGAACATATGTAAGTAGATGGAGAAGTACAGAATTCATTTTCAAAGAGCTGGTAAAATTGTGTCTGAAATACCTGAAAGCACAGAACTGCCAAGTATTTAAATACTTGTTTGATTACTGCTTTTAGAAAACAGAAAAGCCCCTTAAAATTATCTTTCCGTTTGAGTTTAATTTTTTTGCATGTTACAAGTTCACTTGTTCAACTTAGCTCATATAAAAACCAGTCACTGCTTGCAAACGTATATGTATTATACTTCAGCAGAAAATCTACTATGCATTCACCCATAGGCAAGAGGAAATAACTAAGTATTTTATTATTGCAGCACCAGACTTATGAAAATGATCAAGAATCAATTAATGGTTTTGCTATCATGACAACTGCCATTCATTAAAACAGTGACATATAAGTACATAGTAGATCCCAAGTGATGAGAGGTTTGAGATGAACCTACCTGCACCTGAGCTGTTGTCAAACAGATTTACCGTGCCCTGACCCACTCCCTCCACTACCCAGGGTGTTCAGTTGGAAAAGTTACAGCAGCCACAATAAAACAGCCTGACTTCCTGTTTGCTGCCCATCGCACAAAAAATATCACAAAGCACCAAGCTGTGAGCAAACAAACCCGGTAGCATCCATCATAAAGAGTTACAGGGGATTTACCTGGCTCATCAGAGGGATGGTTACTACATCAACCAGCAACTACATGAGTCATGATTACCACTGCACTGTATGGAATCACAGCTGTGTTCTCGTTAGGGCAGCATTCAGCCACGGACTATTCTGAAATTGGTATAGGGAATGATGACTCGGATGTATCCATCATGAAGCAGCCATGCAAAAGCAGGAAAGCATATTCCTTATGGGATAACAGCAAACCCATCTGTGTTCATTACCTTGAAAACTCTCTTCAATCCTTCCATTTAGAACACAGCATAATAGATTTTTGCAGAAATTTACTTGCTCTGTTTCTGTGAACTTTGATACCAAAAGTAAAAAGCAAACCTGCATGTACTGTTTTAGGTTGAAGAAAATCAAATTGTCTTAAGCAAACTTCTTTGAGAACTATCATTATACGAGATGTTAGTAACAAGTTGTTCAGAAAGTATTACACAAACATGTGCACAGGTATATATTCTTTTGTTACTACGTAGCTTGTATTTTCAGAGATGCCCAGAAATTCAGGAAGCCCACAGTAACAATACTTGGATGACCAAAAATATATTGAATATTGAATTGTGATTTGCAAAAAATGTGTAAGACAGTTCAAAATAATGTTAATCTATTACTGAAGAAAAACATTGTGACGGATGGTTCACTGGATGTTCACAGATAACCAAGTTATGAGAAGATACATGGTCCACAAAATGAATAGATTATCTGAGAAAATATTGCATGAATATAAGTTATGAGAAGATACATGGTCCACAAAATGAATAGATTATCTGAGAAAATATTGCATGAATATGTCCAGGGAATGGATACATTAGCACATTAAAAATTTAATTAAATTATTATTAATGAATTAATTAATAAAAACCCTAAACAAACAAAAAACCCCAAATCCCCACAAGCCAAAATGAAACAGAAGCTCTTTGAAGGAATTAGCCCAGTATAGGAATTGCAAAACTAAACCGTGGCGAATCAAAGTTGACCATAACTAATAGCACAAGTCTAAATTGCATGACTAATACTGCAACAAGACTTAGTGAGCTGTACACATTCTCCTTTTTTCAGAGTTGAGTGAAACAGAATGAATCATTCTGATAGCCTGTACTGCACTGCTTCTTTATATATAAATTATTGTCTTATTATCATTAGAAGAAATTGTATCTTAGGATCTTGTTTAATAGTACTTGCATAGTATTTGATTGGTCTAGTTATCTCTGAGCACTGGTTGCTAAGACTGGCTGCAACACAACATGAGAACACTCGTGAAAATAAGAGCTGTTTTCATTCAAGTCATAATACCTTATTGCATATTAAAATATATTTGGCTGTGTCAGTCTGCCAAATGTAATAATTAGGTGCCATGCCCCTATAAAAATGTAAGCAATATGACAACCATTAATGAAGGAAGAATTGAAGGCTAAGTGAAAAATAATGAATCAATGGAACAGCTAGAGAGTCAACAAAGGAATCCCAATTTCCACTCTAAATACACTTCTGATGGAATTTGTTTAAGGTCTCAGATCACTTGTAGATGAGACTTTCCATTTTCCTAATTGTAGAGTTTGGACATTTTGAAAAGATCCAAGTTAGTTCTAATTAATACTATAGCACGGACAGCAAATTCCCATGTTTGGCCTGAACTTTAAGACACTCATTGGAATCTCCTTGGAGACATGACATTATGAGAACCCCTCACAAATTAGCTTACATAACAGAAAATAAAACTGAGTTCACCCTTTAGTAAGACAGAGTTCACGGTCTTCAGGTTCTGAAAGTAGAAACTGGAGCTGAAAGAGGCCAAATTGCTTTAACATTTAACCAATTTGGATCAGACGGACTGAAGTCTATGGTCACAATGAACTAAGTGAAACATAAAAGAAACTTAACTCTCCCATTTTCTTCTACTGAAAAAGGGACTTCTGGTAAAGCACAGTTAATCACAGTGAGGAAATGACATGTCATAGTCATGGCACAATTGTGACAGCAGTGCAGTTGCTAATTTATGAACTCTGACCATTTGTGATTTTCTTCTGCCTGTACCATACCAAAGCTTGATGGCCAGAGTACTCCAGGTTTGTATATGGTTCTGCTTTGATGGCCAGCTTGTGCAGCATATCCTTTTATCTTACCATTTTGACACTTTAGGAGCCAACATGTTAGGATAACTGAACTGGGTTCAGCTGCATGGCTATAGTTACTTATTTTTTTTAAAAGTAATAAAAATTGCCCTTCCTAGCAAAAAGAACAGCAGGAATATACCACCTAGAGGAAAAGAATAATTTGTGATTGATTCAGGACACAACTTGCCTTAATGTTTTTGTTTTATATTTGCTTTCTAGGAAGCTGCTTACTGAAGAATGGAAAGGGATGCTGCTGAACAAAAGAGGTTCTTGAAAAGCTACTTCACACAGATGGATCTATGCTATGGAGACTTATTTGCTGCTTCATGCACTGGCTAACGAGAAAAGATGTCCCTGCTTTCAAATCCAATTCCACTTCAGCTGACCTACAGTTCTACTCATACTGAAATGGGAAAATTCCCCCCCCGACTCAAAGATTCAAGACAGGATTCCATAAATTCCAAAGCATTATTATTCTGTAGGCTCAATAATCAGAGTACTTCGGAGAAATTGAACAATAAATGTATTACTGCTGATCTATCTACTCCAATCTGATGAAAATTAGGTGGAGGAATTCACACTGTGAAAGAATGTTGTGGTCTGGGAACAACAGTTACATGATACAGAAAGCTGAATTTCATTGTTAATGAGAATGAGTAGGTGAGTACCCCACTCATAGCTTATATTCCAAGCTGAAGCATCCCTGTTTCTCTTTAAGAAAAACAAAAAACATTCTTCAACATGGTGGCAAGCACTTGAAAAAAAATTCATTCCAACACAAAATTACATCTGGGCTATAGTGAACATGCTGTGACTTAGATGGCACCTTATTAAGCAGGAGGAAGAATAACCATGTTTGTTGAAGATGTAAAATAATTTTGAAGAAACTGAAACTGTTGTGTCTCTATGTGATGAGCTTAAGCAATATTTAAGTGGCTATTACTCCACTTTGGAAATCTGTTCTGCTGTGTGTTCTACTGAATTAGATCAAGAATAAATTTGGATGAAGTTAAAAGTCCCAGATCCATCAGTGAGAGTGGAACAGAGATCACACTCAAGTCAGAGGAATAAAAAGAATGATAAAATGATGTCTGTGTGCCTTTTGTAGATGTACAGCTGGAGGCTCTTTTATGTGAGTCGAGTTCAAAGCTACCTTGTAAGAGTACATTAAAAATAAAATACCACCCAGAAAAGATATGAGAGGGCAGAATTTTTACCCTGAAAGTTTCTGCTTTTCATGGTAAATTACAGATAACACTCATCAGCAGTACTTAAGCCCACTTCTCTTCCAAGAGTTCAACAGTGGCAGCCAGGGGTGTGGTGACAGTCCAACTTCTTTAAGTGGTAAAGAGTCAGCTTAGAAACACCCAAATGACAGGAAAATAGTCTTAAATGTACAATGATTGTAGGGACAAATCTGTACATGCAGAAGACATCTACTGCATATAATGTGATAAAGGCAACCTTTCAACACAGAAAAGACACTAGATTGTAATCAGACTCTGACTTTTGAGATTGATATTTGTAAATTTACATACACCACTACTCACTGTCACTGCATCCAACCTGATATGTATGTGCACTGATGGGAGAGAAGGTACACTTCTGCCTTCATTAAATATATTTGGTATGCAATCTTTATTTTTTTTATAGAGGGTCAATTTTATCCTCATGCCTACACATTTATGAAGCAAAACCCTCAGAGATGGAGTTAGGTTTTATACTTGCAGTGGCAGTACTTGTGATTCTTCAGCAAATACACTATGTCTTTAATAGACATTTAATATTAATTTCATGCCAACATATTTGCTACATAACATACCTGTGAACCACTGGGATGTTTCAAATATCTCTTTCTCTTTCCACTAACTTGGCTTTCTCATTACAGAGAGAAAGAGGTGTAAGCTCTTCAAGGAAGTAGTAACCCCTCCCCTGACCCATTCCTGTGTCAGCCTCCCATCCAACATGTCCATGGAGTTCCCTCTGCTCTGTGCCCTGCTGATAGGAAGAGGAAGGTGTTTGAAGGTGCTGGTGAAAGGAAATGGAATAAAGCCAGCCCCAGATCTCCTCAATTTCCAGTGCCAGGTGTGCTGGGAATTAGACCAGATTCTGCACCCTAGTATGAAGGAGACACCAAGACACTGCTGTTCCACCTGTGCCTACCACCTCCAGTATGGTTTGGTATCACAAACTTATGGTTGAGCACCTCTGAAAGTATGATATACATAAGAACAGCAAACAGGGGATATCTGAAATTGTGATATACTGATAGTATTGATATATTATTGCCTATCATCATTAGATATTAGAGACAAGCTTCAGCCAACTGGCTTCCAGATGGAAAATCTTGATTTGGCTAATAGCTGGGGAAACTCACATCTCATACTGACTTCTGGTGAAGCAGTGAAATAGAGAATTTGTTGACTGAACAGATGAATAATGCCATGCACGTTCATACCTTTATTTTTAGTCAGATGCTAATATCTGCTGATAGACAGCCAACATAATACTAAATCCAAGAACTCCATACAAATATATGCAGTATACACTGGTTTATATTTTTAAGAAAAAAAAAAAAATTAAAAATCAGTTATTTATATTTTCTCCATTTTGCCCTGAGAGTATGTATTAGCAAACTGTGTAGAGTTGCCCTTATAGTGAATAGGTATATTTCTAGAAATAAAGAAGCCCTGATGATGGGTGACAGATGGTTTCAGGAGCTACTGCATATTACTTAGTATGTTTTACTGACAAATGCACAGTCTGAGTGTTTATAACTGAAATTACTGTATCACCTAGCACAGTGACAACTTCATTCTTACTGGTGTGAAATTCTGGGAGTCTATTGAGAGTTCAAGTTAAATTGAAATCAACAAAAGATTTCATGTAATTGTAAAGCGGTCAAAACTATCTTATGGATCACAGCATTTGAAACGTCTGATGTCTTTTCAGTGAAAAAACCCCAACAAACCCGCACTCTTTGTTATTACCTTCCACAGATTCAGTTCTTTAACTACAAATGAAGGTAAAGGGGTTTTAAATCACTAGCAACCTGAATTTTTAGGATGACAATTCAGAATTTTCAGGGTCCGAGTAATTTCAAACTGAAAACTTTTTACTCCTACATTTACCCTCAAAAGAGATTCTACAAAAGTAACTTCAATTTGTAAGCCAATGTGAAAGCCTTATTACTTACAAAGCGTGACAGCATTTTAACCCTTCACTGCACTAAAGAACTGTTAACTTCCAATAAATTATCTCTCTTTGAACTTAAGGTAGGATGTAACCATGACTCCGTTTTGGAGAACCAGACCCATGGAAACAGAATCCTGATTTATGTTGCTGGGTCCAGAGGTCACTGACCTAGTATTTTGCAGAGAAAAGGACAGCAGTATCAAACAAGGATTTGTTTTTCCATTTGCTCTGGAGTGAAAGCTCACACCACCAGCTGTGAAACTGGGGTAAGAGCCTGATGCAACTAGCATGGAGAAATCTTTCCATACATGGAGCAAGAAGAAAGCTGTACCACTTGCCATTCCCTGCCAATCCTAACTTTAACCATGCTCCTTCCGAGTAGGAGAAAAACCTTTAGAGACTCTTCATTATTTGATCTTTCCCTCATCTTAGTTTTGCTTGTGAAAGACTGCACAGAGGTTCAGCACTTCTTGAATTTTTTTTCCACCTCCTCATCCCCTACATATCATAACCCCTGTGCAAAAGACTCCCACATACAGAAATTAAGCTTGTGATCTAGATCTTTTGATGCACTGTTGTGGCACCTAAGTAAGACTGCATACAATATAAATAGAGAAGATATGCCCCACTATTAACCTATTCACTCTTGAACAATAATAAAACATCAAATTATTCATCTGCTGTTTTTAGATTACTTCACTGTCATTTACAATTTACCACTAAGTATGAATTGGGGGGAGTGGAGAGCACAGAGGCTACAAGAGGAGTACTTCTGAAACAGTTCCATTTGTCACTTCTTTTAAATTCCATGAACTTGAAGGCAATTTCCAGAAGAATTTTCTCCCTTACAAGTTAAATCCTTTTTCTCCTCCTCCTGTTCCACTGCTGTTAACAAAAAAGCAGCTCATAAATCAAACTTTAATCAAGCTGAAAATCCCAATTTTATTTCTTTGCTTCCCTAGGGGGTCAGAGCATTTTGCAGAATCTTTTATTTTCTGAACTTCTCCACTTCAGAACTTCTGTTTGCTGCTTGCTTTCTCTCCTAATAAAATTACTTTCATTTAGGATTACCACCCTCCTCTCCTTCCTGACATTGCACTTGCTTCTTCAGCCTCCTGTGATTGAAAATATTTAAAGCCCTGCAACTTAATTGGAAGAAACATGATTGTAAGGGATTAGCACCCCCTCAATTCAATATACAGAATTATGTTTACACAGCCATGGAGAGATTAATCTGCTATTTCTCTTAATTTTTCTGGTGTTTTCCTAGCTTTAGACTTCAAGTCTTTCTAAGGTAACACTAAGACCATGTTCAAGCAGGACAAATAACAGGAGCACAGGACACTGTCACTAACTACTCATTCTGCGAACAGCGATTATGCTGAATTCACTTCCTAGGCATTCCAGTAATATATACAATTCTTCCCTCTTTAAAATTCCATGCTGCGTATTTGGAAAAACAACAGCCTGACGCAATGTTTAACTGACACAGCTGATTTAATGAATCTTGAAGTAATTCCTGGATTACTTTCTCTTGGAAAGAAACGTGACTTTTCCTTTTAATCCACATTTAACAGAAACCAAAACATTTATTTTGGACAGATAGGGTCTGCTTTAAAATTTGAACTGGATCATAAACTTTTTACCACTAGTTCTGTGTTATTATTTTAAAATATAGTTTATAATGTTAAATTTGAGGCACCACGAAGCCTCTTTAAAGCTTATTTATGAATAGAACAGAGGAAGAATGAATAAAACTAAGCAAGCTGGCTTTGGATAGCATGATAAGAGAAACTCAACCGGAGTAAGCAAATGAAAGGAATGTTTCCTGTGAGACTACCTTATGAGATTTCCAGAATGACTAAGGTTGTCTTTAAGGTGATAAGCCAAGTTTTATACTGCAGTTTAGGGAATCACTTTCCAAGAATGAATAGAATTATGCCTATGGCATTTAGTAAAAATCACTGTTGAAGGACAAGAAAGCCCCACAGCTAACACTTACAAAAATCTGCCTCTTTTGCTTCATTCTGTTACCTAGTTGTTTTCTTTTATTATATGACAGAGATAGCTCTGAGCTGCAAGATGTGAATAAAGAAGAAAACTTCTTCAAACAGTGAAACTTCCCAATTCCATCTGTGGTAAACCCAGACACCCCAGATACAGAATTTAATTTCTCTTAAACTTAAATTTACTTCACTACCCAACAAAAAAGATAAAAGCTCTACAAACAAGTAAAGAGAAAGTTTTACACAGGAGGCACCTTCCTTATTTCCTTTAAACAATGAGCTATTTCCTTTCAAAATAAAAGTTCTGAGTAAAGCAATCAAACTGATATAAAAGCTTCCTTGAATCAAAGTCCCATTCCAAGTACGTACTTTAATAGCACAAAATCCACAACACAAAGGTCAGAATTGGATTTCCTATCACATGGAACGGCTGGATCCTCAGGACCACATGAAGGAATGGTTTGTTTTAAATGCTAGAACTGCACAGAATGCTCATCAGAATATCAAAGTAGAATATAAGCAATACATGTAAATGGAAGTGTAAACTTATGGAAGTGCTACTTGAACCATATAAGGAGTTTTAGATATGACGCATTGCAGACTGCCTGCCATCCTGTTTCTAAAGGTCTAAAGTCTCTCTAGGTAGTTCCTGTGGTCTACTGATTATGATGACAGTTTAATATTTATGGATTTTACTGACAACCACTTTTCTGTTGACAATTAATAACGGGGGGGGGGGGGGGGGGATGATCACTACGTTAAAAGGAATAAACACTGATCATCAAGAAACCTTCCAGTGTGTTTGCCCTTTTAAGCCGAGATCATCTTGCTGGTATAAAACAGGTAAAAGCCTACAGCAAGGTCACAATCTACATATGCTAATGTACCACAAGACTGTGTCACCAGAAACATTTCTTCTGGTGTATGTATAGTCATTGTAATCTATTTGGATAAAAAGTCTTTACACCTGATTTAAGTGGACTAAAATGATTTGGTTCAGCCAGTAATATGAATGAAAACCACTGAACTCATTATTAATGCACTTTCTTTTTTTTTCATTGTTTTTTGACTCGCTGTTCAAATAGACTTCCAATAAAGTAACTTCAACTGTGACAAGTAACAGATTAATTCTTTGAGGAACTGCAGTTAATCCAGCACTGAATGTCAGCAGTTTACCCTTCCCAGAAGTTTTAACAGCTTTTATAAGATTTTGTTACACCCTTAATGGGACTTTGGATAAAATTAATTCTCAGAGTAATTATCCATATTAAGTAGTTGACTACCTCTGCTGCAAGTGAAAATGTGGAATACATGCGAGTGTTCTGCATTTTAGGTGTTATCTCACTATCTAGTTTTCCTGTGAACAAGACTGCACAGTTCAAATGTGATTCAATGAACTGTGTAGATAGTACACTCCATCACTTTCAAAAGCACAGGTAGGAGAATAGGGATTTGCATGAATGTGCTGATGCTTTGGAGAAATGGGGACTACTTTAATGTGTCCTTCACACAGCAGATGGTACGTGAAATCTGTTTCATGGTTGGTAAGTTTTGTAAAGGCTTGTAAAGATTTGTTGGCCACTGTTTTAGCCACAAAATGAAGATACATACCCACACCAAAAGCACCAAAGAATCAATTGTAATAGCACCATCTCACATTGTTTTTTTCTTAAATTAAAGAAATACTGGGTGTCAGTTAAATGGTCGGTCAATGAGAAACTTAACATGAGTTGGCAGTGTGCACTCGCAGCCCAGAAAGCCAACCATATCCTGGGCTGCATCAAAAGAAGCGTGACCAGCAGGTAGAAGGAGGTGATCCTGCCCCTCTACTCTGCTCTTGTGAGACCTCACCTGGAGTATTACGTGCAGTTCTGGTGTCCTCAACATCAAAAGGACATGGAACTGTTGGAACAAGTCCAGAGGAGGCCATGAGGATGATCAGGGGACTGGAGCACCTCCCATGTGAAAACAGGCTCAGGAAGTTGGGGCTGTTCAGCCTGGAGAAGAGAAGGCTGCATGGAGACCTCATAGCAGCCTTCCAGTGTCTGAAGGGGAGGGACTCTTCATTAGGGGCTGTAGTGATAGGACAAGGGGTAACGGGTTAAAACTTAAACAGGGGAAGTTTAAATTGGATATAAGGAGGAAATTCTTTCCTGTAAGGGTGGTGAGGCACTGGAATGGGTTGCCCAGGGAGGCTGTGAATGCTCCAACCCTGGCAGTGTTCAAGTCCAGGTTGGACAGAGCCTTGGGTGACATGGTTTAGTGTGAGGTGTCCCTGCCCATGGCAGGGGGGTTGGAACTAGATGATTTTAGGGACTTTCCAACCCCAACTATTCTATGATTCTACAGTTCTATGAAACTGTGGGCTTTCACATAAATTTTGCACCCAAAGAATGAAACTATGCTCATATTCCTCTGAAGCCATACTTTCCAATAAGAAAGAAAACTTAAAAAGTAGAAACATGTACCTACAATATTCAATAGGATTTAAAACACACATTGCACAATACTTTATAGGATGCACAGGTATAAACAATTAAAATATCAGCTATCATAAACTGGTGAATCCAGATTCTCAGCTGAGATCAAATCTTTCAACACCCCTGAACCTCTCTGACATTCACTAATCTATTTCTTCATGTGCCATCACTCAGTTTGTAGTTTGTTTTTCAAGTCTTTATTGTAGCACAGTAGAATCTTGAGGCAACACAGTTCTAAATTGCCTACTTATTCTTACCCTATTTCTAGTGTTTTATCAAGTTTCTAATCCAAAGCAATGATATACTTGACAATTCATGACAAATTTTTTGCTATTAATTTGTCAGAGACTTTAACCTTTTACTATTACAAGGAAGTATTCAAACAGGTCCTAGTGTATCTGTTATTCAGTCAACAAACTGAGGAAATCCTAAAGAAGCAGAATGGGAAAATGTCCCATTACAGAAACTATGCGGCATAATTTAGTTTTCCACAATTCTTTTCACATTGGTGGGAGGTTTTACATCTTCTGAAGCATTTTCTCAACATGTTTTTTCATTTTGAAATGGTCCTCGGATCATTTCTAGCATTATGTAAAAACCAGATACAGCAGCTGCCACCTTCTTCCTTCTACCACTGTTTATTTAGATGCGAACTACACACTTTTGTTAACAGTTTGCCCATGTTAGTACTTTCCTTCAAAAACTCACAGATCAGTAGAGTCTAGGCTGGATGATTTTTTTTTACACTTCTTTGACATGCTCTGGCACCTCCATTTTTGGCTCAGTTTCTAATGGCACTGGAATAATGCAAGCAAATAATCTTGATTTTTCACATCTCATGATTCTCAACTATGCTTTCTGTTTCATCAAATTCTGTCAGACTTGCTGATTCTTTTACAGTCCTCATTTTTCTGATGACGTGTTTTCCATTGGCTTCTAGTACTCTGTCCTGCTGTTCCACGCTTTCTTATTTGGCTCGTACAATTTTTTATTGATTTCATCAGATTAAATTTCCATTGTCTGGTGGAAAGAAACTTATTTCAGACTCTACTACAGAGAACTTTGAACTGATATAAAAATACACATTCTGATAAATGACAGTTCCTTTTAGTCAAGCAAAAAAGATGTAAATACCACACACATTTTACAGCCTAACTTAATAATAGAAATATTACACACAATGAATACTTCATACAGCACATGGAGGTACAAATTCCTGTTCTAGTTCACAGATTTACTATTGCACATGAAATGTATTGCAAAGACTCACAAAAGGAGAGCTGAAGGTAGTGAATAGGTTTTCGCATTCTCTTCTGTTGTACACATTTGATTAATTGTCTGAACATTCCCAAGCTCTCTGAAAGGGCTCAGAAGTGAGTTTTTACACAACTAACTACTACTGCAGCTGACCAGAAAATAGAGGAAAAGGTGAATGACCAGCTAATGGTCATAATGAAGCAGAAGAACAAGGCTGGCAGGCTTAACAGCTTCTAAATTTACTCACTTATCATTTCAACCCTGATGGTATTTCTAGCTATTTCTATTTAGAGTAGTTGTCAATTAAGAACTTTCTGTTTAAAATATTAAAAACACTTCAGAAAACCCTAAAACTGTGCAAGACCCCTGAAGTCTCAGCCAGGATTGAAGGACAGTGGCCATGCAAAATGTTTCAGGTTTGTTGACTACAGCAGCTGGTTTATGATTCATCAAAGGCTTGAAAAGTGGGCAGCAATACCCTATTACACATTATATACAAATATGTATATTAGTCATACAATAATTCTACTGAAAAAGTTCTTCTTCTGAGAGCATATAACATTTTAATAGAGTATTTTTAGCTACTGGTCATACCATCACTACATATTATCAGCTGCTTTCCACAAACATCACAGACAGTCTAAGCCAAATCATATAAACCTCATAAAGTATTTCCATATGTACTAACATATTTTCCATATCTTGACCCACACAAAAGCAATGCTCTTCAGATCCAGCTGTTAGAGACCAATATTCTGATACTATAGTTCTCTAAAAGTTAACTTCAAATAAAGATACTACAGAACCAGGACAGAGATATACAAACCCCTGCATTTCTCATCATTTTCTCTGACAAAGAAAAAAGCCTCACAAATATCCGAACCCACATATTTTATTGGTTTGTCTCTCATTTGTGACGTTTTTTTCCTCCCTGACCTTATTTTCATAAGGAAGACACAGAATTTCTTTTTTTAACCATCTCTGCTTTTATCATACAAGATTTCCAACAGTTACATTTTGAAAATTGGGTTTGTGCATCATGGCAGCTCTGGCATGCAAGGAAATCAGCTACATGCTGGATTCCCTCCCCCCCCCCCCCCATTCCTGTCCAAAAGTGCGTAGCACAATTTCCATCCCATCATTTCAGCTAAGAAGAAAATCTGACAATTTATTACAGTCCTCCTGTGCCAGATAATAGTCCAATTGATGGTATGTGACAGAGCAGCTTAACTTCAAGAGCCAGCGCTTCTTCGTATAACTGCTGTCACTTTTGCTTTTTTCAACTTCACCTTAGTAACTGCTTTTTTTTTCTGCTGCTGCTTTAATTTTGATATGTCTTGTTTCCTCAGGAGGTTGCCAAGAAAGTGAATAAAAAATAGGTTGATAGAAAATACTCTGTATAAGGTGCATCATCTTCTAGCTAATGTATCCACAGAGAAGAATAGCATGCAGAGATTTGCCACATAAATGCTTGCAGTGTTAAGCTGGAAAACTGATGATCTGTCTACGCATCTACACTGAGAAAGAGATGTTAATCTCATCCTGTTAATTAGAACAAGGTCTATACTGCTAGGGTCAGCCTGCTACTGCACCTAAATTTGCCAAGGAAAAACTAGTTTGACTGACTTACTCTGCAGCCACAACTAAGCATTTACAATAAAGGAATATATTACTATAAATGAGGTGGAGACGAGGAATAGAAAACTAAAGTTTTGAAAGCTTAGGGTCCATTTAGCACAAGGTAAGCACTCTGTCTGTACACACTGCCCTGTCAGTTCAACATCTTTAACAAATTTTCAAGTTATAAAAAGTATTTATTATTCCTAATACACATGTATCTCGGTGTCAAAGAATTCTCCCTCTGAGAATTGCCTTAATCTCAGTATGTAAGAACACCTGCACAGGGTCAGGCCAAAAGGCCATTTGCCCCAGCATTACAACTCCGTAAAGACCAAGCCAATGGCTATAGTGTCCCTGCTTGCCAACATTTGCAGCTCAGGAACGGTCTGAACCAGTGGAGAAGTGGTGTTCCTGAGAACTGCAAATGCAATTGAGTGTTCATGTTCATTACTGTTCTCAAAGAACTCTACATATATACCCACCCCCACACAGTGCTTTAAATGCATAATCACTAATACCTACAGGTTTTTCCCTCTAGCAAAAGCTCTCCTTTAGGGATGCCTGCCTCAGTTGTACAAGAAATCAGTGAGAACAACACAACTGATGTAATTATACTTCATAAGTAATGTAGTTATTTTTAATTTATCCATTTGTACAATAAATAATGGCAATAATAATAACAACTAATTGCAGAACACAAAGCACCTCAATTCTTGTCATATCAACACTGTATTTAACTGGAGTCTCTATGGGCATGGGAAAAATGAAAAGTGAGCTACAAGTTCATGCATATACTTGGGCTTATAACATGCTTAAAGTATTTACCTTTACAACAGCCTAAGAAGTAAAACATAGTGATACTAATACATCAGATATTAGAGTATCTTAGATGTGAACAAAAATTAATTAACTTATTTCAAGGTTAGACAGGGAGTTATCGCCAGAATTGGAAAGGAAGAAAACTATTAACTGTTTCTTCAAAGGTTGTACAGATTTTTATTTTTTACACCTTTTTTTTCTTTTAGAAGCTCTTTTTTTAAACAGAAAACAAGATCTAAAATCCTTCACTGATGTTTGTGTCTTCCTACAAAGTATCAGAATGGCCAGAATGTTTGAATCTCATGTTACTGAATCATACTGAAATCTATTATTACATTAGAGCCTTTAAAGGCTAACTTCTTTTGAAGAGATCCATGAACTGTGCCATGTTCATGCATATCTGAAAGAAGCAATAAAAGCACTTCTTTGAAATACTTTTTTTTTTTTTCTTTTTTGGAACAATAGAAAGGATTTTTCTTTTACAATTACGTATTTTCTTACAATGCTCCCTGGCTACAAGCCTTCTCAAAGATGCATTTAAAGAATCAAACTGTGATTTGCTAAGGGTAACACAGAATAAAATGACAATCTGATTGTACTTCAGAGATAACACTTGCACCTCATCTGCCCTTCCACTCCTACCTCTTCTCTGCCACTCACAAAGAATAGTTTGGGACAGCTGCTAGGCTAGACAAAAGTAGTCAATACTTAGGAGCTATTCAGACACTGGAAAATAAAAGGTGAATGTTATGCATTCTAATTATCTGTCCATTATAAGCATCTTCAAAGGGTGTTTTAAATTATGCATTTATACACCACTTAACATGGGAATTAAGCTTCACTGTTAAACATACTTAAGTGTGAATCATCTTTCAATAGACCATTTATTAATACATAATTTAATATATTATAGAGAAGAATAACAAAATTCAAAAGCATTATTTTTATTGAATCTGAACCCCTAAGTGTTTGCAAAGTACTGTAAAACTAAAAGCTTTTCAGCCTTAGCTCCTTTAGTAGTCAGTTATTTCACTGGGTTTGCCTGAGAATTCAGTCCAGAAACTACTGAAAGTCACTGGAAGGTCTTTTGTTGCATTAAATAAACAAAGGGAAAAGCACCAAGCTTACTGGATCAATTAAGTCACATTGCAATTTGTATACAATCGAACAAGAGAAAAGTAGCTAATTCTGTCAATGTGGGTCACCCTTGGATCTTGCTCTGAGGCTCCTGTTCACACTATGAACATGATAACTCATTTCCAAAATCTCTTTTGGACTGGAAATAATGGATCTCCCACTAGGTAAAAATCTGGGACTACACTCCATGAGCTAGTATGGAAGAGGATGCATCAGGCATCACTCCTACCAGCTGTCTTCCAAATCTTTCAGGACAACTCTCGAACACCATCCACATGCTTCACACCCCCTAGTGTCCCACTATAAAAATACAGATACAGGTCTCTGAATCATGAACATATTACTTTAAAAAGTAATTCCCAAATGATCCCTAAAAAATTGAATGTTTCAGAACTACGACACTAAGCCAGGCAGATCCATGACCTTATGACAGTGTGTCTCCTAGCATCCCAGCCTTACCAGCACTATATGTATTCCTGTGAAAATCTCCTTGCCACTTTCAGGAAAAAGACACTTGTAGCAGTCGTAGACATTTATACACCCAGAGCTTTTTAGCTTTACTGACAGGTTTAGAAACAAGAGTTTCTGGATCAACATCTGTTGTGGGATACATGATATGACCAAATATGTATAGCTCTCCCTCCAGCCTATCGGTTTCCAGGTAAGCTGCTCTTCTATGCAGTGTCGCTGATCCATAATAACTATGATCCAAGTTTAACACTTCCAAAAATACAAAGCATTCTTATTGAATTAAGACCATATATTATTCTGAGCTGACATTTTGTGTTACACTTTGCAAGTGAGCATTAGATAAGCTAAATTTGTACAGCAAGAGGTGCTTAAACTTTTAACTTAAAAATCCTGAGCCAGGCTGGTCACAGTTGAGAACTGCTACCTACCATTTGCTATCACAGGATGCTCTAAAGACTGGGGACTTTGAATACCTTTTGTGCTGTGAAGTTGTCCTGAAAGAGGGGACTGGGATCATTCTCTTGTAGAGATGTAGGACAGAAGGGAGACAGTGTGCATGTGTACAAGCATACACCACCGGTAGTATTTACTTAAGGTAAAATCATGCCACTTCCAGACAAGAAAACACAATCCTACTGTTTAATTGCTTACATAACCATTATTCTTCACTTCTTCACGGATGTACTAATTAAATATGGTATTTTCACCAAAATTCATAGCCCACTTTATGACATCATCTATTTGTGAAAGGCATAGTGACCTTCATTAAGAATAAGAACACTTCTGAATAGATGGAAAATGCTGGTATTTGGGGAATAACTTCAGACATCTGCTTAATCCTCTCTCAACCCAGTCTAAACAAGGGTGGGGTTTTTTTGCTGTCACTATTAAAGATGTGAAATAAAGAAAAGCTGAAATCTTCAGTACATTATAAAATAATATTTTGTAGAGTTTCGATACCCTCTTAATTACAGAAGCACAGGTTACTCAGAGTTAATGGCTCCTTAGCATTTTCATTACTATCAACTACTTCTGAGTAGGCGATAATTTCCCAGTAAATGCTCACGGGTGCCTAAAGCTTGACTGAAAACCTCAACCCATCAGCACTCTGTCAGATCATGGAGTAACACTCAGTCTCCCAAGGCAGCCAGATGATCAATAATCTTCAAGGAGAAAAGTTTTACTCCTAGAACTCCTTGACTGGAGTGTCTAGAGGAATGGCCAGCACAGATCAAAGCAGTCACCCATCTAATCCCAAATCCTGTCTTGACATCTTGCAGGAAAAAACCACAAACCTCTTCATTTAGGAGACAAATCTACCCTGTGAAAAGTGTCCCTTTTACCACATGTGCCGCAAGACCATTTATGTAAGGAAGCATGAAGATCTGTAATCCTTTCAATAGTCTGACATATTTTTAAATACTAATCATTTCAAGTAGAGTGTTATTTTATTCTTATTAATGTTCAGGATACCATATGGCAATGAGTGATGCAGATTAATCATTAGTCCCAAGAGAAGAACAATCTCCCTGTGCTGGTTTTGAACAGGCCAGCTTTCCATTTCTGTGCCCCTCCTCCTTGAAGAGTTTAGAAAACATAAATCTACCCTCTCCACATCTTCCACAATTTCATATCACAGCTTTACCACATCTCTCTTCCATCAGGAGAGTTCAATGGACAAAAATGAGGACTTGACTAGGTTGCTGAAATATAAACTGGGGATTATTTCCTTCGGATGTGTAGTAGGTTAAACATTAGGTGAGAATTGGTACTTAGTAAATTTAAGTTGTGGCAGGAAGATAAAGAACATAACACACAGTAGGTGGGAGAACAGACCACCAAATAACTGGAGAACTGTGCAACCCTTGGAGACCCCTTCCTTAACTGGAGTTATATTTGTACCTTCTGCATGACCTTACTATTTGTTTCTCCCCTGTAACAAATTTTGACCTCAGAATTGCTTTATGAGGTTCAGAAGGATTCTGCAGTACTCAAATACAACATTAATCGGGAACACGTGCATATAAAAATAAGGATAAACAAATCAGGCCTGTCCTGAGTGAGGGCTGGACTAGAAAAATAAATGAAAATTAGAAAATTTCTGAAAGAAGTATGGGCAACGATTTTATTTATTTTTTTTTTAATGGGGGAAAATTATAGTGATTGAAAGGAAAAACTGCAAGTTTCTAGTCACATCCTTGCTCCTTATCTGTCTGGGTTTTTTGTGTAAGCCCTTTGGCATTACAGCCAATGCTATGTTTTTGTGCAGTGCCTGATATGTCTTAGAGGCTATTATTAATAATGTATAATCCAGCTAGACTTGCAAACTATTTTTTTTTTTCACAGTTATAACAACATCTCAGACAAGTTTGACAGACTAAAATATTCACTTAAATGATGCCTCAATTTACCAGAATATACTGCAGGCCAGTGTACGCCATAACTTACCTATATTAATACTTCAAGTTAGGATTCCTAAAGTAGGCAAGGTATTTAACTAAAATACCAAATCTCACTTACTTCAGGATAACTTGTAAACACTCATTAGGAAGTTTACATCTAATGTCATGTGCGGGATTTGCCTCTTGGCTGTTATATGCTTCATTAAATATCTGATTTTCCTCTTGGTGGTGTCAGGTGATTTGGGACATGTCATAATTAAGGACAGTGTTAAGAGCTTTGCAGGTGACAAATTTCAGTGAAGCCCAGTCATGTTAGACCTGAATTAAGGTGTTCTGTGAACTCAGTAGATACTATTCTTTACTAAATAAGACAAAATATTAGTGCAGTATATAGGTATACACTGGCTCTGCTATATATAGCCATTTAGCCAACAACATACTGGCCACTTTAGATTTTGAGTATTTTTGTGGGAAAGGAATAATTCTTTAGCATAGACTCCTGAAACTGTAGCTTCGACCTGTACAAATTTGTACTACTATATGGAGTCCTATGAATCACAAAGAACTGAATTATTTGCAAATGTAGTTGTTAAACACACATGATAAAGTGACCCTCATACATGATGCTTTCTGTATGAACATGAGAGAATGTATATGTACAATAATTAACTTAGGAGGGGCTACCCAGTGAGAAAATACAGAGAGAGAGACAATCCAAAATACAACGGAAAGTGCCAAACCCCAACGTTGGTAGAAATTAATACACGTTATGTGCAGAGGAATTAACAAGAAAAAAAAAAAGGACAGAAAAAGCACTAACATGAACCAGTTAGAAAGGTTTATGCCTAATGGCACAGGCTGGTGTGCCAAACGCAGGCTTGGAATATCACCTGAAGAAACACTGCTCTCAAGGTGTGTATTTGTTCCATAATGACAATGGAAGATCCAGACATGTTTGTGCACGTTGCCCCTGCACGCCAAGCCATTTACTAAGAATGTTGTTCCTTTCACAGTGCCTATAGTGTCAACTGGTAGAACCACCATTACTGTTGTTTTAGGAGAAAGCATATAAAAGACTCATAAACAATAAAATCCCAAAATTAACAAACTAAGGCATTGGGCTCTCCCATGTCCTCATGGGCTGGGGAACAACAGTCAGTCTCACTAACATAGGAGTTAAGCACATAGATCTTTTGCCACAGGAGCATACTGGTATGAAAGCCAAATGGAGACTGTCACAATGGACTTTTCTTACCCAAAAGGAGAATCCCCTAGAAAAAGGGAATAGATTTTAGGTCCTTCACTGCTCCTCAGTACTCTGCAGCCTGACTGGAATGGTGACTCAGGTCCTAAGAGGGATCTCATTAGTAATAGTCCACTAAGTGGTCAGTGTTACCCTTTTGTGGCAATGAAAGGAACAGCCTGAGAGATCTATATAAATGCTTAGGGGTGAACAGTTACAGATCAGTCCTCAAAACTACCTGAGCATGAATTTTTGCTACAGGTAAGAACAAACATGCTGTTATATACAACTGCTTCCAAGCAGTATTTCCAGCTATACTGATCCAGACAGAGTAAATCTGACTGCGTAGCACATTAACCATACTATCTACAATTTCTTTAGACTATTACATATTTATGCATTCTGAAAATTATCTGAGTAAAGGAAGCATACATTGTTACAGTTTTGCTCTGCAAAAACACTGTAGAAAAAATAAAATCTGACTACATATTATGTCATTTTTTTTTTCTTTACAGCAAAAAGTGATAGGTGCTCTGCTTATACAAGTATCATGACAACCACATCAAATAAACTTCAGTTTTCATGGAGTAAACTGACAGTGACATTTAATATGGGGAACAGGGGACAGAATTTCAAATCTATGGAAATCTCTGACAGCTTAGGTACAGGCTAGGATACCATAGACTCATCAGAGCAGAATAAAATCTAACTTTTTCACAGACAATAAACAGGACTTTACAACTTGCATATTTATAGGCTTATTGAATTACTCTATTGCAAAGGGTATAATCACTATATTTTCTCAAATCAATCAACAATTAACATTCATCATATCTAGCTGCTCTGCTTTAATAGGAGCACTGAACATCCTAGAAGTTCAGGTGCATGACTTCTCACGGTTTGCCTTTAGAACATGCAAATCATATCTAATGAATCACAGACAAATATATTTATTTAAATATTATTTAATTTTTAATTCTTTGAGGCAAAGAGAGGAGAGCTTTATAAAGCCCCTAAAGGCAATTTCTGCAAGATTATATTAGTTTCTATACCTCAATCCCTGTAAAATAATGGGTGAAATACAGAGATTCACACACTGTGATTTCTATTGTGCTGTATGGGAACCAAATTACTCTGGAATCCTAAATGCAAATTAATGCAAATAGTACTGTTTCCCTATGGCACAACATTATTTTGGTGACATAAAACAAAAAGAAAACCAACTTTTCATGGAAATGCAATTCAGAAGTGAAACAGAAAGAGAAGCTTATGAATTGCAGAGCTTCCTACAGGTTATGCTTTATTAAGGAAGAGTTTGAACATTTTAACTAAACATTGCTAGTTCTTCTGTTTCCAAATATAGACTCGCTGCTGCATAAGAATTCATGGCTGTCTTGTTTGTTCACAACCAAATTGAAACAGTAAGGCACTTACCAAGGCGTGAACAGCCCCCAGTTATCTGAATAGAACACTAACATCCAGATGCAATTTTCACAGATGAAATGTTAATAGGTGAATGGATAGTTTGCTCAAAACAAAAATTAGCTACTGCTATATTACATAACTCTGCTAATTGAGGATACATCAGCACTGAAAACATCACTGTGTTAAAGTCCCCCTAACTATAGTTTCAAAGTAACTGCAAAAGGCGTGCCTGAGGCGGTACAGATTCCAGTTTTGTGACACATAGCTTGTCCCTCAAAAGCTGACACAGGATGTAAACACACAATACATTATCTTCAGAAGTGGTTTAACACACCCAGCACAGCCCATCACTCCTCACTCATTCTGCTGGCTCTCCATACTGCACCAGCACAGGTATTTGCAGGTCTTGGTTAAGTCAAATTAAACAGTTGAAAAAAATTGGGTGTTTTTGTTTGTGATTTTTGTTTTGGTTTTGTGTGTATGCAGAGTTCATCTCGACCACTTCCAGGGTTCACAAGGAGATGGATCACTGCATATGGGGTATGGGAGGCAGGGGGACAGGAGATGGCAGCAAACCTCACGTACGAGTGAGAAGGGCAGACAGAAGCAGAGTAACCAGATGTTCTCCTGAAGAAGCACATTGTCTAACTATTCTGAAGCAAGTATCTCAGGATTTTGTAGCATAAGATTATATGAGCAATAATTAAAAGCAATGATAATCATTTTTGATTAAAAAAACAGTATAAAGAAACACCCTGAAAACTAAGGAGAGATTTTTCAAAAAATCCACACATTTTTGTGTTTAACACAACACATGTAATAACTCATCATCTTCAGTATTTTCATCATATTAAATAATTGTTTATGTTAATTTTTTGTGCCAAAAATGTCAAGAAATATGGTAAACCTTTATATTGACTACAAAAACCAGGTATCTAGATAAGATTCTCTAAGTCATTCCAAAATGTTATTAAGATGTGCATTATTTGTTTGCTTACAGACCCAGACTTCAAGCTAGGAGATGTAGGTAATGTATTTTACTACACCATTTTCTTCTTTTTTGCGTGTGAAATACCTGGATTCAAAGCAGCTGCAGGAACTTAGAAGCAAGACTTAGGTTTCACTGACAGCATGGTGGAATAAACCAAACTGGTAGCCACTGGGTTTCAGAGCAGCAGAATACTGCCAGGGAGCTGACCAGATGGACCCTGCCTCTGAGTAATGGCTTTTGACTCCTATCACCTGCTGAGCCAGGTCAAACAGGGGGTGACAGATAACAAGGATAGGACAAGGGGTCACGGGTTCAAACAGGGGAAGTTTAGATGAGATATAAGGAGGAAGTTATTTACTGTGAGGGTGTTGAGGCACTGGAATGGGTTGCCCAGGGAGCTTGTGAATGCTCCATCCCTGGAGGTGTTCAAGGCCAGGCTGGACAGAGCCTTGGGTGGCATGGTTTAGTGTGAGGTGTCCCTGCCCATGGCAGGGGGGCTGGAACTTAACGATCTTAAGGTCCTTTCCAACCCTAACGATTCTATGATTCTATGAAACAGGAAATAAAAAAATCCTTTAGATTAAATATATATAGCACTTGAATCTATTCCTGAAATGGCCATCATTATTGCAAAATTAAAAATAGCACAGTGGATGCGATTTTCCTGCACTATGCAGGAAATTCCACTGTAGATACTTGGACTGTTCTCATGATTCAGGTAATCAAAATGTTCTCATACCATACTCCTAGGCACAGTGCAATATTCTATCTTATTGCATTTGCATGCTCATGTCAGAGGTTTGTTTTTTCACAAGGAAAGTAACCCAGATATAGTTTGAATTATTCAGAGAAACAAGTCAGACAGGCAGCACTCAGTATAGTGCATAAAACCATGGGTATTATAGTTTCACAGAAAGAGAAAGCACTTAAATTACTTGTGTCTCAAATAAGATTTGAACATACAGAAATAAACTAGCTTTTATTGTTCAGCTCTTTCTGTGATGAGTTTCTTTTCCACACAGAGGGAACAAACCTATAAGAGATTACTTTTCTTGCAAAGACACAGAGGTATATGATAAATGGGCTGACACAGAACATAAGTTTACCCACGACTCTGGATGTCAGAATGATAACTGATTTTATAGGTAAAGGAAATGTGGTAGAACTAACCTATCTGAACTTTAATATTAAGTATTTGACACATATAGAAAACTATTAGTTAATCTGCAGAAAGTGGCAGTAAGAGAATTTTAAAGATAGATAAGGAACTGCTTAAAGGGTAGGTAGCAAAGACATCGCAAAAGAAAAAGGAGTAAGTGGGCTAGAGGCTTCTTATCTAATGTTAATGGCTTCCATGAAAAAGCAGGAGGTGCTGGTGGGGTTTTTTGGTGGCAGGATGGTTGGAAGCCATCCGCTCAAAGGGCACTATAATATGAAACATGAAGAACTAGATGACCTTGAGAATGATGGCAGAATGAAATTTAATGCTATTAAAATTTAAGTGTATTAATAACAGGAAATGGTCGCCCAGGGGGTAGTTCATAGGAAAAGTTACAAGATGAAGATATCTTTTGAATATTAATTGACATGTGTGCCAAAATTCCTCCACCCTAGCAACTCCCACTTACCCCCCCCCCTTCAATTTTCCCACCTCTGATTTGAAGAAGTATCCCTTTCTTCCTTACATTATATAGTCTAAATAACATTTCTGACTGGGGGAGAATGGCTTTCTACACAGCTGCCCCTGTCTCTAAGCACTGCTGGTTAACATGAACACATTGCTTTTCCATCTAAGCATTTCTGGTATTTTTCTATAGATAGTGGGAGGCAGTCATGTTCTAGTTCAATGCATGAGGGTCTTATCCGCAGGGTTTTGTAGGATTATTGTAAACACCAATAAAAAACTAAAAAGAAGTTAAATATCCATGGGTGTAGAGAAGACCTACTAAGGCTGATTGGTGAGTGGTGAACTCTAAAACAAAATAGACTAAAGGATGCTTGCTCCTTTGCCTAGTAAAACGAATTCCAAAATGCAAGTATAATTTAAAAAACAAAGGGATCAGAAGAATAAAAATTATCAAATCAAAATAATAATGCTGGTACAAAACAAATGCCATGAATAAGCTGGCATGTAAATTAGGAAACTTAAGAACTGTTAAAGGAATTTGATAGCTCCAAGCACTCATAAGAATCATTTTTAAGACAGAGCCTGACATAAAAGACATTATGTGCTATGGTTGCCAGAAACAGAGGCTGAATTTGTTTACTCAGAAGTGTTCTGTGATCATAACGTTGAATTTGGAGAACTCTATGCCCAAAATATGTGATGTACTATAATCACAGGGATCTTTCTTGGTATATATAGGAAAAATTCAGATAAAAAATTTTCATTAAAATACTTATATATTCAGACAGGGTTTAGCCAGAAATAAACACATTAGATCCTTGCATGAATAATTTTATATAAAAAACATTTGTCAGTCTCTACTGTTTCATGAGAAAGCACACCCATTTCAACTCTACACATACACACACCCAGATGTGCCACATTCGTGCACAAAACTGTATTTGGAAAATGTGCATACTTGGAAAATGACAAAACAGGTTTTTTTTTTTTTGTTTTATTCTGGATTCACTTTCATAGTCGGCAAAAGTATTTTTTGTTACAACTATGAACACAAACCGTAAAACTTCAGCATGCACTAGATAAGGATGCGGGGCAAACCCCATATTTTTGGTCAGTGGTTCTTTGGAGAGGCCTTTTTCTCCTCATTTTACATGCAATGCATGGTCTCTGTTTTAATGCTACTAATCACGTATTTTACTTTTTCCTATCCAAAGGACAGCTACTGCATATTTCAGAACACTCAGCCTCTGAGGCACTTGTCACTTACATAACCAGAATGTAATCCTGTATGTACAAAACCAGAATTACAATATTAGTTTTAACTTATATTAAAAATGGAAACAAAAGTGGTGTAACACAAATCTCTGTAAAACTCCATGTTCTACACGAGCGTAAACCCCATTGTTAAACAGACATACATAGCAAGAAATAATTGGGGCTTACTCTCTGAGTAAAAGTTGTGCTAAGCAATAGCTACTCTAAGTCATAAAAACCAATTTTGGAACTATCTCTTAATGGTGGTCCCCATCTCTTTTTGAGCAAATATCCTTAAGTCACCACACATATGAGCGTGTAACACCTCCGCTCTCAAAGCAGTCTTCTGACTTGCTGTTTTGAAAACACCCCAAACATTACAAATTGCGTTAATTTTGTGAAAGCATCAGTTCAAACCCTCCCAAGTAACAAAGTGACCTAATGCATACATAAACAACCAAAACCCCATATTGTTACTCAGAGACTAACTTCTGTAGGTCCAACCCATGCAGGATCACAGCTTACCACCATGTCTCCAGTGTTTGCAAGACAAAAACCCTGCCTCACAGGTGCAAACACTCACTACTTCACACCACCTGCACGAAGGATAATGACCTTAAACCCTGCTCCCTCCCATCAGATTTTACCAGCATGTTGCTAAAAGCCAGATAGAAAGACTAGGGCATGACAAATGAAGCCCCTCTCTTCCTTGGGGAAGGCAGGCTGCAGGGGAGGCACAATCCCACAGTGTTGCCTGACGTGGGATTTGTTTTATTTGTGCTCCTTCAGTCATGTCCCCTCTATGAGAAGTGATCAGCTGAGGAAGAGCCCTCAAGACAGAGGAAAAGCCAGTCAAAGCCTCAAGGACATCTGAGTCCTCAGGAGAGGAAGGAGAAGGAGGACACGGGCCCAACCCAGGGGCTGCTTGCCATGTCCAGCACAGCAAGACCTGACTCTGCTCCTGCAACTGGCTCAGGCCCATGTGTGTGGGTTTTGTTTTAAAAAGCCCCTTGGGAACTCTAAAAGAAGATTTGATGTTCGATGCAACTAATACATGTGGCTCTGAAATCTAACACTGTTATGTGTTTTGCTAAGCGGTTGTTTGTGTGAGCTCATTACCATGAGAAGAGATCTCTCTGTGCTGTAAGATCAACATTGCAAGGAAAAATAAAAAAGGGAGCTAAATATGTATGGTCCCATAAAGAAAATGTTTTTAACAAAGATCCTTTAAAAGATGGCTTCATACCGTTCATGCATAGTTCAAGAATTCTCTTATTATATGCAAATAAAATGTTTATTTCTTTGAATGGCTTGTCAGTATATGTCAGTCTGTGATGATGATAAAATAGCAACATAAAGCTTTAGTACATCAGGCCCCTTGTGTTTTAACCCATTTAGGGCTTACGGTTCCGTCTCCATAACTCTGGACATGAAAAAGGCATAGTATTTTTTCCACTTCATAGGACTACACGGAAGGGATCTCGGTGTGTTTAGTTATGCACGCGCTTCAGGTTACTTTTTTTTTCTTGCCCCCCTCCTATTTCCAGATCCTCATTTATTTTTGCTTTTAGCAGAATTTAAAAGTAAGATTTCATTAGATTTTTTTTTTTTTTTTAGAGCAGATAAAACAACAGAGTGCTCACTGATGCTTTTAGGAAAATCCCTCTTTTGAATGCAAAAGCTGTTTCATTCAGGCTATCCATCGCAGATCACACAGGAGAGTCTAACAAGCTTCTGTTGAAGCAGTGAGCTTTATTATTATTATTATTCTAGTCAGTCAACTGACAACAGCTCCAACCCAGTTAGAAATCCTTTAAACTGCACTTCAGAAATCACCATCACAATTGCTATTAATTGACACTTTTGCTGGCAGCCTCAGGAAAAGAAAGAAGCCAGTGACTGAACGGGCCATGGAGAATGAACTCCCCATCCCGCTTGTCAGAATCCTCTCCCCAGAACAGGGCTGAAACACCTTCCTGCAGCAGTGGGTTTTTAAAAACAAAACCAAACCACCCCTATCCCATTCCATTTGGCTGTACCTATTTGTGACCAGGAAACACCACCCTCGGGACCGGCAATCAAAAGTGGTTCAGGAAACCTAAGAATCATTTAGGAACGGTTGTTGAAATATTTTTCAGATGGTTGCTCTTTAAACATGCCATTGGAGGTTGTCTTCTGTTAGTTTTGTAGCTCCCTATTTAAAAGGAACCAATTGTCTGAGGCTGGATGAAAGCAAGCTGAGTTAGGCCTTGCCCTGTGAAATCAGAGCTGAAAGAAGATTAAACAGAATGGATGTACTAAAAAATTTAGAAACATTTTTCTCATTTTCAATGAAAATATTAAGTCTGTGTGCTGTGCTTTGATGGCAAACCATACATAACCAACTGCCTAGCCCACCTTCTCTGGCACCCATTTTACACAGATAACATGTGGTAAAGCTCCTACCTGAAAATCCACAACTGTTTTTCATAAATAAGTACTTCCATGACTTGTTTTTACTTCTTTTTGATACCTAGTTGTATGTTAAGATCATAAAAACAACACCTAGGTTTTGTTAGGAGCCTTCTGTGAACTGTTTAAGGCAGACCAAGCCTAAACTCCATGTTAAGGCAAAAGCCTGTTCAGGTGTGTGCACCCTGCAGAAATGATGTAAATTATGTGATTACCCTATTGATTCTTTGATAAAATGGCTTTTCTACTGTGTGGCAATTAAAGGATTGTGGCATTCCTTTCTTGAAAGGGTTGTTATTGCAAGTCAGCCAAATACAAAGATTTAGATTTATTCTTGGAAGTAGCATTGCACAGCTGGATACACACAATATTCCCCTGCAACTATTGAATCGCTGACATTGTTAGACTTGCTAAGCATATAATTACCATAAATTAAATCAATCTGTCCACCAAGTTCAAGGAACACAGAAGAAATTGTTATCTCACATATAAATGGACAAACACCATTTTTCCACTTTGAGCATGTCTCTTTTTTTGCTGAAAGCTTCTCAATGTCAGATGTGCAATAGCTAGAGCATGTCCATGCAGTAAGACTAGCACTTGGGCCTACTCCTTGGAATTTCTTACTATTTCCCCAAATGATGGTTCAATAAGACTAAAGACTATACACTGCAAAGCTCACCTTATGCTGAACAGGGGGAGAACTGTAGATCAAACACAGCATCAGTTCATTACCTGTGCACCATTTAAAAAGACATCTTTAGTCCCTATAAAGCAGCTGGCTTTGTCAGACTACCTACCCTAGGCTACTCAGAAGAGGAAGCAACCTGTGCTTGCAAGCTCCTCTTACGACCAGGACAATAGGTCTGTTGTGCAGTACAGAATGACTTGCATGGTTTCCTGGATCCATCCTACTTGGATGAAATATCTAATTTACTTCTGCAGTGAAGACAGTGAAATAGTGAAAGTGAAGTTTGGATTTAAAATGCAGTACTTCAGCTGCTGAAAGACTACATTATAATGGCCCAGTCTGAAAATTCACTCATTGATAATGTACACAGCAGAACTGTTAAAAAAAACCACAACCAAATGACAAAAAAAAAACCAACTGAACAAAGGAAACAAAAAAAAAACAACCCAAACCACCTACAGTCAACCCAAAACCTTGTGGCATTTCAGGTTAATTGTGTAACGGTTGAACTCTACTAGTTATTAAAGGTTAAAATGCTCTTGTCAAGACACAATACATACTGCGTAAATATTAAGAGCTATATCAGGTTTATGGCAGTTTAGTGTAAACCACCAAACAATTGTTTTTACGTGTTGGGAAAACAGACTTTAAATCATTGTGTTTTTTCCTGACAAAGGAAGCAGTTGCAGTGTTAAATATTTTTTCTATTTACTGGTTTATTGTTCTGCCAAGCTAAGAACATTTGAAGTACTTCTGTACTAAATATATTCAGCTTATCAAAAATCATGTACAGAATGAGTAGTGCCAGCATAAAATTAGCAAGATTTCTTTTCAATGTAAGTCATAACAAACAGAGCATTATATTTGGTGCAATGTAATTTTTGCTTTAGCGTCAAAGTATGACCTTTAAAATAAATTGCAGAATTAAAAATTGGAATCCTGTTTTTCTGAGGAATTTAGAAACAGTATGTTGTTATGCATATCATTTTAATTAATGGAAGTTACGCCACAACAGTAATTACGAGGCCCACATTTGATTGACACCTGATATTCAAGTGGAAAATAAGTAATTATGTGGGTTTTGGAAAAGAAAGGGGCATAATGTTTTTTTCAACAAGTTAGTCAACTGCAGTAGGGATGTGTAGTATGAGAATTAACACCCACAAGCTTTTTATTTAATAAACCTCTAGTATTCCGACTGCCAAATGAAAAAGAGGAAATAACTACAAAATATTAACATGAATTTTCACCAAACTGGGTTCCTAAGGGAAGGTGACTTAATCAGTCTTTGCAATGGTCTTTGTAGCATGACTTTTAGTATACTAGTTAAGACTTCTATGACTAAAATGGTAAAACTGACAGATAGGTAACAGAGGCAGGTGATTAAATCATACCATTTTCACTCTCTTGGAGTTATCAGTCAACTAGCGAGAGCAAAATTATACCTGATACCCAGTATACCTGACTTCCACAAATTCCAGCTATTAAAAAAACCTTTGGAGATTTGCATTTGCTACCTATTACCTGGAGTAAAAAGTAGCTGTAATAATTGTAAATGCAGTTTCAGTAGCAGCTGTTTGTAGCTAGTGCTGCAAAGACTTATAGATCCTCTTTCAGATTTTTCCAGAAAGTTGCTACAGTCCTCCTATCAGATGAACAAGAAAGAAAGAAATATTACTTGATTGTTGTTGTTAAAGCTCTAAAGGGGAAAGTATAAGACTTTTATTATATTGAATGACTGAAGCTGAAATTCAGATCATACCATATCATTATGACAGACTAACTTTCATGGGCATTAGCCCTTATGCCAGACAGATAGGACAGTAGTAATAGTGTACATATCAACCTAAGTTACCATGGAATAATCTAACACTGCAATCTTTCAGTCTATATGATTTGGTTAATTCTCCTACTTTGATTAAACTAACAGAAAAATGTTTGGGGTTACTTGTTTTTCTGTTCTCTCTATCTGAGAAGTGCTGATTCCTTCACTCTATCCTTAGCTCTAACATCACTTTTACATGTATTTGAATTTTGACTGACTTGCTCAAGCACTGACTCCATTTCAATTATGAGTGAAACCGTAATACTCATGTAAGTATTCCATGGCTGGATTGATGTCCATTTAATGCCTAAGCCCAAGATAATACAGAAGTGGAAAATTCACTAGAATATACCTTTCAGCTGGTAGAATAACCCCCTTTTTTGGAAATAAGTATGATCTAACAGACACTTAAAGATGCATTTTAAGAAGGACAACACTGTACTTCATTTGTATGCCTAATTTGCAGTGCAAAGATAAGAAATCAACTACTTGTTCTTGACTCATATTTTCAATGAGCTTGTTATTTGCTCTGCTCAGTGTTTGTGTAAGAAAAATTGCTCATTGGAAAGTAAAGTAGAAAAGAACAAAGAAAAACATTTTTAGCTTAATTTTAATTTGTGCATGCTGGGTAAACAGCATGAATTTTCTTGCAAAAATTGTGTTGAAATTGGAGCCATTGAACTAGGGAGTGCTCAATCTTGGTTTTGCTTGTTTAACCAGTTCTTGATTTCTATGCAAGCAAATCAAATGCAGTATGCTCGGGGATGTTTCTTACTGTATTTCATTACAGCTGCTGAGAATTTAAAACAATTAGCTTTTTATGTTTCTCGCTGTTTCTTTTTGCGTAGTGTTCCTTATCACGGGACTGCTTTCATTATCCTGTAAGTTAAAGCTCATCAAATTTGTATCCTTGTTTGTCAGGCAAAAATTAGCTACAAACTATATGAGCTGAGCTTGAGATATGTTAGGTACATGTTTACTGATTTTACAATATGCTTCTGTTCATAGAGCAGCTTGTAGATTACTGGTACGCTCTAGAGCTGGAGCAGACACTCTGTTTTAGTTAGTTCATACAAATTTAGACATCAAATACTTCTTAATGTAGGTGTCCTTCTTGTTGTCAAAGTTACTTGAAGAAACTGCCACACTGTATAGTAGGACATGGATTCTAACCGGTGAGTTTTGGTTCTGAAAGAGAAACTCTACAATACTCATTTTATTTGGCACAAATGGAGCGATTTTTAAAATCTGTATAATGCCATTCTACATCCTGATGGTCCCTGTAGTTTGTGACCTTTTTTAATAATCATTCAGATTTAAATTTACCCCAAAGTGCAGGCAACTCCCAGAGACAGGAATTTAATTAGCTTAAAACAAACTCCCAAAATCTCTAGCAAAGTTTCCTCAGCATATACGAGATTTTTTTACTGTTTTTTAAGCTGCAATGTAGAGTAGGAAAACCTATTTAAAATGCTAAAAGTGGTAAAAAATTGCTGTTTCATTACTCCCAGGAGTGCTGCCAGTGTGCTGCAATCATTTCTCAACAAAGCACTGCTTATTTCAATGCTTTCAGTTTGAGATGATGCAAGACTCCAGTCAGGCTTTGAGAGCCTGGATCCATGTAGATTTTCTATTTATAATGAGGACCACAGACAAAATGACTTTCAAATGCAAAAGTCAAGGTTGGTTAGAACATACCTGGAGCTATTAACTTCTTCAGTAGTTCAAAATCAGGATGAGACAATAAACCCAAAGATTTATAAACAGGTCACCCTCTCTGTCACAGAGATATTGAGAGGGCCTTTCTTTCAGCCTTACTCTCAGTCTAGCAATTCTGACATTGTTACAAGCTCTATTCGTTCGGCTCTAAGTCCCTAAGATGTTTCTGTCTGCTGCCTCTGAGGCCTCCACATCTGTCTGCATGTCAGCTCCCTGCTGGCTGTCTCTCAATCCTTTCTCCCTATCCCACCTTATGCCAAAGCAACTTGAGAGTTGGATTAGTTGCCCTCTTAAATTAAGAGGAGTTACGAAGGAATTACGCACTCTACCCTTCTCACAAGGTGACCCAGCTTGTAGCCAGCCGCCCAAGATAAAGAGCAGTCTATACTCACACTTCCAAAAACCAAAATGCAAACAAATAAAACACTTTGAAAAATAAATGAGGCTTGGGAATAATGGGAAAATGATCACAAAATCCCTGGCAGCAAAACTAACAGGTGTGAAGCTCACACAATCTATTTTGTTCAAACTAGCAGCCTCCGAAGAAGAGGAGATAAGGGGGAAATCCCTGGACAACTAAGACCCTAAAATTTTGATTAAAATCACTGAAAGCTTATTCTGAAAATGTAAATGTGGCTTAAAAATTGTCAACCTTTCTCCACAATGAACTACAGCTCCATTCAGAATCCTGTCTAGCATTCCAACACTGTGCACTTGGCATCACACACACCAGGAACACAAACACAGTATCAATCTCTCGATAGGAACATGGCAGTCTACACAATCAGATATGTTTCACAGAGATAGATCTTTCAAGACACTTGAATAGTTCACAGCCTTGGTGCTGATGAGCAGTAAGCTTGGACTTGAGTGCCATTCTTGTTTTCTACCATTTTCTGGATGCACAAAAATATATAGGCAATAAAAATAGCATTTGATGAAAAAGTATGAGTTCTCTAGTTGTAAGCATTTCCTATTTAACTCATGTTAAAGGCATGACAAGAGCAGCCTGAGGAATGTTTTTAAAATTGGAAACTGTTTCTATCCTATTCAATTTTTGCTCTATCTGCAACAGTTAACAATAACCAAGTTAACTATGGTGCTCTTTTTGTTACAACCTTTTCTCCTGCAGAAATAAGTTAACTCCCTTTTAATCAGAATGTGCAGTAGACAAATGAAGCCTACAGAACTATACAAGTACTACTTCAAGCCTTCTGAATGTAAAAGAAACTCAATCTTGGCAGCCAAGGAGAAAACCTGTAACCGGTCCTAGGTGTTTTTTTCCTGCAAAAGGCAGTGTGTGGGAACGGGCACCTTTCTGACTGCAGAAGCTGCGTTAACCCTCACGCCGCCTTGCTGATGGAGCAGTTGTAGGAGGCACAGTTCTCTGGAGCTCTGGCATAAACACGACAGCACAGCCACATCTGCTCCTTTCCTGTTTTGTTACTTATTAGAGCTGACCCTGTTCTTTGCACTCTCCTTTCTTGAAGACTAAAGTTGAAGATAGTATCGAGGACATTTTCTTACCCCTTTTATATTTTGCTTCAGGTGTTCTATTTCTTTGAGTTTGGGGGTGGGTTTTAGGTTCTTTTCTTAAAACTGTCATGCAGTTAAAACAGAAAGCTTTTTTTTTTTTGGAATATAGTTAGTACTTTGTGTCTAAACCTCTGTTCTGCATTTTGACAGTAAGCTTGAATCTGGTAATCTAACAGAAGGAAAAAGCAGTCTCAGCAGACTTGCTCCAACCTTGTGTTCGACCATATTAAGAATTAATACTTAGTCTTGCCATACAACCCAGCTTTAATAAAGCTACCTAAATCCTCTTGGCTGCTGCTTTGACAGGGCAGCATCAATCAGAGCACTCAACTTTTGTATTTGCTAATTCAATAGGCAGTCTGACAAGGCTTTCAGATCTGTGTTTATGGGATAATGAGGCTTTTTACATAGTTTCAATTTTTTGCTATGTTGACAGAAAAAAAGCATTTTTGAGAATGATGGATTTAAAAATATTTTCATAATAAGTGAGTGCTCCCTTCATACTGAATGCTTCTGATAGGGGTAACTGTTTGAGCTTTCTTTTTACATGTTTAGTGCATCTTCAGGAACCTGGGGTATGGAATATGCCTCCTCTTTGTAACTTCACTGGCCATTCTGACAGAGGAGAAGGCTTTAATCATTAGTTTAGGGTGAATATAAGAGTTAAGATTTCAAATGGGGGAACAGGCTTCCTGTGTCTTTCTTCTTGCATTTAACGTAACTTCTCTAGACTAACACTGCTACATTTTTTGGCAATTTCAATTACATTTTAATATTGTAAAAGCACAAACATACATGTTTAGCTGAAGGTTTGTGCATCTGAGTGGAAATTTAGTAGATGGCTTAGTCCTGATCTGGTTAAACACACCATCGCCCAAAAGGATTTTGTCTCAAATGTGCCTTCCTACAGCTCTTTGTTAAACCTCGCAGTGCAGCAGAGCAGCTCATCTGTATGTTGCTCTGCTTTGGCTCATTGGAAGTGGAGAACTGTACATATGTTAATTTACTGATCTTTTTAAGACATGTTATGAGAGTGAAAGGACTCGTTATGCTTTGAGCAATTCCAAAGTAGATTTATAAACTGACACATAGAAAGCTAAATGTTGGCAGCAACAAGGCACTGTGGCAGATTCAGACAAGATTCACAGATTCTGACTTGACTACCTTATCCTGTCTTTAGTTGATATAATGAAATGTAAGTAAGTAGAACTGCCTCAAATGAATTTGGAATGTGGACTTTAGCAGATAAAACCCAGACTCAAGTGTCAAAGACAAAATGGGCACTGATTTGACAATGCCAAAATTTTATTTATGATTGGGGAAGATAATTTTCCAAATAGAGTTCTTTAAATAAGCTTTTTTTCCCCACTCTGGAGGCTCTGTTGTGAGACTCTACTCCTGTTTCTTTGGAACCTTTTGTACTATTCCATTTGATTTTTTTTGTCTATGGAGTTCTCCTGTTCAGTTCTTTTTCAGTACATATTTAGCTATGATTGGATCTTGATTGGAATTTTGACCTCTGAAGTGTTTCAGTTTTAAAAATACCCGTAGTGATCAAAATACTTCTGATTTAAAACTCATTACCAATTAGTATTTAAAAATCAACAGTCTTTTCAAGCTTAACTTCAATCAGCAGTTAGGGACTATGGTAAAACTGTTGACTTTGGATATCTGTCCCTTATATGAGTGCAGATCTACCAGTATGTCCATGTTGTCCTGAATGCTGTTGTACATTGCCGATGTACAACATCAGCATTGCTCCTAGGGTTAAACAGAATCATATAGTCATAGAATAGTTAGGATTGGAAAGGACCGTATATGCAGATAATGGACAAATAAACCATGTTACTAGGATTTGCTTACTTAGCTGTTCTGACTTCATCAAAACTACTCATCTAACAAGTCATATTATGTATCAGCAACCACCTTTTGACGTATCAGTTATTCTCTAGCAATAGGTGTTTTTAGCATGCTGTATGAATATCAGCTCAGCTTCCTATCTATCTAGTATCCTCAAGGTAAGCTTCCAACTATAAACTATGCATACTTCAACTGTTTTGTTCACAAAGATGGCTCCCCTGTGACTCTGTACTTTGACACTTAATCCCTAGTAAATATTGTTCTATATAATTTTTTGATGAAACATCATTTCAGAGGCTTTACCCTTTTGTCATCTCTGCAATCAGTTGATGCAATGACTGCACATCAGTTGATCAGTGACTGCAGAGAACAGCATTTATTAAAAAAAACCCAAACCCAAACAAGCAACAGAGTCAGGAATTCTTAAGTGACAATGGAAATTGAGTGTGTATGAATATACAGCCTCCACTCATTCTTGATTTCTTCCCTCACTCCACTGTCAGAGACCTTGTCTCTGCAAACTGATAATTCAGTTGTTTCAAGCTCTGCATCTTTTGACATTTACTAAGGTCCTTCATTGATTTATCTTAGTTAAGTACATTCATATGTTGACAGCTCTTGATAGTTTATCCTTATCTGTCCAATTGTGGCTATACAACCCAATCTCTCTCAGTCTTCAAGGAAAGAAATTACCATCGATCAAACTCCTTAGGTAACAAAACAGAAAACTTGGTGGGCAAACTTCTCAAACTGAATCACCTGTTACCTTTCTAAAAGAGGTTTTCCTTACTTCCTCCTTTTGGAACCAACCTCAAGAGCACCCTGAATGGATTTACTATATAATAAGGCTCAGCTGTGTCACTAGCACTATTTAGAAGTTTAACTTGTGGAAAAACTTAAATAACAGAATAATTTGACACATTAAGAGCCATCCTTAGTACTTGATCAGGTCATGAATGGCGATGCTGATAATGTTAGGGAGTTTCTCTCCTATAATATACAGGTGAATGTAGATGCCTGTTCACATTAAAAAACATTTTTCATGCAATATAGTGTTGCTCAAAATGTGAGTTTGTCCCCTGCTGCTGCTGAGCCATCCCTTCACATGCTTCTTTTGCCCAGGGGCATACTGGTTTCTATTCATAAAGGCTTCACATCAGTGTCCCACTGCTGCCTAATTGCAGCTAGGAACTCAAAGGAGCAGTGTGGTGGCTTTTTCTAATGGGTTGTGGCTAGAAATTCCCATGCATAATACACTGTGGCAGGATATCATATTCCCATCACACACAAAATTCTAGTCAGCCATTTGAGTTGTAATTGTGTTAACAGCAAATTGGCTGCTGCTGAATTCTTTTTGCCCAGTAACAATTTGTAAAACTATCACAGAGTTTTCAAAGTAAAAGAATAATCATATTTTCACTAAATGCATCTATATTTTTCCCTGCCCTGGAAGTCCTGCATGCATTGCCATTTCCAAGCCTTGTAATTGAGCGAGTTACTGACTCCTGCACTCTCACCACGACTGTAGGTCAGAGATGGTGACAGTTTTGCAGTCTTGAAAAACCTCACTGATCTCTGAAGCCTTGTAATGGCAGTAGATTTAGACAATTATTCACATTTTTAGCTCCAGTCACTAAGGATTTTGTGACTCAGTCATAAAAATAATCATGCAATGCTGAAACCTGACATATGAGCTCTAACTTGTAGAGCTGTTAATATTGGGTTATGCATGGTAAAAGAAAGTCAACAAAACATTTTTCACATCAGAAGTGTATGACAAAGAACAAACCAGCATGGAAGCTCTTATTATTACACCATTTTGTTGTCAGATCTGTTTCCAAAGAAGGTATTGTCCACCTTATTAACAAGGTGAAGCAATATTGATGACTGCTGGTTATTTCATGCAGTGTTGTTAGTTTGTTATGTACATACACCTCCAAGCAAAAGGAAGCTTTGGCTGTCTTTGAATTACATGCAATTGTTAAGTAAACCAAAAAATAGATTACTTAAAAACAAATGTTATACTTCAAACTTTGCTTCTTAATCACTGGATGTCCAAAATGACAGAAAAAAATGCATAATATTGTTTTATACCAGTCTAAATAGTGTCTTAATACACAGGAGAGATGATGAAAGCCATGAAGATTACATAAATAAAATATTCTACATTTGCAAATGTAATAAGAACACAATATCTTGTTATAACTGAATAGCGCTAACAAAGAGCTGCAAGTTTTTTAAGTATCAATAAGTAGAGGCTCTACCAATGTTGTCCTTTTTAAAGAGAAACATCATTAGATAAAACAACAGAGCTACAGATAGGTTAATTACAGGCTCTTATGTTAAAAGTTTGTTTAAAGTTTAAAATTTAGAGAATACTCAGAATTATTAACAATTTTAATACAATCCTAGAGGATCGCCTAAAAATATACAGGACCACCAAAGACATATTTTTCATGTACTGGAAAGCTTCTGCTTTAAGATAGGTTTTCTCTTCTGAGTCCAACAGTTGTTTGCTTATGGCCAAAAAGCATTAGACATACCATGTTTAGCAGACAGGTGTGATACAATTAACATCTATATAAAAATCACTTGGATAATATTCTTGATATGGCCAGAGCACTGGAATGTTTCCCACATACGGAATCACACCTTAGAAATGCTAAACTTAATTCTTTTTTTGTTATAATTTACACTGATCTTCTGAAGCTTAACTAGAAAATGTGTTTGTTCTCAACTTTCATTCCCAAGTTTAGATTTGGAAAGAGAGTATTTGTAATACTAAGATTCATGTGTGACCTCGTTTTCCATCTTTTAAAGTGAATATGAACTAGAAAATAAGTTTTACCGATTAACTGATTGATGGGTATGCCGAGGAACTTTATTATGGTTACCACTGAGATCTACAAATGAAAGTATTTAAACTGCACTAAGCATATGATAAAACATTGTTAATCATACAGGCAGATCTTGCATTAGAAAAAGAAGGTAGAAAGACAAAATAAAGCAACTACAGATGCTTCTTTAAATCTCCAAGTGCCAGATTTCTGGAATATACAGCATTATTTACTTTTATGCCTGTTTTCACATTTCAGTGTCTGAATTTGAGTGTACATATGCATCTGTTCTGTGTCTGCATCCCCTTGCAGTGTCAATAGTCTTCATCTGACACCAAAAGGCCAGAATCATACCTAGTACAATCCATTTCTAAAAAAAGACCTTGTTGTTTTAAAAATAATTTTCCTTTTTTACACTTTAACTTCTGAATTCAGTATAAACCAACACATTCACAGCCATTTCAAAGGAAATACTTCTCCATAAAAATTCAGGGTTAAGTGGGACCAGTGGGACCAATCAATAGAAAATATACAGCGGGGATAAAAAAAAAGTTCAGGTCAGACAATTTAAGAGATATAAAATGTCATAGTTAATTTTTCATTCATCTAGGCTAGAGAGGGACTACTGAATTATCTATGAAAGTGAACTAACTTTGATAATTTGACATCAATGCTGTATAACATTATACAAAAGAGTATAGCCACTCTGTTATTTACTACCTTACACCCAATACCTACTAACTAATATATACACACACACAGAGAATCATTGAGCCTTCCAAATTACAATATTATAGCACAATATTAATTTTGTGAAATAGAGAAGAAAACGTAAATGATAGAACCAAAGGATGCATGTACACATTTGCTGTCTTTCTCTCTCTCTCTGTCATGCCATGTATGTAATGCTTCCACAAGCTATACAAAACTATTTCTATGCTCAGACCAGGTTTGGTCCATTGCAAATTAAATCACTGTTTTCTACAAAGTTAACCTTAATCAATTTATTGAAATGAACTTCTGCAAACAGCACTTCCTTGGAACTTTATTCTGCCTACTCAGTTGTCAAACTGTTTCCCTCATCTTCAGTTTTTCAAATGGCTGTTCTTTAAAAAACAAACAAAACAACCAACCAAACAAAAAGAACCCTTACTTATTAAAAATCATTTGAAAAATTTTATTCTGGTATTGTTTGTCTCAAGTATTCACCTTCAAATCCAAATAAAAACAATTTCTAGCTCTTGGTAATGGCTACTCTCACACTGAAACTGCAAACTCTCACATTTCATGTCCATCAATTTTAAATAAATGTCTGTAACAACCTCACAATGCAAAAGATCTGAATACCGCCTACAATTCCTAACTATTAGACAATCTTTTGCCATCTTAGACCCCACACCAGTGATATTTCCTCCTTTGTTTTTACTGAGATGTTTTTCTAACTTGTCTTGGTGGTAACTATGGTGACAGTGATGTCAACGAAGAACAGATCAAAATATATCAGATAAAATAGAAATGATGAGACTCAGAGATGTATGGAGATTTTTGTGATTCTTGGTATGTTAATTTGTATTTAATAATTAATCAATCAATATAGGATTTCACATATAGATATACAAAATTACTGGTACCTAACTGGCAGCCATCAACTTTCTGCAGCCTTGAAAATGAATTCAGGATTGGATTACACACACACACACAAAAGCATCAGTCATACTAAGCGCCCATCTGGAAATTAAATGTCAAAGATAAATGCAAGAGAGGGGAAAAAATCAAATGAGAAAGTCAGTGTGCTTACAGGAAGACACAGTCTGTTCTGAACAAAATTACCAAAGAAATGAGATATTTGCTGAATGCCAAATACTTGCTTTGATTTTCTTTTCATAGTATGACCATCTAAGTATCTTTTAAAAATATGATCTTTTTCTTGTAAACTCTTATAAAAAGTTCTTCCTGTGACACCATTCAGAAGAATTCAGTTCAGGAAAACAGTACTCTCACACTTCCATTTTTACAGTTTACAGATTGCAATTTACTGATACATAAGGCAAAATATTAATCATTATATCTGTACATGGATATGCTCTTTCCCTTCTGTTTCTTAAGTGTATTTCTCCCCTCCACATGTGTCTTGTGAGTAATTACCATTAGATGACCAATGGAAAGGGCCACATTATAAAATGCAAAACTTCTATGTGCTTTCATGGCATGTAGCAAATTACCAGATTTGTATGTGAAATACTAGTAAGCCCATAGATAAATAGATCTGAAGAAAAGGACAGGTAGATCTATAGCTCCATTTCCTTTAAACTTCAAGGCTAAGTAAGGGTTCTTTGCTGTATAACTTACTCTAATGGGTTTCTTCAAACAGACTTTCTAAATTTGCATCTCAACTATTGACAAGCTTCACAATTATATATGTGGAGACATTCAAACTTCTGTTGGAAGAAATCACCAGAGCCAGCACATGGGCGGTTGAACAGAACCTGAGCATTAAGAAGGCTGTTGAAAAAGAAGTTCTGGCAGGTCTTCCTGTGATAATCGAAGGAGTTACCAGCTGCTCCTGCAATGCTTCTCCTGGAAGTTATCACACACAAAGGAGTCGGTGGAAGAACAGTGAGAACAGCTGGTGGCTCCATAAACTCTCACACCCACAGCAGTCGACAAAAGGAAATGCCTGCGTACATCTTGAGCACTTCAATGCAAAGTCTGAAAACTGAACTGAAATCAACCTAGTAGTGAGATTTATGAAAGCTGACTTATTAATACCCTCTGTCACCTGCTGGTATTTTGGTAGCGTGAGATCACCTTTCTTCTGAGCTGCTATGAGGAAAGCAACAGTTTGCCTGAGAAACAGGGCTAAAATCAGCTCTCTCAAACACATTTTGTTGCACAGTGTGCACAGACATATGCCTTTATTTTGATGGAGTTCATCAGTTGATAGGCCACTTCTCATTTGTCTCAAAAATGAAGCTGTGAAATCTTGAAATATTCACATCAAATTTAGGTTTGGGATCTTAATCACATATGTTGCTGGATACAGGGGGCTAAGTCTACTTTTTTTGTATCAGAAGCAGACACGCATGAAACCAAAGTAATAAGAAACATATAGTTATGAAATTATGAATATGCTCTAAACCATTTGTTTATTAGTGTAGTCTTTCATCATACAGGAGGTTTTGACAGGGCGAATGGTGCTGCTAACAGCACTGCACTACCTTTCATGGTACCTTCCCAAATCTGCAAGTCTAAACAAGGTGAAAGTATCATTGAATTTCATCACACACAAACATCAGAGGATATAGCACAATGACTAACCTCAACACTCCCTTATTTAGATTAGGTGCTCATTAATGAGTGATTCAGACATTATATGTCAGATTTGAACTTTTGGGGAATAATCCTTTAATCTACAAAAAGTTCTAGTATTTGACACAAAATCAAGCATTTTGTACCTTATCGATTTGTCCCTCTGCACAGAGCTAAGCCACCTCCTCTCTGTCTGGAGAATTTTTCTCACTTGAGAGAAGATTACTGCAATATTGAACACAGTTCATTCTTTATTTCCTGATGGTAGCTGTGAATGAAATGTAAGTTAGCCCCGATCCAGTCTGACCCTTGTTTTCCTTAGAGCAGAAAACCGTTCTTACAATTATGCTTTTTGAACTGGATTTTTTGTTCATACAGTTAATTTCTTGAGGGGAAAGGGTAGAGGGAGGAGAGGATGACTTGATTTTGAAGAAGAAATACTAAAAGAACATAAAAAAGAGTATGCAATTTCTCTGAAACTTTTAGGAGGACACTTACAGGTGAAGTTCAGATTGTTTTTACTTCAAGTGACAATGTAGGAAAGAAATCTGCTAATTAGCAGGAAATATCCTGAGATAGCCATTAGGGAGGAATCTCTATGAAAGCGCTACCATAATCAATTAGCAGGGATGCATTGTTAATTAAGTTCAAGCAATGGGAATGGTATATGCTGCAATGCTAGTATTGAATTAATAATTTCTAAATAAGACTGTGGGTAGAAACCACAATGTACAATTCTTAAGAAGAATCTGCAATAAAAGCAATTATACAACATATTTACTTTAAATTTGGCATTTAATGACCTTTAACCTAAACTAATTAAACTCAATAATAAGATTAGAAAACACAGTGTCTGCCCAGCACTTAAAAAATTACCTTTAGAAGTGACCATCCAAACCCACTAATCTGAAGAACATGACCAATCACTAGAATGAAATATTTATTCAGTTTCTGCTGCAGAAATGAAAGCACTTTTTACATTATTTTGACCACATACAGAGAAGTAGTAGAAGTATAAACTCCTCCTTGAAGCACACAGTTCCAGCATTCCCTCTGACTGGTCTATGCTCACTAGGAGTACCCTTTCTCCTTACTGGGGAAGATATTTTATTAAAGTTGCACTGCTGTCAAAGTCTTTCTCCAGCAAAATGTAATTTCTAATCTAAGAATTAGATTCTTTCTATGATTCTTTCTTACAGGTACAATAAAGCAGCTAAAAGCTAGGCGTGACCTATCACTCCTATAGACATTGGTTTCAATAGCAATATTGCTGGACATCTACTACTTCAGCTTCTCCATAAAGCACTTATGTAGCTTGCCCTTTCCAGGCTGTAGTTAACACAGCCTTTCCTGTGGCATACAAAAGTACTTATTACTTCTCTTATTCTGCTGGGAAGAACAAGATTTGTCTTGGATTTCTGATGTAAATAAAGATCAAGAATAAAACCTTTTACTTACAAAAATGTCGTGCTGCTTTTTTAGTGGCATTACAAATTTCACTATAGATGACCCCCAGAGGTTCTTTCCAAGAAATGTTTCTGTGATTCTAGTATCATATTTGCAATATTTCCTCCAGTATTGGAGAATTTTAACATGCTGGTCATAAACTATAATACAGTGATGTGAAAGTAGAGCCATTATAAACGGTGCTAGCTTGTTAGTGTGTAAGCATAAAGGAAATCATAAAAAGAACTTTCCGCAACTCTGACTAGTTTTATCTAGAGCCATGTCATCATGGAGAACTTGTAGCTATTATAACATATCCAGAGACAAAAATGTAGGTGAATTTTCATGTACCTGGGTGACTGGTGTGCAAGGAAGCCTTTCATGGTTTAAACTTGGCTGGTAACTCAGTACCATGCAGCCGTTCCTCACCTGCCCCACCTTGCTTTTACTAGTGCATCTTAAAACTAAAGAATAAGTCCTGCCCCAGGGTTTATTCACGCTATAATAAGGCTGAAATAAATGATCACACATTACTGTCAAGAAAGTTATTATTTAGCCAATCAAGTGTGGAGACAGTGTTCTCACAGGAGAATGGATATTTGGTACATGAACTCTGAATGATCCCAAAAGATACAGCAAGGCCATGAGAGGCCCGAGGAAGCTTAAGCAAGCAAGATAAGAAGAAGGTGGAATTCACCAAGTTATGAGAACTGTGGACTGTTGGCAAGCTTTCGAGGTCAAGTTCTCACACCTGCGCTTAACCAATTATATGTTAGTCTTTAAGGGTCTTCAAGACAGGCATCCAATCATAATATGCCAAATCACTGTGTTTGTAAGCAATAGGATATAAGGAGTTAAGGCTTTGCAATAAACGGCTTTTGTCTGATCATATTGATCTCTGACTGGGTCCATATATTTTCTGCGGCAATCAAGTTATATAAAAATAAGATTTTCTTACTCTGTAATACCCATGCCTGTTAGGATCACAGAGTAATAATGCGGTAAAGCTCATCAGTAAGCCACTCTCAAGAGTTATGACCTGCACTTGGGTCTACACCCAGTTACTTCTCCTTGGCTCATGCTTGAGACATCATGTTTGCTGGGTGAGAACTTTTCGACATTGTTTTCTTTGACTCTGTGAGAAAAAGCTCTTAAAATATGTATTGGTCTCTAGTTCTGTCAGTATGGCACAACTCTAAAACATTTTCTGCATACAAATTTGTAGCTGTCATCACAGTTTTGGCACTGCACTGTTTGGGTGTCTCCATGTCCCAGTTAGATTTGTAGTGTATGTGACATGCAAACATTCTGTGCAAACACAATAAATCTGATGTGCCCAACATCAGGTTTTTCTTTGCATACACAACTTGTCTGTAAGGAAAATGTGAACTTGCTCTGAAAATCTCTTGCTGGGCTGGTGGGTCTTGGCAATTCCTTTGCTCCAGAGGCTTCGGACCATGAGCAGAGACCATATGAACCCAGAATATAAATAAGTTAAATTTTATCCATGTTTTTATTAATAATCTTGGATTCCTTCAAGTTAACCATGAATTAAGTAGGGAAAGAGGTTGTCCTAAGGCACTTGTAATTTTTGGCTGACTATCATAGTTTAGCTACCAATATCTGTAATAGTGTGCATTTCTCGAAGAGGAACGTAATGATCAAATCACTTGGTTTTGGATGTGGAAGAACCTTCAGCAGTAAATATTAGTCACTAGACTACAACTTCACTCATTGCTGAGTGCCTTATGGGGATGCCAGAATAGGTGGATCCCAGGCTGGCTGCTTTTGGCAAGATACTTCTTTCTTCATTTAGCTCATGAGGAGGCAGATGAGCAATTTGACAGGATTAGAACCTAATTTCATTTTAGCTTCTAGTCATCCATTCATTCATTAGTATCTATTTGTCTTCTATCTAATCAGCTGGATAATATGACAAGTTACAAAAAATAACCCAAAATGTGTAGAAATTTTTTAAATAAATTCAATCTTAGATCTGTTCTCTCTCACACTGCTTTTCAGTATATTCAACATTAAGAAAGACATTTATTAAGTGGCCCTCAATGGTGAAAAAACACATACTTGCATGTTAATTTTGAAGTTACTTATTCATTTTCATGAAAAATTGTACATACAATATTAGCTATACCTTAGCCAAAGGCATCTATCCTTACAATATGCCTTATTAACTTTCCAAGGAAATGGGATCCAAAGATATTACCAGAGATGAAGCATCTCGCGACGGAGTCATTTTTTGAAATGCCTGTGATTGAACTGCATTGCTACAGCAGGTATGCAAGAGTGCACACTGAATGCATTTTCAAAGTGACCCTGTCAAACTCATAGTGGCTGTATCTTCTCTCTCTGAACTTTTGATAAAATGCTTATGATTACACGCTGATTTTGTCAGAAACTCCATCCAGGCATGAACAGTGTATCTACTGGCAGCAAGGTCACAATTTAGCAAGTTTCCACCCCACAAAATAACCTACCATTAAGAACTCATTTTTACCAATTTATTGCCAAAGCTCCTGTGGAATGTATCTATAGATGCTTTCCTTTTATAAACAGCTTAGCAGATGATCTGGTATCCAGTGAATTCTAATGACTCAGAGAAGTGCAAAGAAATGCTATGCATATACAGCTCCTGTTCAAAAAGTATCCAGATAGCATACATGGCACTGAAATAGGAAGCATTTTCATGCGTTGTTGGTAGTTCAGTTTGTCATGCCTTTAGCATTTTAACTATCCGCATTACCCTGACTTCATTAATCTTATAAAAATCACAATGGTGACATACTAACTTTCACATATTTTTTATGCCTTCTGCCCATTAATTAGTTGGAATGCAAATACCTGCCATTAGCAGGGCACCATCTTGTATTAAAATTTGATACTCACTGTTAAGCCTAGTTGTTCTTTGGGGGTTGGTTTGTTTTTATTACCTCTTCTGTTTTGTTTTTACTTTAGTTCAAATACAATAGGATGAATGGGATAATTTCATTGTATTAAATAGGACAGTGAGCGATATTTTTGAGATATACTGTATTTTGCTTTGCTTTTGTTCTTGCTCAGAATCTAAGTGCTTATTCTTTCTCCACTTGACTACTTTCCTTTAACTTCTGTTTCCCTTCTCTTTGGAAAAAAAAAAAGGCAAGAAGTAAACCCAGACTTCTGTCTTACGCTGGTAGTGCTTCAAATTCATCAACAGAAACCACAGGAAAACCAATCACTGCTTGTGAAAGTTGCAACGATTTCTAAATTGCTAGATTTTCTCTGACCAGGTTTTAAAATGAACCCACCAAAATTCCACGAACTGTATTCTCTGGAACAGGATTTATTTTGTTTTCTGTTTTGTGTTTCGGTCCCATCATCTGTGTCCCCCTTCACCCCCCAGTTGTATGTCTTCCCCTCTTCATAGTACTTTCCTGATCCATTACCCTATACATAGCTTTTCATTAAAGTGTAATTATGTAAGTGGAATTGTTTGATACAGATGTCAGGAAACATATAATGAACTTTTCGCAGAACATATTGTAGTCCTGAAGTGTTTAAAACCAGCAAAAACTGCAAGAAAGGATGACAAATAGCTCATTTATTTGCCTGTTGATGGATTTATGGATTTGAATTACACCCCCACCATAAGCTTTTACAATCTACAGTAGAAACTAGCCCTTACTTATTGAGGCACAGATGAAAACTCTTACTTGCATTATTTCATTACTGCACAGTCTATTTCTTTTTAATGTGCTAAAACAACTGGAAATTTCTATGAGCCTACTGAATGCTGAAATCTAGAGCTTGCACTTGAACTGCTACCTCTAAGCTCTGTGTCACAGCACTCTTTAGGTCCAGTTTCCTTATTTCTCCATGTTGGGTCATAAGACTTCATATGAAAAAGGCTGCACAGAACATTGTAAGAAATTAGTAAAGACTGAAGGGAAATTTGTCATCACATTCTCTATAAACTGCATTTTCCAACCTCTTTACTCCCTGTCTCTCGCTTCTGTTTCCTGAATTTAATATCATTTTAGCAGTGTTCTATTTTTTATAGTCTAAATAGCTACTTCTCCTTGACACAGGAAGTTTTATCTGGCAGGACATTAGGGGGAAAATCTTTTTAATGAACTCCTTCACCTGTTCTATATATCATTTGAACTTCTCTCTCTCTGGGGGGAAAGAGTTGTGTACTCTACAGGGTGTCTTTTGTTTTACTATTGAGTTTCTTTTGCATAACAACATGCAACCGAATAAAGTAAGTAAAAAATACTTATGCCATTACTGAGATTTAATACTGCATTTATGAACAGTCCTATTGCTATTTTAGGAAGAAGGTACAAAGGCTTTTTTAAAAATAGAAACAAAAACCATTAGGTAGTAAAGGCAGTGGCACTATGCTTTGACCATTTCACAGTCCCTAACATCTCGAAGGGGTTGTTGATAAAGCAGCCTAGTGCAACTATTGAATAGAACTGCTACAGCATTTAGCTGTGTAAAGTGAGTAAACTTCTGACAGATGAGTTTCCTTGAGACAACTTTTATGAAATACTTAAGAAACCAATTCTGACTGAGTCATTGTGACCTGAGGAAATATTTAATAAATACTGAGCTTTTTTATAGTCTTCCCCTTTGGCCCTCCTGTCTTCTCAGAGGAAAATAATTGCTTAAATTATTTACTTCATAACTTCACAATCCTGCCACAATATACAGTGTAATCACATCAACTGTTTCCTTGTACACTGACTTTGCTACACTGCATAAGTGAAGAGAAAACTTTTCTGTATATTCTGCATACTACAGATTAGCAGAACCATGTTATAATGGTATCTGTCAAGACAGGCCAGATTTGATATAAACATGAATCCTTGCACAGTAGTTGACTTGAAGACCTGTTACTGAATTAAAAATCTATTTTATATAACACAGTGTTTGATGTACTAAAATATGACATGGGTGACAGCATCACTAGTGGAACCAACCAAAGTGTGTTAAAATAGCTACTTTGTCATTTCAGAAATGTGCCCTGACATATGTCTTGTAGTATTGCCAAGGAATCTTTCTGCCATTTCTTAGCCACCTCCGGCACTGACTTTAAGTGGGAAAGATTTAATTCTGCTGAAGCTGTCAGCCCCATATTTCTACAATAAGGTCATTCTTGAGTTTTCTCAATCTTGAGCTTTTCCAAGGGAAAAGCACCTGACCTTTAAATCTCTAGTGACCTCTTGCTTATCACAGATTTGAAAGTAACACATACCTTTGTTTTAAAATTGAGATTCCTCCTAATCATAACAATTGTGAAACAACCGCAGTTTGGTTTATAGATTTTGCAAAGAGCTGTTCTTTTTTCATCCCTTGGTTGGAATTACTACTACTTTCATCCCTTCAAATAGTATGCATTAATTTTGTGTGATCTTTTAGCCCAGTGGTACAGACAATGACAAATACAAGAAAACATACTTTTCATTCTTCTCCACTGGTCAGAGCTCACCTATCTCTGACCTAAACCGAACAACAGGCTTCTTATCAGTATGACAGTAAGACCACCAGTCTTAATTTATCCTTGGCGTGCCTGCTGAAGATGGCTTTATAATGCTGCTTTATGCTGTGGATTATAGGAACTGCATGGCACCCTTAGCTTGCAAAATCCAACCCAACAGCTCTTATTGTTGTGCAATGGCTGAACCTGCTTAAGGGCTATGGGAGTTGAGCCCAGTGTTCAGCTACAAAGCACAAGGATTTTACAGATTCTGCTAACAATCCTGAATATTCAAGTTAGGATTTGCTACATAACTAAGCTTATTAAAAATATTATCAAGGTCGATATTTCAGAGAAGACGTTAGTACTCCATATATATATGAAAGTGTGTCAATGTGATAGTATTTTGTGTAATTATTATTTTAGTAATATCCTTTGTCATTCTAAAAACCTCACTTAAATTCTGCCCTGTATGAAATTTTTTTGTAGCATTTTGCCTTTTTTAGCTCCTGTCTCCAATTCCATTTGGACAAGATATGTGACACTGTTATTAATTAATAGCCACACTTTGTGGTATGCTTTTATGTTGAATGGAATGATTTGATTTTATTTCTGTCTATACAACTTTCATATTTTGCAGAATATTTTTCATTTTAATCTTAAGCAAACTGTACTTGAGTAGAATTCTTCATGGAACCAAATAGGACTGATAACAAGCTTAGAATGAACTTTTGTTTATTTAAGGGTTGGTGCATCTCAGATACTGGTGTTCTAATAGTATGATTCTGATAAGCAACAAAATGAACAGAAAACATCTCAGGTTTTAATGCCACTGACAGTGATAAGTTCATTATTTGAATGTAGTGGTTCAACTGCCTTTTGCCCCTTTGCCAACTATATATGTTATCCTGCAGTAGTATCTCAGAAAGAAGTATCCACTGTAATTGCCCTACCCCTGCGTTCGTTTGCTCTTTGAGGTGTTACGCTAACTTTAAGAATATTCACAGCTTCTGTGGGCTACAGGAGAATATTACTGCATACAAGTATGCTTTAAAGTATTCCACATGCTCATCAAATATGACCATTTAAATATCATTATATAAAAACTGTAAATAAAAACATAGTGTTGATGTATTCAATAATGCTCAGATAACAGAACACAAAATAACAGGTATAAGAAAAATATAAAAATAAGCTGAGCTTTTCTCCTATTCTTATGAATATTTTTCATGTTTCAGAAAACATTTCAGTAATAAGATATCTGAAAGAATGAGAATTTATTAATTTACCCCCCCCCCCCATTTTCTGCCCCAGCTGACAGCAGATGTATCTGACTCGGCTTTATATTGATTTTTTTGCTTTATGGTAAATTTAATCACACTGAACAAATTGAAAAGCATTTCAACAACCAAGAATTTGTCTGAATGAGAAACATTAAAACTGTTTTCCTGACAAACATTGTCAAGACAGAACTTCCATTTCAGGCTTCAGAACATCCTCCTGTGCATACTTCTAGTATTAACAATTGAGCGTAGCCTTTGACAAATACTGCACAGGAATTGCTGGATGTTTTTGGTGAGAAGCTTCCAGCAGTCACTCAGCATGCTAGATTTGAGCAGGAGTTAAAAGTCTGCCAGAATTACAATCATGTGCAAGAAAGTTTTATAATGAGCAGAGCACAGAACAATGTTAATGAGGAGACAGCACTATCATATGGACTTGAATAATGATTATGAAACTATTTTCCCTTTTATAAAACCTTTTCTCATGCAGGAATTGATAATTTCCTCTTGTCATTATCGGATGTCATGGTTTAAACCCAGTCAGGTAATTCGTTCACTCACTTCCCCCCCCTTCTTTTCCTCCCCCTACTCCCGGAGGGACGGAGAGGAGAATCGAAAAGAATGCAACTCCCACGGGTTGAGATAAGAACAGTTTAGTAACTAAGGTATAACACAAATCACTACTGCTACCACCAATAATAACAATGATAAAGGAGATAACAAGGGAAGAGAATACAACACCTCAGCACCAGCCAACCGATAACTCGCCCCCCCAAAGCCCGACCAAGCACCGACCCATACCTCCTCCAACCCCGCAGTCTCCCAGCCCATCCGGCTCACTCCCAGTTACATCCTGGGCATGACGTGCTGTGGTATGGAATACCCCTTTGGTCAGTTTGGGTCAGGTGTCCTGTCTCTGCTTCCTCCCGGCTTCCCCTCCTCCCTGGCAGAGCACGAGGCTCACAAAGTCCTTGGTCAAACCAAAACATCATTGTTATCAGCTCTGTTCCCGAGCCGAAAGTCAAAACACTGCACTGCACCAGCTACCAAGGAGAAAAATGACTGCTACTGCTGAACCCAGGACATTGGAATATAGGGTAAACATGCAAGAATAAAAGTTAAGAGAAATTATTTGAAAACACAGAATATCAACAAAAAATGTTGATCTGTTCATTAAACTATTCAGTGACAATTATTAAACACTCCAAAACTGACACTTTAAGTTGCATTGAATTTAGAATATATGCCAAAGTAAAGAAATTTTTTGTATATTTGCATAGTTCAAAAGCAAATTTCTTTTGGTCACGTTTTTCCAGTGCTTATTTTTTGGCTGCCTCTTGCCTATAAAAACTTTCAAATTAAAGAGGCTCTTGTTTGACACATTGTCTGCAATAGTGCCTCTGAACACAGTGATTTGCTCCGTATTGACTTAGAGTGTAATTTATTCAATGAAGAGACTCTAAGGAAAACTAGGATGCTTCAGGAATAGCATGAAGTATTGACCTAATCCAACCTTGCTTAGACAAACTGGCAATATCAGAATTGAAATAGTACATCTGGAGGCAAGAAGAAAAAAGTCTGGTGCCTCTACAATTTACATATTCTTCCATGTAGCAGTATAAAATAAAGCCTGAACTGCTTCTGCAAAGCAAACCTTCTGGCTATGTGTAAATTTCTGCATAAAATTCTGGTAGCAGATCCTGAGCTGACACAGCTTTCAGACAGAGTAATTTACATCAGCAGATGATCTAGCTCTGCTCGGGTTTTTATGCTGCAGTGTGATAGAAAGATCTGGAAGCACATTTTAAGCTACCAGCTTATGAAAACCATTTCCCACGCAGCTCGCTGACCACAGGAACATCACTGCATGATCTGAAATTACCAAGCTACATGTTTTGGCGCATAGTGCAAATTTTCACAAGCACAGAAAGACAGGTGAAGGGCAGTACTTTACAAATGACTACTGAATCCAAAGCTGAACAGCAAATCAAATGCCACCACTACAGATAAGCAGATGTGGCATCCTTAACAGCAGAGACAGAGCTGGAGCTTGGCATTTCTTTCTGTTCTTTCTCTATGTGCTTTGTAAGGGCTGTACATCTCCAACGCACCCTTTTTATCTTCTTTTCACCATAAGATATTTAAAACATGTTTGACACATGTAAGTGTTGTTATACCCCAAAACCCGTTCCACTTGTCTTTCATGGTTGCATTTTCTCAGTCATTAGGAATTGGCCATTTGTGATCTGCATTTATGCATTTGGGACATCCAGTATCACCACATGCCTGTTTTTTCCATGTGTCTGCTCTGTCACTCCTTTGGGACTCTTGCTGTACAGTAACCCACAACACTTAGTTAAATTGCTTTTATAAAATGTGACTTTTGGGATGTTGTTTTAGCTCTGTATGCTACATTTTCATGTATGTAAGTCATAACTGTCTCTAAAAGATGATTCAGCAGCAGTTTGAGTTTTGTATAAGCCAAGGAAATAAAAATAGAATTGCGTCACAAAGCCTGAACTTCCCCTACCCCATCCCACACAGACAATTTTTATCCCATAGTCTACAATTGTCCCTAACGTCTGTGTAAGGCTGGGAAACACACTGGACCAGAAGGTGCCTTGCCTTGGGAAGAGTCACTTCACACGTCTTGCTGCCCTGAGCTCCTTTTCCAGCCCAAGAGCTCCTACTGCATATTCCTACCATAGCAGAGACTTTCTGGAAAGAGAAATAGTGAAATAATATTCTTTAATAAAATTTTGAAGGAACAAAATGTTGAAAAGTCTTCTTAGTCTGGTTGCATTTGTAATAAAACAGGTTTTTCTTCATTGTTCTTGTTACTCCCCTAGATCAGAGTGCATCTCTTTTCCTGGGGTAATGGCTTTTCTTTCAGTTTTCATTTCTGTATCGGTATTAGTTCTGAAAGATAATTGGTTAGTTTCTATCTAAGGTTAAATGAAAAGTAAATTATTGACTATTTTCTACCTTTGGTCACATGAAAAACACAATATTTGAGATTACAGATTCATGAGTTTAATTTTAGACTCCAAGTAAGATATTACTGAATCATGTATGGACAATAATAATCAAGATTGCAGAAATTATTATTTGATGTTTCAGGGCATTTTCATTGAAAAGTTGAATTACTTTAATGCAATAATGCTACACTTTAGAGTGAGCTTTATGGATCCAGCTTTATGAATATGTATTACATAGCTGTTTTTCTTTTCTAACTTTATATAAAGTCTCATATGCTAATTCCCACTGCAGAGAATTTCTGATGAGCCCTGAACTTACTTCTAAATTATATTCTCATTTATTATGGACTAACCTTAGAACGCTTTTCTCAATGTTAGAGAACAAAATTTACTCTACTAAAGGTCAAATCATGTAGAAAAGTCCAAATAGAAAGCAGGACACTCGGAATATGCATTGCCATAATGATCCTGTATCTTTTTCCTCTAAACAATATTAATTTTAATAATGTTCTAACACTAAAGTTAGGTGCAAAAACAGTCTAAATAGTCTTTCCTGATTTATAGAATCATAGAATAGTTATATTTTAGGTAGGTATGTTTTGGGTAATTCTGCTTACAATATTCATATGCAGCAGTTGCCTTGTACTCATGTTGATTTCAGTTAAAACTTTTAAAGACTAGATCAAATTTCCAGTTGTAGGTTTGGGAAATATCAGATTCAAAATCTTATTGTAAAGTAGAATGTTTTGAAAATGGGGTCACCTAAAAGTTTAATTTGCACATGGTTAAAATGAGATGGATACCGATCTACTCCGACTGCAGTGCCAGCAGATTTTTAGCTAACCTCTCTGATTAGCTACAAATTGCAACTCCGCCAGCTCTAATGCTATTTCACTGAAAACCACAGAACTGCAGCATGTTGTTCTCATTAAAACAACTTAATCTACTCAACAGCAGACGTTGATGTTTCACAAGCCGTTTCATTCCTCTCATGTCATGAAGTGTTTTAGAAACATTTTGTTTACACAAAGAGATTCTGTTGTGTACAGATGGCATGATATTCCATGGTAGTTTTTCAAACATGTATGCTGGATTTCAGTGAACAACTTTCAAAGGTATTGGTTAAAAATATCCAGACACTTTTTGCAGCTTTGAAAATCTTGGGTTTCTACCTATGGACTTTGACGTAAGTGAATGTGATGGGATTTTTCTACAAAGTCATAAAAAAATGCAACATAATTATTTGAAAGAACTTGCTACAGAATACAATGTAAGATGAAGTACTGTGTTACGGTTTATTTTTCCTCTCTTGTTTTTGTTTATGTGATGAAACTAGTATAAAAAGCAGATAATATAGCATTGTAATTACTGAATAAAATACTTACACTGCCTACAGGTAGCTGAGATTATTACCCTATAGGTAGCCCTAATTTACAGTACTCTATATGCTACTGACTGCTTGGAAAGGTTGCTTAGCTTTACACTTTCAGATAATGTCCTCAAGTTGTTAATGGTAGTGCCATGTTTCATTACAACCATTTTAGTTCTATAAGCCATTTCTGTACATGTTCTAGAATTTCTTTTCTTACTTAAACTTTACTAGCTTTGAATGCAACAATGATTTAAGAAAAAGCTAAGCTCATTTAAAATTATATGCTTTGTATTATTACAAAACAAGAAACCCTAATTATGAAATAAAAAGGTGTGTGTTCTTAAAAAACAAAATACAGTAAGACAAATGGAAGACAGGTTCAAATAAATTCCATAATAGGGTGGAAGAAGAAAACATGGGGAATTACAAGATATATATTGAAAAATAAAGATAGCATGGCTGACTGGTAAAAGCATGGCCCACGTAAGGAGAGAACAACTTTCAGCTAAAAAAGTGTAATTAAAAAGTTTGGTAAGAATAGTTTTAGCTGAGTACAGAAGCAGGAGTAGGGTAAGATTGAGGGGAAAAGAGCTCCAGATAAACTTAATTAGAATACTGCATAAAACAAAAGAAAATGGAGAAGAGTGGAAGCAGTGTTTCAGGTGTTTGGTTTTTTTAAAGGTTGAGAGGCTTAAGGCTTAATCATGTCTTTATTGTCAAGGGAAATAAAAGGAAAGATAAAACAGTGCAAGAAATATAAGGAAATATGATGGGACAAGTGGAACAGTTAGAATAGGAAGTAGATGAGAAGCTTGGGCTTCTTTGTAAAGAAGGATGCTTGTGATAGAGAAAAGAATGCCAAACCAACAGGAAGGCATAGATAAACACCTCATTTTGTCATTTTTTCCAGAAGAAAGTGAGAAGATATTATGCAGTGATATAAAAATAAATGGAAGCAAGGGAAGAATAAAAAGGAAGCACAGATTTGAGAGAATTTTAAAACAAGTCCAAAAAATGTAGGGTGCTACATGCAGGAAAAAGCTGATGGCAGTACTGAATAAGACATCTGTGGAAAAGGAGAAACAACAATATGCCTCAAAGAAAGAAGAGTGTTCAATAAAATAGTAAAGAAAAGCTATTTTGGTGCAGAGAAACACTATAGTAGGGGTGTAAATTAAATGAAAACGTGAGCAAGGAGATACACAGCTCAAAATAAATTGGTCATTAGCCTGTAAGCTGAAGCATCCAGAATGAGCGTAGGACATTGCAAGGAGGAAAACAGAACCAGGTGGAAATCTGCTATTGCTAATGGGAAGTGCAGATTGAAGAGTAAATGTCAGTAAGTTAGAACAAGAAAGGGACAGAGAAGCTGTTTGCAATATTGCTCTGGGGAAGAGGAACCATGTGAAGAGAGCAAAGTTGCTGGAAAATAAAGTAAAATTTATTTCAGGTGAGGTGTGTGAACGTAACCTGTCCAATATCGTGTGATGACTTTTAAACTGTAAAAAAAATAGATCATTGCTTATTTTATTTTTAGAGACTATTCTTACATTTAATACGTTTAGGCAGATCGCAGTACAGAAAAAGATTCTGGGGCCTTGAATTTAAAGGTCTTAAAGAGAGTTCCGTATAAACTTGCAATTTATTGCTTTTTGATAAAGTGGTCTTCAAAAATTTTTAGAGAAAAAGAGCTGAAGATTAACTCCTCTTTTTGCATGTACTTCTTACCTATCAGGTTGATATAGTACTAAGCAATTAAATATTAGGTGCAGTTTAATGAAAACACTGTGCAATTAAATTGATTCAGTTTGAAAAGAACGTATGTCAAAATGACTCTCTATTTCATTCAAATGTATCTTCTCACTAGACACTAATATGTGATTTCCATGATCTATTCCCTCTGCATGAACAAAGTGTACACACTGTAAGTGACAGGGAAGAGTTAACTTGGAATCTGTATATAGCATAAAGGATAAAAGACAAGGAAATTCTGAATCTGACAAGATCAGATAATATAAATAGTAAGTAGGGTTGAGCAGGACTAACTGACTGCAATTCTGATCCAAAATCTGAACATGAAGCCAGATATTTCAAAGGGTTTCCTTATACAATTTGCAAAACATTTACAAATTCATTTAGATTATGTCAGCGTTGCAGATTGACCTGGGGTTTACATCACAACGCATCCACCTCAAAACCTCTTACCTGCACTGGAAGTCATTTAAATCCTGACAGTCTCTAACAGTATTTGTACAGCTTATGACACAGGCCCTGCTTCCATCTAAATTAGAAACCATTCTCTTTGCAATGAGGATTCACGGTGAGTCACGAAGGCTAACATTCTTCCAAAGGTAACCGTCTCACTCAGTTGACATAGTTGGCTAGAAAATGATGAGCCAGCCTCTCATTATTAAAAAAACCCAAACACACACATACAGAAACAAAACCCCAACACCCTGAACCCCAAAACAGGCTGTATCTGTACACATGATAAAGGAGCATGACTTCAGTCATGATGCTGTGATGAGAGAAGTATACATTTGTATGAATACAAATGCTTAGAAGTGTAGAAAAAGTGAGATTCTTCATATTAGCATAATACTGAAGTGACAGTCTTTTGTACTGCGCATTCTGTTATCTACGCATAGCAGTGTCTGGGGTATTTTCTGCTCCCTTAGAAAAGTAAAAACGCCATAAAACCTGTAATATGCCTCAGAAGGTGAGCCCAGCTGCACAAAGCAGAGTAACATATCACAGCAGAGCAAGGCATCTTCAAGAAAGTTGTTCTCTGCTCTCATTCTGGAGAGAGGTGCCAGAAGCACTCCTGTTCATCTATATTAGTACATTAGAGATAGGTTATTTGTAGGAATTTACTAACATGATGATAAACAGGAAGGTTAATCGGAATTAACTAAAATGTATGAACTTTGAAGTGGATTAATTACATTATCCTAAGTCCTTTTGTAAATATTCTTATTTAAAATTAAAATTATCTTAATTTAGTTTACCTTATTTCACTCCGAAACTAAAGATAAAATGAATTAAGATAATTTCAGAACTCATTTGCATTAATTTTCCCATGTACACATGTGTAAACAAGCACCAAGATCCTAAAACCTCATTGGGTTTTATTAAGCATATCAATACTGCATCAGAACTGTAAGATTGGTTTTCACACACAAGCTCTTTATGATGACACTGTTTAGGATGCTCACAATACCCAGAATAATGGAGAGCACAAATCTCGCTTTGTAAAGTTTTAAATCCTTTAGGAACAGAAATTCCTTTGACTGAAAATCCTTTTTATGCAGTTGTACAAAAAAACTTTGCCAGAGCAATTGGAAAATTTTACAAACGCCCTGATTTACACATATTTCATCTTTGAAATAATAGCATTCTAAAGACAGAAGAAGTTTGCAAAGTACTTCACAAAAAAAAAAAAAAAATGCTGTGATGGCCATGCTTCTTTAAAGGCCAATGAGCATAAAACACATGAGAAAATGTGTAACATACAACTAAGATTAAATGAATTTTTCAGCAGTCCTGCAGACTGTTTATGGAGGTTATTCAGCAAATGGATGAAAAAGGAGTTCTAATGAAATCTAAAGATATAACCTGGATATTCTAAATAAAATACTAGAAACAAGTATGAATCCAATGACATAGGCAGTTTATCTCACATTACTGGCAAAAAGCACAATTGTCTTATAATTGTAATAAAAAGCTCTAAAAAATACTTCTAAGGCTATTACTTCCAGTGAAAATTTCTCATTTCGTTATTAGAATTGAGGAATATGTAGACTGACAAAAGTACATTCACATGAGGGATTGTTGGGATGTTTGTTGTGGGACAGAATGTTCCAGTGAAAGAAACCAGAGGTCGCAATAATGCAATAGGTAAATTAAACCTTACTTGCTGAATAATGCTACTAACGGAGCAGTGCTCTGAATGCCCAGAATCACTATGCAGTAGTTAGGAGGCTTTCCACCAATAAAATAATTACAAATTGCATTGTATCTGCCTAATGGCTGAATTTTACTAATTATGGATACAGAAATTGAAAGAGATTACTATATATTTAGTACTATTGTTAGACTGATAGAGAATAATATTTCTGAAATATAAAGCCTTTGTTCCATTAGTTTTTCCTAAAGGAAAGTTGAGATGAATGTGCTTTAAAGATGTTCCTTTTGAATATTTTTTTCTTACTGTCTTTTATCCTCTACAACAGCAGAATTTAATCAATAATATCATGAAGAAGGGGTATAAAATACTCTAACAATGTAAATAACAGTTATAGTACAGGAATCAGGAGAAGCATTTGCTATTTCTAAATATACAACTGGTATCTTGTATTACCTTAGGTAACTAAAATCTTTTTATCAGTTTCTTCATTTTCTAACTGAAAACAGTTTTAGTTTGTACACCTTTATGATACATAAAACTAAAAAGGGAGATAAGAAAATATCATTCAGCTGAATGTTATTACTGTTCAGCTAGTTAAAAGTAATGCCTTCAAAACTGTTGTGCTTACCATAGCACTCAGTTGATCTCTCAAGAAATGGGAGAATGCCTGAAAAAATCAGTAGTCCTTACCGAAATATGAACTTGTACAAAACAGTGGAGGTAGATTACCCTGGATTAAATCAGTTTGGAAAAGCATCAGAATGTAATGCTTTCCTTTAGATCTCTGTCAGACTAGATTCTGCTATGTTGTGCATCTTATAACCACACACAATTTGTACTGTAGTTTTGAACTACCATTATTCTTCCTCATCTCAAGCACAGTGCTTTGGCAGAGTATTTGCTGCTTTTTCACCACAATCGGAGCACTTAGAGAATAAAGAATAACATTAGTTCAGACTGCTGCTGGTCTGACTGCAATTATAAAACAGAAGTATGCCTGGTTTGTGTTCATTAAATAGGAAGGTCACACGTATCTTTGAACTGACACTCATTTTTTGTGCGCAAACACATTCTCTTTCATGTACTTACCCCGTTCCTTTCACACTATCCAATGTGAATTTTTTGACACTTCTTAAAATATTATAAAGGGACCTTACTTAAAAATTGGAAAAGTCAACTCATTAAATAACGTATTTGTAGTAAGAACCTTTTATCTTCCACTGAAGGCAATAACAACAATCTCTCTGAAATTTTTCAACAGACAACAAACAACCTCTTTGAGTTTAGTGCTTTATCAAGTGACTGATCCTAACTTTCTCAGAAAGGTATTTTCCATATGTCTATGAAACGCTGCAAAAAAGGAAAGCATTCTAAACTATGCTTACTAGAAGTTAAATCATTTTACATCTTCAGATTTATTTGAAATATAAAAAGTATTTTTGCAAGTCATGTGGCTTTCTTATTCTTTCCTTTGTTTGCAATGCCTTCATTAAAACCTAAATTCATTTCTGGACAAACCATACACTAGGACCTCCACTAAAGAAAACATGTAATCTGCATATTCAAGTGACGCGCTTAATAGGCATGGTATTAAGTAAATTCCAAGTCAGATGATAATTACAAGTAGAACCTACCTTTGATTTAAAAAAAAACCCCACATTATTCACAGTAAGATCTCTCCAGCATTAACTGATGATTACATTACTCGGCAGTAAGTACGTGCTATTGGCTCTATCCTGCATGTGCACAGAACAATGCAAGAAACTTGAGATTCCACTATGTAAGCACCAAAATGTAATCACTAACCTGCAGGTCAAGAGTTCAACAAGGTGAGTTAGGAGCAGTATGATAAGTGAAAATTCTTTCCTTTACAATCCTATCTAAGATACAGCTGTGGCATACCTGCTGCACCCAAAGACATGTATGTGTATGTGGTGTTTGTACATTATCTGCAGTACCTCACCCACCAGAAGGAATACAAGGTTTATCTGCCATTTAAAGCAGAGTATTTGGGCATATCCAGATTGCCTGTAAGTTCTCCATGTTCTTTATAAGTTTAGTTTTAGGTTATGTCTTTTTCATTTCCTGTTAGTAATGTTTACCTTTTACAGCATGACTAAATCTCAATTCTTTCTTTCATTCCTTTCCATTTAGGTGGAGAATAGACAGACATGTTGAGCTTGTTCTTACTTGAACTTCGTAGTTCAGAACTGCTCAGCCAGGAATGCAAATTACAGATCCACAGTGATCCTGTAAATTATATCACTCTAATACTCCTCACACCTGAGCAGTCTCAAAATTTTTGATACCATGATATGCAGAGCGAGAGAAGCACTTTAAACACACTCAGTTCTAATCCAGTAAGTAAGAAAAGGAAGAAATGTTTCTTGTAAGTCTGCCTTTTTGTATCTCACACTGAAACTATTTCTAAAAAGAGCAGATTTTTTCTCATTTAAAAATGAGTTATGTGATGATTACCTCAAGGAATTTAAAGAGAAACATGAGGATAATTCCATCAAGGCTTTTAAAAATCCTGTATGCAATTTGTCTTTCTTTTCTGAGGGTTAAGAATCTAAACTGCAATGGCAGAAACAACCATTTATCTGCCATTGTTCATTCCCAAGAGTTTATTCATAAGCACCGCACTAGTTTTCAGAGGGAGCTAACTACCTCAACTCTTATTCAGAACATGTGCTGTCTGCAGTGTTCACTGGTTGGGTCATACACAATTTACTCTTTTATGCATTCTCATCTCATTTTTGCTTTCTTATTTAAATGCAGTATTATTTATTGTGGTGTAAAAAGAAAGCAGCCTCAATCCAAGGTGAATGCTAAGACAAAATAAGTGATAAGTAGCTTTTGTCATTACTGCCTACATAGTGTCATTTTCTACATGTTTGTGCCTTAAGTCAAAACACTGAGAAGCTGTTGGGGGTTTTTCCAGGTCTTTACTTCTAAGATAATTCTCAAACTTTACTTAATTACAGAGATGTCAGTAACACAGAGAAATCAAGGAATTTCAGGACCAGAGTCATAAACACACTACAACAGTGTGTGATGTTGGCAGAACCGATTTTAATTGTGATTGTTGTCACTTCTTGCTATTTTTATTTCTCACAAGTAAAGAGAAAATACTTTACAATCATGAATCACGGTTTGTACAGTTTCCCACATGCTGTAGAAATATATCACCTCTGACCAATCAGTAGGAATCGTGTGTGTGTTCATATATTCCCTCACACTTGAATTTTAGACAGAACACTGTTGAGACTGAAAAAGTCACGTACTTGAAGAGACAGTATGACTGAACTAAGCTTGTGCTCACAACCTCTGAGGCCCCTGTATATATGCGATTTATACAGTTCTTGCTTATATGGTCCTGGATGTAGAGTTTTTATTTAATGCATATTTCCTTTTGTTGGTGCATCTTCATTAGTGACTTGTTTAATTTGTACTGCATGATTCAAACTCAGCTCTCAGGACAGATCTGTTAACCTCTTGATAGGAGAATTATTCATCTCTTTACCACCACTTTGTAACATTAATAACTGGGGTATTTATTTTCATGGAGTCTTTGTGAGATGAAATGTGTGAAAGACAAGAGCTAAAGGAATTAAGGTGGAGAGAAATTAAGATTGAAGATACTCACAAATTTTTTGATGAGCAGTCCAAGGCAGTCAGGACCCAGTAGTTCAGAGTACTTAGAGCACTTTACAGCAAAGCTCGTCAGAAAAATGCTACAGGAAAAATTGAGTCTGGAGTTCACTGATCTAAGAAAATCGCATCATACAGCGAGAAATATACCATTTCACTGATGTAATTAGATCTGACCATGGATTCATGTATAATTAAATAAATAATAAACTAAATTGCAACCTGCTATCTATCCACTCTTACAAAAGATTATGTAAATCTTCTTCATATGCAAATGCTATTAATCCTACCTGAGAGAAGTATGTACCTTCATGCCACTGATGGTCCATACTGTGCTAACATAACATTGCACTGTCAGTCTATACATTAGAAGAATTAGGTAGCCCTAGCATTCATGCTGTTAAAATAGAAACTCAGCAATCATGAAACGAATAAATAAATCCAACTCTTTTTAAACAGAGAGAAAAACAATTGCAGTATTGGTAAGAAGAAAATATTATTAGAATAAGGAAAGGGAAAAGACAGTTGCGATTTACGTGTATTCACGTCATCTGCTTTGCACTATATATTTAAACTCTTAAAAGCAAAGGTATAGAAGAACAAGCTTACACTCAAGCAGGCTTTAAGAAGCTTTCCAGAATAGATGCTAGTCATTCTATCAAGGTCTGCCTTCTCATTACATACTTCACTTTTGCATTTCTACAAGCATGGCAGCCATTTTACTAATTTCTGGAAAGCCTTATTTTTATTTTGCTTCCTTCAGGGAAGCACTATATATTATCTGTTAAGAAGGATGATACATAACCTAAGTAATTCTGTGTTCACAACGGCCTTAAAGAAGGCATTGTTATAGATATTCCACACAGTTATGAGAAGGTATGGGGCAAGATAGTCCTTCTCTGGGTCTAGAATTATTTCCCATTAAGCTACCTAATGACCCTAGGATACTGGTGCGTCCTAACCATTTCTTAATAATGGATATTATGACTCATCCATCCATCCTGCCTTACTTCTCAATGCACCATTGAAGAGATAGAAAGCCATTTTAGTAACATACACTAATATATCATAGCAATTTAACTTCTAATAGATTTTGTTACTGCCTTTAATTCTTTTTTCTCTCAAGGATATTGATTTTGGGAGTACACTATTCTTGCAATTAGATGCAACCGGTTTTTCAGCATGTAATCATTTTTGCTTTGTAACTTTTACAGGAGACAAACTGCCTTAATATAACCTCTGATCTCTCCGAGTCATGTACAGATGTTAAAATAACAAGGACGTAAATATGATACACAAGTTAGTGAATACAAAACACTACTATACCTATAATACATTAAAGAACATAGTATGTTATAATGGCTCTATTTTCTGACTTGTCACCACACTAAAACCTAAAATTGCTACATATTTGCGCACACACAGCACTTACAAAGCACTTAGGTAAAGCAGCCTGAGCTGGGTAACACAAAATGCTTGTTAATTTTCATTTTTTTTTAAGTTCTCACTAACAGTCCACCCAGAAATGCAGCAGGCATCTCCACTGCAGTCTCAGACATCCATTTCCCTGCAAGCACATACTCCATCCTCGGCAGAAGTATTCTATAGAGAACATATTTCATGGTCTGCTTCTCTGTGAAAATTTACATAACCCAGCAAGCTTCTTCAGTTAGAAGGTGGTGCTTTACAAGGCTAGATCACTGTTTGTTCTATCAATAGTACTTGTTTAAGCATTACGCTGTGAGCTGCTTCTCTTCCATTAACAATTTTGCTGCTGTTCTGCACATATTAAGCAGCTTCCCTAGTGATGCAGAAACGAGGCATTAAACCATGACAAGAAACATTATTCTACTATTATCACAAAAAATATATTATATTTACTGTTCACAGGGGGAGAATGAGTACTGAGGTTTAGTTCTTCTGGAGAAGTAAAGTGTTAAAAAGCGCATGGGATTTTGTAAGTACCTTTTTCCACAATTAATGCTGATTGCTATACGTATAACCTAGTTTAAATTTCTGCTTTATTGTCATAATCTGTGCCACCCTGTCATAGCTCTTTTCTTTTTAATTCCAAATTATCTTTAATTTTTGGTGTACTTCAAGCAAGAAATTGACATTTCCTTTGGACAGCAGCAGGGCGCTACCACTCTTTTCTTTTATGATCTACATGAAAACACAATCATTTTTTCAATATGGAGTTAGGGTTTAATACACACAGAATTCTCCCTGCGGTGTCCTTCAAACTGTAACTTGTAATTGTCAATGCCACAGTAAACAGAACTTCCTGCAAGAGAATATATGAAACTAAGCACAGTTTCTGCTTAGTGCTCCAGAAAAAGTATAGCCATTTCTCACAATTCCATCAAAATCAAGTCGGACTTTAATGACAGACAGATGTCAGGCACAATCCAGGACCAAGCTGTCTTGTTTTAGATACCTTCAATGTGCGCACCAACTCTGCGGTCGACACTGCCTCAAACCCTTTTTTTAACCTATAGTAGAAACTACCATAAGAACTTTCATATTTTGAAGTAATCATGGTCTTTTCCTCTCTGTGATTTAGATTAGCACCTTTTTTGAGAAAGCACCAGAAAAGCCAAGTCACAAAGAGCTATTCAAACCAACCCCAAACGCCTTCAGAACAACACAGAAATCCCTGAGCTTCTAGTCACCAAGAGCTGCCATGAAACAAAGCACCTATTCCTATGAGTGACCTAAAACCCAGTTAAGAACAAATTCAGTAATGAGCCATTTTGTTTTTAGTCACAGGAACATAGGGGCATGATCTTTTCTGCATGTATATGTATCTTTTTTGTGCTTCTAAGAGAATAACTTGTAGTGTATTTAAGACCCCAAATGCATACTGGCTTTCCTCAGAAACAAGAAGCTTCTGCATCAGCACAGGTATCTGAAATATTTAAAACTATAAAACTGTCTAAGACCATTATTGATTTTACTGCGTATAAAGTAGCTGAAGCATTAGACGGCAGACATTCCTAGTCATAAACATTACAAGGTATCTCTGTATCTTCAGCAAATACATAATGGTGTTGTTAATACAGCAGATTATTCACTTTGGAATCAGAGTCCTGGAAGTGTCCTTGCTGCCTGCTTCTACATACTTCAGCTGCAATGACAATCAGAAGGGCAAGGGTACTAGTACTTATTACAATGTAATGCCATGTTAAGCACATACCTGAATAGTCATCTTGCTGGAAACATACCCTTGTAATTGCAGTTACAAATCTGTCCTCTCTGGAACTTTTTGCAGCCTTATTAGACATGAGAGCACCAAGCAAGCTCAGTGGCACTGTGCTCGTGAAAAGCAGCCCAAAACAACTTAACTGACTGTCTTGCCTGTTTTACACTTATGCCTTTCCTAATTCTGATGAGAAAAAAAACAACCCAAAACCAACAAACAAACACAACAACAAACAAGAAAACTCACTTAAAAGTGTAATGGCCTTGGTTTAAATCACACACTGTATTGGGATTAGAAAGTAATTATTATTCCTCATTTAGGTAAGCAGATTATCATGCCCCTAATTATTCTCAACAGAAAAGAAGAGATGAAAAAATAATCTAAAACTTTTCCTGATGGAACTAAACTCATGATGAGGCTTAATAGGCTCATTATGATTATCAACAACTTTCGCTTCCCTAGTTCCAGAAAGAATCGTTACTAGGAAAACATTTGAAGCTGCCTTTCCATATCCAGAAATTCTGTAGGCTGCCTACACTATTGCACTAAAATGGAATAATTTCCCTGTAGTACTCTGGAAAGAAAGTTAATCTAATAAAGAATCTTATAATTTAATGGTAGCATATACACAGTTTGAGACAGGTTAGAAGCATCTGCCCCAGGCGAAGAGATATCTGGGCAAATATGAGTAATGGAGCAGGGAAAGGTAGCAAAGTTCTGAATGCCCCAGCTGGCATGGCAGCTTCATGCAGCTCAATGCTGTTTCAGCAGCACAAAGCTTTGCATCTGCCATGCTATCACTGAAAGGATAAGAAAAAAGAGAGGAAGATTAGATTTTCCATGTGCTCTGTGGGAATTATGAACTAATTGGCACTTGACTATCCAAATTCTAGGTTTTAATTAGAATTGCACTTGAAACCTGAGGATACTTATAAGTGTTGTCTCACTATAGTGGACTGGATCACCACCAGCAGTAATGTAATACTTGTACTTTTATAGATTTCATTACATGGGAATGTCAGGAGTCAGAAATTATTTATGGACTGCATGACTATTTACAGCTGAGAAAAACTGACATAGATAGCACATAGCTGTGTAAACAGAGACTCCATCTATCCTTTTCCAACTGTAAAGTCCTCTTTAGCCTAGCTCTGCAATTTCTTGAACAGAAATTGGAACTTGGTCATAATAATGAATGAAGTACAAGTTGTCACCAGGTGGGTTTTCCCAAGAAGCCCACAGTGCTAATCATAAAACCTAATTAATAAAATTGTAATTTCTTGTAATTTATCACAGTTTCATGTTTATACTTCGCTATTAGGTTTTGGGGTATTTTTAATTATTTGTATTTCCAGAAACCACATTTTAATTGACATTTAACAGACAAACAAAAGATAAGAGAAAACAACAGCTTAGGTCCCATTAAGATTTTAAAGTTGCAAATAGAATATTGAAATCTATGCAGTTTGTTTCTACAAACTATTATTCAATGATGGATCACAATAAAAAGTATAAACTATTAGAGAACTGGTTTTTCAGGTTTTGTCCATACACTTTGGTTTGTAATTTATTCTATATAAAGTGCTCTGAAAATATGACTGCTCTGGTGTTCACTTCTTGCCTAGAAAAAAGGAAACAGTATCTCCCCAGATCCTTGGTTTGGTAATGTCCAGTCTACCTTCGAATAAACAAAGGGAGAAGTGCTCATTTCTAAAGCCATATAAGTTATTCATATGAAAACAAGGCAATTAAATCAGAGTCTGGAACTAGATAATAATATTTGCGATTAATCCCAATTTCATACTGAAAGTCATAATTTTTGGTAGCACTGATTGCAAAGCTTGTACTTAGGTTTATGACTAGAATACCAGTAATAAAGATGAGCTCTTAAAAGAAATTATGATAAAGTAGTAAATATAAGTAAATAAAAGAGACTTTTTTTTAAATTAATAAATAAGAATCAAAGCAAAAGAAGGAATTTTAAATGATGTGAAATTGCCTATTAACAGATTATTTAAATAGTTTAACTATGGAGTTACTACAGTCATTACATTACATTAGCATTTCAGTCAAAAGCAGACAGAATAGAACGAACAGTCTGGTGACTGAAGAACTGGACTACAGTAAGGACAATTTCCTGTCCACCATAGAGTTTCTAGATGATAAAAGTTTTTTATGAAGTCTTCTGCATGTGCTTCCTGTTTTAAAATTGAATCCGATCACAACCCACACTTGGAGAAGGTAGGGAAAAAGGTTACAAAGAAAACTGATCAAGCCTTTTCTTGAATAAGTATTTCTTTGAACAATCTAATTCACTGCATTGTGATTACAATAAGGAAAGACACCAAAATGACGCTACAAAGATTTCTGCCTTCTCACTGGCTCTGAAATCTGCACATTTGTCTTCCTAAAGATAGAAATTAAACATATGCATCTAAAAACTGCAGAACAGTATATTTAAACTGAGACAGTATAAGCAAGATCGGAGAGAACTTCCCAGTCGCTGTTCCCAGTGGATGTGACACAGAGAAGCAAATTCAGGAATTGATGATTTTTTACTATTTGATGTTGCTTGATCTACAGCAGTAGCTGTGAAAACTTCTAACAGAAGTTTGGTATTTTTCCCCACACATTCCAGAGCAAACAGTAGCTACTGAACCACAACTACTTGAAGTCACATATCCAAATCTCATTAGCTAGTTAGTATCAGCTGCCTATTCGGGGATTGACAGCCTAATACTAACTGCAAATGAGGTTTCATAAGGTACACTGTATGTAGTCAAGTATGTATTTTCAGCAAAATATGCCAAAATTCACAATGATTATTTCATTCATTCTGTGGCTTACATTTTCCAGCAGAAATGAACTTGAAAGTACATAACACAAAAGCATTGATTTTTTGTAGCATATTAATAGAAAAAGTACTTGTAGAAAGGTTTGTACATAGAGGACTATGAAATGTGAATTATTCAGTTCAGTTTTGTAATTTAAAAGTAACCAAAGGTGACTCTTATCCACATTTATATATGCCACAGCATAGATTAACCAGCAGCCTTCCTCACGAGTGGGCAGAACAAGTTAAAGCAACCAGAAACATCATATGAGTTATACTTTCTGCTCTAGTCATGTTGAATAGTATCCATACTGCCATGCATTTGCCTAGGATCCCTGCCATGTGTCCTGTCTTAAGACAGACTATCTGATGTAAAAAAAAAGCCAACAAACCCAATCAACCTTGTTCTTTTTCATTTATTTTAGAAGAACACTGAAACTTTTTTAGCTGTGATTATGTTTACTCAAATTGTAAAACATAACAGCCCTTTCATTGATTGTATGGGCTTGTTTGTGAAAAACAAAACATCCTGAGAAGATCAAAGATTTTGATATTTAAATAACAAACCATTTATTTGAAATAACTTCAAAACATATCTTCATTCTGGTTTTCAGATCAAAAATTTTAATCTTAAAATGCAAGAGCAACATCCAAAAGTAGTATTTTAATTTAATTTTACAGAGCCAAATTTCCAGTGTTTTTAAAAACAAATGTTTAGAAGTTTTATTTAACTAAATAGAAGCTACCTGAACACCTGAAGTCATTTTCTGGCAGGTCTTCACTGGATGAGAAAAATATGAGTTACTGTGACAAATGAACAGCTCATTAGAGTAGCTGACAGCACATGAATGCAACTGATGCATGTTTCACTTTGTATTATTAATTACAAAAAGAACTCGCAGGAATTTTCAATACTGGCTTTGATGAGGATAATTTTAAAGTATGTTTAATATATCAAAATGTGTCAAACATTTTAAAAATATAAATACTTATCACTAGTTGTCTATCACTAGTTACAAATAATAAAAAGTAATAAACTGATTTAGAATAAAAGCCTAACTGATTATCAGACCTCCTTAAGAACAATCAAGTGGCAAGAATCACCTTACTTATCTTCTGTAAAATCCAAGTGAAACCTTTGCCACTGGCAGCTTCAATTACAAAGGCCAAATCTATCTTTCCAGACAACCAGGTGCACTCACATCCTGCATGCATACATTTTATTAATCAAATACGTGTTTAGATCTCTTTTTCCACTCTAAGTCCATTGCTTATTCACCTGCATAAGAAGCAAACCAACACTGCAGTCCATGACACAGCAGGAAAGCTGCAATGAATCCTCAGTCAACAGAGCTCGTTTACTGAGGTTTCAAGAATAGCCTAGCCAGTGGCCAGCTACTTTGTTCCTGTATTATTTTGTTTTGGAGGAATTCTCTTCTGGCTTGTGGCAGGCTTTTACAATAAATCAGATAAGCAAGGCAGGAGTTGGATACATTTACCCCCAAAACTGGGTCAAAAGATAAATCTTAAGAAATGCTTAAAAAACCCTACCCCTACACAAATGCACAATGCATTTCCCAGAGCAAGGGGAAATATGGAGTGGCTCTTATCTTCTGTTAAATAAACTAAGCTGGTTAGAGCAGCAACACTCTGGAATTATTTATTAGGTGGAAATTATTGCCTAGTTGCAAAAAGAATGTATTTCAAATGTTGTGGAGTTTCTCAAAGAGAAGAAAACAGATAAACTCAAAGATACAATGCTTCTGTTTATGTGAATCTGATCACACTGCTCTCAAAATATATTTCACATGCAGGATGGATCATATATGAAGTAAAGTTTATACCTTCCTATTAAATAGTGTAAAAAGGTCAGGTTGAATTCCCTTAACAATACTCTAAAAATTGCAGCAAGGACTGTGACTTGGACATGCTGGCCAGAAACTGAAAAAGGCTCATTTCAAAATCACTGGGAGATTCACAGCTATTTATATTAAAAGATAACTCCAAGGCATGAGCAAATAAGGAAATGCAAGCACATTTCTACCATATATGCTGTAAGCAGATGGGAGAGAATTAATTATCAAAAAGAGTTAAGTGTAACATAGATTTTTGTTCCTGCAAAGGAACATCACATAAATTACCAGGGCAAAACATGAAGATTTCTAGGGCAACGTGAAGTTTAAAAAGTGCACTGTTTGGATAAAATTAGGCTGTCTCAGAGTTTAAAATGGTATTTTTCCAAGGTTTATGAGCAATCAGTTGAAGAATGTTGGTGAGTCCGCTTGCCTCCAATTTCTTCTTAGCCTCTATGGATCACTGCACCTGAGACTTTATCTCCCTTGAGAACTTATTATGCAGTAAATAAGGCTGTAAATTTATAAGGGACTCTGCACTTACTCCACTTGTAGACACTGTTAATGTGCCGTAAGAAACCTCTGTGAGAGTTCACTCTCCCTTTTCAAAAGTGAACAACATTGAGCATAGAGAATCTACATGGGGAACAAGTATGGATCGCTGAATGTGATGTAATTTCCCATCTACATTTACTTCCTTGCAAATACAAACTTTTCTATGCAGAAAGAACAGCAGACTTCAATCTATATGTGCCAGAGTCCTTCCTACAGATGCTCTTTACCTGTGCTTGGGTTTCCTAAACACAACAGCCTCCATTAACCACTGCCACATGTAGCATGATTAGATTTCACTCTACTGTAACACCAAAGGATATCAGAATTGTCCTTTCTTATTCAAGAACCAAAGCAAACATAAATCATTACTGAAGTAAATATAAGCATACATAATACAAACAATTGCAGTGAGGCACTGGCACAGATTGCCTGGAGAAGTTGTGGCTGCCTCATCCCTGGCAGCGTCCAAGGCCAGGTTGGATGGGGCTTGGAGCAACCTGCTTTAGTGGAAGGTGTCCCTGCCCGTGGCAGGGGGCTGGAACTGGATGAGCTTTAAGGTCCCTTCCAACTCAAACTATTCCATGGTTCTATGACCCTTGATTCAAAATATAAAATATTACTCTCAGAGCTATCTTAAGTGCTGCTTCAATGCCTCAGAAAACACTGTGAATAAACTGCAGTGTCACTCCCAGCAACCCTATATATGAGTTGTACTGAATATTAACGGCAATAATGATAAATGCACAGATAATTTAAGAGCTAAAGCATGGAATGGGAACTTAGTTGGAGAACTGTCTTTGCTAAAGCTTCTAAGTTCTACTGATGCTTGAAGCCTATAACAGAAGATTGTCATTCTTTTCAGTAGCAAGTTGAACATTTGCAAATGTTACAACTTAGCAGACTTCTGTGGTCTTAACCAAGAGCAAATGATGAACCTAGAAATTGTAAGTAGATATTCAATAGTTAAAGTGACTAAAAAAATAAACAAAACCTAATAACTGCCTTTCTTGTGTTGCACTGAATTGAAAAGAAAAATTTGACTTCTTGCTCTCATCAGAAATTCAGTTATGGTATTTCATAGACCACAGTATTGCCTGAATAAGACTTTGAATCTTGCATTCCTTGCTCCTGTACAGTTCATTTTTTATTAAAGCATCAGCTTGCAAATGCATTATGGAATTATATTTTCCATGGTAAGAAAAACAAAAACAAAGCAGCAGCGAGTTCCAAACCCAACAGTGCTTCTATCATTTATGGCTGCAGAGAAATACACACACCACACCCTCCTCCCCCCACTAAACATATAACAAGTTTCACAAGAACGACTGGAAAAGCATCCAAAGAAAGCCATTCTCAAAATGCAATATTAATACAAAGGAAGAGTCTCGTGATTCCTTCTAGAGTGCCCTTCACTAAATTTCAATACATGGGAATGACAGAAGCTTATAGAGAAAACAGAAAAGGCACAGAAATGAAAAAATAAGGCAGTACCATGATAGCACTACTCAATCTATAGGACTTTATGTCTTTAATAGTGATACTTGACATGAAATTAAAGGATTTTTTTCCAATATTTCAATATGCTGTACCAGTATGAAAACAGAAAATGATAACCCTCTGCACAGTGAAATAGGTACACACACATCTACATGAGCTGAATTATTTGAGGATAATTCAACTCATCACATTATTTGCAGCATTTCTTAAAGCAGGATGTGAATATATTCAGCTGAAGGCTTTCCAATACAATTTGCAAGGAGTTATGAGAATTGGATGTATTTTTCCTTTTATAATGTACACTCCATCACTTCTCCGAAGCTATTGCCATTCTGTAATGAATATTTCTGATTATTTATAACAGAGTAGGGGTCAGGGAGCATTAGAAATTGAACTCCGGCAGAACAGAGCTTCATCCCAAGATACAGTGCTAGCAGGCAAATCTGAGATTTCTTTCACTCTGTTGTTCATGACCTCAGTCCTGACCCCTCTGTAAATGTGAGAGGTAAATATATCTGCTTCCAGCACAGTCCAAGGTCTTTGACAACCAAATATCAGGTAGCTGTATGTGACTGAATATGTCCATCTGCTGAGCCTGCTTTAAAGCAAAATCCATAAACCCCTCATCCTGAATTTGAAGAGTATTATTTCCCTTCCCCCCCCAACCCCAGAATTGATGGAATTTATTTCATCTTTTTTATTTTAGGTTAATCATGCCTGCTACTCGTCAAAAAATATCAACTAAATTACAGAATTGGTTAAAACGTGTAAAAAATTCTGTGAATTGAGGAATCAATTCCAGCACTAGCTAATAACACATACAACCTACAGTAACATATACTATAATAAATGACTTTACTCCAACGTAATGGGATAATTGCAGTAGTTATATATTTCTCAATATGATGTGGTACCTGTGAGTATCTGCAATAATTTTTTTACCTCAGGACCACTTGCAAAAGAAAATTAAATAGATATTGTTTTGTTTGGGACAGAAAAACCCTAAAGAAAACATTGTTGGTGTACATACACATTTCCTGTGACTTCTGCTTTGCAATTGACATTCATAATCTCAATGGGAACACACAGTCTAAGAAAATAACATAGGAGACATTAATACGAAGAAAATTTGCTATTAAATGATTGGATTCTCTAAAAGCAAAAGAGCAGATTATTTTGTAAGAGCTATTTCCCAGGGTATTCTGTACAATAGTAGGGCCATTTACAATTAGCAAATCCTGATTGTTTTCACTCTCTTGGCTCAAGATAAGCATCTGAACTACTTGGGTTTTTTTCATCAGTACTCTTGTGATTAAAGTTAAAAAACCTCTGTGTTTGAGATTTTCAAAGAGGAATATTTTAAATGGCTATATTTTCATTCACTGCAGATGGCACTGAAGTTTTCATTCCATGCTATTGGATTTGGGTTTAAAAATATGGTAAATTTTTTCTTTCAAAAAATATCTTCTTAAACTTTTAGAAAGTTTTTGATATAGCATGAATCACAGCACATACCTGAGAGATCTCTAACGAACATAATATCAACATGTATTTCTCATTCCCTATTCTAGCTAACATTTCCCCTTCCTTTTTTAAAAAAGTCTTTGACAAATTACAAACAGCACAGTTAATAAGAGAATTGGATATGGCAGATGTTAGATATATGCGCATCGACACACACATATACTATTGTATATAATACAGCACATATATATATATGCAACCTATTCTAATAAGCTCCATTTGAAAGAAATTCTTACCCAGTCTTGAAACAAAGGCAAAAGCAGTAAGATTATGCATTACTTTGTAAAGTGTGTTTGGTGGGTGGAAGCCTAATAATTTCTTCAAATTCATGTAATCAGCAAAGTTCTATTCTAGTATTAAATAGATTAATGCAAAGCTGCTACTATAATCAAAACTAAAACAAACAAAAAGGCTGTTTTGCTCTATAGTTCCTTTTTATTCCTGACCACCTCTGGAAGTCCCAAAGTACTAATTTGTCACCTCAAATTCTTCTGCTGCAGTGACCATGTTCAGAATATCACCTACATAGTTAGATAAAGGGTACCGAGGGTGCCCTACTCAACTAAGATAGAAAACCTCCCAACCAAACCAGCAAAGACTTAAAAAAAAATCATTTCTGCAGATGTCTTTTGCTATTCAGAGAAACTCCTGAATACTTCTTCCCAATCTCAAACATTTTTAAGATGAGCACAATCTCTATAGGAAAAAAGTTTAAGTCAAATAAACATAGTTTTATTTAAATCATTATGAAGACTGTTTTCTTTGTAGGATACACAACTGTCAGATATCATACTGAGCCTTCCATATTCCAGATAACGTGATTTTAAAATTACAAATTCTGAAATCAGTCAGAAGATGTTCCAAGAAACATTGAATAGTCGAAACATAAGATTGAAATTAGGTCTACAAATAAAAGCCTTGATAAATGCTTTATGAGGAACCTGTAAAATAACCTGCAGGACACTCCAGCTGGCTGCAAAAACATACAGCGCTGCATTAGCTCTCTGAGTCCACACTGTGACGTAGATTCAAGTTTAATATTTACAATTTCTTTTTGCTATCATATATAATAATTTGAGAGACCGGGATTTGCAGTGGTCCCAACTTCTTCCTCCTAGCCTTGACCTGGAGAACTTCTAAGTCTTTTGATTAAAAGTCTCTTGGCAAAAGTTAGAACTGAGGCAAATTGCTATCTATCCAATCCATTTTGATATTTGTGTAGCCAAGAAAGCTTATCTATGCTTAGATGTTCAGGTGGTAAACAGCTTTCCATAAGAATTTTTATTTTATATTATTTGGCTATTTCAAAATTAGTGAATGCATTCTCATATATATATAAATCATAATTCAGGCTACAAGCATAGTACACAAGGAAAATATGAGACTCAGATCATGGGAGTCTTTAGAGATTTATCATCGTTCTCAGATCTTGTGAGTTACAAAGTATTAGGAACTAAATCCATAAAATACATGGGGTTTGCCCTGAGCGTTTTTAATGGGTTAAAAGACATTTCACAGACAAAAGCAATTAGTGACTAAGTTCAGAAATGGGTAATACGATCTTGATATGGAGCTGAAGATGCCAGAGGGTTCAATTTGAATCTTTTTGATGTTCTGAATTTTAGTTAATGATAAATCTCTTTCTGCGGGAGTTCTGCATCTATCTATGTTCAGACAGCAAAATGATGTCTGTGTCCTCTTCAAACACTCCCTCTCCCCTTTCTTTCTAAGCATTACGGATAGCTACTAAGGAAACAGAGTTCTTAAAATGTTAATGATAATAAGCATGACAGAAAACTACATTAATACTGTGTTAAGATGCAGAAAATGAACAGCCCATAGAGAAAGTGGACAGTGTAAATATTTGTACATAGACATATATTTAAGCTATGGAATGAAGCATGCAATTTTGTGTTCAAACCTTGTCTCTTCCTACGTTAAGCCTACCCAGGTAGCCTTTCTAGCTTATAAAAAGCAGTCTATTGAATGGAAGATAAACAGTGTAATATTTGTTCTTGTTCTTTCCTACATTCTCTTGAATATTGATGACATTTTTAATGTTATTTTAAAAATAGAAATGTGTATATGTATGCATATAATACACACATTTTTATATACAGAATGTCTTTAAAGCATTAAGCTATTAAGAAAAATAATCTGCACACCTTCGCAGAATGTGAATTCAGTTGGTATAAAATTGAATTATTTGAAACCATTTTGCTAGTGCAAGGCAGCTGTGAGAGGAAGGAAGGAAGCTGCTGCATTTGTAGGCATTCCCATTTTGTCCTCAGTGCAGGCTGCTTTGTGTGCCAAGGCTCTTGGCCAACAGGCCTGGAGGGCCACAGCTCCAGAACTTACAAATTAGAAACCTTCAGAGGCGTCACCAAGGTAAAGCTGGCCTACGCCCTGCATCAAAGCTGCTTCCACAAAGGAAAACAGATGGGTCACTGCCATAGGAGACTCCCTTCTGAAGGGAAGAGAAGGTCCAACAAGCAGACTGGACCCACTTAGGGAAGTGTGCTGCCTCCCTGGGTCTCGGTTAAAGGTGTGAAGAGAAAGCTTCCTACCCTGGTATGGCCCACAGATAATTATCCTTTACTGACTTTTCAGGTAGGCAGCACTGAAGTTGCAGCAAGGAGTCCAGGGGCAGTCAAGAGAAACTTCAGGGCCTCGGCATGACTGGTTAAGTGATCAGGAGCACAAGCAGTGTTCTCTTCTATCCTGCCAGTTGCAATAAATGATGAGGGAAGAAGAAGGAAGAGCCAGCACATTGATACGTGGCTCCAAGCCTGGCGTCACCAGCAGAATTTGTGTTTTTTTTTGGTTAAATACTCTCTATATGCTTCATAATTAGGTATATGTACCTAAGTAGCCTGCTAGACTGAGACTTGAGAATGGGGGAAGAAAACCAGAAAATATTACTTGTGAGGAGCACATGTCTGAAGACCTCAGAAAAATAACCTGAAGATACTAAACTTTGCTATTGTCAACGAAAATGCCACTGCCATTCTCAATCAAGCTTTTCAGATAGACACTTTCCTTCCAGAATTGCACAGCGAAAGGCAAATAACATTTTTGTTTCCATCTGTAAAAACCAACTACAACAGATGAAAAGGCGACTTCATACTTCAGGTGTTGGACCTAACTCCACAAACCAAAATGAACAGCTTCTTTGTAAAAAGGTTAGTGCTTGCAGTGATCAGGTCCTCTATTGCTGGTATATGAATCTTTGTGTATCAAATTATTTTTGTCTATCAGGCCACCCCTTGAAAACAAATTATGAATTAATTATGATTGCAAGTGGATCAGGAAATTACATGCAGGGCCTTGCTTCTAAATGGATTACACAGGTATATTCACCAATGCCTTTCATACTACTGTGTTTAGTTTAATGTTCAGATATACAAATATAATTCACCAAATCATCATTTTTTGATAAACTGCACTTTGCAGACAGTGCAGAGCAATTTGATGTCTCTCAAGGTGGATAATAGCATGAATAATTCATTAAGCTCAATGGAGTTAATGTTGTACTCAAGGTTAAGTATTCCCCCATCTCCATATAAGGAGTTACTTGATTGCTTACCTTAAAAATGAACTTTCTTACAATAAGCCATTGTATAAATAATAGGACATGTCTGACTACCATAATTTGCAAACTAATTCATCAAGGTACCAGCAAATAACTACATACTGAATAAGCTTATTTTTTTTAAATGTGTTGTAACTCTTTATAACAAACACACCCATTAAGTAAAAATATCCTTGCTCTCAAAGATTTTTTACTCCTTACAGTACCTTTGCCAATGATAAGGTTGATTTTATTTAGTAGGACTATAATAAAAATAAAAGCAAAATCAAGGAACTATGTCCACATTGGTCATGAGCTTAATAAAGATTAATAAAACTACCGAGAGTAAACAGTGTACTACTTAGTCAAAATCACAAATAAGCTATAGCATTCAGATTATCCTTGGACAAACTGGGGGGTAGAAAAGCCCTCTAAGAAACAAGGCCATGGAAACAAGCCAAGTTGTTTGGTTGGTGGTCGATTTAATTAAAAGCAGCAGCCAGACAGCTAGCTACGTTCAACTGCAGCTAAGTGGTTTCACTGTGTCCTCTATGAGCAAGTCCATCTGCATGGCAAGATCAAATCCTGCGGAACAAAAAGTACTTTCTGACAGGTGCAGCCTTCACCTTTAGCTAGTAACTCACTGATCAAACTCCAATTGAACCTAGTAGGAAACAAGGGCTATACTGAACCATTTTGAAGGCACCCAGCATCTTAAAGAGAGATATCTTGGCCTCTGCAAGTGATAATATAATGCAGATTATTTGGAAGAAGATATTTCCACCAGACGTTGAAAGAAACCTACTTCAGTATTCAATGGACACTAGTTACTTCACACATTCAGGCTCTTCAGAAACTCCAGTCTGAAGCACATATTAAAAGATCATTTCTGGATGTGTTTAATTACTTGACTGGCTACAGAGGCTTGTTCAGACACACAGTTAAGTGGATGATGAAACTCCTGCTTCTCCTGCTGAGATAAGGCTTCATACGCATGCCTACACTACAGTATTCTCCAGTTCAGAATATTGATGCTCTCCCTAATCACAGGGACAGAACAGACATAACTTGATAGCACCACTGAATGTTTATCCATTATTAATGCACTGAAGGTGGTAAACAACTGTAAGAAACTATTTAAGTTTTGCCGGATTCTATCAGTATATTTTGAGGGTTGACTCAGTGACATTCATTTGGTTTCTACCATTGCAGTGGTCCTGCCTATTTAGCTGACTTCCAGCTCTCTTATTCCTTGCTTTAAAAAGTAGCAACAAATTATTAATTTGTCTGCAGATGACATTTACTGGAGAAAGCAGAAAGCTACACCAAAGAAAATGGTAATATAATAGCTTAAACAAGCCTAAGTGCCAGCTACCAGGTCCTGTCATCAGTAAAATAAATTAGCTAGATTTCTGTTCTGCTGATAAAATAATAGTCCATGCTATGAAAACTGTACTCATAAAGCAACACTGAACTTCACAAGTCTAGGGAGCTGAAAACAACCAATCACCAATTATCCTTTATTCACATTTAACAAACAGCAAATTCCTTGCGGAGAATTGGAGAGAGGATGATTTCCTAACATTAACAAAGGCACAGGACACATCTCTAACTAGAGAGTTCATAGCACTCAGGGGAAAAAGAAAAGCTATGTAAAAATTTGTTATCATGGGAGATAGAGAAAGACTTCTCTAAAAACTGTAAAGCAGCAAAGTCGGGAACTGTTGTATATGCACAGATTCTTTTTTTGCCACAAAACATGCATATAGCCAGAATAACATAGAAAGCCTGGAAGAATCTAACTTGAAATTACAGACAGCAGATTCAGAATTCCAACAGGGAGACTCAAAAATAGCTAGTTGCATTTTTTTCATCTTAAAACACAAATATAAAGTAATAAACACATATTAATTTAAATCCTTATGTTTGTACCAAACACATTGACTGTTGCATGGACGAAAAAGCTATTAAAAGAGATGACAGGTTTGAATCTCCTGACTTCCATTCAGAGACCCTCACTAGATTTTCTTAGAATTAAAATTAATTACCCGTGCTGAATGAATAACAGCATTTTCTCATATTAAATAACATGTATATATGTAACTGTGATTTCTACACTATTTCAGGACCATTTTAATTGCAAGTATAAGGAGATCAAGTACAGGATCATGTGCTGATCTCTGTGAGCGTACCGAAGAAAATTTCACAGTAATGTCACAAGAAGGTACTTGCATGCTGTAGTAAAACAGCACCAACACCAAACCTAGCAAATGAAGACTGACAGGACGAAAGTGGCTATGGGTCCCTGGCAAGCCATATAGCTCTCAACTCCAATTTCCATTGTCACCTTTCCTACTCAGATTGCACAGTAAATGATTTTATAACAGTGGCAGTAATGCTGTGTCTAGCTAACATTTGCAGTTGGACACTTAAGTTCAGTCAATCACTATTGTCTCTTGCCAAAACCCAGGAAAACATTCTCCATGGTTGTTAGTCCAGAAAAATTTCCAAACCGTTTCAGATGAGTGGGCTTGATGATGGGGTTTTTTAATTAAATTTTCATGAAATGCATCTTTTCCACTTATAAATCTTACAAATATAACTTTTTCTTAAAGTTATTTTGGTCTCAGACATCAGTGACCACATATAGCAGTCACACCAGGAAGTTTATGAAGGCAGAGATGCCATTGCTGGATTAATGTTTCAGAATAATGAGTATGAGTGATGTCAAACAACAGATTGGCAACATGAAAAATGTCACCACAGCTTTGAAAAATACATGTGAATAATTATTCCTTTATTCATTTCTATTGGTAGGATTATTCTTTGCTTTGACTTTTGTTCTACTATTGGAATGGCAGGTTTAACCTTACTTCATATCACCATCTCTTCCATAATTTCATCTGAAAATTAGTTCCTGAGTGTAGACTGGCAGAAAGATGGTGGTTTTAAATTAAGGAATTACTTCGTATTCGCTTCCAAAACAAAACATCTCTTAAAAAATATTTTTTCATAACTGCTAGGAAAATTCCAGATGTTAAATATGCCACCAAGAGAAATTGAATACAGCTCCTTAAAATTTAATAAACTTTTATATTACCTTGATATAAGCATCATTTGAAGTTTGCTATGAAATTACTCAGTCACAGTAAACAGTTATGATGAATGTTTAAAAGTATGAACATGAACAAAACATTTGAGCAAAACATACCTATTGACCTCTCAAATTCATTTCTGAAAATCCCTATCATTTTCACTGCTTGACAGCCCCCCTATAAATAACTACCTGACAACTTTCCCATGATGTAACACCATTTTCATACTTTCATAAGCCATTTATCAGACATCAACTTAGTATTATCAGGTTTTACTACATTTGGTATTTTATCAGTGTCTCATAAAGAGAAATGAAAACATATTAAACTGCTTTTAACTTCCCAAGCAAACCAGTGTTTTTTCTCATTTGAGACAGTATGGAAAGAGATTTGAAATAGCACCAAGGACAAAAAGCAATCCTATTTTTTCTTACCTGCCCCATCTTGAAAAAGAGAACTTAAGTTATCTTTCATATTGATGAATACCTTATGGAAGACCATGTATCCTGCCTACAGACTAAGAAGACAGGAAAGCATCCACTCTATTTTCTACTAGAAAAGCCAACCTCCCTGTATTACATCAAAACCCACAGCTAAATGGGCTAAATTAAAAACACAGTACCAAATTTCATTTACTGGAAAAACTTTCATACATCCTTCCACAATACCCGTATTTGTAAATATAGATCAGATATGAAGGACATAGGCTAAATAAAGTTCTCAGAGATGCTGTCAGGATGTCATCTTGCCCATCCTTGCAGTCTAATTTAATTTCTGGAAAAATAATTTCTCACTTCCTTCCCTAATCCTGCTGAAAACCATTTCATTTTCATATTATGCAAGATTTATAACTGTTTCTAATATGGCAATACTACACATTCATTCATTATTGCCTTTTAGCTATCTGAAAGGCTTGTCACAGTCCTGCCAGGTTTTCAGATACTGTTCTTCATTTAGCATGTGTAGCCCATTTATCATATTTGTCAGCCACAATGTTGCTATTTCTTTATTTGGTGAAACAGCTCTCAGATAATACATACATACTTTCTCTATCTTGAATGGAGAATGGAAGTATCACTTTTACCAGTATATCTCATTTCTATCAACACATGAATATTTCCTTTAATATAGATTATTACCTGTAACTAATACCTATCTTACAGTTTGTGCAGAGACAAAAAAAATGCAAAGATAGCTTTTAAATTTCCAGTTCTCACAAGATCAAGTTATTCAGCCTGCTTAATACTGAAATAGTTTTATCTATACCCTTTTTAATATGACCCCTCATTTGGCATTCTCCAGTCTTTAAAGGAAAACAAAACACCCTTCCCAGCAGAACCTCCAAGAACTTTAATCTTCTAAAAGCATTTTGTATTTTCAGAGAAAACAGACTGAAAATGCAAAAAGCACAGACTAGAAGGTGATCACTTTCCCCTCCACGTATGAGACATACACATGGTATCTATTGCACTTGCTGCATATTAATACCTCCATATGAATAAATGAAATATTTTCAGCGATGATGTGTTATTCATAAGCACATAATTTATAACATTTCGCAGAGAGACTGCAAAAGCTTTTTGCGTTGAGGGTCTCTAATCTTAGTCTCCCTTTTTCTTCTAATTTCATGGATCTTACAGAACCAGAAGAGGTGGTTTGGGAAATCATCCTTCTCCATGGATATTTGTGCTGTCTTTTCAAAGTCAGACAGTTCCAAACCTGCATTTGCCAAAAGCAGCAGAGACCTGAGACTGAGACTCTCAGACTGCTACTGGAGTAAGCCAGGCTGAGAGAAACAGCTGGTATGATCTATCGCCTGGAACAACTATGACTACTGCTAAGTGCTGTTAGAGTATATGTACTATGAAACATTCTGAGTGTCTTGATATATTATGCAGTCCTGTAAAATACTTATTTTTCAAGACAACTCAACCTCTATATGTTCCTTAAAATGCATACAACATGCATATACATAAAATTAAGTTTATGTAGAGAATATTATTTAAATTTAATCCATTAAGTTTAATTTAAATTTATGAAAGATATTCTAGAGATTAAGAAGCTATTATACATTACTAATGCAAAAAGAGAAAAAGTTGAATAATGAGTTAGAAAAGATTAAAAGTTTTTATTTTTTCTTATCTTTAATCCATCTGTTATTCTTTTGCAGACAAAATATATTTAATCAAAGATAATGAGACTATTATGGTTTGTTACAGACAGAAATTAAACTCAGTAGCTCCATACTGAAATAACCTATATTGGACTAGTAAAATAGCTACTGATTTTATAAATTACTGGTATCAGGGGACGCAGGAGGAGAGAGGGGAAAGGGAGGGAAGAGTTCTTTAAAAACACAATTTACATTTATTTTAATCAAATATTTCCTCCTAATTTTGTTACTGGTGTTGTTATTAGAGAGTTGTTACTTTAACAAGCAACTCTAACACAAACTTCCTTTTTGTTGCTTTACGCTTGTTACTTTGTGATGTTTCCATTGAGAAGGGCAGTTCAAACATAAACACCTCCTGTATAAATTCACTGGACAGATTGAATGCTGAATGCAGTGGGGTCAAAAGATTCATCTTTAACACAAGTTTTCTACTTTTTCCATCAGTTACTGAACCTGTTTCTCTTCATCTTACACTGAAAGTATAACACTGCATGATTGGATTGGCAAAGAAAAAAATATATAATGGATGTTTACTACTTTTCAGCTCTTCTATCTTGAAAGCAGTAGTCCCAAGTGAATCACAACTATCTTATGAGGGAAGCACTGCAAATACGTTTCTTATTAACCAACCTTCCCTTCAAGTTTTCAGTATTTTTATCAGATATTTCATTGTTGCAATGCTTGGATGTTAGTTTATGACTAGACTTAAAAATTGCACGATTCAAATTGTTGTCTTGTATTTGTAAATACAGCAAAGGCTGACTTTTTTTATCTGAAATTATTTATGTATTGGCAAAGGTGATTGCAGCAAGATCAAAAAGCAAGGGGTGATGGATCATGCACTGTCAACCCTGCACAGGAAATGTTATCTTCATCCTGCGTAACCCCCTGCAGAAGCCTCCCCTTCATTAAGTCTGAGTATACCCAAAAAGGTGTTTTCTTCCCTGTTTTGAAAGAAGTCATGCAAAAACATCTACTCCTGAGGTGCATAAATTTTTCATCATTACAGTGTGTGCCAGTATCAATACTGCATCTGGGACAGAGAGCCCAGCCAGTCTGGATGAGCAGTCATCATTCATTAGGAAGAGAAAAGGCATTCCAGCTCTTGGCATTTGATGAAAAAAACACTGGGTCACTCTTAGTCTTCCTTGCTGGAAGCACTTGCCAAGATTTCAACTAAAGAATCCATTCATTGAATGATGAGGGGTATAAGAGTGCTAAAAAAACTAGAATCTTTGTAACAGATACGTCACAAATGTTTTGTCACAAAAATTAACAGCTTGCTTACAATTCTCCTGTGGGCTATCTTTTCCCCTAGATGAAAATGAAATTATAAAAGGAATAATACGAAGAAAAATTCACCTAATTCTTAGAAATAAATCCCCAAATTAACTATTTGATTTATGAAAGACTGTTGGGAACTATTGCAGACCTGGAACTGTTGTCACAGAATTGCTAACATTTGGGCTCCTTAACAGTGTGTGGTATAATAAAAGGAGGGAGAACATTTAGCGTGGTATCAGCCTTTCTTCTATGATAATGAAGCCAAAGACAATATTATGAATATGTTCTACCTCATCTAACCAGATTTACTGCAAAACAGTGCAGTACTCTATTAATAGAAATGGGATGTGCTCAGCTTTTGAGCTGCAATGCCAACTTTAAGTTTAGCACATTTTTTGAGGGTAAATATTTTAATGGTTCTTACACAAAGGGGTTTGGGTTTGAAGGGACCTTAAAGCTCATCCAGTTCCAACCTCCTGCCATGGGCAGAGACACCTTCCACTAGAGCAGGTTGCTCCAAGCCCCATCCAACCTGCCCTTGAACACTGCCAGGGATGGGGCAGCCACAGTTTCTCTGGGCAACCCGTGCCAGTGCCTCAGCACCCTCATCAGACAAAGAGGCATAGACAACTTGGCTTTGTAAGAGGTGTTTGCACCTACACTATTCAGAACAGGCCATGAAACTATATTGCTAAGTGTTAAAATTTTCAGTGTCTTTTTGCTACTAATGTAAAATAAACAATATCCCAGTTTCAGGAAATAATCATTTAAAATTCCACTAATAAATGGGGAGAAAACTTTTTGGGGGCAGTTAGTTCCAAGGATCACCAAAAAAAAAGCAGATGCTGCAACTTGATATCATCTGAGAGGTGCTGGCTGCAGCCCATGCTCCTGCTGGCTGCAGCCCGTGCCGCTGCAGACACAGCAGCTCGGTGGCACCGTCTCACTCCTGCTCTTTGCTGCAAAGTGAAATCACGGTGCAAACTTCATGCAGCCTCTACGTGCAAGTCAGGCTGCCATTATAGATAGCTTTTCTGAATATACACTCAATACATTATGCAGAGTATTGCAATTATATTTTTATAGCTGCTGGATAGGCATGGATTAAGAGTTTCTGCAAGATTGCTTTCCTCTTTGCATATAGGAAAATATTGTCACAACTGTATTGTTAAAAATAGCTCAATTATAAAGATCGAGCAAGCCAAAGTTCTTGGCTAAAAACATATAAACAGGCATTACAGTTCAGTACAACAGAGGTTGTTTACAGAATTTATTTTAAAAAGGTGTTAGGGAATTGGGATTTGAGGTCAGTAAAAAAGCAATGAGTGTAACTATTAATGAAATGTCTTCCATTTCTTGCATTTTTTTCAGACTGGATTGCAATGATCATTTCAATGGAATTCAGTGTCTAAAGCTCATTTACCCCTTTTTATGGCTGTTTATAGTGGGAAAATTATGCCTCAGAAAAGAAGCTTGAAAACGTGACTCTGGTGTTTGTTCTGTTAGATATTATCTGTGGACAAAGCTTTGCTTATCTATAGGTCTCCTCTGCTCTTCTGACTGCAATCTCATTTCACTTGTCCTCGGGATCTCATGTCTGCTATGACCTCCCGCTTGTTAAATATTCAGCAGAAAGTTTATGGACTTTCCCATAACCTTGATTAAAAGCCTATGTGGAACCTGAATGCTGAAAAAAAAAGCCCTTATTTAAAAAGAAACTTGAGTACACTGCGCTGATTTCTGATTCACTAATAGTATTTATAATCAGCAGTCACTGGCACAGAGTCGAGGCCAGAGGAAAAAACGATGAATTAAACTTACCTGTTTCATAATTATTGTATTATTGTGCCAAATCAGGATTTTATAGTGGAGCTTAATTTAACTAAGTGGAATTCACAGGAGCAACGCTGAGAGGGAGTGAAATGACACACTGTAAAGAAACTGGTCTTTCAAAGAAAATGCAGAAACAGTATTTGCAGAACTACAGAATTTTATATCTGTCCCCCTGCAAGAAACCCTATCACTATTTTGAAGATTTGAGTTTCTGTGGGTTTGGGTTACTCTGTCCCTTAACCTGAAGGACTGCTGATGTTCTCCTCTCTGGCACTCCAGGACAGCCTTCAGGCTTGCAAGTGACTGGGGTATGTTTCCACACCTCAGCCCCTGCAGGCACACAGAAAACACTACAGGAAAGCAAGCAGACACCCAAATTGTCCAGGGGCTTTTCAGTATTTTCTTAACGTTAGAACAATTAAAGTACAAAGCCAGATGAAAAGAAGCACAAGGAAATGTCTGTGTTTCCCCTTTATGTTGAGCACCTTTAAACACTGGTAAGAGTTTTTTAGACAGCACAGGAGACCTCCACCCCCTCAATAATTTAGTTTGTCACTGTCTCTATTTCTATTCTTGGTCTTTTGTTCCTCTTTCAATAATGGACAGAGATTGTTTCTTTTATAACTGTCAAGCATTTAAAGACCCATCAGGTAATCTTGTAATATATCCTCCCTGCTTTAGGCTTCAAGAGAATTTGTTCTAAGTGATAGTCCTATTTCTGATCAAGACACACTTGCTAAATGGAAGACGTCAAACTTTATTGTGCCTTTACAGCTATATCAGTACAAGATGCAGTAATTTTCTTTGTCAGCATTTGGATATTATCTCAATATCAGAGGAAAAGGTAGCGTAAAAAGTAAGTAATGTGAAAAATTAAAACCGTGGTTAAGACTTAAGTAGAGCTACTGCAGGGGATCTTATACTGTCAAACATAATTCTCAATCAAACATCAAAAGATTTGCCACATGATACTAAGATGGTTTCATGAAGACAGAAGACTATATTATGTAATACGCACAGTGGAACAAAAAATAATAACCAAAACAGCCTTTCCACAATAAATCAGATATAATGTAATATTTAACATTTCCATAAGTCTTTTTGTTCATAAAGGAATTTTACAGCTATTAATCAGTGTTTTATTTTTAATTCTCCCTCAATTATGTAATAACAGGAGGATGAGTGAGATACAAATTCTAACTCTGGCCCAAGACTGAAGAAGGAAATGAGAGAAATATTAGTACCCTCAGGAAATCCCTCCTCTTCATCATATTTGATTGCCACAGACCACAATACGTTCAAGAAATCTATAATAAACCAGAAAACATATGCTGCTTTTCATTATTACTTTTATTTAATTATCCTTGAACTAAAATGACTTTCTATAAAGTTATGTTTGTTATATACAATTGCAAAGATGCATACAGATTATATTAAACTATAATCATACCAACACCAAATCATTTCCTGAGTGGATTATCCATGTGTTGCATTGATTGGGATCCTTGAATAAGATGCAAACCACTAGAGAGGTTTAAACAGCTATATTCTTTCTAAAGTACTCTTTAATTAATGTTGTCTAGAGCACTAATTATGAAAGCTCGTAAAGCCTAAAGCCTGAAAACACTTATGCACCTACTTAACTTTGCTCATTCAGGGTAGACCCACTGAATGCATTGGAACTACTCAGAGTATGTAATCTAACTCAAGAATGCACAGTTGTGGCAGGGTAAAAGCTAAACAGCGAGCACAGCTTTGCACACTTATACCGATAGTGGACTTTAAAGCATTTTGCTCTTTGCTATTTCCAATTACAAGACTGTCTTCAATGGGCATATCTGTCTTTCCCCAACAAAGCATGGAACTGCTCCCTGATAGCCTCTTTGACAAAGTGTTGAATTAAGCAAAACTGAGCCATGAGTCAGTGGGATATGAGATGCATGCATCTGTATATACGTATGTTTAGATGCACACATAATTTGTTCACATTATGAAGGCAGATAAATATTCATATATGTGCATACACACAAGCGTATCTCCTACACAGTGAAAAATATTGAAATTACAAGCCAAATTATTGTCTACTGTCAATGGAAAACTCCTAAATCTCTTTAAAAATAGAATACTCGCATTTCTAGTTCATTCATTTTAAGACTATATACCACTTTTATTTTCCTAAACAGCTTTCTATTTGTTTAATTAACACTGCAAACAGAGAAAAGTTTTAAAAGGATTACTTATGAAGCTTCTCATTTCCAAGCAGCCATTCAAGCTTTTATCATTTCCCCCCTCCATTCTGGCTATAAACATTTCAATGTCATTGGAAAGTTCTGTCACATACTTGCTTTGAAACTGGGACTAAGGGCTGCTAATGAAATCTCACTAACATTGCTGCTCTTCATAGAAAAGATTTTTCCTAAATTTCCACACCTTATTTAAAAGAAGAGACCCTGACTCAAGAAAGGAAGTGGGGCACTATATGCCTCAATTAATATTTCATAGAATCACAGAATCATAGAATCGTTAGGGTTGGAAAGGACCTTAAGAACATCTAGTTCCAACCCCCTGCCATGGGCAGGGACACCTTACGCTAAACCATATCACCCAAGGCCTCGTCCAGCCTGGTCTTGAACACTGCCAGGGATGGAGCATTCACAACCTCCCTGGACAACCCATTCCAGTGCCTCACCACCCTAACAGCAAAGAATTTCCTCCTTATATCCAAGCTAAACTTCCCCTGTTTAAGTTTGAACTTGTTACCCCTTGTCCTGTCACTACAGTCCCTAATGAAGAGTCCCTCTCCAGCATCCCTATAGGCCCCCTTCAGATACTGGAAGGCTGCTATGAGGTCTCCACGCAGCCTTCTCTTTTCCAGGCTGAACAGCCCCAACTTCCTCAGCCTATCTTCATATGGGAGGTGCTCCAGTCCCTGATCATCCTCTTGGCCCTTCTCTGGACTTGTTCCAACAGTTCCATGTCCTTTTTATGTTGAGGACACCAGAACTGCACACAATACTCCAAGTGAGGTCTCACAAGAGCAGAGTAGAGGGGCAGGATCACCTCCTTCGACCTGCTGGTCACTCTTCTTTTGACGCAGCCCAGGATACAGTCGGCTTTCTGGGCTGCAAGCGCACACTGCCTGCTCATGTTCATTTTCTCATCAACCAACACCCCCAAGTCCTTCTCCGCAGGCCTGCTCTGAATCTCTTCTCTGCCCAACCTGTAGCTGTGCCTGGGATTGCTCCGACCCAGGTGTAGGACCTTGCACTTGGCATGGTTGGACTTCATGAGGTTGGCATCAGCCCACCTCACAAGCGTGTCGAGGTCCCTCTGGATGGCATTCCTTCCCTCCAGGGTATCAACCGAACCACACAGCTTGGTGTCATCGGCAAACTTGCTGAGGGTGCACTCAATCCCATTGTCCATGTCAGCGACAAAGATGTTGAACAAGACCAGTCCCAACACCGATCCCTGAGGGACACCACTCGTTACTGGTCTCCAGCCGGACATGGAGCCATTGACCACAACTCTTTGTGTGTGGCCATCCAGCCAGTTCTTTATCCACCCAGTGGTCCATCCATCAAATTGATGTCTCTCCAATTCAGAGACAAGGATGTCGTGTGGGACAGTGTCGCACGCTTTGCACAAGTCCAGGTAGATGACGTCAACTGCTCTACCCCTGTCCATGAGTTCTGCAGCCCCATCATAGAAGGCCACCAAATTGGTCAGGCAGGATTTCCCCTTAGTGAAGCCATGCTGGCTGTCACCAAGCACCTTGTTGATTTTCATGTGCCTTAGCATGCCTTCCAGGAGAATCTGCTCCAAGATTTTGCCAGGCACAGAGGTGAGAATGACTGGTCTGTAATTCCCCGGGTCAAATCCTTTTTCCCCTTCTTGAAAATGGGGGCTATATTTCCCTTTTTCCAGTCATCGGGAACTTCACCTGACTGAATATGTAACTTCAGTTACATATTCCAGCTTCCTCAAATTCTCATCAATCCTTTCTAATTTTTGGCCTGGTTGTAACAACCTCTGGAGGACATGTGCTGGTTGGTCAGCCAGTTGGCAAAGATCAAACATACTTTTTTGTCCAAGAGTGGCTTTGGAGTCAGTGCTTGGCCAAGTGGACATAAAGATCTCCTTTGCAGACTTGTCAGAAATATGCAGCTAAATTCATGGAATCATAGAACTGTTTAGGTTGGAAAAGACCTTAAAAACCATTGAGTCCAAACGTTAACTTAGCACTGCCAAGTCTGCCACTAAACCATATCCTCACATGCCACATCTGCACGTTTCAAATGCCTTCAGGGATGGTGACTCAACCACTTTTCTGGGCAGCCTGTGTCAATGCATTCTATCATCATATCCCAGTCCCATTCCTCTGATCAGCAAAACCAGATTGTCTGTGTGTTACCCCAAAGATCACTCACTGACAACCATGATAGCACCAGCCAGAGACGTTTAACGCCAGAAATATCCTCACTGTACTCCCCAGCTCTCTTTGTCAGAGCCAGGGAAGTGTTGAGGAGCAAGAGGGATACCAGTCTTTAAATAAGGTTCAATTAATTGCAGTATCTATTAAAGACTTAAAATGAAAATTGACAGGCTTCTTATTCAAACCACACTGTGCATCCTATGACTAAATAAGCAAAGCATTTGCTTTTGGGGGGTGGTTAGTAGGTCGAGAGAGGTTCTCCTTCCCCTCTACTCTGCCCTGGTGAGACCGCATCTGGAGTATTGTGTCCAGTTCTGGGCCCCTCAGTTCAAGAAGGACAGGGACCTGCTGGAGAGAGTCCAGCGCAGGGCAACTAAGATGATTAAAGGAGTGGAGCATCTCCCTTATGAGGAAAGACTGAGGGAGCTGGGTCTCTATAGTTTAGAGAAGAGTAGACTGAGGGGTGACCTTATTAGTGTCTATAAATATATAAAGGGGGAGTGTCACGAGGATGGAGCCAGGCTCTACTCAGTGGCAAACAATGATAGGACAAGGGGTAATGGGTACAAACTGGAACACAAGAGGTTCCACTTAAACTTGAGAAGAAACTTCTTCTCAGTGAGGGTGACGGAACACTGGAACAGGCTGCCCAGGGAGGTTGTGGAGTCTCCTTCCCTGGAGACATTGAAAACCCGCCTGGACACATTCCTGTGTAACATTATCTAGGTGTTCCTGCTCCGGCAGGGGGATTGGACTAGATGATCTTTCGAGGTCCCTTCCAATCTCTAGCATACTGTGATACTGTGATACTGTGATTTCGTAGAAAATAAGATTTGACCTAAAGATCAACAGAATATCATGCGGCATATGCAAAAGACACCAGATTAGGACAATATAAAAAATCTTGATTCTGATTTTACTCTCTTTTACATGTTTGGCTTTGAAACTTTAAGACTCGAAATGTAAATCATGGGCATATTGATAATAATCTCATAAGACAGGCTTAATACAGAACCCCTGTAAACCCTTCCCTCTTTGTGAAATGAACAAGTATACCATGAAACTACACCAAACAACTTTAATATGTCAAAAAGTAGTATTTTTTTACATTTGAAGAATGGCGTCTGACTCAGCAGAGAACTGATCTGCAATTCACTACACACTGTGTTGTTTATGGAACTATGCCATTAACTAAATAACAGCATACAGAGCAAAGGCATCATTGGTTCAGACTCATACATTTTCCCCTTCCCTGCATCACATTACTTATACCTACTGCATTAATGTGAGACATCAAGTTCTTCAATGGGAATGTTGTATATGCTCATAGATTTAAGCTACCATAACATATCATGGTGTAGCAAGTTATACATGGATTTGACTGTTCCATAATAAGGAACACTTCTGATTCAACTTTGGCTTTAGTTAAAGAGGGTTCTCACAGACAGGAGACCCTGAAACCCACATAACAGCAGTACAAAGTCCAAGAAGTAACACAGTTCTATATACTTTATATTATATGACCCATATAATTTCTAGATCATAGTTTTGGGGAAATGCTATGGAATAAAGCCACTCTGTCGGCAGCTGCTGTCAGGTATCACAGTGACAGATCCATAATACAAACCTACAGATGCAGAGAAACACTTCATCTTAATAGAGAGACATCAAAAAGTAGTTGCTGCAAGACTTTGCACTTAAATACCAGATTGTACTAAATATGTGTAACTCTTGGAACAGAGTATAACATTAGAAACTAAGTTTATCCTCCTGCCACAAACTTCCTTATCCACATGATCCACAAGGAACAGAATTTGAGCCTCCAGGTAAAACATATGGGTAAGCACCCATGACTTAGCCATAGCGTGTTTCTCAATGTATAGTGTGACGATCAATCCCAGTGATATTCTGTCTGTAGAGTATATTCTTTAATCCATCTCACACACTCTGGTTTTCTATAACAAAAGAGTCATTATTAAACATATGATAACATAAGAACTTGTGCTGCTGTTACGACAACAGTATCAATACAAGGGCCTTCAATGTTCTTAACACTTCTAGACAGGATTGCAAACATGTATCATACAATGTGTGATTTGCTTGGAACAGTATCATATGATCCTGTAAGGTGTGTGAAAGGGATTACTGGCGCTATTTAAGGATCACTGAGCCTTTTCTCATCTCACACAGAAATGTTGCATATTTGCAATCCATTTCTGTAGTTGCTTTATGAAGTGCAATAGTAACTAGGAACTGAGAGAATACAAATGAGACATTACCATTTGATCTACAGCATTTCCTTAAAATTCCAAATTTTGCTACAGGAGCTCTCATGCATGCTGAACACTATCATCATTAGATAATTGCTCATTATAAACGAGCACAGGCTAAAGCCAGACATACTGTTCAGCTTTCTGAGCACATACAAGTTTCAATGTTAAAATGAAAATACAATATAATTCAAAACAATTTTTAATGATCAAAAGTGCTGGATTTACATCTAGGAGTAGGTGGTGGGGTTTTGGTTTTTTGGAGTGATTGGAAAAAATCTGTCTCTGTAGTATCCAGTGATTTGAAAATTCTCAATGTAAAAGGTTATTTGAAACCAATACATTTTTTCCCGAGTTCCAGAACACAGAACTTCAGAGAAACTGGTCTACAGAACACTGCATATTAACTAGATCTTGGGGTGGTAACCTTCTTGTAAGTGATATGCAGCGCATTTCCAGCATGTGGTATCTGCTGGATGCTTTAAAAACAACCTTAATATTTTCACTTAAGTTTCCAGTGGGAAACTGGGGATGCCCATCTTTCAAGACCCCCCAGCAGCAAGTTTGCAATACATTCAAAGGTCCGAAGTTAAAGTATGCTATGTCCCTTGGTAATACGGCCTAGCATCAGTGTTGATCTACTATTGTTGTGTGTTGTGGATGTACAATTCAGCCTTCACATTTGTCAGTAAGTCACAGCCCTAACATCTAACAGTAACATAGCCAAGTTTTAGACGTGCCTGTATGTTAGCAATGGGCTTTCGTCCATTTGCTTCATTGCTGAAAAACTAAGTAATCTCCTCCACTACCCCAACCACCCTTCATGTCCAACTTATATGCATTTATTCGTAGATGTCATTTCTGCAGATCTATCACTTATTCATTGCACTTCATGGTGAAGTTTGGCCACGGTTGTGCCTATTTAACTGGCTCCCAAAGTTTCCTAATTTATGTGTTAGCATTCATAATTGCAAATAGCAATTGTAATTATTTATGGATTGATATTTCTTGTTACTAACTGCTCCACAGTTTCACTGTATTTGGAAGCAGAGAGTATCTGTCCCACAAACCTGTGCCATGTATAACTTCTATCCCAATGTCACTATATGGACCCCAAAGTTATCCTAGAAAAATGTATCCATCAGCAGGCAGAGCAGAACTAATGAAAATCCCACTAAACCCAGAAACCTACTCAGTGGGAGATAAATAATTAGATAAGATCCTGGCTAGAAACCCAGGGCCTTGCTGAAAGTTATGCTAAGCTCAGTGTGTTTGGGGAAAAGCATATCACAACCTTCGTTTTGACACTGAATAGGTGATCAAGGTGAAGCACATGAAAAGAAAAAAGAAGAGAAAAGCTGCACTGCCTGAGTGAAATGCTCTGTCCATAGTTTCAGAGCTCTTTTTTCTTCTCAGTCATTCATCTGGCTGTTCTATTTAATCAAGGCTGCAAATTGCCTAGTTCAGTCAGGGTTAGTGATTTTTTTTTCCAGACAAACATAGTACAATCAATGAAACATTATTGTCACAGACTACATATCTTACGCACAAAACTAGAATTATTTTCACATCAAATAAACCAGGTCTTTAAGTTCAAGATTCTAAACCAGTGATTTACAAATACATTTTACAACTGAGACTTCTTCTGACATTAGCAGGAGTTACACAAATTTCTGGCACACTGGAAATAAAACTGCAAGTTCCATTAAGGACTCCAGAGAAAGCACTCTTATTCTTACATACCTTGAAAGAAAAGTGCCATCACACTTTTAGACTGAAGTTCTCTTCTGGAAAAAGGAATTTGTTGAAATATAACTACTATTTCACCAAACTAGTTTGGTTTTTATCTTACTGATTTTACAGTGAAGTCTGCTCAGTACAGGACTGTGCTTTCTTACTGTTAGCTTAACACACCTATTCTCTCGGACTGGCTTCTCTCTTCAGTATGTGAAATTCTTCCTTGCACGTTAAGAGTCAGAGTTGTGCACAACCCAAAGGCAAGCTCTGAGCAGAGAGATGGTTTGCACAGTCCTCTGAGAGTTAGGGAGGTATTTGAGGAGTTCAGATTTTGCCAGATTCTTCCAGTTGTATCAGTAATCTACCAAATTATACTACTTCTCTTTATAAAATGAAAAAGTCACCCATAGAATCAAACTGAATGCTTAAGACTTTTTCCTTTTATATCTATGCAGATATACAACCTCTTTTTTTGCAGTCCATCTCATGTCATCAGTTAACAGTGTTTAATTTCCCTCCAGAACTCAGGCACATGCTGAGCAGGAAAGAGGTGTGTTTATGAGAAAGGATTTTTTTTCAGAGCAGAATCATAACAGAAGCTCAGGCGTGTGTAACATTCAAATATGTTCTGGAAATACCACTGATAATTGCATAAAAATAAACCACTTGTCTTCAAAGGGATTTCTGTTGGAAAAAAAGCTTGTTTATGTTCCTCTATTTGATACTATGGACCTCTGAATTAAGACTTTTGCTGGAACCATCTTCTACTGCTTAGGGGAAAGAAAGTTGCCACCTGCATTAAAGCATGTCCCTCTACAAGTTGTTATACATGCAACAAAGACAATGACAATTCAAATGAAGTACATATAGAGCAAAGACCTAAGAAAGATTTTGCCTCCATACAAGTATTTTAACAATGGAAGACAACTACGTCTTAGTTAGATATACATATACTGACGCCAGCTTTAAGAAATCTTTTTGTCATGAATTTCAAAGTATTCACAGCTTTTTTTCTTTTTTTTTCTTTTTTTTTTTTTAATCTCCTTCCTCCTTTACAGCAGCTTAGGTTGAAGAAGGAATGCCATCTTTAACCCTGAGATCCCCGCTCTTGCTGGTTACTGTCATAAGCTTATTATTTAAAAGCAATTCTTTGTATTTAACATCTCACCTCTGCATGCATAATATTTATGGATTAAAGTACATTTCCTAGGGGGAAAGGGATAGAGTGACTGTGAATTAGAAATGCTGGCTGCCTGGCTGGGTCACAGTTTCAATTCCTGCTCTGGCACCAGAAAAATCTTTCAATGACCCGCCCCCATGCACTCTGTTTATGTGCTTATTTCAAAATTGTACAGCACTAGTCAAAAACTGTTTAGTGCAGAATGTTAGATCCATTTTTTGTCAGTCACTGTAAATAATAAGATACAGCTACTTATAGTAACATAAGTATATGCATAAATGCAACATAGTACTGTACTATACATCCTGGAGCTTCATCAGTGCTGCAGGTGAGAAACTATCTTCTTTCCTTGCAGTATAGGCAGCTGTCTAGATGTGATTCCTAAGTTCATAGATTGGACTATCTGTAATTCAGCTTGCTAATTATTTGGCTAAAATACCAAGATCTTTTCTGACGTACAGTCCATACAAACCAAATAACCTAGAAATCTACTGAGGTAATGCCAGTTCCAGTTGAATAGTACAGTGGGTAACCGGTGTCTGCACGTCAGAGGTAATCACACGTGCTGTCTGCAGTGCTGCCCAGTGTAGGAAGCACTGCACTACGGCACACAGGCTCTCTGGGCTGAACTCATGGTGCTCCCACTGGTCAATGGGGCAATGACTGTAAGTCACCTTGGGAAAAAAAAAAAAAGTAAAAATAACTGACAGCAAGAGCATTAAAACACTATTATTATTTGGTGTCAGCATTTCTTTGAAAGATCCCCAGGGAACATTAAGATGATTGCTGCGGTTGGCAGCATTAAAAATACACTGCAACTACAGTATGATGCTACAAAGAATTATGCTGTGAGAAAAATAGCAGCTCCATCAGAGAGTTAATCATTTCATTTTTTCATGGTCATGAAACAAGAGCAAACCCCCCATTTCACAGAGTTGTTAACCTTCTATCTTGATGAAAATTAGCAGCTACAGTTTCTTTTAAACAAATTCTCAAATTTTTACTGGATAAAGCATTCCTCTGTTCGTGTCAAAGAGTTGTGCAGCACAGCTGTTTTTAACAAATTCCTATTTTTACTCCCTGACTTTTGACTATCATTATGTATATGAGTTTCTTCAGCCTGCAAAGCATGTTTTAACAAGAAATATTAATGTCCCTCTACATAGATCATCTTTTCTCCTTATTCAGCAAGAATGGGTGTTACACAAAATAGAAAACATCTGCTTACTTGTATGATAATTTCTCTTGAACTCATTAGACTAGAAATACAAAGTTGATAGCAGAGGTTAATGATGAATGTACAAAGCAGAACCACGTTTCTTCGTAAGCATGTTTCAAAGGGAAAACAAATCCTAAAATCCTATCACAATGTGGACAGTGGTCTCCTCGGCAATTTTCATCATGCAGTGTGAATCCTTCTCTTCCTCTCCTTGCTTTCAACTGTTGGGGCTGTGTGTGAAGAGCTCTGATTTGCAAGATGCCTGTCACAGCATGGGCTCTGCCAGAAACAAACACTCAAAGGAAACGCTCCTTAAAGGCCTCACTGTACACCCCTCTCTCAGCTTAAAGACAGAAAATCTCCTACTGCATTAAGATCTAGTGAGTCAGCTTTCTTGTTAGAGAGGCAGGCAGTTTCAAACAAACCAAGTGTACTCATTAGATTTATTGAGCAGTTAATGTTAGAGCCCTACTATTATATTAGCTGTACCAATAGCAAAGGAAGTCCTACTAATGTCATGGCTCTTTCCTTGGTGCTTTCTTCCATTGTGGCAGTTAGAGGATGACAGAGAATAACATTTCTAAAGCTGTGACATGTATTTGGCAATCTGCTGCATTCTGACACAAATTAAGGGCCAGGAGTCATACAGTGATCCAGACACAAACTTCCCCACAGAAATAGCCCCACTGTATCAAAAAATCAGAAGATTTCAGGGGGAAGAAAGCAAATAAGAAAGAATTGTCCTTTTCCAACTCCGAAATAATTCATAGCATTGCACTCCTGAAATCTTTCTATACCTTGAATCTCTCTATTGCTTAGGAGACGTAAACAAAATTATAAAGTAAAATTAGGAAGGAAGTATCCTATCGTTTCCCCAAAGGTTAAACCTCTTTTGATTCAGAATCTGCCAAAGGAAACTGCACTGTTCAATATCCAAGCTGATTATTTAACTGTTAATATTCTTTAAAACATAGAAATAGTAATTTAATCATCTAAACTCCTACTTAGCATACAACAACTCAGACCTCACACACAGACATAATCAAATGTGATTCTTTTCACAGGACATAGCAACGAAAGGTAAAGGACCTGCTTTGTTTACAGATCTGCTCTGGCATACTCTTTTTTTTTTCACAGTGCTGTGAATACTTTCTGGTATTGGAGTGGATAAGAGCGATGCTGACTGATAATGGGGCTGATGAAAAGAAAGATTCTTGTGATCTTTACACAAAATGAGAAATAATGAGCTAATTTTAGAGACAGATGTACGACAGCTCCACCCCACCAGAATCCGTAATCAGTGATTTTTGACCCCTAGTGAAAAAAATGAGCATGTGTATAAAGAAAAGCTTTAATATCAGTTCTAATGAGATAAAAACAATATTTGCTTTCATAGTTTTCTAAGTGATTTCTCTCACACCCCTATTTCCCTTTATTGCCACTGTTTTTCTTTATATGCGTTACTATTAAGGAGGACAGAGAGAAGTTGTCTTTCTTTTTCTAAACAGTTCTTTGGTGTATGATTAGTATGTGACATGAGTAAAGCCTTTCTTGGTAGAGAAACGTTTGCTTTCTTTTAAAGTATTAGGTGAGGAATAGACTTTATAACATTTCATCCTATAGAGGACAAATCTTCTGGGACACTGGTTTTGAAACATCAGTCAAGATAAGCAGATAAAAGAACAACTATTGAAATAGTGTCATTGTTCTTCTTGATGTTTCAAAGAAACAGAGTTATTTCAGTTGAGAGGAATTTCAGTACACTAGACAGTACAGAATCAGCTAGCCATGTCCACGTCCTGGAAACAGCATTTGAGCTGGACTGGTTGTTGCTTCCTATTATTATTTAGAGAGAATTTTAATTTGATGCACAAAGGCTTTAAGTAGAGTTTTAAGCATTTCAGGGACAAGCATTGCAACAGTGCTGCTTGGCAGCAAGGCATGTCAGAAAGCAATGCATTTTTAAGCACAAAGGAGGCAAAAGGGAAGATGCTGTCAGCTCCTGCTCCATCTCACTATCCCATCCTATTCCCCCATCTAAGCCAAGCTATTCAGGATGCACCACTGTTGTGTACCCTGTCAGAGATAACACAGATCTGAGGAACACAAAAGCATTTGTTAAATACAGTCAGCAAATTCGAGTTACTAACATGCACAGACAGGTGAATATTTGCTAGACAGTACAGGTTAAAATAACTTCTTATTGTGAGAACCTCTCTGAAGCTGTTGATCAGCTGGGCAACTGTGCAGACTAACCAGCACGATGCTGCCTCTCTTCCCCCCCAAGCCACACAGGGCTCCTGCCTTTTCACCTCATGACCAGTTTTCCAATTCACATCATCATTAGCAGTGTGACTGAACTTCAGGAATCCAATACAAGACAAGGTGATGTCTATTTTTGTAGGATGAAATGAAAATAAAAAGAGCTCACAGGCACTTAAAAGCATTGCTAGTACTGCATGTTATTTGTATAGATCTGCAGTACTTCTATTATGCAAGTACTACGGATGATTTTTACTACAATTGTACTGTGACCATAAAATCAGCATAGCAGCCACATTGCACTCAGCCCCACAAATACATAGCAAATTTCTGTCTGTAATCCAGGGATTTTACCAGATAATTCAAATGGAAACATGGGAATGGATATGTACAAATAACCAAGACAGGGTAAGAGCAACATGAAAATTGTGAAAGGGATACATGAGATAGGAGCTACGGGCATTGCTGAAATCAGCAATGTGCAGAGTCAAAGTTAACTCTGAAAACTCTTAAGAACAATTAGACTGTCACTTGGTTTCATAACAGAAGTACTGAATCATGCAACATTCTGAATAATGACACAAACCATACAAAATCCTGCCGCTAACTAGAAAGCAGCAACGTTATTATTGATATCTAACACAAAGGTGAGAATCTCAACCTCCTATGTAATATAAATCCAACAGCATCATCATAAATATTTTGCCTAGGTTTCTCCAGCTCAACCCAGACAAATCTGTTTTATTTTTCAGAATGTGCCTATCATTATTAGTGACCAGTAGGTTTCAAGAAAAACTGGTGTTAGGATCAACAGCATGTACCAAGGACACCAGCCCTGCATTCCCCTGGTGCACAGCCTCTGCAAAGGTTTCTGAGCCTTCCATTGACCTGACTGCTGCAAAGCTGAGCTTTGAAAACTAACCGGGAAATAAAAGGATCACAGTGCAGACTCAAAAACCACAGAAAGAGCAGCTTATTAAAAACATGCTGCTTTTCCAAAAGACTAAAAGATATTCAAAGAGTAAAAGCAAAAAATATCTCCCTTATTCAAGAATATATGGATACACACAAGACTTTTGGAACAAAATTTCTAGTTGCTCCTAAGGTGCATCTCAAGATTGGATCCTATTTCCCTACCAAAAGTCCAATTAAGGAAAACATCAGATCAAAGTATGACTACACAAAAAAAAGGACAACAATCACTAGATTTATTGTGTTGATCTGATTTGACTCAGAAAATGTGACTTTGAGTGCACTGTCAATTAGGAGTCTTTTTTGTTCAATAAATACAATTCTTCTGTTTAATTTCTAAAACAGAATGGTAGCTGCAGACAGTCATTAAATATATTTCATGATATATCGTTCATTAATCAGAGTGAAATCAAATAATAAATTATGATGCTTCAACTGAAATAATAATCACACAATCTTCCACACGGTTTAAATTGAATAAAACACACAAAAAACTTTTCTTCCTTTCTCCCGTATTTCTGTTTTTAAAACAGGAACAGAAGCTAACAAGCAGCTTAATATTTCATGTTTCTGAGACCTCCTCCCAGTGCCACTGATTAGCCTGACTTGAAAAAAAAGAAAACAAATTGCATCATCCTATTTTTAAAATAAGAAAAAAGTGAAAAAGTGAGACAAAGTAAGAGAGTCAGAGACAAGACATAAAATGAATTCATGGCTTGTAGGTAACAGAAACACAAACATCATATGAACTTTATCTTACTGTGTGGGTGACCTAATAAAGATCAGAAGCAAAGAAAGACCCATTGTCAAGAACCGGTCATCACCCTCTGTGATGGGAGCCTTGCTGGACCGGGATGGCTTTGCCACCCCAGGCTCCCACTGCCGCCCTTCACTTGTGCCCATCTTCACACTTGTCATGTGCAAACCCGGTGGACAAGATAAGGGGTTGCTTTCCTTGCAGAGGTCTGCTTCCCTGTGATAAACTTCTATCTCATCCATAACTGGATTTAAGATAGGAAGGATACACTCATCTTCAAAGCTGTCACCAGAAGGGAACTCTATCAATGACTTCAGCTTTCATATGCTCCAGATAAACTTTCCGTTTTAATCTGTGCCCTTTGTGACTTTTCAAGGTATCATAACCATCAAAGCCCTAATACACTCCCAGATACAGGGTGCTCCAAATTAGATTCCATTTACCCAGCTAAACTTCGGGCCCAATTTTACTGCAAATATGACAGCTAGTCAAATCTAAAAGGAGTTTGAAAAAGTTAAGGGAAGAAATGTGTGCTCTATCCACCTCTGCCCCACCAGGCTGCTTGTTATAGCAGTATATTTTAAAACTCTCATAAACCTCAAAAAGAAAAAAAATAGGATTATCCATTACCATGTCAGCCCAAGTGATAACATAAATATATATCACAGAACATCTGCCACTAAATCACTGTTTCTAGATGTCAGATCTCATTTATTATTAAAAAAAAAAAAACAAAACAAACACTTTAAAGCCGTCCTTATTATTTTGCAAGAGATGAATGATTTCTAAACTGCAAGGTGGAGCTATTCTTTCTAATCTTTTTAGACAGAGAAGCTTCTACTATAAACCTCAGTCGAGAAGAACATTAGATGGCATTCACATATTATTATTGCCTGAATTACTTCATCCCAGTTTGTAGTCTAGAAAATCCAACAGATATTCCCCAGTGATTTTCCCTATCAATCCCCATTGATTTTACATGAAAATACGTGGCGCATTTCAGAAAATTTGCTTTTATCTTACTTGTCTTTAAACGGTAGAAAATATACATTAAGGCATCATACTCTAGTATCAACAATAAATTACAGAATCACAGAATCATAAGTAGCAATCAGGTTGGAAGGGACCTCAAGGATCATTTCGTCTAACATTTTTTGCTAAAAGCACAGTCTAGACAAGGAGGCACAGCACCCTGTCCAGCTGAATCTTGAAAGTATCCAATGTAGGAGAAGCCACAACTCCCCTGAGGAGATTATTCCAATGGCTGGTGGTTCACATTGTGACACATTTTCCTCTTGTCTCCACAGGGAATCTCCCAAGGAGTAACTCATTCCCATTAATGCCTCCTGTTTCCATGTGGCTCCTTGTAAAAAGGGAGTCTCTGTCTTCTTTGTGGATACCTTTCAAGTACTAGGACATGGTGATAAGGTCTCCTCCATCTAAAATTTACTTTTAGAAGAATTTATAGAGTGCTCCTTAATCACAGGAAGTATAGGGTTTTCAGACACAGAGTCTATGTTTGCAGTGCTGCGATTGACTGATAGGGTCCGACTTGTACAATCTTTTTGCTTTTGCATTTTTACATGTAATTTGCTTTGTCCGGTTTTGCCCGTGTGTCAGATGCCTTAATAACTCTTAAGTCAGGCACTCAGGGATCAAATTACCAAGTCATGGAATTATTTCTGAATATACTATCTGCATCCTCCTAGGTACAAGTGAAAATCTGCTTGCAAAAGCCACTCATCTGTATCATTGTAAATTCACCTTTCCAGTCTGACCTCTTCCCCCTTCTCCAATCTCCAGTCATCAACAAATCAAGAATATCATAATGATTTGTTTTATTTTATAGCAGGGTCTGTTGGCTCGCTTCACTCTATCTGCTTACGAGTAGAAAGTTATTTTATTTTAGAAACAGACAGCTAAAACATCTGGAAAATCCATACAGTTGTCAGCCCTGTGACATTCAACGCCCTCAAACATATGCCATGCAGATATAAAGTTGCACTTCTAAAGGAGATGTACTCTATAATGTGAATGTTGAGAACATTCTGGTTTTGATCTCTGCCAGTTCCCCCATCTTTTAAATCAAACAGCCGCTTAATGATTGCTGTGGTGGTTTATATATCTGTGATTCACGGGCGTGCTCTCAGGAGGTCATCGGAAAGGTTGGCATTTCACAAAGTGGTACAGTACCATAGTCAGCCATTACACTCTCCCACCTACGTACAAGCTAATTTGATTAAAGGTAGAAGATCAATCAAACTCTTTTGCCTCAGAAAGATTAATTACCTCAGCACTTTCTGAATTAATTATTAGCATTCATCCGTGGGGATAGAAAAACCCAATACAGTAGAAGTAAAAGGACCCAGTGGGCAGATGTGGTAGACTGGGATGTATTTTAGCCCAAGATTTATTATCTTTAACTAATGACAGTGGCTTCCTTTTTTTACTTAAATTAGACATAAGTGCTATAGTGTGTTTATAATACAGCAACAACAGAACTAAAATATTACTGTTACATTTCAACCTTATTCTGGAACTGAAAGCACACAGGGATTTCAAAAATGAAATGGCTATTTAAAAAAAAAACCCTCCTATCTCTGGCAAGCACACACCTAGTCCCAGTTTCCAGACAGGGAACAAGACACTTAAAACTTCATAGTTTTACTTTTTGTTGTGCTCCAGCATGAGGGCTGAAGTCCAGCTGCTAGAGCTGTCTTACTGAGGATGTTTAAAGAGTGTATTTCAGCAACTGCGGAGTTTCTGATTATCAGACAAGTCAGCATGGCAAAAACTGCAGCCACTTTCCCCAGGGAGAGCAAGCTTCCTGCCTTCAGCTATCTGCCATCAGCGTGCAGCACTGACCCTTTCTTCTTCACAACAACGTCAACGAGATTTACAGGACCCTGCAAAGCTGTCATTAAGGAAAGCCTCTCATGGTGCCTCTGACAGTCCAGGCTGCCAGTGTGACTCCCAGCCAGCACCAGCGATCAGCAGCAGCAGAGCGAAGCTGGGTGATGCAGCCAGCCCAGTGTCCAGGCAGGGGCTGGAACTGGAAGTCAAGGGCTAACACAGCACTGAAACTCGGCAAACATCCTCACTGCCAGCATTTATATTACCAAGACAGAAAAGGGACCTCTCAGATCACAGACTAGATTTGCTTCTATTACAGAGGGCAATTTATTTACCCTCTCATAAATTTATCAAGTTTCTTTTTCAAACCAGACAGCAGTCTCATTGCCTGCTTATATGCTTCCTCACTGATCTTGTTTGAAATCCCCAAATTTCTGGCCTTGGCTAGTTTACAGACAGCACCAGTTCATTTGCTTGTGAAGCAACCCAGTACTTCATGTTGGCCCCCATTCTCTGCTCTTACTTGAGAGCAGTCCTAATCCCCAGCCAGCTTTTACCTTGCAGTTTAACAAGCCAATATTAATTCCTTATTCTGTATGCAGGCATTCCATTCCCTTGTTATTAATAATATTTCTTTATGCCTGGTACTCCCATGAGTTCACCTTCCTCTAATGTGGGAAGCCAACACTATTTGTAATAGGCTAGTTGTGGTATCATCAGTGTCTTGGTTTTTTTTTCCTCTTTTTTTTTCCTCCTGTACTAGGAGTAACCCAGGATTTTTCCACAATCACATTAGGTACCAGTGATTTATGGTTTATCTTTGTAATACTCAGTTGTTTTTTTTTCTTTATGTCATTTTCAGCTGGTGATTTATATACTAGCTACACCCATTCCTATAAGAAAGACTCCCAACTATTAGATTTCATCCCACTGCTATTACTCCAAATCCTTAACAAAATCCAGTTCTTGTGTCATACACACCTCCTCCTCTATTTTCAGTGATGCTTGGCTTTGAGATAGCAGAATATTTCATTGACACGTTCCTGCTTTTAATGCCAAACTCATTAATGAAGATAATGATGAAGATCTTTCCATTCCTGTATTAATCTGTCTTTTCCTTCTTAATTCCTAATGCTCCACCTTAATGTCATAATAATAGTTATTAGTTCTTAAATCTATATAGACTAACTATACACGTATTAGCCAATATTAAAAATACATGTCATTGAAGTGAGATAATAGAGGTAATCTAGTACTACTCTTGCAAAGCCTATCATACATTTGTAGTTTTATCTTTGAATGTATCTATCTTTCTGGTAAATGTTTTCCAGTGGCAAATCCTGAGTACTTCTTTTTCCTTGACACCTCGTCTCTTAGAATTACAGAAAAATAAGGAAAACACTATCAGTTTTGATATCCTGGGAGGAAGATTATCTCCTCTCCTCCACATGACTGCACTGAACCTACTCTGACTTTTACTTCCATTATCATCATTCTTCATCAGCCTGTCTTTGCTCTCATCAACATCATCCTTATCAAAAATTAAGGCAAGGTGAAAGTGTTCTTTTAATTTTGGAGAAGAAATATGCTATCTTTAATCTTGAACAGATGTCATCCTTGCTGCAAACCTCCTTCTTATGTGCCCAAATACCACAGATTAGAGCCTTAATTCTTCTTAAGACTAATTCTCTTGAAGTCTGATGATCACTTAAAGCCAGCATAAGCTTTGCACCAGCTCCTCTTTCCCTCATTTGCCGTCCACAAGTAGTGTACCGTGTAACAAATAGAACTGGGGAAATGATTTGTTTACAAATAACCTTTTCTCCCTTAGATCAGGTTGAACCCAGATGAATTTTTCTATCCAGTTCATCCAAGCAGCTCTACAATTGCTTGTGCTGCCACAGGAGAAAGAGCGATTAGAAGATCCAAACAAGCAGCCATAGATGCCTCTAGCAACACCAGCTCAGAGCAACCATGAAATTACAGTTCCTATCAGCTCGCCTTTTGGCATTCCTTCCTTAGTTCTACACCTTCTGATGTTCAAGACAACTTTCTTTGCTTATTACCCACTAATTCATGTTAAATATCCTTATGGAGACTCCCTTTCCTTAAGATGCCAGCTTTCTCCTCTTCAAACACCTGGCATCTCAGTGTGTTTTGCCTCATTAACCACTCCTTTAAGTTTCAAACAGCTTTGTTGATACTTTCACTTTATTTATACAACATAATTACAATTATTTAATTTCAGATTTCTGGGTTTCTGTTTGGCTTTTTTTATTGTTTGGGGTTTTTGTTGTTTTTGCTTTCCCCTAAGTTGCAATCATATTCCTCTTACTCTGCCCAATTTCTTAGGTGAACTGGGCATACTCCACCTCCTCCAAATAAGTAAGAAAAATAGATTTATTCTCTAGAGGGGAAAAAAAAAACAACCAACAGATTATTTTGATAAGGCTATAAAAGCAGGTGAAGCATGAACATTTGTCATTAATATGCCACATGAATTAAATAACCAAGCATAACATTTACCTTTCTACTCCCTTTCGTCAACCTTACTGCTTACAGCCACTACGAATCCTTAGCATAGGGAATTGCTTGAGCAATTTATGAACAGAAAACATATGAATGCCACACACATTAGTGCTGTTACTTAAGGATAATGTTCTCTACAAACCTACATACATTTTTATATTAGTATTTACTTAGTGTGACAGCTTATTGGCATCTCTTCCTTATGATGCACCTACCACACTGCACATTATGCTTTTTTTGAGAAGACAACTAAAGTAAGAGAAGACAAATCATTTAAATAGCCTATTTCTAATTTTAATTAGTATAGTCAACTAATTTTAAAGGTGTGCATAGAAATTGCTCATACTTTTCTAGCCACAATGCTTTTACAGTTATTCTTTCCCCCTTGCTTCACTCCTAAATTCCTATATGAATTTGTAAGGGTTCCTCTCACCACCATTTCTCAGATTTTTTTATTTTAAGTTGTGGTCATCTTTTGCAGTGTTGTGTAATACATACTTTTCTATTGTTAATAAATGGAAAGTTTCCAAAATACAATAATTTCCACTATTAGAGAAACAAAGAAAACCAAAGAACTATATTTAGGAAAAAAAAGGGAAAAAACACTTGAATATATCTCTGAGTGACGTGGCATCTGTCATCAGTTTTCACAAGCTACTTTACATCTTAGTAGGCTATAGATGTTACTGAAGTTGTTTCAGGCCAACTCTATGTCTCCTTGGTAGGCAAATTTGAACTAAATTACCATCAGATGATTAATCAGTCTTAATGCTTTAGACAAAGTTTCAGATTAAGACAGGTCTGAAATTAAAGATCTTGAAAGACAATGAAGGCCACGCTTATTCTGTTATATGAATTCTACTCAGATTATCTGACCATATATTTCTTTCTCTTTTCACATTAACATTTTTGTCCATGAAACAAAAATAAAGATACTTTGAATATATCATGCCACTCCAAATTAGATGAAAAAAGCAACAATCAAAGAACTAGCAGCATGTCTGTAGAGAAAACTATCAATTCAGAATGGTTTTCACTATTAACTGTGTTATGCATGCACAAATGAACAAAATGAAGCTCAGGCTGAATGGTATCATATCAGCACGCAAGATACGTTGGTACCTTACCTACAAAAGGTCACTTTGCAGCAGTACACTGAATAAAAATATGCTGTGGGTCTTCCCCCTCTTTTTTATTTAGATGTATAAGAGCATATACCAACATCTATTTATATCTGCTCTTTTTCTGCCACTAGATGCTGCCATTAATATAAGCATAAAACACCAAAAAGGACTGCAAACTGCGCTCTCCACACTGTAAGCATCACACCGTATTGTGTCAATTAAACTGTTTCAATAAGATACAAGTTAGAACAGCAAAAAATCTTCACATAACATAAATGCTAATTGAACTGTGATGTCGGGTTTAAAACTGAACTGGCAGGTAATTAAGACAGGTGATGAAACTTTTTCAGCTTCACACTTGAAAAGACATCAGACATCTGCTTATTCTCCACAGTGTTATGTGTCAATGATATTCAGATGTCATAGCTGTATTGCTTTTAGGGCAACATTCTAGAAGAGTCTTCATCCATAGTTCTGAAATTGCAAAAACTGAGCTCAAAAAGCACTGAGCCTATTTGTAAAGCCAAGACAGGATTCACAGGCCTGTTTTAACAACTCCTCATACCAGGTCCTGTCCCATGCTTTCTGCATGAGAGGACCCAAATGCTCATTTCATGTACATCATGCTCATGTCAGCAAGGCATAAATATCAGAGTTACAGATAACAAAAGAGAGCTGGCAAACAAGTTCAGATCATGAGTATGCATAGCAAAAGCAGCAAATGAGACATATATAACTTGATACTTTCTTTGTTTGGGGTATGTCTGTAGCCCTTTAGAGTGTCATTGTGTAAAGAATTCAGTTTGACTGCCTAGACTGTTCTTAAGGGTATAATACAGCCTTGAATATATATACACAAACAAAAGCAAACAATGAATAGTGTTTTTAACCCAACATCCAAACCCTCTGATGGTTCTTGTCAGCTGTCTATCAGCTCAGAAAAAAAACAGCAACATTCTGGCATTATTTCAGGAACCATAACTACAATTTTTAAAAGTCTGAAACTGAGGCTCCCCAGTTAATAGCTTTTGAACTTCAAGAAAAAGAGAGAATGGACCTCATCCCTGCAGACAAGCCCCTCAAGACTCCAGTCTCAGGCAGCACAAGGCAAAGGCAGCAAGGTGATTTTCAATAGCCAGGCTGAATGTGTCAGCCATTACCAGTCAGAGGTAATGTTCTCTGCTGGATGCTGTATTTGCCAGTGCAAAGATGTAAGTACCTTCTCACCCAGAGCTATTTCAAGTGTATAGGACTTACTAATTCATTCATCATGACACTAAAGCAGCTGAAATACACCTTTCGGGCCAAGTTTTGCCCAGAACAGATGTATTTTCACATCACTTAATAGCCTGCTAACAAGCCCTTAGAGGCTTTCACACATTCAGGTATCTCTTCATCAATGGCACAGTTCAATTTAATCCAGATAAAGAGCCCCTGGGCAATTAACAGTTAACTAAAGTACAGCGGAGTCTCCAACTGGCTGTCACATCACAGTAGGGAAAGCAAAACCAGCCAGTATCCATAGCTTTAGCATGGTCCTGAGCTCATATTGATTTTGCTTCGCTGTTTTCAATGTCATGAGAAGCCAGTGATAACTGCAGAAACTAGATGACAAACTTTTTGGAGATTATTTTTACTACATGCCATAGCTGCTCTCAAAAGAGAAATCAAGAAAACCTCATTTCTGGACACTGCAGTGTGGTTACAGACCTACTCATCATCCAGAAGTCCTTTCCGTTAAAACAAGCTACAGCGTGCAGTAGCGTTGGGTAGGGAAACACATTAAAAAGAATAAAGTCTCTCAGCACAGTATTTATGACTGTAAGGGCAACAGTGTTAACCTCATCAGAAAGCTCCTCTGTGTATAGCACAGCAGATCTATAAAAATACCAGGTTATCCATAAACTCTGTACAGCTCAAGAGTGTTTTATTTTCAGTGGTCAGACTTCACATTTTTAGAAATATGGGGTGTCCTTGGCCGTATTCAAATCAATGGCTTTAATAATTGCTTGAACGAGAAGCCCACTTTTGATACTCAAATGATTTAACAACTGAGATGACCAGAGTTCATCACTTACTGGACTCCGGGTCTGAGTTGCCATCTCCTTCTGTCCGGCTGTTGGGTGAAGCTTGCTCATAATACTCCTCCTGGGGGAAGCCGAGGGGCAGAGGGTGCGATGTGCTAGCACCGCTCGTGGGTTCGTGGTCTCCAAGCCCACTGTCACTGCAGCTTTCCTGGGAGCCATCTGGTAGGTGAAATGTGACACGGCGCTGAGGCTACAAGGAAGGAAGAAAATTATATGGTTTCCACTACAGTATCAGTAATTGCTTAATGCAACCAATTTAGGAAATGTATTATTTCAGTTATCTGCTGAAGACGCATTATCTGGAGTTGTGCACAATTTCAGGCTTTCATGAGCAGCAGCCTGCTTTCAAACCCACTCCACCTGACAGCAATGCTTTCTTCTGGTTTTTAAAAATGTAAGCCCTGATGCAAAATGAAAGACACCTCAAACTAAACAGACTGTGTCAGACTTCATAAGTCTTTGGATGCCTTTTGTATCCTGACTCTGAGATTTCAATCACTTTTTGAGGCTCAATTTATTTCACTGCTCAGATTTCTAGTTTTCAAAAACCATTTTCTTTCCCATTAAAAGCTGCTCCACACTTTTGGGCCTAAAAAATGCGACACACTTCTAACGCTGAATTCTTCTAAGCCAGAAGAAAGAACAAACAATAACAAGCCTTATGCATTGCAAACAATTTTAATTTGCACAGACATTAAAACAATTGTTTAAAAGTAGATTCCACTACTCTCCTTCAGATATTTCATTACAACCCCTTCGATTTCTGTTACACCATAGACCTGTGCATCAACTATAAAAAGGCTGGAAGCTGGAAAGCAGAGAGAGCTGAGGAGGGAAAGTGTCACAGCACTGCTGTGGAAGGAAGCGCCAGGTGAAAGGAAGAACCCGATGTCTCAGGGATCGGAAGGCAATTTCATCACCGAAGTGACTCTGTGATTTAGGAGTTGAATAACTGAAATGTATATCTCTCCCAGTATTAAATGAAAATATGGAAAAAAAATAAAAATAAGCAGCTCCCCTGCTCATTTCCATGTGTCTTATTTCCATGTGTTTTAGAAACATGAAGATTCAAAAAAAACCCAAAATAACAATTCAAAATGTTATTAGCTTGATGTTACACAAAATTCCATTTGAAAGGCAATGCAAAACTTTCCAGCTCCAGAACTCCTGGGATTAGTAAAAGCTGGAGATCAGATTTTTGATGCAATTATGCAAAAAGAAGTATATATAGTGTTTATAACAGAGCAGATGTTGTCAGAGGTCCCTAGATATTTGGTTCCTATAGGTGATGGTGTTGAACTCCATTGCTTATATTACATTTTTGCTAAGAAGTGAAGTTCCTCTGCTTTTTAAAATCCCTTTTCATCACTGTGACGTTATTACATATGCCCACAGACAGCTGCTGTACAGTGTGGTACAGCCAAGAAAATGGCAAGATCAACTTTACATGTGCAATTCCTGACAGATGTGAGTGAAAACCCTTAGAAGCTAGCAGTAAGAAATTCATGGCTTTCCCAGAAAAGCTGTTCTAGCGCTTCACCACTGCTAATGGAGAAGTTTTCTTCTGATGTCTAACCTGCCTCTTTCTTGTTACAAAATAAATCACTTCTTCAGTCCCATCCATCATGGTCTGGTTATTCCCACTCATCTTTCTGGCATTTGGCACTTTAGTCTTCTTCAGAATAAACAGACCTGATTATTTTAATCTGCTATGTGCCTTCTGATATATCTTACTGCTCCCTCCCTGCACACACACTCACACATGCCTGCCTGTGCACAGCTCAAAACTTGTTACAGAGCTTCAGCTGAGATCTTCAAAGAGTGGAGTAGAGCAGAAGGATCATTTCACATCTCCTGCAGGCTCCACTACTACTTTGCCTTTTTCATGGCAGCATAACACATTTTCTTTGCCAACCACTATAATGTCCATCTCCTTTTCTAATGACCTTTTGCTGGTTGTCCACTTTCTGGTTATCACCATTGATTGCTGGAGCTGAAGGGCAGCCCGTTGCATTCCTTCTTCATGCCTTTCTATTTTTTCCAGATGATTTCATCTGTTTATCATCAAGTACATTTGCCTTCAAGCTCCTGCTTTCCTGTTTACCAAATCTGCAGATTTCAGACCCTCTCTCATTTGCCAGATCTTTAAGAAAAATTGGAGCAGATCAAGCCAAGCCATCAGCTGAGCTCGGAAAACCTGAATGCAGAATGACTTGCCATCACACAGGATGGAAGGGGAGAAGACCTCCCTCCTGTCACTGCAGGAGAAGCCTTACAGCCCACTGGAGAAAAGTTCAGACAGCAAAAGATTCCCAGCTAACTCCCCCACATTCCTCCATGCATTTGTGATGTCACCAGAAGAATGTTATCTGCAGCTGCTCCCAGGGCAACCTGGAAGGCTGGCTGGGGCAGTGGTTCTGCTCCTCCATCATCTCTCTCATCTCTCTTATCCTTTTCCCACCACAGGCAGAGATATATGGAGTGTCTCTGCACAGTCCAAAGAACAGGAGGATGTACAGAAATTACTAGTATGACTTATCCTCTTCTACCTTTTAACTGCCAACTGCCTCTCGGAGCCCTGTTCTTACCAGCAGTCTCAGTTGACTTTAACCTGAAAGTCTAAATAATTAAAGTTTTGTGGAGTTGATCCAGTGAAAATATTCCTGCAATGTTACTGATTTGCTCCCTGCATACAGAACTGCACAGATGCGTCGCTGCAGCATGTGGAAACAGAATATATTACTACTTTGGTCTTTAAATGAGCCTGATATTCACAGTATCTATGAAAAATCAACCTTTATTGCACAAACTGTTTGTAAAACCTCTGTGTATTTTGTGAGGTTTACATTGCCTTCATGCTGTCTATGTTGCACATGTGCTGTTTGGTACTCATGCTGGGTTGTGTTTTCTCATCCCCAAGCTACTAGTGAGCCTTAAAAATAAAATATTCTTAAAATGTTATTGGCCCAAGTTCTAGTGTAAAATACCGGGATTAGGCTGGGAACACAATGGTTACTATTACGTATGGCTGGGATGCACCAAGTGTAAACAAGTGAATCTTTCATTTCATGGTCTGGCATCAAACTACAGCAGAAGTTCTTAAGCAGGTGACAGTAAAGGAGACCAGAAAGATATCAAGGCCTTTTTTAGACTGCCTGGCCCAGTGAGAAGAACAAAAAACACCCCCACGCCCCCTGCAAAAGAAAAACAATCTGAACAACCAAATTTTAGCTAACTCTCACATACAGTAAAAAAGTGTAAATATTTAGTTCCATAAATTGAGATGTTATTATCCAAAAGATAAAAAAACAGCCAATATAAAATAAACTGGCATCAGGTAAAGGCTCATGATTTTAATTTGACAGTGTTCCTGAGTATGCCACACCTGATACTGCTGATGACAGAGCTCTTTGGGAAGAATTTATCAAGATGAAAAAGCCCCAGCTATTTCTCTGCATGGCAGTGCTGCCATTTTCTTAATTCAGGCAGTATCAGACAATGATCTGAAACAAGTAATTCCAATGAAATTTTGCCAAAAGCTGGGACTTATCTTCTGTCACAATTATTTTGGAAATTTCCTCCTTGAGGCATTTAAATTTCAATTTATAAGATTATAAAATATCCCCAGACTCCAGCTCCTTTCTCTTTATCTCCAAAGGGAGTTAGCACTGATACTAAGAGAATAACAAGGATTATGGTTTGTTTTATTTATTTGACAGACAGTAAGTATATTTTTTGAAAAGAGAGAAGTCCAGGCAAGCCCATTATGGATTCGTAGTGCATCCTGAAAATGCTGATGCAGGAATTTGTAATGCAGACAATTAGACTGATAGGGGAAAATGAAGTGAAAATGTAAGGAAAAATGTACAGTTTCTCTGACAAATGTAACAATATTAAATTACTCTTTATTGGTAGGGAAAAAGAATTTTGCTCCCAGAGATGTCACGAGCCCAGACACAAATCCTGTCAGAGGTCTCGTACGGCATTCACTGCATTTTGCAAAGGCAGTCTGTGTCTGGAGGGATCAAATTATCTCCGAAAACCGCAAACCTTTTACTCTCATTATTGAAATTTATATGAAGACTGATCAAAGCCCCAAACTATTCTGTGTTCAATCTTTCACTACAATAATTAGACTGTGGCAGTGGGAATAATAAAAGATGAGTCTAAGTAAATAGCTTTGGATACACTGAAGGGATGATTTCTGGAATTATACACCAGGGGTTAGCCAATTTATAATCAAAACCAAAAAAAAGGTAATAGAAAAAGCAGCAGATATCAACTGAGGAACATTAAACTATTAACCTTATTATCTTCATTCACTGAAGCAAATTAATACTCTTTTAAAAGGAGATCATAAAGAAAAAACATTACTGTTTAATTTATGTTGAATTAATTATATTATTTAGATGATAATTCTGATTTTAAACAGGCCTTATTTAGGAGATGCTGTAAGACAGCACAGAAGTAAAAGAACAGGATTACTTCAACAGTTTCATTTTCCACTGTTAGCAGCCAGTGAATGAAGGAGTAGTAAAAAATATTTGCTAAGTTGCTATTAATATTTATTTCTCAGTTGCTTATGTCTTTCAAATGCCAGGAAGGCATAAAATCCATGCTTTAAATATCCAGACAACTATCTCCAGTTACGATCGGTACTTTTCAGTTGTTAAAGAAAATCCTTAACCAAACTATGATTTCCAGTTCAAATCTTTTTATACTCAACTGTCACCTTTTGTTCCAAAACAACAATCTTCTGTTCCATACGTTTTGATTGAGACACACTGGACCCAGCTACTATTCATGTAAAGTTCTCAGAATAACACAAAATCAAATTGCTCGATAGGATCCAACTACAAATCCAATGGAAAGCATGATGAAACTCCAGAAAGACAAGCCAGTATTTTCATTTTCCCTTTCCCTAGACTTAGTAGGGTACAGCACAATTATTATGGCCCAAATAGGTTCTACCAATTGTTTTATAAGTGTGTATTTCACATACTTATTGCAGTGCTGTCCCAGCAGCTGAGGCTAAATGAAATGTGCTCCTCAAACTCAATTAAAGCTCCACCAACACAAACTCCAGACTTGGGATGTCACATGGATTCAACATTACACTGCTGGCTCTGAACCTTTATAGCCAATGACTCAAAGTGCACAATCACTCACTAATCACTTTATTTCACCTGAAAGGGAACACCTCTGAACCTCAGGAGTTCCCTTGGACAACGTCCTGACCCGAGGGGACTGTTCCCAGCTGCAGACCACTGCTCCAATGAGGCCCGACTCCAAATGGTGCCCTGAGGGGATCCTTTTATACCCAAGTCGGTTATGAGCTGTGGCCCCATACGGTCACGTAGCCCCCCATTGGCTCAGGACCCAGCCTCCTGCCCTTGCACCCACCAGCGCCACCATGTGGGGGGGACAAGAGCTGCACATGCAGGAGCTATCATAGGCATCTGTCTGGTGGGGGGGAAGCTTTGGAGGGCTTTGGTCTGGGTGGGTGTACCTGCCACAAGCTCAGAACATTAAATCTAAGATGTTACTCTGTCGTCTTGATAACTTTGTATTAGACAAAATGCATAAATGTAGCTTGTTACTCTTTTTTACTCAAATTAGATTTCCAAAGTCCAAGCTCAGTGGACATTAAAAACATTTTCCCTATCTCACATGAAAAATAACATTCCCAACTACTGTCAATACAGCAATTGTCGTCTCATACAGATCAAGCTTGTTGAACAAGCCCTTCTATTTACTGAACAAGTTCAGCAGAATCATCTACTGTCTTATCTTTACTGATTGCATCCCTTTCAGCTTCTGATTTTCTATGCTTGTCAAATCAAAGAGACCTACTGGTTTTCCAGTTTACCATATTTGCCTTTTTAAATATTGACAAAACATTACATTTTCAGCTATAGAAAAGCTCAAAAATCCAATACAACTCTTTTACACTCTTACCACAAATATATCTAGTCCTACTGATTTAATAAGACTAACATTAATAACTGGTATCTTAAATCTTCAATAATTACTAATGGAAAATACATGAAGAGAAAGCTTTGATAACTAACTTTACTTTTCCTCACTGTGATTAACAATCTAACTGTTTCATAGTAGTATAAGCAAGTAATTCTAGGCTTCCATTTATTACTGATTTAAATAACTCCTCCCACTTTATTAATTTATTTAGATGAAGGAAGCATAATCAATTAATTTCAAAAAAGCAAGTAAAAGCTTAGTTGACTGCCCAGACAACTGCAAATTCAATGTGGATGATTACCCTAGACCTATTTGTAGTTTTTCAATGAAAGAAGTACTACCTCCACAACATCAGGGAACAGACAGAGCCTCTTTACCTGCTCAAATGGAAATTACTTAAAATTGACAGATCTTGTAGCTGGATTCACTCACACAAAGAGTTGGCTCAAGTGATGAGAAATAATCTTGCAAGACTATCTTGTAATTCTGCCACGCTCACTTACTCAGGGTGCCTTTTTAGAATTACACTTACATAGCTCTACAGGCATTTCTTGCAGGCATGTAAAGAAACTGCACCTTACTGATAAGCAAAAATGTCATCTATTTCAGCTATTGGCTATTGCAAAAAGGCAATCCTATGAAACCCTCTTCCAGGTGGGCAAGCAGCTGAAAATTGTTTTAACACCACTCGCTTTAAGAAGCTGCTTTTCACTGATGCCATTTTTCACCAAAGTTACTAGAAGCAAAGCTGATACTCCCATCTTCCTCCTGTGGCCCAGTGGTCACAGAACAAACTCGCTAGCCAAATCATCGCTGATCAAAAACATTATAAACCTGCAACTTCACAAATTTCTGATTAACAGCCTCAATGGGTATTTATTCGCAGACTCTAATCTTCACTGTACCAAAGTGTGTACCTCATATGACATTTTCCAGCAACATTTAACAATTAAATTGTATTTTCTGAGCTTCCTGAAATAACAACAAAAGAACTGAAATAAAAAGCAAATAAACCTGAAAATAACATTTAAAGCATGTCAAACATTTTATTTCGCTTTTGAAAGGCAGTTATTGTATGCTAGATGTCAAAATGAAAGCTGAAAGCATGCTTTTTAAAGTTTAATTCATGTAAGCCTTCAATTTGACATGTGATTAAATAAAAATTACACTTGAAAGTTGCACTATGGCTGTGCTCTTGCTAAGGCTGAGAAATAGGAAAGTATCAATTCTGATTTTTTTTTAATACATTATTGACTTTCCAGGTTATCATCTTTGATGTTATTATCTCAAATGCCTGATTTCTGATAGCAAAGCCATTTTAGTTAAAAGAACATCATAATAAACAATAATATAGAAACATTTTGGTAATATTTGACACCACTTCTGACTGCTGGCCCAACAGCATGGATCTTTTTTAGCAAAAATATTGATTGGGTATTATTACCGTTGTGAATGTTTCTTTTAAAAGCAACACTATTGCTTACCTAGTGTTTTCTTTGTGTTAATACTGAAATAGAATAGAATTTATACTTTCATACATGTCAGATAGCACCCTAGCTCTGATTTCATTCTGTTAATTTACACATTTCACTTGTGGCTCAGATAAATAGACTTCATCTTTCTTCATGAGTAATGTATAGATTTATAGAATAATAAATGTTTTTCCAATGAATAACTCACTGATCTCCAGGCCCTACTCTTGCATCATAGCAGTCAAGGCTAAGCCATTAAGTACAAGCATGATGAGGTTATTAGAGCTACAGAGACCTGGAAGAAATCTCAAGAACCTGATTCAATTTCCATTTGCAATTTTTTTTCTATTCAGTTTTTCCTGTAAAGGTCAATTTTTTTCTGAAGCAATACACATGCGTATAACTTCACAAGCCATCACAAGTATTCACTTGAAGAGGCTTCAAAATGTGCCTTCATCATTTCTAACCAATGGAGCTATTCTTATCAGTGCTTCCCAGAAAAAGAGTCTTTCGTCTAACTTTGGTTCCTTGGGTTGAAAGTGTACTGAAGCCAGAAGAAAAACACAAGACACATACTTTTAATAAGACTTATTCAAGGAGTATTCTTAAATATTATAGCACAAGTAGTTGTGTTATCACTTCAGTTTTATTTTACCCTATAAAATAAACCTTGTCTCCACAGAACTTTTTCCTGCAGGTGTGGGTAGGATATCAGAGTGGAACGACATGGAATAACCTTATGTTTCATATTGATATATGTAGCTGCTGAATGTGAATTCATGTTGTTATGGTTAAAAATAAGGTTCTCAAATTAGGGCGGAGAGGAAGTCTGCACTCTAAGCTTAGAACGTGAAGAGGTTGAGGTAGCTCTTGAATTAAGAGAAATAAATAAAGGCAGACTTCCTCAACTTCTTCTAGAAAAAAAAAAAAACACCCCACAATACTTTTGTATCCGAAGGTTTCTAAACTACATTTTCACTAATTTTGGTATCATTCACAGTAGCCCTCAAAAACTCTTTGCTTCTGCCCCACAGGGAGTAGCCAGCCCTTCCTACACCATGACACAGTAAAGCAGCAGGTTTCCTGCAATATTTCCCTAAGAAGAAATCACTGTTTTCATAGCTTATACTATCAGGGTGGTAATGAATAAGTTTTTAGCTGTTATTTACAGTAGAATGCATGACATATTCAAAATTATTAAAGTGAGTTGAGCTACATACTACTAATGCGTTCTTAAATGAACATCTGAAATACTTATTTGTAAATGGGAAAAATTCTACAAATTGAAGTGCTGTATTGTATCACTGATACCATCCTTCACTCCTACAGAGTGATGTCTCTGCAATTGTCCTTTCATATAATCAGAATACATCGCTGTCTTTCAGCATTCACCACTTGTGTAATTTGAGTAAGGCAAAATATAGAGCCATTAGCCTTCCTTTGTTCCTCAAATCTTTCTGGCTTATTTCCATATTTAGTGCAGCCATTCTTTAAGACTATTAAGATTACTTACTCATCTTTCTTTACAGAGGAAAATATACAATACAAATTACTTAATTAATGCAGCATATGTTAGTTTGCATAAGGAAATCATGCAGTTCTGGGCAAGGGGAACTGAGGGACTCCAGCTGATGTTGGAAGGAAGTTGCTCTCTCTCACATCAAGCTGAGAGCTGCTGCGTAACACCAAGAGCCCCCGACTAGCCTGCAGTCAGCCCCATGCACCTGCAGCTGTCCCGATCACAACCCAGCCACAACCCACAGATGGAGGGTTTGTGCTCTGAAAGCACAATGAGAGTGCCACCGTAAGCTAAGGCCCACTACTGTGAGATTCAGGTGTCTGGCAGCAGGGACCTGGCTTTATAAAGCTCAGCCCTGTGACCTTGGGTTGCTTGCCTGACAAAGTTATTGTGGTGAGAAAACAAATGAACTCAAGCCATGCACAGTAAGTAGAAACTGAGACAGAAGTTGTTTACTTTGTAACTCAAAGAGTCAAGAGAAAGGTACTAATGCAAAAATACATAAAGCATCAAGGGGAAATTGTAGGTAAGCCAGCAGAAGTGAGGACTAGGCATGTGGAGGGAGCCCTGAAGCCAAGCTCTTCCTCATGGGACAGCCACTGCGTAGCCCACACAGACCACCAGGGGCCTCTGCCACCAGCACGAGCATACCAATGTCTTGATTAAAAGCAACTTAGTCCCAGCCGTTTACTGCATAAACCCCAAAATAACATCACTGCATTCTCATAAATCATGGAATCAACTAGGTTAGAAAAGACCTTTAAGTTTAACCATTACCCCAAGACTGCCAAGTCCACCACTAAACAATGTCAATCCCAAGCCAAGTCCCTGCATCTTTGGAAAGATGCCTGAGTAGAAGTGTCCCAGAGAGCTCAGAAATAAAAAGGGCTGGGGTGGGAAGACCAAAGGCACAGTGGAGGCCAGTTCTGCAACTCCACGAGTGCATTCTTTCACTTGCCACACAGATTAACACTGCTACCATCTTTAGTTCAGGTTTATTCAAATTTCATATAAAGCTGAGTTAAATCAGAAATAAATATTATTCTCCATACAAGTCACACTGAACTCGCAACCTCTAAAACTGCAATGCTTCTGCAACTCTGACACCCAGGAGATGACCACGAAAGGCAACTACTTGCTCTAGTTGATCCAGAAAAGCGTGACTGCAGAAATCCCTTGTAACATGCAGTCAAGAAAGAACAAATGCAAGGCTTTAGGTCTACACTGTATTCTTATTGCTCAGGAGAAGGCAAATGGCTGTAGATATCTGAAAAACAGGGAAGATCTTTGAAATAAACCAGCAGGAAAAATGTGTGTGTGTAAGGGTAATAACAATGTTAGGAGAGCTGGCACACATCATAGGGGCAACAGGGAGACACAATGGGCACAGGTACCTTCCACACATGGTTACAGGCACATGCACAGACTTGCATTCCTGTATCAGTTACACTATCAAATACCCATGGCAACTGCTCTGGTTGCTCATCCCTAAATCATCGTTATGCATAAAATTTCCTGACTAAAGACTTCAAATCATGCTCCTTAAGATATTTCTTAGTGGTTTTTTTTATTTTCATTGGCATACAGCATCTGTGCTTTGCACAAAACAAAAAGCACTTCACACATTTTCCAGGCAAAATGCATAAATATAAACTTGCAGCATTAATTATGTTCTTTCTCCTACTGCTTTTAATTAATTTGACCTTTGGTCCTATTTTTGTCAATTCGGGAGGCATGCTGCAATCAGAAGAAAGCTATGGTGTAAGTATTCTATTCTGCAAGTCACCAACTAAATGAGTAAGCAATGGAGGAAAATCTATAGCATGCAATTAGCATTATGCTTTTCATTTATTTTTGTTTTACTTCACAGAACTTATTAATAAAATTCAGTAGGTAAAACTGAAGGCAGGAACCCTCCTACACCAGGTGCACTACATTCTACCTTGGCACAAAAGAAATTCTTTTGATGTACTGGAAATCTTATTAATAGATTCACCAGAAAACAAGCATGTAAGCTGGCAGAGGCAATTGCAAGAGGTAAAATGAATGTAAATGACAGATGAAAGAAAATTTTCATGCCGTTCAGATCAATATAAACGAAAGTGCTGCTGCAACCACAGCACCAAGATGAAGGGAATTCATCAAACTTGTATTTCAGACTATTTGTCCTGCTCCAAATGCACCCTCTGTGTTGCGAAGCTATGGTCTTCCTTTACCCAATTAATACTACATTAAGATGCACTCCTGCAGGGGCTTTTTCCTTATTTTGACGAATTGAAGATTTTCAGTGCACTCAGATATGGGAGGGGGGGGAGCACAGAGAATAGCTTCTTGCTTCTAAATACTGCCATTTGAAAAGCCTGTAATTGCAGCACTTAATAATTTTCTAAATACTTAAGCCAGAATTAATTATCCCTGCTATTACTGCAGGAGCATGGATCATATATTGGGTATGATGAAGAGAATGTGTGATAGAACATTTTATTGTACTCAGTGCATGCAGAGCGTGTGCAGGGCACTTAAACTATTAGAAGCAACAGGCTTCTCTACTTCAATTATATCTCAGTATGATCATCAGATATCTACAGCATCAGCTTTGCTCATTTTATGATTTTTGTTGTTGCCTAATTAAACACTTTCAGGACCCTTCTTTACACCAGGGACTAATCACCATCTAAAAAAGAATCCTGCTTTATTTAAAATTGTATTGGTTCTTGGTGGAGAATTAGAGGAAGGTAAATGCTTATTGTTAAACAGCTTCCATTTCAACAGACTGAAATGCGTTTTCATTAGTAGCCAGAAACCGAGGCACGTCATGAACTTCGGCAACTGCCTTTAATGGAGTGAATTCTACAGTCTCCTGGCAGTTTTATACGGTGTTGAGGAATCAAAAATATATGTAGCTACCCTTACAGTTAATTGCCCACCCTGCTTAAAATTCCCTTTATGCAGAAGCTGGGTAGCAATAGAAATACTAACTCCAATGTATAAGACATTTAAACATTTTGAGACACAAAACAAAGAAAACACATAAACATGGTATTTGCAAGGGGGAAAACAAAGCTACAAGGAGATGAAGTTTCACTTCCAGCACACTGGATTCAGACCTTTGCACAGAACACAAACTAAAGTGACTTTGATCTCATTCTAGTGTGTTGAAAACAAAGTAATTTCTTACAAAAACCAATCACCTTGTCTGAGATTCACTAGAATAATATTAAACTGTTGATGCAGGCTCACTGTTTGAAAGATGGCTGGCAGTGCTGCTTTGGTTTCTAAGTAGTTTACTGGGAAACCAGAAGGGAAGAAGCAGCCTGAAGCATACCAGCTGACTCTTCCCAGAAGTTCAAAAGACTGGGGCTGTGGTAGCTGAAGGTAGCTGAAGCACAAACAGGGATATATTTACTAGAGAAATGTACTGTCACATCTCAAATGAACACAATCAGAATCAGCACAGATTTCAGTCAGTGCTTCTGTAGCAAAATGGCAAGACACTAAATGCCATCACAAGCAGTGAAACAAAAGGGATCCAGGCCAACACTCTCTCACCTACATCTCTAGAATTGCCTTTGAGACTCAGAACCATGATACGTTCATTTATTTCATACCAGAAATAATGACTAATGCTGAGTCTGTGATGAAAGAGATCAGGCAGCTGTGGAAGTAATTTCCCTAGTTGGGAGGAAATAATTTCCTTTTATGTTATATGCCCTTGTGCTGGCTCACCATAACCCCAGCCAACAAATTCACCTTCTGTAATTGTTTACATCCCAGCCTCAAAAGATAGACCCCATTTTTTTCCCCACAGTTAAGGACTATAAATCCACTCTTGGTATAGACTACAGTCTAATTCCCAACTGGCTCCCCAGGGACTCTCAGAAGAAAGAGAAGACAAACAACAACTACAAGAAGATGACTCTCCAGCTCCAATCAATAATTTGCCTGTCACTCCACAAGCGCATCTCCTTTCCACCATAACTCTGTGAAGTTCCTTATCAGTGATGTACTCTTACACTTGCTAGGTAGACATTAAGCATTTTTGTATCCCGTGGGTTTTGCATTTCAGTAAATCTCCTTTTCCCAGCAATACGAATACACAATAACCGCCACAGACTGACAATACATGCTAGAAAATTTGAAAAACAGCGTATAGTGTAATAGTACTTTGCACATATATATCATTCTTTACTCGAATGGGCTTTAGAAAGAGGAACTCAGTTTTAGAATAACAGAATAGAAAAGGCAGTTATTAAAATACTTTACAAATCAACAAACTAAAGCACAAATGGCTATGCCCGCTTGATTTCTCTGACTGAAGGTTAGGCTACCTCAATGACAGAAACCAAATATGAGATCAGGGGTCCTAGACTGAGAAAAGGTATTTACATTCAAATAAACTATCACAGACTGCCTGAAATACAAAATGCATGTGCATTTGATAAGAATAATGCACATAAATACAAGCATATATAGCATCGCTTAAAACCGTATCAAAGCCAGAAAACACACCACAAACCCAAAAGACAGTGACTCAATAAAAACTGTTTTCTGACTAGTTTGGCCAGTACTAGCGGGTATTTACTTAAGTGAGTGCTAATGCAGTCTGTTTCAATGGAGCCATATGGATTAAAAAATGCCATTAGCAACATCATCTACCACTAAACCTCTGTGAGCAAGTGAGAGAACAATACTGATCTTATCTGCTCTAACAAGACTGAAAAACTGACTGCAGAAGATTCATTCTGCCAGATATTCCATCTGTGAGTAACAGACAAGTTCATTAATGGAAATCTTCAAATTAGAGCTGAGAAACCCACAGCTAAGAAACGACTGCCTTGACAAGCAAAGTTCCTGCTTAAAAGCTCTACAGGTTCATGAGGCTTAAGATTGAGTCATTACCATTATCTGCTTTCACTTTTAAATATGTCTGTTTCTCATTCTGAAGTTGCATTGACAGCAGTGCTCCTGCCAGCATTTGCCACTCGTTGCACAAAAATAGTTTGGGAGGAGCTCTGAGCACAGAGTCTGAAATCTGTCACGTCAACAACTTACCAGCTCTGCAACACAATGCAGAATTTAGATTAGCAGCATGGGTGTTCCTTTTAGCATTTAAGTCAATCTTGCAATCTGCTCAAGCTTTTAAAATGCCTGCAGGTAGTACCACCATACCCCTGACAGACGCATTACCTACTTCTGGCAGACTTGATCCAAAGCTCCCTGAAGGACTTTTCCCTCAGCCCTACCTCGCTCCAAGTAACTGCTGGGTGAAGTGAATGACAAAAGCTGCACTAACATCCAGATTCATAATCTAAGACATGGTAACAGTGGTCAGTTTGAAGATACAAAACAGCTAAATCTTGAGTCCCAGCTTGTTATCTACCACTGACAAAAGCAGACATGTCCAGAGAAAAAACAGACACTTCTTAAAATATAGTTTCCCTTCATAAAGGAAACATCAGTAGAGCAGTATTCAGTGATTTTCCTACATCGATCTCGTAACTCAACATCAACACAAGCGGTATCCAAATATCAGAAGAAATAACATGTACAGAAACTGACCATAATATTTTTTCCAGAAAACTCTCTTTAACCAAAGCCCTGCTATAAAACACCATTAGCGAGCTTCTTCAGGAAAGCCAGGACAGAAGTTTCACGAAGCTTCATCACATTAAATGAATGCTGAACTGTTTATTGTTATTCATTGTTGAAACTTGAACAGAACACCAGAGCTCTGTTCAGCTCCAGGCCCACTCCAAATATGTTTCCTTTTAATTTTCAAATTCCAAACCTGGGCAGGAAGGGAGCTGCACTCAGCAGAAGCCAGAGAAGTGAGTAGTATATATCAATAGGGCACCTCAGTAAATGCCTAATGGGGGATCAAACAGAAAAGCCCACATTTCTAATACCAGCCTAGAGGTAATCAAACAGAAACACAGGCAAATTGATTCAAATCAAAATCAGCCAAAAGGCATTCTATCACAAACTAACACATCCATCAGTAAAGGTTTGATTTTGTCCAAGCTTACATCTTGTGAGCACACTGCTAAAGCCACAGCTGCAGATATTCTCAAATAAACAACCTAAGTATTAAAAAATAGCAACACTGAAAGTGGTAACAGTGAATTTACCTTAATAGGCTGTACATTTAGGTTCATTTATTGTATATGCACCCAGACACACTTCATTTGTGAAGTGTGTTTTCCCAACGAGTGGCATCCCTCAGGGATCGGTGTTGGGACCGGTCTTGTTTAACATCTTTGTTGCTGACATGGACAGTGGGATTGAGTGCGCCCTCAGCAAGTTTGCCGATGACACCAAGCTGTGTGGTTCGGTTGATACCCTGGAGGGAAGGAATGCCATCCAGAGGGACCTCGACACGCTTGTGAGGTGGGCTGATGCCAACCTCGTGAAGTTTAACCATGCCAAGTGCAAGGTCCTACACCTGGGTCGGAGCAATCCCAGGCACAGCTACAGGTTGGGCAGAGAAGAGATTCAGAGCAGCCCTGCGGAGAAGGACTTGGGGGTGTTGGTTGATGAGAAAATGAACATGAGCCAGCTTCAGTGTGTGCTTGCAGCCCAGAAAGCAACCGTATCCTGGGCTGCATCAAAAGGAGTGTGACCAGCAGGTCAAAGGAGGTGATCCTGCCCCTCTACTCTGCTCTGTTTTCATGAGACTTCACCTGGAGTATTGTGTGCAGTTCTGGTGTCCTCAACATAAAAAGGACATGGAACTGTTGGAACAAGTCCAGAGGAGGCCATGAGGATGATCAGGGGACTGGAGCACCTCCCATATGAAGATAGGCTGAGGAAGTTGGGGCTGTTCAGCCTGGAAAAGAGAAGGCTGCGTGGAGACCTCATAGCAGCCTTCCAGTATCTGAAGGGGGCCTATAGGGATGCTGGAGAGGGACTCTTCATTAGGGACTGTAGTGACAGGACAAGGGGTAATGGGTTAAAACTTAAACAGGGGAAGTTTAGGTTGGATATAAGAAGGAAATTCTTTCCTGTTAGGGTGGTGAGGCACTGGAATGGGTTGCCCAGGGATGCTGTGAATGCTCCAACCCTGGAAGTGTTCAGGGCCAGCTTGGATGAGGCCTTGGGTGATATGATTTAGAGTAAGGTGTCCCTGCGCACAGCAGGGGGGTTGGAACTAGGTGATCTTAAGGTCCTTTCCAACCCTAACGATTCTATGATTTAAAACACCAACCTGTGCACCTTACCTTCTCTTAGCAACAGGCCAGTCAACGGTGCTTGCTGCCTCTCATCTCCGAGTATGGTGGCAAAGAACTAATTCACCCCACAGCACATGCATGAGGGTGCTGTGGAGTCGTGCTGCTGGGTATGATTTAGTCAACAGGCTCTTGGAAAACGCATTATCTCTCACACCAGTATTTTCTCATTTACACCGTGTTCTTTTTCCTCTCGCCACAAGCCAGACACGCATTAACCAATTCTGCAGCCAGTTTAAAGCTTTAAAAAAACAAAAATAACCCCCCAAGAAAGCAAACAGAAAGAAAAAATAAATTAATTTGTTTAAAATTTGCTTGCTCTGGGGTAACTTCTGGAAATACTTAGTGACATTGTGGTTAAGTCCAAAACAGGAGCCAGAATGGATCCAGCTAATTCCAGACAGCTGAAGACATCACGCCTCAGATTTTTACTGGTTTGTTTATGCAAAGCAATGACATTATTTCATGTAGTTTGACTTTTAAATTATTTTGAGGAGGCTCTTGATAATTCCTGTGAGAAAAAGCAATTAATTTGGTTTTCAGTGACTGAAAAATATTGAAAACCAAATTGATTTTAGACATATTTTCAATCATGGTTGGCAGAGATCTTGTACCTTAATGCAAACATGTAAATGGATTTTTCTTTTTCTCTTTTAAAAGGTTCTCTGACCAGGTGAAAGGTCATTTGTGAGAATTATTTCCCTTTAAACTGCAAAATGCTCAACTAATTAAAAATAATAAAAATTAAAAGCTCACATTCCACTCTTAAGTGATGTCTGACCATTGCCTCCAGACTACTGCTCTCCCATAGTCAGAATGCTGTACCACCCACACAGGGACAAGGTGTATTCACCTCCCTGCTTCAGCTTTCTTCACACAACATGATGCCATTGTATAAGAAGACTCCAACTAAAATACCTGTGATGCTTGTTGCTCAATAAGAAAGTGTAAGGTAGATTTTCTCTTTACTAAGTCTGTTTTGCAGCTGGGAAATCCAACACAGACTCTACAACGTGCTGCCTTACCTTCCACCAGTGCTGTAAGTGTTAGTGTTTGCAGAAAAAGCTGAAAACCTCATCGATTTACAGAGGGGAGACAGAAGCAGACGATTAACTTCAGAAATGGAACGTTAAAACAGTCATTGTCTCCTCAGTGCAAGCTAACGTCTGACAAAGGTTCCCACTGAGATGCCCATACCAAAGGCAGAGGGTTCAATTATTGCAGCTTATATTTTAAAGTGTAATGATTTGCATTATCCCAGCTAGCTTAAAACTTGAGTAAAACAATCAATGGTTGTTTTCCCATCCATGAAAATAAAGCATTGGACATGTAGGTTTCTTTGGGAGGTTGGTTGTTTCTCGAGGCTTTTTGTGGGTTTGATTGTTTGTTTTTAATTCTGGAAATCCAGGCAAAATCCGATTTTCCGACTGTAGGAAAATACTAAACAACTGATCCAAAGCAACTGAACAACAATCCTGATCTTCTGCATGATGCTGAAACAAAACTCTGGAACAGAAGAAATCCTGAAAACCAAAATTCAGAACATGCTGTACCTTGGCTTCAGCTTATCCCATTTAAATAATTGAAAACCAAAACCAAAACCCAACAACCCCAAAACAAGACCACCAAAAAAACCACCCCACCCCACGATAAAACCACCAACCAAACCGCTCTTTCCCTGTATTTAATCTACACTACCATAACTGCATTGTATTATTCTACCATCAGAATACATACAAAGCTTGTTACACCCCAAAACAAGACCACCAAAAAAACCACCCCACCCCACGATAAAACCACCAACCAAACCGCTCTTTCCCTGTATTTAATCTACACTACCATAACTGCATTGTATTATTCTACCATCAGAATACATACAAAGCTTGTTACACTTCAGGTCAATACTCACACCCCTCTGAAGCGGTATTCCAGCTGTTGACAGCTAAGCACAGACACAGTGCTTTTAGTCACTACTTTGCCAGTAATATTTTCATAGAATAGTTTGAGTTGGAAGGGACATTAAAGCTCATCCAGTGCCAATCCTCCTACCATGAGCAGGGACACCTTCCACTAGAGCAGGTCCCTCCAAGCCCTGTCCAACCTGGCCTTGAACACTACCTAGGATGAGGCAGCCACAGCTTCTCTGGGCAACCGATGCCAGTGCATCACCACCCTCATAGTGAAGAATTTCTTCCTAAAAAGCTAAAATGTACCATCTTTCAGTTTAAAGTCATTACCCCTTGTCCTATCACTAAATGCTCTTGTAAAAAGTCACATATAAACCCAGTAAATTCCTCCAGACAGATCACACAAAAACTCCCAGAGCTGAAATTGTGGCTATAGTCTGGCATATATAGCATATTTGACACTCAAGCACACTCCCTCACCCTTGGGTTTTTTGCAACAAAGACTGATTCTTTTGTGCACAATAAAAATGCTTCAATGCAGAAGCAGTGCTGCCATAAAACAGAAGGCATGAGGCTTCAGCAGTGCATCAAGAGGGTACTAAGCCCCTCATGGCTCACACAGGAGACCCCAGGTTCCCCCATTTACAAGACCTCGGTTACAACTGCACAATGGCTCCATTAAAACCAAGCATATTACCCTGCCTTTTCCAGGAGGAGAAAGGGTGTGAAAGAAGGTGAGTGCACGCCAAGAATGACTGTAGCAGAAAATAAAAAAAAAGTATGTCATTCCTAAACAATGTGTACATATTTATCTCCTACCAATTAGATGATTTTTGTTAAGAAAACAAATGAGGCTCAGAAATAGGGGTGGGACACAACACAACCTTCATTTATACCTATATATTGTTTAAGTTCAAAGAGACATTCACCTTCCCTGATTAGATAACACAATGGTCCATTATCTATGAATAAAATGAATGTGTATCAATTTTAGACATCCTGTTTCTCTAATGTGTTTTTACTGTGTTTATACTTTTGACATCCCTATAGAATTTTCTGTCAAAACCACAAAGCTGGAAGCAGACTACATATGCCTGTGTGGATGGAATTACAGTAGGCCTTACAATAGGTAATGAAAATGTAATACTGAATTGTGGAATAGAATACAGCACTATTATGCAAAATCCTGCTTTTATAAATACCGTATAACAAAATATCTTTTTCTTTAAAGAAGAAAGGAAAGCTTTTAAAGAAGACTGGAAGAATGAGCTACCTCCTAATACAAAGAGTAGACAAATCTGAAAAATAATGATTCCAAAAGTTGTTCAAAGTAGTTAGCTGCTTCTCCTTGTCATTCCTCTGTTACACAAAGGTTGCTTACACTCTGATCCTCAGATCAATGTAATGACCAGTACATTGGCCAGCCATACATCTTAATAAATGAATCTTCATTAAGCAATCTCCTGAATCCTTCAAGAGCTGGTCTGGCACTTGTAAGTGCTAATGAGAGGTCAGCAGTAATTCCACAAATAATAATCTGTGACTGAACTGCAACCTCACTTTTGCATTCATTATTTATTATATACTATGACCCAATTCAGACCATTGTGAAAAAAAGACAACTCATTTCAGACAGTGCTTAAATGGATAATTTGCCTTAGTACAGCATCAGACATTAGACTCCAAAGTTAAGCAGAAATCTTCACATACTGACCTTTGCCAAAGCACAGGAGCTACAGACAAGGGAGCAAGCCAGCTGGTGTGACATCTCTACTTGCACAGTAAGAGCATAAAAATAGCACCTGGTGATTCTCAAGAGCTACAGGTAACTCAGTAAGACAGAGAGAGGAATATTTTAGGGAGAGGCTGACAGCTTAACTTGCTCAAAAAAAGGCTTATTACTCATTAGGGTCCATTACTGCAATCACAGGCATTATTGCCAGCGCACAGGCACGGCACACGGCAATGCAATAACAGCCTGCTTTCATCCTCTATCCTGTTCACATGTACATTCTCATTATTCACTCAAATCCTATTTTTTCAGGATCACTGACCCAGTCTAATCTATCAAACAAATTTCTTGAGAACTTGGACAAATACATAAAAACCTACAACGCATCAAAAAAGGGAAACATTTCAGAAGCAGAGCAAGAATTATTTTCTCCTCCTTTCTTTCATCTTTGTTTTTTTTCCAAGTAACAAAAGAAAAATACACATTTTTTTTGTAAAAAAAAAAATACAAAATTACAAGCAAAATTACAAAACCCAACAATAACATTCCCAGACATGAAGATCAATACAGAGAAGCTGTAGACAGCACACAGTTTATGAAATGGGATACTCTGGTTATTTAAATTGTGCTCAAATCTGTATCAAATCAGCACTCCATTTATTTCTTCAGACCTTAGGGACAAGTCCATTTAAAAGTCCTCTGGAATATTTAACCTCCTGACACAGAGGGAGAATCTTTTATGCTTCTGACAAGATGAGTTCTATTATATAGGCATACAGTGATGAAATTACATGTTTTGGTAGTGAAGTACATGAGAGACTGCCCACAGATTGAGCGATATTCAGCAGAAAGCATAACTATATGTGATTTGATTAGCAATCAGGGAAGAGGAGATAAAAATGGGTGCTGAAAATCAGAGGGGGAGCAAGCACTGTTACAATTAATATTTGGAATTGCTTACAAGTGTTTATTGCATATTACTTGGAGTCCAGACTTTCTGTGTGTTCAGTGCTTAACATCTGCATCAGGCACAGCCTTCTTCTCTTTACTCAAACCTCAACATTTAAGAATACAGGGAAAGTACACAGGTATATATTTCATCCCCATTATTCATTATTAAGAGGGATCAACTCGCATTTTCCAGCATTCAGCTATCTCAGTTTAGCATCTTTCTGGAGTCATCCACAGGTAAATCAGGCATTGGAAGAGGCTGCCCAGGGAAGTGGTGTAATCACCATCACTGGAAGTCTTCAAAAACCATTTAGATGCCCTTAGTGACATAGTGTAGTGGTGGACTCGGCAGTCCTGGGTTAGAAGTTGGACTTGGTGATCTTAAAGGTCTTTTTCAACCTAGTTGATTCCATGATTTTAAAGGAAATTATTATAGGCAGAGGGCAGGAATGAAACAAGCAGAGAAGATGTAGAGACCAGCCTAGGGAAGGAGAACTCAGTGTAACAAGGTTAAGTTTGCAAAAGGTAAGTGTGAAAAAGGTAGCTAAGGGTTTCAGCTTACTGTAGTTAAAGAGAAAAGAGAAAGATTTAGTTTGTGATATGCTTGTAGACAACAAAATTGTACCTAACTCATGCTTTGTCTTTGTTATGTAGCCTGGTAGCCCAGTAAATACAGGTTGGCATTGCTTGGAACAGGCTGGAAGTTTTGTGCTAAGCTGCAACACAGACCGTGGGTCTCATGAGGCTTTGCCCAGACTTGCCTTGGTCAGGCTAAGGTATGCTTTGTTTGCTTGTTTGTTTGCTTTGTTTATAACAGCACTTCTCAAATATGCAGCTCTTTCTGTGCTTCTGGTACAGGGAAGTAGCTATTGCTTTATATATATACATATAATATATGAAACTAATAAATAGCAATACATGCAGCTATTCTAGGTAAAATGAACTGACTGTAGATAAAATGCAACACAGAGGAATAACAGGCATGGGATGACAGTAGGGGCCTTGAAAGTACAGGCGTAGGATGATAGGCGCAGAAGCCCCAGAGCTATAAAAATCACCTCATTAGTGGTGAATGCACCCCTGGTAGCTGTGTAAAACTAGCTTTAAGGTTAACAAAGAGAATAAAGAACAAGTATCAAACATTGGTAAAAGACACTGTGTATTGTAAATGTGGACCTAAGCCATCCTGTGAAGAAAGAACAGGGTGTAGGACACTTGGCAAGCACATAAAGGTGAACTGAAGGGCCAGGAAGAAGAAACCATCAATGTCAGTATCACATTTCTGGCAAAGGACTTGAATGCTTATGATTGGGGTATTCTCATCTCCCTCCAGAATGAAGCTATTGAGCAGTGAGAGAGTGGAAATATATTGTAGCACCTGAGAAAGGGGCAGATAACAGCAAGATTGCATATCTTAAATTTAACTGTATATAATTTGAATTATAAGCTAAGTACCATTGTAATTGGATTGTTAATAGTTCTTTAGAACACTAAGACTTCAATTAGGCTAACAGAAATCCCTGGTTTTGCACAAAACCTGTTTTCTTTTGCCCACAATAGGATGGTTTTGGCTCGGGTAGGGTTCATTTTGTTCATAGTAGCTAGTATGTGGCTAGGTTTTGGATTTGTGCTGAAGGCAGTGTAGATAATACAGGGATAATTTAGTTACTGCTGAGCATTGCTTGCACAAAGTCAAGCCTTTCCTGTTTCCACACCTCACCAGTGAGGAGGCTGGGGTGCACAAGGAGTTGGGAGGGGAAGCAGCTGACCCAGGGATATCCCATACCATAGGACATCATGCTCAGTATATGAAGATGAGGAAGGAAGGGAGCGATGCTTGGAGCAGTGGTGTTTGTCCTCCCATGTAACCGCTACACAATGGAGCCTTATCTTCCTGGAGATGGCTAAACTCCTGCCTGACCACGGCAAGTGATGAAATGAAATCTTTGCTTTGCTTTACTGGAATGCACAGCTTGTGCTTCACCTATTAAAATGCTCTTATCCCAATGCACAAGTTTTCTCACTTTTGCTCTTCTGATTCTCTCCCCCTGCCCACTGTGGCACACAGCTGCTGGCTGGGGTTAAACCACAACACTCTGCTTCCCAGGTTAACTAAAATATTATATAATTTGAGATGATAAAATGCAATTAGAAATACCTGCTTAGCATGCAGTAACAACAAAACTTCAGCACCTTACTCAATGAATACTCCATGAGCATGTAAACATATTATAAAAAAAAATAAAAGCAAAAAGCAAAGTGTCATTGTTCTGATGCTTGTATAAATGTAATTGTATTGAATTAGTACATCAGGACCCTTGACCCTGGTTAATTCTTCATCTCTCATTTTCAAGATGTGCTCTTAAAATCTCTCACAGAAATGCAATGGCTCCCTCAGAGCTGATTTTTGTGGTTTACTGTTCAGGATCCCTCCCTCCTCTCTCCCTCCCCCCCAGTTTTGAGAAGCAGCAGTATGAGTTAGGAAAGATGAAAAGCAGTGTGTACTCACTACAAAGATAAGGTCTGAATTCTTAACAGATATCCCAGAAAACTGGAGAATTTTCCTTTTCAAACTCTTCATGAATGCTAATTTTCATAGCCAATAGTCAGAACTTGTAGTGAGCAGTTCATTGAAGTTCTAATCATCCCTCCATTTACTCGTTAGGGACTGCTCCAAAACCAATGTCTTGAATGCTAGCACCTGGCCAAAAAATATAATTAGCTGTGATCAAAAGTGAGTTAAGCCCTTAATCAATAGCCTTTCAAGCTGTCCTGAAAGACTACAGCAAAAAAGGTAGTACAACTAATGAGGTGAAACTACAGCACCGAGGGAGTTCCATCACCAAAGCATCATGCAGCCATCAAGGAGGAATCATTTCAACCTTTTGAGCTGTAGGTAAAACCACTTCAGAGTAATCCAGAGTTCATTTCTTTTGTTTCTGCAGTAAGTAAATAAGCACTGGTGTCTTGGGTTTTCATTACTTCACATTCTATAATGCTTAACCCAAATACCGAAAAAGTTGAAAATCTACTTGAAAACAGTAGTGTTTGCAGAAAACAGCAGGAGGGCGTGGAGATAATGACAGGGGCATCGGATATGGAAAGAACAAAAATCTGCTTCTTTCCCAGTCCAAACCCTAATAAATGGGACTCCAGCTCATCAGGCCCTCACTGGGTCACACCGTCCTCACACTACTCAAAAATGGACTGAGATGTGATCCACATTTTCAGCTGACACAAGTCTGAGCTTGCAGCATGTGCTGATAGCCAGTAAGGAACAGTTATCTTTCCACAGCCACAAAATTTCTTTGTATTTTGGCTCAAAAATAATCTTCCCACGCTGTTTCTAAATGGCCAGTGTAAGAAAATACATGTTACTGGACCTGTCATAAACTATAATGAAAGGGCTGGTAGTAAGCTGGAAACCAGAAATACAATTAGATATCCATTCTTGACCTATTATTTCTTTTAATGGCAGCACAAACAAAGGAGAATCATCAGAGACACTACTTATCTGGCATAGTAGCCAGGACTCACCAGGACAACATTCTGCACGTGTTCATTCTTTTTTTACTTCTAATGAATGACCTTCACAAGAGGAGGTGAACAGAAATGGATCCTCTGTGAATTTTCCCTGTAAATACCAGCATTGAAACACAACTAAAAGGTGCGGCATTCTATCATGCCAGGACCAGTGCCCTAACACTAGCTATATGCCCAGGGGGAATTCAGTAATAATGCGAAACATCTGCGGATCTTCTGTAGCATTATATGAATATGAATCTAATTTTATCAAGTAAGGATCAACCTGATGAGGGAACCACCGTGCCATCACTTCCTTAATTCCTTTACTCAGTGGTAAACCTGAATGCAAGCATTTAAGGCACAGACTTTTTATTTCTGTATGCAAACAGAAGATTCTGGATATAAACTTAATTCTAGTATGGGGCCTTTACCACTTTGCTGCTGTACTTTGCCTAGGGGGCAAGAAACTTGGAGTATTTAACTAAGTAGGCAATCAGACAGCCCCAGTAATGAGAAAACTGAGCATATGAGTAATTCACAAGCTGATGTGAAATAACTTCTGCAGGAAACAACGAACAGGTAATTCAGAATAGGAAATTTGTAATGATGAAAGCTTGCAGATGAGCAGAAAGGGAGGTGAAATTTGTCAAGTCGATTTGCTCATTAAGCCTAGTCCTGCTAGGTGTGCTCTGGAATGTTCTTTTCCTCAATGTATGCCAAAGCACAACCGCCCGCCTTTGCAGGTGCTCAGCACAGTTTGCTTTTCTTTTTGGCAGTTTGTTGTGTGACTAATTTCAGTTTATTTATTGTTTGTGTGAGGGTGGTGGCCAAGTAATAAACTGCCTCCTGGGAAATGGTCTGACACGTGCTGAAAGATGCCTACGTGACCCAGCAGGTTCTGTGCTGTAGCAATGCGCACTTGCACATTTCTTCTCACACCTCCATCTGCGTGCATTGACTCCGGTGGTGACAAAGAAAGCAGACAGAAAATCAGTCCACGTAGTGCCAGCAAACGGATCTCAAAGGGGACACAATTTGGAAAGAGAAAGCATTATGACATTACTTAGAAAAAAATTAAAACACACATATGCTGTTTTTGTAGGACCTGATACAGAGGTTTAATGACCTCAGCCGGTTCTGACAGAAAACAACACAAACATGGTCCTAGGGATTGCACATTACAAACCAGGGCTCTTTCTTCCCTCCTAGAGCAGTATTTAAATCTTTTTCTTAAATGATGGCAGCAAATACCCTGTTAAAGTACTCTGGAATAGGAAAACTCCACTTTGTTACCGGTAGTTGGTATACAATAATAAAAAAGAATAAAATCAACTTGGAACATTTAATTCTGCCTCTAAATAATTGCCAGAATCTATGGGATGCTAATTTGAAAAATGTTTAGGTAATACTGAGTAGAAATTGTAAGTTTTTATTAAAAAGTTAATGCCCAAGATGCAAAAATGTATTACTATTATTCTCTTTATTATATGTTACTGTGGGATTTTTATTTTCACTGCCGAAATTTTATACTCTCCTAAAAGCAATTTTCTTTCAGGATTAATTTCAAAAAAACTTCATCTACTTTCAAGCATGAATCTTTAGACTGTTTCCTTATGAAGAAAAATTAGTATTAGCTTCATTCAACCTGAAATATAACAAGAAGATTACTAAAATGCAAGAGCCTGAACCAAGATGGAAAGCTTCTGGAGACTTCTACAAACCCAGTTCCTTAACACAGCAATAGGCAAATATTAAAAATCTTGCTGAAGAATACTATTTTTCATGGATTTTGAACTCTGTGATAATGAAGAGGAATATCTTTCCTCTTATGATCAATACTGGGGTGGGTGCTCATCCGAGAAAGAAAATTATGGTTTTGTGATTGTTCACGTTAACAAAGGGCTCAGAATGGTGGTCACGTATGGCTGGTCAAGAGGTCCTTCGTTCTTCCAGAGCTGCTCATTCTCACACATGGCACAGAGCACTGTAGCTGCCACATAACTTAAAATTTAGGAATAGATCCAAGCAGCCTGACTTTTTTTTTTTTTTTTAATATATTCTACATCTTCCACTGAAATATCTGAAATACAGACAGGTCAAATATTGCTATATATTAAGCCGTTTTCTTCAAGGATGCAGACGTGCAGGTTAGAAATACTTATGGGTTCAACAGAGCAGCAGAAGACAGAATGCAATCCACACCAAATGTTATTCAAGAAAACACCTGGGCTATGACATAAAAGGTAAATTGCTTAAAAGAAAAAGGGAGAATCATAGAGCCTCCCCTCTCAGAAAGGCGATCGCAACACTGAGAACTCAAAACACCACCAATTACTGTGCTGATTTCAGCAGTCTCCAACTGCATTTATTCTTGTCACTGCAGCTCGTTAGTGTCCCTGTTAAACAGGAAATTAATTTGAACTATGACAACAGCACCTATAATGGTAATTTCAGTCAAAGAGAAGTGCTGAATCCTGAGCAGACAATACTCGGAATGAGGGGCATCAAATATATTCCGTGCATAACTTCACATGAATAGTCGGATAATTTTGCCTGAATGAGAAATGAACACTGAAAAACAATACGGGATCTACACAGTGATTGAATTAAAAACCACAATCAAAGCATTGGAAGCATTCATTTCTTCAATGATCCATGTCCCTCACGGTCATAGGTAATCAGAGTATACATGGGCATTACAGACAGATCTGCAGAACAACTGTCCCACAAGCCACCATACAAAAAGGCCACTGAATACATCCTGATGCCCAATAACCAACTCTACTGCTGCAATTAAAAAGGAAAAAAGGTAAAATAGCATACAAAAAATGTCAAACTATGGTGTGTTGGAGAAGGTGGAGAAGAGACCACAGACATCAAGCCAAAAAGTGAGCCCTGTGATATTTTGAGCTTACATTTGAATGAACACAAGCCCTTACATTGTGAAATGAAGGTAGGAGGACAAAGAGCATCAACACTGACTACAGAAGGGGAAACCTGCTCCTAGGAAAATAAAGCACCAAGATAGGGAGACATAAACCCCTGTTGTAAGCACTAAGACTGATGGGTTACCATCATGGACATAGAGAAGACTGGCTGCTTTGGTCAGTGCTTTGCCCTGATAAATTTTGACTTTGCCAATTACCTGAATCTTAGAAACTCAGGAAAGACTATCTCCAGTGTGATCCAAACTACTCCTGATTCCAGCAACACATGAACTGTATGCTAAAGGAGAGTATTTTAACATTGCTTACAACCTATTGAAAGCATAGAGATCCGAGTTAACAGAAATCATGGAAAAAGTCCATCTTTGTATTTATAAAAAATATAAAGAAATCCTAATAAATTACATACATTCAAGGTCAAAGATGCTTGAATTATCTGAAATTTTCGCAGGCACTAAGGAAAACCACTGATGGTTTCTTTTAATACTTTGAATGTTAACATTTCCTAGACTGTCAGAAAGACAGCTGTAGCAAAGTCAATGTATTTGTGTCTGCAGTCCCAGGAGAGTTACAGTGATAAGGGTAAAGTCACACAGCAGTAAATTTCATGTGTACTGTAAGTATTCAGCTGACTCATCACAGTATGTTCTCCCTTATTATAGGGGAAACCACCACAAAGCAAACAAAACAGTTGAAATACACATCTTGGGACATACTTAATAAAACCTACACTGCTCTCAAAGCAGAAGGATATCTCTAGGCTTGCACAAGACGGAACTGGTAGAAAGGGAACATGCAAGAATGTAAGAATTTCAGATTGAGAACTGAAGATTCAGCTAATGCACTAAATGGATATTAGCTAAAGAGATGACTGTGGTGTTTGTGTGTATATACGTGCACATATAAATTGTTAGTGGAGACTGTTTAACATGTGAATCTCACAGTATTATTAAAATTCCAACAGTTTTGAAAAATTAAATAACCCAATTAACCACAGTAGCTCTGAACTCAAATATATATTGAGATCTGATTTACCCAAGAAACTCCTGCCTTCCAACCTACCTTGGCAAAAATAAACACATGCAACTTTACAGTGTGGTCCAAGTGAAAAATAAATAAATAGTGTGGTTTGTTACTGTGGATTTTGCTTCTCTGCAAATCTACAAACAAATCTGGTGGATATAGTCTGGAAAAGGTAAGCTATTATAAAAGAACAAATGAAATGAAGGGAAAAATAGTATTTCTTGCCCTAGGCATGAAGCAGTGCCCTTGAATTATGTGTTACAATCAATTTTTAAGCTTACACTATAGATAACATCTTTCAGTGATGTCTCATCAAACAAATTAGATCTGACCAGTGAATACTGAAAGTTAGCTGGAATTGATGAAAATATTCACACACCTGCTTTACTGAGCCCCCACTGTCTAAAGTATTAACTCCTTTTGAGACCAATAGCTACTTTACTCTAAGCTATGACCCACTGACAACAGAATTTAGCAAAATCTATGTGGATTTACAGTTAAGAAAGAATAGCATTCTGCATTAAGCAAATGCTCTAATTAAAATCTGGAGTGGTAGAACTTGGCTTCTGCTTATTAAACAACAGTATTTCAGAAAAAGAAAAGAATCCCAGTAGAGACATGAACCAGCATTCAGCAGAGTGAAAACTTAATGGACAGCTGCTGTTGGGCATCCTGTAATTCTGTCAGTTATTACTGGACCAAAAATTTATACAAACCTACATCAGTTAACCTGGAAAGTTTGATTTGAACATAGTTTATAGGTTAACCTCTGTTTCAGAATTGAGCCCTTATTGTTCATCTGACTTGTCAGACTTACAAATAAGTTTTAATAAAAGTGTATTTAATATATTGTAAATCAGAACATCAGAGATTCAAGCTTAATTCCAGGACTTAAATTGTTTATCTTGCTTCTTTTTCAGAACAAGGTGTTTAAAGCTACATTCCCACTCGTATTTTTAGAAAACCAAAATCTGTGCTGGTGAGGCAGCTGGGAACAACAAGTGACAGACATTTAGAAAAATGAGGTCAAAACTTACTTAGGAACCTAAATCTTGCCATTTAGTTTGTACATTTAATTTGATGTATCTGCTTGTATACCCTGGCTTTCATTTAGTTGGAAGTCAGAGTTCCCACTGATAATTCACACATACATCACTGCTACTCAAACAATTTGTGATACCTCAAAGGTGTAACAAAATGGGCTTTTATACTCAGCTGCACTCTTCCTTCGACATGCTTATTGTGCATTTGCCATGTAAACACATGAGAACATTAATATCTACCTGCAGAACAGGATAAGCCATATTCATATTAGAAAAGTATTTGAAAGAATAACTTGATTAAAAAAAAGGAGTTTGCAGTCAATAATTCTTAATTGTTAATTTGGGGAATCCAAACTAAACAAGTTACAGAAGCCCATGTTTCAAACTGATGGGATAATGGTAATCTACGGTAAGGATAACGAGTAATCTGCAGCCTATGTTTTTAAAGGCACTTTAAAGCACTTTAATACTGCTAACAGGATTTCTCAAAAAAAAAAAAAAAAGGCAATCTAAACTGCACCTTGCCTCCAGGTGAAGTTAAAGCAGTTCTATGCATAAAGTAAATTAAGTTCCAGCGCATCAAAGATGCACAGAAAGAGTAGTTTGATTTTTGCTTTGCTTTGCTATTCAGATTATCTCCCAGGGACTGTTCCCCCATGGATCAAAGGGTGACTGTTTGCTAGCAGCACTGACATGGAAAAATATCTCAGGATATATTTACACCAGAGAGAGCCCATGTGCAGGCTCTGTGAACTTCTGAATCTATGCCATTGATTTAGAGAGATGCTGCTCATGCCCAGAGCACACCACCATCTATACCATCAGCCATATGAGATGACAGAACTTTTCATAATGTTCTGCTAAAATACTTGAAAAGAAGGGCAACAAAACCAGTGGTGCTTTGGTTTCTTTCAACAGAAGCTGAATGTGAGAGTCTGAGACTTAAGCTGTTCTGAGAACTGAGCAGAGTACAACAATACTGGGTTGGATTTGCACAGACATTGGCTATCTGAAATTACTGCACTGGAGATCTCCGCCTGAAACTCAGTGTCTCAATGCAAAAACTACAGTCACCATAATCGTACAGCCACAGTCTCAGCTCTTGCTGAAAATAAATAGGACCATATATATAATATCACATGGTATACACCACCAAGCAGTAGCACTAATTGTTTATGTTACAACTAGCGCAGACTAAAAGCGTGCCACAATCTCTTCCCTGCAAAACTCCATCTGACAGAGGCTTTAGTGCAGAACAACGCAATTCCTTTTGATGGAACGTACTGGCAGTGCCCCAGACCTAGTCAAGCACGGAGCAAACAAGCAGCCTGTAATTTGCTGATGCATTAATGAAGGCAACCAGAAAGATCCTTACAGATTAGCAGGCAATCAGGGAGAGTTTCACTGTATGCTAACTGCTTCTCTGCTGGCAAATGTGGGATACACTTAAGAGTGCTAATAGGGAAAAAATAGCAAACGTGATGGCTCATGCTTTCCTCACTCAAGTAAGCTTTTCAATCAAACTGAAGAAACATGTTGTATACAATGCTAAAACACAGAATGACATTTTAAAAGGCCTCAATCCCAACTAGCAAATTGAACACTGCATCTGTTAACAAGCACATTGTAGACATTCAGTTGCATACCTAAATGCAGATTAATAGCACATACAGCTGCTGGAAAATATGAGCACAAAGGGGGAGAGACAGGGAAAAGAGAAGCGAATGATTTGTGATGTCTGTGCTTTATTTATGAGGCTGGATTGGCTATGGGACAGGCTTGTTTTCCTGTCAGTGATCATGCAAAATTCACTACCATTCCTGCATTTTAACATCCAAACTTTCTTCATTTTATCTCCCTGGATATATGTTTTCACGGACAATCTTGCACAAAATTTTGGACTATATGCATTTGAACAGAATTATTCAAATGCTAAATGAGGAAGTTGTTTTGTTGCACGATACCAAGTAAGTAAGGTAGGAAAAACTACTACATCTTACTTTTAACTTTTAGTAACCAGGTTTGCGGCACTGATCTTTACGTTATTAGCTCAAATGTCAGTCAGACAATTCTTTCCATTGCTTTCCCTAAAAATGAAATATCAAATCCTAAATACAAGAAGTACTCAGAGAAGCCAAACCTGCGTTGTTATTCCACCTGACCTCAGGGAGCCACGGAATTTTATACATAGGATTTTGTCTGAGCTCAACATAAACAGCTTTCAAAGCTCCAAACAATGGAAGGACTCAAACTGAGAGAGGCATTTATGACCTGATGTGTGCAAACACGTCAAGAAATGGCACTTTATCTCTATTTACCCTATACGAACCACAGAAAAAGGTTTCAGAGATCACTGGAGTTAGTGGAGAACCAGAAAACTGTATCACAAAATATCTTTATTTTTTTCCAAATCAAATAAATATTTCTGTGAATCAAGTTTTTAGAAGAATTTTGCATAAATGTATGAGGATAAAATGAAAGTATATAACAAGCTAGAATATTTGTTCAGTTTCTAACTGAAAAAGTTAATCTACTCACTAAATTTTCAACATTTTTCCCACAACAAAAAGAGGAATCTTTGACCTCTTCAATTTAAAAGTTCTCAACTGTTTGAAAAAAAAAATAAATCCATTTTAAAACATTTATTCAATCTTGATATATTCCTCTGGGAAAACACAATGGAAAGGTACCAAACTTATTCCCTGAAATTTCCACGTTATAAGACTTTCTCAATCAGATACAATAGACAAACTGTGGGTCCACCAATTTCAAACCACCAAACCTCCAAGGCACAGCTGGGAAATGCTCAGCAATCTGGATATGCTGACAGCCCGTTGGATTGCCTGTGAAAGCACAGATTACTGCCCAGCACATACAAGCTCCTCCACTCATTTGTATTGGTCATTTCTAGAAGAGCTGTATTTTCTGGGCTTGTCTGGACCACTATCAGGGTCTTCCACATGTTAGGGAGCCCCACCACATATTTTATTCAGAGACAAATAAAGCTGGCATGCCCATTGAAAAAGGAGAGCATACAATAATTGAAGGCTGCTTGTAAAACCATTATTACATGACATGACCTGAAACACAAAAACCAGTTGTTAGCATTAGCTGATTATTACTTGCATGGCAATCTGATCTTTTATCCAAAGGGGTTCATTTCAGATGCTTACATTTAGATATGCAAAAATTTAAACAAAGAAAAGACACTTTTTCCCCAGTTCCCCAGCTAAACTGTTGACTATGATCAGTATTGTCTAGAAAGTGAAAATGGTCTAATAACTTGTAATTAGCAGATGAATTTTAAAAGACCAAAAGAGATATTACTGCCTTTAAAAAAAAAAAATCAATTCAATAACAGCATTAAGAATTCAATAAGACAAAGTGTTTGGGGATTTTCCAGTAATGGCTAACCATGATCCTACCCTTATTCACCTTTAACAAATCACCTTGATTTGGGACACTGCATTTCAAAATATGAAAGTGGTAGGCTAAAAATAGTGATCCAGATTCCACTGAAGACAATATCTGTTGTTTAATGAATGTAAGCATATATTGAGCTAAACTCATAATCAGACACTATAGGGGTTCATAGGAATACATGGCTGCCAAACCTAGATGTCCTTACAAGACTTGCATAGCATGAGACTCAACACACCTGATGAATATCCCAGTTCAGCAAAACTCTTACAGTAGTAATACTTTCAGTATACTTTTTGTAGTAGTTTTATCTGGAGACTGGACAGGTTACAAGGGGCCTGTAGTCCGGTTTTGCACAATAAAGATGTACACCCATTACCTTGCCACCCCTTACTCTTCCTTGGCAGACAGTAGGCACAAAGAGCTCCCACACACCCCTTTGTCCTCAGTGGTATTCACCTGGAACTTCACACCATGACCCTAATTCATGCTTACACTTTCCTAGGCAGATAAAAAATGTGATTATCCATAATAAATATAAAAAAACAACTGATAGTATAACTGAAACTGTATTTCTATTACTTTTGAAGTTATCAGTGAATGATTCTGCAATCTTATTTCCTTTTCTGTGCAATTTCCTAGTTTTCAAAGCAACTTTCACCTCACTCATACCACCAAAACAATTACAAACTCAATACCTTCATTTTTTTGCCCCATTACACTTATGTTCTTCAACCTGACAAAATAACTGACAGCGGAAGTAGGTTCCTGTCCACTGTAAGGACCAGAAAAGGACTGAAATGCAACACGCACGTCACATCTATTTCTTTATGGTTAGGAATGATGAGACTCAACATCCTCTGAGTAAATCACTGATTTTACTTATTTCCTAGATTCAATTCCCGTCCCCTCAAGCCAAGTGTCTTTTAGATCAAAAGATCATTTAAATACCCTGTAACGTGCATGTACAGTTGCTTCAGGAATAAATTGTCTTTACTCTAAACCACTGAGGATGCTACACAGCTAGGAGAGACTGAAATGCATTCCAGCTCCATCTAATGCTATCCCACGTGCTGCCCCGCAACAGATACAGCTACAGGGGCTGCTTTTTCTTGTAAATCCCCTTAAGTTCCTGCATTAAGGGAAGCATAGCAGATGGCTCAAGAATAAGGTTAGATTCACGTGAAAAAATGATTTTTTTTTTGATAAAAACTGTCAGTATCTAGCATAGGGTTTAAACATATAACTCATTAACTTGAGCCAGAGAGATTGACAACAAAACCTTCCACATTGAAGTCAGAAAAATGCAGAAGTCTATTTTTCTTGCCATTAAAAATCTGAGGAAAAAAGGAGAAAGAAAATTGTAAGAAAAAGGTTAAAGCCAATCTTGCAGACGTCAAGATAATTTTAGGTTGTGAATTGCAGAAATATCTGATTAGGCATTATTGTCTGCTATAGTCTGGAGAACAATAGAACTGTGATCACTGTAAATAAATATTTTCCTTTGTATGTTGGTTAAAAGCTGGAAATCAACTGCCAGGCTTACTTTTCCCCTCTGAATTGTGGAATGTTGTGTATGGGTTCAAAGCTCCTTACAATCAAAGGCAGAAATGCAGAGATGACTGCCAATTTCCTGCGCCTGTTACAAAGCAAATATTTTATGACAAAACAGAAAATAATCAAGGCGGTTGTAGGGAAAAGGGAAACATATTTAATAACATGGGAAAAAGATAGAATATAAAGTGTATCAGAAAATTAATGCACCTACATACATTCTGAGTTTCCCAATGGAAGTCTCTACAAGATTATCTTCTTGTAACTGCATTAAGCAAGAGACAATCGCATTTGGTTTCTTTGTATGGAGCAACATGAAGCTGACGGGATAACCAGGCACGGTCTCAGGATGGCTAGACACTTGACCTATGACTCAGCTTGGCTCTAGATGATTACTGATCCTGAAATTAAGTATTTTTGTCAGTCAAAATGTAGCACACATTTCCCATTCCCATTGGAAATGTCTTAATATTTCAATATCTCTCCCCAATTGCTGTGGAACTACAGCTCTTTCAATACCTTCTGATTTCCAGCACAGAAGAAGGTAATGCACCCCTGTCACTCCCCCCTTTTAAATAAAGTGTGAAAGAAGTTGAAAAGAATGTTTGAACATTAACTTTGGTGGCCAAAGTGAAGTATATTAAAAGATTTAAAAGATTTCTGTCTAAATTAAAACAAAAAAAAAACAACCAACCAAAACGAAAAAAAAGGATTATTCTAGTGCATCACAAGCTTTAGGAGGAAAAACAATTAAAACCTGCGGATTTCAAAGTCTGTAACTCAGATGACCAAAGCTCAGAGTCTAAAGCTCTCCATTTGCAAGCAATAGTTGCAGTGGAAGTGCATGCATCCCAGGAGAAGGGCAGTAAGCCCTTGCACTATGTCTGAATTTAAAAAACAAACCAAACCAGCACTAATACGAACCAATCCAAACTTTCTCCTTTCTTTTTTTTTCAAGAAAAATCTTGGTCACAAGACAGATAAAATCTCACTCAAGAACAGCTTTTACTATCCACCCAATGCTTGCCTGTCACAGGCAAACTCTCAGGTAAGTTAAATGATATTTAACTGTAGCACTAGAACTACATTTTTAGAATACTAAATAAAAAATGAAAAGTACCAGAGCAGATATGATTGTTACATGCTCAAAATTCCAAGCTAGAATTCACTGAAAGGAAGAAGAGCACAAGGATCGAGTCCAATCTTTCCAATATTTTACAGCTTGAGAGATGGATGCAAAATGATTTGGGAGTTGAAAAGCACTTGGTTAATTGTTTTGGAAGTAAAACTCATTTGTTTGTTTAAAAGTTGTCTGAGCTTTTAATGAATATACATTTACAGGACCTTGTTATTGTCTGCTTTGCCCTTATTTCCACTACCTGAAGCATTTCTGAAATAAATCTGTGCTCTAAGCAAGCCTTTAATGGACATGTTAATAAAAATTATACAGATGGGTGAGCTAAGGATTTATAAGGAACTCCAACTGCTAAATTTTCTTTGAAATGTTTGGATTCAGCACATCCACACTATAAACCCAGAGGTGAAGTGATAAATTTTGTAAATTGAAAACATAGACATACTAAGCGCCCAGTTATCTAAATGGTCGCTTAAGGGGCTTCACGCAGAAATTGATTAGTTTATGAAAAAAAAGTTAGATGACATGGTTACCAAGGATAAGGATAACCATGCTCCACTCCCAGGTTTCTCATTGCCACAGCTGAAACCCACCTTCTGTGCTGTTACAAAGACACAACTGCTCTGTAGCAAGAGAGATGTCTGGAACCATCCCCCCTCTTAAAACTCTACTCTTTCTCTTCAATATAAGCTGTATTTGCTTTCAATTGCTGTTACAGCTTTGACACTGCCAACATTTTGATTTCTCCTTGAACTTCAGAATCAGATGCTTTGTTGATTATAAATAGCAAACATGAAAGAATAATTATTAATGTAATTATCAAACTTATCATGAATGTCGGAAAACAACAACTCTTCAATACAACATCCTTTATAAGATTAAAGCTTCCCAAGAGACCCAGAAACAGTTACATGTTTTGATTTGGAAAGGATTATAACACTAATGACAGCAAATCACACCATATCTGAACAACTCATTGTTCCTAACAAGAAGGTACTGAAAAAAAGCAAAATTCCAAAATAATAGAGAGAAGGGAGCAGACAAAGCCCTGCCCATCAAAGGTAGCTCCTGAAATCCAGGACAAAACATTGTAAAGGTACTTGTCTACACATAATTGACTTTGCTGCTGTAACCTGTACTCAAAAGACATGATCGTTTTGCTTCGTGACTTACGAGGACTATGAGTTGATGCATGCCTCTGTTTCTATCAAAAAAGCCTCCAAGGGGTTAGGAGAATGTACGAAAAATCAGGAAAAATAATGTTTTCAGGATAAAAAATGAAACCCAAGTGCAGAAGGTAGAAGGAAGGCAATAAGAGCAGGATTTGTCCTGAAAAAGCAAGGAAAAAAGGAAAATACCATAGGCAAAAGGTGGAGTAAGCAGTGATATCAGAGTACTGGAGAAAAGTAGAAGAAATAGAAAAAGTGGAAGGGGAATGTAGAAGAAAGGGGCAGGGGAAGAAAAACTGAAGGCAGTAACATATAAACTAATTAGTCATATTTATTTTTCCTAGAATCTCAGCTACCAGACCAATGACCTCACTTGCTTTATGGTATCAGGCTCCAGAAGACCTGCAATTAAGTCCCATTTGACTAAATAACCAAAACTTTCTTTTTTCAAATGGGTACTGCTTTGCCAACATACCTAAGATGAAGAAAGACATTGACTGATTACAATGTATTGCCAGGTCATCATTTCTGCTCGAGCAGCATTTTCTAAAATTGCATCTAGATTCTAAGAAACTATTTATAAGCAATTAATGTCAAATTTTACATTAAATATTGTATTAATTCAAGCTGCATGAATATGCAAGGCAATATAATTTGCCATCACTTCTGAAAATCCTTAATAGGTAATTTCTGTGAAAGAGGTATTTCAATCATTGCTTATTAAATAATATTCACCAATTATTGCCAGAAATAATGTGAAAGTGACGGCTATTAAAGAATGTATCTTTCTTTGAAGGATATTCCTTATGTAGAAGGGAACAGTGAGAAAAAGCTATGCGGCTGATTATAAAACCACCACACGTGCACACACACAGAAACGCACAAAAAATACACCCATCTGATAAAAAGATTGTTGTTTCTGGTAATATCAAAACTTCCTTCAAGCATATTAATTTACAGGTGGTCCAATTTTACCCAGTTTTATGCTAAGCCCCCTTGTGTACAAACCGTTCAAATGCATGTACACACATTTAACCTCAAGGCAGACTGCACTTTAAAGCCCTTTTATTTTAAGGTGGGGAAAAGTAATAGTTCAGAACCATAACTCTGCAGAGTAATGAAGTAAAAGCTACTGCTTGTATTACTATAATTGAACTATTGTGACTGCCAACGGTATTTTTCTCCATTTTGATATAGCTTGTAAAGGTTAAAAACAAGAAAAACACAATCTTATTTTATCAGTAAAGTCTAAAGCAATAATTTTTTGAAATAAATCATTTAAGTAAATATATACATGCTAGAAATAGATTTGTAAGACAGAGAAAAGAGATGAATACAAGAAAAGGCAGTACAGAAATGAAGTTGTTCCTTATACAGAGCTCAAAGGAATTATGAAGTCAACCCTTCTGGAGGTAATATGCTTTTATTTACCATCGCTTCCTTTGTGCCTTATAACACCACTGTAGCACCACTCCTCTTAATCACTTTGGTCAATGATTTGCTTGGCTTCTCTAGCTGTACGCTCAGCCAAGAAGAAAAAAGGACTTGCAAAATCCACTCCCAGAAAAACTATGAAGTATTTTAATGTAGTAACATAAGTCTGAGCTTGCTGAGTCTTTCATGCTGTTAGATACTTGATACAAGGATTATTTTGTCAGGAATGCAGAGAAGCCAATTTTGGAGAAGAAGAAAAAGGTGGACAGTGTTGAGTGGAGACACACGGTGTAATGGTAGAGGAATCCCATCTGAAAATGACTTGGGATTCTGTTATCACAAGGTTTAAGTACTATAAACTTTGAGGTATAAGATATAGATGTTTTCTCCAACATGAATCTCCATCTGGGCTGTTCACTGACATTAAACAGACATTTCTATTTTACAGGAGACTATGACTGCCTGATAAGAGAGACATGACCTTTCCTTTTCCTCTCTCTTTTCCTCAACAAAAATGGTCTACTTCAAAATGTCATGGAAGCGTAAGAACTTAATCTCAAAATCTGTCACAGAACCAACAGATTCATTGCCAATGCAGTATCTTTTTTTTTCATTCTTAACGTGTGGCAAATAGCAATACAGCCTTTGCCTTCCTAATTACACCTGCTCTTGAACTTACTCTCCATAGAAGTACAGAATGCAAATGACAATGAGTTAGGATGAGCTGTAGATTCCTTTTTAATTACTTAGGTTCTTAAAATAAATTCAACTGTCCACAACAATCCCGCATCTGCATGCAACGAACAATTTTCTTTCAAGTATGTGAGGTCATGTTTGGGATGAGAAGACAATTCATAAGATACCGATTTTTTACTTCTGAACACACCAAAACTAGCACATGCTTCTTGAGAGCGATGCTGAAACCCTTCAGAATCTAGTAGCGTAGTACACAGTCATACTAATACTGAACAGATCAGAAATAATACAACAGCTGGTTTCCTGCAGGCAGGTATTTGCTGCTGCCCTGGAATAGCAGTGTACAAAGTGAATATACATCTGAGCAGAGTTTTCAGACTGGAAGAGGGAAGAAAAAGAAAATAGTGCGTTCAAACCCATCCTGAAGTTTTGTACATGACAGCTTTTCTTCCATATCTTACTTTACAATGAAATATATTCCCTTTAATTTAAGTCTTGAGAAAAGATGGGATGGGAAGATATTAAATTTATTTGTTCTCTTACCACTCTCAATGACAACCTGTATTTGTATGTTTTTATTTATAGAGCAAAGTTTAATGAATTATACTTAAATTCTCCATGTAAATGCTCTGGAAAGATCCATCTACTTTTTCTCATGGTTTTGAAATACCTTCTCCTGGAGGACAGAAGTAATTTAAATTCATTTGAGGAAGAAGTAGAAGTATAAAGGATGTATAAAGAACAGATAATTAATTTCATTTTTCCATTCAGCTTTTCTTTTTACAAATGGTACAGTTAAGAAAAGCAGAATTCTTCACTTCCATTTCCCAGTAAGTCTTGATTAAAATATAGCTATAATATGTGCTTTTTAATTGACTTTGGAGAATGTAGAAATGTGGTATTATTACAGATATTACCTGTTCGAAAGAGATCAGTGAATTATCTAAAATGTTAAGAGCGTAAGTTAGAGAGAAGACTCAATCTTACAATGAGCTCAATGTCCTCTGCTTCAACCCGGGTGGCCTTGGTTTCCACTGACTTTAAAAAAATTCAGTACTCTGTCAGATTCCATCTCAAATGCATGTAATCTGTTGATTTCTGAGGTAGCATTGAGTTCAAGGACTTGACTGTTCAAGCTGATGTCATTACAGTAACTTTTTAATACCATTTAACTCAGTAACTTGCAAAATCTTCTGCTTAAGTATGACAAGGAAGTAATGCAATAAAATCTGAGAAAGATATAAGGAATATTATGTATTTCTTAACATAATTTAATGCTATTCACTTGGAATTTCTTTTCAGGAAAACTTTTCAAAGCTCAGTCTTGGAATCAAACCCCTTCAGAATTTCTCTGACTTTTAGCGGGAGCAAAAAACAAAGATATGCCAAAAGTTTTTAGGGGAAGAAGAGTTTTGCACTTCATTTTAAGACATATCCCAGCAGGAACCATATGGCTGGGCATGTTACAGCAAACTGTAAACTAACCACTCATACCCAGCAGGCTGTCAATAATTTGTCAAAAGTCAACCAAGATGCATGGCTGAAGCTTCCCTGATGCAACACTGCGTAGGCTGCATCATGGGTGAAGATTTCAGGCATGCAACACTGAAATGTAATTGCACAGGATGTGGAAAAATACATGGGAAAGCATTACAAGGCAGTAAAACATTATTATGCAGTGCAAAGCATCCAACTTTCAAAAAAGCCTAGCTTTATTTATGTGCTATCCTGCAAATTCAATTATAGGACTGAAAATTAGCTACAGGTTTTCTGCTTAAAAGTGCTTGTACTCATTTTAGCATAGACTTCTTTCTGTCTCTGTGCCTAAATTATTCCATTAAACACAGGAACACAGTGACAATCTTCTGCAGCTGCAAATTCTGCTCAGCTCCCTCCTAATGTGGACTGGTCAGATTAATACAGCACGTATTAACATCAGTATTTCATTTACCATTAACTTTATGAAAAGATATCAAAGAAAGAAGAGGCAGCTAACCATAGATATATGCCTGAAAGGGTTAGACAGTGCAGTGGTACTATGCAAGAAGGAAGAGTATTTATGTGGTCTGGTAAGCGTCTAAAGAAACACCAATGGGTATTATCTTTGAGTACAGTTTCACTTGCTTATTTCCATTTAAAAGTTCAAAATCAATGCTTACAGGTGGAATCATTAACCTATTTCTTCTTTCTCCTTCCCAGCATGCTTTGAATATCTCTAGGACTATAGGACTTTTATAATTTCATTTAAACAGTAATGGAAAAGTAGCAAAAGAGTTTTTACAACTGTATTACATCAAATAAAAAAAAAAAAAGAAAAAAGAAAATAAGGCAATACCCAGTAAGTTTGATAAAATTCATGTTTCTGTAACTTGCAAATGGCAATTTACAGCTATGAATCATCATATTTTGGGAAACCTACGGGGTCACATCTTTATGAGCTCAGATAATGACATCTCAAACTCCGCAGCCAGTTTTCCTCAACCAGATTTATACACTTTCCCTGGTCTGCCTGCCCTGTACCACCCAGGAACAGTTTTGCTGCAAAGACTTATTAGACGAAAAAGAGATAAGTGTGCTAACGAAATTGTCATTGTATGCATTATAAACTAAGCTTGTAATGGGATTATTCTTTGGAAAATTTGTTAAAGAAATGAAGTTCGTGGTGCAGCAAGCTTGGAGAAAAATTAATGAATTCACAGATGTTCACCTTAATGAACAACAGATTGAGAATATATTATTAAACTCAAAAGGAAAAGTTTGCATATGTTGTCAAAATTAGGTTTTGATCTTTACAAGCATTGTGCTCATGTGAATAATCAATTAATAATTGATTAAAGGCTTCCTCCAAATTTATCATGTCGGTACAATTTATTATTTATTTAATTCCCCCTGAGAACTCAATAGATCAATGTTCAAACAGGTTCCTCCTGGGTACCTTAATATATAATACCTAACTCTAATAGAAAAAGTCCCATTAAAGTGATTAAGAAGTTGTCATTTTGTTACAGCTAAGCAATGGCAAGCTTTGTAGCACAAGAATTCTTTTTCAGAAAGATTTTTTTCACCTTCCCCATGTTTGTGTTAAGTAGCAGTTGCATTAGGAATCTTATCTTTCCCTCAGCATGGAAGAAAATATGTATTTGATCTGCATTAGCCTTGTATCAGTTGCAGTAACCACTTGCCTCACAAAGAATGAAAGGTCGGAAGGCAGGAAGGGAAGCATGGCCAGCTCCCAACCCTTCCATAAAAGCCAGGCATCAATTCCCTTGCTCCTGGGAAAAGGCCATCCAATTCATAAGGCATTTAGAAAATGTTAAAGTAGTGTCACATAGAACTGCAATTTATGGAATTCTAATTTAAGAAATGAAAGCTAACTACAAGTCTATCCCTGTACAGCTACTTTGCATTTAATCCTCAACTTGAAATTCAGGGCTACAAGAAAACCTCTACCAATTGAGGAAAGAATTTGATCATTTCCCTGCTTTTCCCTAAACTCATTCTGGACTTTGGGCCAGTCCTGTATGCAATGCCAGTTTAAATTAACAGCAACAAACATCATGGAGCATAACGAGCTCCCTGTGGATGGTGGGGAGGCACTTGCTGGCTCCCGCCTGCTGACAACGAGCAGTGCCTCAGACAGTAGAAACTGCTGTTATTTCAGCGGATTAACTATTCAGATGAGTATCCTGAGTGCTCAACCATGCAGGACAGCAAGACACAGTGAGAAAACATTTTACTATAAATAACTGCATCTGTGCTATTACAAGAAATTATATCCCTTATACAACTTTTGCCCTGGCCTATAGAATGGAGTGTACGATTGACCACGAATCAGGGAAGAAACCACAGAACTGAGCTGGGCAGTGAAATGATGGTGAAAAAGAGTAATGACAATTCAGGCCATTAAAAAGGAGCACAAACTGTTTTGCACCTATGGGTTAATGTTACTCCTCTCAGGTTTGTTTCACCTTGGTTACAACATATATCAGATCCTTAAAAATAAACCTTACTGTACTGGGTCTGATTTAGCAGCCTACCAGGGGGTTAATTCACAACACTTATGTTTAATAAACACATTGACAGTTGCTTCAGTAAACTTTGTATCTGTATAGTTCAGTCATTTAGAGAGCATAAAGCAAATATATTCGTTTGGGGTTTGTTTTAAGTCTGTACATGCATGCATCTTACTGCATAAAACTCAACATACAAAACAACCAAGAATCCAGCCAAAATGCTGCTTATAGCTGAATCAGATTACAGTTGCTGTTTTATAGGACAAGGCAAGCAAACAAAAAGCCCTTAAAGGCAGATAAGGCTACAATAGACTAAATTGAAGAGTGAGCCCAGATTTCTACCAACCATAGGCAAATTACACAGCAAACTGCACATTCAAAGCTATGAAAAGTCATAAGAAAACTCCCTTTGAAATATTCTTTCACTCCCAGCTCCATTTGGCAGTCACAATGTGGACTATTTCTCATTTACTTACAAGAGTTCAAGCCCTGAACTGGAAGCATGGAGCACAGAGCAAAGTGCAAAGGAGACAACAGAGGAGTCGGCATGATGCTCTGGGTCCCACTCGCTTTCCGAGCAGCTGGTCACTCTCTGCAATATAGTAGAAGTTGAAGTTTCCAGACAAATAGCACCTGCAGCGTTTCAGCACATTTAACTCACTATTAGAGGCTTAAATCAAATTGGCAGCAAATTGTACTGGGACAACTAGGGAAACAACCCTCCTTAGTAGCCTGCACAAACCATCTCCTGGAGGATGCTACTCTGCAATCCCACCACAAGATTGATGAACAGCCTCTGCAAACGCAGCTCACAGGTCAGCAGGTTAAAAGAAGCAGTTTCTGTTTTCCTCACCCAGTTTGAAGAGAGATGTTTGAGGAGTGCCTGTATCCCACTGCAGCCATCCCCCTCTGCAGGGATGTCACCCTCTGCAAGGCAGGTGATCGACTCTGTTGTCACAGTTTACTGCAGAGCTTCTCATAAACCAGCACCAAAAGAGTTCAGCACTCGTGTTGGGCATAGGGTTTCCTAACAGCCTTTCTTCTAGTGCTACGTAAACAGTTTTAAAATTTCTTGGTAAAAAAAAAGGACCAGAAAGTGAAATAAATTTCATGTAGACACTTGCAAATACACAGAATATACAAATAAAATTAGAATATATTGGGTAGTAACTGAGTGGCTCTTCAATGTAAATGCAGTCTGTCCCCACAAGAATCTAAATACAATGTAAATGGTATTTTGAGGATAAGTTACATCATCCCTGTCACCTCAATAGCTCTCAAAAAGTTATGAAAGAATGTTTTCAATTTATAGCACTGTATGTATTAGCAAGCTATAACATAAACTGAATTTATGCCACCATAAAACCAGCCAAAAGTCTCCACACAAAATCAACACCATCTTGCCAGGACTTAAGCAGCAGAGCTTATTTTCCAAGGGATACAGGAAATAAGGACTTATTTCTATACCAGCTCCCTTTCATTTAAATTTCAAATTTTTCAAATTATAATATAAGCCAAAAATCATTTCCAGGTTAACCTTAGATGAGCTGGTTTTTAATACCAGTCATTTAACTGGGAGCTGTAAAGGCGCATCCAGACCATATCACAAAACCATTCTTCGTGTATCTCTTCATTTTAAAAAATTCCAGGTAAGGGCATAATTTAACAAACTCTTCATCTCTAAAATAATAATTTCAAGCTTGGTAAAAAAGAGCTGTCATGTTCCTATGCAGAATGCTCCAAAACCAAGACATAAAGAAAATGAGGTAATGTACTTTGAGAGGCTGATAACAGAGCTTGTAACAAAGCATTACTTTCCACCTGGCTTTTGCAGACCCCAGAAAATACATTTGGCAAATTCCAATGCATATTAGCTCAGAATGGAAAATACCCAGATACTCTTCAAGATTCAGAAAAACAACGGAAAGATAAGCCCTTCTCAATCATCTGCATTTGGAAATGGTTTAGAATAATTGCAGCACATATGGAAACTGGTCATCAGAGAGATTTGCTTAATAGCTTTATTAATTCTGTTTGTTTATTGAAAGTCCTTAACCAAATTGAATATTAATGTTATTTTATGCAAGACAACCCAACAAACCTAATCCTCAGATGTGCAGCAACTAATTAAAAAGTTGCATGGATGAGAATTGGGTTACCCTTCACTTTGTCAGCAGACTTACACATCGAAGCATAGATTTCCTGTACTTAGATTGGAAATGATTTAATTATGAAACAGAATGTAACTGCAACGTAAATGCAATTTATTGAAACAAAAGATGCAATTGTAACTATGTAAAAGTGTAAATTTACAGACTACATAAATATAATCTTTTGCTGTGAAATTAGATGTTTTTGAAATACCATTAAAAGAGCAGTGAAATGCTGAAGACATGCAGTAAAACTAAGTAAAAGAAAATTAAAGCTTTATAACAAAAGCAGCTCCTTTCCTGCAGAATTGGTCATATTTGCCAGAGATACTGCTCTAATACAACAATTCCTATTATCTTTCCTCATTTTAAAATTACTTTAAGTCATAAGAAGAAAAAGAATAAGGATGATGAGTATTGAACAGTTGTGTCTAGACAACAGACTCAAGCTGGCCTTTATCTCCCCTTGAGAGACCTTCCAAGATTATGGGAGATGCAGTGCCTTCTTTTTTTTGCTTTCTGAGAAATGGACAACTGAAGTCAGCAAATAATTTAGACAAACCCCTGTTTTCACAAGCCAAGTCAGATTATCTCCCTGCTGATTTATTTTCTTTCTAAGAATGGCTCTATTTATTTTAGACATTTAAATACAAATAAAAATGGCAATAATATGAAGGGGGATCTTCCCTCTTGCTCCCAAGAACTTCAAAGGAAGTTCTATTACACAAAACTATCAAAGAAAATATTTTCTGGTTTAGAATACTAGGCCTTGTCTTAAACCTGAAGAACAGATGAATTATAGCTATTCATACCATCATTTATATGAATTCATACTTCTTTGCCACCAGGAGTATTATTCCTAGATGCCAGAGATGAATGTAGAGACACAGAGACATGAAAGTGGTTTATGTATTTGCCAGGATTATAATTTGTTGCATACTCAACATTCAAGAATAGAAATGTAATGTGCTTGCAAATACTGTTATTCTTTAAAAAGTTATGACTGCTATTCAGATCCCTAGAAGACAGCTTTTACCTGCTTACAAAGAATCTATCTGAAAAACCCAAATCCAAGCAGAGCGGGACAAATGGACTGATAATAACAAACAAACAAAAAAGGAATTTCTTTAGATTTTTTTTTCCCATTTCCTGTGTTAAAGATTAAAACCCCACTAACTGTAAATAATGGACAGTTTTGAATTGGCAGCGAAATAGTAATTAAGTAGTGATTAGGAAGTTCCAATTTTTAACAGACTCTGACTGAAGGCAGAGTCTGACCTTGGCATTGTCCGCCTGAATCTCAGATTAGTAATGTAGAACTGCATCACTCCTGGCAGTGGCTTGTGTGGTGCCTAAGAAGGTATTCCCTTGCTACAGCAACTCAGAAACGATCCACTGCTCCAGGAAGATGTTAGTACAAGGACATAATTAAAGTTCCTACTAACTGGAAGAAAAATCAAAGTCTCCTTACCTGATTAAGTGTCTTGCCCTGATTTTTAAGACAAGGTGTCCAACTTCTCCGAATTAGAGGCAAGATGTCTTGTAAACTTACAAGCATAAAATTGCGATGTGAAACAAACCAACATTTCTATTAAATTTGCGATTTTGGACTCATCAACACACTTTTGGCCATGTCTAATTTGAAGGCGAAGTTCTCATTTTCCTAGACACACCTTCTTCAGCCAGTGCCTCTGTCAATCCCACCAGGCTTTTATAATGATATCATTATTCTAATGCCTGAGAGCATCCACAGGCAGTAACCAATGTCTTGTAACACAGTTAAGGAGCAATCAGACAGTTCCAGACATATACTGGAGAGATCGTTAAATGTCATCTATCCTTTGTTCCAAAACAGGCATTTGTTTCTCCCATGCTTTAAGGTCTGATATGCATAGGATTTTATAAGAAATAAGGCAAAACAGTAAATTAAAGTACATAAAAAATAAATTAAAAGTCTGGTCTAAATGCCCTTTTTTAAAATTGAGGAAAAAGCCCTAACAACAGAAAACCCAATCCCCAGTAAGCCTTGTTTCCAACGAGATGTTAACCCCCACCCCCCACCCCCAATCATTTATAATTCAACTTCGCAACATACATGCCAAAATAAAGTTATTTATGCCACTGGAAATTTATTTGTTTTTTTTTTTTCCTCTTAAATTAAAAAGAATTGGAATGATGTGAGAGTGGTTTTGATTCCTCTGAATCAAAGGTATGATTAAAAATTAAAGCCAAAGTTCCATTTTCCACATCTCTGTGTTAGGTACGTATGACATGTGACATACGTAAGACTTTGTTTCCTTGTGCGTGCATGCCTCAACAGAAACTAACTCCAAGAAGCCCTTTCCCATCTTTGAAAAGCTTACAGATAGAAGCCCTAGACACAGAACTATTCAGTTATCAAGTAATACATGGAAAGCTCGCAGGCACTATGAAGTACTTCAGGCACTCTGAAGCTGGGTGCCTACATACTTTGTACAGCAGTCCGGTGTGCAGTCAGTAGACTGCAACATCACAGATGAGAAATGAGAAATTTTGAGGGCAATTGAGCACAATGAATTTTCACAGTGGATCAACACAAAGTCATTTAGAATGGGTATTTCTGAAGCACTGATACAATGAACACATTTACAGTGTTCAATGGCCCTGAAAATTCACCCTTTCACCTGTGGCATAGTTACTGCTGAGAGTGAATTCTTAGGCAGGTTTTTAAATGTGTATTTATGTGCAGTGTGCATAGATAGATGTGTAGATACACACACACGCATACCTCCAATGTACCAATCGTCTTGTTGGCACATTATGAAAGAAAATATCTATTAGAAAAGCTTCACCAAGCTTTAATACCCCTGATGATTCTTGAGTCTTTCCAGCTGCAAAGTAAACTTCATGGTAATGGGAAACTTGGCTTAAAGAATACAAAACCCCATAAAACCATGAGCTGCAGAAATCTGATCAGTTTAAAGAGAAGGAATGGGATATTGTTACCCTCTCCAGTCTGCTGTGCACACTTGTGACAAGAATCACAGAATGGTTTGGGTTGAAAAGGACCTTAAAGCTTATCTCATTCCAACCCCCCTGTCATGGACAGGGACACCTTCCACTAGACGAGGTTGCCCAAAGACCCATCCAAGCCCAGCTATGGTGAGAGAGAATTACTGAACACTGTCCTCCAGCTTCCTACAATTTTCCTAACATAGTTTATGGCATAACACACATACTCACTAACAGATTTTTATTTTCGTTTGGGATTCTTATGCCTAATCTGGGTTATTAAATAACAAACATCAGATCAGCACTTTTTACTGCACAGCTACTTCAGCTGACCCAGTAACTTGTTTGTCAGTGTTGGATTTTTTAAAACAAGCCTGTCTTTGCATCAAAGCCTTGCTTTGGTCAGTAGTTAGTTATATCTGTAGGCATGGCAGCTAACAACAGGCAATACTGTTCCAACTTTTTTCTGCATCATCTCCATGCTTCTCACAGAGTAAGTACTTTAAAGGAACCAACTTGTTTCTATTTCTTGACCAATGCTGCTTATTTCTGAAATAACAATATATGCTTCAGTAATAACAAGTTATTTCCCCTTCCTTCGACTGTTGAATGGACTTGCCAGATAGTTCTATGTTAGTACTTCCAGACCAGGCCATCAGAAGGCTGCTGATATGTCACGTAGTAATGACATGAATCTATGACACCAAAAGGTAACACCTACTAACAAGAAAAGACACCTTACAAAATGGGGAGCTAGAAGAAGGATACTTAGCTTGATAGCTACAAGCTTCCAAAGCCACTCCTTACTTTTTGATATACATCTCTACGTTTACAATACAAACTTTAAGGTATTACAAAAATCCTCATTTTCACGTATTTGGAAAAAGTATTGTGATCCCAGTGGCAGGGACAGTGACAGAAAATATTACTTTAATGACCACTAATTCTATGCAGTTATTTTCAGGAATGGTGGTGTTAATCTTTCCTATTACGGAGATTTTCCTTCACTTAGTAGGATCAGGAACATCAGGAATAAAGCAGCAAGTAACCCTCCTAAATCTTGTTTCAGTTCGTAAGGCTGATGCAGTATCTGCCAAAGGTGGTTCACTGAGGCATCTCCTTATCTGCAGAAGCCAGTTTATAAAGACCCAAAGTGTCTTCAGGATATTGATAGGTATTCACACACTGTGCCCTTGTACACTTAATAGCCTGATGCAAATCCTCAGTGCCAAGATGGAAATTAATCTGGGTGAGTCTCGGCAACAGGCAAACATAGGCTGTCAGAAGCAATTGCAGTTAGGAATGGGGAGGCAGAATTTCATCTGCAAAGCTGTTAGCTTTTTGACTTTGGAGTTCAACAGCTGCAATACAATAGGGAAGACAGTTGAGGAAATACAAAGTGCATAAATTAAGATGCTATCACTTGCAGCAAATGCAGCATTCACATCTGCTGCCACCCCATTCCTGGGAGGATAATTTAAGGCAGTTTATTTCTTGAGAGTCTTTGAGAGAGTTCTGAGATCTACACAACCTTCATCAGGAGTTTTCAGGGTTTTCTTTTTCTCCCATCTAAACCTTTGTTTTTTTTCCAAAATGGCAAATATCTGTTAATTTGTACTAGTTTCTGTGCCTGAATCTTCACTGATTTTGTAGATGATGAATATGTTTTTGACAAGGTTGAAGGGATGGAAAAAAAAAAACAACAGAGGGGAAATAAATAATTTTGATTGAAAACAACCTCTATTGCTTGCCTAGTCCAACCTCCTGCTCAGATCATGTCCACCTAGATGTTGCCCTGAGCCATGTCCAACTGGGTCCTCAGTGTCGCCAAGGATGGAAATTCAGAGCATTTCTGGGAAATTGCTCCCAGTGTTTAGCAGCCCTCAGAGTGCCTCCATCTTCTCTGCTCTAATACACCTGCAGACTGCAAAAACATCTCCCCTTACCTCCTCTTCTCCAAGCTGAACACATCCCGTACCCTCAGTCTCTCCTCACAAGATGTGTACACCAGCTCAACGACTATCTTGGTGGCCTTTGCTTAACTTGCGTCAGTAAGTCAATGTCTGTCTTCTAACAGGGAGCTCAAGCCCAGACAGAGCACTCCAGACATGGTCTCAATAGAGCTGAATGGAGGGCACAATGATTTCTTTGGATCTATTGCCTGCACTCCTGCTAATGCAGCACAGTATGTGCTTGGGTTATTACACATTCAGTGTTTCGCAATTGAAAACCTCTTTCCTATACAGAGGATCCTTCAAGTCAAGAAAACAATATGCAAGTTCAAAATATACTAAGGTCCCAGAGGTCAGGCTTTGGAAACTTCTGTTGTAAAAGTTATTATGTCAGAGTGACCTCCCAGGAAGGGCTGAGCAAGGAAATAACAGAATATGACAGAACATACTGTGCAATGCTTTTCACAGCTCACTCCAATCAGCAACCAAGCACACAACCTCAATAAGTTCTTAATAAGTTTACAAATGCTTAAACTACAGATGCTCATAGACCATTAATATCTAGCTTCCAGAATATTGCATCTGGTAGTATATGAACTTTGTAGACTCAAACAGAATTTCTTCACTATACTGAATACAAACAGTAGAAGCAAGTATTTCAGACACTATCACAAAATCTGTAAAAATACAGATTAGTTTAGCTGTCAACATTCTAACAATCTAGACTGTACATATGTTAATATTTAATTATGTTCTGAAACTACTACAAAGATGCCGTGCTAAAACTGATACTATCATCTACTAAATTATTGCCCTAATTCTGAACATACAAGTTCACTTTGTTGCAGTTGCCCAGACAAAAAGATGTGAGAAGCTCTGTAAACCCTCTCCCCATACAGTGAGAAACTGGGGTGAAATAGCAGATCCTGTATCATCCCTGTCAGTGTAATGAATGTAACCAAGGGACTTGAAGATACAGTTTGTGCTTTTCTGCAGAAATATCTCTTATTCCAAAGACTGACCCATCAAAGAGATGGGGTAAAAAAGTGCTTTTAATTATGATCATCTTTAGTATGTTTCCTGTACTTTTTCAACCAGAGCACAGAAACTCCAGAATTGTCCTTACAATTTGACAGTTAACCTGTATTTTCATAACGTAATGACAACTTGAAAAGAATCATTATAATTTTCACTGAGTTTATAAAGGTTGTTTACAAGCAAGCACAAGCACCCGTTCTGCTCTGGCATTCTATAGCATATCTATTTATTACTTGCCCAGATATTTCTGGCTTGATCTGCTCTTTAGTGGCTTTCCTAATAAACTCCTTTAAAAAAATGGAAGGTACAACTTATTAAGGTGAAATCACCTGAAGAAATTAAATTGAAAAAGAAAGTTGTGCTACAGCATACTATATAGTAAGACTCTCTTAGTCTGATACGGATAGCTTTCTCCACAGCAAATCCAGTCAAATCTCAAGCTGGTCATCTAAAACACTGTGACTGTGATTTCAGTTGCTGAATTGATTTGAATCTTCACATTAAAGGTATCTACAAAATCTTTACCTACAAACAACACATGGCACAAGGCTTTATAATGGACTTACGTCTATGGAAACAAATAGAAGCAAGGAGAAAAACCCACTTCAGTCTTTAACTGCAGTTAGCAATTTCTATTTATTCATGCAGCACTCCTTTCCTTTTTCAGACAGCATAGCAGAAATAGTGCCCTGTCCTCCTCTCCAACCATTATGGCTTATGTCACCGTGAGGGGAAATGCTCAGAGAGGGAGCAACAGACAAAAAATTACCTATATTTATATTGCTATAAAACCAGAAGACTATATAAATGCAGCGCAGTGCCAACGAAACTGGTGCAGTTGACAGGTATATGGATTGAAAATATGTTGACAATTAGAAGCCTTGGCTAAAAAAAAGCAAACACATACAACTTTCAAAGCTATGCTACTACTGTCTACACATTTCAGCCATCTCAAAGCTTTGGCATTAGTTCACAGCTGGCAAGTAAGGAGGACCTGCCCTGGCAGGCGATCCTGTGTGGTTTCTCTCCAGCCTAACAACCCCCTTTCTCAGTACTGAAAGGGATCAAATGCCTTTTACTTCAAGGACCTGATGTTGAGCAGCAGGCCCAAAGGAAAGGATTAAGCACTCCTATAACAAAGGCAGCAAGTATGAACTTCTCCGGCACCAAAGCAGCTTTCATGGAAAAGGTGCTCTGCCTGGGTGAACCACTCTGGAATCATCTGCTACCTCCTGCTGCTCCTGCTGGATCTGTCCCAGTGAGCGAGAGCTCTGGCAGAGGCCTGACTGTCTGGTCCCATGTACTGGAGGAGCTGCAGTTTCCTATCAGCTGATGTCCCCAGCATCTGCAGATTGGAGCCCTGATGGAGAATAGTGAAATTCATTTTCAGAAGTTCTTACATTTTCCCATTTTTTTGAAATAGGCAGGCAGGGAATTGAATGAGGCTTGAGGCTTCCAAGGGCAAGCAAGCAAGTGATTCCAGCAGGACTCAGGGCCATGCTGTACACTGCGAGGTTGAAGTTTTATTTCCTCCTCTGGTAATTTGTCAAACAGATTGCTATAAAGAGTTACAGAATCAAGAAATGTCAGACAAATACAGAAAAGCTTTGAAACCTTTTGTGATAAAGCAAAATTAACAAGTATAGTTACAACAGCTGCATGCACAACTGTGTTTCCAAGGCAACAACTCACAATCCTTACAGCTATAAAAAAAAATCCCATACACCACAGGGGAGTTGTGAAATTAGGGAGACTCCAGCTAAAATGGAATATAGAAAACTGGACTAATGCAGGGAAGCAGCAGGAACATTAAAATCATGAAACTCACACTGCTTTTAACAGCTGCAGCCTGAGAGCACCTCAACCACGTTTTGGCAAGGTCCTGGCCTCCAGGTCTGTCACCCTGCTTTCCCTTTGTCTCCAGATCACCCACTCACTACTGCCATGGGAAAAAACCTATTAGTCTAAAATTGGCAGCGCAGTTACTGTCACTCTGGTTATCTGCAGGGCAATGGCACAACCCTGCCCATGGCTTTTGCTGGCTTAAGCAAGTGCCTAGCCTATTAGCAAACCAGTGCACTGGGATAAACTCATATTTCAGAATCGCCTAATGGAAGAAAGAAGAAAGGTCACTGTTCTCCTTTTAATATTATTGTTGTGCTTATATGACAATAAAATGTAACACTTCCGGATTTAAAAAGCAACGTTTGTCGTGTATGAACTCATCTAGAAACATATTAAAGTCCTCAAAACCAGCTGCCAGGTTTGCATACAGAAGCTCTCCCAGTTTTGAAGGACTGAAGCTGCCCAGTTCCCAGCACCTGGGCAGCCAGAGGGAAGTGGGCCACACAGCAACACTGCCTGTTTGGTTCCTGAAGAGTGGAAACACAAACACTCTGAAAACTTTCAAGTTACAGACGTACCTACAACTACAGTAAAAGCTCACTTTGCAGCAAGGGCTCACTTGTACGAAACACACGTGTCTCTTAGATGCACTGGACCATGCAGCATGTAACTAGATATGTGTGTGAACATCGTAAACAGAGAAAAGGGAGTTAAAACATGTAACGAAATACCATGTATGGGCATTTGTAAGAATTGCTAATTTAAAAAGATAGCAAGTATATATCTTTCCTCCAAAGCATTAGAATTTGTGGTGTGAGGATTAGGAAGGTGCAAAATCAAGTTATGGAACTTCACAGATAACATAATTACTAGCACTGGTAGTTGGTACACAGATGAAAATATGGATTGGCAAATAGGCACTGAACACCTTTACATACTGGTAAACACGAATCTCCTCTGCTCCAGGTGTGTGAACCCAAGTCAACAGGACTGAAATCAATAGTTATTTTGCATTTAAAGACAAACAAAAGTACACATCTGTTCAATGCTCTTGCAGAACATTTGCCATGTTTCTATGCCATTGGATCAGCTCTACATTCAGTCCTTTCAATTCTTTCCCTTAAATTCAAGACAAGCTCTCTCATGCCTTACTGAGAAATGCAGGATTACAAATATTTGATTTGCATTTTTTTTTTTGCACGCAATGAAGTTTCCTGTTTAATTCTAACACTCCCTCCCCTTCACATTGACATTTCCCACTGCTCAATGGCACTCAGGACACACAGACAGTACAACTTCATCCTGGAGCACATTCCTCCTGTCTTAGTAACATCTCCTGTATAGGTGCTGATCAAAGACTACGTGACAAACTCTATATCCTGATCCTACTTCCTTCTTTCATCAAATGAGTATAAATAAGAGATGACTACAAACATCTCAGCAGTCATACCTGGGGAAATTTTAGATCAAGACCATCGTGGGGTTTTTTCTTTGTTATTTCTGTGAGTAAAAACAGATTCTGATTGTGAGGGAACACTTTACAAAGACAGCTTTTGATTGACTAATGTGAGCTGTGATCTTTTCCATCGCTTTTTTCTCTTCACATCCATTTTCATTTTAACAGTGGTATCTGAGCCACAAAGAATGATTCATGACTTCAGGAATCATGGCAGTGGCAGAACTCAGGCCAGTGGTTCCAGCCTGCTCAAGCACTCATGTTTTGATGGTTAAAAGACTTCAGGGGTATATTCACCACTGTATATATTATACATACTTATTCTAGAGCAAAGGCAGGAAAGCAGGACAATGTATATATGCTCTGTGAAAAGAGCTGATTTTTACAAGCTAATGAAGTGACTACTGAATTTTAATGCTTTATGAAGTATTAATCACTCAGTTCTATTCAAATATTGAAGGTATTACATACTATATCATAAACCCTACACATCAGTGATAAAAAAGCTTATAAAAAGAAATATGAATATAGACTTAATGGAATGTGTGACTTTTTCCAGAGTCTTCACTGTGCCATTTTTTCACGTCTGTTAAAAATGGGACTGAGCTTTGGTTTGGCGGTTGAGTCTGTTGTCCAGTCCTCAGTGTACCCTCATCCCCAGACACATCTGGGCCAGAACACCTGTATTTCCACAGAACCCAGAGCTCAGTTTGATCATATTGGAGCTAAAGGAAAAGGTTCTGTAATCCTAGTGGCAAAGGGCTTGGACTCACTCTTTCCAGGAAATTATGGTGCTCAAGAAAACACAAATGGCCTATGAAACCCCACCTCTCCATTGTGAGATTTTGCCTTTTCTACTGAAAGTACTGTTAGCAGCAAGACACAAGGGGAAATATCAATAGGTTCTTGGAGAATCAAAGCAGCCTGTATATAACACTGCTTTGTCTTTGATGATAAAGTTAATTGTTCTCTATTTTCTAAAATGCCTCTGGGTCTTCTATAGATTTTCAATACATTATTTTTCAGCCACTTCCACCGGACAATATAAAGCTTTCTTAGCATTGCAGTCAATAAATGAAAATATAAAAGTCTTTATTTACACTACCAGACGGGGGCTTTAATGCAGCCCTTGTAGTGCAATACATCAACATGTCTATAGCTTTCCTTAGGGTTTATTCTCTCTCTGACACAACTACAAATGTGTCTAAATCAAACCAAACACCTGGAGACTTTCCAGTTGTGTTTTCCTATCTCAAATGAGTAGATGTCGCTCTACTTGTCACATACCCAATCTATACAACACTGAGTAAGTTTCAGAGTATTAGGGAGAAAAGGAAACAGTCAACTGTCATATCCTCCCATTTGTGTGATACAATAATTTGTGCTGTCATTTGTTCTTTTGTATTTACCAAGAAGAAAAGAAAGAACACATTTGTAATTGCCTGTATCCTTCATATGGAAGGAACCCAACTGGTTCTAAATAAATAGATACAAGTAACAGTAACTACTTGCAAAAATTTTAGAATGAAATAGCCCTAAGCCTTTCCAGCAGCATCTGCACAGATTGAACTAGATTAGATGCTAAATCATTTTCACAATTCAGATACTTGATATTTTATCTGTTTAATAGGTTCCCAATTTCTTCCCTCTTTACAACTGTGACAGCAATTACAAGTGCAATGAATATTGATATGACATAAAAACAAGCCATTTTTCTTCTTCACACTGCTTTTAAATATGTAACAGATATTTAGACACTACTAGTTTTGTGAATAGCACAATTCACAAACACAAGTGACTGTGGACAAGAGGTGACTGAAAGGTCCAGTATAACAAGTCCCAAACAATAAGGACAGATTCTTGGGATAAAAAAAGACAGACACATGAAAGAGAGAGAGGGAGAGATTACAGGGAAAATTTTTCTCTCAGCATCTGAAAACAAACAACTTCGTATCTACCTACTTACCCGATTTCTTTATGAAAAATCCTGACATATGCACAAGTGTCAAACATGAGGTTATTTTCAGAGATGGGGACACTGCAATATGCACCACACACTAGCTCTGAATGCAGTTCTCATCTGAAACTCCTAAGGAGAACTTAAACTGCAAGGACTGTGAGTGTGCTTCCTTTATTTTTCTACATAGTAAGTTAACACATAGCTACAAGTGTGTAGCCCTTCATAATTTAAGCTAATAATTAGTGTTTTGAGATACATCAGGGATGAAATCAGTTGGGAGACTTGATTTATGTATGTTGTTTCAGGGTAATGAACATAGCCTAGCAGGTACACACTATAAAATTAAGAAAGAAGGGAATATTAAAAAATAGAATGAAATTGGGGTGAATTTCATGAACAGGTAGGAAACACAAACCTTTGTATTTACAAAAAACTGAGTATATTCTCAATTTCAGCTTGTGTCAACCAATAATTTGACATCCCCAGTAGAATGTCAAAATTTGATGCATGCTTTCAGATAGAATATTTACAACCTGCAGAAGTTTCCAGACCATTTTACAAGTGAAACGCAATTTAAAACACAATGTACTTTAGTTCAACTTTCTCATTGCTAACAATAAGTCATACATAGCCTTTTATTTATTTATTACGACTGGACATGAAACAGAAAACAAGAGCCTGAACACTGAGTTGCTTTACTATCCCTTTGCAAGTTAAAAGTGTTCTATTCCATCTGCTTTGGTTTTCTCTATATTGAAAATGTACTTAGTTGTATTCTGAACAGGTGCTGATTATTTCACAGACAAATTAATTAAGTCATCAGAAAAATATCAAAACAAGAACAGGGAAAAGTATCACATAAAGGAGATGTTCAGTTAGCAACTTTTTTACACATTCTCAACAGTGACAAGCAAAAAAAGTACTTTAATTTAGTCATTTTAAAAAAAAGGTAATTTAATAGAGCAACATTTACAAGATCTCCTAATGGAAACAGAAAAGCTATACAGGAAATTCTCTTAAACATAGTATGGAGTTCTGTCACACAAAGCGAGTTTGTACCCAAATGGGAGGCATGGCATGGTAGATCAGCATGTATAACTCACTGAAAAAGATGGGCTTGACCATAACGAAACAGTTACTATCAGTCAGGCAGGGTCATCCTTATAGAAAATTAATGGACTTTGCAAAGCTTTATGGTAAGATACGTTCATCAGAATTTTTTTTTTTCAAATCAAAATCATAGTTTTAAAAGCAGACTCATGTAATATCTGTGCAGTTCGGCATCCATTAACCTTACAACCATTTCATTTGTAAAGAATGGAGGAGGATCAGTTCCTCTTCCAGAAGCAGCATAATGACATTATCAGATTTATAGTGTTAAAATAAACATGGATGAAAGTAAAACAGCTAAAAAATGTAACTCATTTCTAGCCTACATTCAATGAAGTGTTCAGAAGTTCTCAAGCAACTGATGGCTTTGAGCACCAGGATCCAACCTCCCAGCTTATCTTCTATCCATGTGACCATGGCTGCCCTCTATTATGACTTTCCAACATTGCCTTAATATAATTATATCTGTAATAGTATGATCATTCTGACGGCTGTCATGATCAAACAGATAAATTTGCTGTAACCTATTTTGGACAGAAGTCCCTGCAGTTAATTTTTCTAACATATGCCTTTGTCTATTCCCCTGAAATTTTGCCAGCACTGCACCTCAAGATTTCAATTTGCTCCCTGTCAGCAGCACTTCGTTCTCACGATTCACATTCTGGTTAGTGCAATATAAAAGGCAGTTTTTACCAGTCATACCTTGTACAATTCAAGTTTTCAAATTGTTTTACTTCACAATTTTAAGAACTCCTGACAATTAATGCATTTACTGACAAGCAGCACCAGCTACTAAATAGTGCAGAAGAGCTTAGATTGGGTCCTAAATATCTGTATTATTTTACTGTGTCTATAGTTCAATGACTGTGATGTCTTGCATTTCATTTTGATTACTGAAACCTAGATTTTTGACATATTCACAAACAGTCCTTATTCTTTACAACACTTTGTTGCTTCCAAATCAGTGATTGTAGAAAGACACTGTTTTATTGTTACAGCTGAAATCTGTTCAAGGATTTTAATGAATGGTAAATCAGTTTCTTTCCCATTTTACTTCCCCTGCCACACAAAGGAAGAGCTGCAAACGAAACACATGCTTGTCTCTTACCTTCCCACAGCCGATTTGCTTGCTGTGAGGACAGAAATTGTCCATGATATCATATACATATGCACATATATTTTTAGACACACACCAACTATATATATACACATCAATGAAATAATAAAGATAATGTTTCTAAGTAATCACTGAAGTGATCTCCAGTTGCTCATGTAATAATTTGTTGGGGCAATATCCTGAATCATAAAACCATGATTTGTAATGGCTAAAGATAGTTTCCTCTCATTAATCTGTTGCAGTTTTTAGCCTATAAATACTGTCACCTTGTGCCACTTGTGGATCATCTTGTCTTTTATACTTTGACAAAAATCATAATGCTCTCTTCCTGCTCCATCCCTCCTGTTTGTAGCTGCTGGTGGTTGAATATTCCATGCAAATTCCACATTCTAAAGGCACCTGCTCCATTGGGACTCCACGCCATCCAGGATTAAAGTCAGTCTGAGCTATGTGCCACTTCATAAGGTTTGAGACATTTCAGAACTACAACTCAGCTCTGGCTGCCAGTCTATTACAAATACAATTGCTGAATATGATTCTGCAGCTGGACTCAACAAGGCCCATAAGACTTACACAGAATAGAATAAAACAGACTAGACTAGACTAGACTAGAATAGGTTGGAAAGGACCTTAAGATCATCAAGTTCCAACCCCCCTGCCATGGGGCAGGGACACCTCACACTATACCGTATCACCCAAGGCCTCATCCACCGTGGTCTTGAAACATGAGAGTTTAAAATTCTACATTCGTGTTAAAAATGTGTTCCCATTATCCAAATGAGCTTGTCCGGACACCTCACAAAGTGTACATTGGGCAGGGTTGTGACATGAATTTTCTAACTGTTTTACAGGCAACAACAAAAAGAAAAAGATGCTCTAGAACAAAATTTCTGGATACATATCAATTGCTCCGATGAAGGCACCATTTGTCTTTGCATCTCCAAGGATCAACAACATAATGCTTCTGAACCTCCTCCAGCCCCTCGAATCTTGTTGGCAATTTTCCTGCATCCTCCATACACTTTCCTGTGCCTCAAGTCTACACATTTACATTAAGTTGGTTATTTTTGTTTCAGCAGTGCTTTAGGTCTGGAACTGCCCTCACATTCAACCCAAAGACTGAGCTTCAGTATTTTGTTTTTCAAATTATATCTAAATCGTCTTTGTTTTGGCTTTTTTTAATCACCTCTAACCTTACTGTGTCTCTCTGGTTTACTTCCAGTAATTGTGTAAAGGAGGCCACCTGCATCCTATATTTTCATCAGTCGCATTCTACATTACAGGCACAAGTATAATCCAGTTCCTAAACAGTGATCTATAATCTGCATCTTTCCATGCAGTTAAGAGAATTCTGAGTTCTGTTCCTTCAGAAACGTAATTTCAAATCTCTGTTCTTTAGAAGCAAACCAATTTCACGTTAGCTTCAAGACTGTTTTCAATAATCTCCTGTATAGCACATATTTACCTTCCTTTAGCACTAATCCCATTCTTCCTGTAATCAAATTGGTTCTGTATTTTGAGATACAACTTTTTCACCACTGGTCCCTTTTTACTATATTATTGTCAGTAACTTCACTGTATAAAAGAAATCATGCCTTGTGCAATGATATCTGGAAACTCACTGCTAACTGATACATTATTAATTGCTAAGTCAACAAATGGCAACAGGGAATCCAACTGCTGTCTCTGAAGGCCCAAAAGGATTGTAAGAGAAGCAGCTTTTTCAGCAGCTGCTCTGTTTTCTTTTTTCTTGGGAATGCAGTCTATGTCGCTTTCCTGAAAACATGCAAGTGGTGGCAGAACACAAAGAGACCCTCCGCAATGGCCTCAGTATGCCCTAAGAGAAGCATACTTTAATTAGATTATGTCACTAGACTTGCTTAGTAATGACTGTTGAAGGCACAGAAGAATTCTACAACTATAATTATAGTACCTGACAAACCAACACATTAACTACCAGATACCTGTGAATTTACCAAGCTTTTCCTTTCCTGTCTTTCTGCTGATCCAATATTTAAAATGCTTCACACAGATTCATGCATGTGCAGCACGACAACTGATTGGCACAAAGTGATTTGTTTTCCTGAATGATGCTGGTATGATCCTCACTCAGTCTCCTATTGATCCTTGAAACAAATATCATCCTGCACTGGTTTCATTAGACAGGCTCTCTCGTTAATTACCACTCACTCAAATCTTTCGGTGTTTCATTAAGGTGAACAAATTGGAAGAATTAAACAAACAATTCATGTCAGCTGCCACTGTGGTGTTCTCATTCCCCGTCTTTAATTCCCAGAATGCCAATAAGGAAAGGTTGGGTATTTCCCCCCTTTTTTTTTTCAGTATTTCTGACATCAAGCAGTGCAGTGCACCATAAGTATTGACTAAATCAGGTTGGAAAATAGTCTGAAAGACTTGGCTGACTACATCCCAAATCCTTTTGGACTTTAGGGAGAGTTCTTCTACCTCGCTGCAGATACATGCAGTTTCATCAGCTTCTCTGCAACGGATCAAAAGGAGTTGTTTTTCTCGATTCACAAGGAAAAGAGTGAGGGACTAAACAGCGAGAACAATTTGTATGGAGATTTCCAAAATGAGTGGTATTAAATTGCTCTGATAACAACATTTGAAAATTGGTTCTGCAGAAAAAAAGAAAGAAAATTACTTTCAAATTTCCTTTACAAATAAATAAGCATTTTTCCTCCTGTGGGGTAAAATCTGGAAACCCGAATAAAAGGAAAAGCAAATTATTTACTTATTCTCTGCACTGGGTATAGCTGCTTTTGAAAGGCTGCAGAACACTAGACATTAGAATTAGAGAATATTCCCTATAGTCAGGAATACCTAATACAAGTTCAAGATTCAAGATGATTAAGAATAGCCAGGGCACTTTTTACTAATGAGTCTTTTACTCTGTGTGTTCTCAGACTTTGGGAAGCATCTAAATCTTCCCAAGCATATTTAGCAGCTTTACCAGGAATAATGTAATGATTCCCACACCTCTTTCCATTTCACTGTCAACCAGTCATGAACAGATGTCCTTACAACCTGCAGTGAACCACGAGAAAAACAGAAAGAAGCAGAATTCAAAGCTGCTCAATTTTAGAATTTTCCTAAAATCAGAAACATCAGAAAATAATTCAGCCGCTGCTTAAATATCTTTTTTCCTGTTCTTTTCACTCCTTTACCAGCCCGCCCTCCCCAGGACACAACCTTTACTGAAAGAAAGCCCAAGACCATCTAAAGCTAAGCTGCAATAAATAATGGACCAGAAGGGGATACGGGCAAAAGTTGACTTTCTTCTTTCAAGATAACCACACTCCATGTAATATTTACAATAAAGAAAATGAAAGACAATTAATGTAAGAAATAAACCAGATAGATTTCTGATGTTTTATGTGACTATTTTGAACTTGTATTTTTGAGGGATGCAGGCCTACTATTTAAAAAAATAAAAATAATTTGTTCATTTTCAGAAGGATACAGCACGAACACAGGAATTAATGAAACCAAAATCATTTGAAAGCTGCAAGAATTAACAGCAATATTAATGAACATAGAAATGAACCAGAGACCAAAGGAGCCCAGCTACAAAATGAGGTTGAAAATACTGATTTGTCATCTTCCCTTCCTCCTCTATGCCCCTTTCACTCCCCTTTCTCTTCAGTTTTCTATCTTCTACTCCTCTTTATCTGAAAGGGACCCATCAGCTATTATGTGGCTGACTGGTAGTGATGAGACAGCCTTATCTACAGCACAGCCCTGCAAATTGCCAACCATTGATCCAGCAGCCTGTGCCAGCTGATCAGTGCAAAGCTGTTTTGATTTCTTTTCTTCTGGGAAAGAAATGAACTTCTCTGCCAGCAGCCACCATTCTGCCAGTGCTATTCCCCAGCCAAACAAAAGGCCTGAAAATTAGAATTTAGTTAGATGAATTAACATGACATCCCTTTTTCCTCATTTAATTTTTGCTGTATTATGGATGTTTTATTCCATTCTGAAATGCAAAGAAAAACAATACAATTGATTATAATAATTTCCCTTCAGGCTTTATGTACATAAATGTCTTCCAGGTATATAGTTTAGCATTGCCAGCTCCCCATAACCTTATATCACAGGAGCTTTTCAAAGCAGTCTTCCCCTATTACTACACTACTGAAGAAATTTCAGCTAGTTATGTCCCATTGCGAGAAGGAGTAATGTTTTCCTCAGTTTCTTCTCCCCAAATGATGTCCTTGTGGGATCATTACAAAACCTATATTTATTTACCTCTTGAAAAGAAAAAAGAAAAAATGACTCCTAAAAAGTCAAACTAGTGGTTCTATTTTTACATCTGCATTCTGTAACTTACATTCTATAAGCTACATTCATAGTATATTTGTCCTTCAGACTGTAACAGCTTTCCAGAAATAATGCACTTGTGTATGCCTCAACATAGAGAACACGGTAGGTATACCCAAGAACGATCAACAATATCAGTTTCTTGGCTAATTTACTCAAAGCAATGCATTTCATAGCTTCTGTCTGTTTAAGTCTGAAATCTAAATATTCTTTTCATAGGCAGAAGTCCAGGGATAGGTTTTTATTTCCTTTTTTAAGTTATCAGTGACTTTGCTCAATGAAATAATAGCCCACAGGTTGGCAAAGAAGAACTTGCTGACAGTGGCATCAGATAAGATTTGTAACTGAAAAGATAGAGCGTCAGTCCTGAAGCTTTGACTATTGCTTTAAGATACAACAGGATTAAGTGGAAAAAAAATAAAATTCAAATGATTTTGTCTCTCTTTACACCAAATTGCCCCCCTAAACTGAAAGATTTGTTTTTCTTCTCCTTTTTTCCCCCTGAAGCATTTCTGTTTCATCCTTCAGAAGTTTTTCATTTTATATCATTTCCTTTCCAAAGTATTTCTCAGTTCAGCTAAACTTTCCACAGAGGCATGCTTTTATTGGATTTGATTTTACTTCTGCAGACACTTTCAGATAATTTTCTATTTTATTCTGAATTCCTGAAATATTTTGTGGAATTTTTGATTGACTTCATTACATTTTGTTAAGTCAGAATATTTATCAGCCTACATAGCATGGTGCAGTATTAGCAGGGCATATATTAAACCCTTCCTGTCTTCCCAAACTGGGGTTGAGTGTATCAGGAAACCTACCCCTTCTTTCTGTTTGCAAAAGATTTGTTGCCCCTTCACCCAAAATAAAATATTTCATAGTGATGGACATCTTCTGGCTCCAGGCAAGTCTAAATCTGTATAGCCAGCTCAAAAATGTAACATCAGAAAGGAACTCACACCTCTCATTACATCAGAGAAAGATGTAAAATAGGCATCATGGCAGCTGAACTCTTCAGAGGAAACTGGGTTTGTCACACTTTATAACACTTTCCGACTGCTGTGTTACCTTTACTGAACTTCAGTATATATGATAAATCAAAGGGGACACAGGCAGTCAGTGGACCACAGGCAACCATTAACATTAGAACAGCTTTCTGCAAATACAAAGCACTAGGCAAGCCCTGAAGAATATTAAAATGCTTTTTATCTGGATTCCTCTATGTAGATTTGAGTGAGATCTCATCCCTGTCCTTCTGGGAAGACCATATTTAGCATTATTGCACCATGGGTTTTAATTCCTCTTTTAGATGTTAGTCATGTTTCCCCCTTCCTGACACCCGAGTTTGAAGTCTTCATTGCACTTGGAAAAACACACAAAACTACAAAGATGCTGTACCAATAAAAGACACTTGAAGAATGAAAAAAAACATGCAGAAAAAGAATGAATTGCTATGTAGTAATTAGCAAGCATAAGATAATTCATGCTGGTAACACATAAGGAAATAACTATTCCCCTCCAGTTCCCTTCAACAGGAAGTACAAACTGTAAAATCTGCTGCAACTGTAGAAGTCATATTCCATATTCTTCTTGACAGCTATGTAATGCTAGATGGGATAAACATCATCCACATCTCAATAAAACACTTCCAAAGGACTTAACTAAAACCACATGAGTAGCTGAAATTTGAGTGCCTAGTTAAACAAAATTAAGTGGGCATTTAAGTGCTAACTTAGATTAACATAATTTTACAAATTTTCATCTTGGTATCTTCTTCAGCATATTGGAGAAGCATCAGTTTACAGTTTCATGGGAATACCAAGTTTGGAATCACTGCAAACACTTCTAATTTCTCATTAAGATTTTATTTGCTGACTGCAAATGTGGTGGGTTTAACTGCAGCCTGTGCTAGAGGGCTCAGGAATCAGGATAAATTTAAATTATAATGGTTTTCTTCCACTTTCTTTCCACTACTTCTTGCTCTTGTCTCAACCACACCAACAAATTTTGACCAACCAAAAAACTCTTACAAACAAAAAAATCCACTGGCTGACTACAAGCAATTTGCAAAGGAAAGACTCCGTCAGTACCAACAGCAGAAAGATGAGCAACAGAATGCAAGCCAGCATTTCCCAAGCTGAAGGTCTAACAGCCTATTGACAAAAGCAGGCAATGCCAATTAACAGCAAATTATATAAGCAGATGAATATGCAGTTCTGAATTCAAGACTGTGTTCATCCACTGCCTACTTACAAAATTAAGATGTGTTGAAAGCCTGGGTCAGGAACTCTCAAAAATCATACATCAAATATGCCATTCTATGCTGCTGCTTTATTTGGAAAGCCTTGCAAAGCCTTATTACACCAATTATTTAACAAACAACAAGACAATTAGAAAAATAAATTAGAATAATGGTGAGCAAGTTTCAGACATGAGTGAGAATATCATCAATCCATGACTTCAACACAAAGAATTAGAAAAATGATTCCCTTAGAGTGATTTTTAATGCGCTTATACTCAGAAAAAAATTAATGAGATGAACTAGAAAGAAAAAGGGCTAGAATAATAGTGCTGTAAAATGGAGATGCAACCTGCCATCCTTCTACTTGTTTCAATATCACTCCTGTGATCTCTTGAAGCCTAACAACTCTCATTTTGCATACTGTATCACAGGAAGCTACTCTAATTTTATGCTACCTCACAGTGTACTTATAACCTTTATACTCATCACTACTGTAGTTAGGTAAGAAGCCATCAACAAAGTATGTAACAGATCATCATACTGCACACTAAACCACCATACTATTTGATGTCTCAGAATACTTGACTAAGGCAGAAATGAGATTATTCTCCTGCTGTTGAATCTGGAGTTGATGCTAAAATCCTGAAATTGCTTCTGTTTGGAGCATCAATCCCAACCAGTTCTGTAGTGAGAAAGAGGTAGCTGTCATCAACCTTCATAAACTGCGATGTTTCCCCAGTAGTACAGGATCAGAAAAACAGAAGCAGAGAAATAACATTTGAGCCATGTGGGCAGAAAAAAATGTTTAGGTTCTCCAAACGTTTCATATCCTGTCCCATTTTAAGAACATACTTGATGTGAGCAACCTGCAGCTCCACAGGTCCTTCTTTACATTGGCCTTGTCTGTAAACAAAGGAGAAGCTGATTCTTATGTTGCCTTTATTACCTTTAACCATAATACTACTTAGTCTGCAGACACAAGCAACTTTGTAGTTTTCTGTTTCTGCAATGTCTGTTTTCCTCTTGAGCATCAATACACGTACATGCTCTCTCTGAACACATACACACACACACCCCTACAAATACACACAAGCCTGCTGGCATTGTGAATTCAACAACAAAAAGAAATAACGAATATCAGATTTTTAACTACTTTAACACTGGTGTATCTTTCCCTTTGCTCCCACTGCATCTGTGCACTCCTAGCGAAGCTCTGGGAATGCAGATAACTACAGAGGCTCTCTAGTGGGCTCCCAGTGCAGCTTGGTGAAGGAACAGAGCTTCACACCATTACAAGTGTCTGTGAACAGGATAGAGAAGATAAGTGCACTGAGGTCATGAGCCTGGGCTCCTCCTGAAACTGCTGGTGATTCCTTCAGGCTTCAGATGAGCAAGGGGAGAGATCGACAGCGTCTAAATGAAGCACAAGGTTCTGTGTGGTAAAGCCTGTGAGAAATACATCCTGCTCAAAGTGGTAGCACTGTGCTGCTAAATAAAATGGTGGTTTATTTTTTCCTTTTACAGGCTTGTAGGAAGGTGAATTGTTACAGTGATCTGACCTCTGGTAGCTGCTGCCCATTCCTAACCCTCATTATCCACTGGAGCACAAAGCCTGCCAAAGCACTCCTGGGCCCAGGATGACAGCATTGCCACAGACAGGCAGCCCTGATTTAACCACACCGTTGGAGAAGGTTCTTGTGAGCCATTATTCTACTGACTGAAAAACGAAGAAAGATGTTCACATTTCAGACAGATGAATGCACCACCTGTGCTTAAAACATTCACAGTGTGGTCTCTGCTGAGAAAGGTCTGATTGAGGTACACATCTAATTATCACCCATTCTTACAGATACCATTTTTAGAGAAAAGTTGAATTAGGTATTTCAAGCTTTCCTTCCCCTCGACGGATTGCTGCCATTCCCACTTCAGTTCTCCAGTTGCTTAGGATTATTTCTGCCAGCATTCTGCATGTACAACCTCCCATCAAGAGCCAACGATGTCTATGCTGGTCTATTAATATCACATGGCAGCTTTCACTTTGTTCATCCAGTTTTTCCATGAACTCTTATCATAACATGATGCAATTTTTCAACACTGCCTACTAATTAGTTTACACCCTGAAGCAGGAGCATTAAGAATCTTAGTAAACAATATCTTATGTAATTAATAATCTTATTTACATGCTGTAAATATCTAATCCTTGCCAAATCTAAGCTATTTAATTGATGAGGTTATGTTGTGTTAAATTCACATTTCTTAGCATAGTTTTCCTTCTTCTTCCCTTCTAATACTTGCGATATGAACAAAGAGCACTAACGAGAAATGAGTCAGAACAACTTCTGTAAGAGAAAAACTACATACACTCCTTGAAAACAGAAGGCAACCTGGACAAGTCCTAGTGATAACACTGCAGGCCGCAGAGTGTGGATTTCAAGCTAGCCAGTGTTAGCATAGTCTCTATTGTAAAGCTGGCTCACCTTTATTAGCTAGAACAAGTTTATTCACTGGAAACAGCAGCCTCTTACAAAAATATTAAGTCATGTACAAAACAGTACCTGATATAACCAGTGACCAAACATTAACACAGGAGGATCCTGAAAATAAATCTATTGTCAAGGAGGAACAACACTGGACAACACACAAATAAATGCTGGAGGGACCCTTCATTAGGGACTGTAGTGATAGGACAAGGGGAAACAGGTTAAAACTTAAACAGGGGAAATTTAGATTGGATATAAGGAAGAAATTCTTTCGTGTTAGGGTGGTGAGGCACTGGAATGGGTTGCCCAGGGAGGTTGTGAATGCTCCATCCCTGTCAGTGTTCAAGGTCAGGTTGGACGAGGCCTTGGGTGAGATGGTTTAGTGTGAGGTGTCCCTGCCCATGGCAGGGGGGTTGGAACTTGATGATCTTAAGGTCCTTGCCAACCCTAATTATTCTATGATTCTATGATTTCAATTGCCATATATCTGTTAGACCTCTGCAAAATCTGCAATTATTCCCTGTATCATTTATTTGTATATGAAGCCCTAGATCAATCCATTATTCAAATAAAACAGCTCCAGACTTCTCTATATATTCAATACCTTTCAAATTTTAATGGACGGGGAGAAAAGGCAAAAAATTAACATGGTTTGACTCAACTCAGGGGAAATGTGACACAGATCAATAGTGGGGAGGCAAATTAAAATTACTACTGGATTTGACAGTATAATATACACATAAGATTTATTTCCATCTTTTCCTCTGGAATATATTGAGCTTGCAAAATTTCTACTTACACTTACCCACGTGGTTGCATTTGTTTCTCTCCCAAGTAAACTACGATTCCCTTTTAGCTAGAAACTGTCTGCAAAGAGGTATGTTTGCTGATTTCCATGAACAATCCTGAAAGATGCATGCATGGTAGAAAATTCACCTTTTTGAAGAGGCTGGCATCAAGCAGTTACACCGGTAATATCTTGGCTGTAATTTAGAATGTCATTTAAACAGATAAAATCCCTTTGATATTAAAAGGTAATACCCTACTGAGGTGAACCAAAGTTAGACAAGCCTGGAGTCTGAAGCAGCATAGGACTAATTTATGCGGTTTCTTAACACCAACAGATGGGAAGGAGAGAAGGTTGGAGTACAAATGAGGAACATTCTTAAAACTAGAAGCACAAGAAACAGGATTACAGAGTACATACAGGTATATTCTGTATCCACAATTAAGCTGTCTTCTTGCATATCTGTTAGAGTTTCAGAGGTACACAATTCAAAAAGCTCTGAAGCCAGACAATTAAGAAAAAGCAATCTAGATCTGGTATTAAATATATTCTACAGAGAAACAGCATTTTGCACTTTGGCAACTACATTTGCCTTGTTACTCAATAGTTTCATAAGTTATCATTAAATAATGGCAATTATTTGCCATGGCAACTATAACAATATGTAATTTATATATAGTTTTGGGCTGTAACGATAGGTCCATTTCATTAAGCAGCACAGCTACCATACAATGAAATTGTCTGTACTTTCAATCAAACAAAAATAATGTGTTTGACAACAGGGAGAGATGGCTATTTGTCCTCATTTTGCAAAACCACTGGTTGTCTCCAAATCAGAGTGTATTTCTGTTATTGATTATATTAAAGCAGATCAAAGCATGCATTTCTGTAGGAAAATACAAAGTCAGTAATTTTGATGGTGGCTCAGAAACAGTCAAAACTGAAGGTAGCTCATACAGAAATATTTCAAGGCATATGTTTGAAAAAAACCGTCAGGATTTTTCAGCCATGTCCATTAGCATGTAGGAAAACTTACACTGATCTATTAATTTCACCACTAGTGGCAAAACTAGGACAAGACAGAAAAAATACAACTGGAAAATAAAAGAGAGTCCTGATATTTCACTCTGAGTTTTTCCACTTAGCTTCATGTATGTCTGATTTTTCTCCTTGCTCCATAGAAGCCTCTTTAAAAAAAGGGAAATTATTTTACAATTAATGAACCAGGAAACCTCACCCAGACACTTTCAGGGCTTTTTGCCATAGTTACACAAATCTGAGCCTGTCACTACTTGTGGGAGGGGTAGGGGGGTTATGGAAAGCTGCTATTGTAGTGCCAGAGCATATCATATGCATTGAGTATTGCAAACCTGAGACAAACCTTTGGATCCACCACAGGAACCCCCTGATGGAAAATGAACAAAAAGAGTGGAAGACATTCAAAAGCCTTAGAGGTTATGAAAAGGAAATGAATGATGAAAAGAAGATAAAGGACCTTGAGAGAAGGCAGGCAGATTTGATGGAAATAAACAGGTTGGAAAAAGAGAAAGCAAAAAGCCAAAGAAACTCAGCAGTTCAACTTTGGAGATACACCCAGGACGAGAGGCAGCCGGAGTCCTGTGCCTGTTTTGGGGACTGACAGCAAAGAAGTGAATCAGCAACCCAAAGACAAAAAGGTACAACAGATTTGCTGAGTATCTGTGATAAATTACTGCAACTCTCCATGTTCCATGGTGCTGCTGAGGAAGGACTCACTGGTGTTACAGAGGAAAAACAATGTTCTCATCCTAGTATTTGCTATTTAGTTCCTACTGTGAGCCAGCAAACAGGCCTCTTTAGTGTGAACTATGATGTTCTAACACGATGTTAGAAGCTTCTCTGGTGTCATGTTCTGTGACGGAGATACAGCATTTTAGACTCAAAACTTGTGGTAGATATTTCACACTGAAAAAAAGAGCAAAACCCAAAAGAAACCCAACAAAAGACTGAAAAACAGCTTTAAAATATTTGTACAAATTCAAAGCAAAAGGAGATGAATTTCAGCAGTTACAAAGCTACCCTTTACGCATCCAGCATAAGTCCATCAGTAAACATACACCAAAAGTCTACCGTGTGTACTCTATTGTCTTTTCCAGCTACATGTGAACACAGTCCTACTGAAGTCCAAGAAATCTTTCTGGCATCCAAGAATTTAGCTGGGTATTGCATTATTCGAGAATAATGACTGTGTTTCACTGCATGACTTCAGTCACTTATCAGTTGGAAGCCTTTTTGCTTCATTTTGGTAAAAGATACCTACGATCTGCAAAATGCAACTAGTCAGGCTCTTAAGGCTATCTGACACAGAACCCAAATCTTATCATGAGTTATCAGATAGCTCATTGCAAAAATATTCTCAAAAATAAGCTTATTTATTAATGTCTTCCATTGCACTCAGAACAGTCTTATTTTTGCATATCAATAGTTAACAAGCATTAATAACAGCAGCATTTTCTGAAGTCCTTAGATCAATCTGAAGGGAAATGTCTTCCTGAAGAACCATGCATTTCCACTAGACATTGTAGGATAATGGAGTTAAATTATTTAAATGTAATTACAAATACAAGCAAGGCACTGAAGCCATGTACCAATATTACAAGCTGATGTGGTAACAATATATAACGCATTTCTGTGAGGCATGCTATGAATGCTAAGATTCTTTTTTACTTGTATATGGAGGAACTTTTAAACTACTTGGGCCCAGACAACTTTCATTTTTTAATTCCTTTTTGTGATACTTCAACAGATTTCTTGTACAAATCCAGTTAGAGCGTGCCAACTAGAATACCAGGCTTGATTTAAAGCAAAGAACCAAACAAGAACAGCTACAACAGAAGCCTCAGAAAGAACAAAACCAACAGTAAAACCTACTGCAGGGGAAGCTGAATGACAGACAACTGACAGAGAATCACAGAAATACTTTTACACTCCCCCACTCAGAAACAAGTAAATTATATTTCACATACAAAAGCACCACGATGACATAGTGCAATTGCTTGCGAAGTGAAACTGTAATCCTAATATATCCATTTTACTTCAAATCTATGCTATTATATCCCGTTGAGAACATTTTTCCTTTTAGTACACAGTTTCATACAGGAAAAGTAGGTTGACAAAAACATTTGAAGTATGGTTAGAAAAAAGGAACAGAAAAAGCAAACAAAAACCAGCAGGCTGACTTTTCATAGTTATCAGCTAGTAAGTCAAACTCTGGAGCTTGAGGGTAAGTGGTGGAAGGCAAGAAACAGGCTATAATAAAAATGAACAGAAAATGGACAACACAGACTAAATAATAAGTACTTTGAGTCTCCTGCCTGTATTGTAATCAACTTTTCCCTTTGCACTGAGTCCGAGTGATCAAATCAAAAGCCACACAGACATTTGGACATTATTTTACTGCAGCCAAACTGTTTTAACATCTCTCTCTCTCTCAGACTCCCTATTCAAGAGAAGCACTAAGACCCACTGCAGTCACAGACCAGCTGGAAGCCTATGCTTTATTTCTGGTATTTTCATTTGGCTTTTAGGCCCCCGAGGAAATCTTTGAAACAAATAGTGCCTCTGTTTCCTCCAGGTGCCTACTGTGCTATGAAGGCTTCCAAATGCCAAAAATCTCAAGTTTTAATTCAAAACCCCTACTATTTAATATTTTCCTTAGAAATCTGCTTCAAGAAGTGATAACATGACACTCAGAGATTTAAGACATTGCAGAAGGATTTAGTATATGAATCTTAATCAAAGCTGTAAAGCAAATGCAGAAAAATCTTCCTAAAATACCCAATGCAAATGTTGTGATTTTCAATCCAGTCTTATGATCTCCAAACAAATGAGACTGGTAATATTGGATAAGAAGTTCCTAACTGGAAAAAAGGATAGGTACAATTTATTAATTTGGTTTTTAAAGATTTCTGACATTGCCAGATGGAAGATGCTATGTACTCCACATAGCACAGCAGCTATTTAAGAGTTCCAACAGAAATGTTTGAGAAGGGATCTATCCATCACCCCAAAGAAGGTATAAACCAAAATAATCTCTTTTTTTCTCATATGCTGGGTTTCTAAAACGGTATCTTCCTTGAAGGTCAGTTAGCCATGATTTGTCTTATCTAAATCAAAAAGCAAACCAGAAGTGTGTCTTGGGAAGTTTTCTGAGGGTCCCTGCAGGGAAGCAGCTCCTGCCATTGAGCTGCTGCTCAGATCCTTCCTTCTCCCTGGAACACCCTCCTGCATGGGTGAGTTCTGGTCCAGCAGAAGCCAGCAGACACTCCTTCCCAAGATGTTTGGTGTTCCTGACAGCAGGAGTCTGTTTATGTACCCTTTTTCACATTGTCTTATACGTTCACAGCTTCATGGAAAACTCAAAATGAAGGACTGCTTAGAAGCAAAGTCCTTGCCTGATCAGGATATGCTGGTTTGATGTCTTCTCTTTCCAAAGCCAGCAGATGTCATTGTCTCCTAATCTTGTTTTTCTTATCAGAAGTGATACACTTAAGTCAAAAGCTCTCATTCATAAGCAGAGACAAATTTAGCTTAGCTAGAAATGAGGGAAATTGGCTGATTTGCCACTTCAGCTCTTTCCAGAGGATTCCAGCATGTCTAGGAAGTCTCAGTTCAAGCAGACTGCTCTGCAGGCTACCTGCACACATGACAGTGTTAAAACTCTCCTTACTTGATTAGCATTCTGTACCTCCTGGCTTCTGGTCCTCACTTGTGTGGGTAGCACAGGGATGTGTTTCCTGGTGGGGAGCAGTCCCCTTCCATGAAGCAGCAGCAAAGGATGAGCACTTCAAATGGCAAACAGCCCTCATGCTTTGTAAGTATTGCACTGACCTGCTTTCAAAAGGGAGCTACAAAATAAATGGTCTGTGTGTGACAGCTCTTAGCAGTCTTCCTTGAGAGATAATAATGAGATCAAAGCAATTATGGTTGAGGGGGGGTTGTGTCTGTGTTTTTAAATCTTTTCTGGTAAGATAGGAACTTTCCATCCATCTCAAAGATTTAACGAATAAGAATATGGGGGTGCAGAGTCTCTTGTTACAAGAAGAAAATGAAATGGAAATGAAAACAGACACAAACACAGAAAAATCTTTCCTAAAAGGACTAAGTTTTACTTGTCAAACAGGGAGCAAACCTGAGATTTTACACCTATTTAGTCTGTCTTTTCTTATTCAGAGTATGGATTTTTACATACCAATTTTTTAAACTATTTCTGCTTTCAGTCCCACAGAACTCAGCTCACATAAGCAATGCCTTTACTTTTCATCATTAATATGTTCCTACTTCATTTTCTACAAGAGCATCCATGTTGATTTCATTTCCTGATTTGAAATACACTTATATTCTCACTCAACAACAAGCACAAAATACAATACTGCATTGCTAAGGGTGCTACAACAGAAAAAGTCAGTCGTAATCATTTACCAGTAACAATACAGTTTTGATTGGAAGTCAAAAAGCTATAACACCTTGAATGGTGATTCATATACCTGCTTTATACATTATTTTGTCATATTTAACACAAATGAACATTTAGACTTCAATCACACTATGAGCTGCTGCTACAGGAATCAGTTCCATAATAAAAATATACTCTTCTGCGACTAATGAACATAAAAGAGGTTTTCTCATTATCACTATACTCATTGTCATTATTTTAAGGAGTTCATTAACGTTGCTACGTCCTACTGCTTTCCTAGGAGTTCACAATCCAGCAGTTGTTATTAACATTATGGCAGCAGGCAGAATTAATATTTTGGAAGTGGTATCATTGTTAAAAATACACTTCAGAAGACACCTCCATGGAACATGAGAGCAAAGTATAATGCTACTGGTCTGTGCATGGAACTCTAGGATCTGGAGCCTTCCAGATCCTACATAAATGTGAAATTAATATCAGCATAATTTTAATCTGAATAAAATCAAACCCCCAAAACCCAGGTTTTGTTCTGTGCTTGAGGCACATAATAATTTCTAGATTTTATTTTCAAGTTCCTCACTAAATTGATGTTCTTGGATATACTCAACAGCATTTCACATCAGACAAGATGGAGATTTCACCTGTATTTCTATTGCACAATTACAGAATAGTTACAATTCTTCAATATGAAATTCATCCCTGTACAGGGAAGCCATGCAGCTTGCTGAGCACCTCAAATTGCACTTTTTCCTAATGTGTTTTTTAAAATGGGTTGCAGATGCTATGCATGAGTGAATTGCCAAATGTTGGTATTACAAAACTGCTTACTGAGATTCCTGCTTCACTGTTGTTACACGGTTTCCATACAGAATGTACACATCTTAGATGGACTTCGCTGCAATTTTGAGAAGAGTCTACCATAAAGCCCATCCAAATAATGGTGGAATTGATAATTCCAGCAGATATCCAAACATGGACAAGAGTTCATGAGGTTAAATGATTACATATTCTTTCCGTTATCTGGGGTAGCACTTATGGGTTCTTAACCTACTGCTATTACAGTGTATTCAAGTAATTTTTCTCTAATAAGTCATCCCCTTAATTTGTCTCCAGTAAAGCAGCAATGCTGATATAAATGTTTCTTGATGAAGTGCAATTTTTCTCAGGGACATTAATTCTGAAATTTCTATTGTAGTATTTTTTCAGCAAGTGTGTACGTGCCATTCTCTCCTATATACAATAGCAACACTAAAGTAAGAATAGGCATAGGATTTGCCTTGAAACACTAGCTTTTATTTTAATTGCAAATTTACCTGGTCAACACACCTAAAATTGGCTAACCCATTAGGCTGGCTGGCCCATGTTCAGCCTTAGATACCTTCAAGACTAGTTGCAATTAGGTTGCCACATTCTAGTCATTGGTATGAAAAATTCTGTGATAAATGATCACAGATAATTGATAAAAATGATAAATCATATTTAATTCCTATGTCTTTCAGCACTTGTTTCCATTATCTGAACCTAACACTGTGTGTGTTCCTATTTGAATGAGATAAAAGAAGGAAGCTCTAAACTACTGAAATCAGAAAGTTTAAATTTACATAAGACTGAGATTAGCTGTAGTTTAAGCATTTTGAATACATACTTGGGAAAAAAGATTCTTCACTAAATACAAAGCCTGGTAGAAAAGAAAAATGGCATCAGATGCAGGAGGATTCCAGAGGGTTACCTGAAAACAGATCTAGCTATGGGACTTTGATATCTAAGAAAATGGTTTGTGCTGTGGACCAAAAGCAATACCCTTCCCCTCTTGCTGTGAAGACCTGTAATTGTTCAGAAATCATTTAGTACTTTCATCTTTTGAGCCTCCCTTGGCTGATCAGATACAATCCAATGCACTGAGGAGAGCTAGTCCACAAATGGAGCAAACACCTTTATGTCAGAAACCAATCAGTTAGCATTAATGTAATTGTTCTTCCCATGTATACAAATATTAAGTTATGGATGTTTATAGACATGTAGACTAAAATCTCAGGTTTATGTTACATGACTTCATAATGTGGGTGTACGAAAAACCTGAAGTTAATTAGAAGTAAGTATCACCTTTTCCTATGCTGCAACTTCATTCAAGTTTCAGATTCAGAGAATTAAAACATTTCTGATCCAGCTAAATAGGAGGCACTTTAGACCTGACACTGTATTTTTGAAAGATGGAAAGTAAAAAGCTAAAAAACCCCTCTCTCACACTATCTATGGTCTTGCTATTGTGCTTCACCACATACCCAAATTGTTTTCAGCAGTTCAGTGTATCTACAGGGATTTCAAATTAAATGTGAAATACAGTACCCGATGTGGAAGGCTAGTATTTTATACACAAAACCACTGAGTAATATTTCTCTTCTTTGCAGAGCATTTTGGAGAAATTACAATGTGTTAGTAACAGGGAACCCAAAAGAAAAGTATAAAATTGATAGTCTAGAAAATATCCCATGTAAAATATCAAACTATATTTGTAAAAATGAAAAGTTTCCATATAAAACAATGTCCTATAAACTTCTAGATGAAGGTGAACCTTCACCCGAAGAAAAACTGTTCTGTCAATAATATGCTAGTGTTTGCTGCAGTCAAACAAGCACTTAGAAAGCAACCCGAGTTTACTGCCAATATAGCCCTGGGTTTTTTATCCTAACATTTTATGAGGACGAAAACACCATCTGAATGTCAAAGCTTTTGATTTGGGGAAAGACGATCAAAGGCTCTGGAAACAGATGTGAGTACAATTATTTTAACATTTGCTTATGCATGTCAGTGCATTCGTTTGCATGCATGTGTATCCTCATTCCCAAAATGTAGAATGTCTCTGCCCCTAAAATGTCCCACTCATGTCTCAGTTTTTTCTCTCCATCATGATCTAAATTCTTCACAAGACTGCAATGGGACTCAATAACTCCATCAACAACTGGAAATTATAATGTTCTTTTAGAATTATAATGGATGGAAAGATAAAATTCATATTTTATGATGTGCTCAAAAGCATTAACTGAGAGGCCTTCAGCTGAGGTGTTCTTATTTCTCTAATCTTTAAATAGGTAAAGAAAAAATTATGGCTAGGTTAATTCTTCTTTCACTGGAGAGCCAGAATATTCACATCAGCAGGGCTGCCAGAAGTGAACTTGCACTCTCGCTCAAAACACAGAAAACATTTGCAAGGCCTAAAACCCCCAGATATACTGTTTCCCATTGAAAAAATTACAAAAACACGTAAGGAGTGATATGCATATAGGCTTAAAAAACCCTGAAGACATGCTAGCAGACTTTCAGGTTTTGTAGCTGGTTTCCTTCACTCTGCCAAGGCCACTGGAATAGCGTACCAGCTCACAAGCACTTTCCCGTTGCTACTGGCCCCACATATACTCAGTGAAATTTGTCTCCCAGGAGCAATGAATTCCAGAAAGCCTATGATGTATACTGATGTGGATTCACCTTAAAGGAAAACAATTCCCTGTACTGCTTTCTAGCTAACTGAAGAGTGGACAAGTGGGCAGATTTTATTCGAAATACGGGACAAACCTTGCTGCTGTGAAGCATTTATTTTGGTACCTCCACAAAACCATTTGTCACAGCAGGAGAGGTGCTAAACCCATTGTGTTAGAAAATAATTTGATTCATGGCTCTTGATATGGAATCATCCTGAGGCGACAAATCAAGCTTTAGGTACTGCATCAAAAGCTGTAAATGGTGAAAAATGTATTTGGAAGCATGGATTCCATCTTGCTGGGCAGTAATATGAAACAAGTCCCATATTAAGGACATAGTATTTGAGGCGAGAGGCAAGTGTGTTAACTGAGTGACTTCATGGTTTTGACACCAGTGTTTCAACTTAGACATCTGTATTTGATGAGAGGCAGATAAAAAACATCTCAACATAAAGACTGAAGAAAGCTACGGTTACTTGACTTCACAGGACACCACCACCTGCTTGCTGTGACTCAGATCTGCCACTAGCAACTTCTCTCTCCTTCAGAGAATTCCCTTCACACACCACCACTGACATTCAAGCCAGAATCAACTAACTAGCTCAATTATCCCAATCATTTTAAGCTACTAATGCAATTATGGAAATTTTACTTCTTACTCCAGATCACATCTCAATGTACAAGCACAAACGTTCTCTCAGGTTCTTCCACGTCCCCACTTGTTCCTTTCCAGAAGCTTCACAAGACTCTTCTAAAGGAAGCTGCTCTTTGCAGACCACCTTTGACTGCATAGCACACGTCAACCCACACCTGGAATCACTAAGCATGTTTCATCTTTGTCAGCAAGGTTTTTATGAGGGAGTATGAAAATATTTTTTCAAGATGATGACGGGCAGGGTAATTTATTTTTTTTTCCACAGTTGGATCAGTTCTACTATGTTTTTTGCTGAAATAGATGTCTTATGACTTTTAACGAACATGATGATTGAGTCAAAACTGTATCTGAGGTCATTATTTTACAAGAGACTTTATAAAGGAATATTCAGCAGCCATATATATTCAAGAGTACCTTCATAGATCTCTTTGAAATCTACTCAATAAATATGGACATGCAAAGCTAAAGTGATCCTGGAAAATACTACTGAAACCTTGTATCCATAAGAACTTGTTCATGGACACACACCATTCAAAAATATGTTTGTTCCTCAGTTAACCTTACAATCAGCAACCAGCTAAGGAGAAAGAAATGGAACCAATATTATCCCTATGGACTACTCAATTGTCTTTAGAGAAAAAAAAAAAGCAAAAAGCAGCTCCACGTTTAAAGTAAAATATTAAGCTAAAAGTACTTTGCAATAGAGCAGTTTTCCATCATTTTGTCCTTTTCCTTAAATTTTCAATATTAAAGCTCTGCTTCAACTTGCCAGAAATTAATTTCTCCTTTAAATACCTGACAGAGCAAGTTACCACAGAAAAAGGCGCCTGGGACTCAATTGCTCTTGAAGACAAAACTCAGCTGACCCCATGCAGAATTTTCCTGACAATGAGGGTATACATGATGCCTTGTCATCAAGAACTGGACAATTTTCTGGATACCAAAACACCACAACAGACTCTGTGCTAAACACAAGATTCATTGCTCTGGATTCAGGTGATAAACCAATTTCAACATCTAAGTTAAGCACTTGGTTCAGACTCTAATAGATACTTTCATACTCTGCCTTCTTTGATCCCAAGTATCCTCTAGCTACTAACCTTGAAGGTAGCACATAGATTAAATTCAGACCTACATACTTAAATGATTTGCTGTTAGCAATGTGTTATCGTGTGACACTCGAGTCTATGAATTCTTTCAGTTGCCAATGACAGTTCAGTGATAAACTTCCCTCTCAGCCATAACATCCCCCTGATGCACCTTATTTTCTCATTTGCTTTTATGTTTAACAAAATGTCATACAGATACAAACAAATAAGAATATACTGCATTAAATATTACTCACAATGGCATTTTCTTAACAGACAGTGACACACACGAGAGATATATTTGTTTCTTTGGAAAATACAAGGAAATCTCAATGAACTGTCTTGTTCATCTTCAAGTTCAGACCCCTAGAACAGAGTGCACACTGAGATACCTTTTCTCCCTGTATCTCCAGCTATATAATAATGTATATATTTTAGAATATAAAGCTTTTTCAAACCCATCTTGCCTGCCTTTCATTTTAAGCAATTGTTTTCCTCCAGTAACACCCTTATGATCAGAGAGGTTAAAGAATCGGGGGCTTTTTTAAAGCTGGTATGGAGGTCCTCACAGAAAGCATGCAAAAGCCCTATTAATTAAGGTAACTACTGCAGAGAAGAGTGTTCTGCTGCCTCAGCATCATCTAGCTGACCCAAAAAAAAGTTGTTTGTTAAGCCATCTAAGCTCCATGTAAATTATAACAATAAAAGACTAAGCTGAATTGCATTTAAAACACAAGTTTAAGCACATTTTTCTTCCCTCTAAAGAAGTGGAAGGGAAAAAAGGACATAAAATTTTAGGAGTAAAGAGATTATCAATATTCAGCAGCTCCAGCACAGACACATCTAACACACCTAGTACTGTGCGAAGCACGGCAATGAAGGTGCGCAACTCCTAGAAAAAGGCAATAATATCATTCTCTGCCAGCAAAAACAAGAAACATCAAGAATCAAGACATGTTACATAGTTCAGGTTACAATAAATACTTTCTTTGAACAAACCTGTCAAGCCCACATCAGAGATTTTTATGTAGCACAGAAGAAATACTATATGCACATAAATGATTTCTTTCAACAGACCATTTATTAAAGTGGGTCAATAACCCCATTTATTGCTTACTGTTCCTCAACCTCTCTAAAGAATTAAAGTGGTCGTCTTAGTGTTCAACACACACATTCTGATGCACACCAGATACTGACAAGCACATCAGAAAAAATAAAAATCCAGATTCACTGATAACTCGATTGCCTTAACCAGGAGTTTTCTTTCTCTGTGCTCTGTTTAAATGTAAGCACTCAGAAAAGGCTATATTTTGGTAACAACACAGAATAAATAGGAATATACATGCCCCATTTCCGGATGAACCTTAAGGAAGTCCGCTATGCTTCATTTGCCACACTGTCCAGTCTATGAGATCAAAGTAATATCACACCTTCTCAAAGGTTCTAAGAATATGAGCCTATTACAGCATGGAAAAAAAAAATAGGTATTATAGAGGAAAGCACAACAGAAAAACTCCTGACAAATAAAGCAACTTTTAAATGAATCATTCAGCAGTATTCATACTCTGATACCTTCTCCCGGAGACAGCCTTCCCTCCGGAATACTGACAGACACACAATTGCATGAAAAGATAGAGCTTCATAATTTTGAACAGCTCTATTAAAAGCACGAATAAAAGTAATAAACCTACATAATTTGTAATTTTAATGTTTCCAAAACACATCTGTATTTCAATCCTGCCATATTTTTACTGCTATGAAATGAGTAAGCTATGAGAGGATATGAGGAAGAGGGATATTTTCCAGCTGGTACTTCAATTACTCAATAGATACTCCAATATTATATCTAAGAGCAATAATGTTCATCAGAGAAACACAGGTCAAACAGCAAGTTGAGTTTGCAGACCTGGAGATGCTTTGTCCACCTTACTGCTGGCTACTGCAGATCTACCTTTACCTCCTGCATCTCAAGCTACACACTGTTGCCCATCTTCTGTGCTAGTTCTGATCATCTGACCCTTTCCTAAGCCTCTTCAACACACTGGGCTGGTAGGAAGGCCCCCTAGCTTTAACTCAGTCACTACACCAGTATATAGGACAGCACTGTAATGAACCCCATTACCCATGTTCTTCTCTCACTGGAAAAAAGTGAAAAGCAGCAGCAATCTCTTGAGCCAGCATTTAAATACTAAAACTAAAGAAGTGAAATTAAAGGAGTTTTACTCTTCGAGCAGCAGCTTAGGCAGATTCCAAACCAGGTATATGTTCCTGGAAGCTCTCAGTATTGTGGAGAAGCCCACACTCCAGAAAATAACAAAAATTGAGTATTTTACTTATAAGTATACACTCACTCAGAACCCAGTTAAAAGGGAAAAGGGCTTTGCTTCACACACAGGAAATGTGTACGAATCTGAAAATCAAACTCATGCAAAAAAAAAAAAAAAAATTGGTACCCCTAGAGCTACAAGGAATTATTTAACAAAAAACAAATGAAGTTAATGAACGGCCTGAAAGGACTGACAAGATTTATTTATTTCTTTGGCATCAATGCCCAAAGAGCAGCCAAAAGAGGTGGCTGGAAGAAGAGATACATATGTTCTCTTTGACACTGGCTCCAGCCTATTAACAGTACTGAAAACATATGCTGCTGCTCACTCATGCTTATCAAAACACTTTCTTTACCCAGTTGTGGTCCTGCAAAAGAAAGAAATCCACAAAGATCTGATTTTACATTAAAAGCCTAATTATGTGAACAGAACTACTTTTGGCAAGTCCTCTGGGCTTCCAGTACTTAAAGTACTGGAACAAACTGACAGCTTCAGAATTCACTATTCCACTCAGAGATGTATTACGTCCTTCTTCAGCAATAAATTGGGTTTGGCTGTTGAGGGTGGGATAGGTCTTGGGCTTATGCACCTTCTGGGGGAGAGGATTTTTTCTGTATTATTTCTCAAAGTATCCTCTTTGTTGCCCATTCTGTCCATCGTTCTTCATATTACATTTTTTTCTGTCCCCCTCTCCAAGCTAAACTTGGTGATAGAATATCACACTTCCAATTTTTCTACTATTAAATCGATGACTGCCTACAGGTAAGGTGAGAGGATGCTAATCACTGGCTCCTCTCCACCACCACCTTCCTAGCAAACATGTTACTAAATCAAAAACCACCCCTAGTCCTCTGAAGCTCTGTGGTAAACTACTTCGTGGTGAATTCCTCCCTTTACTGTGTAGATGTGTGTGTATGCATTTACATGTAGCCACGCAGCTATATAGCAATTCAACCTGAATTATCTCATAGAGATAGGAACTCTTCTTCATAGAATCATAGAATCAGCTCAGTCAGAAAAGACCTTTAAGATCATCAAGTCCAACCACTTCCCCAGGACTGCCAAGACCACCACTAAAACAATGTGCTGAGGGCCTCATCTACACAGTTTTTGAACACTTCCAGGGGCAGTGTGTGCACCACTGCCCTGGGCAGCCTTTTCCAATGTCTGATCACCCTTTCAGTGAAGAAATTGCTCCTAATACCTGATCTAAACCTCCCCTGGAGCAGCTTGAGGCTGTTACCTCTTGCCCTCTCTCTCCCTCTTGTTACCCAGGAAAAGAGACATATATGTGCGCTATTGGTTCATCCATATACGTGCAATACTGGTTGTCACTAGGGATGAAACCCATACTTCCTGAGATTAGTAGTTTCTAAACCTTCAGCTGTTGAAAGATTTGTGAATTCAATGGAACTTACATGCAGGATATTCTGAGCTGGAAGCAGAGTGAAACTTATCAAACCCTAAATAAGCTGTGCAGATACAAGCCACATGGAAGAGCAAAATTTTAGTGCCTGGTCAAGATCTATAGTTTTCCAAATACAGCAAAAAACTTTTAAATATTAACAGCCAGAAAGTGGAAACAAATGGTGTTGGTTAAACCTCCCTCAACTGTAAATATTTAAACTATCTCCAGATAGGGAACATACTCATTTAATCAGTTTAGAAGTACCAATTCCAGTAGCTGCAGAACATGGAAGCCCCACAGCAACCTATGGTTTTGAAGTCAAGTCTTTTGAGTTGGACTTTGCCTCAAAGTTCAACAGGACTGCTTGGAAGGAGAGTGGTGCTCAGCATGAGTAAAAGTAATAGTTCCAACAACACCTTTGTTTCACTGGTCAAGATGGAGAATACATTGATGTCTATGACCCTATCTTTAAAATATATATATATATACACAGCTCACTGTTTTATCAGTACTTTGTTATTCATATGACATCACAAAATTAAGCCAATGATTTGGACTTTTTCCTAAGACAGCACAATAGACCGAGTCAGAATTCCAGTGCAATAACCTAAAAATTCTGTAAATGAAACGTTTTCCCAGGATCTTGAACAAGATGCTTCTTAAAAAGTTGATGCATCCTATCTGAAATTTAAGGCCATAATTACAGTCCCTCTTTCAGTAGGTAGATGGAGATAGACAATACTTCATCTTTTTTACTTGCTATTTTACACAAGATTTCAGCATTTAAATGACAGCTGGTGCCCAGCCTCAGGTAGCTAGATTTCAGTAAAGCATTAAGGCTGCTACTGTCAATGCAGTCACCATCATATAAAATGTATTACAGCATTATGCACCTAACAAGTTATGCTGGAGCGCGCTTTCATGCATTGAAACGGGAATTTTGGCTATTTCAGTAAAAAACAATTCATAAACGTCTAGTTTCATGAAAAAAAAGTAAAGGTTTTCAATTATTTGCTGTTAAAAAATGTGCTAAAAAGTGTCCAAACTACAAAGAGAAATATTACTGTAAGATTAATATATGACACCCAAATCCATAATATACACCTAGATGAGACAGTCTAGCAGCACTTCATCAGCCAAAGAATTTGCATGTTCGAAATTGCTAAGGCAGGCAGAATGTAATGCCTGATGAGAGCTGACAGGCAAGGGATTAACAAGAATAGAGACAAGTGATTCCACCGTAGGTTTTACCTGTAACTGACACAGGTAGAAGTATTTAATGACTTATTCCAAAGAGATGAGGAGAGTGACAGAGTCCTCCACCTGTCTCACATCAGCTCAGGCACCGTTTGATAGCTCTTGGCACCTGGTAGCATCCTGAACAAATCCTGGATGGGATTGCTGTATTACTCCCACAGAAGCAGGAATTAGTTTTAAGCAGGTGAAATGCAAACTGACTTTACATTCCTTCACAGCGGGATCTTGATAATGAATATGGATATAAACCCATATACTAACAATACTTTGTTACATCACTACAGCTCTTTCTCAGGACAATGGAGAAACAATTAAGCAACTTGTTTGAGAATATATAACAATCCCTTTACAAGGAGTCCAAGCACTCTGACTTGCTGGTATTATGCTTTCCTTGGAGGATCACCCTCTCATTTCCCTTGGCATTCTGAATCCTTGACATTACTGAATATTCATTTTGTGATTCATGGGACTACAGCAGTTTTTAGTTTGCCTCTGGATCAGAGATAAAATTTCTGAATAGAGCTTTGTAGCTTGGAGTGTTTAGTTTTCCTGTAACATCATTACTGAGCTAGCTACACACATCCTAGGACATCAATTCCAGACATCCTGCCAAAGATCAGATGAGATCCAAAGGACTGCATTCATTAGCTGCCAAAAGAATGCTGGGGGGAAGGGACAGAAAATTGTCTACATCTGTGACAGTGGAAAAAATGCATATAATGTAGTTAAATATGAAAATACAAGCAAATATTTACCCAAGTTAAAAATGAAACTAGCAAACCAAATTTTATTTTCCAAACACAAATAAGCTTCCTGAATATTAGAGAAAACAGAGTTTTGAACAAACTCTTCCATAAGCGCTAAAGGAATATTGTCACTTGATATTTAGGTAACATTTTCATTTGCTACTTTTGTAATGTGTTCTCATAGTACTCTCCCAGAAAGAATGTGAACTGCTTTTCTTGATTGTTCCATTATAGTGCCTGAATATTCTGTATTCTCTACAGATGGAGCTGTATATTAACAGAGTTGGGTTTGTACAAACAGCTCAATCAATGTAACACAGGGATTAATCATCAGATGCCTGATTTCCCATAAACGCTGGGAGAAAAACAGGAGCTTGCAAGAAGACCCCTGTCAGCCCTCACAGGAGCTGGGTTTTTTTCAGCCTCTTAAGATACTCGGGCCTTCAATAGAGTAGAAAACATTTTGTCTTTTTACTGGTCGGCATTAACCTAAGTATCCTGGAAGCAGTGTGAAAGGAGCTGGGGCATTAACCTGCTTCCTGGCAATGATTTTACTTACGTTCATTGTGCATTGTGCATGTTATAAACACATACTCCTCTTTTCAAAGCACTCTTATTCTAAAGATGCTTTATTTTACAGCTTCCCGCTCAAAGGAGGCATTTGATTACTGCATGCATGTCTCTGCTGCTCCGGCAGCTGCTCAATCCATACCACTAGCTGAACAGCAATGGAGATGGATCGGCACTGTTAGTGCTTCAGAAGGAATTGTGATTACACGGATAGCTGTATATTAAAGCAACATACATTAAGATCTTTGTCTGAAATGTGAATTATTAAAAATACACAAATAGAATGGTTCCCCCCTCCTCATTCCAGGTACCTTTGTAAGGTTAATCTGAGACACGTACCTTCATCAATAATACAATTACTGGAATTGGAAAGAGAAGCACAACAATGCCGATAAACGCAAAGCAAAGTCAGTTGCTTTTTCTATACTTGGTTGCTAGCACATGGCTAACTAATACAATATTATCTTATCAAAACGATATTTTTATTTTAAATACACATATAAAGTATGACTGTAAGGTATTTCCAGTAAGAGGAGGCCAGTCTTATTCATTGCTCTTTAGACCATACTTACAACTTAAATTTTTCTCCCAAGTTATTTTAACTTTGTATAAACTCTTCAAAAGTGGCTTTGAAATTCATATGTAATAATGAGAGGGGTACCTGAACATAGAAGGTTTAACTTGTCATTTAATAGAAGTTTAATGCATAAAGTAGGTCCATCAATACCTTAAACAGTAAATAACAAAAGTGGTTTAAAAGATAAAAGAGCACAGACACAGAATTCACAGAATCATAGAATAGTTAGGGCTGGAAAGGACCAAAGGTTCCAACCCCCCTGCCATGGTCAGGGACACCTCACACCAAACCATCTCACCCAAGGCTCGACCCAACCTGGCCTTGAACACTGCCAGGGATGGAGCATTCACAACTTCCTTGGGCAACCCATTCCAGTGCCTCACCACCCTAACAGCAAAGAATTTACTCCTTATATCCAATCTAAACTTTCCTGTTTACGTTTTAACCCGTTACCCCTTGTTCTATCACTACAGTCCCTAATGAAGAGTCCCTCTCCAGCATTCCTATAGGCCCCCTTCAGATACTGGAAGGCTGAACAGCCCCAACTTCCTCAGCCTGTCTTCATACAGGAGGTGCTCCAGTCCCCTCATCATCCTCGTGGCTCTCCTCTGGACTTGTTCCAACAGTTCCATGTCCTTTTTATGTTGAGGACACCAGAACTGCACACAGTACTCCAGGTGAGGTCTCACAAGAGCAGAGTAGAGGGGCAGAATCACCTCCTTCGACCTGCTGGTCACTCTCCTTTTGATGCAGCCCAGGATACGGTTGCTTTCTAGGCTGCAAGTGCACACTGCCTGCTCATGTTCATTTTCTCATCAACCAACACCCCCAAGTCCTTCTCCACAGGGCTGCTCTGAATCTCTTCTTTGCCCAACCTGTAGCTGTGCCTGGGATTGCTCCGACCCAGGTGTAGGACCTTGCACTTGGCATGGTTAAAATTCATAATGTTGACATCAGCCCACCTCACAAGCGTGTCAAGGTCCCTCTGGATGGCATTCCTTCCCTCCAGGGTATCAACCGAACCACACAGCTTGGTGTCATCAGCAAAAATTATACTAGAAGCAAGAAGGGACCTTCTCTATGAAAAGAAATTGAAGTAACATAAAAGATTATGTAGCATTATTTCAATATCAACCAAGTCACAGGAATCTGCCCACCTCTGGAATAGTTTCATGGCTCCGTGTTACTCCTTGCAAGCCCTTTCTGTGCCCTATGTTGACAGAAGTTTACTTCCTCTCCTACAGACCATCAGCTCTGCTCAGAAAAGCAAGCAAGTACAACGAAATGACAATTTCTGTCCCTATTCATTGTAATCCCAGACATCAGTAAGGGTAACTCCATTGCAGGGCTGCATATTGGTACAGGAGTGCCGTAAAGCATCACAGGCTTACTTCAAAGCTCATTCTGAGAAACTGGAAGACAACTTAAGGAAGGAAAAAATGAGAGGGATCTTTCGGCTACCACAACCACAAGCTACAATGAAAAGGGACTCGGTAAACTGTATATAAGGTTCTCAAAAGACAGCCAGTGCTACCCAAATGCAGGGCAGTTTAGACTACATTTCAAAAGAAACTCTGTAAAGCAGAACATCCATCTGAATGACCCTTCATCACGGCTGTATTTCCTCCTGCTCTCCCTCACAGCCAGGTACTTCACTTCAGTCTATGAGCTCAATAAATTTCCTGCTTCAAAAAAGGATGTAACAGGGAGCCCTGCTAACCACAGAAGTCTACATAATTAAGCTTTAGCTTCCTATTTTACAAATCATCTTTGACAGTCCTTAATAGCTACTTAGCAGAGTAACAGCGTAAATATTACTTTTATAAATAGGAATGATCTATTTAATACCTTTTCCTTTATTAAGGCATTTAATATAATTATAGAGGAAATAAAATTTCCCTAGTTTGAAGCTGCACATGCAGCTTGCACTCTTGAAAAGTTTTCTTCACCGAGACTATGAAATACAGAAGAGACTTGAAGGATCTGCTCCCTGATACCCACAAGCAATGCTTCAGCCACTTGACTCAAGCCAAGTTGAGCCTTCCAGTTTCACAAAGAACTTTGGACTCCAAAAAGAAAATCCATGAAGCATTTGTCCAAAGCATAAACTCAAGGTGAGGCAGTCAAAATTGGAAGAAAATGGAAGGAAGCATTTTCCTAGCATGTTGTAAAGCCATCAAATGGTCAGTGGGATACCTGGGGATGAAAAGGTGCAGTCTGACTCTAGCAGGCGAACAGGGAAGTTTCATTCCAACGTCTGTTTCCTCAGGTCCTCAGAGGGTTCTGCACACCTTCACATCAGCATGAGCATGCTGGCCGCCCCACTGACAGCTGCTCTGAGGATGGGTGGCCAGGGGCATGCAGCGACTTTTACATCCCAGCTCCTGAGCTCTTGTTTCTGTTACCTGCTCACCTCGATGGATAGGAACCCCTTTGTAACTTCACCTCAGACAAATATGGAGTGGTACATACCGCATTCCTCTGAGAATCCCCCTCCATTCAGCTCATGCCACCTCTCGTTTAGCATTAGGTGAGCAAACTCTTTTACAAGGCTGGCCATTTGCTCAAGGCCTCCAGGTGATTTAGTTTTAGACATTAGTGAAGGAAAAAAGCCTCCTCACTGAGTGGGAACCTTTCCACCTTAGGATCTATAGGCCAATTTAACTAAAAGGATGATGGAAATCTCACAGGAATTACACCTCTGTGAAACAGCTACACAAAGAAAAAGAGTCTCAGAGGGACAAAAACTCAACTCTACCTATAAAAATACTCTGGAGAGAGTCCTGAAATATCTATGCATATTTACATACACATGCACAGATTCACTCCTTAAGTGTCTTGCTTAAAGGCAGCAAAATAACTCAGTTCTCTATGTATTTTTATGTGGTGAATATGCATTTATTTGTATGATATTCACTGTTCTCAAATGTCCTTGCTCTGAGAAAACTGAAACTTGTATTAATTAAGAAAAGTTCATTAGTTCAACAGATTCATTAACCTTTTCTGGGAAATGTACACTGAGCACCAAATTAATCAGCATCCCGAAATCAAGTCACAATTCATCTCTCAGAATATTATTTTTCAAATATATTTTGCAATATAGATGCGCATAAACCCAGCATACATCATTTTGGGAATACTTATTTCCTACTATAATTCCCAAAGGGGCAGCTCTCACATCAAAATACAGTTCTTACCTTATTTAAACAAACAACCAATTTAAGAAACCACCTGGGATTTCCAATCTGCTTTCAGACATTATTAATTTAAAAGTATTAGGTTGTGCCCTCCTCTGACTCCAGCCGTGCCCACTGAAGAAGCTGTCTTTCCACCAAATTAGCCCAATCCCCACTGATAAACCCCCTCCAGATCCATGTGATTCTTAATCACTTTCAGCCAAATTAGTTCATTTATTCTAAGCTCAGCTTTTACCTATCAGGTCTTCCTCAAACAACTTCATTTTACTTGGAAGAGCACACCTGAAGCTGTGACAATGTAAAGCCCATTTTGGTCCAGATCTTTTTAGCTGTAGATACCTCCAACACAGCTACAGCATGTCAGGATGGTCAGGATGGTGATTACTGAGATTGCCCACAAAATCCCTCAGGTATCTTATTTACATCTGCTTATAAGAACTCCAGCAGATGTTAATAGTTCCAATTGACCTTTTGTTATGGCCATTTCAATCTAGAGCATTACTCAAAAAAAAAAAAAAGTAAATTATTTTGACTGTATTCAAATCTTAATGTGATATTTTACTTGAAATTTTCTCCCAATTCCATAGTTAAGGACACAGAGCTTGTGCCAACAATCTGTAATTTGTCATGCATGTGAAGGACTGACTATACCGTAAAACCTTTGTTCTTCATAAAAAATAAGGGCAACAGCCTGTGGACCTAGGCAAGACAAGCCTAATTTAGGATCGATCAAGTCCGTCAGCGACGGCATCAACACAGATATGCCAGGTGCCCTTGCAGCAAAGGCCAAACACATCATCATTTTATCACCACATTTGCTTCAGAGCCCATCTCATTACTTTACAACTCCTAGTCACTAATTTTTGGCACAGTTAAACTAAGAATTAACATCAGCGTAGTTCCCTTTATCACGGCATGTTACATTTTAATAACAGAATATTTCAAAGTGATGTTGCCAGTTGCATGTAGCTTCCAAACAACAGGAAATATATTATCAGTGGGAAAATAAAGTCAGATCGAAAACCACTCACAAGATGAGTATCAGAGAGTTGGTAGCTTGAAATACTTGTTTCACAGAAATCAGAACATTGATATCAAACAAAAGGATCTCAGGAAAAAATTCTCATCTTGAATCACATGTAACTAACATTTAATTTTATGTTTCAAATTAGTTTCATTCTGAAGAGATCCTATGAACTTCAGCAAGACCGCATCTTCAGAAGAAACACCAACTCAAAGTGGTAATTGTAAATGCCTGATCAGCACAAGAAATAACTGACAGGTAACGGTATTAGGTTTTTAACTGCTGATAGGTAGACAGGTAAGCAACCAAAGCTGTTACATTAGGATGTTTTGTGTGTTTCTTTTTATAATTAGTTTATAAATATCTTTAAAATAGCACCATCATGTCTTTCTTACTCTGGTAGGACTAGACCTGGATAGTCAGAGGTGAATGTCCGTGTTTGGCTTTTTCTTTCTGGTGGACACAAAGACCAAATGGTCCCCATGATACAGCAAAAACCAGAAATGCCCCTCAAAAGGCCATCTTGATTATTATCATGGCTAGCCATTACCTAATTCAGACCTGATTAAAAAGCACTGCATGTGCCTCAAACCTCACAAAAAATACGTGTTAAGTACTAAGGATGAATATTCTTAAACTGGCAAATATTCTCTATAATTTCACAAAGAAACTTGCTATGAGCTGTTTAATCGTAATTAAGATTTTCATGGGTATGGTCATGTCTTGGGTCAGAGCACAAATCAAACCCAGTCCACAACACTCAGTTACTACTGGTACATGAAGACGGTAACACTTCAATTTTGCCCAAGTTTACACTTGTCTGCTCACAGATACAGTGACTTCATTAGCACACGATACATCATTCTATACTTGTCCTACTACATACATCTCCTTAGCACAAGCCACATTTGCATTGCTTTCCTGTTCCTCATTTTTGCACAGTTTTTACCCAGTGTTAAACACAGTACATTTTCCAGTGTCACTTGGGTTCCATTACCCACCAGAGATCAAACCACCAACATGATAAAGATAATATAGGGGGAGGGAAATTCTTGTTGAAAATAAGTATAATCTTGCCTTTTAAATATCCCTGCAGTCTAAGTTAACTAGCTCTTCAGAACTCAGAATCTAGGAAATGACCACTTAATATTCAAAAACCATCATACCTGCAAGAACAAGCATTCCACTCTGAAATCAATGCAGGCTTTCATTTATCCATTACTGTTTGTTGACTTCTTTCAGCATATTACTAAATCCTAACTGTCTGGCAAAACACTGCTAGCTGCATTGGTTAAATTCCATAATCTCATCTATTTCATTAACTACTAGAAAATAATTAGCGATAGCAAAGCCAGTTTAGACTGCTAAAAGTAATTCTCTTTCTCTTCTGTTAGTGAAGAAAGGATCTGGTGTGCAATTTTCATATAAATACACATTGCTTATTCCCATCTAAAAGCTGGAAACTTATAGGAGATACTGTCTGGAAGCTTCCACTATCAAATCTTTCTTCATCACATCTGTGATAAATTCTGATGCAATATAAAGATTGCATTATGTAGCTTATAATTTTATATTTATTATTGGCTTTTGTATTTATGTTTCTCAAATTCTACATAGTATTAAATTTAACAGCTGTACCAGCATGGAGCATAACTTAGAGGCATTTATCTACCAAACAGCTCCCTTGAGGAAAAAGAACAGTGTCCTAACTACACACACAGAAATTCAGTGGTGTTAAGAAAAAACAGATGCTTCAGAAGAGTATGAAGAGTGCACCAGCCAAAGCATAGTCATAAAGTTCCCAGTCTCTGCAGGCTGGAAATCCAAGCACCTGCACAACTCTTTATCGTTACAAACTGTGAAATCGTTCACCTCTACAGATGAACTTCCTAAAACTAGTGACATCGTGTTGAAGGTCACCAATGTGACCAAGTTTTTCTGCTAACTGAACATAAATCTCAAATCTCCCTCCCCTGCCCCTTTTGCTTATGAACCTATAGAGCAATCTGTGCAAACTGCCTTCTGTTTTCCTTGGGGAAGTCAAACTCTATTGCATGCACTCTCTTTTAATAGAGATATTGGATACCACATCTCCAAAGAGTCTTGAAAACTTGCAGTTAAATGGAAAGAATACACTTGACCGTAGATCTCAGACTGATGGAGATATACTTCAGGCAAGAATATAAATAAAATATTAAGCCTAAGGTAAGGGGAAAAGTACCTCTAAAACTCTTCCTTCAGTTTTAAAAAACTTGAGACTTTCTTAGTTCAAGAGAAAAATTCCTGCAAGTTTTGATTTTTCATGCAATAAAAGATTTTTAGAAAAAAAAAAAAATAAAAATCTTACACTGCCAAATTTCTTCAGACATTGTAAAATTTGGGAGTCTCACAGTTCTGAAGACACCTCTGAAATGTGGATTCCTACCAATTTAAATGAGGACTGCAGACACCCTTACAAAACTAGATAAAAAGCTTAAAGTTTCACTAATGCAAATATGCTAAACATAAAACTATAAAACAGCTCATGTGGATGGCTAGATATACCCATCTCCATGCAAATTTTAATTACTAGTCAACATTTAGGAGTGATTTGGTGAGACACATGATTTATATTAGTGCTGTTACAGACCTAAAGCTGATTTCACTGAGGTCATGCTCCAAGGGAAAATTGCACCACATAGCAGTAAGCCAGTATAACAGAGAGAGTATTAAATCAATACGGTCTCTCACATCAGCTAATAAATTACAAGTGTGCTATCAGACCATCTGCTGGGAGAGAAGCATGATGAGTTGCACTGATCATACTGACTGACATTCTGGTTTGAACGTCTAGTCAGAATTAGTCCACCTTCTTGGCTTCAATAACTACTTCACTCCTGAGGCATATTTACAACCTAGTGGGTAAGAAGAAAGTTCCTCCCCATCCTCCCATAATCCTTTGCACTTTGCCTAGGAGAGTCTTAAGTGAATGGAAAAGGTAAGCGCGGCTTCATCTGCGACTGATTACATTAAGCTAACAATTTTATCAAATTGAGTTCATGGCTTGATATTCTTCACACAGTTTCTACAATAAAGAACCAAACTATCACATCAATGGTAAGTCATTTTAAACCATAGAACTATGGGGCTTAATATTTTGTAAGAGAACAGAATTGAAACCTGAAGGAGAAAATCTACATCCCAGACAAGTTTTACTCTGTGAGAGGAAAAACACAATCCTTAGGACTTTCCCAAACTCCCACCCATTCATACCAAAACTGTTTGCCAAACCTTTGCTTTTATTTGTATACAGCTGAGTCACACAGTCCGCTGCTCATGGCATATAGGATTATAAACCGCTCTGGGTCACACTTTGGGATCTTTTGCACTGCCTATTACACATTTATGTTCCTGACATATGCTACTTATTGTTCTCACCATAACACTTTGCATTTAACTTTTCACCTAAGCATGGCATAGGGTTTAAAAACACCAGCTGGCTAAGCCTCACAAGAAAACACCCATACAGCAACTAATTATCAACTGATTTTTAATATATACTTTATATACATACTATTATGTACATATAATACCTGTAAGATCACTCCCTCCTTCAGTGAACTGCAGCCATTCCCAAAAGGAAGGAAAATGAAGGCTGAAGCATGGATGATACTTTTTAACTCGACAAATTACCATTTTCTGATGGAATAAAGGAAACAAACCTGACATATTGCCAGGACAGTTTCTTGGGTGCCACAACGAGTTTAGTCATGAGAGCTAGTGATTTAAGAGACAAACTGTAACATAAAAATGTTGTGTTATGGTTAGTCTGATTCATCAAAACTGAGTTTGAGAGTATCTTGCCTGGGCACCATTGGAAAGGTTTGCTCATTCAGCAGTTTGACCTCAGTTACAACAGCAAGGGTGACCCGCAGAAAGATGTGAAAGTCCTGCTCTCAATCCCAACTATCACATGATTAGGTACAGCTACGGTATGAGCTCATTTGAAGCATAATCATTACAAAGATTAGGTGACAATAATAGTTTTATAGACTTCATATTTAATATATGATCTTACTACATGAGCCCTGTCAACTTGTTCACTGAGCTGATTTGACAAATCAAGACACAAACAAGTAATTTTCCAAAAACTCAGAGGCAATGTGTTAACAATTCAGAGATTAAATATTTCTGGTTTTGATAGCATTGTTCAATAGAACAGATACACACAATTCATATAAAACATCATCTGAGCACTGTAACTGAAAGTATATTTCTAAAACCTTTGCTCTCATAAGATTTACAATGCTGATCAACAACCAGAAGATGAAAATACTTGACCATCAACAGAGAAGCACTGCAAGTGACATTGCTACACCGATGCGAGCAACTCGAGGCATCAAGTTTGTCACTCACATATACTGTCAGTCAGTAAAAGATTAAAGGGGCAAATCTGGCAGAACCATCTTTGTGCTGTTGTCTATATAAAGCTACTTGAACTTAGTGACAGAAGTTAGAAAATAGATTTCCATCACCTGGGTAAGTCTGAGCTGAATTCAGGCAGTTGAAGTGTTCCCTGTGCTGTGGAGGTCACCTAACCATCATTTCACAGCCTAATGCAGATGAAGTGCCACACTACACCAATAAAGCATTACCATCTGGCCACATCTTTCCCCAGCCTATATGACATGACAGACAATGCAAGAGCATCTAAGGAAATAAAATACTAAAGGTGGACAATATACCCTTGAACCTCAGGCGCTTCAAGTGTGGCTCCCATGCTGTATTCCTGCATTGTGCTTGAATTGTGCTGCTGCAATCAAAATCTGCATACAAGAACAGGAAGATGTGAGTGAAAGAGCCTGCCCTTGCTGGGTGACTGCTGGATGGAGATGCAAATCCAGCCCAAGTGCACCTCTGTGGGAGGAGAGGCAGTCAAAACTCATCTCCCTGAATTAATTACCCCTCTTCACCCTCAGCTTCACAGGTCCAGGACAAACACTTTTGCCCATGGGAACATTTTGGTATGAGATGCTCAGACTCAGATATAAGATTGTGCCTACCCGTAAGGACCTTCCATTTCACAACAATAGTTGGAGGTCCCATGGCAGACCTGTCGAGTTTCATGCACAAAGCAGGAAACAGAGAAATCATCTCTTCCACAGGATGTGCCCCACTGGTGAGATCAGAGCCATGCTGCAGAGCCTCCCTTGTGCCCCAAGATGTCTCTCTGCCAGACCCAAACAGCAAAATGAGCTTCAACAGCAAAGCTGTGACTCAGTGTTACAGCTCCATCACCTTTATCTTATGAGAGCTTCTTCACTGGGATTGAGGAAGGTAGAGATCAACAAAACTTGTTGTGAAAACCTCAGTACTGGAGAAGTTCTCACACATAGCACAGAGCAGGGGCCCTGGCTGCCACTGCATTCATGACCAAATAAAACCACTCTATAAAATAAAAGTCTTCAGGTAAGCAATGACAGGAACTGGGCAAGGGAGCTCCCCTCTGATACCTGAATTGCAGTTCACATTAAAAGAGAATGCTAATGAGATTATTAATAAGATATTCCATTCACAAGGCAATGACACCTTTGTTACACAGTGAGTAAAAACACTGCAGAGTGAAAAAAAAAAAAACATGAAGGAAAAGATGAGAATGTTTTTTTTTCCCTTCTAATACTGAAACGATGTCCTTAACTTTTCAAGAATAACACTGGCAGTATTTTGCTCTACAAAGGGTTGTACAAGGCAGCAAGTAAAATCGGGCAGAGGTTGGCAGTAAAATCAAAATTTACAATCCATAACATGACTATGTCTTAAGAATTGCTTTTATTGAAAATGTTGTATATTCTCCAACATAGTTTGAAGCCAAGTTGTTCCACAGATGGCATCTAGAATGAAAACAAACTCTAGCAAATATAAGACAACTTCCACATTAGAGCAGAGCACCAGCAGGGAAAAATGAACAAGCAAACATTTCTTGCTAAAAATCAACATAAAAAAACACTGTATGCACAATGCTGCAGAGCTGATATTATATACAAGGACACTACACCTACCTGCAAATACACCTTCTGCCAAAAATGAAAACAAAGAGAAAGCTTTCCTCAGTTGATATGCAGCTCTAGTTCAGGGTGAACTTGAAATCCTAAATTACAGGAAGCAAAAGGTGTCACCAAAATTTACTGAGAGAGCAAATTAAATATGCTGAAACAATGAGAAAGTTCTAGAATCTAAAAAGTTAATCTAAATGTAAGATGCAGGATAGAAAACTGGATTCTCCTGCTTGTCTGAACAAAATCGCCATGTAACTAGTAATTGTTATCCTCCTGCCCTTTGCTAAGGTTTTGGGATCTGAAGGACTTATGTAAACGAGAAGAAAGCTTCCTCACATCACTTAGAAGAAAAACTGTGCCACACAGCGTCTGGGATTGCGTTTACTGAATCAAGCTAAAGCATACAAAACTATTTTCAGGGCACAGGTTTTAAAGTAAAATATTTTCGCAGAACTTAAAAAAAAAAATAGAGAACAACCTATAAGGCTGTTGCTTACCATAAATCTATCACAAAAATTGCACAGCATGTCTTTTTTCTAAGGCAAGGTTACTATGACTAGAAGATACAGTGAAAAAACACTCAAAGGATAAAAAAGGATCCTATGCAAAGGCTTATGAACATTGGCTGTTCCTAATATTCATCTGCATAGTGATTTTACATAACTTCTCTTTATTGCGTATTCATTTTATCAATGATAAGTGAAATCTAATATCTTCAACTGCTGATAGAGGCTCTTCCTTTTTCTTAAAATCTGTTTTATTCTTGTCTTTCCTATACTATAAAACTTCAGGCTGCAGTGTTATGTTCTGTGGCATATATTTGGTACTAATGAATCAGAGCCTTTCACAAACCAGGTGAAATGAGTCACTGTAATGACACCTTTTTGCTACACTATATTTATTTGCCAGCAGGATCCCAAACGGCAATACTTGCCACAACACGGCGGCTGCTGCTGCTATTCTCAGTCCTTACAAGAAAGGGACAAATAAGGGAATTTTATTATTTGTAGCACTCACGGAAAAAAGAACAAGAAGCCTTTCATGACCCAAGGAGTACTAGAAACTGGCTGTCCTGAGAAGGCCAATCACAAATTCACAGCAATAAAAAACTTACACATGTTCACCACAATATACAGCACTGCTCACCGAGAAACTCCATTCCTGAGTAATTCTTAAGTATGTTGGTCTGCAGTCCCCTTATTTGAAGCTGTAATACCGTACTGCTTTATTTTTTATACAGCGTATACAATAGTCTGTGTGACTATGAAAGAAAATAAGAATATCCTTGCCCTACTGCCTGTACAGCATAGTGTAACATAGTGGAAAGATCTAAAATGTCTCTTCTTAAAGAAAGGAGGAAAGGGGGTGGAGTAAGCACAACTGAGTTTTGAATTTATGATCTTTGAATTATTTCTATTCTTAAATATCATAACATGTCTGCATTAAAGAGGACTGCAGTCACCTGTTCTTCCTGTAATAATAGTGTCATATAACTTCATCCATGAATGTTAAACCTTGGAAGCTCAGTCCATTTGCTGTTAAAATACCCAGGTACTATTTTCCCCTCTAATTTCAACAGTTTGTATGGAAAAATGAGTGTCGCTCAGAAACATTGAAAAATACCATGAAACTTGTGTGAATGCGCCATAAAATGCAATTCATGTGAATTCAGAAGGTCACGACTCCATCCTTCACACCAGTTCCCCTCCATGCTGGCAAGCAGCAACATTTGTGTGCACAAATTCTCACAGGCAAGAGCCTCCAAATTCTCCCATCAGCACAAGCATAATTTACAGACGAGGCACCTGCTTACATGTAGGAAAAAGACAAAAGTCTTAAAACCTACCCAAGAGAACCAGGATTTAACTGAGCCTCACAAAGAAGCATAGCTGCTTGCAGCTCCACTGAACCTAGTTACTAAAGATACAGTTTGTTTCTTTGGCCTCAGCACCTAAAGCTTCAGAAGCTATATCAAGTCCTCTCTTTAAGATGCACGCTTCGCCAAGCAGCACAAACAGCAACACCAACTGAGCTGAATGGCTCAGATTTGATTGCGGTGAAGCAAACTACCAAAGCAAACAGTTCAGTGCTTCAGAGTTAAACAGAAAACAGTAAGAATAGCAAATACCATGGAGGAAACAAAAACTCGCTTTCAAACAGCATCTGAATTGAAAAGGAAGCTAAATTCACTGCCTGAATTATTTACAATTAAATTACTCACAAAGCTGAATTTCTATAACAACATATTTGATCATGCTGGCTTCACCTCAAATCATTACTTGAAACTACTCAGACTCACCTCAATCAGATGCGATTCACCTCATCACTGGGTGAAGATTTTAATTCAACTTTTCAGTAGTGTGTATTCAGCTCAGAGACGCATTGCAAAGCAGTTTTCCCATTTGCTTCTACTATTCATTAGGAACCGCCTGACGCCATGCAACAGGACCCAATGCTCTTGTTTAGGATGGCTATGCAGGAACAGCAAGCTGCCCACTCTTCTGAATGAAGGTGTGATACAGAAGGAGCAAAGCTCTAGTCCTTCCTTCAAATTATGAAATAATGGTCCAGGTAGTACTTTCTGTGTATATATAAAATAATGACATTGTTCTACAAGATCATTTATCCCATGTATGATTAGCCTGCTTCAAACATCAGATCAACATTCAAAATTCATTTGATTTTAATTGTCTCCATAGCTTTAGCACATTTAGTTCAACAATCTTGTTTCAGAACAGGTCTTAGCTGAGTTTTTCTACATGTGCTTTTATACCCTGACACCCCAAAGGGCTAAGCAATATCCTATGAATACAACACAGCATCACTTCTAAAACCATGCACAATTCTTGGCTTTGAAGGTTTAATATAGAAACCTTTAAAAGTCTCTGCTTGTTTTTAGAAGATTACTTATAATCTTCAATGCAAAACCAAAAACCTTTGCAGAGATTTACTGTAAACATTAAGCATTGATAACATCAGCAGGTTTTCGTGTTTCTGACAAATTTCACTTCTGCTGAGAAGAGTTTAAATAAACCTCTGGAAAATGTATACAACTGCCTGGAATTCCATTTACACCAGCTTTCTTCTGATGTGAAATTATTATTCCAGTTGCCTTAGCTACATCATGTCAGTATCTCAAACATGGATACCCGTGCCTTATCTCCACATGTAGATTTGAGAAAATTCATTATCCCTCTATGCATGGAGTATTTATTTTCAGAATGTTGCTCACACATTGGTGGTGGCTTCATTTATTTCTGTATTTATGGCAGATAAGAGAAAGTGAACTCAGGCAATTTCTCTAGAAAATGTATACAAAACTGCTCCTACCAGCTGGAGGTCTGAAATAGCAGCTTAAGGCACATTTCACTGGTTTTGGCATAGCCAGACAGAGGGGCTGTTAATGGTGTTTCAAAGTTGCCCTTCGGTTACACAAGACCAGGCATGGCACTCTTGCCTAATTTACCATTTAGCACACATCTGCTCATACCTTAACAAGAAGCTGAGGCACAATGAGTGAATTGCAACCAGATGTTTTTTCATGCACAAATTAATAAACAGACAATCTCCTTAATCTCAACATCTTTCTTCTCTGGCTGGGGGATTGCACCACCCAGCAACTGGAAAGCACAAACCACCACAGAGAGTTCTGACTGCAACAAACCATCCAGCTTTGAATAGATTCCCTAAGTCAGGTTAAGTTTATTAAAAGCTTTAAACATTTATCAATCTCCAGGGATGCAGGACTTTAATGCACCACATTCAGAGGTAAATCACTGGTGTAATAGAAAGGCTCCTTCCTGCAACCTCCCGGGACCAGAAGGCTGGCTCAGACGATGGGCTCCTTTATCATCCTCATGCTAATTGTAGCACATCTTGAAATGATTAGATCTATTGTTAGAACAGCCGTTGTCAGCAGCTGGGACATGGTGATTAATAGAAATTTCTCTTTAATTCTTTAGGATGTAGAAGCCTGAAGTCACAGTTGAGCCCTGGACCCCAATTATTAGGTGATTAATGAAATTATAATTGCCAGCCTTTGGTTCACATTTATCACTAGGTTTACTATTAATCATTAGAGGTAAAGCACATGAAAAAGAAAATATGCTACAGATACAAGGGAGAAGAATAAATGGGTCAGAAAAATATTCTCCAATGCACCAGGCTGGAGCAAATGTGTATCATTACCAACAACTTAACTGTACTGCTGGTTCAAGTGAAGGTCAATCTTGCTAGCAGGAATCATTTTCTGCCTGATACCAACTACCACCTTATTCACCACTTGAGAGACAGACACAGAGCAGCTGGCCACCAAGGTAGAAAAAGAGTTTTTAGCACCCCTGTCGGTTAAGGGAATGATCAACCCCAATAACAGGGCTCTCTCCCAAGTTTTAAGAATGTTCCTTTTAAAATAATGCAATACAGAGATCACATATACATTGTGTGTGCCTGTCTCTGCATAGGCAGTCTTGCACCACTGGGCATCCTCTGGACATCAGGTACGTAGACAGTACTGTCAACTAGTTGATAGAGCTGCCTGCTAACGCTTCCCTCTCTTACTGCTCTCCACTAGTGTCTCTGCGATGCTATGGGACACGTTTTCCAAGCTTGATTGTTTCCCAAAGACAACTCAAAGAGGCCAACGCTGTTCCAACAGTTGGGAATTAAGCGAATAATTATTTTGTCTATAAAATACACATCTGAAAAAAAAACATTTAGAACCACTTTAGCCCTGTAGCAGTAAAGTCAGGAAAGGTCAGATCCAAGTTTTTCTCTTCCCTTCTCAACTGATCAGATTTTACAGAAAGAATAATTAGTTTTCCACAGATCAAAAAACTGTGCAGGGGAAGGAAATGGAATGTAACTGAAAAGACTGCGGCCTCTTTATCTCCTTGGGTATGAAATGCTCTTTTAAGATTTAAGAGCCCATGAGCCATTACCTCCCAAGAGAGACTGCATGAGGAGGAAGGCAGGTTTCCTCTGCTGCCACAGATCACTCTGCACCCTCAAGCAGAAAATGGTCAGAGAAAGGGACAGAACTTTGCCCTTTCCCACCATGCAGCCTCTGCTCTTCAACACTGCCAGCCATTTGCAAACACTTGCAGTTACATGGTGTAATGTAAATGACTATTTACTTTGCACTGATCTGTATCAGGTGAAAAATCACTGTAATTTAGATCGCATTTGTTTATATAATAAATGATTTGTTTATATTGAACTTGATGCTTTCCCTCAGCTCCCTGAAAATTCATTAAATAACAAATCACTTATAAAAACATGCCTAGGTAAGTCAGAAACAACGGGTCTGCTACACATGCCCTCTCAGTATTAACATCCGAAGTGCACAACCACTTTACTGTATTTACCAGCACAAAGAATGATTTTTGTGATGACCCATTTTTGACTACCTCTGAAGCTCTGATTGTAGCTGCTTTTTTCAGTTCAAATTTAAGCAAATATTGCTCAACTTGCATCCTGCGAGTTTTAAATCAGGAGGTAGGAGGGGACAGTGATGCTGGTTAATTTTCACAATGCTGAATTTCAGTCTCCTGGGGAAAATGAAAGACCTCACTAATCTTTGATGTAATTTATATGAGCATATGCCAAAGTATACTAAATTGTGTAAGCGAGGATAATAAATAAATACAGTGCGTGACAGAGAAGAAATAAAGCATAGTGGAATTCTAGTGCACTATTCAATCAGACAGTTGGGCCAGTTAATGCATGAGCTCAAGGCTGAACATCAATCTTGGCAGCTGATGTGACCCAGCAACATGGACAGCAAACAGCTCACGGCTCCTCAGTTACGTGGGCATGAAAACAAAAACATTACAGAAATTTACAGAAATAAGCAATATTATCAATCATTTTACCCTATTCATTTCCTAAAAATCAGTAAACATTACTATGAAATCTCATAATGAAACTGGGTACTAGTATCTCTAGTTTCTATCTGGAAGCTAACAGAAACATGTATAATGTGGGTTACAAATATGGCAAAAGACTAGAGCTGTGCCAGATTTCCCCTACTGCAGGTTACAAAGTTGCCATTCTGTCATTTCTTAATCTGAGAACTACATGCTGGATACTAGACAGGTTTTGACTTTCTAAACCTGGAATACTACTAAAAAAGAAGTTCAGTTTTGTTCCTTTTCATTCTGATTTACATTTACACACACCCCACACCCCCCCCAGTTTTGGTGTAATAATAATTTCACAATGAAGGAACAAAGCATCACCTAATGGTAGGAAAGATTTTAAAGTTACATTAAGGTTCTGATAACTCATTTCTAGTGGTGAGATGACATTCTTTGTGCTAATATTTAGCTTAATGATGCGGCATTTTAAAGTTCTTTGCTATTACAGCTCACAAATTTCCATACTTTGGAAAAGGTACTGTGTTTCATGTGTGAGCAAACGTATCGCACAAGGCTCTCTCAAAGGCTGTGTACATACTCCAGTCTCATAAACATACACAGCACTCTTTATTTCTCCTACACACACATAGCAATTTTACTTATTTTTTTGTGGAGAGAAATCACACTGATTTTGTTCACAAGAATAGTTGAGCTGGTTTACAGATACCAAAAAATATACTTTACTCTTCAGAAGTAGAAATTACATTGCAGAGGTTAATCACAGATGTAAAAATATGATTCTCCATATACTCCTCTATTCCTTAGCAAATTGGTAAATGGCTGAATCATTAACCATCTGAGGGCTCTACACATGAAATGAGAAGTTCTTAGTTGGATAAATTATTTGTGGCTGCTGGTTCATAGTCCAGATCTAACACAGCATGGTAGGTGCAGGTAGGTAAATAGGTGCTTTCGTAAAATAAGGTAGCAGCTAACTAGGCATGTATTTAGACATATCGTAGAAAAATGTACTTGAAAAGAAACCCAAATTCAGTAACTTATGGAATATATTAACTCTAGGGAAACAGAGGCTTTATAATATGTACTGTATTATTTAGAAAGGGTCACATTTATACCGGCTTTAACAGACCCAGCAGGGAAGCCACAGTAGTTGTCTTTGATCTATTGGCCTATATTAAACACGGATGTGCTGGAGCATTGGGAAATGTCCTAATTTATTCCTGGAAAATATGTATTCATATTGTCAGACAGAACATCCTTTGTACTAGGGTGGTCTATTACATGGGAAGGATAAAATAAGTAAAAGGAAGCAGAGAAGTATGCCATGTGTCCACAATTGAACAGAATGGCTGGGTAAATTGCTGAGGAGCAATTCTGGTTGAACTTCTTTGCATCAAGGTATTCACCTTCATTTTATCCAACAAAATGCTCTTTCTTAAGCTCAGAGGCAAAGTAAAAAAAAAAAGAAAAGAAGGGTGCATAATAAGTAGCTAACTTCAGATCACAGATATTATAAGGGAAAAGAAGATTTTCCAATAGTATTAAAGTCTACGCAGATACAAAGAACAGAACATGAGCTGTCACTCCGTAATCAGCGCTCAGGCTTGCAGGGCTCCTCCAACAGACTCTTGCATCTGGGGTCCAAAGGTGCAACAGCAGGAACACCATATGAACTTCAATGGGATCTGAGCACATCCTACTTATATCTAGTGATAGCGTTCACAAGCTTCCTGAATTTTAGTGCCACTCCTATACCAGAACTGTTCAACTGACACCATGAACTCCACACTCATTCCAACATATTTAAGAGTTTTGTTAACAAGTGCTGATTAAAAAGAACAGAAAAATAAAGAAGCCAAACAACCCTGCTGCAAGACTGGCAAAGAGATACAGCTCTGTCTCAAACACTACATATGACATCCTTGGTCACTTTTTTGCAGAGCACAAATAGCAAATACAAGAAAGTAATCCTTTTCCTTTGCATTTCCTAAAATTCAGTTTTCCCTCTTTTCCTCATATGCTCGCATTTGCACTGTAGCATTACAGCCTGACAATGCTTTCTGTAACCGGAATTGTTGCACATCTGTTTCTAATCAGAAGAATTTAATAATATTCCATCAATGGTGGCAGTTTGCATTTATACCATCACATTCATTTTTTTGTAAGAAAGGAGTATGAATATTCGTTGCTGGCCAGAGTAGCTGTGGACATGAATAGCATCTAACAGCCTCCCTCTGCATACAAAAAGCATACCTCTTGGTACCAGCTGAAATTCTAATCAGTTCCCTCACAACACAGATATTGTAGCTGTGCTAGTCATTTCTGTTATTATAAATGACATTTCAGGAATTGAAAAAATTGTAGCTTGTCAGTTGAGACTTGTAATCGTTATCCATTCAGCTAAAGGATTTAACAGGTCTGCTTGTAGAGGGAGAAAAAATAGATTCCCTTCTCCCTAATCTCAGAAAGACACAAGTGGTCTAAATTAACAATTACCTTAGACATTGAGGGAGATATCTAATAACACTCTATGAGAACAAAAGTTAGTATATTCTGATGGGAATTTAATATCAACCGCAGCCTGACCAGAATATGTGCAGCAGTTCGATTACCAGAGAAGCAGCTGTGATTCCTTCTCCCCACTAAAACACTGTCCTCAACGTGCCCAGTGACCCCTCTCTCTTTGGGTGCCACATGCATTGGTTGTGCATTTAGTTGAGGCCATTTGACCATGCTGAAGGTTTAAGGGGCACATGAAATAACAGAGAAAGATACATACCCTAAAGCAAGGAGAGGCCACATGATAAATTCACTATAGAAACAAAAGCTGTTTAATGTCCTGTGTAACCCCAGAGGAGTTCCAGCACCTTGTATTGTTATTGCAGTCTTAAATGTAAAGTTATTTTAATATAATCCCTTATAATAACTTCAAATTGCTCCTCAAAATGTAATAAATGAGAAAGATGGTTTAAACTTTCTGATCTTTATCTGTGTACTTATACATGTAATTGTATAACATGCTTAGAGTGCCATCTTGCACGAAAAGGGAGCTTATATTCATAATCTCAAGTACATTACACTATTAAGACTTCAAAATATTGAATAGCCTTTCTAGATGATAGCCTATATTAGAAATAAATATTCAAGAATAATTCATATAGTACAAGCAAATAACTGAGATAAGCAGTGAAAAAAAAAGACAATAAGGAACATGGTTCATATTAAAGCTGCTGTACTGGTCTGTTGGGGCTGGGAGAGGGAGGTAGCCACTGTTAACCATAGATTTGAAAGAGTAAATCATCTTCAAAACAAACCAGAGAAGCATAAAGCATTTGCAAGTACCTCCGTTCCTAACAAAATTACTGAATTATCAAATCCTATCATTCTCTGAGGAGGGTTTCAGCCATTAGAGATAAGCAGCGCATTCATTCTTCCCTGTGCTCTCCAGTGTTACTCATGCTGCTACAACCCAGCACTGCAGTCAAAGCAAGTTGAAATCATGCTGTCCACTTAGTCGTAAAATCAGAGCCACCCTTCCTTCACACAAAGCACTTCATACTCTAGTAAGCATTGCAAAAAGTATGAAGTGCTCTACGAAGAATGGCTGTGTAATAAAAGTATAATTGAAATGACTATACTGCTGCCTCATTTCATTACTCACACTGGCCTCTGCTTGTTAAATTTTAAGATCTCTGGGGAAACCAGTGCATAACATAACTACACTCCAGAGTGTCAAAACAACCACTGCTATGATTTATCTCACGCATGACATCAAGGATCTATTTTAAAGTAAAGATTTTACCTTTAAAACAAGCCCTTAAATTTTCACACTTCTCTTTAAATAAAGAATGTAGGCTAGTGATTTTGGAGGAACTTCAGGAATTTTCAGACTTCCAGTTGTCTTTGCCTTTTAGGAATGTTTGAATCTTTTTAGTCTCTTGCATACTGAAACTCATTATAAAACGAAAAGTTCATCTGGGTTTCTTCAACAAGGATTAGCACAAGAAAACCAAATTTCTTCAAAATCAACTAACATAAAAAGAATTAAAAAAAAAAAAAGAAGAAAGTACTAAACCAAAGAATTTCTAAGTAATCATGTAAATTATCTTATGCTTCATTCGACACACAGGGATTGCAAATATTTCTGCGTAACACACACGAACATCTTCAGGAAAGGATATCTGGTTATCCCACAGATATAATCCTGCCATAAGGTGCTCTCTTGGGCCAACTACCAGCAGGACACTCTTCCCACTCAATGCCTTGAAGTCGCCTTTTTAACTACAGTTTTACCAAGATGCTGAAGATAAGGTTTTTACAGTGTATGATTCTCAATGCTATTATCTTTTCATGTCAAAAAATCAACTTGTCATTGCCCTGACTAGATCTTTCTTATGCCACCAAGGAATTCGTCACCCACCTCCAAAACAGGTAGGGATCAGCATATTTGCTGTGGAAGCATTTAGAGCTCTCTTCAGACAAAACCATTTTGTATCTATGCACATTATTCCATTCTCATATGTCTTCTGTAAGGATAATGTAACATTAAATGGGCAGTTGCCACTCTCACAGGTGACAAAGGCAAAAGATATCCACATTTCTGTGCATCCTTGCTAACTTTACCAACATCTGGAAAATCCCCAAAATCACAACTAGGATTTGAAATTCCTGCTACCTCACACCCCTTTGCAGCAGCTAAGGTCACAACAGTATTTCCTGTTATTTGTTTCTATGGAAAACTACCACATGTACAGCAGCAGTGTTGTTCATTTGGCCTTAGTTTCCCCTTAAAGTCAGCCACAGCCATATGATGTTACCTATAGGAAACACACCATAACATTGATTTTGTCTGGGCTTAATTAGCAGTTATACATTTAGTTTCTTCCACTGCACAGAGAAGCCTTGACTGCTCTGTAGTAACGCCTAGAGGTCTGCAACAGGCCAGATAACATGTAATATTACTTTTTGCTGTCTGTTCCACTAGCTGACTGCAGCCATGGAAGACTGATCGTTTCCAGTGTGCTTTTATTTAGAAGCAATTTTTTCTTTTTGTTAGGGAACTGTCACTAACCCTAAGGCAAGCATCCCCTCCAAGGAGCATTTAGAAGAATACTAAAACAATGATTTAAGCAAATAATTTTAACACCCACCTGCCCTAACCTCATAAAAGCTGACCAAAAGATCAGAACAGGCTTAGAAGCGACCAAACGTGGTGGCCCTTCAGGGTCCTAGACCTGCTATTTTGTTCAGTACAATCCAGCCCCAAGAGTGTGTGTTGAAAGCTTAGATATTGACTGCATCATAATACCCCAACAATGTATCTCAGAGGAAAAACAGCAAGTGAACACAGATTACAAGGCAGAAGAAATCATCTTTTTTGAAAAATTCACCAACAGTATGAGTAGACATGTCTCTTCTTTTGCTCTTGGTTTTACTGTTTCTTCCTTGTAGATCTAGAAAGTGAAACATTAAAGTTATGACAACTGTTCATCACTTACTACTCCTCAGCTTATTCTATTATTGACTGGCATAAAAAGAAGTGCATTTTTTAGGCACTGATAAGCGAAGAGGACAGCAGGCTGTCACAGTTAAATTTGGTTACCAGCTCCCTTTCATTCTTTGAGTGAGTACTGATCGTTAGTCCTCAGCCCTGAAGGTGGCAGAACCACAAAATAACAATCAGATCAATGCATAAAGAAATATGCAATAGAAGCCCTGTATTTCCACACTTAGAGACACACCCTGCCTTTTCTCCCTAATTTCCCTATAAATTTAAACAATTTAAACCTTGTAGTCTAAAACATATTGGGGAAGTAGAAATCAATGGAACTTTATTACTCTAAGAAAGCAATTCCAAAGAGCCTGAAATATTGTCTCTTTAAGACTTCAGTTTGCATTTTGATGCAATTGTATAGTGAATTCCTTGGCTGCAGAAGAAAAAAAAAAATGAAGGAGCCATGTGGACTTTCTGTGCAGTGTTTCCTATAGATTGAAATGAATCCATTACCTGATTTCTACTTTGCATAAACAGTATTGCTCATTATTTAAGTAAAAAGATTGAGAATTTTATTGTTACAGAATATAAACTCTTTCTGAACTCTGCAGCTCTGGCAGGTGGATAAACTGTACTGATCAAGATCTCAAGGTCAGAAATATAAAGAACCGAGTAAACCAGTAATTTCACACTGTGTAACAGTCTCTGAGAATACTGGCCCCTGACATATAATGCCATGAAAGAAAACAACGAACTTTCATTTTTGATTTAAAGAGTGCAAGTTTACTCAAAGGTGCTTTGCTATCCCCCAAAGTTTTAGAGCAGTATAACCAGCCTTTACCACTTGTCAACATTTAATAGCCTACACCCCAATGATTGATTTTGTTCAATTGGATTTTTTTTTCCTCTCCAACTCATGTATTTAGCTTTTAGCTGCAGCAGGTTGACAACGTATCTATCATAGCTAAACAATCTTATTCAGAAGCATTTCTTTTCTGCAGCTATATTTGTTTCATCTTCTGCTACATACATTGTTTCATATGTTCTCACATATCAGCACAGGTTCCCTTTGTGTCTGCTTACAACATCTCATCAGCTGTTTTATACCTCCTCTTCATTCTGCATCTCTTACTACCATGACTGCCACCCATGCCTTCTAAGGGAGCTTAGTTTATCTGGAGAATGAAGATCACTGAGTAAGGACCAGTATAAGTGTTCTGGTACCTATAAAAAACATTTAAAATATTCTGTTGCTCATCTCATTTAAAAATATCTCTCAAGACACTGCTTAAGTGGAATAGGAATTTTCCTATCCAAAAAGGTAGCCATTATACTGACAATTTAAATGACGCCTCCAATAATTCTGCTGAGTCTGATGTACACAATTTTAAATGTAGAGCATCAGTCACATTCCTAGGCTTCTAAAGCAAAGTGATAGCAACGAACAAGAGTTAATGAGAGCAACTTCTGCCATGCTCTTTCAGTGAAGCACAGCTATAGGTAAAATTTATCCCTGAAGAACTAAAATATGCTGCCATGAGGTGTGAAGTAATTTAGCAGAACATACAGTATGAGTTACCTGCAATCCCTTGAATTAATACATATGTCACAGGGCTTCAGAAAGCCATGGGACTGGCTTAAAAAATACAGTATTAAGTCTGGGGTCTATTCTGAGCTTCAGCTATTTCTCAGTTGGGGAGATACAAAAGAGGATGTTGAAGCCCACAGAGGAATAGCACAGAAACAGGGGAAAATCTTCTAGCATCAGTCTTTCTGCTTCAGGAAAATTGTACTAAGCAATGTTCTTAAGATGGTTTTTGAAAGTGAAGTCCCACTTCTTCTTTAGGAAGATAATGAGGAACTGCCTTTCATCTCACTGCTGTTTTGTAGGTTGGATAGGAGCAATACACACATGACTTGAGAACCAGCTGAGTTAAATCATGCCTGTTTGCAAAAACTGGAATCTGTCAGGGTCTGAGTACTCTTTTGTAAAGTATCATTAATGGATTTGTAGCCCATAGAATAAATACCACTAACGAATACACTAACATTTGAGGAACACATGAGTGGCAACTGTCACATACATAGGACAAGACTTAAATAACTGCCCATCTGCAGCTCTCCCAGGTATTTTCCAGCTCCTCCTATCAGCTCTTTCTTGGTAATTCTAGCATGAAGATTTATTCCTTATAAATATTGTCTTATGTTCCAAGGGCCAAAAATCAGTTTTTCTCATTCAGGAAAAATGCTGTAAAAAACTTCATAGAGAAGTTGCCTGAGGAGAGGGGAGCTGTCAGGCACGACTGGCTTACTTTACAGTAGCTAGCAAGACAGATTCTAAGGGGAAAACAGCATTTTTCCATTAGGTGAACTCTTGTATAATACAGCAGCATATCTCTGCTTCTTACAGTCTATGCAACACTTGCTATCCATGTTCCCAACCGAGTTGTTTACTTTCTTTCAAATCCTCAACTTGGCAGAGCTTGTGAACAGGCTGCCACTCTGCCGAGCACAGTTCCACAAATATGAAAGAAAGAAGCAATTCTGAAGGAAGCACATCTGAAAGAAGTAAGATAAAATAGTGATGGCACGATTATTTTTATTTTCTCAGGTTGCTGTAAAACTGCCAAGCCCAGAAGCCTGCCATTTTAGCTGTGTTCTGAAAAGGAAATAAAGCAACCTAGTTCCTTTCACTGCTCCTTCTTGAAAAAAGTTCAGATATTTCTGAGTCACATCACTTGTAAATCCTCAAATAGAGGGAATGAAACACATCATAAAGCATCATTACTTTTACTTAAACAGACAAAGATCTGTGTGTTAGACATATAGACGAAAGCAGTTAAAGACTCAATAGCACCAAAAGCTTTGTTCTCGCTGAGATCTGCCTGCCTTGTCCCATCATCTCACAGGTAGGCTGCTGAACAGGAAAATAAAATCAGCAGATAAAAATAATAAGAATCCACTTCACATAGCAAAGGTTTTACTGATCTTGAGAAATGATCTTTAATGCTCAAAATCAAAATCTGGAAGGACAAAATCATAACAAGCACGCGACAAAGAATCACTGTAAAGACCAGCTTTCTTCTAGGGAAAAGTGAAAAAAGCAAGAAAAAGACAATGAAATAAATGAGAATGGACAAAAAACCCAACCTGCATCATCCATCTTTGATTATAGAAAGTGAACTTCTCAGAAAAGAGAAACACACTACAAATTTTTCTAAAGGCCTTAAGTAACAGCATTCACAAAAAAAAAACCCAAGCAACCAGGTTTAAACTACAGGTTTTTTTCCACAACGCAATGAGATACAAAACTGTAAGTAATCCTTCCATACTTGGGTTTGTATAAAGTTAACAAACAGAAGAACCCCCAGGTTCACTCTGCACATTTCTGTCAGTATGCTTACACTGATTAGAGGCATGGCCTCTGACATACTTGCTAACACAACCTTTTGGTTTGTGGAAGGATAGCTAGGCAATGACATGTGTGTGAAATGTGAGACAGCAAAATACTTCAAAAGGCTGAATCCATATTAAAAGCATTCTGTACTATCACGTTGATCCATCAGTACTAGCTAATACCCTGATGAAAAGCCACCACAAACCAATAGAAGTGTAAGATGTACATCTCAGATGCAGGGCAGACAACATGCTCCTCACACTTCCCTCTCTCTACCTGGCCAGTGCTGCTACAGGTTCAACCCAGGGTTCTTTCCCACCAAAACAAGGGACTGGATGCTCACACTCCACAGATGTGTTGCACAGATAGCTGGAATGCTGTTCAAGATCTTCTAGCAAACATATGTTCTGTATTAAATACACAGAATAAAGATGGTATTTTATCATATTATGTGAACCACAGACCCAAGAACTATAGCAATTTGGAGACTAAAAATGTAATTATACAGTACTATCAGATGAATGACCCAGTATTAAATATGTCCCCATACTGTAAATACTTCAGAGTTGTTAGTCCTCCAGATGAGGATGATACTGCTGTGAACACCATGAACTGTAAAAATGAGCACCTCAGTAAAACTGAGAACTTATCTTGGCAATTGCAATAACTGTGCGCACCTCAGCAGAGGAAGTTTCCACAAGTGGCAGCAACTTGGCTATTTAACCCAAATCTTTGTCCAAAAGTGGAAAGGAATTTAGAATAAAAGCCTGAGGGAGAACAGTAGCAAAAGAGAGGGTGTAACAAATAAAACAAATTGTAATTTCTCCCTCAGATCGCAGTTTACTCAATCTATATAGTGAAATTCATCACATTATAAAGTACTAGTGAAAATTTATGGATTTAAAAACAAAGCAATAGAATATGCATCTTTTCAGGAACGATAAATTCTGCCACAAACACCAACCACTATCACAGTGTTTGCAACATTAATTGGGTCTGAGCTACTTCTAGTATCTATCAGAGCCCAGGAGGAAATTCTTTCCTGTTAGGGTGGTGAGGCACTGGAATGGGTTGCCCAGGGAGGTTGTGAATGCTCCATCCCTGGCAGTGTTCAAGGCCAGGTTGGACAAAGCCTTGGGTGGCATGGTTTAGTGTGAGGTGTCCCTGCCCATGGCAGGGGGGTTGGAACTTGATGATCTTAAGGTCCTTTCCAACACTAACGATTCTGTGATTCTACAATTCTATAATGCACACCAAATATTTTAACTACACCTGCGTGGTATTTGGGAAAGCACAGAGGCATTTCAAAACAGAGTCAAAATGTAAAGTTTTGGGCATCATTCTCCAATTGGGCTGGAGCACCAACATCTATCTGAAACTTGGAATTCTTTTCTAAAAGCATTTTCCCTAATATAACTTCCTAAATTTTACCAACTGGTTATAACTGAGTTGTTTATTTGTGCTCATGACAGCATGAAGAATGTTGCAGGAGCCTTCCAAATAAAATGTTTATACATAGGAAAAATGATATATATGAAAAAAACTACCATCATCAAAGCAGAGTTAGCTTCTAAACAAAAATATTCTCATTTCTAAGAGAAGACAAATACTTTATTATACAAACCTCTTTGAAGCATCTTCAGAGTTAGCACATTCACTGTGCTGTCCATCTGTGTCCTTCAAATACAGGCAGGCAGACTGCCGGCTGGAGGCACCATCTCAGTGGCAAATGATTCCATGCCACCATGTTTTTGAGACCCCCTGTTATTTGTCTCCAACTATTAAAAAACACTTGTGCTGCTGGAAGATGGCAGAGGCAGGCTGAGTCAAATGGCAGATATAGTTTGAAAATCAGCAACTGCTCCTGCTTTGCAGGAATATGAGATGGGAGAACATGCGACAGAGGGAAGAGATCAGGGAAAAGGTCTTATTTGTTGAACTAATTATGAGAGGACACACTTGCTTCCCTACACATTGCAAAGACACTTGGCTGTGGATCAGGGGGCACATGCAGGGGAGCCATGTAGCCAGGCTGGACTCTGTCACTCCAAACTCAGCATCAGAATCTGCAATCAAAAGCTATCAGAATAGGCAAAACCTCCACAAGGCCTTCCCTCCTTTTCCTCCTTATTTTGCATTCCCTTTTAGGTGAAGCTAAGAAATACAAATCTTAACAAGAAGCACCATGCAGCTTTTCTTGCCAGTGAGCTCATGAGGCACAGCCCAAAGAGTGAGAAGATAGTACCTTCAATGGCAGTGCTGCTCTGGGTTAAAAGAGCTCAACACACGCAGAATGGTGCCTGCCCTGAGTGAGTGCCTGTCTCCTTGCTATTATTAATACACACAATGTAAATGTGGACTATAATGTGATAATCTTCCTGAATATGCCTCGTTATTTATTTGACTCTTTCTCAAAGGCAGATGGAGAGAACAATGGTGTTCATCTCATTTGGGCTTTGAATGGATGCATAATAGCCATTACCGTATAGCCACTGGGGCACCAAGTTGGAGTATATCTGCTTTATATGCAATAATTTGCAGCCAAAAAAATTAATCAGACCATAAAATGTCCTTCAAGAAAAACAAGTGATTTCATAGCTGAGAAACTGATGGAGAGGGTAGGTGACCTGACAACAGCAACCCAGAGCCACCATCTCCACTACAGCTACACAACAATAATCATATAACTTAAAAGACTGGTGAAATACCTTATTTCATTAACTAAACTAGGACTAAAACTATTTTAAACATTGAAGATACATGAACTATGGTTTGGTCAGTGTGCACTGGGGCCCTAGCAGCATTTGTGACTAATTGGTCCCTCTTACAGGAAAGCTAACACTGGATTTCAGCCTTCTTCCATCATGAGCAATAATAAAACATTCAGCGTTAAAGAGCCATGACCATGATGGACATCTCCAGATGAACAGCTCATACGATGCATCTAGTGTCTCCTTCTGTTATTCCCTGTGACAAGACTTTATGGCAGTGCCTGTGTTTGCTATCCAGGAAGATAAAATTTGCATTGCTAATTCATCAGGAGGGAAGACACAACATTCTTACTGAAGCATTGTCAAAGTTTAAAGTAACTCCCTCCCCTGCCTTCCCTCCCCAAAAGAAAAAAATGTTAAAGAAAAACCTCAGGAGAAACAGATAGTTGAAAGCCCAACACTTCCTAAAGCTTTCCCTCAGACACTCGCTCTTCATGCAAAGGTTCAAACTGAAGCCAATACAATTTTTAAGGTGTAAAACACAAGATCAGAAAGCTTTTATTATACTCCTGTTTTCCAAAAGCCTTCCAGACCACTCCTCTTACTCTAAGATTCATAAATACATCTGCTGACTGCAGTAGTGGAGGGATCTGTTCCTGTGCCCAGATCCTGCCCTAAATCACAGCCAACTGCTCCGCAAGTGACAGCCAACTGGACACTAGAGAAATGGACATCTCAGTGAATCACGCCTCATTTATGTTTTCTGTTTTAAGATTTATGCATGTTGAGCACAGCTCTGAGCAAGTAAGTTACAGTCCAATGCAACTTAATGATTCTGCTACTTGGTGCTTTCTCCTAAATAATGGGAATGTCTCTGCTTTCTTGCCAAATAGGGGTGATAGCAGCAGACACACCGTGGAGAGAAAAGCCATTCTGAGCCTGCCCGTAGGTAACTAAGCACCTCAAAGATCTCATCTCTATTTTCTGATAGCAGGTCCGTGGTGATTTACTTAAACACTGACAGGGCTTTCCACATTTCAAGATAAAAGAGTAGCTGTCTACCTGCCCTTTTTAAACAATGTCATTGGATATCTCACTGCTGAGTACCCCATCTCCTACAACACAGTGTATGGTAATGAAGAATAAATCAATTGCCTGCGTTGAGAAGTACAGCTCCCTCCTGTAGCTCCAGTACAATGCACACTGACAGGAAGCTTTCTGGGGTTGCCTGTTTTCATGCACACTGGGCTGAATTTCCAGGTGATGCTCTACAGCTGAACTCCCTGCTCCTGTTACCAGTTCCTTCCTCATTTACACCACTGTGCAAGTCTGTAATAACAACTCTGACATTTTGCAAGCAAGAGGAAGGAAAAGATTTAACCGTGTGAGACAAAGAAATTAAGGCAGACAATATTGCTGTCACAGTAGACAAAAAAGGAAAAGATACTCTTCAAAGTCTCAATGAATGACTTCGAAAATGTTTATTTTAAGGTACCTCAAACCTTTACTATTCCCCAATTTCCCACCCAGCAGCTTTGACATTTGGGTTCTGAAAATACATGGAACAATCTGACAGAGAAGAACACACAAGTGCCTGTCCTCAGAGATACAACCCCCAAAGCAACTGGCTTTCTGCTTCTGTACAGATAAATGCTGGAAAATATACTGAGTAAACTGCATAGAAGCTGTCTGTAGACTTCTCATCTATTTTAATTAACTCATAAGAGAACTGCAGCTTAGCTCAAATAGAAAGTTTTTAATCATAGAATCATGAGCTGGTCTGAAAAACAGACAGATAAATTTAAAATGGGAATTTTTTCTGCCTTTGTAATGGTCTCCCCTGCTGAAATCAATAGTAAATTCAGTGCTCACAACTCTGATACCCTGACTTGGTTTTTTTCATTTTCTCTGAGTGACTTTTCAGCTACATCAGCTACAAAAGCCCAGTGCTCCCATGATATGGCAAAACTAGACTTTAAAAAAAAATAGTATACAAAGCCTGTCAAATGACCCAAAATATTACTTGATTAAAAAATAGATTCTTGCTGTTGACCAGGTTTTATCTTATCAACTCTGCTCCACTGCAAATCAAGTCTTTATTTCATTATATTGATGTTTTTATTTGCAAACATCTTGTAACTAAACTTCACTTTTTTAATTAGCAGTTGAATATTTCCAGTGGCCTAAACCAGGCTGATATCCTGCTTTATATATGGCATAATGGTATTGTACTATTCTGTATTCACTGGAACAATGAGGAGAAAGGACTGCTAGACAGAAAACTGTTAATGTCCATTTCCGCTTAATAATTGGCCTTTCCATTAAGTTACCTTCCAGAACTGTACCCTCAGTTTTGGATATGTTATTTGCTTAGCACATCAGGAATACCACAGAGATTATAACTTGGAGGCACAGCTAAAATGAAACAGCATTGATATCTGTGAGAAGCCTGGTGTGTACCTCTTGGCAGGCAGGTACTGCACTAGCTGCTGCTGGAAAAACTACATGTTTATGGGAGTATCCACCATAATTATTTTCAAAGTGCAATAATTAGTGTGTTTTCCTCTTATTTCCCAATAAAACACTACATCACTCCTGCCGGTACCCAAATCAGACCATAACAAGAGTCTGCTTCCAGCTGCCTTCCAGCTTGCGAGGCCTCCAATTTAAAAGAGAATAAATCAGGTTTCAAGATTGGACTGACAAAAAAACAGCTCAGATATTTCTGTAGGTAATTTTAATTGCATTTAGAATCCCCACACTTTCTACTCTCATCTGGAATTAGTCTTCTTTTTTTCTTTTTCTTTAATTTATCTAGTCTTTTGTGTTAGAATTACAATTGAAGTTCTGTTAAATAAGAAATATACCCAAGTCCTATGTAAATTTATTAAGGCACCAAATAAAATGTGGATCTTTTTAGCACACAGATTCTAAATACTAAATATAGCTAGAGTGTATAAATCTATTTAGGTGACTTGTTTGTATCTAAGCCGAAAACACTGAATCACAAATAAAGCTTCACTTTTATTCTGACTTTCACTGATTTTGAATCCTAAAGGCTGAAACTGTGAGCTAAGTAAACAGAGCACACCAGGGCTTCATGAAAAATAATTCACTTCCCATGAACTGTGGGAACAAAATATGCACATAATTCTTATTAGTTGTTTCTCTTCAAATATTTAACCATGGTTGTTAATATTTCTTCCTAATGTAAAACACTGTTTATAATTTAAAACAAGAAAGCTGCTTTACTTCTGACAGTTTTTTAGAACAAGCCATATTGCAATATGTCACTGGTCAAACTGTGGTCTGAACTAACTGGCTTAAACCATATGTGTCAAATACATAGCAGCAAATGGGGTTGGATTATATTTCTTATTGGCAGCTCCTCATGTGTGTGCAGGACATGGACTTGCTCCATCTCTTCACAACACAACACACGAGGTGAACAAGGTGAACTGCCAGCTCACTGAATAGACATCTCTGTCAGAGTGTTTGGAGACATTTCTCTCCAAAAGTCTCCTTCTTGCATATTGAAGCGGAAAGTGTGGCTGAAGATTAGGGTACAATCTGATGAACAAAAAGCACTGTACGTGGTTCTGCCTGCAGTTGCTGGGCATTTAGAGGGAGTGAGAATTACATGACTTGATTTACTTTGCAAAAACTGATTAGTAAGACCCCCTGTGGATTTCTTAACTATACTGTGGAGGGATATAAGATTAGTGTAGCAATTCCTGTCATCAAATGTATTTACTGTTAACATATTGGATTAGTGATGTTGTTATCCACTGTTCCGAGATTATAAAGTGATTCCTTAAAATTGAGCAGAAAAATACTACACTCTATCATTTGTTATTAGATTTCAGTCTGAGCATTTTTGCCTTTCCACAAAAACTAAATCTGCTCTTAAAAAAATAAGAAAGAGAGACAAAAGGACTGTGCTCTGCACACAGACAGAGAAAATCAAACTACAGATGCAAAAGAGGAAACATTTTTTTCCTCAGATGCTTTTGAGAGACAAATGGTTGCACTTGGTCTGTATCTTATTGCTCCTGCTTGTCATGCTCACTGCCGTGGCAATGCACCAATGTTACATCAGGTGGTATAATAAAGCCATGTTGGTGCGAGATGTTGCTTATTTGCTAGACACACATGAGTGTGCACTACCTGAGCCTGACAAGTCACAGTCCTTGGATATTTAATTCTCAGAGAGAGCTCAGAAGAGAGCTATAAACCTTGAGGGTCATCATTGTCTGGGTTTCCAGTGACAGCAACGACTGTGAAGCAGGAAGAGCATGAGGAAAGTGGGTAAATTAATGTGTTCATTAAAGTAATTATGCTACATTTGAGACAGGAAAATTAATGCAACTGTACCCTGGCTTTTTAGTCATTATCTTAAGTGAGTGAGAGCACTTGGAGTTCTTACAATTAATAAACAAATAAAAAGCTACAGCACTAATAACACCACCTTCTCACGTTTTATCCTGTTGAGCACCTCTAGGAGAGGAATCACTTTTAAGCAGTATTCCAGATACACATATAATAGTGATGTAAGAGTTATCAAAAAAAGGTTTAAACCAGAAATCCTCTGCAGCTGAGAAGAGGGAGTTTTGCTGTCTTTGCCATGCTGGCAAAACTCACCATTTGCCTCACTATTTGCTACACAACCTTAATGACTGTTCTTTTTCCTTACTTCGGTAAATCCTTATTCTCTCTTTCTAGATTTACACCCCCTAGTAATTTGGAAGAATAAAGCAATTTGTTTCTGAATCTGAATCACCATAAACAATGTTATTTCATGCTGTTACACACAAAACTTCAGGTTGTTAAAATAATGTCAGCAACTTCAAAAATTTAAACCATCACAGATTACTTTGATTTTAAATTGTCCTGTTTCTAACTGACCACAGATACAGAGGCTGTAAATATGTAATCTTAACTGCAGTAGCTCTGAAGAGTCTTGACAGGGTTTATCAGCTAAATGTTTAATCAGGCAAAGCAGCATAAAAACATAACCACAAGAATACATGGCATTTAGCATTTAAATAAAGCTTGTAAGCCAATGACAAGCCTATTTGGGCAACTACTACCACACATGTTCCTTATCTGCAAAGGACTTGTCCCAAATTTATTGGAACGAGTCTCGCATTTTCCAAGGCAGTAACATCAGTTTCCATTCACTGGTTTCACAGAGAAAGATACAGAAAACTGCAAGTTAAAAGGCATGGCCATGAGAAAGAATTCCCGTGTTCACAATGTCATAGTGCTCTTGGAACTTATTAAATCACAGCCAAAAAAAGCCCCTACAACAAACCATATAGCCAAGAACAAAATCCCCAACACAGAATAAGGAACGAGCCTGACAAACCACTACAAAATGAAGTTTTTCATTTTTTGTCTAATCAAACCAGTACAGTTTCCAAATTTTTAGCCACCTGGCTGCTTCTGAGATGAACAAAGGTTTCAAATGAGAGCCATGACAGTACAGGCAACATAAAGCTATCCCTCCCCTTGCACAGAAAGCACTGCTCCTTCCTCCCCCCAGACTACAACCTCTGTGTGAAATTGCCCAACCACTAATAGATACCAGCTTCTCACCTCATGATATTAGGGGCCAGATGTGGTACTTTCTGCTTCACTGCCTGCTTGGCCCTGCACACTAAAAGTGCTCTCAGCTATTTTGTTCAATCTCTGTTGATAAAACACATCCCACAGCAGCTCTCAACAGTGATCAGCAGTAAGCATCCCAGGAAAACAGAATCATTTTTTATCATTGTTATCATTAAAGAGAGAAAAGTAGTCATTCTCTCCTTTTGGAGTAGGGGGATCAAAATACTTTCATGTAAATAACATCTTTTAGTAAATAGGAGGTGATTTTATTCATGGTTCATTCTAGCCGCTTTTAAATATATTTCTCCTCCTCCTAGAGTTGGGAACCATTTGCTTTATGAGCACCATTTGGATCATTTGCCTGTTGCTCATAAAATAGACAAAGCTTTTATCCATGCCATGAATTTTTACTCACTTTAGACAAAATATCTAAGGAGGGATTTGCAGGGTCCAGAATTACATCCATGAAAGAATTAACAACTAATTTAATTTTCAGCTACAGAAATGGTTCCAGTAGTTATTTTGTTGATTGCATTTCTTCTCTCCACAAAATCAAGCAGCATATTGGTGATAGGTTCTGTTTTTTCTTCAAAAAACAGGATTTTTTTTTTTTCCAAAAATGAATAGGAATGACAAAAACCATTTCACATGTTTTAATCTGTGTAGTTACTAAGTAAAGCACTGGTAAACTCAGCTTTCAGAAGTGATCAGGTAACATTGTGATGGCTTATATACTCAGGAAGAACAATGATTCTCATCAGCACTGAGACAGTGCAACAGAATATTGCTTTGACAATGCTGCTGGCAACAGTCACACAAACCATCAGAGAGAAGTGGTTGCAAAAGCTCACCTCTGTCACCCTCATTCATGCACCAGAGAACCCCTGAACGATGATCATGCCATCAAGCTGCTTCAACTCCTCCTCTCTCAGCTCAGAAGCTAAAATTTTCTCTTCTGTGCCAATAAATCAAAGCCCAGCCCTAACTCTAAGCTCTACCTGCCTGCTCTGCAGCATATGCTGTAGGCAAGGGAACACAAGGAGCCTGTTCACTCTCCCTTAACAATTCATCAGCTGTTTAGCAGTAACTGCTGGAACAAAACATTTTCCTCAACACTTCTGTTCTTGCACGTAAAGAGTTACTGTCTGTTAGTAACTATGGACCATAGCAAGTGCCTGTGGTCCTGCACATAAACATTATCGATTGCAGACACAGATCAATGCACACTTAATTATTGTGATTAGCAGCTGCCTGGATAGAGGCATGTGGAGGTTTGAGCATGCAGTAACTGGAAGCAGTCAGCGCACATGCTGCACCTTTTACTCAGGAAGAAGGAAAGATCCTGTGTTTTTAAGAGTAACAGTTGAGGGATTTCCCTACAATACAAGGTTTGCATGTTTAAAGACAACTATATTCCTTGTGTGTGTAGAGGTGCATAAACACAAATACTGTGTGTCTGCGACAACAGTGAAGAATTTGAAATTTTAAGAGCTACTACAATTTAATCAGCTGTATAGATTGTACCATGAAAGCCTACACAGTTAGCACTGCAACTAATAAAAACGCACTCAAGCATGAACAAAGGTAGCAGTCACAGAGATGCTGGTGTTTATTTCATTTCTATGCTGTGTTTCCTGCGTGCTTTTGGGGTAAACATGCCTCTAGAACAAGCCTAAGTTCTGGAATTTCATATATGTAGCTTGTAAAAACTACAGACCAAGCAGGTGAATATTTCTTTGGCAGAGTGCTTACATCGTGAAAATACAAGGCAGAGCCTGCTTAGAGTGCAGTCACACTGTAATTATGGATCAGGGGTTGCTACCTCTGCCTGGTTCTCTCCATCTTTGCCAGGAAACTCCCAACTTGGGCGTTACAGCTTTAGATTCACTGCTGCCTCTAGCAACAGGTGAACTGTGCAAAGCAGAAGTAGGTGTTTCTGTCAGGAAGAGGCATCGTGCCACATGAATTACGTATGTGGCAGCTGCTGAAGGAAAAAGGCCCCAACATTCATAATAAGCAGCAATCTTCCCCTGGGAATTTGCAGAAGCAGCCTGACTCTCCAGCACCTACTTCATCTCCACCCCACTCCAGCACCTTCTTTGTACGGCCCCAATCCTTATCCTTGGAACAGCAACATCCAGTTTTCACCTACACTACAAACTGCCTCTTTCTTCCCTCCCATCATCTTCAAAGCCACGTATTTCAGTGTGCACTACAGTACACTGACACACAGGGAACTAACAGCAAAAATGTCCCTGAACTCCTGCCTGTAAGAAATTCATAACAAACAATTTGCTCAAGTAAGTTCACAACTGCAAGGAAAAAACATCCAAACTCACTTTGTCTTTAAGAGGATTATATATTAATATCCCCATTTCCTTATCTCTTTTTGCATTATTAACTATTGCTTTGTTTTCAGTTACATCCATATGCCTCAACAGTTCGATGTTTCAAACCTTCCTCTCAAAATACAAGACTTGCACAACCATCATTTCTACACCAGGAGAGACTCCCAATTTATCGATACATCCTTCAGAAAGGATGTTTGGTTTTGTAAAGTTCTGCAAAGTTCTTTAAGCACGGAAGGAACATAAACTGAAGGCAAAATAATCCTGGCATTTCTCCCTTAGAAAAAAAATTGAGTCTTCCACTAATAGGACATTACCAATAATCTGGGCAGCAAACCAAATCATTTTGACTTCCAATGCCAAGAGCCACAGAACTACCTGATGCAGCACTTCTTTAGAGACCCAGTTTAATTCTATTAAGGTTTACAGAAACCACCATTACAGAAAACACATTAGCAGGAAAGTTGTTCCAAGCCTACCTGTGGCTGAGTCCATGGCTCCAAGGTTGCTTCTTTCAAAGGAGTTTGTGGCCTTCCAATTTCTTTTGTGTGCTTTTAAGAAAGAAAAGTTTGTATCAGTTACATGTTCAACCACTCTGTCAGCATTCCCTCAGGCTTGAGGGAATAAAAGTTAGGTACAAAATTCATACAAAATAATGGTAAAGCATCACAACTGCACACACTTGGAGCAGACGCTAAGTCTGATGGTTTTGCAGCTAAGCATCCTGATTTTCATAGAGATTTTTTTAACTTCCAAGGGGTGGAGGCACACACCTTCACCTGTGTGTACAGCTGAAGAAACTCAAAACTGTGCAATTATTTGCCAACAGAATAAGGTTCAGCAGCAGAATTTCAAAGATAACTCAACCCTGGTTTCTCTGCCCTTTCCTTCCCAGGAAATGGACATAGTTCCCTGTGTTCAATGCCCATGGCGGGGGGGGGGTTGGAACTAGATGATCTTAAGGTCCTTTCCAACCCTAACTATTCTATGATTCTACAATTCTATGACATAGACTGCAGTGGGTCAGACTTAAAGAGGTAAATTAAGTGTTATGGAGAACTTTTTCCAAGTCTGCATTATTCATTACTGGGGCAAGAGAGTTATGTTTCCAGATGAGAGCCCTTGCCTTTCGTTAATGCTCTTTGGAGCTGGAGCCAGAAGTCTGAGCAGTTAACAGCTTCTTGTCTCCTCAACTTTCCACTGCCTTGCAGTATTTCAAGATCAAACCCCCATACCAAAAGTCTCTATAATCAAATAGATTAAAGTAGTCTTCAAAGAAGCAGACTTGCTGACCCCTTTACACTTTTTTTTTTTCCATATTACCAAAATATCCCAAAATTATTTATTATTGTCTGTAATTGCTCTGCCTCAAGAACAAATCTGTCAGATTTTTAAGCATTGGGACTGAGCACTGAATAGGTTGCTGGCTCCTTTTAATTTTCTCCATATGAATTTCCCGGTGAAGGGACTTCACGTATTGCTGAAAAAAATACCCCAAAGTATCTCATATTTTCTTTCTCCTTAAATTCTTTCTATCATAAAATGGAAACAATGACATTCACATAAAAAGTCCTCTGCTGAAACACTGTAAGCAATGACAGGATTTCCCTCCTCCTGAAATACAGCTGTAATGTACTATCTTTTGGATATGGCCTTAGACATATCCAAATATGTAATATAAATACCATCTTATCCAAGTCTGACATCAGAGTGATCTAAATGCCCGTGGAGACTGCAAGAACTGACATAGAGAGGGGAAGATATGCCATTGGATTTTCTGTCACATGTAGTAAAATGTGGACACTTAAAAGGAAACTTTTTTTTTTTAAATATAGAATTTGTGGGCAATTTCAGTTAGCACTGAGCATTCACACAGCTCATTTCAAAAACCACCTTATTAAATGGCAATTTTGTTTTGGCAGGTTGGATTGCCTATAATAATAAATTACAGGCAATCATTTTTACCATTTTTGTTATGCTAGATTTTGGGGTAGCAACAGAACATGATTCATTCTTGAAATAGAACAATAAGTGCATTTCAAAAGAAGAAAGGAATAACCACAGATTTAGTGAATGCTAAACAGACTTAAAATGAATGCATCTGGAAAGGGAAGGTTGTGTTTTTCATATGTTCAAAGGCAAATATACCTTATAATCTTTCTTTAAATGTAATAATCAAACATCAAAAGGACCCAAACATATAATGAAAATTATTAAATGTATCAATTGTGGTGCCAAGATACCATAATAATTCCATATGGGATAACCTGCCAGGAACTGACAGTAAAAAAATCACACTGTTTCTTGAGAAATAGTTTTCCTTGAAATTTCACATCATTTTTTAGACAGCATTTGTCCAGTTAGTTCAAAGCAGAGAAAAAGGAAAAAAGAAAGTGTATGAGTACATGACGAAAAGGGATGCAAAAGAACATTTAGGTGAGACAATACTTGATGTTTGAGTTACACTTGAAAGCCATGCTCTAAATCTTACATATGACTCAATGAAGACTCAAACCCCTCTTAGTGCTGAGTTTCTTGCTAACACCCTTTTGCTCTTAAATTACTTCCTACTGTTTCCACTACCCAGCAATCAAAGAGACCCTTTCAGCTCTCCAAAGACAAGCATCAGAAACCAGTGACAAAACACAGTGAGTGAAAACAGAGCAGATTCTGGGGCAATTGCCAGTCTATCGACTGCCTGCATCCTGGAGCATTAGGAAGAAAGGAAAAAAAAACCCAAGAACTGCTTTCAGCCCCTACAGGCTTTCCACACACAGTCCACATCATCCTTCTAGCTCTCCGTGTTTACACTCCTGTTTCAGAACTAACAGTATTGAGCTCTAGAAATTAAAGGCCAAACACACAGCACTGATATGGTTTGCCATGGAGAACCGGGAAGTGTATTTGCATTGCCCCTTGTCCGTCTAGAAAACATATTATATGTGCACTGTGACTGCACACAAGGCAGCTTACACTGACCCAGTGCCTGTACCGCTAACAAGCGGCACATCTCCTGCAGCTTCCAACTAACTCAGCATGCAGCAGAACTTAAATACCTTCTCTTAAGTACCTGCTACTACAGCAACTGTGCTTCTAGTGTACAAGCTCCCTACTTACTGCTCACTGAGAGATACACACATTCTTAATGGATCACATAAGCAGCACTTATTCACAAGTTCTCTTTTCTAAAGAAGCAGAATGTAGTAATGATAGACAATCCTCCCGGGAACTTCTTTCTTCCAGCACAGACAAAGAAGCTCTTACTAAAAGTGGGAAGTTTTTGGAAGCCTTTATTCCCCAATTTTGCTTGGAGCATCTTTCCACAGCCTTCTGTAGCTCCTACAGTCCCTCTAAAGGAACAATAGAATATGCCCACGGTCTTTTGTTTATGTTCCCTCCACTTCCTCAATTTGACATTTAAGTTTCACACATAGAAGAAAATTGTACTCATAATGAGATAAAGATGGAATGATTTCAACCTGGATATTACATTATGGTTTCAGCAGTGCCATTAAAGCTCCCTTAGCTCTTGTACAGACTCCGATTACAATTTCTCTAGCAGGCAGGCTTGACTTCTGGAATAAATTAGGTTCTTTTCATGTTTGATGAACCACCTGTCAGTTCTGTTACAGCCAACTACCGTTCCATAAGCGCAAGGCATATCCGGACAACTGATTCAGTTCCTTCCATTCATCCAACACCTTCTGAGTTCTCCCCCTACACATACCAGAATTGAGGGAGACTCATTTTGCTCTCAATCATTATCTGACACCCCGTATCGCTGCCCTGGGCATAGGCACTCGGTAAAGCAAAAAGAGACAGGAAAACACATAAGATCTTTCTGGCTGTAAGTTTCCTTTATCTCAGTAATCCCTTTTGCCCAATGGGAAATGCAATACTGTCAACTGTTCCCCAAGGCCAGGCAATCCTGTCTATCCACAGAAAGTCCAATTTTCAGTATGAAAGAGGTTTCAGTTTGCCGAGTCAGCAAACAGCCACTCACATCACTTCCACCTGACCATGTAGAAATTACCCTGATCAATTATGTTAGCAATCGATAAAGTCCAGCATAATGAGCAGGTAGTAAAAACATTGTGCAAAGATATTTTGCTGATATTCAGGATTTTCTCTCTAGTTGTAACAGCAAAAGAAAGCTTTAATATTTAATCAAAGTACTTATTTAATATTTTTTAGGGAAAAAATGAAATTCATCATTAATATTTCCTGTTGTTTATTAGGAAGAAGTTAACAAACATATAATTACTTATGACAGCTTGACAGGTAATATACAGGTTTCCAAAATCTACCAGAAAATAAATCGCAGCGTAGATTTTAAAAGTTATGAAAGTCAGCATTTTAAATCAGACTTCATTCTTATCTTTAAGACTGGTGGTCCCCACTCTGAAATATGAGGGGGAAACCTCTTGTGCACATGAGCTATTTAAACTAATCTTACAAGAGCTGCTTGCACACAGATCTCCCTTCTGATGGCATCCTCCCCCTACACTACTTGGCTCCTGGTGTCTGTACAGGTTAGGCTGATCCATAACAACACTGCTAATTTGCTCAAACTGATTTCTTCCTCAGACTCAACCCCATTCTCTCTCTGCCTGAAGGTCCTAGTCCATCTCTCTCTGTTTGGGATTCTGCCCTGTCAATCCCCAGTGTAGGTCAGGAAGGTGTGATGCAGATGGCTGAAGAAGAGGGATGCCCATTCCTGGCAATCTTGTCTGACAGCCACCCACTGAGTATTCCCTTTTGCCTCTCCCCAGTGCATCACACCAGCAGCAATCAGAGGAGGGCAACAGGTCCAGCCACACATGCTAACAGCACCCTGCTCCTCAGGAGCCAACAGACACAGGCAGCTGCCTGCTCCCTGCAAAACTGTGCTCAAGCTGCACTCCTGGCCACAGGGCCTGCTGTATTCCTTCGCTTCTTACAGCCAGGGCTCCTAAGCTGCCAGGTACCCACCTCTAATGCAAAATACATACTGTGAAATTGCAGGAAAGTCCTTCCCTTTTTGCTGGAGAGAAGATAAATTGTACTCAATGCTTGGCTTCAGCTCGTGACCTGGGGTTTTAACATAATTGTAAAATTTCTAGTAACTTGACCCATGGATAGAACTAATTTTTCAATTACTATCACTTTTCCAGGCTGCAAAGGGAATTTGTTCGGGCCTCAAACTTTTTATTCCAATATTAACTACTGGATCTGTTTCGCTAGGTGTCAACTCCTTGTCATCCTGCTTCCCTACTGACAGGTTTTCCCTGTTCTTCAAAGTAATTCTGGATTTGCCAGAGTTAAAAAGGAAAGGAAAAAGTTACAAGATGACTATTTTAGTTTATGCATTTTGATTTCTGGAAAAGCCCTAAAATTATCTAGACAGATACCACCAATAATTCTAATACTTATTGATTACTGTGGGAAGCAAAAGCAGACTGAAATTCAAAGATAATATGATGCATTTTTCTCTGGTGCCTTACAAAATTGCGATGGCAGCATAAAGATCGTCTGACTCAAAGTGTTCAACTCTTTCACTTTATAGGAGAGAAAAAAAAGCGCTTTATAAAATTGTCTTGCAAGCTGAAATCCTGTATGGCTTGAAGTAAAATTCAGGTAGCAAACAGCAAAATACATTTCTAAGTAGCATATTAGCTATGTTACATTACTGAAGTCTAGTTAGGATTGCACGTTTATTTGGGGCAGCTTTGTGTTTTTCTATTTGTGTTTCAGGTATACAGCCAAAAGCTACATTTTTACAGATACTGCAGACTTTGCTACTTATTTCCTGTCCCACATTATAATCAGGAAATCACATACACTAATTTCATTGTCCAGGCAGAACATCTTTATTATCACACTGAGACAGGTAAATGCTGTAAGCCTGAGAAGGAGATTATCTCCATCAACAATGCCTCCTTCTTGCCTGTAAGTTGATTTGGGGTAATTGGATTCCTGCAGTCCTCTCCTTCAACCTCCTAAGATCCTTCATGTGAAAGGTAAACAGAAGAGTTAATTTAAGTGAAGAAAGTCTAATTTTATGTAACATATTGCTGGAACAAATTATTTTGTTCCACATTTCTAAGCTTTATATAAATGTGAAAGTAAATCTTTATTACATAATCATATGGGGAAACCATAGGACAGCTGACTAAAGATGTTAGCATGGATTCATATGGGGAGGTTTTCACTTTGTGGTCAAAAATGCTTTAGGTCTTTCTTTTGAAAAAGAAAAAAAACACAATTTGAAACTCACGTAAAAAACCCTTTGTAGAGGTGTCTGTGAGGAACCCACAGCCCAGAACCCTGAAATGTGATTTAAGAGCAATGGGAACAACTGGCTTTCCACTGCAAACAGGAGGCTGGACTCGCCACTGAGACAACTTCTACTCTGTTCCAGTTGTATCAACTGCAGCCCCATTTCTGAAAGTATCAAAATGCCCTGTGAAACATCCTCCCAGTGATTCCATGGCCTCAAAATCCACAACTTAACCCAGCAAGTCTGTAATGGTTCTGCCCACAGATAGCTTTTATCTTGCAAGTACCTCTTCAAAGGTGCAATAAATCACCTAACGCATGACTTCCAGAGGTAGAGCACACCCACAACCTCCAACATTTACAACTGTTGTACTAGTGTAGAACAACTATCCCTTCACTTACTTATTTCCCTCTTTTGTTCCAACATGTCTATGAGTAAAGCAGTTGCCCGGCAGGAGACAGACAAATGGGAGATAAAGTCAGGGTGTGGGTGGGGGTTGAATAACTGCAGCATACCAGGAAAGCTCAGAGGTTTAGAAAAGCCTGACATGAGATTTGCCAGATGGTTCTCTACCGGATTGTAAAACTTTAAACTAATCTTCATTTAAGAGTTTTAAGGGCTGTATCCCTCTTATAAAGCCTCTTGCTCTTTTGCCTGGTTGATTCTGGTAAATTATAGATCAGACTTTAGAAAACTGCTTCCATGAACAGCGGCTCCTTAAATCTCAGCTAAACTGAGCAAGAAGATTACACGTTATTATGATGTAGCACAGCAGGATTTTTGTACAGCAAACATAATGATGTAGAGAAGGATAAAACTATCATTCTGCGCAAGGAGGTCATCCACAGAAGAACAATGCTTCTTATAAAGCTAGCAAATCCATACACACATGGTGAATCTTCACGTGGTAAATTCCTTTTCTTAGTGTTTCTGTAAAGAAACCCAACCATAAGCAAAACTCAAATCTGTATTTCAGAATTCAATGATCAAGCATCTCACAGGAGACGAGATGTCATTTGGTAAAAATTATTCACAGTATTACTAGAAAGTTATCTACTTTAAGGGAAATTTTAGGGTAAATGCATCCTACTGGTTTTATGCAAGGAGAAAGGATTTCCTCTGAATCCCCAGTGAAATGTCAAATACTGTGTGTAGTATTAAAAATTAAATGCTCACTAATCTTACAAGTGCATATATATACTTTCAATTGTAAATCAAATACAGTTCACATGGAAAAGCACAAAGCAAAGTCAGTATACTAAGGTGTGGAAATTCTTTCTACCTGCTGCTATTATTTGTAATCTTACACAGTAGCTTCACAGCTGAAATTACAGTAGAGGGAATTTATAGTTTTCAGACAGTAAATGATGAGAAAGTTGACGTGGGAACAAAGGAGAGTATAACCAAGTGGTTGGCAACAACGCAGAGTAAAACCAACAGTAGCAAAATTCCAGAAAATCAAAACACTGAGACCACCAAGTTCTGAGACTTGACGCGTCAGTTTGATACTAATATTATGGTCCATCAATATGCTGAACAGGTGATACAGATGTTTGAGTCTGTTCAGCTCTGAGTCAGCAGCTTTTTGAATATGCTCTAATTTTCTTTTCCTGTACATGATTTTGAATGCAATGTAGTACTGTCAAATGACCTCCCCCTTCCCTCACTTTTTTAATTGAAACATTCTTTCCTGCACATGAAAGCTTTTGACTTAAAAGCAACCAGGTGTGATATTCACAGATCCGGTCTTTTCAAAATGTCATGCACAGGAATTACACAATATTATCCTAAAGCCTTTGGTAAGAGTATCAGCATTTTAGAATGCTTCAGAAAATGCCTATCTATGAGAATATGCTATTGAAGACTTTGTTGTTCAACTGATTAAATTTATGTAATAAACAGATACTGTGTTACACTTCTGTTGTATCTTGCACATCATTGCTAACACAGCTAAACAAGTTGCCCAAATTTCAGAAATGATAAAAATTTCTTAATCAACTCATAGTGGAATTCTTACTGATACAAGAACTGAGGCATTCCACCAAATCCAGACAACCCTAAAGGAGCAAAATTACTTGACATTTTGATAAACACAGAACTTTTTTTCAGTTCGCATATGTAAAAATCCTAGTGGTAATAGCTGATAAAATATGCTTATACTGCATGTTCTGACTTGAAAGTATTTACATATATAAAACTAATGTGACATTATATGCTAAGGTATTCTTACATCAAGTGAAGGGGGGGGGACGGGACATAATATCAAACAGCTTGTTTTAGTTGCCTGAGCTCTACTTAGCTTTTAAAGAATGAATATAAATGTACACAAATCCGTTTTGTGACTCGGATATAAAGCATCATGTTAAAAATGTAGAACATGGTAGCAAAACTATGAATTTTTATATTCCTGCATACTTTCTTCAGAGTTCTTAAAATTCATATCTCTTGTTATATCCCTTCATAAAAATAGTCTCTCTGTATGTTGTTCAGAAAAAAATAGCAATAGCCTCTGCCATTATCCACCTTGTCCAAATGTGGGTTTTTTTCCGAGGCTTGTCATCATCTTTCCCAATGGTGTGACTAAGTTATACTTTATAGAAATCCAGCTTCTTACAATGAACATTTGCAATTTAAGCTGCTCTTTCTCTCTGAACAGTAAGTCTATATTGGATAAAGTTGTTAAAAGCTAAAGCTTCATAGTTTTTTGGCTTTAGTAATCAAGAAACTAAAATTACATTATCAGTGTCAGCCAGGAGTAGCCCAGACCTGGCTGGTAGAGAAAGGCCTGAACAAGAATCTCACATGCCAATTATAACCAGGAGAGAATGGCTGACAAACCTTTATACTTGAAGCTTTGAAGTGTGGCAGAACTAAGGAAAATGTGCCACCTTAAATTAGATTTTTCCAGAAAGTTGATAAGTAGGCTTACTTATAAAGGGCAGCAAGACTAATCTGCAATTCTCCTGACATTAGAGACAACATGATCTATAGAAACCTTGTTGGATCATCAGCTCTTTTCATTTGATGTCATCCTATTTATATTCCTTATCCCCAGCTGTGACTATTTGTCTTAGGAAGTATGTTTGCTTTTTCTAGTGCAAATTGTATACTTATAGTATATGAAGTAAAATAAAAGCTTGTTCTTTAGGTGGCAAGAGTATGTTCAGAACAGGTACTTGTACCATAAATAATCCCTCAAGAGATAAAGAAGTAAGCTTGAAAATAACTTTTTTTCTTATCAAGTCTCAGAGTAAATTATTCACCATATATCCTAGCCTATGGTACAGAATTCAGACAACACAAACAGTGTAACTTGTAAAAGAGAAGAACAGGGAAACACATGTAGGAGTCACCAAGGGTAAGTGTAAGTACGATTACCTCCATCTGCTCTAAGGCAGGTCAATACAAGGGAGATCCATCATCCTGCCTAAGGCAAGAATTTCTCTGGGCTAGATCAGCAGTACTTGTAAAACCAGTATGCAACTCTTTTTATAAGCACAGATGTGTGTAATCACATACTCCTATCAACTGTTTCTTCACATGGGGTCAGGATAGAGTCTGAAACCTTATTATTATATTAAAATCCATTTCAAGTTGTATTGCATTCTTGTTAAGCAAAAGAAACTGGTGCCCGTCTGCCTCTCTGCAACTTGCTCCCTTGGACAACTAAGCACGTAAACTTTCCATCAAGAAAAACAATATGAAAATACTTATTTACTTGTTCCAATGGGGATCTGCTTCCCACAAGTGTCCACAAAGTCCCAACACATTTCCCTCAGTACTCATATCAACTCCATTTTCATTCCATGTCAGGAATCCCTTGTAAAGTTACAGGAAAAAAGCCTACCTTGATATCACATATTTAGTTGTGCGAATAGGGTTTACTGTGAAGATTTTATAAACTATTTGCATCATAATTTTTTTTATAAACTATTTACATCATAAACTCTATTACACCGTATAGGTCACTCTGATTAAGCAATGCACTGCATAAGTCAGTCTTTTTTTCTCAGTTACTGCAAGTAATTCTTTTTCTGCATCAGACTTCCCAGCAGAATGCTGCAGACACAAGGCACATGAAACCTGAGGGAATAAGGAATATCCCAATTACAGGCTCTGGTCCTAAGTAGGTGAATATGGGACTTTTGGAATTTCAGCAAAAACATTAGCAAAGGATTTTTAATGCTGAACCCAAAACAAGATTAACAGGTACACTTACCTGGTCTGGTTTAATTCTAGCTAGTTTGAGCACCAAAAATAGTGAGGACATGATAGCAGAGGCTTGCATTTAAGAGAGCTTACAAAGAAATACAGGAAGCTCTGCAAGATTTAGATAATCATTTTTTCCACCAAAACTCTACATATTGTTAGAAAGAAGTGCAAAACCTGGAATTTTGTGTAGAGAAGAACATAGATATGAACTTCTAGAAACAAAGATCACTTTAAATCACCCTCTTTAGTTTATTTTGCAGAACAAAAGACATCCTAATAGATTAAGGAAAACAATATCAAAAGAGCTACTATTTTGTACACAGAGCTCTTATATGTGTTAAGGAAAACAGCAGTTTGTTTATTAAGGGGAATTGATTTAATTCTTCCACATGATGCACTTCTGGAATAATTTGAGCTTTTAGAAACAGTTAACCAGATAAAATCCTTTGAAGCATCATTCTGATTAAAGTTGAGGGGTTTGCATATCTGACTTAATATAAGAGATGTGCAAATAAACATTTGGAACATGTAAAAAGCAATGGGAAAACCACAGAAAAGAGCTATCATTGGATTTTTAAACTATTTACACTGAGTTGGTACTTGTCTTGGATGAAGCACACTTTCAGTGAAATAATACACAACAGTGAAATCATACGCATCCACTTTTATTAATTTATTATTAAGTGCATTATTACGTCCATATGCAGTAGAATGGGAATAATTTCACTTTAAAAGATTGCCAGAATTTTCTAAAGGGTTATGCAATTCTCATATGATCTTCTCTAATACCTATATGCATTCGCCAAATAACCCAAAACATTCTGTTATGTCAGGATTATTGCACTAAACCTCCCTAAGGAATATGAAACACGATTTATAGGACAGTGGCCCTTAGACATTTATGTTCTCTAAGTTTTTTGTTATTCCAGTTTATACACCTGATGAAGTACTAGTGATATAAAAGATCTGAATTTATGCCAAACAATATTTTTAGGGGCAATACTGGCCCAAGGCTCACTGCACATACACCCCACCCCCCCAACACCCACCCCCCCCCACCCCCCCACCCAAATTACCAAAATAAAATTCTGGATCAGTATTCTTTATTTTTACAGATTATTCTTTTTTTTAAAATATGCAAGTATAGCTTAATATTATGTGGGTATTGAAACACTATCAAGGAGAGAGATCAAAATTTATTTAAATGATCTCTTTCTGAAGTAGCAAAATGGAAAATGCTTTGTCCTACAATCCTTTAAATATTCTTGTCAGTCCCACTGTAACAGAAATAAGTAAAGATAAAACCGCATTATTATGAGAATGCAAAGCTGTTAGGATCTATCTCTACATGTATAAAGCCTCAGCACTGAAAAGTAAAAGTAACGTTTTTTCTTTCTTTACTAGTCCAGACTTATCTGAAAGGAAACCATTGCAAAGAATGAAGAGGCTGCATAAAAGTTGTTGACTGAACCAAATGGAATTTTCCAGGCAATCACAAGCAGTACAGATAGGCTGCCTATACAAATGCACCAGCTTCTCTTCCCTATCCTCCTTTGTGGCTGAGCACATACACTGCTGTTCAATATTAGTGAAGTGGAACTCTAAAACCAAACATCAAACTTTTCATGCCCTTCAAAATTTCTAAGTTCAATTCCAATGCAGCAGCATACCTGGCACAAGTACACTCACCAAGATTTCTATCAGCCAGCTCAAGGAACCTGTGTTGACAACATCCCAAACCAATCATCCCATTCTGTTTCTTCAGCAAACAGTTGAAATAAAAATGAAAAAGAGAAGAATAAAAGTGCCACTGCTGCTCAGCCACTGGGTGCCAAGAGACACTGCTTATTAAGATATTAACTGAAAAGCATAAAAAGACAAACCTGCTGAAACAGGGAATGAAAATGCATTTGCTCTCCTTTTTAGACACACACTGATTATGCTAAGGAAACTTAACCACTGCAAATATAAGAATCACAGCTAAAATAATTAATGAAAATGGTAAATGACATACAAAGAAAACGACATAAAAGAGTTTCCTCAAAACCAAATGCTTTTGATATATAGCAAAGTGAGCACGTGGCACATGACTGATGTTAGACAAAAGATACATCAACAGGAATGGAGGAAGACTTCCGAAAAGCTGAAGATCAAATAAAAAATGAAAAGCTATTTTCTGCATTAAATATGCATGATAAACTATAAAGTTCCATACAACAGACCTAATCCAGCATTTTCCTGAATCCTGACAGTAAGGAATTTTATATAAACTCACATCTCTGTTTCCTGGAAATTTTTAAAGAACTATGCTACAGTACTGAATTTTTATATTCTTTTTAACCTTAGGTTAAAAGCAGTAAATAGAAAAATAGCAAAGTATCATGACACATTATGCTTCTATTCTTAACACATCAATGAATCACAGTAAAGCCACAAATCGTATGTTCTTCCCCTATTACCCAATTCATCATCCAGAGAATCTACAATCACTCTTCACTAGATGAAATGTCAATCATACAGAATTCATATTTAAAATTCCCTTCAGATTATACCTCTAAATGCATGAACTACTACAAAAATAACAAGATTTATAGAAAAAGAATCCACTGTGAATATAATTTTTCTGTTTATTTACAATTTTTTTTCCTACAGTTAGCTCTTACTTTAGAAAAATACTCAACTGGAGCTTAAGATACCACGGATTCACTTTAGGGAAACCAGTCTGTTTCAGCAAAAATTAGCATGGAAGTGTCATATCATAAAAAGCTAAAATGGCTATAAAGGAAATTACACAGCTCCAAGTAAAGACTTAAATAGTTATCTCCTTACAAAAGTTTAATATTAACCAGAAATCAGAGTCACTCTAAAAACTTGTAACATTTCTCTCCCAGAAACATATTGGGATTTGCTTTTTTTTTTAAACTTTCTCAGTCCTTATGAAGCTATCTCTAGTTCATAAAATTTCTTCAAGCAATTTTTTGCCAATAATTGGCTTCTTTAATTTACCTCTATCATAAATTCCCAAGCACAAGAGTAAGTCCTTGCTGCTTTGCAATCTGCATTTACTTCTACATTCCTTCCTTTCATTTCAGAAACATCCACCTTTATCTACATCATTTTACTTTGGGGCATCATTTAACTTCGTCCTCCCTAGCCACAAGTCCTAGCAGACACTCCCACAAAACTCTGACTTCAGTAAATTGATTTGCTGTCTCCTCTAACTATCCTTCCCAACAAATCAATCCTTTGACTCCTTCAACTTTTCTGAAGGATTACCTCTTGCCTGCAAGAGGAAAGTTGTAATCATCCTCCTCCTTTTTTTTTGTATTTATCTCTGGCAGCGGAGAAAGAGTTATTTTATATTAAGCATTTGCCATCACAGCTGGGTTCAGACAGAGCCAAGGGACCTGTCAGTACTCTGAGTCTCACTGCCATCACTGCCCACGGAGATGGCAGGAATACTGCCCCTACACAAAGGAGTTACTTAAACCAGCAGAGGTCCTCCATCCACTTACACACACCGACATGCACCACAGTGAAGAACTCTCAGGTTATGCCTTTTCATCTTACAGTTTGGGAATATGTTTTCCACTTCTTCCCATTTGCCTCATTGTTACAGACTGTACCAGAAAAAAAATATTTTTTTTCCCTATATTAGGGAAAAAAAAACAGCCTAAGATCAGGATCTAGGACTTGGTCTCAATGTACTAATAACTAGAATCAGCCACACTAAGAAGCACAGTTAGGAAGCTCTACTGAGAGTAACTGTTATACCTCAGCAATCTGGACCATAATTAAAATTCAAACTGTTCAGAGATTCTGGAGCAACTCAGTAACTTCGCACAAGACAGTTTTGTAGCTCAGCAAGACCACCACATCATTAGATAGATCAGAGAGACAAAGGAAATGGATGCGGATAAGGTAAGCATACCTCTCCTACAGAAATATTAAGACGAATGGCACTGTTCATCTTAGAAGAAAATGAAAAGCATGAAATAAGAGGATATACACTGACACACATGGGTGTATTTGTAGGTCATGTAAATTAAATGGCAACTGTTCACAAAATTCTAGTTCAAGAGGTGGGGGGGAATCAAATTACTAAGCTGGTTTTTAAGGGGATAAAAAAAAGATAACTTGTGTGCTGTATGGTTGGAGTGCTGAGCACATCCTGGATTTCTCAACATGGCATTAAAGAGTAACAATATTCAGAGCTATAATAATTAAGACAAAATAGACACAATCTCCAGAGAGCTGTGCAGAACCTTATTTTCCAGCACCTTTAAGCTATTCTAAGCTGTGGGAGCGAGATCTTTATAAGTGATAATTCCACCCTATGGCACTTCTAACACATTTTTCATAAACAACTCACATTTGTCCGTGTTAGTTCTGGTGTACTTTACAGTTTTAGCAACACAGCGCTTCTTGTTTCTGCACATTTGCATTCGACCACACACGTTTGATGTAAGCTGGCAAACCATCGCTTGTCTCCAGAGTGAAACAACTCCCTGAACAACACAAGATCTCCTGCTGACATGCAGACTATGCCAAAATGTCACTACATGTGTGCTCCAGTGACTTAATTTCAGTAACTGAAAGTCAGAGCTCTGAGGACGTGACTTTTCTGGTGTAGGCAGGGCACAACACAGCATTTCATGGCTCTCCTCACAGCCCACATCCAAACCACTATCGATCGCATGACCGCAGCACCAGCAAAACCTGCAGAATCACTGAATCATTCAACAGTTACCATTTCAGTGAGTTACACCGTGTGGTAAACTGTGTTTCAGCAATAATAAAAATGGAAGAAACCGTGAGGTGCTAACAGGAGATCTGTTGCCCTGTGTTTGCTAGAGCATATTGTGATAGCTGGCTTCCAGACCTATGTGTCAATATAAGAAAACCAGTTACTGACTCAGAGAAATGAATGAATTACCAATTGAGAGGGAGCTGTAGGCTGTTATAGTCTTAACATGGAGAAGTAAAAAATAATGAAATAATAAAAAATTATTTCAGGGAATTTAAAGGAAAAAAGAAAATGTAAATGTGTTGGGTCGTTCAGGTCAGCTCCCTAATGCACAGTACACATTCACCAGCATAAAAAGCTTTCATGGTTTCCCGAGGCTCAATGTGCTCTTTTCTGCTTTTAGATGTCATCAGGTTCATCCTAACCATGCCCTTAGCATTCATAAATCATCCACTTCATCATCAGCCAGTGCTTATCAGCCATGTGAGTAAACCTAGAGAAGTTAACTACCAAACAAACCATCCCTAGTGCAGCACACTGTACTGAACTTCAAACTTGTATTTCTGAATTTGCCCTCAGTGCCAAACATGTGGAGGCAATCATCTCGCTGAGATGCAACAAACACAAGCTGTTATGAATGCAGCGCTGACGAAAAAAAAAACAAGCATCATGGCTTTGTCAACCCCAGTGTTAAAAGTTATAGACGAGTTCTCCATCAAGATTCATTACCTGCTACATAGCCAACGGAGTGAAAAGGCTTGCCACGGAGCATTGCCTGCTAGCTGTCCTCCACAGCTGCCTCCACACAGAGCCAATGGAAAACTACAATTCATGTATTTATACTATAACAATAACCATGCCAATCCCTGCTACTGGGCATGAAAGCAAAGGGATTACAGGTCTCCAAAGATTCTTACAAAGCTGAAAGCTTTCTCTTTCCTACTGTCTAGGACTTTGTGAAAGTGAGATAACACATTCAACTGTCGTTCATATTAATGCTCGTTTCCAGAAGAGGTTTTCTCCAGCACAAGTCTATAGCTGCATCAATCCTTCCTTTTTTTCTTTGGTCCTGGTTTCCTACTCTGGAGTTTTGTTGGCATTTGCAGGTTACATACATATAGAGACATACGTGTTTAGGTTTCCTTCAATGTAAAGATGACTAGCCATTTAAAGTTATCAGCCCATGATAAACAGTCAAGTGTGAAGAAAATATTCTTCTGGAATCTGATTTTTACACCCTTTCTATTAAGGCTGTATAAAGGTTTTTTTGTTTCTTTGTAAGTTTCCTACTAGTATAAAACAATACTATGAAACCCCATACCCATAAATATCCTGGTTTTGCAGAAAACCAGGAATACATATACATGTCTATTTATATGGAACTTGCACTGTGGTATCTGGCAGCATGACAACCACATTTTATAGGAGTTGTCACCAACAGACTTGCTCTGGCAAGCATAAGTTAGCTTACCACAAACTGGTGTGTGCAGGAACACTACACCAGTATGAAATGACATGCTTTGTCCATACTCCATTAACAATTGTGGTCAGACAGTAAGAACACTTTCAATGTAACTGAAATTCTTCACAATTCCCTAGCCCACTGTTTTGTTTATGTTGGAATAAAACCAAAGCTCTCAGCTCAGATCTGCTTTCCCAAGGAACTCACAGCTCGTCTTTTGTGCCCAGTATCCTTATGAAGAACAAAAAAAAACCCCAGAGATGTCTCAGCTACTGTTTGTTTATATTACGTTAGTGGTTACTGGGTTTCAGCATACCATAAAATATTAACAACAATTAAAAGGGGATACTTTTTTCCTACAGGGCATACTAGAGACTGCATATCAATTTGCAAGTATTTTATCACCTATTACAGTTAGTTTTAGTTATATGAATAAAAATGCTACATATAATTAATAGTTACCCTTATTTTGTACTCTTTAGCCATATATGTAAGTACTTGGGTAACAAACAGTGCAGCATCTTTTAAAGGTAAATAAGCCAATTAAAAGAATTTACAAAAGTACTTGCTCACAAGACTAATTCCATTTGTTTCCATTATGCAACTCCTGTGAATTTTAACACCTCAAAGTGTGCAGCTTTGATAGCTTTTTCCTCTCTTTTTTTTTTTTTCCAGTCAAGTAACCTTCTGCATTTTGTCAAAAATATTTTTAAACATCATAGGTACACCATAATTGCTGAACTTCAGAGCTCCATTATGGCTGACATGGCACTAATAGTCCTTGTGGGTGTACCTGTACTTCAAGGAAGGATGAAAACTTTATTTTCTGCCTGTTTGTCAGAAATTGCATTGTTGTGGATTTCTTTCTTAAAAACATGTTCCAGCACTTTCCTCACAGCTTTTCCTCCTCTTTTCTAAGCTGAGGAACTTCTTCAGCATTTCACATACAATAGAGCAGCTTCTACTGAGCTGCCAGTATTTAAATTACTAAACTAACCTTTCTTGCAGCAAGGGGTGAACTTTAAATGTTTATTTAATTTCACTTACTCTTCTATCATTTTAGTTATCCATTACTAGCCATCTGCATTACCACCATCAATAAAAATTGGTTTGCGCTGTTAGACAGGGGTCAGCATCTTGAAAAGACTCTCCATCTAATTATATAGATTTACAATTACCACAGTGTAAAACACTTAACATCCACGTGTTAAAGCTATAACTTATAGCCTAAACTGAAATAATTACCACAGCGAATGCTGTCACGTCCTCTCTTCGCTCGAGACGAGCAGTGTATGATCCATGGGCCATCATGGCTGTGACCTCTGTGGAGACACTCGTCCCACACCCAAGACCAACCCACAAAATGGCGCCCATCAGCTGGCGGCTAACACATGGGACATAAAGTGGAGGCACAGGCACAGCTCCCCCCCCCCTTCGCATGAGCACTGCTGCCTGGGCTGGCCTGGCCCCCAGGCACTCCTGCTGAGCACCTCAGAGCTCCTCCTGCTTCTCCAAAGTCCTTTTCAGCCTGTGTGGCACATTTAATGCTGGGTTTCATCCCCAGAGCGGTAGGGCTGTACTTCAGCCGCCCCACAGATCAGACGCTGGGGAGGAGTATTTGCCACACAAGTGAATTATAAAGCGACAAGATCCTGGATTTTCAGATAAAGTAACCAGTGAGAAACTTCTGGAACCCCGCTGGTAAGAAGAACACAACATGATTACCAAGCCAATAGAACATTTCTACCCTGGAGACTTTCAAGGCAACTGGAAACCTTCAGAAAGTGCCTCTAGTGACTGTGAGGATGAACAGCTCCAGTAAATACATTTTAGAAGCTGGAAGAGAAAGATCTGTATTCCTCTTTAGTCTGGAAAGCTTTGTCTTACAGCCTCTTCCCCCTCCCTCTAACTGATGCCACCAAATACAAAGACTGCACAGACTCAAAGCACAGACTTGTGGAAGTCACACACTTGGACTGGTTTCCTTACAGGTCTGCTTTTATATGTAATCTCTTTTTTCATCTTCGCTTTCTCTTCACACACTTTAGCCAGAGAGCTAATTCATCCTTATAGATAAATAATGGCTGCCTTTCTTTTACACAATAAATGCTTTGTTTGGAAAAGATGCAAAGAGATCAAATTAGGACAAAATATGTGCATCCATGTTACCATTTTAACTTAAATAGGCTGTTAAAAAGAATAAGGCAGCAATCTTTTCACTTCATTTCTCCCAACAGACACTAATAAGAGAAAGATATGAGTATTTTAAACTAGAGAGGTCAACAGGTTTTCTAAAGGTGAAGTAGAAATATTTCTGTTAACGTCCTTCTGCAAGTATTGCCATGGGAAAAGGCAAGCCCTACCTTATGCATGATGCATCACATTACAGAAGCCAACCACACTTTGAGTCTTGTTATTTCTTGAAACAAAACAATCATCTCAAATCTTTCCATAAATGATGTGAACAGTATTTAATAATGTATTCAAATTATTAAATTTGAGCTTGACTTACAGATACATTAGCCTGAACTGTATGCTTGGTTGGAGTGAAAACATGGCATCTGCAGTATTAACCAGCCAGTCCTACAACAGGTAACTTCTGTTTGTCTGTCTATCTGCCTCTTTCTGGGTTGAATGATTTCTAAGATTAAATGTTTGGCAATACCATATAGCTCTTTCAAATGCAACTAAGTAATTAATTCTTCAAAGCACAAAGACTACAAAGATATCAATGAATGAAATAATTCTCACCTTACCTATGCACTATTATCCTGTGTGGTTTCTTTCAGTAACAGAAAGATAAATTGAAAGATTAAGTGAATTGTCCAAGGTGGTATGTTGAGAAATTCATAGAAATGGAAGTAGCATCTCCTAACACCAAAAAACTTAGTTTAGCAGACTACTGAAGGTCTACATGAAAGATATGATGGCCCTCTTGTACAATATCATGAGCACATTTTATTTCAGACATCAGGTAACACTACAGCAAGCGCTAATAACTGCTCTTAAGGGCACAAAGCCAGATATCGTACAATGGAGCAGCAGGATGAAACCATGCTGTTCATTCCCATGAATTACTTTATTGAGACAGGAATAACTATTTCAAGAGCAGATGCTTTACCATTTGGGTCTTAGATTAAATTCTTGAAGAGACACATCTGAAAATACTTAAGAGTAACAAGGCAAATTCAGACTATATAAAAATTAGTCACAACTGGTACATGAATTTTTATGCCAGTTCTAGATACAACACAGACTACAGCAAAAGTTAAACACGTATGTTGTATCTCAGTTGCTGTATCTCCAATTTGTGTCACAGATCTTGCAAATTAGCTCATTCCATAGCAAACACACAGCTTTAACAATGGCAACTCTATTAATTTGACAGTTATTCAATCTATTAAAGATGACCCAATTTCACCAAAGTAGTAAGAAATCAGACAAAAAAGTCCAACAAACCAACCAGCAAAACAAATCAAACAACAACAACAAAAAAAATCAATTTTCTTCCACTCAAAGTAGAAAACACAGACTAAACTAGAGAGAACAAACAAATAGAATGGTGCCTAGGATATGTAAGGAGGTATGCATCTTGGAAGTATCAACCCAATTAGAAAAAGCGTTAAAATCTCTGAAGTAGAAAGTTCACTTTAAATGACATGTTTAGAAAGCCTCTGACAAAATAAGACATTTTCAAATTTAGGACAATAATTATTATTATTAAACTTAGAAGAACTATAACCCCCATGGCAGGGGGGTTGGAACTACATGATCTTAAGGTCCTTTCCAACCCTAACCACTCTATGACTGATTTTCCACTCTGTTGAGGATCTCTTGCATAGCATACAGTTTCAGAACAGGCATCTTCTATTTTGTAGACTGTTTTTAACAGTAAGTTGCCAAAGTTTTTTTGATTCTTCTACACAAGACCTCCTAAATTGCCAATCTCATAATATTTGCCATGACAGCACAAAAAATATGTTGCAGGTGTCTATAGGGAGACACCTGTTTCTTTTATTTAGAATCAAGAGAAGTGCACGAACAATACTTCATTAATGCCTCCTTTCAAAATGCTAAAGTTATTTTTGAAAGTGTACTTCCTCTAATGGAATAGATGACTTCTTTTGTCTCTGTGACTTTCTTCCCAAACTGCAAGTACTTTATATGAAACATAGCTCCGGGGCTGTCAATTGAGCTTGAAAGTTAATGTTCCTGTAAATCACCAACTGCCAAAACAAGTTACACCATTTACCTTGTGACGGTTCTCTGAAAGTTATCATTGAAGTATTTAGCTAATCACACTTCAGACCCAGTTTGTCTCTCAAGCCTGCATAGCCAGCAGCCATTCCCATATACAAGACCCAACAACAGAACTGCATGCTTGCTGGATAAGTGATGTTATGGTAAGTCATTAGGGTGCTGTACCAGTGATGGATTTCAGAATTGAAACTGCCATGAATCACGTCATTAACTTAAGATTCTCTCTCCACACTAAACATGTCTTGCAGCAGAAGAGCCAGAGCAACAGCATAGTATTTCAGAGAAGTGCTTCCCTCAGAACAGAAGTGAAATTAAGGTATCTCTTTCTTTAAACACACAATTTAGACAAGCAGGTTTGCAAACAGCAATGCTTCTTTTTTCTTCATAGGATTTTCCTAAATTATTTGCTGGCTTATTTTAACACTCTTCCTATAACTTACTTAAAAAAAAACCACAAAACCAACCAAACCAGCAACTACAGCACTGCCTAAACACTATACAGGAGCAGTAATTGCCTGGATTTCAATACACATTAGAGAAGGCAACCATTGCTCTGACCCAACTCATTGGCCAAAGACAGACATAATACTGCATTCATAGCTCATTCTTATCACTTCAGTTTCAACTGAGCATAGTATTTCAAATTAATGACTGGAAGAGTCAGAGTTTAAACCACAGTATCAACACAGAGCAGAAAGCTCAAATTCCAGGAGAGACTGGAGTCTGTGAAATGGTCTGTGATTTACAGTGAAATGACTGGGGATAACACGGGTATTTGCCTTGTATGTGTTTCAGGAGTTTCAGTCCAGCTCCATTTTTGCCCCACCATTCACAAGCCCTTCACTGAAGTGCAGGAAGTGCCCTCCTGAAGTCTACACTTCACTTTCTTTTACATAAAAACAAATCCAGATTGCATACTCCCAAACCATTTCACAAAATGAAGTGACACACACAAAGCAGAGATCACTTTATCTGAACCAAAATGCAGACGTACCTTCTGCACCCAACTGGCAAATTCAGGATCGTTCTCCAAGTGTTCAATAAGGCTACACAAAATTTTAAGTGACAATTTATTTTATCCTGGCTAATATCTCCTAATTGATAGTTAACAGGTTCTGAATTTAAGAGCAGTTTAAAAACATGATTGCTATTTTTCAATTACTGTTTTCAGTTAGGCAATCACGAGAGGAAAGTAGAACAAGGAGCAAAACCAGGCTGGGTACGTATAGTAAATAGCATGTTGCCAGGATGCCATTTATGAAAAGACTGTGCCAGGACACAAAGGAGGGTCTGAACTGTTGTCGACAGTTGAAAAAAAATAAGAAAGACAAATCTGCTTAATTTCCATTTCAGCAGAAAATAAATTTTTACTAAAATTATGTTTTTGAATTATATCCTCTTTGCTTTCTCCCTTAAATCACTCAAGTACCCCCATGTCATTGCAAAGCTATAAACAGCAATGATTATATGCCAGCATTGTCATTTCTTCCTCATGCTTATTATAGGTCATATTTCTACCCAGATTGCAAGATTATTGTAATGTTTCAGGCCAGCAAGGATTAGTAAAAACAGCACATAAATAATGTGGCGTGCAACTGAAATCAGGATATTTGAGGAAAGGAAGAAGTAGGTACGGATTTTAAGTGACAGAAAACTGATTACTTTAATGTTCATAATAATAAGACCTGCCAACAGAATAAGGAATAGAGTAATCAGTTTACTAGCAGTGGTGACATTTCTTCTTGTCATTCAACAAACTAATTGCCTCTTTTGTCAGGTATGAGTTCTTTTTAACAGAGATGTTAAAAGGCAATGGTGCCTGGCCAAGAAGTCTTATTCTTAAAGGCTTCTTCTGATTACTAAAGTTCCTTTTCAAGTTTGTTTATCATTTATGCTGATGTCTGAGGAGTTATTGGGTTCTTGCTTTTCAGAGCAAGGGGTGGAAATAAGACAGAAAGCATTATGAAACAATTTGCCAGCCTGTAAATAATAACCTAAAGCATGTATCTATTTCTTTTTTAGAGAACAGGAAGCATTTAATCATTTCTGAAAGACCTACTTATCAAACTGAATTACTTCAAGCATCTTCCTATAAATCACAAAGAAAAAGTGTTTTATGTTTCCAGAAATGAAGCACCTATTGCAGTGAGTAGAAACGTTACCAAGCAAACACATCCTATTACTACGCTGAATTCTGCAACTCCTCGAACTTTGCAATGCCTACATTATGAATAATTTTTTTTGTTGAGCAGCATTACTCAGTTCAAAACAAGTGGTAAATAACTTAACATGTCACCCTCTTAACTCTACATCCCACCTTCAGAAGATACATACAGTTCTGGGGAAGCCTGTTTCTATCTTCCTGAATTTTTCCTCTCCTCTTCATGGGAACATGCTAAAGGACTTTCTGAATGATTAAGCTCAATAAAATTATTCCCAGTGATCAGGATTTACTTCTCTTGCGTTATCAGGCTATGCCTGTAAAGAGAAATCATACCAGACCAAAGAGTTTTTACTTACAATAGCCAATGCACTCATATCAAACACAGCTCCTAACATTAAACTGCAATTCCCATTTGCCACAAAAAAAAAAAACAAACCTTTTCTCGAGAATTTAACATTTACCTCAGTAAAGAACTTATGGTCTGCATGGTAATAAACAGGCATCCATTTTCCTTCTCTCATTTGCTTTAAAATCAATCATTTGTCATTCTAACAAAACAACAGCAGAGATAGATGACTCTACATAGCTATTGCATACATTTTATTTGAAAAAGAAAACACAAAAACAAATCTGGTTTATGCACAAAATGTCTTTCTATTAATTTGAACATGTGTAACATCACATACGTACTGGTTCTAGCCCAAGAGAAAGTTTTAGGCACAATTTTCATGTCATGTATCTTTTGAGAAAGACAGAGACAAAAGGCAAAGAAGCTGAGCACATTAGTGGTTACCCCTTCTATTCACAAAGCTTATGTACCATTACCAGTAATGACAGTTAATTGGAAGATCAGAACAATGATCTGAGCCACTATGCATGTCTCTCAAAAGCAGTGAAGCTACCTATAGATGAGTCCTATCAAACAATATTCTGTGATAACACTACAGCAATGTACATGAACACATGACCGTACAGAGTATGCAGTGCCAATCACTGTGCCAAAAAAGCACAAGTGTCTTAAAGTATCTCTCACATAGCCCAAGTGCAAAACTGGAAACCACAAATGGGCGAACAACAAATATAACAATTTTAATTATATCAGATCTACTAAAACATAAGATGGTTTTTAGGGTTCTAATATATAAACAGGTTTTGCCTCCCTGCTCATGTACCAGACTGTTTGTATATTTAATGTTAGAAACTCAACCTAGCACCATACCAATGCAAAGTGACTGGTCCAAGTGAGCTGTCCTACTGATACATAGTTATGCTGCATAAGGCTTCCTGTATTTCTGCACCCTTGAAATCAAGCAATAGCCTACATAAGGGAAGCACATATCTGACACTTCACTATATTCTTCTCAGTACATTCATTATATTTCAACAGGGGACTACTTTAGCATTCTGATAATATGAATAAAATATGTATAAATGTCTATGACATTTCAGTCACCAAAGTGACTGAAAGTCTTTTCCTTCCTTCACCACAATTAATCATCATTATCACTATCCCACCAGGACAGAAACACATTTTTATCATTAAAAAATTGGTATTTTAAGACAGGGGAAAGAGACAAATTGATTGTGATGAAAATACAGGAACTGGTATGACTGAAGCAGTTTATAAGAGGAACACTGATTAAGCTCCTGAATAGGTACTGATTATGATCAAACAAAGTGCTAAAAACAGTTTCTCAGCAGATACACTAGGTGATACAAAAACGCCTACTTCACTAATGGAGCTACCTTGAAAAGGTCTAAAATATTTACAGAAGTCAAATATTTATTGACTCTGATCAATATTTGTTACTGATATTAAACCTCCCAGAAATAATAGTTATGAGGATACATAAATATAAGCCAGAAAGGAGTTTGAAAGCTCAGCAAGAAAGTGTTGTGTCTAGTATAAGACAATACTGGAATAGCATAAATATCATACAGAAGCATACAACTGAATGTAAATCTATAAATGAATGCAATACTAAAATAATATCAATAGGATAAAATATTAAAAACCTTGAGAAAGACCTTAAAAATTGACAGACTTTACAAACAGCTGTGAACTCAATAGCTCAGATGATAGAAAGGATACCTCTCTATTTCACAGAAGGAGAAATCTGTCAAATGTTTTGCTCACAAACTGTGGTGGTTAAGTATAATATTCTTAGGGTTTAGTGTTGTTAAACAGCTTGAGTTATTAATGTTAAGGAATGTTGAATATTTGCTTCACTATTTCTATAGTACAAGCATATAATACTCGATATGCCAATCTATTTAAGCATTAGTTTTGCATTGCTTTAAAAGGAAGACCTAATTAAAACGCATGTATTTAACAGACCTATTTTTATCTCTATCTAAATCCAGATTTAATTAATAACATTTTTAAGCCAGCACTTAAACTTTGCTACTGTTCTTCAAGGTGTAAGAAACTCCACTTTATGAGATTCCATACTCTGCACCTCCTCAAAGATAATTACATTTGCATTGTACAGCCATAACAAGAGGAAAATCTGTACTTATTTACATAATATGGATACTATAATAAATATCACATTGATCAAATTCTCCAAAGAAATAGATAAAATCTGACTCATACAAAACCACTGAAGGCATACTTCATCAGCGCTGAAAACTAGTCACTTCTTCTTGGGAAGCCTTATAGTTCTTGAGACGAGCTGTGGGATTAAAGGCGTGAGAGAACTGTATGTATCAAGTCCAGTTTGCCCTTGAGTTACAAGTATGGTGGGTTTCAGGGCTGCGTGCCTAAGCACACCCAGGGCACTCAACTCATGGATTCCCTGGGTGACCCAAGAGCTCCCAGGCTCATTCTCCAGATAGAAGACTCCCACTAGCAATCCCGAAACATCACCTCATGCTGTTATCAAATGTATAGTTCTCACTGCACACAATTTTTATGACCCAAACAAATGAAAACAGCAGCTGAAAAAAAACACAAGGACAACTGCTGTTGAAAAGACAACCGTGACTTAGAAGTCTACTCTGTAGGCTTGAATCAGAACAACTTCTAAACACAACAAAACTATCAAAACATGTCTAAAGCATTTTGGTCCTCTATTTAAGTAGCGCATGTAGAGACTGATAAATAACAATTGCCAGATTCGGAAGCGTGACAGTTTTATTTTAGGGAAGTGAACAATCCGAAACAAAATTGTACGGAGCGGAGGAAGAAGACAGAAAAAGCCAAACAAAGCCAAAACACTAGAGATTGTGTTTTTTGCTTTCTCTAAGTTGACAGATACATTGTCAGCATTCAAAGCATTCATGAAGTGTTTGTGAAGCGTAACAGCAGCTACATAAGCAAACATAAATCTGCTATATCATTTAACAACCTTAGGGAAAAATCAGTTCTTCTGCTTCAAACTCTTCAGGTACAATATTTGAAAAAGCCGAAGAGCAGACCACACAAAACTAAGTAATATTAGTTCCTATCATTGTACTCCTACTAAAGTATTAAGAAAACCAAATCCAAACCAAAACCTTCTATTCGGTTTATTAAAATATGGTTTTGGGGGGACAATGTTTACTAGCTGAGGCTGTGGGTGCCTGTTTATCCTTCTTTTCTCACCTTGTGTCATGGTCAATACATACCTTCCTCAGTATCCTGTACAACAACCTCATTGCTGGCTGCATCTGACTTGGGAGATTCCCAAGATTTCCTGGTTGCAAATACCCTGTAAGTATATCCACTGAAGTACTTTATCTCGAAAAGGAACATGTGCTGGGCTCGCTAGAGTTTTCAGGAATCAATCTTATCAGCAGTCAAGTCTGAAGCAAAAAGCCCCTCCCAGACCCGAGTTTGTTTTCACACTTTAAAAATCATAATTATAAAAATTGGAAACAAATCAAGAGCAACAAAGTGAAATAAACCAAGTTTAAATAGCCTCTAACAATCAGACTCCAGGCTGTTGTGGTATAAAAACAAACACAGCCACCTTCCATAGAGTATCTTCCCTGGAAAGCTGTTTCTGACTGCATCTTTTTCCTTTAGGTTTAGAAACTTGATGAACCCTTTGTAGTTTAAACAGCCTCCCTCCTACTCACCAAACCATGAGAAGAACTCAACGTACCAACACAACAAAAAAACAATCTCTGTACCACTATTTATTCCTCCCAGAGAACACTCGCTAAACCTTAATAATGGAGGTAACTTATGACACACACCTTTCACTTCTCCCACCAGCCTCCTTCCTTCAATTGCACACCTTCTGGCAGCCTGTCAAACTAGGTAAGACAGGGCACCCTGTCTGGTAACTGATAAATGAAGCACTGAGAAAAGCTCTAGAGTTCTCCCCGTCTTCTGAGATGATTAAGTTGGCAATTTAGTAGATTTCTTCAGCACTCAAGCTCAACGTCAACTGAGAGTTCTGAAGATGAGATGGAGTAGAAGAAGACACTATCTCTTGAAGAGGGGGAACTAAGAGGACATTTGCAAACTGCTTTAGAGAATTTCTATCTCTGACACAGAAATGAAGTTTTCAAAATAACATGTATTATGACTGAGAAGTATTTGGTGCTTGAGTCTGAGATAAGATCAATGCTTACGTTCACCATGCAGCATTGGGTACAATAACACGCTCTATAAAACTAAGGATTTGATTATTTCAGCTGGGTGCAAGAGCACAGAAATCACAGGAAAGGTCACCACAAGATATAGCCCAAGAAATAATGCTTGGACATTCTCTTGCAAAAGCTGTGCATTGAAACCTCTCAGGGCACCCAAGCCTTCTGGAATGGTCAACATGCTACTTAACGTCTTGTGAAGGGGACTGCTCTTCACACCTACCAAGGTAGGTTTGCCAGATGCAGACTGCATAGTCACCACCACCACTTTCCAGAACTAATGTGGATGTGAAGGCCTGGCAGACAGTATCACCACAGCAAAACAGGTGCTCAGATTTAGACAGCTGCAACTTGCTTTTGTCTGAGCTAGTGTCATAATGACACTGGTGTCCCTACAATAGATTGGGTATGGATACTATGCCTAGGAACACGGCACAATATAGAGAAGGACATGAAGCCCGGCCACATGCAGCGTTATGCCTGTGGAAGGAGTGCATGTCATTCTGTATTAAATGTGAATGACTATGACAAGGACAAAATAAAAATATGTTTGCTCAAGAAAGTAGGATTTTTCATAACAAAGATATTTCCAAGTCCTTTAAAACACAAACCCTCTGACCTTCCAGTCAACTACAGACAGGGACGTTCTGTTTCTGAACTATGCAAATGGTAATAGAAAAACCTCAAGAATTTTTATTATCCATTTTCATATGCATAAACCACACATACCCAGTTTAAAATTACTGTATACTGTGGCCTCCTAACTCTGAGTGACTTGCGAGCTAAGTTTCATCATTTAATATGTAGCACCCGCAATTGGCATGATAAAATTAAGCATTCCCTTGGAAATCAGATAGCTAGAATGTTTCTGTTTCTTTTTCAGACAAGGAGAAGACCTGCCTCCAAATTAATACCTTTGATGTTGACTTTTCATCAGCAATAGAAAACCTGGTTTAAAAATTAAAATCCCAAACATCAAAATGCATGAAAAAGCTGTTAGAACAACGCAGTGTGGCACAGGGAAAGGAGAAGGGCTGCTGTGGAGTGTCTGGTAAAACAGCAAGGGCTCTGCCTCGTGCTGACAAGACAAACATAGCATCATGAAGCTTGCCCTGAAATGGAATATTATCAGAAACTCATTTAAACTTGTGTGCCTACCCTGGAAAGCGATTTACATAAGGCAGGTTGAGTGCAGCTCACAAGTACTTTTTCAGCTCCCTCAGGCCAACACCTCTGTTCAGAATGCTGTTCAGTACAGTGTACACATATGGGAAACAAATCCTTCATTCACCTTCTTTTTCTTTGGCAAATATATGAATGCAAGTTGTGATCATAACACGATAGGTTGGTCTATTTAAAACAGGTATAATCTAAAGAGAGATGGAATCTGCATCAAAGAAAAAGGAATGGGCAAAAGAGTAACAGACACATTTGAGCCAGCATGTGACCAAGCTTAGCATCAAGTCTTTAGATGTGTGCAGAAATTGAATGTTGTGTTAAAATCATTGGGTTTGGACAAGCTTCTTTCCTACTGCATACTACTGGTAACAGACTGCTGAAAGAAAGAGGATAAAAGGATAAAAAAAACAAACCCACAGTGATTGCGAAAGTGAAACACACAATCAAGTAGCCACAGATTCAGTGGGGAAAATGCGGAGTGACACTTGAGATAGGCGAGATCCACAGAAAATGCTCAGAAAGAATGGGGGCAAAAAAGCCCAAAGGCTTTGCTAACCCAGTGAGCATTTCAAAAGTGGTGGCTGAGTGCCCTGTTTAAGGTACAGAGAGCATTTAACAAGCTAATTCTAAACTCCCTGTAGTGAAAAAATGCATGAGAGCAGAGACACAGCAAGTATACCAGGACTAAGCAAAAGAGTGGCACAGTGCCCTAGGTTTGTCCTTCTGCAAAACATCAATGGAACCATCAGATATTTAGGATACAACACATACACAGCATAAAAGAAGACATTCCTTCCTCTTCCCACCAATAACCACTAGCTCCAAACAGCATTATTTGCTTGTTTTGAGAAATCTGCAAAACATATTCTGCAATTACCAGGGAAGCTTCTCTCATTGCCATGATGGGTGGGGAACAGAGGCAGGGAGTGGGGGAAAGATTTGCAATAGATGAATCCTCCCTCTGGTTTCCTCTGCCCCGTGCAGCTCCAAGCCTCCCTCCCACTCCTGGGAGTACCTACTTCTTCTACCCTATATCCCTGGTCATGATGTTCCTGGAATGCTTTTCACCATCTGCAATTTTATGATAAAATGATTTTATGATCCTATCATAGTTATGAATCACTTCACACACTTCTGGGGCGAAACACAAACTATTTAACATTGCACAGCAAGCTACATAATTGTTCACAAAATGAAATCAAGGAGGCTGTATCTAATTAAAAGTACATGGGGAATCTACTGTAAGCAGAAGGTATTGTAATTATCTTGTTTCGATGCAAATGTACTCAGTAATGAGAACAGCATAAGCAAAGTATCTAGCCTTTACCTTCAGGGACACACAGGTGAAGCTAGAAACTCTTCTGATGATACTACACATGTAAACACAAAAAACCCTTGTCAAATAAAATTCATACTACAAAGCTCTCAGATGTTTGACTTTAAAAGGAAAAGTAAGCCCAAACTCCAAACTTCAGCAAGTTAATGCACTAAATGTACATGTGCAAGGCTTTTCCACTATAGCAAACTAAAAAGCAGCTGCAAAATGCCAAACTAAGAAATAATCAGTAAAAAAAATTACATACACCCTTTCATCAAATTTTGCTTTATGTCTTTGAGAAAATATGCATGTGATTAAGTGAGTAGAAACATTAAAGATTACATACTGTGTTTTGTTATTCTGTAGCACACAACTGTAATGTATGTCTTATTCTGTCACGCTCCCTAAACATAGCTCAGCATTATTTCGTGAAGTTTAGGTGAAGCCATGCTCTCATATAACAGCTTACTAGCTTCACAAACCTAACAGGATCTTCAACAAGACCCCAGCTTTCCTGTCTCACCCAGTGTGTGGTTAGTACTTGGCCTGTTTCCTTCTTGTTTGACGCGGGAGACCTGGCAGGACTTCCATGCGAGGTCTCCCGAGAGCAGCCTCCTGCTAGTTTCAGGCTCACCCAGGCAGCACTGCTTTCTGACTTTTAGCTCCTTGCTCAAACAACACAGAAACTCAGATGAGAGCTAAAATCCCAAACAACAAAACAAATATAGTTGTTGAGAGATCAGGCTCAAGAGCATCTGCTAAGTAATTCTAGAAGCTTAATATGAGCACAGAAAAATCCTCACCAAGTTTAAACACATTTTCCCAAAGAAATCCTTCATTGCATTTTCCTGTCTTTACTCATCATTTACCTAAAATATCAGGACTTAGGTTTATTAAGCTATGGCATAACCTTATTAAAGTTTAATTTCTATTTGATTTGAGTGGGATTTATATACATGTCAACTGCTGCAATATGAACAAAGTACAGAGAGAAAACTACAGGAGGAAATGAAGAAAGATTTATTCAGAGGTTTGAATCATACTGACTTGCCAAGCCACAAAGACTAGGGGAGGAGAAAGTAAAGAAGCAAAAAAAAAAAATTAGACTTTTGAAAAAACAAGGAAAAAACAACGTATTATCCATAATTCATTTAATTAGCAAGAAATTTACTCTCCCATGTATCTCTATCCAAGTATAAACAAAATTTTACTATGAGAAGGAAATAAACCAACATGAGGCATTAAAAATAGTGGTTATTTCCAGCTTGACAAAAATATGTCCCCTTCAGATTTCTCAAGATATCACTGTAAGTAAATCCATAACTAAGGGGTGATTTGGTTAGCATGCATCTTTGCTGACGCTTCTTTTGTGCTGTATATACCTGTGGTGAGCCCTATAAGGAGCTGATGGGAAAAGCTACAGACGTGGTTAGGCTGGGATGTGTTCTTTAAGATTAAAAAACACACCTTAACAGCACTTTGCTATGTAGGAAAGCATTTTATCAACAGAAGGAGAATATTAACTTTGAAAAAACACTCTCCTACAAAGGAGAACAAAAAATTAAACAGAGGGTAAGCCACTAAATTTATAGAACCAATGCAGATCTACTGCTGAATGTTTGTTCCATGTTATTTGGGTCTCACTTCCGCACTGAGACCTCGAAGGCAAGTGCCTGCAAATACTTCTTTCTGAATGTACGTAATCTGTCCCACTGGGTAAGCTTGACTGCAAGATCTGGACTTCCCATAGATGTGATACAACTCAGAGAATGTCCATTAAATGGTGGCTTGCTGGATCTGGTCACAAGTAAGAAGGAAGGCTGCAAGCACTTCTCTGCACACATTAGAAGCAAGAAGATACTACTTCAACACCCAGAAACTATAATTTATGAGATGTAAAAGGATGAAGCAGATAAAAATCAGTATCTAGAGGATAAAGATACACGATTTCATCGAAACATTAGCATTTCCCAATTTGCAATATTTAAGCAAAGCAGATAAATAATCTGGAAATTCTGGTCTCAAGCCTGCTGACAGCTGGACACAGCAGCTGTGTAAACTGTTCTAGAGCATGTGACTGTAAATGCCAACTTCACTGCTGAAGTCATAGTGCAAAACTAATAATAAATCTAGACAATTTAATTAGTTCAGAGTAAAGATTTGTCTTTGAATATGGCTGACAGACTCATTTTACTCAATTAAAATACCATCCTCCAGCTCAAATGAGGTCTTGATAGTATCTTACCTTATGAGAAAGTGGAGGAAAAGCTAGAGTACCTTGTCTAATTCTGTGGACACAGGATGATCCTGCAATCTGTCAAGCCAGAGCTCATACAAAAAAGACATTCTCTTTTTTTCCACTGTCACTGCTTTTAAACGCAATACATTTCACATAAAAAAGGAAAACTATTTGGAAACACTGCTGTTGCATACAACCGTGGCATGAAGAACACCAGAGAACATGCCAGGGCTCCCATCCATATATTCCCCAGCAACTGCATGACCAGAGGTACGAGCAAGAACCACTGCATTTTCTACCAGTCAATAAGGACTGACAGCGAATTCAATCTGCCTGGTTGTTTCACGCTTGTATAACCACCCATTTGGCCTTAAGCCAACAGCCTCCATTCAGCAAATTGCTCCCTTCAAATTAATACTGGTGTTTTGTTCATTTGAATGCAATGGTGGCTTCTCATTTTGTGCAGGGTTTCTTCGTTTATTTAGGCTTAAAGTGCACGTAGATAAAGCTGAAAAATGAAAAAGCACCTCACTGAATCAGTCATTCAGTCAACTAATTCCACCAATAGTAAGATGACCATCTCCAATAATAAGAAAACATGTATGTAGAAATATATACAATTGAATGTTGTCAATGTACAGGTTAATCAAGAGAATTAATTACCACAGTAAAATCAAGCTTAGCATTTTGATCACTGACCTTCCGGTTAAGTTCAACAGTAGAACAGAAATTAACAGGAATTGAGGTCTGCACTACACAGACTTACCAAGATGCTCTAAGTTAGTTTAGATTTCAGCTATACAGTTATAGCTGGCAGACCTACTTGAGTGCAACCAAAAACCTTTCTTGGTGCTGTATCCTGACTGGACAATCCATACAATCTGTTGTGAAAGACAAGGGAAAAGAGCCTGCACAAATACTGTATTCCAGTAGCTTTCTTAAGTAATTATGAGAATTTTCTAGTGAAAGAAAGTTAAATTATTTTCTGCTTCCTTGTGCCAATTATTTAAATAACGTATTCTCCGATCATCTTATTGATGATGTACAGACATATGATTATTCCAGTAGATAATCTGAAAAACAGACTAGCCAGCTCTAGTCTTCAGCTCACTCTGATGACCTGTCAGTGGAAAAGGAATGATTGATGAGCATTTTGTCCTATGGAATGATGAGCTGTTTAGCATGTTTGATCCAAGACAAGTTCTTCTCAGTGGATACCTTTTGGAAACTAAACTGAACTTTGAAAATTAAGTCTAACTTTAAAAATTAAGTCTAACTTCATCTGTGCTAACACACTTGTCAAAACAATGCACAAAAAAGGAAAGAAAGAAGGGAGGTTTACGTGTCTATTGTGATTATACCAAACACTGTCAAGACAACGACATCACACTGAGGTTAATTGGGAAAAAGGAAATTATTCTAAAAATTTCATATCAGTGGAAAAATAACTTTTATTCATTTAAATTAAGTGTTCGAGACAAGATGAAAGCAGCTGATGAAAAGCACTTTGTTTGATAAGATCACCTATTTCTGAGCCAGGTGATCAGCATTCATTAAAAAGAAAAGAGAAAACAAGGCAAAGAAAGGAAAAAAGTAAAAGTTGTGCTATCCACTAGCACAGAAGCACACTGACAGTTTTAAACAGCTCTATTGAAATGTTTCATTTGCATTTCCCTCTGCAACAAACTGATCTTGTAACAAACTCTAATGAACCATGTAACAAACTAAACTTTTGACTTCAGGAGAAGTCAAATCCTGACCTAAAAATTCTAGTATTTCTTTTCTCTACATGATCTACTTTTTACTCATAGAATCACAGAATGGTTTGGGTTGGAAAGGACCTTAAAAATCATCTAGTTCCAACTCCCTGCCATGGCCAGGGACTCCTCACCCTAGACCATACCATCCAAGGCTGTGTCCAACCTGGCCTTGAACACTGCCAGGAGCACTTACCACTTCTTTGGGCAGCCTGTTCCAGTGCCTCACGCTAAAGAGCTTCTTCCTTATCTCTAACCTGAACTTCCTCTGTTTAAGTTTAAACCCACTACCCCCTGTCCTATTGCTACAGTCCCTGACAAAGAGTCCCTCCCCAGCATCTTCGCAGGCCCCTTCAGATATTGGAAAGCTAAATGAGAAGTTATCTTTTATCAAAATCCACCTTTTGCCAAGAATTACCATGCCCTGGATTCTGAAATGCCCCAGCATAATCTTAAAACTGTTTTTATATAAATCAGTAGTACCACTACTCTTTCTAAGACCCTTTATCACCTCTTGTAGGCCCAGCAGTACTGCGTGCATTCATCTTCTCACTGCAGCTTTGGTCCATTTCTTACCAATTAATCTTTAATTGGCTGGAGCCTTTAGAACAAATAACTCAGTTCACTGTATCTCCTCCTCAGACAAACCTCCTAGGCTTGTTAGGGAAGGCAAGAAGTCCACTTTGTCAGTCAGAAAGGTCAGCAAGAAAAGACCCAGGAAAAGGACTGCCCAGTAATAAGCAGAGGAGGAAAAAAAGAAAAAAGTAGAAGAAAAGACTGTTGAGGTAAAACTAAAAAGCAGAACTCACTCTCTGAGACCAATATAAGGTCTCTCACCAGTTGGGTGTTTCATCCATCCTTACAGGAGTAAGACACTTAAAGCACAAGATCACTACAAAACTGAGTAAGACCAATAGTCTTTGTTGAATCCAGCAAAGTATAAGAAAGCTTAGCTCTGACTTTTTCTCCATATCTCATTCTACTCCCAGTACATATTCAGGATGCAACCAGCATTGTGGTTTTCTTCCTGGATAATGCAGATGCACATACCTGCCTACAGACAACTCATGAGGAAGTAGAAGAAAAAAGCTGAAGAAAGAGCTCAGATCTGACAAGGTCTGTCTCCATTTAAGAAGTATTTAATGTAGGTACCTAGCACCTGCTTTAACATTTCAGTGTTGAGAAATTTCATATGTTGTTACCAAAATTCGTCAGGAACTCTCCATCAAGTAAAATATTGACAAAAAGAGGTTCTGAAATATTACTAAAACATCTTTCCCATGATCAATAGCAAAACCACAGAAGAGAACAGGAAAAAAAAAAAGGGAGGGGAAAAATCCATCAGTTGGATTCCTACAGCACAAATTCGGCTCTAACGTAATAGATGCCTCGTCAATAGATTAGAACAAAAAGCAAACAAAACTCCTCACTTTACTGGTAATTCCTATAGGTACTACTTAGAGGGCAGCCTTTGACTTTCTGCTTCAAAAATCCTAATGTATCATTTTGCCAGTACTGCTTTGTCAAGTTGTAACTCAAACAGTTGAACACAGCTAATGCTCCTGTAACAATAGCCTCATTTTTCTGCAGAATCCATCAACCACAAACACACTAAACAAAATACTTTAAACCTCAATCTTGCAACAGCTCTTAAGCACTGCAGAAGCAGCAATTCCAACAAACTAATGCCATACACAATACTTGTTTGTACATTAGGTTTATACTAAGAGCTCTTAAAAAGCAACTCCACAGGTGGTGTATCATGGCAGTGCTTATAAACTATAAGCTCTTCTGAAGTGTCTCTCCTGGCTGCAGGCAAGTGGCTTACTGCTGAATTTCTATGTGGTCCCAAGACTGAGTTTAAAAACAGCAAACCAAGAAATGAATGATTGAAATTTCTACCTGAGCCAAGCACAGCTGAGCTCACCAGTAAGCTTCTGGGCCATCAATAATTTGATTTGTAAAGGCTCTTCCTGGTAGAAGAGTATCTACAGTATGGACTTCATCCATGCATGAGAAACTACCTGTCTGCAGTAGTAAATGTCCATGTTATAGAACACCACCACTTAAATCCTGTCACTTGAATTGTATGCTAAAGGTAAGGCCAGTAGCACGAAAACCCATGGAAGTTAATACAAAACACTCAAGTCTGCAACACTGTATTTTTCATTAGAGCTGTTGTGCTATTCCTGATATAAATCATTCAGGACTGCAGAGAAAACATGTTCAGTTTCCCTACTCTTGCCACATGGCAACAAAGCATTGCATTACCTACCAGGGGTAGGTAAAACACAGAAAACCAAACCTGTAAGCGATGAGCTGTAGGCTATGGCAAGAGGAATTCTTTTGAGAAGTGCTCACCATTTTTAAAAACATTTTTATTTCTTTTATAGTGACCCCAAAAGCCCCAAGTAATGTTGCAACCTGAAACATTCTTATTGAATTCATCTATAGGGTCATTTTGCATTAAATCTGAATTCTAAACGATTGGTCATATGGGGAAGATTCAGGAAATACCTCTGGGCGCAGTTCTAACTCTGGTAGAAGAAGAGACTTTGCTTTTAGTTCATGTATATCAAATTCCATCCATGTGTTGAAATAATTCCTTCTTTGCATGTAGGAATATACATTTCTCATCTATTCTTTTATTAGTAGGGGGTGATACTTCTCCCTTCATATAAAACCCGATGAGAACCCCTTTCCATACAAAGAGGATTTTCTGCATTATTTAGTTGTAAATGTGCAATAATCAGCCCTACCAGAAATAAATGTCTGTAATTGACAGTGCACCCAGCAAACAGCCTGAAAGACTGGGCTTCTAAAACTGAAGACTAATGAAGAAAAAAGCTTAACCACTTGTGTTTTAACATAGCAATCTATACCTAATCTGCTGTTGTGACACCCAGTGTGTTCATTTCCAGTGCCATGCTTAAAACAGTCCTCAAAAATTCCTTTCAAGAAGACTAGTTCCATGCATCATTTCAATTATTCAGCTTCAATTGAAAAAAAAAAATAGATGAAATATCATGAAACTCTGTTAAATATTTAGGATCACAGTTCCACACATCTTTATTGTCATCTCTTCAAGTCAGTATTGCAGTTTACCAGAAAACCTTTAAAGGAAATCTCAGATTGTGTCACAGAAAGAACCATGCAGCAACTGAAGAGGAAGCAGACCTCTGTCATTCACATCTGCAGTAGGACATTACAGACAGGAATTTATGGAGCATCCCATGGCCTAGCTACAAATACGGGTAACTCCCTGGGAAGCATTACAGTTCACTTCATACGTAGTGGAAACAAGAACATGTGATCTGCTGTGTTTTGTACTAGGAGGGCTAAGTGGCTATCTCACCAGAACAGTGTCAAGTGGGTGATGCCATGAGCTCACATATAAACCAGCATAACCAGAAACAGCACTGACACTTCAGAGAATACAAGAACAAGGGCAGTTATGTGAATACAATTCACATTTGCAGTACGTAGAAGAAACTAAGAACTCTTGTTTGCAACTGCTAAAGTCCATTTCAGTTCACATCCTGAATTAAGTCCCAAATGCATGTTTTGTTTAGGTTTTTAGAGTGATTTTTTTTGTTCTTGTTTTTTTTAGCATTTGCAAGTCTCCACCATGTCTCTCCAGTTGCTATGCACATCACATGGTTGCTAGCATGGGTCTCCTTTCTTTACTCTTTGATGGTAATATTCCTTCTGCAAAGAAATTTTTTGATAGGTGTCCTCTCAATTGTAATTTTTAAAATAAAATACATCTTAATTTACAGATCAGTCTCCGAGTAAATATTTGTTTTCCCAGTGTTTCCTTTAGAACATGCTTCATAGCTTTCTGTTAACATTTGCATTTGCTTCTCCTGCTTTGATGCAGCAGGAAGGTCTGGGAAAGGGCAGAGGGAAAAGAGACAGCCTTCATATATAGTGATTCTGCCTCCTAGAACATAACTAGATTAACATCAAGATACATCACAGTGTAAAAATTGTTGCCAAAGTTCACTTATTTAAATAGGATCATAGTAATCAGATTGCATTAAGCAGATGTTTACAGATTCTGGAATATCATCCGAACTCTAACTCCAGCAAATGAGATCACTTTACAAGTGTACCAAAACCCAATGTGGACTAGGGAAAACAATACATCCTAAGAACGGATACAGCAAAATTCCTTTTAACATATTACATTTAAACACATCATGATTTTGGAAGCTACCACTGGAAAATGGCATTTTCTTAGCTTAAAGTTATCTCACAGGCACATATGCTTCATCTACTGCTAGAGGTAACAAGAGCATTGTGTGAGGCAGCCAGCAGGGCTATTCAAGCCCCTTAATCTGATCTTTGGGAGAAAGCAGATATCCGCCAGCCTGAATACCAAGGTGTTCCAAGCTGATTATTTTCACATACATACTCACTCTCTTTTTATTTTACTAGATGCTGTATTTAACAAACATAGGTTGACACAAGATGACACCATTCCTCTGTTAGGTACAACCCAGGCAAGGTTAAACAGTGATCTCACCAGCATACAGGCAGCTCCAATTGCTTATCTGTCCCAGCAGCTCACTGGAAAGGCCAACAGCGTGGAACACATGCACTTGAGCCTCCACATTTGCAACTTAATAAAGGAACAAATCACATGATATTTAAGTGGCTATATAAAGATCAGCTCACATAAGCATTCTTATCTTCATTGTGTCCTGGGCTCTATTTCAATTACAGTTAAAATAAATAAATATATTTCTTCTTTGCTATCAGCTGTCTAGATAAGTAACGAATTTCCCAATAAATCTATTGCTTTAAGCTTTTATGCAACAGGATTACACATCTGATAAATTGTTCATCAATATGAGCAGTTTTATAAGACCAATTTTTAACTGGTTGGGATAACAAACTTAATTTAATATATATTCAACTTGTAAACACATGGCAGTCCTTGCAGATTCCTTGTTGCAATGCTATTGAGGGTAAACCTGCAGGAAGAGAGTGCACAGCTCTTTCTAGAAACCTAATCTCACTGATTTCTATAGGTACAGCTGACACTTCAATTTGTAACAATAGGAAATAATTACCACACATCCGACAGTCCCCCACGACCTTTAATGTTTTTTGCACTGCAGTTATCAGTTTAACAGAGTTTAGCTACTTACAAGAGCTAATAATATCCCAGCAAAATATACTCATGTTCACATGCCCGAGCTGCACCATGCAGGTGTTTGCGTCTTGTGCTCATAATAAACATGGCAATAAATATGGAAAGGTACCCCCCAGCTGGATGCCATTTGGACCACCTTGAAGCCTAAGTTCAGGCACTGCTTTCAGAGAGAAGTGCCCATGCTTTCTAAGAACTTAGCAACAAGCTACTTCCCCACTCTCAGTTTCTTTGTCATGTATTTGGCCATTTTGGATCAACAGCCTAACTTAGGTTAACAATTACTAGTCCATGACTTCTTTCACATGCTTCAGCTGTTTCAGTCTCCTAGCTGATGTTACACAGCTGCCAGCCCAGAGAAACTTGCTATAGGCAGACGTAACAAAGGACAGTCAGGAACTGACACTAAATTTCTTGAAAACTACACGAATTAAAAAGATCAATATAGCTGTCTAAAAAAATAAGTTATGATTATCTACAACAGAGAGGCTCAAAACTACCAATTCTCTTTTGGAAAGACTAACAAAGCTGTATGTGAAAGACAGACCATGACTTCATTCAAGCTCCAGTGAGGACTCTGGAGAAGCCTAAGACAGACAGACCACAGACTAACAAAACAGTCTAAAGTTTAGGAAAGGCAATGGGGCTGAAGGAGAGGAGTTGAGAGGGCATCTACCCTTCAGAAAAAGGCTAAGATGGAGCATTTGACATGGTAAAATAATTGCCTTTAGGTAACAGAGATGTGTCAGGAGCGTGTATGTGTTTAACCAAAAGCCAATGAACTATTTGGTCTTCTGCCTTCTACAATGAACTGCATCAGTTCAGCATTATCTACAATAGCCTTGGCAATAGTGTTTATTTTCACTGAACTTCACAAGGTCCTGGAGGACCACTCCTGTCAGTTTAAAGCAAGCATTCAAAATCTGCTTCAAATACTGCAGGATAATACTTTTTGCCAAGTCTTGTAGTAGAGAACTTTGCAAAGCCTTTGTTTTGTCTCTATGCCAAGCCTCGTGGTAGAAAGCATGATTATAGAGATTTGTGAAGGTTTTGTTAATTGTTGCACTGCTCAGTTTTTGCAGGTGATGCAGCACAAGCCACACTCTGAAATGAAACAGGCATGCTGAACACCGAGAAAAACATGTCAGCGCCTCTTCTGGGGAGAGGACTCTTGGTTTTGGAGAGCAAAAGTAGCAACACCTGCACCCAGTGGCGCAGAAGTGTCTTGGCTGCAAAGATGTGCCACACTGCTCTGTGACTCCTGCCAGCTCCTTCGAGATGATCCTTAACTCAGCAAGGAACTTTATGGACCAGCTTTCTCAGGTGCATAACCCTTTCCTTACTCTATGGGAGAGTTAAACTGCTGGCATAGGATTCCATGATAAGGGCAGAGGTTAGACACTCACAAGTTGAGTTCTGCAGTGCTGAATGCAGTGCTGCCATTCTGCATTAATGGCATTTAGTCCTTCAAACTTGTTATGTCCTCAAAGCCATTCCTCATTTAAAAAAATACATATCTAAGGCAACTGAAGTATCCAATTGTTTCAAACAGGAATAATTTCTTGTTTTCCCATGGCCCAAAAACGCTTAGTTATCTTATCTTATGCCAACACAGGAGAGCCTCTAAACTACAAGAAAGATTAGCATCACTCTCCTGAGATAGACGGCCTCATCACAACCAATTTGTCACATGATAGTCTAATTAAATGCATTATTCTTCTTCAGCAAAGAAGTGAATGCTTGACATGTTTGAGTTAGACATACAAGTCTTCCCCTCTTCTTCAATCTGTACCTTTCTTTGTAATGGCAGGCCCACAGGGAAGGCTCTAGGCCTTCATTTACAATGAAATCAGTGCATGTAAGAATAATTTTTTTTAAACCATTTTCTGTAATGGTTGGATGAATAAACCCCATGCGCTCACAGGGATCATGCTTCAGGGTAAACACTGAAGTTAGGTTCAGCTGGTCCTTTTAATCAAAAACATTTCTGTTATTCTAAATCAAGCAAAATGAAAGCACCAGTGCCTCAAGGAAAAAGTGTAATAAAGCCCCAAGATGTCAAGTTGGCCTGAAAAGTAGAAGCAGCTAGCTGGCTATTGTCTTCAGTAAATACAAGGTCAACTGTCTGATTTTTCCTCAATGTTATAAAAAGGACAATACTTCACCCTAAATCATAAATCAAGCTGCAATTCAGAGAAATTTCAGCCATTTTGCAGCAGTCTAGAAGGATTCAATTGCATGCTTGTGAAAACTGCATGTGATGCCCAGCAAACTAACAGAAAATCAAGATGTTATAATGGGAAAGTCCAGGCTTATTGACTAACTCTTCCTGTGACAAAGTTAGAACTGGATTGTCTTTCCCAGCACTTTGCTATTCTGACCTCACAGTAAGAGGGGACCTTTAATTGCTTTACGTTTGGTTAGAGGTTACTTTTGGGGTACCGAGTTTAGTTGTACTGCACAGGATTTTTGATACCATCAGAAATCCCTTGCCATTTCCAACAGTAGGTAAACATAAAATCTCAGACCTATATTTTTTACTTTGGAATTAGCATTGAGACAGTTCTTAAGAAGAATTTATAGAGTTATCTTTACAGCTAATCTCAGTGCTATTCTCTCTGTTATATTTTTGTTGTTCCTTGGGCAAAGTATCCCTAGATGTGTTATGGTTACTACAGATATATCAGTCACCAATTCTAGATACCCAATTTGCAACACACTAAACAAACCTGCTTTCTTAGTGTTTACAGCACTTGAGTTACAACATTTTACTGGTGATAGTTTATGATTATGTGCTTTGTTAAAATCATGCTATCTGAGTTCCCTCAAAGGGGAAACAGAGAAATATTCCCCTTGCTGTAAGGACACCCTGGGGAACCTAAATGCAAGAGAAGATGAAGAGTAGATCTCCCAGAATTGGTCATTAATTTTTAAAACCAGTCATTCTATATTTGAATACTGCTCATGCAATGATCACACGATCAACAGAGTACCAGAAGCAGCAACCTGACCTACCTACAACATCAAATTTTTCAATTCTTATACTCATTTTGTCAAATCTGTTCAATTTATGTAAGCAAGGATTACAAGACCATCATTCATCCTATCAGGCTACTGAAAAACCTGTGCCTACTTGAGAAATTTAAACAAAAAGTAAAAAAAGCTAATAACAAATGGGTTAACCTGGCATAAAAGCATTTCAAGTATTCATTAGATAAGCCATGATCATTCAACATCCAACAGCAATGACTTCTGCAGGTAGAACCCAAAAACTACATCAACAGGAACAAATAATTAGATTCTTCATAGGAGCTTATCCCTAGAAGGTGCTACATTGGTTTTCCCCTCAAACCCAGAAAGAAATCAAGCAAGTTAAATGGAAATCCCCATTACAACCAACCACATCCGTAACTGTAAGTATGCACTTGTGTGCTTTATTGCACTGGGTTTGGAGCGCCCAGCATGCTGCTGGATTGAGCCCCATAGTCCTATTACTACAGAGCAGCTGAGGACCTTCAACATTACATGCACTGTCAATTTGAAAGAAAATAGAAAATGCAAAGGTAAGGAATGAGAGGAGAACAACAAACAAAACAGAAATCATTTTTCTGTTTTGTCCTTGGCTCCCGATCTGTGTAATAGGTGTACACAGGCCCAAATCTGCTCAAGCAGTACACTCACTCCCCAACACACACACTAAATAAAAATCACATTTTGGCATCTGGGGCAAGATACAAAGAAGAGTCCCACCAGCCAACCATGTCTTTTCTTAACAGGCTAGTCTGTAGTCAATGGCCAAGGCTCTAAGCGAATTATTCGTCAGCATACTATATTTGTAACGTCTGCCTGCCAAGTCAGTGCGCTATCAGCATTTAACTATTTTGTCAGTTCCAGGAAAAATAAAGAGCCTTTCTTACTCAATCTAAACCAGATCACATTCTGCAGCGATTTAAAGACTCAGACTTTTCACACCAAATGTGGGTACGGCCTCTTACTACAGGTACAACACAGAAAAGGAAGAGGCAACTCTGTGTCTCTCACTGGCACGGCTTCCTTGCATGTACCATAACAAGTACATCTCAGCTTCAACAGAACCACTCTTCACACAGTGTTTCATGATTATTAAAAAAAGGTTTGCAGTAAAACTGGAGGCACTGTAGCATTTATTTAGAAGGGCAGAAATCTTAATGAGGCTCACATGTGAGAAGCTTAACCTATGTTAATGGGTTAAGGAAAATAATCAGCGTGAATTCCTGGTTAAAACTCAGAGCTAGAATGCACAAGCAAGCCCAGATCAGAAGGAGGATGGGAGAACAGTAGGCATCTTCATAAACTAATCATCACAATTTATAACATGTCAATTTTACTTGATGGGATTACATGCTTTTCATTACATGACATTGTTCACTGATGTGTAAATGTAGGATCTTGAGAGGCTTCACATGGAGAAAAAAGAAAAACAACATTAAAATTAAGCCAGATAAATGTTTTTCCTGAGCATCACCTCAGCAAACCCAGAAGCCATGTGCAGATCTTTGAGTCAGCTCATCAGAGACCTGCACATTTGTACAAATTCAGATTGAAGCAGTGAACTCACCGTGATAATCTAAGAGACAAGTCACAGCACTGTGTAGTTCTGGGCTTTCACAAACATGTTTATGGTCAGCACATATTAGAATACTACAGATTACTGAAATACTTAAGGAATGATTAAATATTGCTGATATTCACTTAATTAAAACTTAAAGCGTTGCCATATCTAACAGTTTTTCTTCTTCACTGATTCGTTAGATTACAGTGAAAAAGGCAATTTGCAGGTACATTCTTCTCTATTACTTTTCTGTTACTTCGCTTCATCACTGTAGCAGTTCATGAACAGAAATAATGAAGAATTTGAGTCTGGTGTTTTAATTAACTTCATTTATTTTAATTTAACTTGTTACCTTGTATATTTAAAACATGATTTAAGCTTTTCTTGAGCCAGTGTTGGCCTGCAGGGAAACCTAGTTAAAACAAACAAAACCAAACTCCCCACTTGGGCCTTTATCAAGAGAGAAACATGAAAATTGCCTCTCCTTGTAAATTCTGATTAATGTCTCACCACGTCAGGTAACTTTATTGTAGGTTTCCTTCTTCCATGCCGATTTGTTTCAGTCATTCCCTTTGTTTTGAAGTAATTATTGGATTCTATTAGAAACAGATGAAAAAGAAGGGCAGTACTTTCCTATTCCTTACTTACAGATTTCCAATGGTAACTTCAGCACGCAGATATCATCTTACACTGTGAAGGATCCCAGAACTTTGAGAAATGTTGTCATTTCATTAAGATTGTTTGAGGTACAGTACAGCTGGATTGATGCAGTCATTTAGGAATTCAGTTCATCATATGTACATGGATTGTAAACAACATGGAGAAGGAAATGCTGTACAACAGGTTCAGCATCCAGAGTAAACTGGTGTGTGTTCCTGCAGTGCAAGGGCAGATCACACGAACTGAAACTGAGGACTAAGGTCTAGGAAAATTTTAGCTTAATGGAACAAAACCTTAATGGGACTGGAGCTCACACTGTTCTTGTAGATATAGTGTGGGTCTTTAAATGTCCCAAAAGCACACAACTTGAGTCCTACAACTCTTCCAACAGAGCCGGCTATCAGAGATAAATAAAAGTAGTTGGCTAATAGTGCTATCTATAACCACTCCAGAAGACATTAAGAGATATTTTAGGGGATTCATTTGCTCTTGCTACTAGAAAAAGTAGTATTCTTTGGTGTGCACGGCATTATTTCCTCAATTAAAAACATTCCTGTCTGCAACAGACATGCCACATTAAGAAAGGTTAAAGTCAAAAAGACCCCATTCTGTTAGATTACAGCAGAATTAATTGATGTGTTTAATCAAAAAAAATTCTACTTGGCAATGGCATAAAGCTTCTCTTCTCCAGGGATCGTACCAACCTCACTGGCAGACTGGCAGCTTTTAAATAAATACAAAACAATAACAGTAAGTGTATGCTTTTGTCAGAGCCCATAGTTTAGAAGAGTCACTTTCAGACTCAAACTTCAGACAGTACTTTTTTTCTTACATATACGATTAACCTTCTTTTAGCATGACAAAGCAGCAAGAACTATATTGACAGTAACTGTAAAATCAAAAGCGTGCTAAAAGCACACAAATAGAAGAAAACCATGCACACAATTTACTTGGTAATAAGTAAAATCCGAGTTCACAATATTGTGAACTATCATCTCATGCCTGCCCTACAGGGAAAAAAGGGGAGAGGGAGGGCACAGAGAGAAATATGCTTATGAGGACAAGTATTGGCCAAATCTCATCCTTTGCTTTCATTTCCTCTTACAGAAAGCTTATGTCTTGAGTTATTTTTGCCAAGTGCTTTTTTTGCAATCGTAGTTTGTGTACTTGCTATGTCTATTTCTAAACTAATCCATCATTCACCAGCAAATAAAAGTGATGACAACTAAAAAGATTCTTTATGCAATATGTGCATGTGTCACCATTTTTATTAGCGTCTTCTGTTAAAAATCTGTTCAAAAAAGATCATGCACTGACCAAAAAAATTTAAATAGAATAGCTAAACTCTTCATATTCTTTGCAGTACCTCACCAAGCAGAATTACTTGCTCAAAACCAAACTTCACACTTCCCTGCCTGCTTTACAGAACAGTTTAAATGGGCTGAAGTATTTGGGGAACTGGGCATTAAAAAAAAAAAAACAAAACAAAACCCACACAACAGAATCTAAAAGAGATTTGATTTTTTTAAGAGAACAATAGAAAATAGTGCAAAGCATTTCATTAAAAATGGAGTATTTCCCAAATAAGCAGTCAAGTTCATCGAGCAACAATTCCCACAATTATCTTGCTAATTTCCCATGATGCTTATTGCATTTACACGGGAAAAGCAGTTACTGATATTCTAATTAGGCTAATTTTTGGAGCCTAAGGTTTCTCTGATCCTTATGCTTTTCTAGAATTAATGGGAATGTTGAGACCATACATACCTTCAGAAAGAAATTCTGGTTCCTGAACCATAAATAAAAGCTCGTATTGATAAAATGGCTAATAACCACAAAGCAGAACAGATGAGCCTAAAGCAGCAAGCTTTATTTAGAAAACACCTCTGGATGCCAATCCAGTGTATTGGCCATTTAACTCCAAACAGCTCCCTCAGTTGTGAGGAACCCAGTGTTGCTTTTTTCCTCCCTCTTTTTTTCTTCTTTTTTGTTTTAGCAAGCTCTCTGCTCATTCAGGTTCCTCTGAAGCTGAAGGAAACAAGTATTCCTCCTCTCTTCATGCTTTCACAAGCTTTTCCTACTTGGAAACCACACATGCCGCCAATGCCAGGGCCCACCTAGGAAACGCTCCCACATGTTCATCTTTTCCAGCATTAGTTCTGTAAAGACAGATGGACTCACAGGTATCCTACCCTTGAGGGGGCTCTACAGCAGGGGCTAGAAAGGAGGTTTCTTTTTAGAAATATCCACACAATCATTCTAGATCCAATTCCAAAAGCTGTCTTCTTACAGAATATATATATATAAAAAAAATTTAGATTCCTGTTTTCTTAGAAGACCTCGATACAGAACAGTGTAGATGCAGCTCCTAAGAAATAATACTCTTAAAAAAAAAATGTCTCTTCTCTTAAGCTACTTTCTGCAAAAGATACGAATTGAAAATTTGGGAAAACCATATCTGATCTTTTGTCCATTACAACAATGTGCTTCTTTAATCAGGCAGCATTATTTTTAAAGAAAAGAGATACAACATTGCTTCCTACAATGTAAAATATATGCAGCAGAAACAAAAAATGGAGCGTTCATTAACAGCAGTCTTGCAGTATCACCTAAGACTGCGTGCAGCCCCTTTATCCAACATACATTGCACAATTATGTTCATCTGAGATGAAACAAATGCTTTCTCATTCCATAAAAATCTCAAACTTATAACTTCAGAGTAGCAGTTTTATGCCTTATCAACACATAATTCTGATCCTGAAAAATAATGTAAAAGAACCTTTTTCCTCATGTTTCCCTCCCAGCACACACAACAGTTTAGTGAGCTAAATGCTGCCCAGCAGTACCTTCCAATTTTCAGGATAAGATTTCTCATGGCACCCATTAATTGATACAAGAATGGTAACTCAGCTTGTCTGACAAGCCACAGCCATGCGGTAGGAACAGAATGATGTATTATTTTTAAGAGATAGAGAAATGCCTGACTGCACTGTTTGGCTGTTACCCTATCCTGGAACTTGTAAAGCTGAGAATGTAACTCAAGCCCCTTGAAAACCACTGATCTCCAGAGAACCATTACAACCTGTAGAAGAGCTTATAAGATACAGTGATGCCCCAGGTAGCATTCTTCTGCCTAGGCACAGCTTTGCTAGATACCAAAATTAGCACGCCAATTCTGCTTGAGCTTGGCTTCTTCCTGTTCCATATGGATTGAGAAGGATGGAGAGAGAGGGGTAGGGCTGCCACTGCTGATGATTCCATATGGCCCAGCTGGATCAAGCTGGCTCTGAAGTTGGCTGATTTATGGAAATCACTTGCCAGAGATTCCCTTTTCAGAAGCATAATGTGCATCAGAACTGGCATACAGCTGCCAGTGTGGTTTCCAAGCGAAACTCTACCAAATTCTTCAGCTGCTAATGGGGACTCATTCTTTCTAGCTAATTATCAGTTGGTTTCCAGTCTTCCTCTTTTCCGAAAGACATTATAAAACTTCTGTGGTTTGTGTGAACTATAAAATGACTTCCAGAACTTCAGTGGCTTGTAAGAGAGCCACAGTACTTTGAGGATATAGAAACATAGCAAGTAACCACAATACTCTCAGCTACTTAAGAACTTGACAGGACCATGGGAGAGAGTCCTTGGGATTCAGCATAAATTCTGACACTAGCATATCTTGTGCTGCTGTGCATTTCATTCTCCTCCCCCCTATCCTTTCCCATCTACCTTTGCTAATGCTGTTTATAAAGTCACCAGCAACTAATAAGATGAATTTCCAGTCCTGGATTTAGCTTTTTGAGTCATTTCAAGTTCAAATAAATTTAGGTTTCAGGAGGCATTACAACAGATCCCACCAAATATGAATGCTTCATCCCACTAATTCTCTGTACTGTTACACAAACTGAACAATTTGCTAACACAATTCAAATCAGCAATTTAATTTACTCCTAATGGCAGTACAGCAGATTAGAACCTTAAAACATTGACCATTCCCTTTAACTGGGAAAATAATGAGAACTTAGGAACTTTATTCAGCCTGACACAAGTCTACCAGCAAAAGCAGATTTAACTATACTGACACAGGGACTAAAAACAGCCTACAAGAAGACACTTGATAACACTTTTCTCCACCCTCTGGACATACACACTTCTTCTTAAAACAGCTTAACCTTGAATTTAAACCAAACCCAAGACTTTCTTTTTCCTATCTAAGCCTCTCTCCTCAGCACTGCCCCTGCTGCAGTAATCACTGGCTAAACGAACTTTGGTTGTGTCACAAATAAGTTACTACCCACACAGAAGTTCTCTCTGCAAAAGCAGCTGATCTTACCACCTGGAGGAAAAAAAAAAAAAGAAATAAAAAGGAATGCTTCTCCATTATGTGATTAAGTTACCTACTGTGCTGTGAAATCCTCATGGAGTTAAGTATTGCTACTTCATGATGAGACAAATGAGGTAGGGTCAGCCTTCGGGTCAGGAAGAACTGCCAATTTAGCTTTTCAAGACAAGTCTTGTCCTTTGTTTCTCTTAGGGTTTAAAGCAAGATAAAAATCATGGGTCAGTGATCTCTCTGTAGTAGTTCCAAGACTTATGAGACGTTCACACCGTAGGAGCACAGGAATAAGGAACTAACTGATGAAGACAGACAATTTAGTTGCCTCAGATACCTAATTTTTACCTTTTAACAGTAAACAAATACATCTTTTCTTCAGGTATTTCATTAAGCCTCTGGACTGAGGCAGACAGAAATACTACTGTGAGTAGCAGGCACTGATGAAGAGTGCTCTGTTCTTGCAGTATTTGTTGATGTATATTAATTTTCTTTTTTTTATTTCCATTATTAATCAACTCTTTTCTGATTGTCTCTTTCATAGAAGCAAGCTTTCAGGCAGGGCAAGTTCTTAAAACACATCCAAACATTTTAGTATGCTTTTTGGTATCAATTCCTGCATGTCAAGACTATGCTTCTGAGACAATCATTTACATTTGTGCCATTGATTAAAGAATCACCACCCTTAACTTACCTTCACAACAAGCTCTGCCTTGTCACACTACCAAACAGTGTAATTCTATGCTGTATTTCTTTGAAAGCAGAGGTATTAAATGTACAGAAATCATGTTGTTCTGACTAATTTATAATTTAAAGAGCTGTGCAAGTCTTCTGCCTGCCAATCAAGTTATCTTCAAGAATGGAGTGACTTGGACATATATTACAGGAAAAGCATTCCTTCTTGACATTCATTCTGACTTGTAGCCTTTACTATAGGCACCCCCTATAAGCAATAAGCCTGAGGAAATACTTGCTTTTTAAAGTCATGGAACGCTGCATCCAAAAAAGTTACAGTGTTTGATCCAAACTTCCATATTTCTCTTTGAGCTAGTTAGAGCTAGTGCTCCTATCAGTTGTGATTTTATAGCTATACACATCCAGTTAATATACAGAGATGCATGCAGCTGTATATCCATACGGTCATAATGAAAGTACTTTGATTGGATTCCTTTTTAAAAGGCATGAATGCAGTGAATGCAGTGCTGAACCGATCAGGCATGTTATACTATGTACTTTTTGAGAAGGAAAACACTAAGTGGATTTTCTTTGTTAACAGTATGAACTGACCAATTCTATTCTTTGACAAGAAAAAAGGAGCAGCTCTACCGCCCTGCCTCAGAAAGCTCTCTCCTCATCAACCAGAGGAGAGCTCTGATTTAAAGGCAGTCTTTTGATGGTGCAAGTTTTTTTAGCAGGAGTCTGGGGAGACTACCACTGCTCATTATGAACTATCAGTGTCAGATGCACACCTGGGTTGAACTCACAAAACAAAGAGAAACAGCACACACAAAACAGGTGTACAGAAATCCTGACAATGAAACTTATCAGCAAGCTTAGAGTAAGAAGTTTAAAGAAAAAAATTGCCTAGAGGGAACAAACTGCACACAGAAAATTCAGGCTTACTTTGTTATCAGCAATTAATGTTAGTTTTCAGTGAGACACCTTCCATATTTGCAATGCAAGCCTGAAATAATCTTCATCAGTGAGTTATGGGGTTCCATGTGAATCAGTGTTAAACTTATTTATGAAGGAACACAAACCCAGCAGGAATTATTTCAGATAATCACACTGGCTGAAAACACACACACGCCATAGGCTCATTTATACCCACACATTTGCACAGAAACATTTCCATACACAGAGTTTACTAAACCCAACAGATGTCGGGTGGTTTATATTTGAACATATGTTTCCCTGCAGACAAAGAATGACCTTTGGTAATTACTTGGGAGCTAAAGTAGCGTACTACTTCAGCCAATAAATGAGGGGTACAACTGTAAAGTTATTGTTAGAGTGACTCTGAATTTATATTGCAAACTTACATAATTATCCATGTTACAGTACCCAGTTTTGATTTTTTTTTCTACTGGAATACAAATCACTCGCTTAAAAGGACTTTTCTTACTCACTGGTGAAATTCAGAAAGCTCTCAGTTGAACTGGTTTATTGTCAATAAACACATTCCATACTGAATGAATCCATCTCCAACAAATAGTATAGAAATCTTACAAAGCTTTTCCCCTGATGTGTAAGCAATGTATGGGAGATTAATCAGGAGGACTAGGAGATCTTTTAATAATGCTCTTTGTGAAGATTTCAATGACTGAGTGCTGAGCAGAATTCGCATAGCTTTGGCCACAGATTTACTTTGCCAACACTTTGTGGTCATTATAATTAAATAAAATTCGCCTAGCATTTAAAATATTTGGGTTTAACCTAGAAAAGCTGCAGGACTAAATCCTTCACATATACCATAAATTTAACCTATGCCCTACTCAACATATTGAGTAAATCAAAGTTAGGAAAAAACCTTCAAATTCAGAATATTAACTCATGCAAGGTTTAAAGAGAACAAAATACCAAAGACCTGTTTAGAACCACATTCCATCTTTCACACAATTCAAATTCTGTTTCAGTTTCCCTTGCAATGAACAGCAAATTAATGCCTATGAAACACATGAAGCAGAGGTTTTTTACTCCAAATAATTCTGTATGTATATATATGACTTGTATAACTACGACACCTAAATGTGGCCTGAGTATTTGACCTATTAAAACTGTCAGAAAAAAATATTTATATCCCCATTAACCAAATAGAGACTTGAGGCAAAGAGAAAATTCAGTTATTTGCTTATGCTCCCAGAAAAGCGTTTGTGGCAGTGCCAAAACATTTAGGCCAGCTCTTTTAAGTGCCAGCCCAGAACTAACTGTTCTGGTCAAAAGCATCTCAAAAGCAAAGTTTCATTTTTACCAAAGCCATAGTAAATTTTCATTCTGCTTAAAATACTTAAATTACGCGATTGCTGAACCTATCAATTCTGAGGAAGATTCTCTTTGTAAAGAGATATAATGATGTGGTAGGCATAGAGGTAGAAAATAAAAAATGCATCTTCTTAAGAAGGAAGAAGAGAGACCAAGATGGGAGACACTTTAATGACAACTCATAGATGGAAAATGCAGTGCTAATCAGCCCTGGGAATATAAAAATACTGAAAATGTTCTTTCACAGAAGTTAGGTGAGAACTATAAATAAATATGGTCCAAGTAATGAAGAGGAAAATGATTGGAAGAGACACTTGAATTTAATTTGTGCAGCTTTGATAAGAAATTTATCAGCACAGAAGGTAATAATTCTATTGCTCTCTAAAGGTATTTGTTTGCAAGCTGACAGATAAAGGTGGACTTCAGCTATGAATATGGTTTTGATGGTTTATTTTTTATTGGTATTTCTCTCTGAAAGATATCCTTCTGTGCTGGGGAAAGTCTGCTAACTTCAGCAGTTGGAGAGAAAAATTAATTAAAAGAAAATTAATCTATTAAGAAAATTAATCTTTCAAAACCAGCTCAGATTGTTTGCAGGTTTGTACTGTGAACTGAACTATTACATGGTCTAAATCTGTGGAGACTCATCTGTATCTAAACTAGACTTGAAGAAGGAGGGGGATGACATGAGGCTTGGCTGTAACAAGCTATGGGATGACATCCCGAGGGACGCGGTTAGAGGGATGAAGTGCTAGCAACGGCCCTCATCCTGAAGCTCAGAGACGGCTGGCTACAGTGCAGCATACTGGAAGTCTTATGGAGATAAGCCAGGAGCTCCTGTGTTAATAGGAGCCAAGAGGGAAACAAGAGTGAAATAATACCTCTGTGGAATTAAGGGGTGTTCCTATAAGAAGGTGACATGACCAACAGCCCAGCTGAAGTGCCTCTCATGAGACCCTCACCTGGAGGGCTGTGTTCAGCTCTGGAGCCCTCAGCACAGGAAAGACATGGACCTGTTTGAGCTAATCTGGAAGCCACAGAAATTATTAGAAGGCCAAAGCATCTCTCTTTTGAGGAAAGGCTGAGAGAGTGGGGTTGTCCAACCTGGAGAACAGAAGGCTTCAGGAAGAATTTATTGCAGCTTTTCAGTAGTTAAAAAGGACTTAGAGGAAAGATAGAGACAAGCTTTTTCCTAGCAAGAACCACTCACGGCCCCTATAACAAGGCCTTAGAAGGCAAGCATTTCTCTAGCATGTACTTTCCTCTTCAGTATGAGTAACTCTGTCCTAACATCTTTCGTCCAATGAATTTTCTGCTCACGTTACTGCTGATTAAGCTCCAAGCTTCTATATTTCTCTTTGAGGGTTATTAGAGCTAGTGCTCCTATCAGTTGTGATTTTACACCTATACATATCCAGTTATTATACAGAGATGCATGTAGATGTACATCCATATGGTCATAATGGCAGTACTTTGATTGGATTCCTTTTTAAAATGCATGATTTTGCTTTAGTTTGATTATTTCAAGTCTTCAATCAAATTAGCTGAACGTTTGAGCTTATTAGATTTTGGTAGACTGTATTGCAAGGATAAATTCAGTGATCTATTAATTCTTTCCTTCTCTTTTTTATAGAGAGATATAATTGTAGCCAGTGACAGCTCTTACATCCCAGCTCTCCTGCACTCTGTGTTCATGGTAAACCGGTATATGCTATTATTTCATAAATATTAATGGCTGTAGCTATGCTGCAAGTCAGGCAATTTGCCTCGTAGACTCTATACATGCCAAAGGGCAAGTGGCTGCCTCTACGCAGTTACCTGATGTGGGGACTTTGATTACCTTACCCCTCAACACAGATTAAGGAGCAACTTTCTCTCGAGCATGAATGGGAACTCATTGGTTTAGATTTTAGTCCCCTATTACCACACTGCTGCAGAATTAATCTGAATGTCACAGAAGCTGTTCAAGAACCTATGATGGATTTACCTACAGAGCTCTGCCCAGATACTAGATTTTGGGAAAGACCTTGATGGTTACCAAGCACAAGGCCCTATAAAAGCTTCACTTTCACACACAGCTTCTTCCCCCCCCACAAACCAGCAATCGCGTCTTTAAAGATCTTTCCTACAGCAGTCAAAAAAGTTAACACACATGATGTGAATTTGAAAAAAATGAATGAATTCCAAGATCAAATACTTCCACCAAATACTTCCAAAGTGAAGACAGAAAATACTTCCTATGGCCACTTTTAAAGGTATTATGATGTTCAGACCTTGTAAGCTACTAAAGGGAGGACAGAAACACAATCAAGGAGCAGCTCCAATAGGAAGGAGCTTGTGCACAGTGCAAATTCTGCACCTTTTGATTTCCTCCTGTTAAAAGTGTATGTTCCTGATTTAGTTTAATGTTTTAAAAAAGTACTAAACTGATGGATAAAAAAAATATAAATCATCAGAAGAGTTTCCATCTACCTTCAGAAAATGGAATTGGACCTGAAATTAGTTTAATGATCAGTTGTTAAAAATCATATTCTAAAACACTTTTACTTTTAGAATTCTTTTCAAATGCAAGTGCTAAGAATAATTTGGTTCTGATAGACCTTGACAGTCAATTCATATAATTTACTCTTTTAAAGTGCTCATGTAAAGTAAAAATCTTTGATAAGATATTAACCTACCTAAAAAAAGTTTCATAGAATGGGGTACCCGAGATCTCAAGTAAACAAGTAACAAAACTGTGATTCTTCAGCAAGTCCTTTTGAGCCTCCAATCAACATTTGGCAGCATTTCTTAGCTGTTCCTATGAAAAGCCATGCACAGATTGCTAAAGCGTTTCTTGCTCTGATAAATCTTGTTATGTTAATGAGGTTGATTATTTCCTCTCTACAGATGAGCAGAACGCTGGCATATAGGCAGTAATCTGTTATTAGCACATTCCCAATAACTGTTTTTATTTTCTGACTCATCTGACAGAACTCATCTATAAATCTCATAGGATTTACACAGACATAAAGAAATCAGTAACTTCCTTTCACTAAGTGTCTGTCAGTCTAAAGCATATTCATATAAAGTGTGCGTAAATTAACCTGTTGTGAGGAAGCTGCTTACTTTACAGAGTAAAATCCATTGGCATTTCACTCTTCTTCATTCTATGTATTTGCAGTTCCAGATAGAATATAAGAGTCATCCAATTAACCTATTTAAAAGAAAGTGCAATGTATTTCTGTTGCAGACATCTAATTACATGACAGTTATTAGACCAAAATCTAAATAAATGCTTATATGAACACGTATATAAACACCAAATCTAACCAGGAAGGCTGAGTTCTGCACAACATAGTTTGGTCTGTAGAGAAAAAAAGTGCATGAAAATGGTTTTGGCCATTACTTTTTTTTTAATTACATACAGATCTCCCATTTTGTTAGCAACAAATTTACCCATTCTTAGTTCAGAAGTGTGTCAAAAATGCAATGGAGAAAGATAGGTGACTGAAGCTAAATGACATCTGCTACAGTGAAATGACTCTGACTTAGCTTCTTTAGAAATCAAAGAAGGAAAATACTTAAGTGAATTGTATTTGCAGTTGAAACATTTCAGCAGGTCTGAAAACAACAGAGGCCATAATTTAACCTTTCACCTCAAATCAAAATAATTACTTCAATTGGTGTTATTAACTTGTGTCATGATATAGTTTAATATATTCAGAGGAGTAAATATTAGGCAGAAGTATGAACTACATGATATTATAATACACAATGCTGGATCATGATAAATAGAGGTTCTAGGTTGAAAAAAAACAAATGTTAACTTATAGATAGAATATTTTGATGCCAGATAAGTAAGGGATTGCATCTTGGAGGAAAAGCACATTATAGAGAAATATAACTGCTATTTCATTATTTGGAACAGAAAAGTCAAAATTTCTTGTTAGAATGGAAGTTTAATGTCTGGTCCAACATGGATCATTATCTGTGCAAGCACCAACTATAGAAGCATTCATAGGTATATGTTTAAATTCCTTACCATAGCAAGTCAATTCAATCACTCTAGCAAAGATTCTCCTCACAGCAGACATTCACACAACTGCTTCCTTAGGAATGCCACTTCCTGACTTAAGACTGAAGTCACTGCTACACACACCATCTGCATAGACATTAACCTTCGTACACAAAGAGTGTGAAAAACTTTCAGTATGCATATCCAACTGCTAAGCAGATCTCAAAGTTCACCCATAATGTAGTTACAGTACATAGCAGTTACTATACAGTGATCTGCATTTTACCAGCTTCCCTACCTCAGCATCAACTCAAGTTTACCAGCGCCTGCCATTACCTTCCATATCAAAGAACCATTTTCTTACAACAGCACCAACACCTAAGGAACTCTCTCCTGAGCCATCTTATAATTAGCAGCCTTCTGGTGCTGCTTATAAGGTTACTTCTAATAAGCAAGCCCAGCTGAAGCCTACAAGCAATCAGCTCCTGACCAGTAACTCAGGGATTTTTTTAGCCCAAAAGTGTGTTGAGAGCATTGAGGGTCAATCACCTGTGATAACTTCTCAAATGGTCATAGAGTCTTGTGGGTGATTCAGAAACAGGCGAACAATAAGAATACGTTTTAAAAGGGAGAGCAGGGATAAGTTTACAGATAAACAACCAAGGTGAAACTGAAGCTTCTGAAGCTCTAGACTAAGGATAGAGAAGACTAATGGCTCTGTTTATGTGGCTTCTTTGGACAAATCTTAACCCCTGAAGGGGCATTACTTGTTTCTCTATTAGCTCTGTAGTTCACAGTAAAAGAAGTAGCTTCCAGACCTACATTTTTTTCTCCTGGTCATGTACTTTGCTGTTGGCCAAGATGGCAGCTTGAATTTACACATACTGTAAGTGAACATTAACTTCAAAAGGCCCAGAAAAGAAGTACAGATACCAGCTCATCTCCCAGAGCCATAAGAAAGGTTTTGTGCATCCAGAAATCAGTATCTCACTACCCATTATTCTACTTCTGGAGCGTCTGCATGTGAACAGAAGAATGATATTTAACAACCAACAAATACTTAGGAACTGACTGAGAAAAGAACCACAATGATAAGCAAACAACAATTAAGACACAAACTCCTTATCTGATACTACCACATAACATCTTCTGTCAAATACATTCACACATTTAATACCTTCAAAATCCTACCTTTTTTTCATGCAAAAGCTTGAATTATGTGCACATGACGGTATAAACCTATGCCACAGTTCCACTTATCTATGAGATATTCATCTTGCTAATTTTATCAAAAATTAACTTCAGCATCATGAGTTTGCAGACAAAGGAGCAGACACAAAAGCTGGTGGTTTGCTGCCTAGCATGCCTCTATGATTCCTATGCTCCTATGATTGTAGGTATCCAAGCATCACCTGAAAAAGCTGAGTTTGACAAGCAAGAAGGGATTCAGAACTGTCAGAGATGCTGAACAATTAAGGCTCTAGGAGTCAGCCTTGGAACAGGTTCTTTTTGATGTTTTCTGCCTGTCTTATAGAGAAACTACCTTTGATAATCTGGACGAGTCGCTCAGAACATTATAAAATCAAAGTTAGTTCCCACAGCATCAAACTTTAATTTAAACAGAAATGCCTCCCTCAGAGTTGAAATACTCTTAATACATGGTTAGCCTTAATCTTGCATGTTCCCCTGATTCAACATAATATTTCATCCTGACCTTTTGCTGAGAGTTAAAAATAAATGCTGACAATTATAACTATGTACAACTGAAGATAAAAGTAGACTCCATCAGTCTACTTTACATCAGAAACATTCCATCCATTTTGGCCAGTTTGCTTTCTGCAACTGGAAAGGTAAAAGGAAGGAAAGATGTAAACTTAACATGGCAAACAGGAAACATCTTCAATGACAAACTGTTGGTGCTTTAAAAATATCACCTGTGCATGCACATGTTTTTATAAAGAAAAGGATAACATGCCTCTAAAACACGCTTTCATTGTTTCTTCTCAAAGGAAGGTAAATGTATTTGAAGTTCTGCTTTGCCATGTGCTAAAGCAGAAGAGAACTCGAAAATGTATCTTGTATGTATACAATTATATATAATGTATACACTTATGGAGAGAGTGGGAAATGTAATGACATATAGACCTGACAACGGAAGACGTCTTAAGAACTAATCTATAGTGGGACCTGAGTATTGAAGTTAAAATGGATGCACTGCAGTCAGAAGGATGCCGCTTCAAAACACTGCTCTGCCTTTGCTACAGAGCTTTCATGCTATGTGGGCTTTTTTTTAAATTGACTTTCAGTTTCAAAGAAGCAGAAATCCCTAAGCCACTTGGTATATCATGGGAGGGTGAAGAGGATCACTAAAGCCTTGCTGTTTATGCTAATAAGATAGTGACTCAATTTACTTGAGTACTGATCAATGCTAAACAATCAGAGAAGTTCATGTATTATGTATTTCAGAAGAACCTGTGCTTTTTAGTGGAATGTCACAAGGTTAAACTACTGGTAGACACTGTTTCCCTTGAGCCCAATTTCTGCTACAGTGCTTCCTATTCACATAATGAAGAAACAATAGCAAAATAAAGCATTGTTTGGAACACATAATGAACTGCTCTCGTAAACTTCAACCTTCAAAAGTCATTATATTTTACAGTTTGATGCAGCAGACAATTATTAGGCCTCCATTTGGTTATGTCAAGCAATGTACACTATTTTTTATCATGTCTCAGTAATTATTGATAGAAAAATTGTCATGGCTTGCACTGTTAATCTCACTGCATTAGCAATGGAAACAGTTTGTTACATACTTCCTGGCAGGTATACTGCAGTGCCATAAAATCTGCCTCTACTTATCATAGTTAACAATTACCTTAGGAAATATCTAAAATACAAAACTTGCAAGTTATCTCTTCGTCCTGCCACTGACTGTTTTCTATGGTTTATTTAATCCTTTTACACTAAATTGTACTACAAGTACCAAACACTGGTTTTTTAGTTCACAGCAATTCACAAGGAAGTTTTGTTTGATTTTTAAATCAAATGAGACCACTTAATATTTGTAACTAAAAGACAAAATATGTCTGCATTCCTATGCATCATTCATTCTGCTGGTGGGTACCTGGTGAGGGCTCTTACTCTTAAATGATAACTCAAAGACGATCACGAAGTAATAACAAATAATAATAAAATTAAATCAGTAAAAAGAGAGACAAGATTTATTTAATGTTACGCTACATGAAGGATCCCATTAATCAATGCTATCATGACACATGGAGGATCTCATTAATTAACTGCTCCTCTTGAATTTACAGGGCAAATATGTTGTGTTCATCCTAATACTTCAAAGACATTTTTGGTTTTGATGCTGTAACATCCACAAATACAGTTTGGAATAAGTTGTCCAGAGTTTGTGGAATCACCATTCCTGAAAATATTAATAAATAACTGGAAAAGGCCCTGGAAACTAATTCAACACCAAAGTTGGATCAGCTTCAATTGAGGTTTGGACAAGACATCTAGAGGTCCTGCATGACCTATACACCCCATGATTCCTTGAATATAACTGGCAAAACTGGGTTCCTAAACTCTCCAAACAGTAGGTCAGCTCTATACGGGATCAGACTCTGAGAATTCACTTAGAAAATTATATATGCTAACAATGGCTTTTCAAACAAAGGGAGATGGAGAATGTATGAAACCATGAAACCATGTTCAGAGACATTAATGCCACTATTTATATATCAACATATATTGCAAAGGTTACTTAACATCTCCTTAGATTAGTATGTTCTTCAGAATCAAATTAAAATTTATGACTGGAATTTTGAATAATTTATAGATATCACATGCTAGGGGTACTTCAGAGTTTCAATTCAGGGGAATGAATATGTACATCAAGATCAAATACATAATATATAGATATGAAATTAATTGCAAACAGAAAGAAAGACAAGGAAGAGAGCCAGATGAAAAGGAAAAGTGGGTGCATGTTATGCAGAACATAGACACTTTTTTGTGATGTAAGGAAAAAGCACTGCAAGAAATGGGTCAGAAAGAATAATAACATGATCACAAAATACATCATCCTTATATTCCCAGATCTCTAATAATGGAAAACTTGATGAGAAGTCCAAAGGGCAGGAGAACGGTCCTGTTCTGACAGAGAACATCCTCAATGCTGCAAGTCACTTAGTCTCCAATCAACGTTTTCATACAGTCAGACCCTTTTCACCAGTCTCTGCCTGACTTAGTCTCTTGAACTGTAGTTTGAAGTTCATTTTTAAACTAATCTGCTAGAATACAAGCTGACTCATTATCTTTATTAGAGATCATTAATTAAAAGCAGTATTAGAAGGCATTATGATGTTAGTATCCCAGAGTAATTTTTCAAGGTAAGTTAGATCTGACACAATGAACAGAGACCCCTTTTAACAGTCAATTTTCGAGATAAGACTGCGTGCCCTTAGGAAAACCAGTATTATCATCTGCTATGCACTTTAACATTACAAAGAGTGCAACTTACCATAGCCTTTATGTCTTTTAGGTATGTAATCTCACATTTTTGCTAATAAGAATTAGCGTATATTTACTGTAACTTTATTCTTGATTTGGTTTATCAATAGCGATCTCTGTTGGTAACTTGACAAACTCAGCACAATTACAAATGTTTGTATAAAGATGGTATGTGTGCTCACACAGACGAGACCCAGGGAAAAACTATCGATTTGTAGGATAGCAGTCTCAATAATCTTCAGAGTAATTAAAATCTTATACTTGTGGGTAATCAGATGAGTTGGATCTCCCTTCAGGACTTGCTTGCGTATCCCTTGGAACTGTTGTTAAAGGAATCAGAACCCCTTATCTTTCTATTTTAACAATTTAAAGGATTGCTATTTAAATCACAGCTGAAATAGGCAGACACTAGGTTTTCTTTTCTTTCCTTTACTTCCACTAGACCAGGTTAATATATTTCCAAGGAGCTATTCCTTCTGCAGATGGCTTGAATTAAAAAAACTGCTGTAGCTATCATTATGAAGCTATTCAAATAGAAAATTTTTAGAACTTGGCAAAAAGGGGAAAAATAATCTGTCTCAGACACGCTGTCCAGACTCCACACAGGCAGGCAGGAAAATGAGAACATGTAAAAATCAAAACACTAAAAATACTCAACCAGAAGAAGTCTTGAAAAATTGAAAATGATAAGTATGCCTAAGTTGAAGATATGAAATTACTATATCCAAGGTAAAGAAGAAAAGCATAGCGGTAGGCTTATTTACACACAAAAAGAGCCTGAAGTCTGAACAACACACTGGAAAAAGGTAACGTTATGTAAAATTTAAGATCTAGAGGTGGAAAAAAAAAGTGTAGGGTTTTCTTTTCTATGTCTTCTTTTTTCTGCATTTTTTTTCTGGGCTGAAGATGGATCTGTATGTACAATCAGATATACACATTGAACCGTACCAGGTGGGAGGATCTGATTTCCAAGTGCTTATGGATGCAACCACAAAAACTGGAAGAAAAATGTTACTGAAATAGCTAATGACTACAGAAATCTGATTTATCCCCTATTAAATTTCATTGTGAGAAGTAACATAACTTCATGAACTGAGACACTAACTTGTGCACTCAGGGGATCTTGACTCTAATTCTTTCTTGGGAGTTAACTAGCAATGAAAAGTCTGCATCCGGCCCATACAAATAATTGATAACATCACAAAAGCAGTCTACAATCATAACTGGGAAAAAAAAAAGGTGTCAGTCACCTCAGAAATGAGATTAATTTGCAAATATGAAAGTATAAAATCATAGAATCATAAAATCACTGAAAATGGGCAGATCCAACGGGAGCAGAGGTAGGTCAAACCTCATCTTTTTTAAAAATCATAGCAATGTGCAAGACTCAAATGAAACGGTCTATTTTTAATATACTGATGACCTGCCTGCAGAATACGACAATACAGGATAGACCTGAAACTAATCTTAGGATACTCACCGATTCTTCCATAAAAGTAACTGCAACAATTAGCAATTTAATGCATTTTCATTCATGAACAATGAAGAAAGGTCTTGTTCATATTTGATAAGACTATAAAGCAGATCTGAGGCAATGTAATTAACCAGTTAGACTTTTTATTAGATAAAAGATCTTTTCAGTCATAACTGATAGTTTTAGCTTCCCACCTAAAATAAGTGTATCTGTTTTCACCACATTGCTGAGTTTCACCACATTTTATTTATTATCTACTCACCACAATGCTGAGTTTCTTGTGGTTTTGAATATCAAAGCAAACAAATTATCACCAAAGGCACCCTGTTCTCAACCTTCCTACTACAGAAACCTTGATACACATTATATATATATATATATATATAGCTATATGTGGCTATATTAACATACATCTTGAAGTGTGGACACTAACATGACACATAGGTGGCTAACAACATTTGCTAGAATTCTCTGTGGGACTATTCTTTATAAAAGATGGCTTAAAAAAAATGAAAATATGAAGTTGCACCAAACTTTTAGCAAAGAACTTCTATAGGAGAAAAATAACACAAATAGCTACTATTTCAGGTCGTTTTTCATACATTTTTTATTACACAGGTATGGAAAGACAATCATTTAAAATCCGGCCCTGAAGACAACAAAAGACTGCCAAAACATACAGATAAATGCCTCCTCCTATGAGTTCTAAGAATTAATTTATCCACAGATGTAAACATGATAAGACAAAAAGTGATTTACCTTGACCTTTCTAAATGGTTTACTTTACGTTTTGTTTTGTCATGGGCTATTTTAAATTTTCAAAAGCATTAGAACTAAAATGGAACAGGAACGACACTCAAAATACTAAGAACTGGCAATTTTCTTCTTGCATCATTTTTGCTAACAGGTATTTTTAAAAACCAAAAATTGCTGCCTTTTTCATTTTGAAGGTGAGCTATCCAAGATTTGATAGCTTAGCTGCTCTTTTTTGTTATATAGTATTGATTTCAGGCTTCAAATGCCAATACAAACAAATTTGCACCCCAATTAGCTTTCAGGAATCAATTTATCTGCTGGGGCTCTACACTTCCACATAGCAGACTAAACGATAAACTGAAAGCAGCAATATGCAATTGTAACCAATTAACTTGGGGGGGGTGGAGGAAGCAATGTTATAATCTTAGCCTTCCACTGATTTCTCTTGTGTGTCAAACAGAACCTGGTCCTGATTTTTAAGTTGACACTTTTCCCATTAGAGGGATCAATATGGAGAACAACAGGAAAAAAACTCAACACAGACAACTGCAGGAAAACTGAGACACCCTTTAAGCAAACATTTTGACTACAGGAGAATACAAAACAACAAATTTTTTAATGGATGAAAATACCTGTTCTTGATCATTTTGATTACTAGTTGGAAGGAGAAAGGGCAGATATGACTGCAATTCGAATTGTGAGAAGCCATACAGAGACCATGCGGCAATGGGGAGACCTTAGGCAGCCAAAGATGCCTGATATAGCTTTGAAAGTAGGACAAGGAAAGGCCAGCTGCTCTTAAATCTTAGGTAATTATGCTAAGACCTTCTTCTTCCCCCTTCCCTTCTCTTCCCTTGAGCCACAATGATAAAAACTTTTAAATGCATATGCAAATAAATAATTTAACTAAATCACTTTGATCACTAGAAACCGTTAGTTACCATTAGAATGCTTCAGCTGAGAGAGATTCAGAGAGATTAATTTGTCTTCCACTGTGCACAACAGCTATTCAAAATCCTCTAAAGACCAGGCTCTGTTGTAACGAACCATATTTACAGCTTTCTTTATATTTTATTTAGCAAGTAAACACTCTGGCATTTTCAAACTGAAAGACTCTTATTAGTTTTCATGGAAGACATCTTTCCAAACACCACTGTGTGCAGAGAGCACCATTTAAAATGTACTCCATCTACAAGACAAAAAACACTTGGGAAATTCTTGTCATGGGTCTCCAGATTTTTGTATCGTATTTTAGTGTTCATGGATATTAGATTTCCCACCCAACCATACCCTTAGATTTGGAAGAACATCATGATAACTTGTGGACTGCGGTTATTAGTACCTTTTTGCTTTCCAGAGACCCATCTTAGTTAAAATTGCTCACTAGACGACGTTTCTTCCACACCTCAAAACCACAGCACTAAATGGGCTGTAAAATTTCTATGGGGCTACACACCGTTACTCTTTAAATATCATAGAGGGAAGTATTAATGAGAGCTGAATATTTATTCAGATTTCAGTATCCTGATTTACAGAGGACACCCTTCGGTGGACAGTTTGATGCTGACCAGGAAAACCTTAACTTTAACACAAACTTGCTTAAAAGTAAATTGACAATAGAAGCACTTTATGCACCATCCAAAACAGATGTTCCTGTTTCATATACGTACAAGAAAAAAATGACAGAGTAATCACACTTAACCTATCAAATTAGGATTATATTTTAAAGGTCCTTCTCCTCCTGTATCCAGCTGACTTGCTTTAGATGCCTTCCTGACAAAACCTCCGCAGGGACTCTGTCTTCCTCAGATTTCTTTAGTCAGAGAAGGCCGCTTAAAAATGGAGCCTGCTATCTTCTATAGCTAATCTTCGGTTTAAGTTTTTCAAGGAGCTGAGCAGGTTTAACACCTTCCTCTCCCCTGCCTTGTTTACACATCCCAAATGTTTATTTTTAATTGCCATAAGAAGTAGTTACGAAATGTATCCACATAAATGAAATATGTTGATTATTTTATTCCTTCTTTGAGATGCAAATGTTGTTTTCCCCAATCAGGCATGCTCTCTCCCTCTGACTGAGCAGTGAGTCAGTGATCTGCTGGCCCTGTGAGAAGTTATGCTTTCAAGCTCTTCTCTGATACTCATCTGCTAATCAGCTGCAGGTAAACACATTCTGCAGCAAATTGAAAGTGAAAGTGTTTCTATCCACTGAACTTTTATTTTCCATCAACCTGTGCATATTGTCCTTTAGATAACCACCAAATAAGATTATGTTATGCTGTGTGTCTTTTCATTGAAAATAGAGATAATAAGTCACTTTCAAGTGACAGTAGTTTTGGAACTTAAATCTCTTCAAGGAATATTGTAATATCATCAAAAAGTCTTCTGTGGAGATGCACACTTTCATGTCTAAAGACATCAAACAGAGATGTAACTCCCTGCATCCCTTCCAGAATCTAAACCTTTCACAACACAGCACAAGAAGCATTCAATGGATTTAGGCTAACTACATACACTCACATTATCCCAGTCTTTCATATGAATTTGTAGTGCAAATTCTCTTTATTGAACAGTGGGATTAATTATGTGACATTTAGAGTATTAGTAGGTAAGTGCAGAATTACACATTTTATACATGTTTACCAGAAGCAGGTTTGCAAAATGCCTTGTGAAGATCACTGTATGCAGCCGAATACGTGGACTAATGTGTAATGGATGAAGCATTTTAGCACAATTCTGATAGAGTTACATAAGCTTAAAAATGATGACTTGTCTGTGAGAATGACTAGCAACATCATGGACCAAGTGGAAGGTGGTGCACCACTGCTAGCAGTCAAGTACTAATGGAGAAAGAACAGAATATTTTACAAACTTCCAGCTTTCTATTTCAGTCTTAAAGAAACGAGCAAGTTTTTATTCCCCTAGGCTGTAATTACCAGCAAGTGGAAGAAGCTCATGAAACGAAGATATAACAATTGTGATTTTCACAATTAAGGATAAAATTTTAAACATGGTTCAGATTTAAAGGAAGAAGAAAATTAAGGTTAGAATAAAAAGATCTCAGAGCTAAGATTTTCATATTCCTTATGTATCGATGTTGCACTGAAGCTTTGCCATTCACTTTAGGGGATAAAAAACACAGTTTAAGAGCTATAACATTTAAAAATTAAAGAGTTAAGAAAAGCCAAGTTGAAAAGCTGTTTTCTCACACAATCTTAGCCAGCAGAGCTAGCAAGTATGCTTCTGTATACAGCATGTCATCAGAAGAGGTGCACAATTTGGAAAGCTGTTTAAAAAGACTGCCATTTGAAAACTGGGGGACATAAATCATGCTCATAAAATGATCTGAAGGAAACAAAATCCCCAACATGCCCATCTTTGTTCTCAGGAGATGAACCGGATTGCAACTCTGCTTTTCCTTATCTTGTCACAGAACAGCAAGATGAAGTGTGTCTGTAAGCATCTGTGACAGCACCAGGTACTGGGAAGGCTGTAGGAAGGCTTCTAAGTATGAAAATTCCAAACTCAGACTGCTAAATTCTTACCTGGTTCAAACTGGATATAGTTTTATTGAGATCAGCGATGTTAGCACTTCATGCTACCCACAGGTCTGGCCAGAAGAGCGAGAGCAATTGCCTTGCTGTATGGACAGCTTTGTCAGGGTGCGGAACACAACACTGCTAACAGTGCAAGGGTGTGGGGGGGCAAATTCATTTGATCCTGAGCATTAGGACAGACTCCCCAGGGGAAAGCAGGTACATGGTGACCATTGAGGATGATCATTGTCTCCAGCAACTGCTGAAGAAGGAGTGATCCTGCATCTTTCCCTTCCATCAGAACTATGATGGTTAAATTGCAGAGAGTTGCTTCAGGGACCCAAGATGAGGGAAGCTGCATTTCTCACTTGGCTGGTTTCACATTCCCTTTTTGATCCTAAACAGAATCACCCTGATCACTAACAGATCACTACATCCAGCTCAAGCGTGCAGATAGATTCAGAGAAGAGTGGAGCTCCTGCTTACACCAGCACTTCACTGTGTCATCAACCACATGAAATCATGAGAGTCTGAGCCTAGAAACAATCCACCAGGTATATAATATTATTATAACCTTAAACAAAATCTATTTTTATTTTTACCTTAAGCTCTTTTTCTGGATTTCATACTCATACAAGTATATAAAGGAATGTAACATGCTCCATAGTTCTTAACTAAGTGGAGGGATACTTGACTACCAGCAAGAAAACCTACTAGAGCTATCTGGGGTGAGTATTTTTCTAACAGTACTTTTTGTTTAAATTGTAACATTTATATTTAATTATCAGAATAAATTTTTGAGGAAAGCAAATACACAAGTTACAAGATACTTCTTATTCCAATGCAATACCTGATTAATCTTTTCTTCATTATTTTGTGACACAGTTATTAATTGCATTAGTTAGAACAGGACGTGATTTAAAATGTCATTTAGCTATATACCAGTATTATACACTAGTATAATTCTCTCAAACACAGCTGTCAAACACCAACATAAAATAAAAAAAGAAAACATTTTGGAGGCTTTTGACACCTGCAGAAAAGACAAAGAAGTCACTGGACAATATTACCTGGTGGGATACCTTCACAGACGAAGTTAGGTGAGAAAACAGAATCGGAAAGGTTACCCTAAAAGGATAGCATCATGTTAAAATGCTTTACTTCCCAAATACTTCATTACAGATTTAACACTGGAGCATAGTAACTGAATGGAGTACAGGAAGCCATAAAGTGGATTATTATTAGCATCATGAAGTTTTGAACAGTGAGCTATATTTATCCTTCACTCATTACAATGTGCTTTCTTCACACAGATTATCCAATCAGTAGCAAAAAACTTGTTTAAAACCTGTTGTTACTACTATTACACAAATAGTTTTAAAAAACATAATAAACACAATGGGCACCATCACTTTTTGAAGCCTTAGAAGCCAAACAGCAAACAAACAAAAACTCAGCATACACTAAATAGCACTTGAAGGGAATTACCTAAGAATTCAATATGAAAATTTCGGGCTATGCTGCATACTCAAAAGTTCAAATAGCTTTATGCTTCTACAAGAAATATGATGAAAAATTGTTTCATTGCCTATTCTGAGCTGAGATATAGGCAGCTTCTTTCTGCCACCCTAAACTACAAACACTGCGCAGCGGATGACTTCATTTCTTTAGACTGCATTTGAGAAACCATGCATGGTGAAAAAGCACCTCAAAATATAATTTATAGACTGTAATTTTACTTGGAAAGAATTTCAATTTTATAAACTAAGTGAAGGAAATCTTTTTGCTGACTTCATATGGGTACCAGAGGGATGCCTATAAGAGCACATAGAAACCATGAGCACCCACCTTTGGCTGGACTAAAAGCTTTGGAGAACAATGACTTCTCCTCCCCAGCAAAGCACTGACCTGTGCTGCTGTGTCCTGCTGAGGGGAAGGACCAGAACCAGCCCACGGGGCTTGAAACCCAGAAGCAGAAACAGCCGAACTCCTGTGTTTTCAATAAGGAAACACTGAGGAGTTTCAGCAGATGGCAGGCAGTGCTCCTGCTCCTACAAAAAAAGTCAGAAGCTAGTAAAATATATCAAGATTAATTTATGTTGGGAAAATGTAAGTAGAGGAAATTGGATGAATCTCCTTCCTCAAAAGACTGAACTTTGATCCTTAAAATCTTTCAGTAAGTTTAAATTAACTACAAGTAATCGTTATTCACCACTGCAGCCTTTTCTTTACCCTCAGAACCTCACTTAAGGCTTTGATCTCATTCTTACCCAGCTAATTTCATTCTGCTTAAATATTACAGATTGCTTGGATAAAGTCTTCCCGTGCTTCTCTATTTTACAGGTTTGACTTCAACAGCACCACTCAATACAGCTGCTCACTTAAACCCACATTTGAAAATAGAATCTATACGTCATTGTCTCTGTAAAGATACTACATTGGTGAAAACTATGAAGGTTTCCTGATCAGTTTATTACATCTGTAATTATCCAAAGCCAAGCCAATTATGTCCAAAAAAAAAAGACAAACTGCCAAGCCTGACATTAAATAACTCCAACCGGAAAGTCTTAATTTGCACACTGACTGGACTGCAAAAATTCACCTTTATATTTTTAAGATCCTATATTTAACCAAGTATGAACAAACCTTTAGGTAAACAGCCATTACAATGCAATAATATATTTGACCATTCATTCCATTGTTCAGCCTCTCTTCAAAATAACTACAAATGTTTAACACAAAAGCTGACAGAGACATTCAGGTGCTTTCCAAGCTCGAAGTTTGCTGCTCCATGGACTATGGAGACAATGTCACATCAGGAAAAGGGACTTACATGTTGAAGTGATTTTGTCAATGCTAATTTTGTATTTGTTGTCATCCCGGTGTGCTGTCACACAGTGATCACAAATTGGAGGCAGGATAAAATTGTGATATAAACCTGCTAGTCTTGCGAAGCCAACACTTGATTATGGCAGAGGTTTTCACAGAATGAGGACTGTGAAAATATGTAAACCACAGTTAATGGCACAAATTAAAACCAAAAACTTTACTTCATTCCAAGTCTGTATCTTTCAGCAGCCCATTTAAGTGCTTTTTTTATGTCGGAGCTACAACTGGCAACACTTGTAATAAATCAAATGAGCTGGACTCTATTCCTTCAGCCAGTGTATGTGACAGTAATTGTCTTTCTGAAGAGGAACTTCCATGACAAACAGAACTCCTACCTTGTAAAACAAATGAAGAACAGGATTGCCCATTATTGAATCTAATCACAAAATAACAGTTGACTTCAGTGAGCATGAGGAAGATCCTAAAGAAAAAAGACCAAAGCTACAAGCTAAAAACTCTGGTCCAACCTCTTTGCAATAAAGTGATTCTTCCAAAAGGAGGACAAATTTCTACTGCGACACCACTAAAAAAAGAAAATTAAAATTAAATACACACTTACAGAGTAGCAGCTCTGCTGACCTGTTACACACTGAAACAGTGAAGTTATTTTAAAAACCCTCTACATTTATCCAGAAAGTACTAATAAAAAAACTAATATACAGAATTGTATCTGAACCGCGTGCTCCAGCTCACTTCTTTTTGAGGGTGTAAAGTCTGTCGTAAGTTATTAGTAGTATTTTATTTTTTGCAAGTCTCAACCTTACAAAACTGAGAGCGTGCAGAAACAGCCTATGCAAATGTTATTCCCCTAGAGAGAAAGAAAGAATTCTGTATACAACTGAGGAGCACCTTGATTTCTTCACAAATTGTTCCTGTACCTGGAAATTCTACTTTGCTGAATGCAGTACAGGAGTCTACAGGACTCAGATTTTGATAATAAATGTTCAGCAAATAACTTCTAACTTCCCACCTTAGATTTAATCATACATTTTTCCATAAAAATCTTTTGGAACATCATACATGAAAAGAACAGTGTTTCTAGCACCTCTTCAATAGTAATTTAAAGATAGAACATATATCGAAAGCAGTATCATAAGGTATTCTTGGAAATACCAGCCATGTGTTTAATTTTTTCTGTTTCATTTCTTGAGTGTGGCAACAGATACTGCAACTGTAAAAATAATGTATTCTTGAGCACTGAGAAGTATTTCTTCTTTGTGTATAATGCATTCAGTTGGTGGGTTTACGTCATAGAGATGCCAGTGTGAACAAGGAATAAAGCACCCAATAAATTAGTTGGCTTGAGCATTCCAGCAGAAAGAATCATAGTAAAAAATCTCAATATTACCACCATTAAAGAACATTCAAAGATACTTTTTCCTTCCTCAAACATGTGATCCAAACACTAAAAAAGTAAAATCCCTCCTTTTGATTACACAAACACACATCTATACCAGATTCTCTTAATTTATATTTGGATTCAAGCTTTTACTTAATCACAGTGCCCCAGATTGTAAAAGTTCTATGTGATATTTCAAGTTTATTTCTATATAATCCATAAAATGCTGAAAGAATTAGCTTTTTCTCTCTTCAGTCAGCTTGTGAAGTACCATCAACTACACCCATCTGACAATCCTCTAGTGAAGGGAAAAAGGCAAAATAGTAATCAGAGAGATGTGATATTATAATCTCATATTGAATATTTGGCTACTATGAAAAGAAACAATTTTCAGCTACTTGTGAAAGTTCTAATGTTGAAAATATAAAGTATCTTGAAAAACATTCCGAATGAAAAAAAAACATTTTGCATTGCACAAACTGCACTGTGCTGCTACTTTGCCAAGTGCAGTGATGTCCAGCCTCTTTGTGTTGCCAGTATATTCAAACTTGATTCAAGAGTAAAGTTAAATCTTGGTGTTGTACTGAAAGATATCCTTAGGTATCTGAAAAATAATTAAAAGTAAGAAGATCTTCCTCCGACTGCCACAGTAAATTTGGATTAAATACTATCTGTCTAGCAAGCAGATTCGGTAATACTAATGTGTTAAAGACCCTGCATGTTTAACATATTTGCAAGACTTGAAGGAGATAGAGGACAGACAGTATAAATATCTCATGCTCTTGGAAATGCTGGATATATAGAATACCTTCTTACTGCAGCAAGCCACTCACTTCCATGACGAATCCAGGCAACAGATAGATCTGCAGCTGATTAGGCTTATTACAAAGGCATCAGCTACACATGAATTGAACTCTGCATGTGTAATGGGCATCCGCTCTCTGAGCATTCAATGGGAGCTGGGAAGACACCACTACCCGGCCAAGTCATCTATAGCCTGCTCCTGGCTGCCCACAGAAACAACTGTGAAGGGGACTAATACATCTGGAAACATAGTTTTTCAAGGTCACCACTGGTCTTGTGACCACAGAAAACTCATCACATTAGGAGCAAAGGGATACAAAGCAGAGAGTAACCTGCTGGCATTTCAGAATTAGACTGAATTAGTTTCAATAATATTCAAGGATGATGGGAAAGGAGAAGGTTACGGGTAAGATTGTACCCATGGCGCTGAAACAGCCTGTGTATCACAAGGTGGGAAAAAATCCTCCGAGACTGGACCTGTCTTCAGGGCTCTTGTTTAGCAAGGAGAGGTGCACATATAATGTAACAGCTTGTCGTGGTTTAAACCCAGTCAGGTAACTTGTTCACTCACTCCCAGTGAGTGGTGCCGAGCTGACAACAATCAAGGTCCGTGTCCGTCTCCCCACCCCCCCGCACCGGGGCTCTCCCCTTCCCCGCTCCCGGAGGAACGGGGAGGAGGATCGAGAGAGTGCAACTCCTACGGGTTGAGACAAGAACAGTCCAGCAACAAATCACCACCGCTACTATCAGCTAAAACAATGATAAGGGAAAATAACAAGGGAAGAGAATACGATACCACCGGCCAAGAAAACGAGTTCCACCCGGAAGCTCCTCTCCTTCCGGGTAACTCCCAGTTACCCCCCACCCCGGGCATGACGTGCTGTGGTATGGAATACCTCCCCGGCTAGCCCGGGTCAGGCGCCCCGTCTCTGCTTCCTCACAGCTTCCCCTCCTCCTTGGCAGAGCATGAGCCTCACAGAGTCCTTGGTCAGGGTAAACATCACTTAGCAACAACCGACAACATCGGCTTCACCAACGCTGTTCTCAAACTAGAAGTCAAAACACAGCACTGCACCAGTTAACACAAAGGAAATAACATGACTGCTACTGCTGAACCCAGGACACAGCTCAAAATCAGACTTCATATTTCTTCACATCTCCATGTGTCATGCACTGTGATTGACATTTTCATACCCATATTTACAATACCTGATTTCAGGATCTCAGCCTCCCCAGCTTTATTCCTTACACGTGAGTAAGAAATAAATACACTCTTATCTGCATGTAAGAACAGTTAGGAAATCTTATTTCAGTGACACTTTCAGAAGACATGCATCTGGAGCCAAACTGGCATAAGGCAAATGGATTTTCTTTAGTACTCTGGTGGCTCATTTGCTTACTCACCCCACATACATTTACCCACCTGCAGCTTTCACTAGAATCTCACTGGTATCTGCTTCACTTTCAATATTGAGCTCCTTTAAAATAAGCTAAATTGGGAACTATTTGATGCCTCCCAAATTAGCTATTTCTAACAGGAACATCACCCTGAAAGAAGCCTTTCAGGCCACCCAGGAAACTCTGTCAAATGCAGCAGACATCAAAGAGAGAACGCTGCCTGCCATCCTCTGCTCAGCTCAGCAAGAAGTGCTCACCCACCCAGGCTTCACTTTTCTACAGCTCTGCCTATTCTAGCACTAGCAATGGACAAGAAGAGCAAATGCAGAACGCTTTCCTGCATTCTGCACATCTCTTCAGAAAGCCAGCAGCTCCTGGGCTACTAGGGATCAATGCTGCAGTCAGCCCATTCCCCAGACATGCAGCAGCTCTTCCAGCAATGGCCGTGATTGCACCACAGAGATTCTTTACGCAGTGTTTTCTCTTCTCTGTTACTTTGGCACACATATGAAAATCTACCCATGTTATTGTCCAACAGACAAGTAAGTAAGCACTGCTGTGGACACCAGGGACTTTTTAACTTGTCTTCACACTACAAATGCTACAGCCAAGGTTGCTGAAATAAATTCAGGTATCACAGATCCCTCCCACCTTCCAACACGTATACTGAGCACATTTTCATGTACACTGTTTTGAGTTTCTCTTGTCTACTTTCAGACAATAAATAGCCTACCTTGACATCTCTCTGATTAGTACTCACATCTCTGTACTGCTTCCAGTTTTGCCACTCTAGACTATCTTCATTATCTGAAGCAGCAGTGGCCTCTACTAATCCTGTCAAGAAGTTTGTACAGACTCATGGTAATCTTGGAGCAATAATCTTGCAGCAGTTTGTAGCTGACATGAGCAAAACCCATGACTTTAACAAATAACACCGAACAAACCAAAGTATTTCTTCGAAGCTGCAGGAAGAACATGAGATAAGGAGGGTAGACACCAGTGTACAGGAAAGATAAAGTGATTAAAGGAAGGGTACTCAGGGGTAGTAAGACATATTTCAGGTTTTTTATTCAGTAGTAATTCCAGGTGGTCTCTGGGATTTCTTGGCATGACAAACCTCACACTGCTACCTACAAATCCCATTTGGTTATTTACCAGTTTAACTGCCAAAAGACATACAAAAACTGCTTTAGTAAAAACAGATGGCCTCAGCCCCAATGCATGAAATAAATCCTCCTTCCATTTCAGCATCTGAAATAGCACATCTTGTAAAGTTGCAGTGGCTGCAAAGAGGGCTTGAATGGTTAAAAGGTAGAATTATCCAACTATTCCTTTTTCTGTAATAGTCTCAATGTGTATGTATATGTAAAACAAAGGAACATCATTCTTTGGAGTAAAACAACTAAAAATCCCTTTACTATTTAATTGTAATAGTGTCTGAATATGCAAGAAAAACATAAACCCAAGTTTTCTTCTTGTAACATATATCCAATCTATCAAGAATAGCATTTGATGTCAGGATTCTGAAGTGTGGACGAAATGACAGACCAGCAGAGGGAATCTGATAATAGATTAATGAGATGTGCTTCATGCAGTCATGAAAGTGCTTGAAATAAGAAACAAGGAAGTCAAACAAAGGAGAGAGAAACAGTGGAAAGAAAGGAGCTGTTTTCTGAGCCTTCTGTTGTGATCCCATGAAAAATTCCTGATACAGAATTTTTTAGAGAAATTTCAGAAACTCTGTGCATCAGAAGCCAATGGAGTGAACTGGAATACACTGAATCTGTGTATTTGCCTGCGCATAGTCATGAGCTACAACATTTGTTATGTGGTATTTGGGGCACTCACTGGATTTGTGTGGACTGACACTAATTAAAGGCAGCTAGATAGCCATCATTTTAAAAACTATCAGGATGTGCACTTCTACAGAAAGCAACAGTCCAAATATGCAATCAATTGTGCATTTTCCTGTATCTGCCAACCAGCTGAAGAGAAATCCCCATCTGGCAAGTAATACAACTGTAAGCAAGATTTGTTGATCTTCTACAGGCCCATTCTGACTCAGAACAACAATAACGACTCTGTGACTATGTCCTTATTTTGGTATTGCCCTCTAGTTTCTCATTAACGCCCATTCATATGTCTTTCCACACTGCGCTATAATGCACTGAGCAGCACTTAAGACCAATGATAACCTTTACTTGCCCAGCGTACATTTAAACTGCCCATTTACCTGCTGGCATACAATTCTCTGCATGAGGATTACTCAGAAAGGGAAGAGAGTAAATGCTGGCCTTTCCAGAGGAATGAACACCTCCTTACAACCCTATTATTGTGGTAAACAGCAATGAGCAGGTCCATGGGATATCCTTGTTTCTTGTCTCATTTCAAAGTTCCTGATAAATATATATGCATCAAGATTCTACAGATTTGCCTCTAAAGATCTACAGACTCCAAATTCTATTCTTCCCTAAATTTACTTGTTTGAAATAATGTGCATATGGTATTTCTGTATCTGCCTGAATAGTTTGGAAACTTCATCTATTCCTCCCCTGCAATAATTCTAGGAATATTTTCATTGTTGACAACTCAGGAGAGAACACAGCATTAATTGCCTCCTAAACTTCACTGATCACAGTGCCAAACACAGGCTTTCCAGTACTTGATGCTTAACAAAAGCTGGGTTGTCGTTTTACAGAGATTACCCCATTCCTCTGATGATAACAAAATGGACCAGGACAGAGACTTGGGCAAATACAACCTATCACATCAACTGTGGAGCACTAGTAATGTGGGTCGGAGGAGCCAGGGTGAGGACAGCCATAGGGAACAATCAAGGATTACTGTCCACATGACAGTACTGAAGTGCAGATAAAGCATACTGTAATGTGTTACATGTTCTTCAACACCTCAGAAAATCAGCAGCTCTTCAGGAGCATCTCACTGATAAAAAACAGGCGTGTGGATCACAGCAGCAGTAGCGCTACTATTTATAGAAAGGCAGCCTCAGGTGAAAGAGGTACTCATTAGCTTTAAGGTGTTTAAGGAGATGTCTTAGCCACTTAACATGGATCTCACACATACACCACTACGTCACCTTTAGCCCTGCAGTACAAGCAAAGTCTACCTTAACTAACTAGCAGCATATGCCCTGTCATGTTTGGCTGTTATGATGAAACCCAAATTCAAATCTTATATCTTGAATACTACACCTTGCGTCTATGAAGATGCTAAGACACAATATAAGGATCTGAATGTATCCTGAATTTATGGATATTAAAATAAAAAAAAAAAGAAACCCAAGTAAATTCTAATATTTCCCTACTTAATAAAAATAATCAATTTTAATTTGAATTTAGGCTAAGTATTATTTTTTGTGTGTAGAAAATGGCAAGAATTCTGATAAAATTATGTAAATTAGAACACATCACTTGACTTTTTAAGGCATTTATATCAAGAACTTTGAGTCTTTTTCCTTTCTGAGAACACAGTCACAGAATTTTTGTCATTCTAAATAATTACTTCAGTGTTAGTCAATTCAACCTAAATGTGGAAATGAAAAAGGATACCTCACAAGACAAAGTATACAGCCACAAGAAATCACACGGAAATAGAGTCTGGTGTGAGATCTGGAATAGTTACTGGTTAGACAGTCTGAACGGTACTAGACTGTCTAACCAGGATCTAGTGCAAGGATTAAAGTATTAGAAACAAGAGGGATCATGTTCAGAAGTCCTTACCTCTTCTTGCTATTTTTAGACATTTTTAAGAGTCTTCCTGGTCAAGTCTTAATTTGAAAGCTAATAATAATACCAGTTCTGATCAATGAAATAACTAAAATAAGCTTTACAGAGGCACAGTGAAGGGAACTGAAATGTTGTTGCATTTCAAGTTTAAGTATAGGAAATAAAATACACCTATATAATGAGACTCCTGGTAGATTCTTATTTGTTGCCATTGCCTTTCTCCACATAAAAATGGCCTTGGTTGCAAATATAGACTTAAATTTAAAAAGAAAGAGCACATTTGCCTCTCTCTTACATTTCTTCCTGTTTTATTTATGGGTTATTTTTTTTACCTCACAAGTTTAATGGAATTTTTACTGTGACTTTATAACTGTGTGATTTATAATACATCAAACAAGTCAAATCAATCAGCAAAGGCTTAAAATCAGCACAGGTTGATATGGCTCCTTTAAAACAAATCATTATAGCTGTTAGAACTCAAACACACATAACAAGGATTGACCACTAATGTGAGTTATTTTAAAATCTCATTTTCTTGGTAAGAAACGCTGCTCTTTGTATATAACTCCTTAATGATCTAATAAAACCATCTGCAGGAATGCAACACAAACCATCATTCTTCCTTCTAAAGCTTGTTCAATATTCTATACCATTCTTTTAAAGGAAACTTATCTATATCCTCATTAATATGGAAAGTTAAATCTCCTTAAATACTCTATATTAATCTTTAAATACACTATACTATTCTTCTAAAGGAAACCTATCCAAATTGTCATTGCTATAGAAAGTTATATCGGCTTTTTAATTGGCACTCCTCTGTCATTAAGCTTTAGAAGTAGTTATTCCTATTATGCTATAAATATAATCACATATGCATTAAACATTCTTTTTAAGTCAGAAAATGTCTTTTCCATTATATAAGTACCTAAATTACAGGCAGCACAAGGCAGTGTAACTGTGACCAAAAAACAATTTCAGCTCAGACTTCAGAGATAATGCTTACAGGAGTCATGTAAAGTATTTCAGAAGTCATATAAAGTATTTCAGAAGGGATATTTTAAAACTCCAACTGATGTATGCCAGACAAGCAAGCCCACTGATGCTCCTTCCCATATTTTGGAACCCCTTTCTACCAGGGGTTTCCATGAAACCAGGCACCAGGAACATCACAAACCTCTATATGCTGTTCATGCTTGGAACAAGCAGCTGCACAAAACTGGAGGATGTGCACTTGGCCTGTTTGAGATAGACTGGCTGAGACTTTCTGTCCAGCTTCTAGAAAAGCTGGGAAGTTTGAGCTCTGGAAGCAGCAAGTGTTCAGTGCAGTTTGGCAGACAGAAGCCAGGGCAGTAACTTACACTAAATCTAGAACAGAGATAAGTTTTGTCACACGTGATTTTGATGGGTGTTCATTGGTATTCCCTACAGCTACAGCAGAATCATTTACAGAGGCTCTGCATCTGCAGGCAGGACACAGATTTTCCTTTTAGCATTGTTCTGTATAATTACAGGTAATTTGGTTTCCTTGTCTTTTACTTTCTGTCACTCAAAGTCCTGAAGCTGATGTGGCGTTTCTTCATTACTTCACCCCTCAGAAACAATGTTTTGGCAGCATTTCTGCCAATTATTTAGTTCCTGTCTGATTTTTACTACCTTCCCAAATATGAGCATCTACCCTGCTCATGTGTGTTTACCCAGAGGTTTTGTTTGTTTCTGGAAACAGAAAGTGCTAATGAATAACAGAATGCACGTGGAAAGAGAACAGCATACTTCTAAAATCACTACCAGGATGTGTGGTGGTGTCATTAGATAATTAAAGAGAGCAGCACTTTAATTTCCTCTGAACCCTCCTTGTTCCTAGTCAGACACAGGCAGTGCATTGCTGCCTGACCGGTCCCCTAAAATTCATGTCAACTCAATTATTGTCTCTCAAGAAGAAGTCAGAGCCATATATACCAAAAAAGGATCCTCCTATTCTTACAGCGTCACTAGAAACTACAAAACACTGTAATTCATCAGTTCACGAAATGAGCGTGAGATGAGACATGATGCAATAATTAAACAGCCACCACCTCGACATCCAGGTTTAGTCACTTCTTTCCAACACATACTGAGTTATTCCAGTCTACTCGGATTCATCTCATTGATTTTTTACAAGATGCTATTAAATTTTGCTATTGACATGAATATTAAAAACTGCACCAGGGAATACAGAAAGGCTTCTTTTTAGTTTGTTTTTAAGGAAGCTCTTTCAGAAGTACTTTTAGTCCAGGTAGATGCAAATAATAAACCCCACAGGATATGCACACTGTCTCCAGATTTAGGTTTCAGCCATTATACTCTCCATTTAGCATGGATTTTGTTTAAAATAACTTTGCATTTGATTCTTAAACGTGGTTGTTACAACCCCACTCTTGCTGAAATTTATACTTTGAATTCTTTTCTAGGCATAAAATTCAATGAGTGTAACACAGTTTAATCAATGATTTCTTAGAAGTATAAGATAGGAAGATAAAGAAATAAATTACAAATGACTATGAGAAGAGAAAATGCAACAGTATTCAGACGAGTATTGCTGGCATCATATTTTGGCTCACAGAATTTAATCATAATTACCTAACTCATTTTTGGCATCTAGTCACATCTGAAAGAGCTTATGGAAAGGAGAGCATTTATGTGACTCTCAAAACTGAGCTACTAGAGATACTATTTCCTTATTATAAAGATACTCTGCTTATCAGTGAGAGTAAAACAGTGCCAAAATAATAACCAAGTTCTTGTATTCAATTTCTAAACATTTTTAACTCCTGTCTCATAATATGAATATTCCCCCAAAATACAGTAACCAGAAACAGCAGAATTTTGTCAGAAAGCGGGTGTGCATGCATCAATCGTTTCTAGAAGCAATAATACTGCTAAAAAATGAGGCACCTAAGACTCTGGTAGTAAAAGGTGTTAAGTGGTGAAAGTCGTCATCAGCTCTTCTGATCCAGATCTCAGTGCAGGTCTGTGTAAGAAACAAAATTGATTTGTCTATTTTTAGCGTTTTATATACTTCGATTCTTAACTCACTTGTAGCAGAGCAAGTGGATAAAATTCTCCTTTATTATTCCTTTCCAGGAAGTTTTCACTACATAATTACTTTGTAAGTGCTTGTGAATGAGCCAAACTATGATGGAAGCAAAGTGAATAGACTGAAGGAAGGATTAGCAGCTAGTTATATGAATGCAAATGAAAGTAAAGAACTCATGAATTTATTTCACATTAAAAAAAATAAAGGCAGGAAAAAACCACACAAAGCAAAAAAAACCCTCTGTAATTCTAAGTACACTGTGCATCTTTTTTCTTTGCCTTTTTTCTCCCTTTTCACCTGAAATCATTTACTTTTTAATTAAATTGTGAGGATTAATTTACTAATTTTTAAGAGCTTTGCAAACAACACACATTTTTTACTAAACACAAGGGTCTGCTAAAAATCGTATTATTCAGTATGTCACATTTCTTTTTATACATTTAATCTCCTGTAAGTATTGCTGTTGCACACCCACTCACACCTCCACTTCCAGAGACACTTCTGGCTACTTCTGAATCCATTAATATTCTTGATGTCTCTTCTCACCCCTGATAACCATGGTAAGACACTCATGTTCACTGCTGCTCCTACTTTTTCATTTTCTAAGATGCATCGTTTCTGAATACCCTTGTAAAGGCATCTATGCTTTTAATGCTTTGAGTCTATTATCTCTGAGAGAATACACACAAATTGGAAAAAAAAGTATACAAACATAAGAGAAGATTTATTAATAGTTTGCTTTGCCACATTTTCCCCAAATATTGTTATTTTCTATGGATTTTAAGATTGGAAAACAAGAGAAAAATAAGAAAGAAGAAACATAACATTAAATCATTTTCTAAGGGCGGGGTTCACTTAGTGGGGTGAAGTCAAACACTGAGTTAAATGGTGGCTAATAATTAAGGGTCTACTTACGCAATTAAACAAGACCCCGAGTACTTAGAATGTATCAATTTCTCCTCTAGAAATGGTGCCTAGTGTTTTCTGTTGTATGCTTAGCTTTTTTCTTGAGACACTCATTACTAAAAGATAAGTATATGGAAACTATTGTTCTGCTGAGGGTCCTAAGGGCGGCTGTGTAACTGAGCAGAGTGAATTCTACTCTGAGTGAGGCTTTGGTCATGGAATGCTAAGTATCTCAGAACTGAAGACATTTTTCCTGAGTTGGCTGTGATCATGCAGCAGAGGTACTAAATAGAAACAAAAATGGAAAGAGCCAAAAGGTCTAATAGAGAAAAGTAGGGGAGTCTTTTTCAGACTATTTCAACTCTTATTTCAGACACCTATGCATCATGTAAGTGAATGCATACATATACACAGACACATGCATGCCCAGATTTCTTCAAGAAAACATGAGTTAGCCTTGAGAGATGTAAGTCTGTCAAAAATCTTCAAATACAAATATTTTTTGCTTCCTCAGAAAAATACTAAGAATTCCCTTAGGAAGATGACACTTGTGAAGTCACCAGAGGCAATTTTACATATGGCCTTCTCCTGAAAGAAGTCCTTTCCTTGTGGATTTATTCCTTTAGTTTATTCTCATCGATTTTCTTCATGGCAATTTATGACACAGATCATGAGTATTTGTCAAGTTTGTCAAGCAAAATCTCCTTGGAAAGATTTAATGTTTGCATTTCATCACCCTGCTATTTTATTTTGTTAATCTCTGTAATTATTTTCACCTTTGGTCTTTTAAAAGAGTCTCAGAAATATATCCTCTCTAAATGCAGTCCTACACCAGGGATTCCTATTTAGGATGCTATCACAAAGATATTTTCAAAGTCCTGACTGAACATGTCAAAATCCTTAGGAAGAGGGTCTTAAAAACCTAAAATCTCTGCCACAAGCTTTGCCTTGGTTATATGCTTACACCATAAGAACCACAAAGCATAAGTATCCATCTTCTGTGTGCGCTTTATCCTTTGATGAAGCCAACTGGCCCGGAAGCACAGAGCCCACTGCAGCTGCGCTACAGGGTACATGGACTTGCCTGGGCCTGCCTGAGTCCAAGAGGCTGCCAGTGAGAGAACTGGCAAGTAGGTACAAGCAGACACTGCCAGATCATCTCATCTCAGCTGCAGTCTGTACTCTGCCCATCCCTGAGATCCCTTCAAAACAGAGGATGGGTAGGGAAAATAAGATGAGATGCCTTGCAGTAGTACACTGCTGTAGATCCCACAGGCTCGATTCTTGTTTAGATAAATATTCCGTATTATCTCCCTGGGGAGACAAGGAAATGCATGTCTTTTTTTCATCAGATATATTTTCTTTTATACTAAATCTGGAGGCTCCTGGGCCTGCCTTGCTTTATTTTCTCCTAGAGGACATAGGGCTCTGGTGCCCTGAATCTAAAGATGATTTACAGGTAGTGAGGATAACGTTATAACAACACCACAACTCTCAGAATCTCATGTTTCCTTCTTTCCAGTCCTAATGCATAATAAAACCTGCTTTATGGCTCTGATCAAAACCTCACAGAGTTCCACAGTAAAACCCAGTGACTGCAGGTGAGCTTGACATTTCCAGACTATGTCAGGTTATGTTTGTCTGTCTGTGTTTAGATTAAAGAAGCAGCAACTCTCCAACCGGAAATATATGCATTAGTAAAATTGGGCCAAAAAATGATACTTAAAATACAATGCATCTATCATTGTAACATGATAAATTCAAGCAATAAAATTATTCATGCCCATCAGAAAAATATCTCAGTTCAACACCTGGAGTCTCTGTTTCTTAACACTCAGTTTATTAGTGACAGAGAGAGAAAATACCCATTCTAGTGAAATATTCAGGTACTGCAGATGCCTAATAAAAATGCAGGTATATTATCTCCATGTTACTTATCTTGAAAGGAGGATGATGTTGAGACAAAAAACTGTTTAAAAGTAAATCCCTTTCTGACAATCCACAAAACAATGGGGAATGTATTCATCTCTATTTGCCTTACTTACTGGCAGTAAAAACTAATAGACAACACAGTCACCGGAATTACTTTGTCACAATTCCACAGAGGTTTAGCTAATTCTTCTCAAGTCCGTTTTATTAGTCAGAAAAAAAAAATTAAGTCAAATCCTGATTTAATAAGTGGTGGATTTGAATAAATTATTCTAGTTGTGTGTTCGCTGAACTTTAAATGAATTGTTCCACAATCTATTGCCAAGTAACTAGAACATATCCTTAAGAAGTTCAACAACATACTTTTATCAAATTGATAGGGTGAGCAAACAGTTTACTGGGAACTTTAGGCTTCCAAACTGAAGATTTACAAAAGCAGAGTTTTCCTCATTAATTCTATCAATCACCTTTAAATAGCATCTTATGATTAAGAAATTGATAGAATCGCATTAGGTATGAAAACATTTGTATTTCCGAGACCGTATCTGCCCGGGATGCAGATGACATTTTAAGACTGGTGAAATATTACAACCCTGTCTTTCACCTGAGATCACTACACAAATTAAAGTCAACCTTTCTTATAAATGTGTCCTGAAAAACTGTTAACATAATAGATAATAGAGACTTGTATAAAAACAGTTACATTTGAGGACCGAAAAAAGTCACAACTTCCTTTTAGAAATGTATTAGCATGTCTCTGGTTCATTATTTTGGATCTTTGACCCACTGTAGGATGAATGACAGAAATCTTTGCACCCTGAGAATATCTGCATGAAATCAGGATAACAAAATTTCCAATAATTTTAAGTATTTCTCTAGAGAGAAACAAGATTTAGGAGCCTTCCAGCTCTACACGTATTAAATGACTACAGGCTGATTTACTGTGAGATTTCATATATTGGCTCACAGTTTGGATACTATGAAAATTTTATCCTAGTATAGAAGTTTAAAATCCCCATTTCCTACTGCTTTACATTATGATCTATACTACTCATAAAACAGTTTCTGGGTTTCACTGCCAGGCTTGCAGTGGAGGACATCGCAAAATAACAATCCTTCAGCTCTTTACAGTAACAAATTCCTGCATACAGGGATACCACGAAAATTCAAGTCAAATCCATTCTCTTACCTCTGGATTTAAAAAAAAAAAACTAACCAGTTAATGTAATTCTGTATTACTTTTGGTAACTACAGGATTACAGTGAGGTAAAAAGTTCAAGCTCAATCCACTGGACCCACTCCAGTCTGCGAAAATAGCCAATTTGGAGCTATTATGAGAAAATAACTTTCATTAAGCTTTCATCATTTGTCGTCTACTACACACAATTTCAGCTTTCTAAAATGTCAACATCTAAAAGTATCATCATTCTTCATTATGCTGGAGGCAAAAAAATAGATCAAATGGAAACGAAGAACTATCACTTTCCTTTTAGATAACCAGAGAAGGCCAAGTATAATTCCACAGCAAAAATGACCAGCTAGTGCTTTAGCACTTACACTTACTCTAGGTATTTATAATAATAGAAGGAAGAACATGCTTGCATGTAAAAACAGTATAGATTTAATTGCATCTCTCTCCTGTCATCATTCATGTGAAACTTATTAGGTTATCATTTTGCTCTGGTCAAGGACTGCATCATCACATATCACCAATGACTAGTCTTAATGTCTATGGAAGAGCCTTGGATATCACTATATGGCAAACACACCCAGTTTCCAGCATTAGTTGGACTCTGATTTACAAATGGCAATGGCTAAACCTGTGACTTTCATAAGAGCTCCATGTTGCTGGCTCTAATGCTCACATAATATTCACCAAATCACTGAAAGCTACAAGGAAATGTATTAATGAAAGAAAAAAATCAATGACTGCTTAACATATTATGGGATAAATCATAGCGGTTAAGCTGCTGATTCACCAAGATGTGACTGCTAAATCAAACAACAGGGGATAGAAGTAGACTGCTTCTAACAGAAACAACAGCAGTGAAGTAAAGCTACTCCTGCTGTGAGTCAGTCCTTACTGCCAGCTTTCTGCAGTCACTGACTTCAGTGAAATCACTCGTAGGTGCAGGGACTCACTCAATCAGACTGAGAAAACCTTAGTCCCTTAGAAATCTTCCAGCAACTTTTAAAATGAACTCTGGCAACTTTGTGTAATGCACAGAAATTCAGAGAGACGCCAATCCCCACTGGTTTACCCAATTTTTGTTATATTCTACCTGCAAACATTCAAAACATAATATTTTTCTCATTAGGGAGAATGAAAAAAAAGACAAGTATTTTCATCATTAGCCCTGAAATCATTGAAATCTCTCCATAGACCTTATAAGATCTAAGAGTTGGGTATACATGAAATTTTATTTAAGTACCTCCACTGAGAATTATTCAAAAGCAGAATGTTTGGTTGTTATTTTGTGTGATATACCTAAGCTTTAGAAGTATTCAATATTACTGTAATGTACCTCCCTGGAAAATATGCCTTTTGGAAAATTTTCAACAAGAAATGTGTTCCTAAACTTTAATGCTGTTTGGTGCAAAATGACTTATTTAGGGTTATTAAAGATCTGCCTGTTGGCAAGATAATTCAGAATTTCAAACTCTGCCTTAAACTCTATAACTAATACCTCTGTTCAGGACAACTTCAAGATTATGCCAATTCTATGTCTATTTCGTAAAGCCAAAGGAAACGTTGAAATATTCACTTAAGTGCCAATCACGAATCCAGGCTGATCTGTCCCGGAAATGGATTCCCTAAACCTTTTGCACTTCAGTTATCCTGGAGATGTAGCTCTCAACCCAGGGGTTCAGCTGTCTGTGATCCAAGATTTAGCTTTGATGTGGCGTAGCCGGGTGACCTTGGCTCAGGTTACTGAGAAAATTGGGAAGTTGTTAGGAAGTGTGAGAAAACAAGCCAGAGCCAAGAAAAAAAAAGAATCAAAACCAGAGTGAGCTGGTTCTAGCCACTGGCTCAAGTGTATAAGAGGAAAACACTGACATGAAAAATACAAAGTCTGAAGGGCCAGGGGGTGGGGAAAGGGGAACAAAGGGGTAACAAACTTTAAAGATGGCAGCTCTTTAGCTTGTCCCAAGGAGCAAAGGTGCACAGCCTTCCCCCTTCTGCCTGACAACTGCCTGGCCAGTAAAGCCTCTCTGCGTGTGGCTTTGCCCTTGTGAGCATATTAACGCTTAACCTAGCACTAGCTCTGTTATGTGTGCATTAACCAATAAATAGGTACTTGCATGCTGAGAATATTCAGCTTCTAGAGTCTTTTTATAGAAGTTGTCTAAACAAAACTAACCCAAAGTCAGAGGGCTGCAGACAATCAAGATGATTTTTTTCACCCTTCATAGAATCAGAGTGGTTTGTGTTGGAAGGGACCTTAAAGCTCATCCAGTTCTAACCCCCTGCCACAGGCAGGGACCCCTTCAACTAGAGCAGGTTGCTCAAAGCCCCATACAACCTGACCTTGAACACTGCCAGGGATGGGGCAGCACAGCTTCTCCAGGCACCCTGTGCCAGTGCCTCAGCACCCTCACGGTGAAGAACTTCTTTCTAACAGCTAATCTCAATCAGCTCTCTGTCAGGTTAAAGCCATTCCCTCTTGTCATATCATTACGTGCCCTTGCAAAAAGTCCCTTTCTAGCTTTCTTGTCAGCCCCTTTAGGTATCAGAAGGCTGCTCTAATGTCTCCCCAGAGCCTTCTCCAGGCTGCATTTAAAGATTTTTTTCAAAGAACATAACTGTAGGTTACGGATTTATAGATGTAACCTGCAAAATAAAAAAAAAAGGATAAGCACTATGTTTTTTAACATGACCACCCGCATATATCAGATGTTTTGCAGCAGGGCCTATAAGGAATGCGGTAGTATACAGTTGCACAGATTAACATTAGTTCTGTCCTCTAAATACAACTCCCATTTTCTTCTACATAATTGCAAAGAAGTTATCAAATCCAAGTATCAAAGCCTCTAGCACTGAACCACACTGGACCCCAGGAAAGGGTCTGATCACAGGGTATGCACCAAAAAGAAATCAAAAATGATACTTGAGAAGATACACTTGAGAAGCAAGCACAGGCCGGGGATGCTGATCATCACATGCTAAAGACTACGCTATTGAAGAAGAGATTGAAGAACAGAGATATACTATGACTGAAATGCTGACAAAGCTGCCTTCACAGAGTGGCTGAGATTCCATCTAGGGATAACAGAAGCTCTTATTTACTGTATAAACAACTCCTGTTTTATTGCATTCTACTGATATCTTTAACAAAGATATACAAGTACTCTTAAGAATAACCCCAGCTGACAAGGAATTTTTATGACCCTGAACTACTTACCAGCCAAACACTTATTTACAGGAGATCACATTTATTTACAGGAGATCACATTTATTTACAAGAGATCATCATTGAGATGCTAAGATACAGAACTATGAGCATCCTGAGAAGAGTTGCAGAGACCAGGATCATTGCTAAGGTCAGTGGTTCAGGTTCTCTCAAACCTCTGTTGCATGAAAATACAAATAATCCAGCACATGGGCAGACTTGTATAAATGGTGGTTCAGGTTGCAATACATACTTCTGGTGACACAAGATAATAGATTCATAGTTAAAAATTGATATTGATATTGAGAATATCAAAATGCATAGATTACACATAAATAACATGTTTGTACCTAAAAATTATCTGCACTTGTCTCCAGCAGCCAGAGTGCTGAATCTTACCTGCTCAAAACTAATTTATCAGTCCCTCTGTATCAGCATAATCTCTCTGTTCTCTGTTCACTTACAGGTTCTTATGTCAATGAGACATGTTTTAATCACTAGGTACAGAAATAGCTACCAAGTATACACAGCCACCAAACCTGTGCTTTGATCTGATTTCCTAGATCGCAATTAATACCTTACTCAGTGTTTCTCAGCATAACCAAACTCCCTGTGAGCATTTGTGTGGCATGAGGGACCACTGTTACAATCTTTAAAAGTACTTTGAAGTGTAGTGAACTCCACAAATGATATGACTAGAGCTAATGAGAAGTTTCCAGGTGTAGCACTAATGCTTAAAGAAAGAATATTCTTGAGATTCACAAATGTCTTTCTGAAAACTACTTACAGATGAAAAATGTAGAAAAACAAGCCAGCTCTTAGCAATTTATCCTATAAAATTCAGAATAAGAAGTAGCTTTCTGAAAGTACTTTATATTTCAACTTTAATAGGCTAAAGGCAGTGTCCTCAAAAGTTTTTTCAATAGGAAACGACAAAAGGGAATACTTGTTAAGTGAATCCAAAGAACTCCTCTGCTTCTGGTAAATAGAAAAACTTATTTTCTTTTAAATGAGAAGAAACACAAAATAAAAAACAGAATTGGATAAACAAAAGATCTGTACCGAACTTGCTGTTAAAGTAATCCTTAATGATAATATAAGAGATAGTAAGCAGAATGAAAAAGATGTTAGAAAATTGTAGTCTTGAAGTAAGGTAATCACTCATCTGTTTACACTGATATGGATTAAACCTCTGAACTGCTGGGAGCTCTGAATGTAGCACAGCGTTAAACTAGTATTAGTTACACACATACCAGAGAGCAAAAAGAGTTTGCAGCAGGAAAGAAAGGCTCTTATTGCATTGGAACAGGCCCTGGCACAGGTTGTCCAGAGAAGCTGTGGCTGCCCCATCCCTGGCAGTGTTCAAGGGCAGGTTGGACGGGGCTTCAAGCAACCTGGTCTAGTGGAAGATGTCCCTGCCTGAGGCAGAGGGTTAGAACTGGATGAGCTTTAAGGTGCCTCCCTACCCTAACCACTCTGTGATTTTACGATTGCTTATTCCAGTTTATAGCAAATCATAACCTCTCTTGTAAACCCACATACAATTCACAATCTGCGCAGACTGTTTTCAATGGAAAATTTCAAAAAATTGTACATTTTGAGCATTTTTTAGGCTAAGGAATGCACAAAGTAAACTTTCTCTTTGCCTGGTTTTGTAACCTTCTCCAACTTTGGGGGTTGGGGAGGAAGGTAAAAATTATAAGGAAAGAAAAATTACATTAAGTAGAATTGCAAACAGAAAAGCAAGGACAGTGGCAGCCAACTTGGGAGCAATTACATCTCTGATCAGTTACAGAAGCAGCCCTTGCAGGCTGGTGCAATAGCTACAGCACTGGAACCAGCAGTCACCTGTGCTACCCTGTGACCACAAAAAAAGCTGAGTTTCATCATGTCTGTATGAGATACCTACATGCTCATCTGGGGCAAACTTAAACTTATATGGTTATATATTAGATTCCCTGCTCAACCCTTTCTTAAGGTTGCTTGGTGACCCCCCAAAATACCTTCATCTCTTTAAAAATTTAGACCCCCAAAAAGGTTCAATCCTGAAAGAAGCGTAACCTCTTTGGCACCACTTGTCACCTGCTGACACAATCTGTTTGTATAGAAGTTAAGGGCACAGTAAAACTTCCATTAATGGACTTAAAGGTCTTCCTATTTTTTTTCCTTTCTTTTCTTTCTTCCCTTCAGTGCTCCTACGATACTGCTAAAAGGGTAAAGAGGTTCTCCTGTTATATACTGCAGTGCGATTTTTGTAATACAGTCCAGCTCACCAAAGTGTTACAGGTAATGTGGTATGTCCTTCAAAATTCACAATGGAACATTATTTGTGGATTAAAAAAATACATGCATATTTACATAACATTTTCTTTGCTCTTCAATACATTTTAGTAAGTTCTCGTCCTATGAGTCTGCTTTCTGCTCTTGAATTTTACTAGCATCTGAGTTCTATCCCCAACAGCTGCTGTGGTTCAGTGATCTTATGGCTGTGCGCTGCACTTGTGAAAAGGTACTTCATCAATCTCTAACCTTGCAATCTAAAATCCAGCTTTTAAAACCTACATATTAAAGAAGAGCCATACAGAGAAAAGATTCACCAAACTCTGTCCCTAACCGTGATCAATAGTGGATGGACCCCACATACCGTCCAACATTTTTCTCTCAGCTTCTGACTCAACTTCCTCCTGAATGAGAGAGCATTTTCTACTCAAGTTACCAGTGGAATTTATTATCACTTTAACTCATGTAAAATATGAACAATAATGTTTGGCAAAGAAATTCCAGAACTTAACTATAGCTGGGATTTTTTATTATTCTGAACTTTCCAGACGCTAACTTAACTTGATGCATTCCAGTTCTCGTTTTGGAAACAGTGATTAGCTGCTCCCTTGCCTCTTCTTTCATTGTACGCATGGGTTTAGACTTCTGTCACATCACATCTCAGGTGCCCCTCTCCTTTGAAGAGCTCTGTTTCATGAGTCATCTCTTGGACAGAAGCAGCTCCAAGCCCCTGCTCATTCTTTCTACCTGCCTGCAACTTCTCATTCTGCTACCTTTTTCAAGTCCACAGCAAAAGCAAAAACAAGCACCTCAGACAGCACCATTTCTTAAGTTACTGCTGTTGTAGAATGATTTGTAATGTGTAGAGCACCGCTTTCATGTAGTCTAGCCTTGCTGAGAAGAGTAAGTGTAAATTTTTGGGAAGTTACTCCTGTAGAAATACCATATCCTGATGTACAAAACACTGCCTGTCATTTTCTCGGTCTTTCATTCTTACCCTCTATCTTGGGATGCTTCTTTACTCTACAGCTGGATCTCATTCTCTTTGCTCATCGATATAATTGACTGGTTTCAAGACTAGTACAACGTACTGCCTTTGTCCAAAAAAACTTTGTTTTGGGGAAGCAGAGCTAGCCCTTCGGCAATGCTCTGCAATAGCTACTCCTGATTTTACTACAGTGCTAACAGAACTTGCTGGTTGATTGTTTTTTTTGCTCACATTTCTCTGAACTGTACAGCACGCACAAAGCTGACATTTCATAGCCATGTAATTTAATGTGTGGCATATTGATGCTGGTGGTCACTTTTTTCTGACCTGTGTTCTTGTGTCATGAGTACGAGTCCTTTTTAATTTACTTCCTTCCTCTCTCCAAGACAGAGCTGACCTGAATGTTGCATAGGCAATTATTTTCCTATACAGTGTGGTCAAAGAGAAGCAAAAGAATACCATTGACACAGAACATCCTTATTTTGGATATGAAGAGAGAGTCTTTATTAATAGCATTTACAATTTTCCTAATTGTTTTCTGGACTCATTTTGAGACAAACTGATATAAGAAATATTTTCACAGTGCTTGGTTTTATGCATCACACAGACTATATAAAACATCCACTGTGGGAATACTCTATGATATGATCTGTGGATTTTCTCTTGTTGCTGTTGAAAAACTTTGGTGATTAGGTAAAACAAGACTGAAACCTGGTGCACTGAGCTCTGTAACCCCCTTCAAGACTTTTGTTCTGAGTAAAACTGAAGTTTTCTTTGCATATAAGTGCTAATTATTTTGGTATGTATTCATAGTAATTTTTTACTTCAGCTGTGTATTCCTCTCTGCTGGCTTGATGAGTAATCAGCAGTGTTGCAAACATATTATTCTTCTAAAACTCAGGGGGGAGGAAGAAATCATACTAGACTGCATATCTGATAGACAAGACAGTACCAAAAGCAAGATCTAACAACTGTCTGTGAATTCATATTCTCAGGAAAGAATAGGTGAGTAATGAAAGATGGCAAGAATTTTTGTTAAGCTTGCAGCCTCAAGATCCTGGGTTTATTCTGCCACTCCGCTTTTCTATTGCAAATCCTGGCATTCAGTGTGCATGACCATTTGTCAGCAAGGGTAGAGCATTTGTTTACTTCTTTGTATTTTAACGAAGAACATTAATTACTAAAATCTCTAACCAATTAATTTAATCAAATGCAATCTGAACACCGAGCACTTGAACACATAATCACCCTCACAATTCTTCCTACTTGAGAATTATTGATTTTGTCTATCAACACAAAGAGAGGTCCAGGTGATGCATATAATAATTACATAGCTAATGCGATTACTGCATGTGAACTGATTACTGTAATTAGGAAGTGTTTGTTTGTATTAAAAGGAAAAGTAAAGTAAATTGCCTTGTAGGTTTTAAGGAAAAACAACAACAAAAAAGACCAAAAAATAAAGAATCCGTAGCTGTAATTATAGAGTCCTGGATTAAAATATGTCAAGAAATCTATTATCTGCACAAGGTTAAAACATTCTTCTCTAAAGAATGGAATAAAATATCAAAGAAGTAGAAGACAATTCTCTATGTATAGCTTTCCTCTAAATGATATTGAATAAGATATATTTCTAAAGCACTGACATAAATAACTTTCCTCTTCTTTTCCAATAGAGTCTATTCCTTAAATCACTCCTCCTGTGTACTCTGTTTTAGTGTCTTGGATAAACCCCAGACATCTCCAATTGTGCCACACTTTGCTTTCCATAAAGAACCATTTCTTATTTTTTTCTAGATGTTATTACTGAGGAATCAGCACCAAGAATCTGATTTCTGAAGTTTTACACACCACATTTCACTAAGAAGACCTGGCCATAAAACAGATTTCCTTGGGACGCACTCCCACATATGGCCAGAAGATACACCAGTGTCCCATAAGCATTTTATACACAGTATTTTATAATTCCATGAAATCTATCAAACAACAAGCTTAGTAGAGAATTGTGAAAAATGGCAATAGTAATAGAGATTTTATTACACTCTGCATTGGTCATTCTTCAGGCAGGAACACCTCCACAATCAGGGTGTTGAAAACTGTCCTCAATCACTAACAACTTGACTTGGCAAAATGACGGATAGCTCCATTGGGCTGAAAAATTTGGTCATTACTTGTATGTATTCTGTAACATCCCTTAGGTTTATAGTGAGCAATCCAATTTTGGCACCCAGGAAGAAATTCTACTGTTATATGAAGCTGGTTGGATATGTGTTCAAGATATTTTAAATGAGAGAGAAAATGAGTGGGAGAGGGACAGAAAAAAAGAGACAAAAGTGTTAGAGCCTGATCTGTAAAGCGATGACAAAGCAGCTTCCTTTCTCCCTCCATACCTTTATCCTGTAAGATCATAACTTAGCTGGAGAATAGGCTTTCTTTTGCTTGCCTTGCATGTCTATAGTGTCTGATATAATTAAACACTTATTCAGAGCTTCTCAATGCTTCTGTACTGACAATATACAATCATAAATAAATCATAATGAATGAAACAAAATTACGTCCAAAGAGGTATGAAATGTTCATGAACTTTTTCCAGCTGTGCTACTACCCATGTTTGCAAGTACAGCAACAATGATACAACAGCATACTACCAAAACAACTGGTGCTGATCCATTCCCTGAATTTTTAATGGTCAATTCTATAAGTGATTAGCAGGAAGCCTTAGGAAAAAACAATGAAATATTAACATACTTCTCATATTATTAGAGAATCACTAAATGTTTCCAAATAACTAAAGATATTGACTGAATAATATAGCAAGGACATCAGTCTCCTAGGAGCTGAAACTTTTAGTCTGACTTCACAGCCCAAGAAGTTCTACATTTAGAGGACAGAGGACTTCAACCAAAGAAATTTATTTTTTTTTTCAGAAAGCTTACATTTACTATCTGGGCATTTTTTGCCTTTCTTTACTCTTACTCTCCATTCATCAGAATCAGAACAAAGATGAAAATGTATCTAGCAGAAAAGTATCCTCAAAAGTGTGACGATTTCCACCCAAATGTAGGTGCTGTGTTTCACCCTTTATTTCCATTCTTCCATTATTCCAGCAACTTTATTTCCATTGCAATTTCTTTAAAGAATACAGAGGTAATTCTGAGCAAAGAATGATTGGTAGTCGCACACTTGTAGCACTGAAGCTTCGCTGCCACTTTGGGTTAAGTTATATTATTGTTCCCATTATAGTCCTTCATTTTTAAATCAATGTACAATAAAAGAAAAACATTTCCTCCTCTTCTTTGTTTTTTAGCTATTCCTCTGTATAAAAGGCAAGACACGTGATCTTACAGGAAGACTTGTTTAATGTTAATGTGAAGATCATTAACCTAAAGGAGAAAGGGAAATACGGAGAGAATAAAGAAAGTAAAAAAAAAGTCCAGATATTAAATGTAAGTTTTGGGGGGGGGAAGCAGTTTTCTAAGTAACTGTATTTGCTGTGTGTCTTTTTAATACACTTAATACTGCCATGAGGATGATCAGGGGACTGGAGCACCTCCCGTATGAAGACAGGCTGAGAAAGTTGGGGCTGTTCAGCCTGGAAAAGAGAAGGCTGCGTGGAGACCTCATAGCAGCCTTCCAGTATCTGAAGGGGAGCTATAGCAATGCTGGGGATGGACTCTTCATTAGGGACTGTAGTGACAGGACAAGGGGTAACAGGTTAAAACTTAAACAGAGGAAGTTTAGATTGGATATAAGGAGGAAATTCTTTCGTGTTAGGGTGGTGAGGCACTGGAATGGGTTGCCAAGGGAGGTTGTGAATGCTCCATGCTTGGCAGTGCTCAAGACCAGGCTGGACGAAGCCTTGGGTAAGATGGTTTAGTGTCAGGTGTCCCTGCCCATGGCAGGGGGGTTGGAACTAGATAATCTTAAGGTCCTTTCCAACCCTAACTGTTCTATAATTCTATGATGCTATGATAAGGGACTAAAGCAGAAAGCTCATTATTATTTTAGAAACTAAATACTGGGAACTAAAATGTAAATATTAAAACTTAACACTGTGCTCCAAGGGGAATTACAGACACATGCCACAGCCCTCCTGTCAAAGGAATATAAACAAAACTAATTAGCTGAACTATGTTTTCATTGTAAATTTTGTCAGGAAGTCGTTAAAGCTGTTTTCACAATAATACATTCAGATCTTTGGACAGCTCAGCTCTCCTGATTCATTATTATTGGAATTGACAGGGCTTCACATTTGGGATACTCATTACCTTTAATGAATGCATAGATCTCAAACACTGAACTACATGACCTATACTGCAAGGTATTCTTTCTCTTTCCAGTGGCAATGTTCATCTACATTCATGAGCTTGACAATGTAGAAGTAACAGACACTGCAATTTCAAATACATGTCCAGATAATGCAAAGAAAACTATTTCTAAGCTTAGCTCCATTTTGTAATATTTTTATTTGCAGATGCATATAAAGCATGTACCTGACTGTAATCCAACTCAAAAACTCATCTAATAAGCCATAGAAAGGTTAAATCTTAAGAGAGACAAGGCAATACTTGCACAGAAAGTTCAGGATAGGCAGCCTCACCTCAGTCTCAGTGGCAATTATGGAGCAAGTCTACACAGAACTCACATCAAAACACAAAAAGCACAAGAGCGAGCCATAGTGGAACCAACACTAGGCAAAGTATACCTCATTGAGCCTTTTACCAAGAAATAGATGGCTCTGTGGATAATAGAGAGCAGTGCATATCATTTTTGTTGGTTTTAGGAAGGCTTTTGAGAGTTGACCATACCATGCTGGTAAATTGAGATGCTATGGATCAGACCAGCAGAGTACAAGGTGGACAAACAAAGACGCCTGTACTACTGGGTATCCTGGGTTTAGCAGTAGCAGTCAATTTTTCTCCTTCTTCGTAGCTGGTGCAGTGCTGTGTTTTGACTTCCAGCCTGGGAACAGTGCTGATAACACTGATGTTTTTAGTTGTGGCTCAGTAATGTTTACCCTAACCAAGGACTTTATGAGGCTCATGCTCTGCCAGGGAGGAGGGGAAGCCGTGAGTTAGCAGAGACAGGACACCTGACCCAAGCTAACCAAAAAGGTATTCCATACCACAGCACGTCATGCCTGGGGGTGTAACTGGGAGTTACCCAGAAGGACATGGGGTCTTCTGGGTTGGACTAATTTTTCAGGGAGTGGTATTGTATTATGTTCCCTTGTTATTTTTTCTTATCATTGTTGTCGTTGGTGGTAGTGGTGGTGATTTGTGTTGTACATTGGTTGCTGGACTGTTCTTGTCTCAACCCGTAGGAGTTGCACTCTTTCGATTCTCCTCCCCATCCCTCCAGGAGCAGGGAAGGGAGGGTGGGGCGGAAGGAAAGAAAGAGGGAGGAAAACAGGGGGAGTGAGTGAACGAGCAGTCTGGCTGGGTTTAAACCATGACACTGGGCTTGAAAGCTTCGTCAGTGATTCAAAATATAACTGGCAGCCAGTTATATGTGGTGTTAGTGGTTAATACGTGGGCTACACTATTTAACATTTGACATCATTGACAACCTGAATGAAGGGATGGAAGGTGCCTTCAGTAAGTTTGCAAGTGACACAAAATTGGAGGCAACAGCTCATATGCTGGAGTAACAGCAGAGCTTTGTTCAGGACTTGCTGCCTCCTAAGGGAACTGCAGCATGGGAAGATAGGTGAGTAAGAATTTTCTAGATGGCATTAGTGTTTAGGGAAAGCTAAAAAAAAAAAATCACATAGAGTGTTTTGTAGTTCTTCATGTATTTTAGATAGCTAAATTTAACAGAAAAATCAAACCCAAGCATAAATCCATTTTTCTGTTTCCTCCTTAAGCAGAATACTTCCTTGGAGTGTGTGAATGTTACGTGAAGTGATACACGTAACACTGTAATGCTCTAACTGTGGTCATATCCCTCACCCTGGTTGGGTATTTAAATAAAATGTGAAAGAAATCACTTCTTAAAGGAAAAAGATGCATTTTTTTTTCTGCATATATCTAAAAGTTGGCTTTGCAGAATTAAAGAACGATCTCCTTAAGGCTACCATTTATTTATATAACACATTCAGATCTCACAGCCTTTTTAAAGGAGGCCTCCTAAACGTTTCCTTCCCAAGGTAATATGCACTAAGCTATGCTGATTCAGTTGATTGTTGCCATTTCACAGACAAGCAGATATTTCTCTCTCTCACAAATGCCAAAATTTCTTCCACAGGTGGGACAAAACTCAATTCCTTTTCTATTGTCATAAGCCCAGCACTACGGGTGCTCCCTATTTTATCACTTGCAGCTGTCCAGCCATGCCTCCGGTTCTTACATTTGCCAACAAAGGGATAGGTGCTATTTGTTACAGCCCTTCAACTGAAGGAAATCTCACAGAGGCATTTTCCACTATGTTCTACTTTCACCTACCTGTTTGAAATGCTTCAATTCACATTATTACAATCTTTTTCTTTTATTGAAATCTAACATATTAAAAATATTAACATGCTAATGAAAATGCACGTAGACATTCTGGACATAAAGAAAGATGCTGAAAAGTAGAGAAGATCAAAAAAACTCAAAATTTCCTGATCTAAGAAATGTTTGTTTTGCTATTCATGGATTACCATGTTAGAAACAATTTGTTATAAATGCATATGGTCCCTACTAGCACAGACTATGTCATTACAAGAAGTTCTGAAATCTATGCTTGCAACTCTATACAGAAGGAAAATACAATGCAAACAGGCACTAGCATACTAAATATATCAGGTCTGAGCTGTCTTTTGAATTTCCTGGATCACTTCAAGATTGTTTTCTTCATCTGTTTTTTCCCACCATAGTTTTAAATCCTCTTTGGTTTATTTCCAGATTAAATATTTTTATAAAAATCTCACCATCTGCAACTCTGATCTCCAAAAAGGAAGCTAAATATGTTTGTAAAAGCAGGATTACTTATGAGGATTTGGAAAGGAATTGAATACATAGAAATTTAGGGAGAGATGTATTCACCTGTCTCAGAAAAAAAAAGATAAAAATTGATTTCATCTTCTTGTTTATTGAACTCAAATCTATTTTTAACTGGGGAGATTAAAAACTGATTTTCAGAATCACGGGAACTGCTGGATGCAAAAAAAAAAAAGAAAAACCAGGAGCACTTATATCTGTTTTTCTTTTGAAAAGGTTGAGTTCTAACACCAGGGACACAGAGTATGAAAAACCAAGTAAAAAATTATGGCAAGAAGGGGAAATTTTTTTCATTGACACTTATTTTTATGTAAAAGTTTAGGGACAACTTGTCTCAACCCTACTCACATTGTTAGCTTGAAAATTAGGGAAGACTGGAAGGTGAACCGAAGATCAGCTTATATTCCTCCTCTGAAGTCAAAGTAGCAAAGCACAGCATCTGAGGGGATGAGAGCTTAAAACTTCACTTTTCAAAAGATATGTTAAGCCTAGTCCTATAAAGGTGATGCTTTTAAGTAGAGTGGGAGTGAAGATCTCCAGTGAGGTCAGGATGGCTGGGCAAAGAAGACAAGGAACTGTCCATTTGTACAAGCATCCGAAGGAGTACTATACACACATAGATCCTAGTCTGAGTGTTCACACTTAAGCCCAGGCCTACATTAGCTTTCTTCCCTTTTCAGGGATGAAACCCCAGGAGGAGTTGTAGTAGATGGTGAAGAGGGCTGCCAATACACTTCCGTTATGACTGCAAACCCAAAAAGAAGAATATAAGTAACTTGCACTATATTTGCAAAGACGTGTGATGTATATTCCCTGTGTAGGGTTCAGGCTTCCATTTATTGATTTTCTTTTCCTCTGTAAGAGAGGAAAAAAAAACAAAAAAGACAATGGCAGATGAGGAAAGCTGGGTCAGGTTGATGAGACTGGGCTGCCAGAAATGAAATTTTGCACTTTAAACCATTTTACAATGGGATGCTGACTAGAAGCAAACGGCAGAAATGGCTGCACTTATTTTGACTAGAGAAGCCTTGGAAGTGTAGCAGAGGTCACAGAAATATGGGAGAGAGCAAAAGACAAGCTTTCACTCATGCAAACTTATTCTGAAAGGACAAGCTCTTGTACAAACTGCACAGACTGACTAGTACAGTGTAAATTCATCCAGCCTAGGAAAAGACTCCCCATTAGGCCTTTACAAGTTATGTAGCCACAAAGTATCTTGACTTGAGATACTAAAATCACATTCTTTATGCAGTTCAACTTAGACTACATTTGATTACCCATTGCAATTGGTTTGACACATTCCCTAACAACAGACAAGCTGCTTTACAAGCTAAAGGTACAGCAATAGGATTTAATCCAGATAGGTTCAAACCCAGTTTACTGCAAATCCACCAGCAGGTTTTGGTTTTAATAAAAATCTACCAAATTTCTTTATATTGAAAAAAAACTCCCAAAATAATTCACAAGCTCATACATAACATGGTGTAGGTCAGAAAGCTTAAGCCACTGAGTTCAGGAATATGATATGACTTACATCAACACATTCAAACATATTAAGGCCTTAAGTATCTCCACTACAGCACACCAAAATATCCCAGAAATAATAAAGGCTTGTCTGATACCCGGTCACTTTCAAAGTTCAGCAAATGAAATCTGAGAGTATCAGAAAAAGTCACCTAAAAGGATAATGTATCAAGACTTGAAGACAAATTACTCACTTAAGGATAGGGACCTTGCTTTAGAGAAGAAACAGCTATCATTAGGACGAAGTTCTCATGATCATATGGCCACCAGTATAAAACATTCAGCTGCCTCAACTTTCTGAACATTTTATCTTCTAGACTAAAATCATTATCCTTAGAACTGACAGGTCCTCTTGGTCTAACCCGGTTCACCTGGGGAAGAAGTGAAAGCTGAGTGATGACTTACAGTCCAAGCGCTCCCTTTCAATCTTCCTCCTTTCCAGAAGTCTGGTAAAACCCAGACCCTCTTTTCTTTCCAGTTTACAGACTACCTTCTTTAAAAACAGAAGTTATGTGTCCTTCCCAACTTCCCAAGAGTCTAAGTACGACCAAGTGAGTTAGTCTAATTGAATTATTTTGTTTTTTTCTGAAGTATGTTAAGTTGCAAGCCTTTGTTTTGTTATCATAACCTCAGGCTACAGTAAATGAATTCTCTGCTACCTTTGAAGGGAGAAATGAAGTAAAATTCCCCAAGTGCAAAATCAAACAGAAAAGAAAGCCTCTTCTGGTTTGCTTGAAATATACATCTTGTCCTGCTGTTCCTTTAATGTTTTGTTTTATGATAAAAATCAGTGAAGGGCAGGTAGAGGGTTTTTTCTCCCCCTCCTACAAGTGCAAGTTTATTACAAAAACATATTGATGAATGCAAACCATCATAACTCAGATTAATCCACTTGTTTACATCAGATCAATCCATTTATTTATGTGTCAGATCAGACCAGGCTAAGATTTCTTCTTTGGCTTTCCACACTCTACTAATATTTTAACACATTTTTGAGCATCACTATGAAGCAAGAGCCTCCTGTGGTTAGTTTGTTGATACTGGATTCTTTTTTTAAGCTCTCTGCAGTGTGACTGGCATTCAGTTGAAACTAACAAAGAATGATTTTTAAATTGCCTATGCGTCATTATCATAGACGAACATTTAAAACCAAACCAAATCTCTGCACTTAGTCACTCATTTCTCAGCTCAAAACTGTTCCACCACTTAAACTGCCTTGACATGTGGAAGCATTTGCAGATGCCCACAGGCTCCGAAGAGTTCCTCCCCAGATCAAATCAAATCTCATGAAATGAAACAGCTCTTTTCAATAGTAACCACTTTCTAATCAACTCTAAATACACACACATATCCAAAACCCTCCCAGAGATCTGATCATTTACAAGCTAAGAGGTGAAGTTCACCAATTAAGAAATACATACTTGAAAACCTAAGATCAGTTTTTAAGTAAGAAGAATCCTTTCACGCTTCTCTTCAGAAAGCCAGCAATGGAGATTGCATGTAAGAATACAATGTACCTGAAGTTGGCAGCAACGTTACCTACACTACAGGGCTTCTAAGTCCAACTTCATCATTGTTAGAAAATTCACCAGGACACAAAGTAGGAAATGGTTACCTGAACATCAGTCTCTAACAGCATTATAGATGTTTTCTTGTTTTCTTGGCTGGAGACCAAATAACAAGCAAGACATTCATACAGGTCTTAGATCCCACGGGAGACCTGTTATCCCCACGCTCATGTTTTGAGTATCTTTGGACAGCAAACCCAGCACTATGTAGTATTGACAGAAATTTAAGCAAAATAATGATTCTAATGACACACACAACTCCCTCCCCATTCTCATGCCTTCCTCCCCCTCTCCTCAGTCATGCTTCAGTCTTCACTGAAACTGTGAGTGTACTTTTACATCACAGTGAGGACAGAAGTTCTTAGGTGAAAGGCTTCTTGTAGAAAGCCTTTTGCTCCCAGTGTAGAAAACACTGGGAACAAAAATACCACCTCTTTAGAAGAGGCTAGAAAATTACAGAATACTATACTGATGTCCTATACCCCACAGTAAACTTGTCAGATTAGCCTGAGAACAGTGACCAAGGCAAGGAAAGCTTCTGCAGTATAGACAATGGTAAATATTTAAACTTGAACATTAATGTTGATTTTCATGTTTCAGTTACTTAGAGGGGGTAGAGAAGGGGAAACATGTAATGTTTAAAGCCTTAACAAAGGCCTTTACAACTGTATGTACATAAGAGAAAGAGCTGTGGGCTCTTGTGAGATGTATCTGAACAATTTTAAAACAACTGAGAGGCTGAGTGGATAAGAGGCAACCACCTGGTAAATGCTTTAACTTTTTAAAACGTGAAGTTTTCCACTCCCAGCAGAATGACACAAAGGTGCTGTGCTAGTGATCATTAATTAGAGAAATACTAAAAATTCCACCCATCTAAATCCAAGCGGGGCCTTGCATAACATGAAAAAGACTCACATGGGGTTAAACTGAAGGTCTACAGTACCTCAGCCATATTCCCCAACATCAGATGCAGATGCTAGGGACCACCTAACAGAAGACCAGAGCCAGGATGCAGAGGTATTTCCTTACCTTTTAATGGGTAAGAGGGTCAAGATAGATACCCACTGCAGAGGTTTGCAACTCAGGCTTTGAGAGACAGGAGCCTGTGTCTTAAACTCCAGCTATCAGCAAAAATTGTGAACAGTGCTTTTACTTCTTAACTCATTACTTGCTAAAATAAAAATTGTATCTATCACAAGGAACAGCTTGTGATTTTACAGTCCTTCCAAGAGTCAGAATGTAGTTATATTGTTTTTAAATCAGATGTGAGAGCTTTGAGTTACAATACCTAGAAATAAATTCAATTAAATGCTGTTTTTTGCATATTTTGAAGCAAAGCTCAGAAAATTCCTATTCTATTTTGAGCTCGGCATCTGACATTATATTCAAAAACCTGCAGGAAACAATGAAGCTTGCTGTAAGAGTCTATTTAATGAGCCATAAAATACAGCAGTATTCAGCACTATTTAAACTTCATTTTAGTAGTTTGTATAAATTCTGGGGTTTAGCTATTTGTGCAGTTTGACACCTGTAGAACAGGACTGGTAATAAAAAAGGATTTCTATATATTCTTTTAATTGGTGTTGGTGCAACCACTTAAAGCTTTCTAATAAGAAAAAATAAATTATGCTGGTTAATATAGCTTGATATACCCTAATTAATATGATTTGCAACACTAATTTTGCTTGACTAAAGCTTTTAGTAAGATCTTGACATTTCTATAAATAAATAGGCTGTTTGCAGGAACTTTGATGACTTTATGCCAATCCACAAATAACAGAGCCAATCTGTCAGCTATTTCTTGCAATTACAATTATTCAATATTATGTATCTGGACATCAAAGAATGTACGTGTTCACTTAGGAAGAATGTCTGCTTTGTACAGTGACAGAAAGTATCAATAATCTATAAATATTTATTGAGTTTATCACTTTAGACCAGTGCATTATGAGTACTGTCATATTTTAGAGCTTATACCAGTCTGCACTGCAATAAATATATTCACATTTAAATCAGTAGTAAAATTGCTGTTCACAGCTGGCTGGGTTTTTTTAATTAACAATTTTCAGTCAAAACCCTTCCCCTCTCTACCTATAAGCAGCAATATCTCACTTCTACCAGCAGTCAAGTTAATGGGACACTCACAACAGACTTCAGAAGTCAACCTTCAGGCTTTCAGCCCCCTGTGTATTTGTTTCAAGACAACTTTCAGGCTTTCAACACCCTGAGACAATTTTCCTATTGTCTTCAAAACAAATCTGTAACAATAGGAAGTATGTTTGTAATAGATCTGTATATAAATACAGTAACTAGCATAAAATCCCGGATTAGCCTTTCATGCTAGAAAAAAATTGTACCTTTTAACTTGAGTAGAAAGTTTGGTAGAGATACACAGTTCTTTGGAGAGGTTCCTTACCGGAGATAAAGCAGAGTTTAAAGTAGCTCTTCAGTCTTACATAAAACAATTCCCTGCTCGTGCTTCTTCCCAAACATCACTTGTCTTTTCCTCAGTACAGGCTGCTCAACCAACACCAGCTCTTGTTTCACGTCTCTTGTTAGCAACAAGTCAGGAGGAGGTAAGTTGCACTGGAGGCAAGTAGTGGTGGTTAGCTGTTTCCAAACTTTGGAGAACTAAACAAGAGATTTATACTGGGAAAGAAGGGAGAAGATAGATACGCTTTTTATAGGAAGCGGTGCCCGAGTATTCCGAGGAATTGAATATTCAGATAAAAGCAACTTGTGGGGTACAAATAGATGCCAAAATCCATCTTCTGTTGCCTGTTCCTGGATTTCTTGCTCTTTCAGACAAGCATGCTTTTCAGCTGCTATGTTTGGAGAAAGCTTTTTTTTCTTCCATTATCTATACATAGTTTTATTTGGGAAGGTGTCTAGTGTTGACACAAAGCAACATTCTGGCATGCTTCATGTACTTCAGGATGAAAAGCAATTATAATTTATTTTCCAGGTTTTTTCATTAGCCAGTGTTAAGCATAACCACACATACACAAAATGACAGAAGTACAAAGGTCCGTGCACTGTCAGTGTCCATCCCACCTCATCAGTGCGCACTGTGATTTCATTCTATGTCAATTATGAGAAAAGAATTTATTTGGATTTTATGTTCATTCAGTTTTTCAGATCTCTATCATGGCCATGACCAAAAGCATAGTTCTGAAGACAAACACAACTTGCACTTATCTTTCTGTGCATGTAAAAACACTTCAAGGTGAATGAAAGCTAACATGACTTCCGGCAAAACCAACAACCTTCAAACTTAAGAAAGAAAATTGTGCCTGTGTGTTTGAACAGTTTGTGGGAAGGAAAAGTGATTAAAAATAAATAAAGCAGAAAGATTTTTCCCCTACCTCTGAGTATTGTGCAAGACCCCTGCAGGTGACTGACATGATGTGCTTTCAATTGATCACTCTCTGTAAGTTCAGATCTCAATATAGTACGTCTACTTATAGTGTATAAGTAGAAAATTAGATCACAGCTACCTGGAATTTTCTCCTCCAACACAAATAATTGCAGAAATATTTGCATGAAAGCATCATTAAGAAGACAGAAGTTCAAAACAGGACAAGTAAAGCACATCAAGCAAACTACAAACAAACTTTCCTTCACCAGATCTTGACTTGCAAAAGTATAAAAACTCCCTCACAACCTCAGTCACTATTGGCTCAGTAACTGTAAAACTGGCAGGGCTAGATTACGGACTGCAAAGCTCCACTCTCAGTATCTGGAAGTGTTCAACCCATATTGCTTTAATTAGCCTTAATCTGTTTCTTGGATAGTCTTCCTGCCTTCTGGACAAAGCTGGATGTGGGTACATTTCAGATGTGGGTACATTTCCTGCTATGGAGAGCCCACACATCTGAATCTCTGTTGTTTTTTTTTCTCTGAAACCCAGAAGTTGTTTAAAGTAACGGCTTGTCGCCAGTGGTCACCTTTCTGGGCCCAAAAGAATGAAGAGCTGGCAAAAATAGAAAATCCATTTGACCACCCATCCATGAACAGAGAGGTTAATATTGATTTGTCAATGCAAATAAGTTACAGATATCCAACCATGAATTAAAGAGAAAGGCGTTCATAAATTTGAGGTAATTTCCTCAGAACAGTTACTGTTTTTCATTACCCTCCATTGATCAACTTCAACTGTATTTAGTGGTGAAATAAGCAACAATATCTGTAAACCTTGCTAAGTTTGAGATGTGTCAATTCCATGCAGGAAACTTTCAGATTAACAGCCATAATATCAATAGAGACCTTCTAAATAGTTTAATAAAAATAAGAGTATTGGAAATCAGATATTTGAAATTTTTTATTTTCTTAAAAATCACCTTGTCTAAGATACCAAAAATGTTTTTGTCTTGGAGATGAGTATATACTAAAAATGAAACTGCACAGACTTCCTCTCCATGCCTGGAGAAAAATAATACTGACAGATATTGGTACTATCGGTACAACTGCTGCCCTGCTGTTTTAATCTGTTTGCAACAGGATTGTTGCACAGTAGTCCATGGAAAATAGCAGCTGCAGTTTGCTGACTTTCAAATGCTTTTTGCTTTAGGTGTTTTTGCTGTTAGTTTTCTGTTCCTCAGTTTTAAAGCTGGAGGGTCAGTTACAGCAAATTCAGCAGACATAAAGAACATAAATCATAGATGACTAGTCCCTGTGCCTGCCTGGACAGTAAGTAAGATGTATTCTGACTACAAAATTGGCTACATTGAAACAAACATCTCCAAAAGTTATAGAAACTCTCCAAAAGAGTGTCATCATTTATCTTCTGTTATGCCTATACAAGTCAATCTATGACTACATAAAAGAAGCACATAAGTAATTCACTCTCATTAAATTCTCTGCAGCCAACATTAAGTCTTCTTCTTATATCATGGACCTCTCTATAATACTCACTAGCATATATCACACTAAAGAGAGTTATTTAACTGATGTAAGAGACATTACCATCCTTAATTGCCCTATTGCCATTCTGATTTCAAATCTGAGCTGTAAATACTTTAGAGCAAGAATGAATCCAGTTCCTTCACACTTCAAGTCAGATATTCAAAAAACATGTCAAATGACAACCAAATATTCACCCCAGATTCATCTAGTTGTCAGGTAATATCAGTTTAAATATTACACACCTTTACTCCTCAACCATAGTCTGTAGCTATAATTTTCTGGCAGTTAAGCATGAAACACCATCTAAAGAAGTAACAGGTATTTCAATACTGTAAGCTTGGTTCCACTTATCAAAAATATATAAGATACTTCAAAAAGCCCAGAGACAGTATAATCAAAGACACAGGATGCTCTCTGTACCAAGGACTGCTAGCAAACAACTCTTCTTCCATCAGAAGAGTTGACTTTGGGGTGTGACACAAAACCTTTAAACTGAGTGGCATAGAGAAGGCAGAGATTGCCTGTTTACTATGTTTTCCTTGTACTGGAATAAAGGGGCACCAAAGGAAACTACCAAGTAACAAATGAAAAACAAAATGAGTTGCTCGTTCAGACACCCTGTAGCTAAAGTGGGGAATTCATTAATGAAGAATGTTATGGATGTTGTGGCTTGATAAAAAGCTGGATTAATTTGTGAAAGTAAAATACATTAAATGCTATAAGAATCAAAGATATAACTAAGACATGTACTTTAATAGGCTGAGTAGAATTATTTCTACCTTTTCCCCTTCTTTGTCTTTTCTAGAAGGAAGATGCTGGCCTAGGTAAACATGAGAAAAACCATGCTAGTTCAGACTAGAAGTTCTTAACTTCTAGTTTGCAATACCTGAAATGCATCAGCCATAGCCTTCTTTTACATTTTCCTTTTACTATTAGTCATTAGTCTACTTTTCAGACCTAAATAGTTGGTGACAAATGTGTAGTGGGATGGGGAGTGAGAAATACAGCTACCCGAAAGATCGATCACTAGATCTTCCACAGCGTAAATAATGGTGGCTGACAAAATCACTTCAATGACTAGAAGGTTCATTACCGAGGTGCTGGTTTTCTGGCCTAATTATGTATCAGGGTACCACACAATTAAAAAAAAATATAATATTTTACAGTAAAAGAATTCCAAGAATTTATTTTTCTTTATCCACTGCCTACAGCTCCACAAGGGCATTAGGGGTTCTTTGTCTTCTGCCAACAGCAATTCCTCATCTAGCTACACCCTAGAGAAAATGAAGTTTTGTGACATATTTTCTAGCTACAAGAAGTTTATAGGTGCTAAATTTACATTAACGTATAGCACAAAACATCGCTTCGTAAGGACAACCTTTTATTCTTCATTCAAGGATGTTTCCCTGATTTAAAGCACTGAGTAAATTGTATATTCTCTTGTTCAGACACAAGTAAAACAATCATGCCACAGGCAATCAGCTTTGGAAAACAAATGGTTGAAGGAAGCAGCTCCTTTCATCAACGAGCGTCTTCAGTTCTCAAACAGTGTTTCAGGGATGATCACATATTGAAAATATCTCCTGTTCTGAAAGCTTGGAATGACATGTCTTTCAGACAGTTAAAAGAACCAGCAGCACACTCACGCACAGAGCTGAAATGGGCAAGGAGGTTTGGATGGGTAAAAGCATATAATAGTCCCAAATTACAACACACAAGGAAAATGCATTTGGGGTTTGTCTTCGCTATCTGCCAATCTTCCCCTGCAGCTTTTAATATGTATGTGTCAGTTCTCTGAAGCTAAAACTGCAGTAAAACTGAAATACAAGTGGAGTTCAGGGCTGACCTACCCACAACTTTTGTGCCTTCTTCAGTGTGTTTTTTTAATACTATATTGCTAGAGTCTTAGTTACCTTGCAGCAAAAAAAGCCCCCCTTTTTCCCCCCTTTTTCTCCCCCTTCCCCCAGTAAGAATAAACCCTTGGAAGTAAATTAATGAAGAACCAAATGGCAAAGCAGACTGTATTGTTCCTACCAAATGGTGTTTCAAACACAATCTAATTAGGTGATAAAATGGACCAACATACACTGAAACTAAATAAACAATTAAGTGATGTGTATTGAAAAGTGGGAGAGGCATCAGTTATACAGGACTGTAGTGCGAGACATTTGCCATTTAGCTCTCTAGCAACTTACTTATGTCAAGGGAAGAATAAAATGAATCAGAGTAGAGGACAGCATCTTCAAAATGAAGCACCTTTGTTTTCATTCCAATTTTCTGACCGGTTAAAAAAACCTCTACTGTATTGATACTAACTTTTGGTTAACTTCTGTACAATAGATGATTGCACTGATTTTTGACATTTTCAGCACTTCTCCATTTACAACAAAATTCGGTTTTGAGGCATGGATATCTCCTCTACAACACAAAACCTCCTCTGTGTATGTGTGTGTGTGCATATAAAGACTATTTCTATAATGAATTTAACTTCAGATATCAAGATGGAAGCAGCATAATGTGTTTGATTTAGCAGGAAGCACCTCAAAACATGAATCATGAATTTATCAGCCATTTACTCTTTTTCAACTTCCTCAAATTTCAGATCAAGTCATATCTCAGACAGAATTATTCAGAGACAGAAACATACACAATGCATACTCACAAAGGAAAGCCACCCCTGCATGAAGGTACACCGTGAGATACCTATGCTATTATATCTTCAGAGTACTTTCATGATACTTCCTGAGTATACCTGCTCCCTTAATTGTGCCTATTTGATTCCAAATGGACAATACCTAAGCAAATTAATTAAACACATGGTTGATAATTTTTAACACCAGCAATACAACCCTAGACATTGAGTAAGTCTTCCTAGAGTGTAATCTCAGAAAAGGCAAATCTCACAGCTGTATGATCACATGCATTCACAATTCAGGTTACATTGTACATGGCAGCAAAGTGAGAACAAAATTCCCAACACTCTTGAAAAAGGTTTTATTTCCTTGAGTGACAGTCCTTATCCTGTATTACTATCAGGGTACCTATTAATCCAGACATTGAAGCACAATATGTCAACACACACACCACATTAAGCTCTCTTTATGCATTTTCAACATGAGAAGCAGGTTTTATAATCAGGCCTCTATGTTTATATCTTGATTACTGCATATACCAACATTAACTTTTACTCAATAATACTAACAAAGATGAGCATTTGCATACATGTAAGCTCTTACATAGCACAAATGCTGGCAAATAACAGGCTTCTTAAATCTGTGCAGTTCAGCTTGTCAAAATAGCAAGTGTTGAGGGTAACCAACACTGTATCACTGTAATTCAGACAGATGAGTTAAACGTGTACCCGCATGCTATTCTTTCAAACATACTTTAAAAACTGTTTTCAGATGTCATATGAATATTCTATGAGATTCTCTCAATAAATATTATTTAAAAGCTTTGCTAACTTTGCTAAGTACTTAATTGCTGTTAAAGCCTGCTAAATGCTTAGCCCCAGTGAATAAGGCTGGTAATTATTTAAGAGATTTATGTGATTAACATGGTAAAGTTAACTTTGAAGACATCTCCAAATAAAACTAAGTACCCTCACGACAGTTTTTTCAGCATTAACCATTTCATTTAAACGAATTCTGTTCAATAAACTTTACCAGGATTTCCCATAACTTGTCACTTAAGAAAGATAAAAAATTTCTAACATTACAGAGACCCAAACAACTGTGAAAGTGCTCTCAAATTCTTCTGTAATTGATTATGCTGTCCTGACATTCAACACCCATAAATACTAATAAGTTGTTTGATGAATGAAGGTACTGCCTTTTTCTCTTTTTTGCTTTGAGAGGCCATATGATTCTGATCTACCGTTGAATTATGAAATTCAGAGAATTATGCAGCAGTATATATATTGCATAATTCTAAAACAATCTCCAATATTTCTGTCATTACTCTAAGGGGAAAACGCAAGCTTTACAGAGACTTTCAGCAAGGAAACACATTCAAATACTACAGAGAAATTGCGCGCTTGAAAAAAAGCTTAATACCCTATACTTATGTGGCAGGCATGACGACTGATGTATGTCCTTTGTTAAACCTTTCATCATTATGAAGGTTAAGATTATTTTTTTTCCTACAGTATTGCAACACAAGAGTAAGGAAAGGAAATATTTTTTTGCTTTCAGAAAGCTTTCAGTGTTTGCATCACAGCTTCGGGAAAGAACTACTGAATTCATGGGAAGTTTTGTGGAAAACTAACACCACAGAGAAGGTATATGGCCACTTCTCTGAAAGCTGCCTAATTTAGTACAGGTAGGTAACACTGACTTCCACAAACATAACGACGTATTTACTAAATGCTCATGAAAATCAGCAGTTTCTGTTCATACAACTTTTAACATTTAACTTCACTCCATGATTTCATGTTCAACTTTTCACTGAAGAGTCACAAAGTATCTTAAACCTTTTCATTAAACCACTGAATATTTCTTATTCTTTACCACAATAAATAAATCATCTAAGGAGAGTCAAACCTCACTCAAATCCACTTCAGATTTCCAAACATCTAATTTTATTCACTGACGTATCTACAATGTACGCACGCACTTCTGTTCCTATTCACAGTTGAATATTCAATGAGAAATACTCAGCAGCCGTTAACTAATGTACCACATACGTGAATACAGTGCCAAATATATAGCAACGTTTAAACATTTCAGAATTTATCATCACTTGATGTTGTTGCAGACTTTGGGGGGATTATTTTTTTGGTTGGCTGGTTTCATTTCTAAGATATAACTCTCTTCTGGCTTAGGTCTCTATCTCATGTGATACACCAGGGTACAAGGGGCTCTGTCGCAAAGTTCATTCTCAGTCAGAAAAAGTTAAAAAAACCAAGAACAAACCACATCAAATCTCAGTTAAATAACATGGATCCTTAAGGGCTTATGCTGAATTCAAAAGAATAGTTACCCCAGTCTGCTCAAGCCCTTCATTTGAACACATAAGAGTCAAGTCTCCAGGATACAGGTGATAGGTTTGGCTTCACTGTTTTCTCACTCCCAGAAATTATCTATGGTAATATCAACTACCTCAGAACAATACACTGGTACCACTCCTGCAAAGAGCCTAGACCTTTGTCTCTGATAAATTTTAAGTGGCATTTGGTTAACACGTTACTTAGCAGTGTTAATGGGTGGTGCCCTTCACTGGAAATGAACAGCACCATTAACTGCTCCAGCATGGCAAAGTGCTTTGAAGAGATTCAAGGGAGGCACTGGCTGAAAAGCTGAAAGACACTGGTAAGACATAATTACCACTTCTTTTTGGTTTCACTTCTTCCCCAAGATTAACCTTTTGGACCACTACACAGTATTCAATGTAACATTTATTCATTCATTCTCTCTGTCTCTCTCTAACCCTGACATCCTTTAATACCTTCCTGTGTTTCTACATAAACCAGGTAAGAAAAAATACAGTGGAATTAGCAGTAGATGACTAAACACTGAAAGAGCACCAGTATTTTATCCTAACAGAAAATAAAAGACTACAACTATAATATTACTAGAAAAAAAAGTTGGCTAATAGAGGGAAAAAAAAAAAAAAAGAGCTGATACTTTATTAGGTGTACATGAAACAGGAGGATGCACAGCAGTTGAAAGATATACCTTAAGATTTTGTACAATATCTAAAACTTCAATATATTCTAAAGTTTCAAGTATTAAGTATCTGCTTGTCTACTATAAGTTTATAAATGCACTCCTCAAAAGGAAGAACCTATGTCTTCTTACTGATGTGGCACTGCTCTAGGAAGCTCACTCCTGAGAGTCATAGTAGCCCACGCTGTGACACATGGGAGATGCCAGTGCAAAAAACAATACAAACCATCATAGCAAAGGAGCCTTACAAGTTTGTAAAGTCGGCTGGGTTTTTTTAAGATTTCCAAATGAAAGTCATAGTTAAACTTTTTAATTTAAACCTAATCCTGACTGATACAAACACCTTTTTTATTTCTATAAGAATATGATTTCTCTGTAAATGTGAGCTTGCTTTACAGGTCTCATTCCAAAAGAAGGCCAGATGAGCGGAGATATCTGCTAATAGCTCAGAAATGAAATGAAATCTTCAAGGTCAAAATAAAAGCCTTCTTAGCAAGTAATAATCCAAGTGAGCTATTTATGGATGATGTATAAAATGTTCTACACAAAAGGAAAAACAAGACTTACAGGAAAGCACAATGAAAGTAACCATTTATCAGAGTTCTTGAGTTTTGTGATCCAAGAAAATTTAATTTTCTTCTGACTAGGTAGAGGGAATTTCATGGAAGGTGAAAAATGAAGAATGGCTAAGAACAAGCTAGCACAGCCATCAGGGCAATTTGTGAGAGAAGTAGGCAAACTATAAAAAGAATTTAAGATAATTTCAGGGTTTTTTTTAAATCCAGCATTCACCACAGCCACCAATACCCATTAATAAAGTTGTGCTTTAAAAGAACTGGTAAAGCAGCTTCCTGCCAGACTGTCTCACAGAAAAATGTGTTCATTTAACTTAGAGCTCAGCTCTTTTGATTCTTTTTCAAGCGGGTGCTTTAGCATGCATTATTTTCATCAAGTACATGTTATTGTTTGGCCAAATGGCTCACTTCATATGTCATTTCTTGCATTTATTATCATACCCTACCAATCTAATCTTCTACATTTTATTTCTCATTTGTAAGGAGGGGAAATGTAAAAATTACTTCAAACCTTGAGTACTAATGGTTATTATCTAAGAATCCATAATAACAGAGTCCCTCAGTTTGAAAGGACAAATAAAAACCCTGTTACTTCCCAGTCTGCAGAACAACTGCAAGTGTAATTTTTGAAGCATGTGTTTCTGTTAGAGGTGCCCTTCCTAGGGAAATCTGTGTAACAGAGATTTTGTATACCTATTTCTAAATCAAATAACCCCGTCTAGGCAGAGGTTCCGAACTGGTAAACCCCCAGTTTTTGCAGTGTCTCTAATCTCCTACTGTGATGATTTTTTGTAGTTGTGGAAGATCAAAGAACCAGGAGAAAGAACTTGGGAGGCAGTCAACATTTGCTAGAATTACTATTTGCAGGAGAAATGGAACTACTGTCTCAAAACTATTAACTAATGCTGGCTTCCAGCTGCGTCCTCAAGATCTAAATCCAGACTGAAAGTTTGAAAACAATAGTCTAATTTCCACTAAACAATAAAGCTCTTCTTTCATATTATTTTATGTCCTCTGAGCTAATTACACCCTTACAAATTAATTCTAAATGCATGCACATGGCAGAGTAAATCAGCTGATGCTATACTTCCGTATACTTATTCAGATCAGGTTTGGAACTTTAAAAGCTTCACTCCTTGAGGATTATGAAATGAAATTGAAATTAATCACAATTTGTAAAATAAAACAGGGAATATTATTTTCCTTTACCACCTGCACAGGTTTTTTTTCTTCAACCACCTGCCAAAGTTAATATTCTTTGGGGCAGCATAACTTGAAAGCAGCTACTGCAACAGCAGAGCAGTACACTGCAGAAATACACAATGTGCACACTCCAGCCCTATGTCAGAACAGTGATATATTGTGTACTTGCAATGTAAAGAATTGAAAGTGAAAACCACTTCTCTAACAAATAGCATTTCAACAGCTTTAATAGCAAGAGTGATAGGAAAGCTTGGCAAAAGAGAGGTGTAGCTTTCAGTACATTAAACTGCAGACATTTTAGGCTCCACTGTTGCTTCACTCATTTCCAAACTGAATTTTTTACAATTTCTAAACGCTGATGCTCAAATTAGTGAGCCACATTTTTTTCTTCTGCAGCCATTTTAAAAGGTGTCAAAAAACCTGGAGGACTACTTGTGTAATAAAGATGAGCTACTGAAAATCTGCCACATGAACTGCCAGTACATACAGTCAAAATAAAATATGGTGCATCCTCTTACATGCAGTGTGGATGAGAAAAGAGAGACTGGATTGTAATAACTTGGTTTTATTAAAGCAAGTCTAGATAGCTGTTCCTACTGCCTTCAAAGTCACTGCAGCAAAAACATACTAAAAGAGGTGGAGCTCTCATTGTGGGTTTTTTTAACTACAGCTCTGTTTGAGCAAGGGCTTCAGGATAGCTTTTAGCAATATTCTGTACACAGTAAAATTAATAGGCTTTAGAAAAGGAAGATGAACTTGCACTTCCTTTTCACCAGTATCAGGACAACATGAACAGTTTTAAGAAACTTAGCAAAGAATCAGATTTTAATAGATTCCACAAGATATTTGCTGGAAATTAGGAATCTACTTACTTCATTCATTTATTGCTACTTGTTATTTTTACTAATAGCCTCATCATAAAATGAATCTGAACTCAACAAGCAAAGGAACGACACACAACGTTTCCTTCCTCCTCTCAGTTATAAGCACTCTAGTGTCTAGCTGTGAACTGCTGCTCGGCCATGCGGGCTGGATGTTGTATAAGCCACAACAACAGGGGGAAATACCTCCTGCGGATTTCAGGACAGAGCCATCTAACTATGCTGAGGTAAATAAAACAGCCTAGTCAGAAATACTCGTGTTAACATTTTCAGAATGTCTCGTGTGCATTAGTTTAACATCTTCGGAACGCACACACACAGAGAAAAAATACTTTAGCATGTTTTCTCAGAGATGTATGCTCTGAACGTATTTCCACAGAGATACTTCTATTTATGTCTTCCTATACAAAAGTCACAGCGACAAAAGTGAAAGTCCTTTTTAGGCTTGTTTCCTGACAGAGGATAGTGACAGGTTTACAAAGCAAATTAACACAACACCTGCAATTAAAAGGATAAAAAAATCACTACTTGTTATTCTGCAGAGGAGGTTGCACAACTGCTTTAAACACATCTGTATAGGTAATACAGAACTGGACACTCACAGCCACTGCAAGAAGCAGAAAGACCCACTAGAAGGATCAGTGCCAAATTCCAGACTTTAAAGTCAAAACGCATAAGCAATCGGGATGCATTCAGAGTGCACTGAATACACTGAATTTTGTGAATTACGCATGCACTAATCTAAACCGTCTACTTCTAAAATAAGGAGAACAAAAAACCAAAGGAACATCCATACTAGAAAACGTCAGCCAAAGCTTTGTGCCTCCACACATTAAATCAGATTAGTAAAACATTAATATTAAATTAAGATAAATAACAAAACTGTAACATATTATTAGAGGTACTTTTTAAATCTTTCTAAAGTGTGTATCAGCATGAAGATAGTCACTAAAGTGAATCAAGCATGGAAAACAATGCCTAGTAGAAACAGAGCTCCCTTTCTCTCCATGGCACCTCATTAGGGGAATTGATAAGTCGTCTTGTAAAGCATGACAAAGGCACAGTTTCAGCTACATACGATAAATACTGGACATCAGTGACTTAGAGCTAAATCCTAGGAAACACAGCAGCTCCAAGGAGAAAAGTAGAAATTTGTCTCCACCTCTCCACCTGTGAGCATGCAACATGAGAGAGCTTCACTGTGAATCAGAGTTTCTGGGATCACACATATTTAGTGGCGACAATGAACACAGGCCATAAAAAAACCTCTACTTTCAGATCCTCTACAATCCATTAAAGAATTCAATATTTAAACTTTTCAGTTCTTACTTTTAGAAATTACAAAGTCTATTCTTAGTTTTCAATCCAACCATGAATAGACTTGTATTAAGTTGTTTTGAGTGACTTGAACTTCTGTGATTTATCTAGCTTTGGAGCAAAAAAAAGAGTGATAGATAAAGCCAACAGCTTTGATCTTTATTTTAAAAGTAAGGAGCTTATTAAAAAAAAAAATCATAGTAATATAATCCAAACTGATGGCACCAAATAAAAGAGAAATCATATCAGGTTTCATCGTATCAGGCATCATCTCACAGATAAAAACATTACTTTGCATCAAAAGAAAAAATAAAGGAAAACAAAAAACCTTTGGGCACTACAATTACAAAGACTTATTCTACAGCCCTTCCTTTAATAATAACTCATTAGCATTAATGTTATTGACTTGTTCTGTTTGTCTTCCATAGTAATTGATAAAGAAAAAAGATCATGTAAATATCATTTATTATGTAAAACACAATAAACTTCTGCATGTTCTCTTTTTGTTATTGCTGCTCCTTTCTGCTTCAATTGCATGCTTTGTCATTATTTTCACTTTTATTTCGATTTATTTAGTATACTGTCAACAGTGATCATGCTACATGACAAAACATGTTGCCAGTGAGAGAGTGTTGATGGGGAAAAGCAGTATCATTGTCACTCTTTTATTAATAGTCTCCAGTGCATTACTCCCAGAGTGTCTATTAGTCCTTCTTGAAAATGTACTGAATTACGACCAAAAAATCTAGGAAACAAAGCTAGTCTTTTAGAAAAACAAGACACTGAAAATTGACTGCAAGCCGTAGACTGGTTAAAGGTACATTTGCAACCTACATTTTGACATCAGAGATCTACCGTCCTAAAAATGAAGAGATGAGAAATTAATAAGAAAAAAGAATGCTGTTTTTCAAAAAAAGTCAAGTTAACAAGACTCCACAGCTCCACTTCTCCTCAGATAAACTTTTCACCTCTCCTGAAGTATTTGCAAAGCCAGACAAGATCATAATTTAATTCCATGAAATGAAAGTTCATATTTGCATGAGAAAATAGAGATAGGTGAGATGAGTCCTCAGAAGAAATAAACTACTACATTTGCACCCAAAACCTCCAGGTAGGACAGTAAATGGAGTTTTCTCTTCAAAAAACCTGCCACAAACAGCAGCAAAAGACACTTCAAATACAATTACTTTTTTGAAGTGTATTCTTACAGAGTAACTGTGTCAAATGTTGTCTGTCACAGTTCACATTAGAAACAAGATTGTGTTTTCCTACACACACCATTATGGTTTCTAAACAAGATTTGTTTTATTTTTCCATTTTCCTTTTAGAAGTCCTTGGAATACAGATGCAAAACAAAATTAGTAAAAATTCCATCAGCAGCCTGTTTGCCAACCTCTCAAACTGAACTACATTAATCAGAAGTAAATGATTTCACATCTAGCTTATAACGAATTCACTTTGCACATTTAACAAATCCCTCCATGACCATATTACCATTAGTACTTATGCACTGATCCAATGGACAAATTACACTTTACCCTGGACACATTCATGCCCCAAATTGCACAGGAAAATTAGGCTGCACATGATAAAGTCCTGCCAATTATATTTTTAATTTACTCATTAACAATGAGAAAAATCCTCTCTTACTAATGAGAAAAACTCTAAACTAGAAATATGCCTCTCCCCATGTCGTGGTTTAGACCTGGCTGGAAACTGAGCACCACAGAGCTGCTTGCCCACCCTGTGGTGGGATGGGGAGAGCTGGGAAAGTGAAACCCCTGAACTGAGATAAGAACAGTTTCATGACTGAAATAAAGTAAGTATTACAATAACGACAGTAAGGAAAAAAGAGAGGAATAAAACCCAATAAACAGAAATGATGCCCAATACAATTGCTCACTACCCACTGACCAATACCCAGCCTGACCCGAGCAGCGTTCAGCCTTCCGGGTGACTCCCCCCAGTTTATATACTGGGCATGACATGCTGTGGTATGGAATACCTCTTTGGCTAGTTTGGGTCAGGTGTCCTGTCTCTGCTTCCTCCCAGGTTCTTGTGCCCCTCCTCACTGGCAGAGCACGGGACTGAAAAGTCCCAAATCAGGGTAAGCACTATTGAGCAACAACTAAGACATCGGTGAGTTACCAGAACCGTTCTCAGACTAAAGTTGAAAACACAACACTGCACCAGCTACTAAGAAGGAGAAGAAGTTACAGCAGAACCCAGGCCACCCCATTCAAGTAAAGAGGAAGGGGAGGGAAGAGGGAGTAAACCCCAGAGAGTTTGATAGATATTAGAGTTATTTCTGTGATCCTCTTATCTCTTACCCTGCAGATGGGTGGATCATTTAATGAAAAACAATGGTCCCCCTCATATTAAAGCCACAAAGAATGACCAAGTTAACAAGAGCTGAAATACCTCCGAAGTGCTGTCATCATCTCATGCATTGTTTCCAACTGCAGCCTTACAAAACATCTCAATTTCATCCAAACAGGCTTTCCATTTCTTAAATGTATTTCTTCATTAGTTAATTTGTTAAAATTTAGTCACTAGTCAACATTCATAAAATCAGCATGATATTCGCATAATTCATAGCTATAGTACTGAAGGATACTGTGCTATTCATCATCTTGTAATTCTTAGGAACACCAGAGCTGAATACCACCAGAAGCTCACAAAGACAGCATACTGGCTATTTCTCTTTTCCTGCATTCCCAGAAGCTTGTAACTACACATGACAAAAATTAGAGACAACCGCCTGATTTGGATCTCCTGTCATTTGGATATTTCTCAGAGTGCCAAACGCTGACCAGATTCCCACTTGTCCTGGGTTCAGCAGTAGCAGTCATTTTTTCTCCTTCTTGGTAGCTAGTGTAGTGCAGTGTTTTGACTTTCAGCTCGGGAACAGAGCTGATAACAAGGATGTTTTGGTTTGGCCAAGGACTTTGCGAGCCTCATGCTCTGCCAGGGAGGAGGGGAAGCCGGGAGGAAGCAGAGACAGGACACCTGACCCAAACTGACCAAAGAGCTATTCCATACCACAGCACGTCATGCCCAGGATGTAACGGGGTGTTAGCCGGAAGGGCTGGGAGACTGCAGGGTTGGAGGAGGTATCGGTCGGAGCTTGGTCGGGCTTGGGGGGCGAGTTATCGGTCAGCTGGTGGTGAGGTGTTGTATTCTCTTCCCTTGTTATTTCCTTTATCATTATTATCATTGGTGGTAGCAGTAGTGATTTGTGTTATACCTTAGTTACTAAACTGTTCTTATCTCAACCCGTGGGAGTTGCATTCTTTTCGATTCTCCTCTCTGTCCCTCTGGGAGCAGGGGGAGGGCAAGAAAGGGGGGGAAGTGAGTGAACGAATTACCTGACTGGGTTTAAACCATGACACCACTACTGGGAGAGAACAAACAAAGACACAGAATTTAAATGGTTTGACACAGTATAATACACAAGTCCCAGGTTCCATGGAGATTTTCCTGATGAGGCTTCTGGCAGCTTCTTAGATTTTAACTATTTCTCTTCTCACTGTTTTTCAAATCAGCAACAACTCTTTGCATGAAGTGAAATTCTCGTTTGCTGAAATTAATTCACAATGGGTAGCGGTCATCTAATTGCCTTAACTAATTCTTCATGTTCTGTCTGTAGCTGCACCATCCAATCTGCCCACTGCTTCTGCACCTTATCTTCTAACTCAACAGTAACTATGATTTCTCACAGCTTCTCCTCTGTAGGCTCTCCTGTTGATTCAGCTCATTAGATTCTACACAATGTTTGTCTTCTGCTTTTGTCTTTTACTCTTACTCCTATTAAGACTCAAACTTGTTGTTCAATATTTCTTCCCTCCATGCACCATACATTCTATCTCCACACACACTTTAACGCCATCAGTTCCGAGTGCTTCTGATGTTAAGAATCACATTTTCCTTTTGGATGACACACAAATACCAGTTTGCTGATGGCTCTTGCAAACTTTTTCATCTCTGTCACAGAGGTGAAATGGAAACAGTCAAGATCCAAGAATTGTAAATTACTTTTATTTGACTGTTTCCTTCACATTTGGAGTTTTGGACATACTGTGAGTTTTTAATTATGCATCACCAAGAAAAAAAGTGCGTTCTCCTGCAATTGATACATACTCCAAAATACCATTTCCCTCTCTTTTGAGTCTCTTGCACTCCATTAATCTATGACTTCTTGAGATGCATCTAATAGCAATGCTTCAAATAGTGGGATTCTCTTAAAATACAGCAACAACATACATTGTTTTAGTTGAAAAAACTTAAGGCATTTTAGTAATCCAACAGACACGTGTTGTCTCTATGAATCCTTGGTTGCTGAATCTTTTTTACTAAGAAATACAGTTATGCAATATTTTTATGACCTACAGATTGAGAGGCTCAAAAAGGAGACAGATTAGACTGACTGGTATTGTGGTCGCTTCTTGCTGCTCTTGGAATCCCAAACACCAGAAATGTCATGCGGGATGTGAATTACCTTCCTGAAGAAATAATGTAGCTGGTCAAGTAATGCACTGAAAATTTCCAACTAATTCCAGCAACTTTATATGGAAGATATAATAATAATAGTAATCGTGATAGACTAATGATACAATGAGCAAGTCATATTGGCATTATAGGGAAGATTTATACTGCATTATATTTAGTTCCAAGAAAATGATGCAACTTTAAGGACAGGAAAGAGCATTACATTACTGCAAGCTAAACATAACCACAGTCCCATAAGAAAGACTTAGTCCCACTGTGAAAGCACACTATGGACTTGCAGTATTGAGGACATGACACTTATAATGAAGAATTTTACAGTGCTCAATCTGCATTATTTTCTATTAATGTTCAAGATTATTCAAAAGAGAAAGGTCAGACTGATGATAATTCTTTTCACATCACAAGAAGAAGATAAATGTGTAACTAGCACTAGGCAACTGGGTCACTAAGACTCAAAAAAAGAGGAATAAAATAGAGCCTTCTCAAAATTAGATCAAGAAATTAAGTACTGGGAAGACTATGGGTGAAAGTCATCAAATATTTGAAATTCTATAAGCTGAAAAACCACTGTTTAGGACATTTAAAGATATCTAAGTTCTGAATAATTTAGAGTTACAATTTGATTTTCTTACTACATATCTGGATTCATGATGCCCATTAGGTTTGTGTGTCATAAAGTCAGTGGACATTAAAATATGAAGATTACACATTAAGTCAGCTTAAGTATGCCTACGTGCTGGAGCAATGGTGGGTCATGGCATTTCAGATTAACTGGCAGTACTGAATCACGCTTAATACAGACAACCATGAACCGTGTGACACATAACAAAGTAATTCTTCTAAAACCTCTAGGCTTCCTACCTAGGAATTCCTTCATTCCTGCACATGTAGGTGCAGGTGTAATTGGATTTAGCATTTGACCAAACAAAATTACCCAGGCCACACATAGCATACATATGAGATGTGAATGAAGCTTCTGTGCATTCCTAGATAATTTGCAGGATGTTTTTACAGTTAAGAGATTAAAAAAAAAGAAGTAAATGTATTTTCTAACATCTCTAAGGATGTCATGAATTTTTTTTTTTTCCTGACATGACTGTTATACCAAGGACCTTAGCATTAACAGCTCATCTGTAACATGTATGGCTATGAAATTCAGCCTGGTGGGAACCACTTGACTTGTGCAAGTATTTTGTCCTTGGTGGATACGCAGTGCAAGCAGAGGGCACTCACATTTTGAAGCTTTTAGGCATTAATCTGAGACACAAAAGTAACCAAGTCAAGCAGTTGAACATATGCTTAAGGTTAAGTATCATAAGGGTTCTAGAAAAGAGAATTGACAACTGCAGTACTGTGACAGCTCATTCTGCTAGACATATGTCTTCGTTTAAGCAGACATACGTATAGCAAAAATACAAAAACCTCTTATTATATACAAGTCACTTAAAATATCTTCTAGTTGTAAGTATTATTCCACTTTAAAGTCTAACTTTTTGTTTTCTTTGAGTATTGCAACAAGGTCTCCACTGTCAGGCTAATAATCATAGTTTATTAAGCATTCCCAGCCTGGCTCTCTCTGTTTTCTGATTGCTGTCTGGTCAGTTAATTTCTACAGCTTTTCAACTGGCACTAATCAGGAATTAAAAGCTGCCATCAGCTTTGCTAGATACAGATTTCTACCCCCGGTTAGAAAGGATTTTCAAAATAGGCAATTCTTGGCCTTTTCTGATTACCCACAGAAAAGCTCATAATCCAGCCGCCAGTATTTAGGAAGTCAAGCAGTGAAATAAACAATGTTGATTATAATCTACTGTTCTTTTTTTAAAATCAAGAAATAAAGCAAAAAAAGTCTTCAGCATTCTAATCCTGAGCCATCTGGTTTGGGGCTGGGGTTTCTTTTATTTTTAATTCAACAGGAGAATGGATTTGGGTGAAGATGAAAAGGAAGGGCAGAAATCCAATAAAATGGCCCTTTTTAAGAGATACATTTACAATGGTGAGTATTTTAAGTCAAACAGTTTCTTTAGTGGCAAGTAAATAAAGGCATTTCAGTTAAGTTTACTATGTTTAAGATAGTGATTAAAGAGATTTTGCAGTTTAAATGGGCAGATTTCAGAGTAAGGGAGGGAAAGAGACCTACTAGACAGACTGGATAGGAAAAAAAACCTCATTTTTAATTATTTATCCAGGTGATCAAGCTCAGAATAGATCTTCTGACTAGCCTACAACCATCAGCAGAAAGATCACAAAGTAGCAATAATAAAGTAGTTGCAAGCTTGGACACTTTATCATCTTACAATTCACCTATATATTCCTATTGACACATCAACATTGCTGGTTCTCAAATTTCACTTCAGTAACCACTTTGTCAAATTGCTAATTTTGGCTAGAATCATGAATAAAGTGGGTTTACACAGCTCTCTTCAATATTCCATCAACCAGCAGAGCTACTAAAAGCCACAGTCTTCTCACTGCATTGCCTCTGAATCTACCTGGATTGTTTTTTTCTGTTGTCAGGAACATTGCCCTGCCAAATCACACAGACAGGACTTGGGACAAGAACAATGACAAACCACAGGGAAGGATCACTGAGGGTAGACAGGGCAGGTGTACTAAATTATATTATCAGGCAATGAGTGGCATATCTTGTTCGAATGCATAGAGGCCAGTCTTATTTCTATGGCTAGAAATAATATATCAACTTTAAAAAGCTCTATAAATTTTATAAGTCAAAATATAAGATATACTTGTATATCAATAATGTCTTTTTACAAATACTGTATCTTCACTTTCTTACAAAGTTGTTAATACCATCTGTATGCTCATGCTGCTATCATCGACATTTGGACAGCGTCGATGTTGCATGTTTTTACTTTGAGCTTCTGCCTTTATAAAGTCAGAACATTATTCCATAGATTCAATGAATACTAAACGAGAAGGTAGCCTAAAAAACAAACAAACAAACAAACAAACAAAAAAAAACTTAGACAAACCAACCAACCACCTGGCTGCAAAGGAAGCAAGAATCTGAGGAGATATGGTGATGTACACCACAAAAAAACTTCTGAGAACGAAATAAACTGATAAAATGTCTATGTACTATCCCACATTCACAGTGAGGAAAGAAATGGAAATTCCTTTGGCTATGCATACATAGCAGATTACAGTACTGCACATGGAAGAAATGCACAGAAAAAATCAACCACTTCAAGTCAAGAGATGGTGTGTAGATACATTGTCTAAACGTGACAATGCAGAATAAAAACCAGAGATGTTTGTGGTTCAGCAACAAACTAAAAAGCTTTCACTGTTCAACACAGAAGCGAAATAAAGGGGAGGTTAGCATTACTTCTGGACTTTATGCTTTATTATCAACCTCACATTTGGCATGAGAACTTGCCTGAAAGTAAGGTAATACAAAATGTTTCTTGTATTTTATACGTAGTTACCTCCTAATTCTTTTTTTTTTTTTTCCAAATTGAATAATTCGAGGAAAAAGTGGGAACAACTTTATGAGAGATGGGAAAGTTCTGTTGTCTCTAGTATCCTCTGTGTCCAAATTGATATGCACAAAAAGAATCAAATTCTATCAAAATGGTACACCTATTATTTAGAGTAATGTGCCTTTAAAATGCAGTATCTGCTGCATGGTGAATTCTCATAATCCCCCATTTCAATAGTGAAAGATCATTTCTCCCTTTCAATACATCCTCCAGTTTGAACCAAATGGACAAGCATAATATCCAAGATGGAGCAAAATCTTAGATAAAATAGACATCTAGTAGCATCCAGTAAATATGTGGGCATTAAAGTATACTAGGAAAGAGCCTAGTACAAAATGCCTCTTAATGGAGTATCAGGTGGGAAACAGTTTGGTTATAGATACTTAAGACTGAAGAGAATTTTAAAAAACATAAAGAAAACACATCTGAAGACTATCAGTAACATCGCCATAATTAGAGACCAATAAAATTGCTGAAAAAGTATTATATACATACAAAGATATATGCTTTTAAGAAAGCATTATTGTAGAAAGTGAGCTGTCAATGACATAAATACTATTGCATATCAAGTGAATCTCAGGCTGAGAGCAGAAGCCTTAAATATGCAGCCACAGGATAAAACCAGAAGCCACAGAAATATAAATATAGATGACCACTTGTGGATAAACACAGAAAACAACTGGAAAGAAACTTGCTTCAGGGCATAACAAAAGCAATGACAAAACCAAGGTTGCATGGATGGCTTAATTGTGTTAATGAAGCCATTAGTTATAGTATCAGAAAACTGTATCTTAAAGAGTACTGGTAAAACCAAAATCCTCCCGTTGGAGGAATTTCTCATCGTGAAGGATGGCAAGGAAAAATGGGGCTGTTGTGAAGCACTGACTAGCTGTAGTGTAGGGGTCACACACTCAACTCCTGTAACTATCAGAGAACAAGGGTAATCTGGTTTTAGAAGTTTGCATGCAAGTCTGAAACAAAAAATCCACTAGTTCTGCTGCCTTATTTCACATTAAGATATGAGAACTGATCTCTCTAGTAGCCTGTAATGCCACATATGCAAGACTTTTGTTTACTTTGAAGGGAAAGCATTAGTTTGGTTTTGGGTTAGCACTCCACTGTCTGAAAGCCAGCAGTCAAGGCTAGGAAAAAAAAACCACCACCTTAAGCATGATTCTGATACATTTCAGTTCAGTGTCTACAGGGGATAGCTGATGAAGAGTAAAGATGTAAAATTGTGAAACATCAGGGCCATGATGGTCTTTAAACTCACCATATTCAGATATACTATCTAGAGGGAGACAGAAAAGGAAATAGTGACAGGATAATGATAACAACGGATTGAAAGAGTAGCAGAGGAGAGATGATATTCTGTTGGATAAAATAATAACGAAATGATCAGAGAATCAGGAGGAGGTTGAGTGGGTAACCTAGTGAGGAAAATCATGACACTACTGCAAAGGTTTTGAAGCTGTATTTTCAAATCTGTAAAATAGCAGCTGTAACTGCAGATGTTCAGTGAAGTAATCCAGTAGTGGCAGAATTTCAGTCAATTCTGCTTTTTTTAATTAACTAATGTTTATTAACATTTTAACCTGAACACTTATTTGTGTAATGTTTAAGATTTGCACTAGATAGAGCAACCATCAAAATCAGTAGTCTTGAATGTTTGTTATTTTTAATTTGTTCCCATTATTAGACCTGGCACTTAATGCATTAATAGTAGCACATAGATATAAATTCCAATTAACTTTAAAATTTCCTGCAAATAGCGAGTAGATACTATATGACACCATGGTTGTGTAAAACCTGCCCTAAAATAAGAATAAGCACAGTGTAATTCAGAACATTAATGCAAAACTCTACCCATCCAGCACAGCCATGCAACTTCACTGGCTGATGAAAAGGGGAAATGCTTCTAGTAGCCTGAAAGAGAGTAAGACTGGCTTATATTAAATAAACTGGTAGCCTGAAAAGTTTTACTGACAATCATAAATGCTTCAACAAAGGAGTATGAACTGTTCCCAGAACTACAAGTGGTTTTAAAATGATGATCACTTGATAACTGAGAGATAGGAACAGAAAGCAGTAAAGAAATAAAAGGATAACAAGAAATATCTGAAATCACTGCTCGTATTCCCTTTTGTTCCTGTGTGCTCTCAGACCTCAAAAGGTGAATGTGGTGTTGAACCCAAATGTATTGCTTTCTGTTTGGCCTCTGCTATGCACTCATTATTGCAGAAAGCTTCATTTCACAATAGAATACCAATGTTTTTCGACTGTCACCCCTTGCTTCTTAGTGTTTCATGAGAGCACAATTCTCCTCTTCCTTAACCTAATTTTATACCAGCAAAATCCTCTTTATTTCAGTAGAAGTTGTTTTGGTTTTCAGTAGCACAAACACAAGAATCGAACCATCTTTTCTAGGTTTGCATACAAAAAGATAAAATAAAAATCACTTTTTAAATTGACATTCTCATGTTACCACTACAGTACATAAACTATACTACTTAGTAAAAGGGAAAATATAAGTCTATATTATTTAGTGTATCACACTTGGCTGGAGTTCTAGAGAAAGTGCCTCAAGTACAATGCAGTGCATCCCTATTTTATACACCATTGAACAGAACATCTACAAATTGCCCTGGAACTCACATACTGCCATAGGGCTAACTGACATTATTCCTGGGCTGTGGTTGCTTCTAATGCTCTGCTAATCGTTCTGTGCTCTAACGTGCTCTGGAGAAAAATCTGTATGTACCCACAAAGTCAGAGAAGTCCCACTAATGAAATTAAGTGAAAGGAATATGATGTATTTTCGTCAATGTGAGTCCCTTAAGCTAAACTTCGGAGGGTGAAGCACATGTATAATTCAATTCAATAGAAAAGCTTAATTAGTGTTTCTTTAAAATTACTCCGAGAAAGGACTAAAAGAATCAAAGTAGTCCATCAAGAATATTGGAAGTGTGGCTAAGTAAATCTACAATATGCTAGCATCACTGTACTAATGTGCTTGAAATCTACCTGAAAGCTAAGTAAAGACAAGTGACAGTAAATCAAATTAATTTCACAGAAGTTCTGTCACATGGGCGTACATGACAGTAATTTTAATCAAGGTCTGGCATTCATTTTTTCCTGGACTATTTTTAATAATATTACCTGATTCTAAAAATCCTGAACATAGAATATAAAGTGCATTCTAAACAGCCCGGAGAGGGAAAATGATTAGTTTATTTTAAATAGATTTGTGCAGGAAAAAAAAAAGAAAAATGCAAATAACTAACATGTGCAGACACTGATTTCCAACCCAGCCTGACGTGTGACTCTAATTGCTTTAACAGACCATTGTCTACAGCATGTAAACTTGAATCAACATACATTCCTCTTTTACTAGAAGATCCAAAAGCATATTGATTCAAACGTCATCTCTTAAATTGAGATAATCTCTTTAAGATTTCAAACTTAATTTCCCGATTGCCTCTAAGTGACACGGGTTCAAAAGTGTCATCAGATGAGTCAAACTGTCCTTGACAGTTCTGACACTTTAAATAGTTGGTTTTGCACTGACTGATTCACTGGCAATGGACTCGTTATCTGTAGTGCTATGTGGAACTTAGATGCCTTGATTCTGACCTACGCAGTTTTCATCTGCTTCTGAGCAGTGGATTGCTGTGCACCCCTGCTGAGCTTCAAAGTAATTTTCACTTTTGTATTTCCTAATTGTATGCTTTTTACTTCCTATCAGTCTCCTTGTGTGGCTTCCTTTGTGCTGCAGCCAGCAGGTGACACCCTGTACATGATTCCCTAGAGAGAATCATTGTCACTCCTAACTACTTATCCAGTGGCTGCCTAGTGCTAAGTTCCACTCCTAACTGCTATTTAATGTCCTCCATCTCATGCGCCACAGTGAAAACCAATTATCATACAAACAAAGGAAAAGAAAAGTATTAGGTGTCTGATTTAGGTTTATGAACCCGACCGTGTACTCCAGCGTAGGATGCATAGCTAAGGCTGGACTGCCGAGTGGTGCACCATGTACTTGTCTTCCTCCTACCAGCTTAACTCTACAAAAGCCATAAGCACTGAGCTCGCTTACTTGGAGCTAGGTAATTAATGCAATGGCAATATTGGTCTTTTATAATCTGTTCTATTACCATGCTTCAGCAAGCCATAATTCTGCACTTTTTCAACTATTTGAGCTCTGCAGGTGACTGGCACAGCAAAACCCTCAATTATTCAATGTCTGTGTGCAAGATGGCCCCATTTGACCTTTTACTTGTTTGTAACATTGCTAGCTTTTTAATCTTTGATGCATTATATTTCCTGTGAATTCTCAGAAGACTTCCTCCTCCATTACCCTGACAAAAAAAAAGCTTCTTGTGGAAGTTTTCATTTAGTTTCGAACAATGTATTTTACACTTTCTGGAGCATGACAGAAGTAGACAAGAGAGTGCCTTCAGGAAAACTCCAAGAGAACATACTTCCTATTATCCGTTTTGCTCTTTTAGAAGACCTCAAATCTCATTGGTCTTTCTTAAATATAAAATAAAATAGCAATACTGCAACTGTGCAGTTCATCATTCCTAAAGCTTTGTCAAAAAACATGTCTAATCACAATGGGTCCTGTTCAGCACTCTTTACTTGTGACTTCCATCAAAGTCACACTTCCATGGGAACTTAGCCTGAGGAAGTAACACAGGGTAAGCCAAGGTGATTATTGCAATTTGTTCCTCTGAGATACGAGAAAACCTGACATTTTTTTGTCTTCACAGTTAAAGAAAGTTTTAAATGTAGATGATGCTGAGGCATTATATTCTTAAGAAGAGTCTTCTGACAAGTTAGGGACAACACATTTAAAAAGTCTGAGCCAGATTTTTAACTGAAGCACAGCACTGCAGTTGTACTGAGAGAGACATTTTTCAGCTAAATTTAGAGCGCAGTCCACTGTTCTAAAGAGTGCTAGAAATACATATCATTATGGCATACTGCAGTTTATAACTCAGCCCTGTTGCAGTCAATGCTTACAGATAAAAAACCCCTTATTTTTATAAGCAACATAATACGCTACATGCTTGAGTGAAAATGCACTTTATTTCTATAAACAAAAGCGTCACTCTGTAATTCGCCTTCTCTATCACTCCTGCACTTGGTCATGTCATTTCCATTTTTTTATGCATCTAATTTGAATTAGGTCACCGTAATGTGTGTTTGCCACATCTGAAATATAAAACCACACTGCACACAAGTTTCATTTCTGGCCATGAAGACAATGTGCAGGGGGAAATCTGATTCCTGCTTCTGAAACAAACAGCACCAGACAAGCATTTTGAATCTTCTTCATGTTGTGAATTGAGCTCCATTCATTGTCTAGGCAGTGGCAATAGCCAGTGGTAACAAGAAAGCAGAGGAGCAATTTACAGCAGAATACACAATGTAGTATCTTTGAGCATATCGATTTAAGGTGCCAAAAAGCTTTCTTCCCTTCCTTTCTTCCTTCCTTGACTGCTGTATGACATGCACGTTACACTTCTGTCCTTAATTAAGTATGCCGCAAAAATCATTAAGGGAAAATGTGTTCACAAAACTCAGCTAAACAAAATGCAAAATAAAACTGATATATAAACTAGTTTCAAAGTCAGAAAATACATGGCCTATTCCTTTGCCCAATCAAGTTTTGGTTAAATGACCCACTTTGACAGAAAAACTAACAGTTGCTTTCCAGTTTTAGCAAGATCATTAAAACTCCATTAGGTTATTTTTAACCTTGGTACAGAATACAATCACTTCATTTATTATTTTCTTGCCATCAGGGGCTAATTCCCAAGTATACTTTCTAGACTATACATATCATGACCAAGTATGTTACTCATTTCTGAATGTGGCGAAATCACACTGTTACATTGGTATTTCATGCCAACTTAGTCTCTGTTTATGTAAGCTATATGTACGTTAGTATTTTGAAACCTATCAGATGATCTCTGTGGAAGTAAATATATGTAGCAGATAATATTTCTGTATATAAAGGACAATATTAGATGATGTTAGCTACTATGCTTCATCTTTGTAAGATGTCATATGAAAATTAACAAAGCCTCAAAACTTCATAGGAATCTGGGCAAGAACCACTGGTCCAGTCACAGACATGGATCACATATCCCTAGAGAGCACCCCTACATCTGATGTACTCAGATACTGAGCGTAGCTCCTGTTCTGAAGGACAGAAGGTGGTAAAGAATTTATCAGGTTTCCTAACTCAGCAACGCTCCTGCAAGTACTGTTAAGGCCTCAGCTACACTGTCCACTGAGAGACAGAGGTCGGTACCTTTGAACAACTCCAGTGTATGTCTGCATCATCTGAATGTGAGTCCTGGAGGAGGAGAGGCAAATCTGCTCATTGTGTACAGCTGAACTAATGTTAAAAACTGAACTAAAGATTTCTCACTTGAGTTGTTGAGACATGTGTTCCTGGGCTGGCAGAACACAAGGCCAGTTAAGAGATGTTCCCACTTTTCTAATCACCGTATAATGTCACTACACTGCTACTTACTTTGAATTAAAATAACTGTTCAGCTATGTTAATTTATGCTGCTGGGTCTTTTCAGTCCATCATTCCAATCATGCATTCCCTGTGTTCTGCTGAATGCAGAGGAAGAAACTTGCAGTAACCATTATATGAGTGGATCAGACATAACGTGATCTTTCTCATCTGTCTTTACGAAGGGCTGTAATTTTGTTGCCTATTCCAAATGCTCTGAACAAACGGTTGTGCATTTACATTTTCTCTACCTTAACCATGTTCTAAGATACAGAATAAAACTCCTTACCTATTAGCGTAGAAAACAGATAAGCCAGGAGCCTGAAGCTTCTTAACGTACCTGCAAGAATGGGAAACCACGCAAAGCATAACAGTAGGTCTCCACTGCAGGTCTAGGCAGAAGTCTAGGCAGAAGTCTAGGATCATGAGAGGCAATGGAAGCAGAGTATGTCTTCTGGTGAAACTCTATGTTTTCTGGGATATAGTATGTCTCTGGAGCTCATGACTCAAGGGTCACAGACAGCCTTCTGTCATGCTGTAACACTCACAGAGTGTACTCACAGCAATCAGCGTACCTGGCATCACTGAGATGCAATCTTGAAAGATCTCTCTGACATGCTTGAATCTGTGTGACCGTTTGTACATAAATGCACAAAGTAAAGGTTGGGGTTTTTTTTCTGTATTTTTAATTAAGATTTCTAATTCTGTCTATAACTGCAGTTTTCCTAGATTATAAAACCTCAAACTGAACTGCATAGATATTACTCATGCTACCAAAAAGGAGGGGACTAACTTCATGAAATAAAGACAAAGATAATTCTACCCAGCTGCCACAGTGTACATCTCATAAGTATGTGAATGGTATCTATTCATCATCTTTATTTCCTAAGCAGGTAGAGAAAAACAGACCTTAGAGAACATCGTTCAGCTGAGACTGAACCCTTAGATTTATTTTAATCATGAAAATTTGACAGACACTATCTGACAGTAAGTACAAGTCAGACTGGAAATGGAAGTGATGCACTTTCCTGAATGAAGATTCAGACTTTTATCTGGCATCTTTCAGATTCAAATGGCCAGATTTTGCATTACTGCTTCACACGCACTTCTATTATCTGTAGGAATATGAAATATTTAGAAAATGGGAAAGCAAATTCATATTCTGTTCTTTTTTGTGCTATTTCATTCTGAAGAATGGCAGATTTTAATAAATATCAAGCCTAAATTTTTGTGGGGAATAAGTAAATTTTATTTCATATATTAACCAGGAATTTAGCACGATTTACGATTATCACAACTGTCCCTTTGCTTTGGAATGGATTTTATTGTAGGTTCTTCAAGCTATAAAATTAAAACTCATCCTTACTTTCTCTGTTAGATGATTTTTTTTCCCCACACTGTTCTCCAAAGCAGCCCCAGCTGCCTCCGCCAAGTGCAGACTGCTCTTGGATAGCAAATACCTTTCACAGTTCCTTGCTCGTTGTTCTCAAATTAGTAATAAGTATCATATACAAATTTTTTATACTTGTTATATCTCACATACTAAACTTACCATATTAGTATTTCCACACCACTGTCTACAGTTTAAAGATAGAAAATGATGTCCATAAGTTGTCAAATCAGCACTGGAGTATTTTAGACAAGTATCAGAAATATTTGCAGAAACTGCTTTTGCATTTTACTAAGCCTAGGCTACGCGATAACCTTTCAAATACTGAATTAGATTTATTGCTTACGGTTTTCTATTTTGACTGATGTAAAAGGAAAAATATACCACCAATTCCTTATAAGCATGAATGAGAGTTTAGAGAATTAGAAGAGTTAAGAAGCTTCTTGCCAGACTGTAAGAAGTTGGTACATTTGATGCGGTTAGGAAGGTGAGAGAAATGCATATAATTAGGCTTTACTGAACTTAAAAAATTCAGAAAATAGCTGTTTGATTAGAATCTTCTATTGACCAATGAAGCCAAGTAAAGCATTTAGCAAAAGCTGCTTCCTGATGATAAATTGCAGTAATCATGAAATGAAGGTATATTTTTAAAGTAATGTCATTCCTTAAAAAAAAGTTATTACTTCTGAGTAGTTGATTATGAGAAATTCAAGCTCTAAAGAAAAAATAACATGGCATAACAAAAAAGAAACACAGATGAGACGATGATACTCTTTCATATTATTGTGATATAAATTAGGCATAGCCAGCACCATGCCTCAGCACATGGCTGACCTCACCTAGCTTTCACTGTGGTGAAACTAATATGCCCTTTTACACTGCTTTTACCTCAGGACAGCTTCTGTATGTAAGTTAATTCAAGCAAGAAATGTTTCACAACAAAGAGAAACCTCTGATTTGGCTTCTAGATGATTGTGTCAAAGGGCTTGTACTCAGAAACACTTCTGCATTCTCTACTTTATCTCTTATCAGGATTCATTTGTATGGCATGTAAGAACAGTGCAATTTTAAACTGTGTCCTTGCTATGGAAACATAGCTAATGGAGACTGAAGACCACTAAGTCACAATATCCGTTCTAAACATAGCCAAACTAACACCAGTGGTTTCCAAACAGTGAGTTCTTATGCCATCCAAACTAAGAAAATCTATGAAAGCATTTAACAGACTGTAGGGATTCACACTGTTCCAAATAAAGTATCGCTAGGTCCTACAGTGAATAGCTTGGTTAACATTCTTTCAACAAATTTTGGTATGAGATTTAACAGATCATGCTACAAGTGAATGTTGCTCTATGTTTATCTACCACACTGCATATAAATACATTAGCAGGCCACTACAAGTTTCCTCTTACATCCCTCTGTCAGATTCAAGCATGTCCTTATATTTAGGTCTCCAAAGGGAAAACGGACATGGACCAATGTACAGCAACATGCTCTTTCAGGAATAGCACACAAGTTCTCTTCAAAACCAGATCAAGAAATCTCATATTTAAAACCATCATCATCCACAGTATCTAACCCTTGCTCTCACGTTTTCCAAGTATACATGGGCAATGTCTTGAATGAATCCTTGCTCTTTTTGTTTGCTTGAGCAACACTTTATTTTAGCTCAATTTCAGATTTCCACAAACTGTTCATTAGATCCTACTTGTCCTTTGTTGGGATGACTGGTGAGGATGACCAGCAGAATTTAACACCACACTAATCAGCTATTTTTATCCTTCAGTTGTACATACATTCAATTTCCGCTGCTAAAATAGAAGGCAACCTTTTTCTTCCCCCCTTTCTTTCTTCTGCTTCCTAGTAATCTCCCTTTCATGAAAAGAGGGTTCAGATTGTCAATTCTATGCTGGTAATTCCCTCCCTCTCCCAGTAGCAAAGGTAATTGATTCATTACAACTCCCTTGGATCAATCCACTGTCCTAGTCCCATCAAACTAGAGAGGTCTTCTTTAAACTTAGATTTATCCGGTCCTAATTTAACCTGTCAGTAAGAAAGAAACCCTAGTAAATAGATGTAACAGGGGATTAACAAAGAGAAGCGTAGCTTTTAATGGCTCTAAGAATAGGCTCTTCTTGACTCTTGAATACCTAAATTCTTCTAATTAAGCTTTTTTTTTTTCCTGTAGACATCTATAAACAACCAGTAAAATAAATGTACATGTACACACACATCTCTGATTATTCAAAAACAAAGTAATTTCTGCTTCAAATCTGAGAATGAAACTGCAATCTACAGTAATACTAAGTTTAGCTGAATGTAATGCTTCTTTACAGACCCACATAGAACTATCTGATTTGATGTAACATCATAAATGATATAATTCTCAGTGTACTCCATACCAGCTTGGCATGTGGCTAAAAAAGATGTATCTCAGAACTGTACAGAACCCTGAAAAAATAAGTACTTTAAAATAAATCAATATGTTATTAGATAAAAGAGTGACAGTAATGGAGTCATCTGTAACTGCAGCCATTTCCATGACACTTGCATTTACAGTTAACCTCCCTGTCTCATATTGCCTACCTTCTTAATGATAACCTGGAATGGAAGTCAGATAAATGGAGTTTTGCAAAGCCTTATGCATTGACCTTACTCTGCTTCCCCAGAAGTCAATAGTTATGCAAGTGAAAGTGGAGTTAGTGTGCATAGTTTTGAAAAGCCTGTCTTAAGCACATACAGAAGAAAGAATCTAAAGAACAGGTATGACCTCATGCTGTACCAGTGACACTCAGCAGCTTTAACTCCTGAGCAAATCCAGCCTCCTCTGATTTCCCTGTAAAATATGACTACTCATCCACTACGATAATTGAGTTCCATCGCTTTAGTCACTAAAAGTAGGTAATAGAGCAAGTTAAAAGCAGATAATGAGACTTCATCTGGAACTTCAATAATTTACTAAAATACTTCCATTACTGTCTTCACTTTCTGCTTGTTGTTCAGTACTTGAGATCACACAAAGACTTGGTTTCGTATAAAACTCCAAACAAATCATCTCTATAAAGCAATATTAAACTTTTGCCACTGAACAAAGAAATAAAATATGAGATGCCAAAGCACAGTGCAGGACAGAAGATTCTAAAATTTTAACCTATAAGATTCTGTAGCTAAAATTAATACAGCAAGGTAAGATCGAAGAAACCAGTAGCAGAGACTACCACATTGATTTCAAGGCATGTGCACAAACACATACAAGCAAGAAAGTAATCTAGAGAAGGGCACTGGGGGAGGAAAAAAAGATATATCCTTAGAATTAACCAATAATGAAAGAAAACTGGACATAATGAAAATGAACCTTCATTATTATAATTTTCCAAAATTTCTTTTTGCATTAAATTACAACCCATACATCAAAATGAGAAATTAACTGATTGGTTTGCTGCTAAAGAGCGGCAAATTGCTTCTGGATGAAGAAAATCGTGTGGGACTGCATTGCATTTGTAAAGGTTAGCAAGACCCTTTATGCTCTGATAATGTCTGCTTTCATTTCCTAGGGCTTCTTCTTTTTCTCTTGTAGTTTTCCTACAGTGCAAAGCTGTGAACAAATATAATGCAATACAATGTATAGTATTGCAAAGATGTCTTTATAGGGTATCATTCTACTTCTTTGTTACTGTACCTTTTCCTTGGCCTTTTATTCAGACCATAAAAGCATGGTATTTCTCTAAACTAGAAGAAAACAAATGAGATGAAGCATCAAAAAATAACTGTACCTTAGAATAAATTCAAGATGTGGCATTGAAGAAATAAAAATTAGCCAAATAATTAACAGTAATAACATAAATTCTTCTTTAAGGTTTACCAGAACACAAAACAATCAGAAATAATGTTTTGTCAAATATCCTAATAGAAACTAGATTATAATATAGTTTGGGGTTTGGTTTTTTTGGTACTCCTTAAATCTCACGTGTATCAGGACCACTCTGGAAGGTTCACATTTGAAACCTCTCTCGTATCACTATATAAGAGCAGCTTTACCATATCATCGAACATAGGTAAACCCTGACATGAGAGGAGCTGCTCTTCCACTGAAAGTAAAGTTCAGCTGTCAGATGCTAATTAGAATGTGAAATCCTTCTGGACATCACAATAAATGTGTTAATTACTACCTCATGGGATGGCAGTTTATGAGATTTGGGATGTCTAAATCCAGTAACACTAAAAGAGCAATAGACTATTTTGATAAAAGGCAGAACGGCATTACAGTGGAATTTAATTTGTTTTTCTGCATCATTCTCACCCTGCACAGGAAAGATAAAGTAAAAATTACTTAGCACACATCAAAATACCCGGACTTTACCTAAAGTTGTGCAAGCCAACAAGTTTCTTCTGATTTTCTCTGACATTTTAGGAGTTTCTAGATTTAATTTGGAAAAAAACCTCCCCCCGAATTGTCCATTTCCTATCTTCCTATCACCACGCTTCCAAATCCTACTCCCACATTTTGCATAAGGATGCAACTGTGCTGCTCAGTCTTCCAAAGGTTTCCAGGAATGGAAACAGGCATGTGATATTCTCCATTTACATCCCACCTTGGAATTAGTGTACTGACAAATTATCATTCTTAGTCCAGTTTTTCCAAAAGCAGTCCTGCTGGCATAATCCAAAAGGAGCAAGAGCTCTTTAAAGCCATTAACTCAATTTAAGCTTTGATAGCAGTACTTCTATCTAGTATTTTTGGAAATTAAGTTACATGACCAGGCACTAAAATTTTGCTCTTCCATGTGGCTTGTATCGGCACAGCTTATTTAGGGTTTGATAAGTTTCACTCTGCTTCCAGCTCAGAATATCCTGCATGTAAGTTCCATTGAACTCACAAATCTTTCAACAGCTGAAGGTTTAGAAACTATTAATCTCAGGAAGTATGGGTTTCATCCCTAGTGACAACCAGTATTGCACGTATATGGATGAACCAATAGTGCACAAATATGTCTCTTCTCCTGAGTAACAAGAGGGAGATAGGACAAGAGGTAACAGCCTCAAGCTGCTCTAGAGGAGGTTTAGATAGGGTATAAGGAAAGGGTGTTCAGGCTGCCCAGGGCAGTGGTGCACTCACTGCCCCCGGAAGTGTTCAAAAACTGGGTAGATGAGGCCCTCAGCACATTGTTTTAGTGGTGGTCTCGGCAGTCCTGGGGAAGTGGTTGGACTTGATGATCTTAAAGGTCTTTTCCAACTGAGCTGATTCTATGATTCTGTGCTTCTCCCAAAATATTTTGCTGCAAGTTACAAGTAGTTACAAGACTACACTGACTCTGACTTCTCTTACAGCATTGTGTGAACTTTGTCCTGCAATGGAGTGTTGCCAAAGAGACTCCCTGAACTGAGGAAGGCTTAACTGGCTGAGCTGAAGAGTGAGGTCAGAATGCAAAGCGAATGGCATTAGGTTAGATGCTATCAAAGGAAATAAAAATACGCATGTTGCTACCTGTGAACTTCGCAAACAAGAAAGTGATACTATCCACACTGCCTGAAGACATTTCACACTTTCTCCCAAGGCACGGTTTTTTGGATTCCTGGAATGTATCAGGATCCACTGCATGTCGTCTGCTAGCAGTATGGGAGCATCTGCTGATATAGTAAATGCATACTCTCCAAAATCTTTGTTCTTTTCTTCTTTGTAACTATATTGGTAACAAATTATATGCTCAAATAAGCAAGCAGAATGAATGCACCGGAATCTGTATCAGCTTATGGCAAAGAGTAAAGGGGATTAATCAGACTGATGGAAATAAACATATAAAAATGACATAATGATGAAAAAGTACCTCAAAGGTAAGAAATATGTTCATTACAACACAGCATATAAAATGATTATTCTACAGAAATAAGGGAAAATATCAGAGAATTTAAATTTTCTTTACACTGTAAAATTTACTAATATTACAAACAACTTCCAACAACATACATGGAATAAGCACCTAAAAATTAGACTCAATGGAGGTGAAAATACCCAAGTACAATACTTATACTCACTCTGAAAATTCCTCTCTACATTATCTATCACTTAATTACCCCAGCTCTTTCTGACAGACTACATATGCCTATAGTACTGAGATCACAGCTCCAAAATCTTTTCACCTGTGTGAGCCTTAGTATTTAAAATCATTTTTGTATATCATTTTGTATATCAGAAACCATCTTACTCAGCTTTAGCTATCTAAAAGCTTAGTGTTCGTCTAGTTTCCCCCTATAGTATATAGAGGAAAGCCTGTTGGTGACTCATTCCAGATTATACTAGGTATTTGAGACAGCTATAGCAGATGATTCTCTAGGTGCATCTCTTCCTTCACCTGCTACAGAAGAAATGGATTCCTACCTAAATCCTTCATAAAAAAGATGGTATGTCTGCTGCCTGCACAGGCATTCAAAATGGAAGCTATAATCACTTAGAAGAAATCACTGTGAGAATCTTATGTCTGTCTTCAACATCAAGCATTACACAACCTGAAGTGAATAATAAGGCTGTATGTGCTGGGCTTATTCTCCCTCACCAAGCTTGTGCTTCAGCTTGTGACAGCTGAGGCCTGATACAACTTATTTACTGATCCAGTATGTCACCCAATCTGTTCTGAATTTGCAAAAAAGAATTAAGTAACCCAAAGATGGTAAAAAGAAAAGGAAAACGGTACCTCATCCTTTTCCAGCATTTCTGCTACTGAAATATGTACGAAATGTTGGCTTGTATCAGTGTGAGGGATTTGGTACAATCACTGCCTTGCTAATAAGCTTTTCTGACCTTTTTTCTTTTTCTTCCAATCTCCAGCCACAGAATGGCTAAGGCAAAAACAGTTACAAAAAAGAAAATCCATACAAAGCCTACAACCACACACAAGTCATAGAACAGAAACAGCATCCCTGTGGAATGTTACAATACATTCAGTTCTGAATTCCCATCTCATAACATTATTTTGACCAGTAGTGGAACATGCTGCTCAAGCTACTCCCTCCCTGTCCTACCAAGGTCAGGATCAAATGTGTTGTGCTGCCAGATAAAACCAGAAATAAACAGAAACCAATTAAACAGTGAACAGACTAATAACTCTCTTTTATCTTAAAATAAATGACAAATCATGAACTACCAGAATGACAAAAATGACAAATCATGAGCTACTATACGAAATTAGCTTATGGCAACTTTTGGTTCATTGTACCCAACTTGATGCCTTCACTCATGTAACCTAGTAGTTCAGAGGTGAACAAACTGAAAGCGATTAGACAGAAACTTTTTCCTCTGGAAATAATCCACAAAATAGTTACATTGAAGCCAGTCCAAATACTACAGAACTCCTTTGTTATACAGATTTACCCATAAGGTTGTGACATCCACTGGTAAATTATGATTCATTAATAGAATATTCTGTATTTGAATATGAAAGAACTACACCAAAGTTTTAAATTTTTTCTTGGATCAGATGAGAAACAACTGAATGCAAGGTTCACATTTCAGCACACAGAGTACTAAACTAAATATCTCCATTAAATACAGATCTACATTCTTGACTTGAAGTCTTTAAACTCGCCTGATGGAAAATAAAGAATAAGTGGCATTTTTCATCAGGATTTTATCTTGATAAAAGTCCTTTTTGCAGATATATTTGTTATTCATTATGTTCCTGTAACAACTTCTGCATCTCAAATGTTATCAAACCCTGGCAGAATCTTTTCATCTTAATAATACAAAAGTAGACTTTGTGCTCTCAACCCTATTCTGTCCAGATTATCAATAGGAAAGGCTTGACTGACACAGGGAAGGGGAAACCAGCTCAGATTAAATCTGAGACATTTTATTTGGGCTGGTTTCACAAGGAGAAAAGGTTATCTACCTATTCTGACAAATGTCAGATGTTTCTGGCCGTTATTTTTTATATAGACTACTAGACTATTATTTTCAGGAAAAAGCATAGGTGCCTTCAAATAAGTTCTGCATTTCTGGCTTTGATGAATACCTTCAGTTTATCAAGCAGTCAGTTTCTGTCTTTCACTTTTTTTCAAAGGGGACAACAGTGAACAAGTTATTCAGGCCCCCCCAAACTGACCTGTTTGACATTACCTGAACCAACTACAAAGGATTTCATCAAAACACTTAAACCAGCAGTTACTTTTTATTGTTTTTTTTATTTCATTTCCATCTGATGTCCACTCTAATTGTACCTGACTTTTGGAAGGTAGTGATTCATCCCTTCCTATAAGAATTTCCCATGCTCTTTCAACGTTCTTTTTCCTATTAGAGAACAGATAAATGTCAGTTGCACCTACTGAAAAATTTGTAACCACTGTACTACATACAGTACAGCCCTGTATTATGGCAAACTACACTCTGGGTTTGTATATTACTCAAAAATGACTTCAATATAAATACATATAATGTAAAGATAGGTATCAGTCATAAGTAGTAAACAATGAACAATCGGATAAAGTTTCTGTTACAGTTACATTTTGGACTTCAAACAGCTTACTGCTCTCTCAATGCAGTTCTCCCTTTCTCTGTTCCAAAACGTTCACTTTCATTCATTTCAATGCAGAACTGAAATCCAGGGAACTAAGTCTTATAGACAAGATCAAAAGATGTCACCAGTCTAATCTTTTTTAATCGACTTATGTGTCACAAAACAGGATACAAGTACGTGTCATATAAAATACTTTTTGTTACCAAAAATTCCAGTACATATAACATGTATTTGCACTGCTTCTGCACCCATCACTGAACCATTTCAAACTATTAAACAGAATTTGAGGATCCAACTTACTTCACACCTTCCATCAAATGGACAAACAGGTGTAAAAAAAAAAAAACAAAAACCTACTTCTTAAAAAACAAAACCAAACAAAACCAACCCAACTACCCAAGTTGTCATACCAGAGCTGCCTTTTAGGCTATCTCAAAGCTTCAAAATCTTCTTGACCTTTCAAATAGACAATTTTACAAAAACCTATTTGCAAGCAAGAACTATGTCCTTCCCCATGTTTGTGAATTTCTCCTTAAAGGGAATTTCTTTTCCCCTATTCTCCTGATCCATGTAGTTACTCCACTGAGACAGAATGAATTACTTTACATGAGCCATCAGTGTACATACCAAGATCTGCAGGACTTGATAAATTATATGCTTTGAGCAACCTGTCCAGTGGAAGATGTCCCTGCCCATGGCAGGGAGGCTGGAACTGGATGGGCTTTAACATCTCTTCCAATCCAAACCATTCTGTGCTTCTGTAATTTTCAAAACTAATGCTTCCCCCCAACCCCCATCCTTTGAAATACAAATATGCTTATTCCTAAAGGGACTTTAATATGTCACAGGAAACAGTTTTAACTTTGAACAAAGTAACTTGCTTTGTAGCATTCTCCATCTAGTCAGTGAGAAAGAAGAAACCCTTAGAACTTTTGATATGTGCAAATGGATTGTGCATGTTGATTCTGCTTGTGGTACAGGTACAGACTGCACTCAAGTACTGAATGCCCTCTGAAAATAAAACTCCAAAGGGACTTTGTTTTTTCCATTATAAAATTTTAGATTGTCCCATCTATCTGAAGAAGAATTATGTTCTTCCTGAGTAATATTATTGCAGTTCATTCTGTGAAACTCCACAGTTATCATATCCTCATGTGAATTTAATAAAGCTCTAGCCTTAGCTGCTCTTGAACAGCAGCCAAGCATTTGATTTGTTCTATTTCATTTTATTCATTTATGTGCATCTTGCTACCATCTGGAATCACAAAAACAAACAGTTCAAGCAGTTAATGTGTTAAAAAGGGGCAATAAAATAATGAAATATTTTCTTCCAAACCCCTTCTCCCCCTTTACCCTATTTCTTTCATATCCATTTCAGAACTCATGTTGCCATTTCCTAATTCCAAAAAGACTTTCTGTTAAGAGGATTGTCAGGACAGATGTTGGAACCCTTACACAACTGAGCACGTGCCGTCTTATCCATGTTCAGTGTTTCAAAGCCAAAATACTGTAACTACTAAATCATGCTTGGTAGCTGAAAGTGAACAGATAATTACACCATTGTACATCTTGCATACAGAAAACATCAAAAGAATATTTTCTCCCTCCAACTGCATTTTCCTTTTTTATTTGCTATTGACAGAATTATTCTGTCATTTCTATCTGCTTTTAATATCTAACCTTCATGATAAGTTTCTGAAAAGGTTTGATTTGCTCATCACTTTGAGTGAAGCAATCATGACTATTGGCAACTTATCAGTGTTTTCACTAGTAGAACCAGATGGAATCCATTTGAAAACTCACAACATATTTATAAAATAAAGACAAATACAAAAGTTGATGAGCCATACAAATGAGCAAAAACCAGTGTTCTTTTGGGCTTTACCCTAAAAATCCATATAAATAGATGTATTTAAAATATTTACACCTATAAGTAAATTGAATTCATTTGGGTATTTACGCTTAAAAAGTGGATCCATAAAAGCAATTAATATTCTGTTTTCCACTGAGACACTTCTATACTTGAGAATCCGGAATTATTAAATATTTGTACTGACATAAAATCATAAAACAGGGTTGGAAAGGACCTTTAGATCATCTAGTTCCAAGACACACACACACCCCCCCCCATGGGCATAGGAAATGTATTAATCTCAGAATTCCGAGAGGATTCCAGAAGCAGGCTAAATAGGAAAAAGTATTTTATTGAAAATATTGACATGGCACAGTCAAATTCTCCAAAATATGCTTGGTTTTCAGCATTAGTTTAAAATTAATTTACAATTAGCAATAATATGGAGCCACCCAAAAGAAATAGTGTGGGCATACAATATACTACCGTATGCGTTTAAACAGAAAGACTGCAAAAGACATGAAGGCTGAACAAGATGAAGACATGTCTAGTGAAGCATGATGAGACAGCTGAAGACTGTTCAGTATCTAGAAATTAAGAGGAAAATGGAGATACAGACAGAAATAAGACTAAGTAAAGAACTTATGCTACAGCTTCCTCATGTGAAGCAGTTCAGTTTTCTCATTCAAAACAAAGCAATTTTCGAGGTAAGAAGGCAGGACAGATGACTGACCACCTGAACGTGGGCAGGTCTCACTAGAGCTGACTAGAAATTTTCACCTTTCCCATCTTTCCCAACTGGGATGCCAGGAAACAACCTTCTTTGAAAGCTCACAATAAAATCACTAGAAGTACAATCAGGCACATATGCTGTCTGGAATACAATGCACACTTTTGTCAAAGAAACAGAGATGCCTGAAAGAAAATGAATGACTTAACTACTTTAATGACTTCTGTTCAAAACAAGCTTTGTTAGATTTTCTCGAAGGCCCCAGAAAAGGTTTCACTGGTATTCAAGGACTTCATATCAATCTGTAAAGCATGCACATGCTCTTTCAACAGAAACCTGTTAGGGTGGTGAAGCACTGGAATAGGTTGCCCAGGGAGGCTGTGAATGCTCCATCCCTGGCAGTGTTCAAGACCAGGTTGGACGAGGCCTTGGGTGATATGGTTTAGCGTAAGGTGTCCCTGCCTCGGCAGGGGGTTGGACCTAGATGATCTTAAGGTCCTTTCCAACCCTAACTATTCTATGATTCCATGATTAAATTAAACACAACAAGGGAAATTCCAATAAAGACAAGGAAAAGCTTTTCATCAGGGGGGTAGTCAAATTGGAACTAGTGTTTCAGAAAGGTTTTGGATCTCCACCCTGAAACATTCTGAGGTCAACTCAAGGAGGTCCAGAGCAAACCATACAACGGCCAAAGAACTCAGAAATTATTATCTTTTGAGTCAGTAACTTTGAAGGAAGCCTGAAGCCTAATGTTTTCCAAATTAGTGGGTTTGATGATTGTCCCATGTGTGAGTAAACACCAATCCGTTTATCCATGGTTTTAATTACACGCAATGTCATTTTGCTAGATTAAAATAAAAATCTACTTTGGGCCATTCAAAAAGGCATTCAGCCATGCTACTACACAGCAATAAATATCCTCAAATACTCCCTTACAGACAAAATAAGCATTTTAAATGTATTTAGAAAATTACCTTCTTTTTGTGTGTGTATCTATGCATGATAGAGCCCTATGATATATAAAGAGTTTAAAATGTAAATATTTAGTATGAAGAACAAAGAACTACATAGAAGCTATGATCTTACTTCAGTGTCTCTAATGAGACATACTTCTGAGAAGTATTAAATATCCTTATTTGGAAGAGTAGCTATTTTGAGGGAGAGGATTAAAAAAAAAGGATTTTCTTGTAGGATTTTTGGTAAATCCATTGTTCCCACTCAGTTTCAAAAAATATTAAAGATCAAGCTGGCTGCATGGACTAATGCAACAGCAAATAACAACAATGCTGATCACTGCTGATAATAACAGTATCAGATATACCTTTACAAGTGGCAGCAGCTCTCACCGAGTTCCGAGTTTAACATGAGTTGGGAGAAACTTTTCTTCAATTAATTGTACTGGGTTTGGCTTCTAACTTTGAAATCAATAGCAATCAAAATCTCAGCAGGCTGCAGAAGTTACTGCCTCCTTCCTGTTAAGCTTGAGAACATAATCCAATGTTTCCCTCCCCTCTTCAAGTTTTGTTTACAAATATACTTATTCAAAATAGAAATGCACTTTCCCAGCTTTAGTTTGATTTATTGATATGTTTGCTGCAGAGAGTTTCATGTTAACACCCCCAAAACCAGATGCTTTTCAAAACAGAGGATATAAGGTAAAAAATGCTTATGCTTTCATGGTGTATAATTCTAAAAATCTACACATGGATGTTATAATAACTGGGTACCTGAAAAAAAAAAATAAAATAGTACTTGCTTTTTATGTTTTATATATTTCAAGAAATAAAAATGCAACAAAGCTACAAGACTGTTTATTGTTATACAAGAGCTATAATTTTACCTCAGGTAAGTTCAAAAATGGAAAAAAGGTAAATCATACCCACAACTTAAGAACTTCAGAAGAACTGAAGAACTTAAGAACTGAAATAGTTTTCATCCAGTTAATATGGCAAAGAGAACTGTACCATATGCTTTTCAATCCTAAATTGCATTTTTTTCACTTCCACTTCAAAATGCATTACTTTTCAAAGGGAGAGAAACAGAATTTCTAACAAACAATAAAAATCAGTCAACAATACAACCAAGACATCTTACCTTAAAGACACAATAAACCTGATATGAAACAGACTTTTCAATGCAGATATGAACACAGACCCATGCACTTGCATACATTCTAAGTCAGTAGGCAACATTCTGCTACTTTTAGCCATAATAATAAATCCACACTAATCCAATCAGGAAATTATGTCAGAATGTGACTGAAAACTACGTCTGTAAAGGCCTCAAATGTGGCACTTGAGATTTTGATAGAGCTATCTCATAACATGAAAAACTATACACCAACAAGATATTCCTTATCTCTCATCGCATTTCTATCCCAATATAGCCTAGGTCCTGCCCATGATCATGACCTTGCTTATGCAGACCCTGGCACCTTTGGCTAGGTAATCACATAAGATATACAGCACTGAATAGCCAAGGTATAGGTATTTTTCATTTACCTGGGGGACAAGAATGAATACTACTGTTGTACTCCATTAGTTTCTTTCAAATACTTTAAGATGCTTTCTTTTAGCTCAGCAATTAAGATCTTAAACATCATCTTATCGAAAGATTGATTTGAAAATATAGAGCAATTTGAGTGTCCAACACCCAAAATATTAAACTACCATAGCACATGTAAGCCAAAACGTCCTCTTAAATTCATGTTGAATCTTCCAGTACAACTCCAATAATGGCACACTCCTAAATAACGTGGAAATTTTGGTATATCTTAAAATTAAACAAAATATTCAGATTTATGCTTATAAGAAGCTATTCCAGTTCTACCAGAAAATGAGCTGTTATTTTGTATTTAATTGTAATCAGTTTATATTTTAATTTTTTAAAGTGTTATTTAATACAAAATAACAGTTAAAGACTTCATGACAGTATCTGGTTAGAATAAGAGGATTTTTTTCTCCCCATGAATTGTTTCTCCCCATAAAGTATGTCTAAGTCATGGAAGACATATTTTCATCAGTATTTCCAATTACTCCAACACCTAAAAGTTCAAAGGAAAGAATGTTCCAAATTCCATTCACCTGTTTGAAGCACTGTCTTTGGGTCAATTGTTTATCTGAAACACACATGCACTAGTGTCTGCGAAGACCAGAATTTGTCCCCAGTTATTGCTTCTTAATAGAGGAGGAAGAGAGAAAGGAAGAATCCACCCATCAGTGATTTGATACAAACGTAGGAAAAGTATTTTTGTGGGGGAAAGTTTATGACTGAAGTCTTTCAGATCCATATTCGTGTCAGCGTGTCTGCATGCCCGCAACTTGTTTGCTACTGATGCACACAGATAAAAGGGAGGGGTTTGTACAGCCTAGACAATAAAAAGGAGGAAATTCTTTTGAGGAAAGGTCTTAGATTCAAATTTCATGTCAGACTCTGGTGATCATATCAAGAACAAAGTCAAACAACATCACAGCCCAGAAAGAAACAGAGAGCATAAGCAGAGGGCAGTTCATCCACCTGACAATCATGGACATCTTCTCTTGGCAGGGAAAGGATGAAAACTGTACCGAGAAAACAGACTGAAATTCCCCACATAATTCTTAGTTGCCACTCAGTGACAGGAAATCAAACCTCCTATCTTTGGTACCATGGTTCAGTTTTTACTGGAAGTTATTTGGCTTTAATGAACACCTTCTATGAAAGCAAAAAAAACATACAAAATACAAAAGAATAAAACCTATTTAAAAGAAAGGCAGCAGTATACCTGATAACACAGTTACTTAATATCCATCTGTATGAATAGAAGTAACTGAACTTTATTTACATGTGTATTTATGAAATAAGCAGAGGCTCACAATTTAGAAGAGAGAAATGTCGTTTTCGTGACATTTTCAGTGGCAAGATTTAAGAGAACAACTCCATGTAACAGAAAAAAAAAAAAGTATTTTAGTAAAGTGGAAGACAATGTAAGAATGAGTAAAACTGAAACAGTGAAAGAAAAAGAACTGTAGTTCAAAATTGTACTTATACTGCATCCTAACCTCCAGGTTATCAAGTCACTTACTAGTACAGTGAGAACAGCGTACATTCTCGGAAGGGAAGACAGACCTTTCCAAATCTCTAATTAACGTGGTCAAGTGAAAACCTTAGTGTTTGGCTATCTTTCTTAGCAGATATATTGGGTACTAAGATAGAATATAACTGTAGGTATGTGCCTGTGTAATACATACTGCCTATAAACTTTGCTGTGATAAATATCTATATATACCCTCATGCTCTTTCTTTATATACACATGCACACAAAATACATACATACACACACAAGATACACATATTTATAAGCACTATCTTGCTCTCTTTTAGCACTAAACACTGTAGAAACATTCACACAGACACGTAAACATTGTTATAAGTGCAACTCCTGAAATTCCTGCTTAGACCAGATTTCTTTGAAGAAAACCTAAACAAAAGAAATGTACTGGTAAGCAGCATGAGGTTTCATAAGCATCACACTTCTGTAGATAGATTATTGGCAAGCTTTACAGTATCTGTGTGGTGAAGTTATGTTAATAATCATAGCTCCTGATCAATGTAAAGAATATCAGTATACATATAGCTTTGATACTGTGCATGCATTAAGCAAACAGATTAGAAGTGTGTTTAAAAACAGTGCTTCTCCAGAAGGTATACAAATATAATCTTTAAACAAAATTTATTTTAGAAATGACATAAAAGGAACAGTGCTCCATAATTCAATAAGAAAGGAAAATATATATATTAAAAATATTTGTTAAAAAGATTTTACAAATAATACTTAAGACCAGGAATTACCATAAATCTGTGTTTTATGGTAAAATGGGAATTCACTGATAATGTGTAACAAAAAACCCCGCAGCATTACTGTTTATGTTAAAAAAATAATTCTATTTACATCACAAACCAGCTCTGTTCCTGACAGCACCTACTGCCCTTCAGCTGTCCTTCACTCCTATTCAGAAGGATTTAAAGCTTCCAAAGTCCAATATATTTTCTGATATGATAGGCAGCTTTCATACAAACTGCAGATAGTGTGCCACTGCTTTCCCTTGGAGTGACTCACTTGATATCAGGGCACATCCGAGATCAAGTGGCATTGAGCTTTGGTAGACTCACATCCATATGAAATCCAGGCATTGACAAGTACAACACAGGATGCAGAAGAGCAAACCTGAGTCGTCTTTGGCCGCTGGCACTGTAGGGTTAAAAGCAGTGATGTGATTAATTTACTCTCTAAAAGTGGCAATAAATAAAGAACTATTCTTTTTGCTGAGCCACACATAGCACTGTAACTAACCAAAACCAGGTGCTAGAACTTGACTGGGAGACACAGACCTGTCTAGACAGGGCTGGCAACGTGCACTGGATATAGGGAAGAATCTCTTCAGAAGTTTACCGAGATGATAGTGAGCAATAATAACTGCAGTCTAAAGTACAATTAAGAAAAAAAAAAAACTCAGAAAATACAACTAATATTCTAAAGAAAATATCATGAGTTGTCAATTTCAAAAGCACCATGTGGTCAACTCAGTGACTTCTGCTCTTAATTTACTCGACTTGTATGCAGAGAACAGGACTTCTGTAGGTGAAAACATTTAAGAAACAGAGTTGGTTTTGACACATGTACTTAGACTCAGGATCTTAATATTCATTTAAAAAACCCAAAATTGAATATGGAATGTTTTTGACTGGTCTCCCTTTCGCCTTCACATCATTGAAAAGTGTAAAAATTTACATTCAGCACACATACATATTTGGTCACTATGCATTAAGCTTTCATGATGCTTTCATGAACGCATTTAACCATCAGAAAGAAATGAGCTCTCTGAATAAGACTTATGCCAGGCTATGAAACAATTACTTTTTTTAAAGTGATACTTACATGCAAAGAAAAAAAACAAACAACCCAAACAGAGGAAAAACATGAAACTATACCACTTAAGTGGTCACTGGCCTTTCCCTCAGTGCATTTGGAGGGTTATTGTATTTGGCTGTGCTGACTCAGGAAAGAACTAAAAGAGATTATCAATTTGGACCAATAAACTGCTTGATGTACCTTTTATCTCATGCATGTACCTTTTTTTAAAAACTTTCAAATTCTGTTGGAATCATTGATTGACAGACTAGAATGATTTGACCAGTGAAATACTAGGAAAACTGCAGACCTTCAGCTTGCTTAAAAACAAAACAAGCAGGAATCTCACAGAAAATATTTTGCTCTGCAAGCACATAACTGGCACATTTAAATTAAAAGATATTTATAAAACGTTCTCTTCATACTCAGTGTAAGAATGTAGGCACTTCTAGAGGGCATGCTGTCCTAACACCAGAATAACCTTCTATAGTATAATTATACCTTTTCAATACCAGAGTAAAAACTGAGGGCAAATGGATGTCCACTTGAGATGACTAAGTTACATGCTTAAGGCTAGATTAGATTAACCTAGTTCAGTATCTCAACTCAGTATCCTTTGAGCCAAAAAAAAATAGAAAGGAAAAAAGAGTAAAATACAATATAAGCATTGAAACTGTTTGGTGCTTTTCTTATTCAAACATTAATTTTATGTATATGAGTCTCTCACCGAGGAAATCCAAACAAATTATCATAAAAACAGAAATCCAAAGGTTCAAATACCATAGAAAAAAAAGAGAAACTGAAGGTCTGTGAAATCCTGCAATCGTCCCGACAAACAACTCTTCTAGGCTAAGGGGTTATTATACTTAACCATTACCTCTGAATGCTTCCCATCGCCCACTTAAGCTAACAACTTCCACAGCAATAGGTAGGACCAATCTTTGCTACAGTAAAAACTTCTTGGATAAATTCTTGCTATGTTATGAATGAACTTTCAAGCCAAAGCAACTTGGCTGAATTGTGGCATTGAGTCAATAAATATCATTACTGTATGTCTAATAACTGAAAGCGTTGGGTTTTTAGTTTGAAACATAAATGCTGCAAGGGTATGATAAATAGGAATAGCAAAACTGTCTTACAGATACATAAACTTCCTCCAAAGAAAATTATTTCATTATCAGAAATGAAAAATCTTCTGTAACAGTCACAGCTATAATTATGCAATACAATATGCTGAATTACAATACGTACTTCATTATTAATAGGATTTATTTTACAGATCAAATAGCCAAATACACATTTTTAAAAGAGCCAGATAGCAAATGTGGAGCAAACTATAGGCAACAGTCATGGTAGACATTCTGCAGTCCAAGAACTGAGGCAACGTGATTATTAAGTACAAGCCTATAAATATCTTTACATCAAACATATAGTAATGTGTAAGAATTCCATGTTGTAGTCTAATTCATGAATCATTAATAACTTTTTCTTTAAAAGAAATTATATATACTGTATACATCCCAGTTAAAAGCAGTGTCTGTATTTCATTTTATTCTAGCAAACTAATGTTACATGTCTTCATATAAGTGCAGAAAACAGGGTTCTTTATACTCCTTTGCTTCCTAAGAGATTTCGCATTGCATATGAAATTCTAATATAATAGATGATACATATTCAGCATTACTCCCTAAAATGTGAGGCAATATACAAGAACCTGCAACCGACCTGCAAACAAAGCTACAAGACTCAGATTTTATTTTTCTTTTATGAGCCGTGCTAAATAACAAATTATCACGTAGAAAATTTGAATTTTTAAAAAGTTAACTACATAGAGAAAAAATTGGGGGGGGGGGGGGGGGGGGGGGAAGGGGGTAACCAATGTTAGGCCATTTTCTCCCCCATGTGCTGGCTAACAGTGAAAAAATGACGTATGCTATTTCCTGTTTTATCACACTGAAAGCCAAGTCACTGGACTCAGGACTTTGTTGTTTTAAATAAAAGTACTTCAAAAGGTTAAACGTATGGCAGTTTTACACAGACATTAGCCAGACTTCAGCAAGCAAATTGGATTTTATTTTTAAAAGTTAAGTGAATACTTTCCAGTTATTTAAAAGGTGATTATTTATTTATTACAAAATGTTGCGGATAAGAAAGCAGGAAGTACTCATTTTTTACTACTATTACTGTGCCTGTAAAATGAGAAAGCAGTGATTTGATCAATTCTATTTATGATCCATAGCAGCAATATCATCATTAAAAATATTATGGTATAGATATAAATAACACTTAATTCTTAACATGGATAATGGTGCTATAAGTGACAACAATTTGTTTGGTTTTATTTTAAATGCAGGGAGTATAAAGAACTTTACATTCTCTTTTTAATGTATGAATAAAATTTATTGCTCCCTTTAATATACTTATAGAAACAAAATTCCTAATTGTTTCAACTAAAATAAATAAAGAAAAAAGAAAACTGGGACAAGAGGATGATTACAAGCAAAATAGATTTACCATAATCACCAATTGTGCAGAAGGATGGGTCACATTACTTTTTTCTTAGCAAAACTACATTATAGAACACTATAGCACAACGTACTAAAATCTCTGTCTTTGCTTTTTAAAAAATTCTTGCCCTGGATACCTTTCAGTAGGGCAGCTTGAACAGTTCATCGTCACTTCCAAACCCCTCTGGAGATCAGACGATAAATTTCTTCGGCAATCAGAGACAGGACAAAGGGCTTTCTCGTGCTATTTCCTTGTTTTCATGTTTGCTGGCTTAACATCATTGTGTACACGTACGACTTCAGTATATAACATCAGATGCGATGGCGTTCAGAGCTGGCAAACAGAGAAACAGCATGAGAAAAGCCCTTTCCTGCATAATTTTCCCCACATATTGTAAAGTTTGTCTCCAAATTTCTACCCTGTCAATCACTGCATGGATTTGAGAAGTACGGAGCTACTGCGGTTCTAACCAACCTTTTTTGATGTGTGTTGTGGTTTTAGGTTTCTATACACAAGCAAAGACCTGCACACATCTATATACCCATAGCAAAAATGCTGAAAAAGAAACTAGGTATGGCTTTTTTTTGCTTTGTCAGCTTCAAACCCCAAGTGGTGTTGCAAGATTATGGCTATTCAAAGACTCCCATACCACCTAGAACATGTTTTACAGAGGTTTAGCAGACTTCATTCAAGAGCATTGATCCTAAGAGCATAAAATATTTTGATTTGAAGAGGTATTTTGCATCCTTGATCTCTATTTATCATCAACAGAGTTAGAGTCATTAAAAAAAAATAAATCACATAAATTAATCCATTCAAATCTATTATTTCACAGAAAGGAAAACACCATCAATACCATCATCACCAAGATGCTAGCCACTCCCTGGTCAGGAAATTGCTATCAACTGCAGATTATTGAGTGCAATACATGCTGGCAGAAAACAGGAAAAGAAAGAAATGCAAAAATTAGGCTCTATCTAAACCAGGCAGTATTGCTGGCAATGGTTTATAGCTCTAGGTCATTTAAGAAAAACCCACAAAGTTGGATCATGAGGATAAGAGTAAACTTTTCAGTTATCCCACTGAAAAATGAAGGCAAAATGCACTTAATGTTTAAGAAAATCTATGCTGCTACTACTCTAAAGCATCTGCTATTGAAGAGAGAGTTGTGTTTTATTCTAGCTTACACAAAAAATCACCCAGTTATGAATGCTGGAACTTCATCTTCCAACTTCAGCATAAACTCAGTCAGCAAGCTCTTACTGGGGGCCAGGGGCAGAGGGGAAGCCTTTGATTTCTCTGAATTAGTTTTTACTTGAGTGTCCTATTCAAAGTACTTCACTTTTTTCCTCATACAAAACATTTTTCTTTACATCCCGTTTGCGCTGTTTTTGTCTTCTACTATGAGGCAAGGGGGGCCCATTCTAGACATATGTCCACGCTTTTCCAGTGAAAGACATGTTAAAAGAACAATTCTGAAGTTTTTCTTCAAAGTATTCCACAGAGGAAAAGCATTTTTTGACCAGCTTTATCTCAGTAATACTGCACAATTCAGTAGCTGCTCAGTAACCTCCATGCTGCACTTTCACTTATCCTTGAGTTAGAAATTCTCCAGATGGGAAAGTCAGTTTTTTTTCCTGAAATGTGTACACATGGCAGCGTATCAGAGCTACCAGAATATTAAGAGAAAATAAAACTATTTAGAATCATAGTTATCAATTTTGAAATGGCTTATACCAACAGCTATTTAACTGATATTTAGAAGATACTGTTCTTTGAGTATAATTGTATCTGCCAATGCAAAGTTACCAGTGTTATTTCTAAGCTCTGTTACATACCAGAAGCAGCAGCACTGACGACTGATGAACACTATACTAGGTTAAACTCACTAGTCTCATGTTATTAAATGAAACAATAAATCCTGCAGCTATAGATTTAAATAACAGGTGAGTTTTTAGAGCTATTAGGTTCAGGAACAGTGTAATATTCTCTCAATTCACATCCTAAGCACACTGTTCTCATAGTGAGTGGGAAGCTATAATGACTCTTCACTACATTTCAAATCAGAAAATGAAATATACCATGACTGTAAGCAGGTCTAAGCAGTAACTAACAGAATCAGAATTGTGACTGTAGGGGACCAAAATATAATGTATTTTAAATGAAGTCTACTTCCCATTCAGATTTCTACAGAATATAATGTCCCTCTCCAACCAGTTTCTAACAAGTGCAGCAGCAATCACTGTGTCATCTGAGATTTCTGTTCATAAGTATGGGTATGTTCTCAAATGATAGAATCCTGGCAACTAAAATTAACTGATGAAGATTTGCATTAGTGAATAAAACCAGTGTGCACGCTTCTTCACCCCCTCAACAACTTCCCAAACTTGGTATAGTGTGCTAGCAGTGAAGCTAAATTAGCATACAGACAGAGTTCCCTGTGAAGCATGGAGAACCACCAAGAAGCATGTAACAGCAGATTCATATCACGATTGTACTTCCCAGGTCTATCAGCCGAAGAGGTGCTGCCTTCATGAACACTCACACTTCTTCAATAACACAAAGTCAGAATAAAATTTGCTCTTAAGTTGTAAATGACAACACAAAAGGTCACAGGTCTCTTCCTGAGTGACTGGGCATTTATTTTCAGATTTCAACTGTTCCTATAATATGCATCATACTGCTCTGAAATGAATGTCTGAAATAGCATTAATGAAATGAAAGGGAGAAGGCGGCAGAAAACGCATGGGAAGTTCTAATGAACATCTGCGGCAGGAGCTTCTTTGAACCAAACTGCCACACATCATACTATACATGGTTTGAATTGACAGGCTGATCCCTAGACAGGTATTTCAATTGTCTGAACACTGTTTCAAGTACTTCAGCAAAGAATATATATTTAAAAATTGTGTTATAAATTACAGAAAAACTAGACTGGAAAAACCTCTCCTTTCTGTTCATCATTCCAATGCAAATGCAACAAGAATTAGAAGATTTGTGTCAGTATGGAATAATTCATATAGTCTGCCCTCACTGAGGTAAATGTCAAAAGCAATGGAGCTTTCCCAAAGCTTGCAGACAGATAAAGTTTAAAGGTGCTGTATGCTTTTCTACCAGGCCCACAACTACCAAAACAATTAAAATCTTATAGCACTGAAAGGGAATTTCATTTACAAGCTTCAAATACACAAGTTTGAAAATTTTTCTTATGAATAAGAAGCCCATTCAAAGAATTATCTCTACTATATCCCAAAAGAAAGCATGCTATTCTGCAGCTCTGCTATCACTACTATTTCAGAATAGTATTAATATCTCTCTCCTTTTTCCTCCTTCTCACATACATAGGGGACATAGGGATCATTACATAAGGACCAGACTTTTTCCTCTTCAGCTTCCTGTAGTTCATGATTCAATGTGTCCCCAGCTGCTTCAGGAGTCTCCGATTCCTTCTCCATTAAAATTTCAGCTGTTGTACTGCTGTATTTATTTTCCCACATGACCACTAAAGAGATATTTTGGGGGTTTTAGTATAAAAACCTTTCCATCTTGTCTTGCACGCTTTTTGAGTACAACTGCTGTAATGACTTGCTGTCATTTTATAGATCACTTAGACAAATTTTGCAGTAAAGCAAAGACATAATTTCCTTTCTTTAAAGACCTGAATCGATACCATTCGGACATACACAAAATTTCAAAAGAAAACATATATTTTTAGCTCTAACTCAATACTACTTCAAATATCTGAGTAGAAAGCCTTGCATGGATAAAACTAAGAACAGTTAAGATGTGTCACCTCTTAAGAGCAGCATGCAGTAGAAACAGAAAAGTCATCTTCACAGTGAATGTAATCTTTTTTAGCCTCCTTCAGAAAGCTTCTGTTTTGTAAAAGGGAGGCATTACAGTAATTCTTAGTGGTAAAGTAAAATATTTTTACTCACATTAGACATGTTACTTTTATTGATCAAACTAGCACACCTCCCTTGTCAGCTGCCCTCCCTATCTTCCAATTCTCCAGCCTGGCCTTCAGTTTCCTGGTAATTCAGAGCCCGCACAACACAAATGCATCATTAAGCACAAACACCCTGTTAGTCTGTGAGGCTGGAGGGCAGTGGGACAGCACAACAGCTGAACCACTGTGGCAGAAGTTCATTTTTGTTTGCTTTGTTTCTTTACAGGCTAACAGTGACAACTCACCCTGAGTCACCTTTTACAGCCCCACCTGAGAAAACTGTAGAGACTACCACATACAAAACCAGGTTAGAAGGAAGACTGACTTATAAGATCCATTGAGGTTTAAGAAACACTGTACTTGGTTTTACTTATGAAATATAATTCTGCCTTTGCGATCATGGTCCAACACAAAGGATTTAAATCTAATAGCTTTTCTTGCCCAATTTATGTAAATAAATTCATTAACAAAACTACTTTTATTTAATAAGGATAAGAAGTCGAATTCATGTGTTCACAGGTTGATGTTGTTTTCAAATTTGTGTAAAAAGCCCTTGACAGCGAGCAGTTATACTTTCTCCAACAGTGTGATCACTTTCATACAGAAAAATACATGTAAAAGAAGGATAGGCTATAGATATAACAAAATCAATAGGATCATAGAATCATAGTAACATTAATCTCTTTTTGATATATTCAGTGCATCACATTAATATAATTTCAGGTACAGCTATGTGAAGATAAGCTAGTATCAGGCAATGAGCACTTAAAGAAAGAAAAACACAACTCTATTCTGCTCTTCCAGATAGGAAGCCCCCATCATTGACCTTTAAGGTACAAATAAAAGGAAATGCTCTTTTCCCCAACCAACTTCTGCAGAAGAGAATTGCTTCCATTCTACTTTAAAAGCCCCTTTGGATGGAGGAACTATGTTAGTGATAACCTAGAGACTTACGAGCTTGCTTTGTTTGCAGCATTACTGCTTGACAGTGTATTTGAGCAGACAATGGAAGAACCATTCTGGCCCAGAGGAACTGTACCAGAACTCAATTGAAAAATCACTTAGATGAGACCTACAGAAATGCTGAGGAGCATTGCTGTAGCACTAGCCTCCTCAGAGTTATGAGAGTTCAAACATATGAACAAATTGGCAAGAAGCTTTTGTAATGTGTAATTTAAATTAACACCTTCAAATACCTTTAATAGAAAATACTCAAATCTCAAAAAGCTTCATTTTTCAGTGCTGCCATATCTTAGAAATAAGAAATTCTCTCACCCCTCCCCTTCAGTTTTTTCTGTTAATGCACCTCAGAAAAAGATGGAAGTTTTCTAAAGCACAGTGATATAGAATATAGCCCAGATTTGGGTTGGTAAGGAAAACAGACAAAACAACCCAACCTGCAATTTTCAAAGATATGATGGCTACTTTGAATGAGCAGCTTTTTTGAGGCACATGTTGTTATCACTTACTACACTATTATCACATTTTTTCATTATGGTAATAAAACAAAGCCCACAGAAAAAAGAATCAAAACCTAGCTAAAGCAAAAAGTCTGACCGGCTCAGTCATGCTGAGGATTTGCTCCCAGGCAATAGTATTAAAATATATTATCAATAATATATTAAATCTCCTGACATTTTTCTTTCATGATTAATTCCTTGACCAATTAAAGCTTAACTAGAAAACTATTTCACTGAAAACTTTGTGGTATGTGAAGAAAGAAGGAAACATGAACAGCAAAGCTTTATTATTAATAATATTGTCCAGAATAAGGACAGTCATTAAATTCCATTTCCAATGACTTAAAGCCTTTCTGTAGTGTCTAGAAGACTAAAATGTACTTTGGTTCTCAATTTATTTTTAAGATGAGGATTCTTTAGACATTTCCTATGCTGGATGTACTGGATTTCTGAGAAGCTACTATCTGGTTTATCAGGCAGAGCAGCATAGAAGTCAGATCAATTATACTGATGCTTCTCATTTTCCCCTAACTTTGCCTGCTGACTGTGTTACTCCACCAGATTTAAATAGTCCAGTATGCTTCTAGTCTGAAAATGGAACTGAAATTCTCAGAGGAAAATTCTTGCCTGCTTTTGAGAGACCTTGAAGTAAAGCTATGCCCAAATGAAGGCTGCAATTCCAGACTCCATTAATATTAAGAACCACTTATCAGATCCTGTAAGGCTTTATTGCTTTCCACCTGGCCTAGATTACCTCAGTTCTTGAGTACAAAATACTACTGAGGACAGCACCATAACCCCTCTGTGCCTTGCAGGGCTGCACGAGTTACTGCAGTGACGCAAGCAGTGCCATGCTGCCATCTGCAGTTAGTAATACCCACCGATGGCATAATTCTCTGATCAGTGTCCCTACAGCCAACAAACATTTAATTTTCTCTCTTAACACTGATGAATCTTAAATTGTTTACTCTTCAGTGCCTCGATCTAATATGCACTTTCAGACTTCTAATCCTTGCAGAAAAGGTTATTTTGCAGTGCTTAGATCTAGAGTTATAGGAATGGCAAAGTAAGAAGGGAAGGAGAAAGAGAACACCTTAAAACCTCCATTACCTGTCTGGTGTGTATGGGTCCTGGGGTCTTGAAGCCTCCTTGACAGCTGCATTCAGAAACACTGTAAGGGTCCGAGCTGCTTGATGAGCACTTGGAAAGTGAGTCACAGCCCACCACAAAGGTGTTATCTAGAGGCAGTTCCTGAATGACATGGTGCTTCTTGGGGGGTACAGGAGTCTCAGGTTTAATTTGAAAGGTGGGCTGCGGAGAAGCAGACTTGTAGTGCTTTGCTAAATCTGGGCTATCAGGCTTAAATGTGGTTGGTGTGGTGGCCCAGTTATACTTTCCCATAGTCTGTTCTTCTAGCTCTACAGGAATGTCTAAAGTGCCATTTATGTGCTCATGGCCAGGATCGTCAGGCTTAGATTCTTCAATAGTCACAAAGTTGAGAAGGAGACTTTTTGGAGAGCGCTTCTTCTTCTTCTTCTTTTTCTTGATCTGCCTATTCTCTTGGTTTGGGGAAACCCATTCACCACTCTGCTTGTTTTTTTGGACAACCTTGTGCCGAGGTGTCTGGCGGCACCGTACTAAAGCAGTAACAAAAATTACCAGAATAACTGTCATAGTGCCTGCAATAATAGCAATGATGATCTTGACATAATCATTGGTTTGTGGGGTTATTTCCCCATCCCCAACATTCTGGCCAACTGGAGTTTCCATGTTCCTGCGCACTAGCTCTTGTACGTAGGAACTGTTGGTGACTGTCTCGTTAACAAATAAATGCACAAGAGCTATAGTGTAAAGAGACTCGGGCTGTCCTAGGTCATTGACTTTTATCACTAGTCTGTGCAAGCCATGATCTGATGTAATTACCTTCTCTTTCAAAGTTATATTGCCTGTTAATTGGTCAATTGTGAACAAGCCCCGTGAGTTCCCACCTATAATGCTATAGCGGAGCTCTGCATTCATTCCTGTGTCATTATCAACTGCAAAGACTTTAGTAACTACAGACCCTGGACTGGCTGATGTTGGAACCAACTCATATGAATAGTTAGATGAAGGGATAACAAAAACAGGCCTGTTGTCATTTACATCAACAACATTGATGGTCACTTTGGCAGTTGAGGAACGCTGCACTCTTCCTCCATCCACAGCTTTCACCTGGAAAGTATATGACCCCTGCTGTTCCCTATCAAAGGTAATATTAGGTCTTATTACACCAGTAAGTGGATCTATAATGAAATTATCTCTACCATTTAATATAGAGAGAGTAACAGCAGCATTCTCTCCTGAGTCAGCATCTGTAACTGTGATAAGCCCCACTGTGCCATACATGGGTAAATTTTCTGGTACATAGAAATTGTATTCATTGTGTGTGAAAGCAGGGCTGTTATCATTCTGGTCCAGGACAGACACTGTCACAGTAGCATTGGTCTGCAAGGGTGGTATCCCATTATCCTTAGCCAGCACAGTGAAGGAGTACCTGTCTTGCTTTTCTCTATCCAGCTTTCTCACTGCTGTCAGAATACCTGTACGGCGGTCAAGGTTGAAAATAGGGGGTGCATCAGAACCCAGGATATAGCTGATCTCAGCATTGCGCCCACTGTCAGCATCTGTAGCGCTTATCTTGGTTAGCTGAGTACCAGGAGCATTGTTTTCAGGGATGGAAAGACCTATGATAGGCTGTGTAAAAACTGGGGCATTGTCATTCTCATCTTTTATTTTGATGAGGAGCATTGCAGACTGATTTAAGGGAGGTTTCCCTGAATCTGAAGCCACTATTTTAATGGCATATTCCCGTGTGGCTTCATAATCTAGAAACGTAGCTGTCTCCAGAAGAAACTGATTATCAAACACGGGCTTTAGCCTAAAAGGAACATCATGATCTGTAAAACAAGTAACTTTTCCATTCAGATCAGCATCCTTGTCCATTACTGTTATCAATGCAATTTTCGTATTAAGGGGAGCCTTTTCAGACAAAAGCACTGTCCCGTTCACTGGATTGATGATGTATCTCGTGTCTATTGATGGGACATTGTCATTAATATCTGTAACATTAACAGTCACTGTTGCTCTTGATGGAGTTGAACTGCCATCACTTGCCAAAATAGTCAATTTGTGTACAGGAGATTCCTCCCTATCTAGTGGTTCCCTTATAGTGATGAGACCAGTGGTGTTATCTATGGCAAACAGCCTTTTGGCCAAACTGGAGATCTGATTGCTGAAATAGAAGTGAATTTGTGCATTTGAGCCCAGGTCTGCATCAGTGGCATGGAGCTGAGAAACAGAGGTGCCCACTGGAGCGTTTTCTGGGACACTGACTTCAATGTCATTCTCTTTGAAGACTGGGCGATTATCATTCACATCAGTCACTGTGACTTGGAGGATGGCAGTGCTAGATCTTGGAGGGCTTCCACCATCTTCAACTTTAATTTTCATCACATAGGTATCCTTCTGTTCCCTATCCAGGATCTGTTGGACAATCAGTTGAGGCCACTTATCTCCTTCAGGTGTCTCAGTTATATCAAGACCAAACACGTTTTGACCCTACAAGACACAGAAAGGACACACTTTAGCATGACGGTATATGAAGAATAGAGAAATATCTCAGTGTTCTGAAATTTTCACTGAATATATATTTTTATATATATTGTATACAGGAATATACATTTATATTTACCTTTATTTTGCAATATATGGTTTTACTTTAAGCTTCAGGGCCTTAAGAAAGCTTCAGAGCAAACACGGATGAAACAGACACTTTAGGAAAAGGTGGGGAAGGGGGGGAGAGATGGAGGACGTGGTGGTGTGTTTTGGGTTTTTTTTAATCAGTTTCTCTATTTCTACAGAAAAGCTATTAAATACCTGGACAGATGGTTCCTCCATTGTATGAGTGAGTACAGAAAGGAGGAATGAAGCCAGAGTTCAGCCACATGCAAAGCAAGATGGCATGCACACAGTGGAGGACTTAAACCAATATTCAATTTCAAGGAAAACAAGAAAAAGAGATTCTGTTTGCGAGCAATGCTGAACATCATTTGAAACTATTAGCATAAGAAACCACCACCATCACTGAAAAGAGGCTTACTACCTAATTCAGGTGTTAGATGGTAAAGGTAAAACTAAGTCCTAAGTTGATTACGAATACACTCTAAAACATCATCAAAGCTATTCGTTTCTTCATCATTATGTATTTTGCATTTGTAGTGAAAAATACAATCCCAGGAAGAAAAAAACAATCTATTCTAATTTCAAAAAATATCACAGAACTACGAGATCAATCTTTTTCATGGGGTTTGCTGAACACCTAAGACCCCTGGAAGAAATGCTACATATATTGCACAAACAGCTTCTTTCAAAAAACAGCGTTAATAGAAGTAGTCTGCTAAAATACAGATTGGAATCTAGAAGTAGATTCCCTCTTCTGCTGTCTCTTCAGACAAGCAGGGCTTAAGAATATCACAATTATTGTCTCTTCTCATATCTCTCACCCTTCAAAGGAAGAAGGGATTTAAAGGCAGTCTTCCAGCTATATCTTCCCTTCCACAAGGGCAGAGCTAGAATGCAGGCCACTAAAGCTGAATGTATAGGATGAACAGAAAAAGAAGGCATCAATAAAGATGACTAATTAGGATTTTGGTTTTATCTGCCATAGCTGTAATAATGAACAATAGCATCCAGCCTGGTTCTGTTTATTGTGTTTGTCTTTCACCTTCACTTATGTAACTATGCATGTTCAAAAGTGGTTTAAGACACTTCAGACCAAAGTGAAAGAAAGCATTCCCAGTGTGCAAGGCTCTTTATTTCTCATTACTTGCAAAAAAAGATTTGTATTCACTGTACCCTTCTAGCCATCATTAAGGGGAATGCATTCATAGGTCTACTTTGGCGTAAGGCTGCACTCTTTCATTGATTTGTTTTCTCAAAGCCAGAATTTGACCCTACCTAAGTAATCATTTATTTCATGGAAAAGGACTATCCATCCGCATTTCAAAAATTACTGTGCCACTTGCACAGTATTTGTGACATTAAGTTGCAACTAGGGACACTCTAAAGCAAACTGGAGCACACTTTGAAACAATAAAACAAATACAGCTTTGGCTTCTTTACCAGAAGTCATATGAAAATATAAGCCTTGCAAATTGTTTCTAAATCAAGATGTATATTTTGCAGCAATTAGGTTAAATTTTAGAATAGTAATTCTCTGCTGATCTCTCCATAAAGGCAGAGTTTCCTCTTCAATCTGGCTAGCAGTTAATTGCAATATATCCCGGAATTACTGAGAAATGACAAATTCTATATTCTATGCTTTAACATAGATTTGCAGAAAAAAAGCAACAGAAGCTGGGGGGGGGGAACCTGTCACCTATCTTTCAGTTCTTTATTTGTACACAAGTTGACAGATGGGCACTGATTATTCAGTCATTAGATCCCACAACTACAACAAACATTTCTTACAGACTTTGAATGCATGCAGCTATACATAGGCATAGCCTTTCTGCTTTTCTCTGTCAACTATGAGAAAGATGTTTTTCATTATGGCATACAATTTTGATAGAAAATAACAGAGCTTTAGTTCCCCATCACTAGCAGTAAACTCCTAGAGAAACAGAAAAGGCAGCAAAGACCCCTTCCACGTTAATAATTAACAGTTGAGTAATTTCCTATGCTAAAATATTATTCAAGAGTATTTCTTGCTATTCATTACAGGTTTATACATCTTTTTAAACCACAAAAAAAGAAAAAATTTACACAAAATTATACTTTTGCCTACTTAAAGCAAGTCTATTTCATGTTGCTTAAGGGATAAGGTTGGTGTGACATTATGCTGCATTTTAACAAAGACATTTTCTAAGAATGAAGAATTCCCCCACTCTAAATACTCCAAAAAATAATGAAACCTTCTAGAAACGTATTTTTAAGACTATAAATATCTAATAGTTTTCCTCATGAGCAAATAAATTAAAAAGTAAAATTTCTGAGAGAAGCATGAAGTAAAACCTTCGGGATTAAATTCCTGATGTTGAAGTAAATGGCTTTATGATTGTTAAAACCTCAGTGAAATTTCCAATAGGGTAGCACTGTTATTTGGGCTGAACTGTACCTCAGTCACTACATTATCATAGTGAGCTGAAGGTTTAGTTCACACTAGAAAGGATATGAGTACACAGGAAAATCATTAATAAATAATTAACATTTATATAGTACCTTTTGCCATTAAAATGACTGACTAGTACAAATAATCTGCTATATTATCTCCACAACAATAGAAGGATGGGAGTGAGAAATAAAAAAGGCTGAGTGGTTTTAATTTATAAAAGACAGCTTAGGCAAAATAACCTACCTATTTGAGGCAAAATAAGATTATGCCCATCTCAGAGCCAGGATTTGCTTTACGAGGCTCTAATCCTGATGACAAGATTCTTCATCAGGGAAATATGCAACTGCATTACCCTACTCAATTTTTGTAACATACTTTTCAGTGGACTCATGGCCAAAGCAGTTTCAGAATTAATAAAACTGGTTTTCATGTTGAACACTCCCTACTGTGTATTTACCTGATCATTTGTAATGGATCCAAAAGTCCTTTTCGGAGCTGTTTTGGGCTGTCATGTAAATAAAAAAATAAAGAGTTTTTTTAAAAAAAGGAAACATTTAGGTAGATTAATAAATACATAATCAATGACACACGGACACTTAATGTGATAAACTACAAGAGCTTCTAGTACTATGGACAGGACTGCATGTGACAAAGTGCACCTAAAGTCTATACATAACTCTTCTCTAGATATACATATTGCAGTATTACAGTACTTCATACTACCCGTGGGGTATTGACTACCTGGAGATTGTCAAGAAGAACAGGGGAAAAAAACACAGCTTCTAGTTAATGCTCATAATAGTCCACTTGCCCACCAGTAACTTGACAGAAAGTAGTAATTTCTCAAAGAAGCAGGGAAAGGAAAAATATTGTGCTAAATAACCATATAAAAATGACTGCTTGTGATACAAAGCACTCTGAAATTAGACAGTCGATCAGTGATTATTACTTTCTACATTATAAATTATGTGATCATATGTAATAACTATACATTGTTAACTGACAAAGTAGATCCACGGTGTGCTCAATCTTGATTCAAGAAGAGCATTATGAACCTTTCAAGACAGACACAGGAGCTAAGACAGCTCACTGTTGTGTACCTACAACTTCATGCCAAACACAGTACAGGATGTATGTCTTCAGTTCAACTGAATCTTAAAAGTCAAGGGCTAGACAACACACATCTGAAAAACAATTTACTAATGTTCTATAGTAACTCACTTTAACTCATTCTAATGAGCACTGCAACAAGCTGTAAGTAATAAGTGTGAACATCAACAACCCTCTTAAAACAAGTTTCATGATTTCCAAAAATCTTATTCTGCCTGAAATCTAGAATAAACAGATTTAGAGTAACTAAATTCCAGCTAACCAAATAAGAATATTGGGAAATAAAATAGAATGCTAAAAAGAGATAAAAAGAAAAAAAGCAGAAAAAAAAATATCAGCTTCCTATTAGAAAGTAGTTTAGTAATTCATTAAAGTAATTAATAATGAAAAAATTGGCCGAAAAGCAATCTTGTGTCCAAAGAACCCTAAAATCTTTTCAGAAAATCCAGAAAATGCTGCCTGTTTGCTAACAGGTATGTATTTCTGATGTAGCAACATGGAAAATCTTTGCAGGTATCCTGCAAAACTACATGATAGGTTCCAGCCATTGTTTCTTTGCCTGTTTTTGCGAAGACATATGGAACCGCTCCTTATCTGCATTGTTATATCAGCAAAGTGCATAGTAGCATGATTTCAGCTCCTAATAGAGCTACATGTAGAGCTTCTCTACATGTAAAACACTGCCAAAGATTTTCTCTCCATATATACAACCACATGCAAAACCTTATTCATCCTATGAAACAGACAGAAAGCAAAATGCTGTAGAAGGGATCAATAGAACATAAGGATAATAATAAACCATTTCATGAATAATGAACCATTTCATGCTGGCAAGGATCACTAGAAAGTATAATATGGAATGAAGCAGCAGACAACCAGTGCATTTAATACTGATTTTCTGAAAAAGGTAAAAATGGGTAGGAGTTATACCTAAACACAAAATTACCTCCTTGGAAATACAAATTTAAAGTTACTACAAAAAGACTGAAACAGTTTAACAATTTCTTGAGCCTCCTTAATCCTTTTGCATGATTTGTTCCTTTCTGGAAAGAGTTCTTCTCAATCTTGTCGTATTTTAGACCTTGTCAACTTCACTTTCTAAGACAGGAAAAAACTATACATCTAAGACAGACTATTTTTGCATTAAATCTTGGCACCCAATTCTCAGAGTTATTTTTTAGAGCATGTTCATCTCCATTAAGGAAAAACAACTGGAGACAGTAACTATTACATTTGTAATATATCTACTATTTTGCTGTCCTAATTTGTCCAGGCTACACTTAAAGCAAGGCTGAAACTCCATATCTAAATGGTATTAATATTAGTAATCTACAAGCTTTACAAGGAAGAGAACACGAAGAGCTGGAAAGTAGCAATACACACGCTTAACATTTTCAAAACTGCGCCAGGTTTTAAGAGTAACTCTCTTCCTATATCACATCTTTGGTCTGTGAAGTGCTGTTTCAACTTTGGGTTTTTTTTATGGAACCTATCTTCTCTCTTGAATGATGGATTATGATTCAAAACAAAAACTCCACCACCCAGAACTTTTCTTCTAATAAAAATTCCTTTCACGTATCTAATGATAGGAGTAATGGTGTACCCACATTACTGCACTAATACGATATAAAAATTATCAAGATAATTGCTTGCAAAAAAGTGGCAGCAGGAACTGGGCTGTCACTTGAATAATCTCCTGCCGTGTATCACAGACATGCAATTATATATTTGAGCAAAATATGCAGCTGCACCACAAAACTTTAAGGAATTTATCTTGACAATACTCCTGCTATATAAATAGCGGTGCCACTATCTAAAGATGGGAAACTGAAGTACAGGGACATGTTATCAGTTGTCCAAGGCTTGTAGCTTGTTTGAAAAAGCCAGACACTTCTGAATCACTAATCATGTTTTAAAGTAAACTTGAGAAAGTAAACTTGAGAAATTTACACTTAAAACAAGTACTCTTTCATTTACAGACACCCTTTCCAAAACAAGAAAGGTCAATAGCTGCAGGTATAGCAATTACGGAAGTAACTTCCCCTCTTAATCGCCCCTATCATACCTGCTCAGAAATACTCAAACAACCTCATGAACAGGAAACTATATTTTTACCACACCTGAAGGTGTTCAGATTAAGATATTAAATACATTCAAACTTTGCTGAAACATGAACTGTCATCTTTCCACAGCTAGATAAAGCTCCAGATACCTGACTTGTCCTTCAGTACCTTCCCTCTGTAGTCACACTATAGACATTCCATTAAAAAAAGAGGATTTACATTAGGCAACAATATGTTCAACTAATGAATTTTGATATTTGCATTATATGTGTGTGACAATCACATATTCGCTCATTTCTTAGTTGAGAACATCAACATAACGGAATCAAGTATCTCTAAGAAGAGAGAAATGAGTCCGTGTTTCAGTAATGTAATTCTCTAATGCATCACTGTGCTTTCAGAGTAACAGCTAACAGTTCTGTATTTCTGTTCAGAACAGCTCCTAAATCACAACCTCATTTTGCTTCAACTGCCAAACAAAGTATCCTGGGCTCCTAAATGAACATTTTCAAGTCCTCAGATGAATGCTGACGAGGTGTTACAGCAGTGTGAACCTCTAATGCCCTCCTATTAACTACCTACTCTATAACCAGATCCATACTTTCAGGCAGAAGAAGATCAAAACTGACAGTGACTTGCATAACAAGAACAGAATTCATATACAAGGGTATAGATGTTTCTGAAAATTCCTTTACCCTACATGAGAGACCATCCAGTATCCTCAGCTTTAAGTCATTTCTGTGGAAAATGAGGGTGACAGATACATATGGATTTGGCTTGGGAAAAAAGGAGAAACAAACAAAAAAGTAAACACACTGAAAACCTCTGTCCTTTGTTAAAGAGGAGTACAAATATTTGCAAACCATTGCTCATTAAAATAAGATATTGTTATTATCTTATTCCCTCTTATACACACACACATCTAAGGTGCCCGATTTCTTCAAATACATGGCATCTTCATTAAGACAAATCCATATGCTAACTTTCAGGGCTGTAGTCTTTCCAATAAGTTACTTAGGAAGATCATCTCATTTGATCTGAGGCCCTTTAAGTTCAGCTGGGAGTAAGACAACTGTATGTTCCCTTTATGTTTACACCTTCAGGAAAAAAACGTTGACAGAACTTTCATCTGAGTGGCAAGAGTATCTCTCTCTCTCACACACACACACACACACACACACACGTGCTTCTCTTCAGGGATCCTAGCATCCAGAAACAAAAGGACAGTAAATGAGTAAGACAGCATGCTCTCTGGATTTACATCACAAGCACATTTTCACATGCAGAGACCATACTTTAATGTGTGTGTATCACTGCTTTATGAATTTTGACATTAAGAAATACACAGATTTCATGCAGAAAATTCACAATTCATGTGGGAAAAATAAAAATAAAACAGAATGAGAAAAAAACCTACTGTAAGAGTTCACTTCTTTCATTTTGAGTAGACACTCCCAGCTTTCACAAACCAGCTTTAGGAATCATAGGCCTGTTGCCAAAAGCGCTGAAATGAACATAACAGTAAGCCTTGCTAAAGGCCTCCACTCTTTGCAGGGTTTTGTAGGACACAAAGTTTGTGTGGGACATTTAACTACCACAGCATCATTTTTTGCTTCTGAAAGAAATGAAGCTATGCTTCTCCAAATAATAAAAACGGATCCTTTTTATATTATTGCGAGAGAAAAAAAAAGTAGAACTACCATACTAAACTGTAAAAGTATGTGATGTATGTAAGTGCAAGATGCCACTTCACTACACACTGGAAGATAATAAATAATACTGCAATTTCAAAGTAATAAATCAGGGACGGTTGCTGAGAAGACATACAGTATGACAGCAAGCACTAAAAACAGTTCCAGGGAGACCAAATTCTAAAACTCATCAAATGAAAGTCTTTTCACCACAATGATCACAGAATATAGTGGATAAGCCAAAAGTGTGTTTTCTGGTGCTGGATTTATCAGGAAGACAACTTTTCTTCTTCCTCCAGTGTTACCGACTCCTATTTATCTGAATCATCAGAACAAAAGCAAGATAAAAAGAGGTACTCTAAGGCAGTACCTCAACAAAAAGGCCATTTGGAAAAAACCCTCATGCTACCTGTGTGTATTCAAAGTTCTAGCACATAAACTGTCATGAATTTCTAGTTGACAAGTTCTATTTCAAAACCAGGCTCCCTATGAGTTGTTTGGGAACAAAAATCTTAAAAGTGTAATTGACACATAGGTTTATAAGTAGTTATACTCAAGAATATATTCCTTTCTAAAAAGATGAACAAAATTCCAATTTTACTCTAGTTGAATGCGTGTGTGCTATTTCTCAGATTTACAGTCAGTGCTGAAATTGATACAACTGATTTGCAACAAAGTAAATCAAATTACACATATTAAAATGGCATGTTTACAGGGGAAACACCAAACACCCCTCATTCCATTCCAGCTTTTCTGCTCAGTTTCTGCCCACTGTTTATATTCTCTAGTAGCAATTCTGAGTATTGACTATAAATTCTGGCTAACAGGCAGGGATTTTATTCTCCAAGAACAAAAAAAAAGTAAAAGAAAAAAGAGAACCATAGAACAAAAGAAGCCAACACTTAAGCATGAAGAACACCAACTTCAGGAGGTAAATATAATACCCATCTCCTGTTGCAACAATCTAGGTAAATCCCACCAAGAAACATATATCCTCCAATAAATTATGAACTACCTATCCCCTGAGGCTGAAAGAATGTCTCTCACAAAAACTGCATAGAACAGTTAATCTCAACAGCCAAGTGGATGATAGGGTGTATGCTCACAGGCAAGCTAACACCAGAATAAACAGAATAGCTGAAGTATTACTTAGCAATATGACTGACCTCACAAAACTGTACTATTCCAGAAAAAGCAAGTTAGGCAAAGGTGGTTACTGGGCGAAAATTACTTCAACCATTTGTGTAATCCAAACTACAGGCAAAAGCAAGCTTTCCCAGCTCTGCATCCACTCAAAGGTCTTCCGAGATTAATTCAACCACTGTCCTAAACCAGATGTTTCCAAATAATAGTACGCATGCTGTTTGTGGTACAGTAAGACTTTATAATATACACAAAGAAATTGGACCTATGGCCTTGTACTTAGTTAAAAATATCACAGAATCACAGAAACCTAAGGGTCGGAAGGGACCTCAAAAGATCTAGTCCAACCCTCCTGCAAAAGCAGGGTAACCTAGAGTACATCACACAGGAACTTGTCCAGGAGGGCCTTGAATATCTCCAACGTAGGAGACTCCACAACCCCCCTGGGCAACCTGTTCCAGTGATCTGTCACTCTCACAGTAAAGAAATTTTTCCTGATGTTCACATGGAACCTCCTATGCTCCAGTTTAGACCCATTGCCCCTTGTCCTATCACTGGACATCACTGAAAAAAACCTAGCGCCATCATCCTGACACTCACCCTTTACATATTTGTAAACATTGATGAGGTCACCCCTCAGTCTCCTCTTCTCCAAGCTAAAGAGTCCCAGCTCCCTCAGCCTCTCCTCATAAGAGAGATGTTCCACTCCCTTAATCATCTTTGTAGCCCTGCGCTGGACTCTTTCAAGCAATTCCCTCTCCTTCCTGAACTGTGGGGCCCAGAATTGGACACAATATTCCAGATGCAGCCTCACCAAGGCAGAGTAGAGGGGGAGGAGAACCTCTCTTGACCTACTAAATCAACAGCTCTTGACCTACTATATCAACAGCTTTTGGGCAACCAACATGATTTTAGCCACCAAGGTCTCAGTGTGCCAAACAAGAACCGAGAATTCTTCCTAGATTCTTCATAACTACTCCACTATGACAACAACCTCAGGTTAAAGAACCACCGCAAGGCCCACAGAATTAATCTTATTATGAGACACTTTCTAACAAAGACAGCATCTCTCAGCTACACACAGGTTGGAACCAGGAAAATGGCTGTAAGAAAGCACCCTCTGGAGATAATATGCTCTCAATAATTCAATGAGTAGCTTAGCCTTTATATTCTTAAGGCATGATACAAAAAACTGAATCTACCAAAACAAATCTATTCAAAGAAATCAACCTAAAAATCCAGTATAAACATGTTAACTCATGTCCACCAGCTACAAAGCTGACCATCAGCAAAGAAACTATACACACCTCAAACAATTTAACTTAAACATTCCCTAAACAATTTTTAACATAGACACAAGACTTAGCCTAAAATCTTAATTTTTACATTTAAGTCCTATTTCTTTATTTTCATGGGTTTAATGTTAATTTTTGATGTGTTTAATGTACTCTTAGGATCTTGCATATTAGTTAAGGGATTAAGCTATGAACAATAATTCAACTTGTTATGTTGACAAATCAGTGAGTTAAATGAACAGCTGATTCTGAATTGAAGATTTTTTCAGGCACATTGCCATTCTTAAAACATGCCTAGGACATTCTATCAACAACTACATCTGTGATTAGATGTCAAATTCACAGATACAAAACAAGTACTCTCCAAGAAATGACTGAGTCATTTTGCTCATAGAAATCTGCAGTACTGATCACTACACCAAAGTAGCTTCCATTTGCTACACCGATTCACAATTTAGAGCACCATCTCAAAAACCTGAAGTGACAGTATAAAACAAGTTGCTAAATTTGTGAAGCATTCTACCTACAGAGTCAAAACTCTACTTCCACCCTCAATTAAGTTTACTGTTACTGTAAGAGGTGGCCTACTGTGAATGTATGTGGAATAATCCATCGTAAAATGAAATTAAATCTGGTTTGAGATTCAGCATTACGTCTTGTAACAAAACAGCAAAACCTAGACTAAATTAGTGAACGCGAGTACGGCAGCCGAAATGACCGAGCTTCCAAAAGGGCTGAGCATTATTAAAGTTTTTCCTTATTATGCTCTTAGGCACAATCTGATTAGTTCCAATAGCTGCCCAGCAGGAAAAGCCAACCATTCATTCCACAGTAATATGCATATTAACGTATCTCTTTTGTTTTCAGTGATTTCAGAGCCAGGTAGCACGCAGCACTATAGCATGAATTTGTATATTTTGATTTATATGATATTGAGTATTTCAGACACAAACCACATCAGAAATTCCTGATCATCACGAAGTAAGTTACTAGCTTAAAACCTTATCTGATGGATAAATTTGTTCCACCCACTAGTATACAAGAAAAACACAAGAACTAGGAGGGGGAAAAAATCCATTGTGCATAACTTCAATTAGATGGGGTTTTGTTAGAGGCCGTGAATACCAAAAAGTAATTTTCGTTGCTCCCTAGCTCAGGAAACTCAGTAGCTGGTAGTGTACGCTATGCTGAACTTCAAACTTCAGAAGCTGCTCAAAACAGCTTCTGAAAGACTTCACTATCACTTATAAGAATTCTTCTGACATTATCTGACATTAGAAAATAAATAAGAAGGTCAGTTCTACCATTTTGTCTAGCCCTATGTTAGATACAATTTTGACTCACACAGAACCCCCCCACACACACTAAATATTGTGAAAAGTTTCAAGGCCGGAAGTAAAATTTTCAACCAAATACTGAATTATAGTCTCATACATCAAATAATTTAAAAGTTATTATCAAAGCTTATCATTAATATGGAAACATCTAAATCCCCTGGATTTTAATTCCACAAAGGTAAATTCGCTTCTTAAGGAGCCTTGACTATTCTTCCAGTTCCTTAACATAGGAAAGCTTTGGAGAGAACCTTATTCCTTGAGTACTACAAAGCTTTCTGTCACTGGATAGCAGAATAAATTCTGCTTCTACCTCTAACCTTTACTTCTTATCTTTGCTCAAGAATTTAGGTATTTCAAATACAAACCAAATTAATTTTATTTCTTGGCCATTCTCAGGCCATGTCAGTATCATTCACATCACTTAGCTGGAAGGAAACTGAGTCACTCATTGCAGCAGAAGTCACTCATTGACAACTATTCTACAGACCAGAAACCAAACCACAAGCCAAATCTCACAGTTCAGTGGCCCTCTAAGAGCACATTATTAAGAGTGCAGAATATATGCATTACAAAAAACACTAAAGCACTAATAATACCAGTTTAGATAGCATTACAAAGCGAGAACAGGATTTCAAGTCAACATACCCTTTTAGAAAATTGCCTAGGCAGCTTGAAAGAAGACACCACTGTTTCCCATACAGCATTGCTCTAAATAGCAAAAAACTTTTATTCAGATTGCTCATTTTGGAGATAACTCCTAAAGTTAGTAGAAAGAATGATGATACAACTCATCTTTTATGGAAGTCATGAACATTGTGAATCGGCATCCTGTCATCTGTATACTGCAGTAGTAGAAGACAGACCATTGGAATGCTTTGTGTCCTTTCTATTTTTTTATTTACACTCTTTGAATAATATTTTTTCCCTTCATTATGATCAAAATGCACACTTTCGCCTCTAGGAGCCCACCCTCACAAGCACCCTTGAAAGGAAAAATCACAACAGAAACAAAATAGACCCTATTGCTGTCCGTTGCTGCTATTGTTTAGTACTTCACAGATTCAACCAGGCTTGGCAGAAGTAACTTCCTGAGACTCTGAAATCAGAGACAGGTTAAAAACGAAAAGACAGAAGTCCAGCTAAGCATCATATGTAAAGGTGCTGCAAAGGTCAAAGTCTAACACAATGTACTTCAATGCAACACAGATGGGAAGCAGTAAAGTTAAATCATATGGTCATTTGTAAGACTGACTTCTCACTTCCAGTATTCACGCTTTCTGTTGGATTTCCATTGACAAAGGTCGATTCACCAGTGGAAAATACTAATGCGTAACCAGAATACTGGTTTTGAGGTTACATGGGAAACAGGGATGGGGACCAAAACAGAAGTTATTACTTTGTTTATACCTTTAAATGTGCTACAACAAATAGGTTTGAAAAGTCCCTAGTGGAAATGAGGGTGAAAATTACACGGCAGGGGTTAAAACGAAGAGGGAAAGTAATCTCAAAGTGAAAAAGACATATAATATCCCATTCTGAAAAGCACTGAGGAAGATCCTGACTCAAAAGAAAAAGGAACGAAAAAGGGAAAAAAAAAGTCAATTTGCTTGATAAAGCACAGAAAAAACACTACAATTATTTGACTTTGGAACATCAGCAATAATCAAAGCAGAAACACACATCACATTAATAGAGCCAGCAATTATTGCACAATGTGAGAAAAATGTATTTCAATACTGACAGCTGATGACTCAGAATTCACTCCTTTTACCAATGTTTCTTTTTGTTTCTTTAAAATTGTCTGAAATGCTCTTTGCTACATCTCCCAGCTTCAAAAGCTCTACAGGACTTCCGTGTTCAGAGCAATTATATTTCTGGGCTAGAGAATATAAATTACTTTGCAATAAACTTTGGAATGAAAATAACCATACTAATGCACTCAAGTGCCACAACCCATGACTGACATTTGATTTACATGTATTCCTTGATAGCTAAAAGAATGTCATTTTGGATTTGCCTTTTTCTCCTCCTGAAAAGAAGCAAAATACTACATACAGTGTATTCATAGTAAAAACAACTACAATTACTTGAATCTCTCACTAAATTCCAGTCTTTGAAAGTTAAAAGTAAAATTAAATTCAGAACACAGTATCATTATAAAAGCTTCTTTGATATTGTGTGCTTTATGAAAAATAAATCCAAACTGCATCTCCTGTATGCAAAGCATAGCTTCAAAATTGGAAATCTTCATCCCTTCCAAAAACAGAGGTCACAGAAAAGTGACCTAGACAAAAGAAAAATCTGACAGTTTTATGAATATTATCACTGACATTTTCGTTTTCTTCACTGAACATTTTAAAATATGTTTGTTAGGGTTTTTTTGCCCCATACATATGTGAAAAAGCATTATTCATGAATAACTTGGAATTTTTAATAATAATAATCAGAATAACTATAGGATTTACAGGCAGTCTACTGGAAACCTAATTCAAGGTTTTTCGTGATAAGTCATCCAAATTACAAGAAAAATATGTATTCCTTCATCCATTACCATAACTAAAAGAAGAAGAAAAAATATCCTCACAGAATGATTCTGAAACTAGAATTACTTTGGAGACAAAAATTTTTTTACATTCTATGCAGCAATAATTTGGACACAAAATAATGGCCTTTAAATGTAATACGTTTTACGCTTGGCTGGTGATAGCTCTTGCTACCTTTAATAATAATGTTCTTTTTTAGTTATAAACGAGTTTAGTCACAAACTTTCTAACTGAGAAAATTACCAAAACAATAAAAACCTGTTGGATACATTGGTGATAATCACAAAACCAAAGGCAGTTTCACTAACATAGTTCATAAACAAATGGTCTGAATGTCAGAAGCCTATGTCAGGTCATTCTTTAAAGAATAAAAATAAATAAAAATAAAATAGGGGCCAAAGAGAAGCAGCTTTATTTATAGATCCTGACAGTGAATATATAAAAATAATGTACCAGCACAGTGGCAGCAAACTCTCAGGGTATTTTGAAAAGGCTCCCATCTCTTTCCTCTCGGACATACAAAACACCAAGTCTTTAAAATATTATATATTTTGAGACACTGAAGATTATGGGTGCAGTATAATTTGACCTAAGTGCACTGTTAGCAGCCTGCCAGAATAAAAGATGCTCCGCACCATATAAACCTGCTAAATATATGTAAATACATAGCCTAAGCCACAATTGATACTTCTACTGCAGCTGAGAAAAAAGTTGCAGAAGAGGGAATTTGCTAGCACTGCTCTCACCTATCAGATCCAGGGAAAAATTAACAGCCAGAAACCTGAAGGACTTATTTGATGACTAAGGGGTGGGGACCTGCTCCATGCAAAGCAGTCAGGAGAGATGAACTCGCAACACCACAGGAGCGAGAGAGACAGAGCAATACAATGACTTATCAGAGTCAAGAACAGGCTTTTACACCACTTGCTAGACAGCTACAAGTTCAGTGTGAGTCCTGCTAGATTTGGGAGCAAACAATGGTTCCTTGTTGGAATGACACACAGGTGAGGGAAGTGTAGTAACAACGGCAAACAGGAACATGCAATGAAGTCTGAGGCCCACAGAATTCTTGCAAGTTGTCTGCAAATCATCATCAAGTGGTGAAAGCTGAATCACTTGCTCTTCATCTTTACACTTTTCATTACGCTGTAAGGCATTAAGGGTGTCTCAATACATTAGGAAAGAGCTGTGATGTCTTCCTCTTCACCTGAGTACTTCAGTGGCAAATCTGCAGCTCATCTCTATATGCAGATTTCAAAATTGTTCTTACTTTAAAAATTGTATCTCTGGGTAAAAAACTCATCAGGAGCTGCTTTATATTGATAAAAGCATTTACTCCTCAAAAATGCTAATAAATTTATTTAGTTTCAGTACTGTGAAGGTATTGATTTTCCAAAGGCTGAATTTCAAAGTTAGATTGTCCCGAGGAAAGCTAATGGTAACTGCAAAAATTAAGATGTCCATTTAGAATTCTTTTACTTACATATATTTTTAGATATAGCCCCCAGAAAGAGTGTGAAGTATGTGGAGACAGTGCACATTCTACTTTCCTAACTCATATTAGTTTTCAGAGTAGAGACATAACACAAGAAACCTCAATGCAACTGTAACAGCAGCATACTCTGTAGTGATATCCTATTAAAACTGTTGTCCTTCTGCTTGCATCTTGTAGAAAGGAGAAAGTAGAGGAAGTCAAATCAAATATAAATAATAGTTTCTTACCCTCTGAAAGCGAGAAAGATTTTATGGCAAGTATAACAAGGAAAAGTTCAAGACTCAAGGCAGCTAATACAGAAATCAAATGAAGCCTTGACAAAGCAACCAGTAAAACTCAATCACAGCTTCAGTTTTAACATGCAGAGATCTTCCCAGAGAATTTCACTGTCTGTCCTCAAAATGTTTAGCCAATAATTTCTGCAACTAACTGGTGGGGAAAAAAAAAAAGATAAAATCTCATCTTCAATGATTCTTCAGCATTTTTGGAAGTATTTTTAACTGTTGACATTCACACGTTTCATAAACCCTCATCAGTCTTTAATTCTCTTAAGTCAGACTTCAGCTTGTAACACTGATTTGTTTCTTTCCTCCAAGTAGCTCACACAGCTATCTGAAACCAAATAAGCACACTGAAAAAAAAACCCATGCTCCAGGTAACCATGACCAGCATCTAAACCTACAGAAAAGGACAAAAAAGAATCTTTAAGTATACTGCGGCTTATGTAAAAGCTTCAAAGACCTCCAGAAAGTTCAGTTAATGAGTGAGCTTACTTTAAAAGTTGTAACACACAAATGACAAAAGGAAAACACTACTTCTGCTATTCATCTTTCATCTGTACACAACTCATATTGCTGACATTAGTAAAGTTTGGCAACCTGTGAAGTTTTTAAAAGCACTCATATGAGTTAACTGCTTTTGAATGTCACATTAATACTTTTCTATACATTTGCCTCAGAGGTGCATTACATTGCCATGGCATAGTAAACATACAATGTCATCATTCACATGAGGATACTTCGATGTCACTGCTTAAGAATACAACACACTTTTTGCAACTTTGCTTGACATTGCATATTTGCAGTTCCAGTATCATGCATACAAGCAAAACAAAGTTGTTTATTGAGATATATGGGGAGTTTGTTACTGCTTTTATTGTGGTTTACTGTTATCAATTGTGTAATTGACCATTTCTTTACATATAAATGAAACTAAAGTTTTAACTTTATGTATTTTGAGAAAAGATTAATTTCCAAGTGTTGTCTACACACTTGGTTTCCAGAGGACTAGTAAACAAATACTTAGTCTACTATGTTCAGAAAACATCACCACATCTGTGTTAACTAGCATACTGATCTGTCTGGACATCAGCAAAAGATAATATTCATATAAAATAGACAAAGTGAAGATCTCCATTTGACAGATTTGTGCCTTCCAGCTTGAGTCTATCATCCTTCCCACACAGAGACATGCTAAGTTATACATTATTGTTTCATGACAGCTAGTGTGAAAATCAGAGCCTTGAATGCAAAAAGATACACCGACTTGTCCCTCACCCTAACTTACTGAACTTACCATGCCTAGAAGCAAGACTTTCCTCTAGTCTTCAGTCAATCCCCCAAAGCAATGTCAGGATAACGGGACCTGACAGTTTTTACAGTAATAATGCCATAAACCACCCTAAAGGAGCCTTGTATCAACAGCAAGAAGCAATTACCTTGACTCTTGACTCACTACCACCAGTCAGTAGTAGAGTTTTATCTACTTAGAGACACTAACTCACAGATGTAAGAATGCAAATCAGATATTTTTCCTTTAAAAAGTAGCTGCAGTGACTTTTTCAAGACACAGCTCACAGATGCCCACTTATCTGTGCAGGTCTCTCTAAACAAATTACTACTGAGCAGTATTTTAATTCTAGTACAAAACAATCACATAAGGAGCATATACTTTGATATTTTGTAAAGTAAAAAAGGGGGGCGAATGGGAGTGGCTTTTTAAGAAGGTGCATGCTAAACTACATCATCAAATAATGGAAATAGTCTTATGCTAAGATGATGTGAAGAAGATTTTTGAGGTAAGAGAGCTATATAAAGGAAACAGGATTTGGGTTGGGTATTTTTAATTCCTTATGTTCCTGAAGTCAAAAATTGTTAAGTGAGAAGAAAATATATTTCACTAGATGTCCAAGGATAATGTCAAATGTGAGGGATAAGAATTCTACCTACAAATACTGATAGTTTCTGCCTCAGTCCACCTTTCAAGTTTTTCTGTAATTATTAATAGAAACCAAGATCAAAATGAAAGTTATTTGTCCCTTTACTATATCTGCAGGTGAGCTTTTCAAGATTTTAGGATGTCTCTTAGCATTCATAAGCATTCCTCAAGTTTCTGTATCTCATTTTTGGCTTATTTCAGGTCATACCATAGTTTCCATAACCCCAAAACTACCTGACCTAGACAAGAGAAATGGTAGTAGGGAGACAATTACTTTTCACCTAAATTGAAAGCTGGATTAACTCCCTATTCCACTCTATTTGAACTATTCCTTATTACTTCAATGTATCTCCCATGTCATAAGGAAACTGATAATGAGAAAATTCTGCACTTCTTTGATATTAGAATTTATTTAACATTAAGAACTTTTACAATGTGCAATACTAACAGATTTTTCCCTCCCTTCTCTCAAGGACAACATAAGGAGTTACCTAAATATATCCTGTCCTAAATCATGAGAACTGTTCATTAAAATATTAACTTCTGAAAATATATTTACTTCTACAGAATTAAATTCTAGAGTAAATGACACTTACTTATGAATTTAACTCCAATACTGCGGCATCCAAGTTATTACTTAACCTGAAACCAACTGACCTCAGGTTTCTGGAACAAAAGGATTCTTCTACTGGTCAGAGTTTTAAAGAGCCAGCATCTGAAGCTCTACATAACAGTACTAAGGACAACATTAACTAAATCACATAATCAGTGGGAAGTGTTGTGCAAATAGTTTTAGACTCTGTGAGGCTCAATCTTTCAAATATTTGAGACTTTTTACTAATACCTGAACTACAGCTGGAGACTAAGTTTTAAATGCCCTGTTGTGTAGCACATTACTACCTCATGAGAGAATAAAAAAGCCCCTAAATTACTGGAAAGGTAGGTGCATCAAGATTTAACAGAAATCTGCAATGGGACTTCAACATCTACAATCCTATATTCAGGGAAATAAGTTTTACGAACAGCATCCGTTTGTGAAGTTGGCCATCTCAGTAAGTGGTATTTGTATATCTTCACAGCACTGCTGAAATTCTTGACACTTCAGATAGTAATTATCCACACCTTGGTGGAAAAGGCAAAGAGAGAGAACCACTCATGAAAAAACTGAAGCTATGTTAAAACATAAAAAAAAAGAAATACATTGACCTTGTAGTAGTAACAGAGAAAGGAAAAGATGTTTCAGTGCTGACCTAATCCCCACTGCCACTGTGGGCTTGGGGGGGAGCACTCAGCATCATTCAAAAGACAGCCTGTCTGTCCTAGAAAACCTCTCTCTTCTAAAGGGCAGCTAAAAGTTACCTTAGAAAGGCAACATGTCCAACTCTCCATATTTATTAAATTACAAGCACTAGAGGGTGACCTTAGAGCTTGACTGGAGTACAACTCCAGAGGAAAAAAAAATTCCTAAACCTATTTTTGAACTCCCTAAATCTATTATGTTGCCCATCTACGCTGGCACATGAAATGGGAAAGATACAGTACTGTTCCACAAATTTGTGAAGTATAATCCATATAAGCCATTACAATGAAGATGGAAGTTAACCTGTCCCACAAAGTTATGCTGAATTAAATCCCAATGCTAATTCAGTTAAAGGACTGTGATGTAAGAGAGACAAGCCATTCCCCCATTCAAGCAAACACTCAAAATCTCTTTCTAAGCTACGTGTCCATGGGAGGAAAAGCAAAATAAACCCCAACACTCAAATGTTTTTTTAACATGCATCTTATGTTCACCTTGTATGTACATTACTGTTGTCTTATCAAGAAGCCAAGAAATTTCCTACCTGAATCATGTATTTTCCTGAGTATATAAAAGTCAGTAAAATTAAAATTCCTGGGATCTTGACCACCCATCTTTTATAATTCAGCCAGATGTCCCTTACACAGTTAACACAAAGAGTTGCTAATAAAAATTAAGAAGTGCAAGAATATTTTCCTACTAGTAGGCTCCCACAAATTCACAAAGTTATTTTTGATAACAGGAGAATGATGAAGTTGGAATTTACCTCATCTTATTTGTGTCTAATTGCAATATTCAGTGAGACCTGACAATATTAATAAATGTCTCTTTAGATGTAGAAAAAACTCTGTCTTGTCAGTTCTTTTCACAGAGGGCAGATGTTGATAACAACAACCCCAGGCTTCTTGTGGCCTACTTAAAGGGCCAATATGCCACTTCATTGTCCTCCCATGTTGCTGAAGCCTAGACAGACAAATTACCCACAGTAATTTCAGTATGACTGACTGTGCGATGCTCCCCCATTCAAACATGGTATGAGAGTAAAAGTGAGGGTGGATGCTTCATCTTCCATTTAAAGGCATGAAAGCATAAAAAGAGGACAGAAGATATGAAGTTCAAGCAGCTGATCCTTGGGACAGTGAAAATGATCTGGGATCACCTGCGTTAAGAAAACAGCTCTGTGTCTCTGTGCACTGAGGCTGCACAGACATTAGCCATGCTTTCTTCCTTTCTATGTACTGAACCACTCGGTATTGATGCAACATTAAAACACAAACAGGTCATAGAAAGCCTTGTTTTCCTCCTCCACTGTTAGTGGTTTTGACTATAATATTTGTGCCACTTTACAATATTATTATCAACAACGATTTCACTACTCTTTCTCATTCAGATTTAACTACAAATCTAGTCTCACTCTACAATTTTGATTTAACTACCTTCCTAGCTTTCATTTTACGTGAAATATATTTCCTTCCATTCTTGATTTTCACAAAGAGTTCTACTAGTTACTTGATCCAGAATTATCATGAGGATCAGAAAGAAACTATTTGCAGAAGCAGGCTTGAAATATGATGACTTGTGATCCCCATCTTCCATGGGTCATGGAATTGATAGACTGTACCAAAAAGAAGGGGAAAGCTTCTACTGAAACACATCACAAGTGATGATCTAGATTAGCAAGAGATAACTCTTCCTCAGAGGCAAGACTGATGTGTTGCGAGACTGAGTAAGAATCTATTTTGTCAGATTACAGAGGTATAAAGTGACAACTACAAAAAGATTATTATATTATTCTAGAAGGAATGCACCAAGTGCTTCTTATAAGTAAATACAAGAAAATTACTGTAATAGGTAATAGAACAGTAAAACCAATCTAATTTCCCCCCAAACTGCAACAAATTCAAGCAATAACCTCGTAGTACACAGGATAAGCTCACAGAAGAAACCGCTCTGCTCCTGTAAGCATAGAGTTCTGCTTTCACTCAAGTTGACTGCTAATTGGGTACTGTTGCACCTATGCAACATCTTCTGTATATGCTATACCTTGTTGTCAAGCAACTCTAAGTAACCAGTAAAAAGAATATACATGAAATCTTTTGGAAATATGCGTGTACAGTGCTCTGACCTGGAATTCTATTCAAAACCTGCTCTGAGACAGCTACTCCTTTTCATATCTAAGAGACCAAAGAGATGCTTCATGTGAAAATCTTCATAGTCAAACCAGAACTTACAAGTCTCACAGGCCTCTCAGTGCATTAATGAAGTTATACTAATTATTAGCTTGCCTTGAAGTCAAATGTAAGTGCACTGAGTGTGATTAACAACAGTATTTTTAACAATGTGGTGGTATTGTCAGACACAAATGGCCATTTTACGTCAACATGTAAGCAACATGAACACCCTGAAGAGGTGAACAAAGACCTGCAGGCTTAGCTACCTACCAGGGTTAAATCAGAGCATTAGTATTTGTAGATATCTATGATAACACTGCTTTCCTTATAATTTGTCTTCCACGTAACTTGCAACTAAGTCTCATGAGAAGAAATGCATATATTAGATAAAACTGTAGTCTTTTTAGAGTTCATGCATTTCAAACAGTGTATATTTGAATCACAGACAACTGGAAAGTTCTAAAGTTGCAGCACCAAGAACCAGTTACAAATAAATAAGTTAATTTCCACTGAGGTGCATTTTCAGAAAATGAAAGCAAACAAAAAGTACCTGGATGCTGATTTGTGTGGTAATTAGAAGCTCTCTCTTTCAGTAAAAGAAGTCAAATCCCATATTAGGAAACTTCCAAATAATACTGAACCAAAACACAGTAATACCTTTTTTTACAACATTTTGCTTTGTTTTTTTTTTCTATTTGAAAAAGATTTGTAGAAAGAGACAGGGGATTAGAGTTAATATGGAAGTCTGTCATGTAGTTAAAAGTCTTTATTATTATCTACTTTGCAAGTGAAACTGAACACAACTATTGTATGCAACCTTTTCTGATACTTTGAGAGAGGCAGTAAGGTAAGTGTAACAAAGTGGGGAAATGCTGTAAAACACATGAATATTACCTTCCCAACGAGATACAGAGTTGCTGAAAATGTGTGAAAAACCTATGTTCAGCTGAGCCTGTAGTGAGTTTATTCTTTCTTATAAATATAGCAAAAAAAATCTCATCTTCTGACAAAATAGTTCTGGCTTCACACAGACGATAAGCACATTTTATATTTCACTTTATAAAAAAAGTTTATCTAACTGAAGAACTCTCCATTGCACAGCTTCTCAATTTGCTGTTACTGTCTCTAAAACATAGAGCAGCACGTTCTCCTCTGTTGCTGCACACATGCTAAAACATCAGCCTTTGTGCTTCTACAAAGTGACTTCCACATCTCATGTCCCACTCCTCTGCCATCCTTCAAGGATGCTGCCCTGCCCATCATCTTCTTATCTGGTCCTTCCCAAAATTCCCCACAACACTGTTGTATCAGCCATGCTAGACTTATCCTGTCCAGAAGGCGTAACAGTTTTGTGTGCTGCAGTTTCCCCACTTTTCTATCTGCTGGTTATAAAAGGAAGGAAAAGGTCAACACATATCAGAAGCCAGAAGACATTAGTATCTTCAGAGCATACCCTAAAAAAATAGCACAGGATAATGCCCAAGAGCAGCGTCTGGGGAGAAAAGACAAGCAATACAATTCTCGCGTGCCTATCATCGTTCCTCTTAGTTTCAGTATTACCCAGGAAAGAATTCTCAGGCATCACCACTCTTCCCATCCTTTTTCATCTCCCTATCCTTCCCCAGTGATGGATAGGCCTTTATATATGCTACGTTCCCTGCCTGCTCACCAGAATTTAGAACTTCTCTCTCCCTCTCCTTGTATTATCACTTTTGGTATTAACATTGTAAAAACTACCAATGGAATAACAACTGGACATTACGATTCCAAGCAGTGTTTAGCCATCATAAACTGCTTCTTGGTTTTACAAATACTTTCCAAAGCATGTGAAATTGCTGGTTTATTTAAAGGCAGTAGATGCATAACTCAAAAAGTAGCTGACCAACAGGCATGCAAGAGAAGGATGTGATTAATTCATTTAGAAGAACTGTCTGTACGGCTGTGACTTTACATGTTATTTTTGTTGCAGCACACCTAGCACAAGAACTCGGAAGTTCCAGTCATACCAGAGGGTGTTCATCCCATCACCTTTCCTTCCCTTACACGGCAAAAGCAGTTTTTCAAAGACACTTGAATAAACATGCAACTGTGTTTCTTATTTCTTTCTTTTCCCCTAATTCAAATATCAATTTTATTTTTTAAAGTTATTTGAACATCTCTTGATGAAAGCTGGTGCTCTGGCACATCATCTCATCTCACATGAGATCCTCAGACAAGGCCTTACACCCTACACCACTTCTGGTACAGAGCTGTAGCTTGCATTTTACATGTGCTCCCACTGGTGCAATACAAATATGCTATCATTCTGCTGATCTGTTACATTCTGCTTCTGAACACACAGTCCAAAAATAAACCCACTGCTATCACGGTGAACTGAAAACTGTTGCTCACTGAATCCCAGGGACTCCTTATTTTGCTGGGGGTTTTTTGATCTTTCCCTAGAATAACAGCACATTTCTCTCATGTATTAACTAACATATCTCTTTCAGACCATGTATCATTTTGCCACATTTTGCCTGTAGCCCTAGCTTTTTTATTATTTTCCACCCCTACTGTTATTTAATATGCTGTTTTTCATTCCCATATTCTCAATTAAATATGGAAGACTGCCTCCTACTGGGAGCTTCTGGTTAGTTACCTAACAAAAACAAAAACCAAACCACCACAACACACACTGCCTGCACTAAGGACACCCTAGAAATTTAAGAGCATTAAAGATCTTACTAAAAGCCCTCAAAATTTATAGTAAATTTTTGAAAAGTTTTAATTGCTTGACTACCCTGCAAGCAGACAGATGGATGTGGGGATTTATTTTTTTTTTTTTTTTAGAGCTAACCAGAACTGCCCCATGGGATGCAGTTTACTGAAAGAGACTTTTATGTCTTTGTCACTAGTTAGAATCCACAAGGTCACAACTCTTTCAGGTTGTAAGCAATTTAAAAGAGGTAACATAAGGCAGTGCCTTATTTTTATTAAATTGCTAGTAAGTACTGATATCAGTGAATAGTAGCTGTCAAGTCAATCAAGCAGTATACTGTCCTATAGTCTACATTCTTCCAGTCAGTAACAAGGGTGTCAAATTGGTAGCTGAGCAGCCAAACCACCCAATAGTTCCCAATTTCAAACCAAGGAAGTGAAGATTTCAGCTTCCCACGTAATAACCCAGCATTTTCAGGGTAAGTTCCTTTCTTGTTCTAAACTCTCTACTTGTGTAAACTCAAAAGAAAGTAATCTTTATTTAGCAGTCACACACTCTTGCATACCTCGGGTTCACACATTACTCTTTTGTTCCCTAATTGCAGTTCTCCTGTTATTTGCTAGGAAGGGTAAAAGAAGCAAGAATATGAAAGACCTGCTCTTTCAAGGCCATTGGCGCCGCTATCCTTGTATTCATGTGTATCTTGGACTTCCTCCAGACCAGATATTTTGCCTACCCAAACATTACAAAGCTGTTTAGGCACATGGACTCTATTTCATTCTGGAATGGCTCATCAGTACACAGATGAGCATCACATCTCATATGCTTCTGCGCTAAGTTCTACTGCCCAAATCCAGAAGTCATGGAAGAAGGAAACACAAACAATGCAAAATGTTGCCACACTTGCCACTGCCATGTTGTGGCAATAAGAACACATTCTTAATGGTCTAAGATGACTGTTAGCCCAAGCTCACAAACACTCTGAATGCTGGTGGAGAGTTCATGCATGTTTCAGGGTACTGTTACACAGACAGAGACACCTTCCCACTAATGAAGATATGACGCCCTAGAATGGATTCAAGGGTATAGATTAACACTTTGAGACATGCACCTGCAGCGTACCACTAATGCGGTAGACAGCTTTGTGTTTCTAGTGGTTCATGAGACTTGCAACATTTCTGGGAAGGCAGTAATGCAGAAAGTAACATACAAGAATGGAAGAAACCTACCTTAAGTAATTCATAATGTTGAATACCATTCACACCAATATCAGGGTCGATGGCAGAGGGGACAGAATAGCGAGAATTAATTGCTGTGTTTTCAGGGATAGAGATGTTAATGACTGTTGAGGGAAAGAGAGGGGCATTGTCATTTATATCCTCTATTAGGAATCTGATCTTAACCAGTCTGAAGACTTCATCAGGCAAAACAGCAACCTCCACCTCGTAAAAGCAGCGATTCTCACTAAAGATGCCAGAGCACAACTTCTCTCGGTCTATGCGGTTTGCAGCTGTGAAAATCTCACCGGTGTTCTCCTCCACCCGTACCAATGGCACATCCCCAGTCTTATACACAAGCTTGAACTGCAGGGGTGAAGACAGGGGCACATCTGGGTCCAGTGTTAGGTTAAGATCCTTGAGCAAATTGCCAATGAGGACATTTTCAGGCAGTTCTTCCCGCACGGTATAATTCTTCTCCTGTGCGCCAGATTGCAATACAATACAGGCTAATAAGACTGCCAAGAGGTAGGTTCCAGACAGCAAGTCCATCTCCAGAATGACTAATGAGTATTCGTGCAGAACACCAAGAGCAGCTGGAAAAAGGAATAGAAAGAAAAATTGTTTAAAATTTATGGAATATTGTGTTCAAGTGATGGAGGCATGAAAGCAGTACTTCCCCAACAGCAAATAACCTGACCTGTTTGAAACCCTATTAGTAAAGTAATATTTGATTTAACAACCATTCTTAATATGTATAAAATTTCTTGCATTTTTTTACTTAAAACTGGTTAAGAAGAATATCAGAACTGGATCACACTGAATGCACAAAGAAATAGAAAAAAAACTATTTCTAGCATGACACTTTCTTTGCTTTGCACCTTAAGAAAACCTCTTCCTTTATGACATCTGCCACATGGTCTTCAATTTTTTGTTTCCAAAGAAAAAAGTAGGTAAGAAGTTTGCGAACAACCATCTGCTGAAAACCCGATCTTTTTATACCTCATGCTCAGAGACAGAAAACCAAAAAACACTTTCACCCAAGTACTGCACCGACAAAATTATAGAATGTTTGCTAACAACAAAGAAATAGGGCTATTTTTAATACAGGAACTTAAAATGACAAGGAAAAAAGTTATCTAAATGGAGTCTGGTGAACTTTAGCTGACAATGGGTGAAAAACCTAACACAGGGACACTAATCCAGTAGTCTCTTTCTTTCAGATGACAAGATCCCATTCGATCTTTAGAAGTAAACATAAATACTAGTGCTCAATTTACTGAAATTTGGATTTTGTGCACAAATTCCAGAACAAAAGGAGAACAATAAAACACTGAAGTCTTTGATGTAGAACTGAAAGATTTTTTTCCCAGCAGGAAGTGTAAACTTGTAACTCTTGTTCCCCCACTGCCCACCATATTGACAATCTCTACCTGGAAACTTGTCATTAATTTCCAAAACAAAAGATTTCCTTCCTTCCAATTGCATGTGTGTGTGTGTCAGGTGGAGGAAGGGGAAGAGGAAACAGACTGCAGCAGTTATTTCCCAAAGTACTCTGAGATCAGAGATACCTCTGAAGTGAGATACACATTAGTTCTGGCCTGAAGAAAATTTTGTACTTTTCAACCTAATTTCTGAATCACAGTATAATCTTCTCTCAAGATAGTTAACAACCTCAAGAATTACAGAGTCATATAGGGTGGAACAGAACTTTAAGATCAAGTCCAACTGCTCACCAGCACTGCCAAATCCACTACTAAACCATGTCACCAAGGGCCTCATCTACAGGGGTTTTGAGCACATCCAGGAACAATGATTCCACCGCTGCCTTGGGCAGCCTGTTCCAGTGCCTGACTATGCTTTCAGTGAAGAAACTTTTCCAATATTCAACCTAAACCTTCCCTGTCACAGCTTGTGGCCGTTACCTCTTGTTCTGTCACTTGTTAACTTGTCACTTGGGAGAAGTGACCAGCCAAGAAAGAAAAAAGTAGAAAGAAAAATAAGTAGACTGAGATGACTTAGAGGTACATACATCCCTCTATGTAACTATAGCCTTCAGGTGAAAACTTTTAGAGAAAAACCACACTATTGAACTCCATGTATAGAAAATGCTGCCTCGCCTAATCTTTACATAATTCTGCCTTTCCAGGATTTCAGATAATCCAGGATATCATTACTGCAAGGTAGATGTTCAAGAGTTGCACCACAAATTCATTTTTTAGTTAATGAAATTTTAGCTGCTACCAGTTTAGCATCTGCTTCAAATCCACATTCTCTTCATTGCGCAGGTAAAACTGTAATTCTTTGCCTGTCTTTTCCGATTTTATTCTCCCTGTCATAGCATAGATTGATTTACTCCTGCAGATCAAGTTGCAGCGGTTGAAGAAATCACTGAAGCCAGTAATTATCCTCACCTGTTAGTTACTGCCTTTCAGCACTACTATTTTCAGGGCAATTTAAATTAAATCATTTGACTTTGCAGTGAAACACATTAGGAACAATTAATGTTGCTATTCCATTTAAACTCTGCAACCTGCTTTTGATTGGGAATAAGTAACAGATAAAGAACAATCCAAATAGATCTGCAAAGGTGTATCTTTCCACATCAGCATGATTTAACTGTAAAGCATTTTCTGGTTTTATGATTATACAAAAGGAGCAACATGAAATAAAAATCCAATCCTGCAAGTCTTCACTTATGAAAAAAGGTATTGCTCACTGGAGTAGTTAAATTAACCTGAATGAGACTGCTGACATGGGTGAGAAAGGAATATGCAGTTTATGTGGCAAAGTTACTGCATTACATGCAGTATTTCAGTAATTCATTGACTTACTTGCAGTACTTTAGTAATTCGGTATAAGGCACAATACAACACTATACAGACACTCAGAAGTGAAGAAAGAGTGACTATAAACACATTTTATAAATACATTATACTAACCTCTTAACACGTAAATAAGGAAGTCACAAGCAGATAATGATTATCATTAAAAACATGGTGAAATAGTACAAATATATTGACTATGCCTACAAGGATGCTGAGGAGGGACTCTTCATTAGGGTCCACAGTGACAGGGCCAACGGTAATGGGTTTAATCTTAAACTGTGGAAGTTCAGGTTAGATGTAAGGAAGAGGCTCTTTACTGTGATGGTGGTGAGGTACTGGAACAAGTTGCCCAAGGAAGCTGTGAACACTCCATCCTTGTCAGTGCTCAAGGCCAGGCTGAATGGAGTCTTGGGTGACATGGGTTAGTGCGTGGTGTCCCTGTTCACCGCAGGGCGTTCGGAACTAGATGATCTTACGGTCCTTTCCAACCCTAACTATTCTATGATCCTTTATTAAATGCTGTATTTCTGTAAATACATCTCCAGCAATTGTCACTCCACCAAAGCGCCCCTGTACACAGAACCTGCAGAAAGCAAAGTACCTCTTTGTATCCACTATTATTAGAACAAATGTTTACTCTGTTTCCATGCAAAACACCAATAATAATGAAGAGTTCATATTTCTACATTCCCCTCAAAATAAGAGTTTCAGAATGCTAGCATGTTCCATGTATACTGGAACACACTATTATGTCACTTTTTCATCTCTACCAAAAGTTAAAACTAAACTAGAAACAACCAAAGAGGGGACCAACCAAAAGTAAACACACAAAAACCTCTTCACAACCTGATGTTTACAGTTTATTATTTTCAACTTCTAGTTCGAGGGGAGATAAATAAAAAAAAAAATTTATACATAAATATGAACCAAATTCCAGTCCCTATCCCAAATTCCTCTGTGACAGTATTAACAAAAGTGTTCCCTATAAAATATGATAAAAAAAATTATATACTCCTGTATATCCACCCTCCAAATAAATAATCTTACACTATTAAAAAAGCCTTTTGATTACTAATCAGGTTATTAGTGCTATACTGCTTCTCTCTAGTTCTCTCAGTCACACAAATATTTATTTTACCTATCAAGTTTTACAAAGCGATTTGAGAATTAGTATAGAAATCAAACAGTCAAAAGAGTTCATGACAAACTCTTCCGAATCAGTTCTGAAAGTTGTGATAGTACTTGCAGATCATTTATATTACAAATAACCTCAAAGAATTCCTATACCCCAGTTTCTAAAGATTATAAAATAACAGCAGCAGGACTCTTAGGAGGTTTCTCAGGGAAAGTGCAGGGTGAAACTTCTTAGCATTACATTACTATGCATATTTTTATTTCTTTTTTACATGAAAAATGTTTGAACCAATCTATTAAAACTTTTTGAGTAATACTAAATACATTAAAACATAGAAATAATAGAACACCATGTTAGATAAATATTAACATGATGACTTTCTATAAAGTCTTTCACTGCCATAGATTTGCCTGAACTACAAAAGTGTATAGACATAAAATAGGTAGCGTTACAAGTTTTAACAGAAAACTGGTCTCAAAGTAGAAAAAGAAACTACAATGACTTACAACTCTTAAACTTCTGTAGAATCCACTATTTTAAAATGATCTTTACTTGACTTTCTCAGCCATCCTCGGAACAGTTCTGAACCTCTAAAACCTAACCTAGACATTTAAGGAGGGGAAAAAGAAAACAAAAAACACAAAACACCTAACAGAATTCAAGTTTTCTGCTTACATACACAGTGGAATACATTACCCCATGGGGAAAGTGTTGTTTTGAAAGCAAACTATTCATACAGTCATCACTGTATGTTGCCTGTCACTTGTGGCCATAGCAAAGGAATACTATGGCAACAGCAATATAAAGAGCATGAGGTCCTTTCTCTCAACAAAACATTATCACTAAAGACACCTACAAAAATCAAAGTATTTCTAATGACATACACTATTTTTGTGTGTCATATGTCTTATGTCATAGATACACATAACAAAACAGGAAAGCAATATAAACACAAGCTCCAAACCAAAAGGCAAGGCAAACAGAAAATGGAAATGGCAGTCAGACAAAAGTGTACATTAACAGAAATTGTCAGGAGAGCATGTGAATGGTAACAGATGGTGGTACAAGTTAGAGATTAACTCAGACAAAATAAAAATACAAGAAGGAAAAAAGAATGGAACTGGGTAGAAAGGCAGTCACAGCAAAGTGTGGAAACAGGCTTTCTTGATGACTGGGGTGGAGTTAAAAAAGTATAAAAGGCTGAAGAGAGTAGTCCAAGGGCCTCTAATTAGCTCCAGCACTAACACTTTGAAGGCAATAAAAAAATAAGAAGAATAAACAAAATCGTTTAACAGAAGGTAACATGAATCTTGCCAAGCCATTTTCCCAGCTTTCAAAAGAATGCTTTGACACCTGTACTGCTGACTTCAGTAACTAGTCAGACAAACGGTCCAGATGGACAGGATGGAGAGTAGGAGCGGAAAAAACTTGACATTTGCTCCCTTTTGTCTATCTATGAACTTAAATGTACCTGCTCTTCTGTCCAATATACTAAATATAAATGGCACAGTTTAAATATTATCATTGTTCGTTATTATCTTCATTTAGCAATTGTCAGATCATACCTTGAACAGTAGACAGAGTATTAATATTTTAACTACTTAATGGAGTATGATGCGAAGAATCTAAATCTGTTCTAGGCTCTATTTGGTCCCACCTGAGTCAGAATTCCTGTAGCTTATTACAAGACTCAACTGCTATTTCTTACTTAAAAGGATCACAGAAAAGCAGTACGTGTGGTAAAGAGTTCAGGTACTCACTCCAGAAGAAAAAGCACTATTTCTTGATACCAGGGTTCATCGACAGTAAGAATGAGTTAACACATACCTTGTTTCATTTAAGGAAGTGGCTCATTTTGATGGTGGTTAAGTTTTGATCAAAAAGGCAGAGGCTTAGAAACATACAGAACTACTGCCTGACAAGGTTTCCCTTCCTCACCCACCCCTCTTTTTGAGGTCAGGCATAAATGATAACAACAAACCTGAACTCATTTTCACACTCCATAATGTTTCAAGCATAAGTTATTTTGCAGCCATGAGTATTTATCCACAGTATCCATTCCCTAACATGGTATATTTTATGATCATATCCCAAGACCTACCTCAAAGAGAAACAGACAATTTGCTATGCTATCAAGGCTTTCAAATTCGCTCCCTCAAATGATTTTACTCTAAATCTACTAAGGGGCTGATTTATTCTTTGATTTATTTTTTATTAGCATGATGGTACCGACTTCAATGAGGTTTCTTTAATTTGATTTTTTCTTCCAGTGATGAACAAAATGAAACTGGAAACTTATCACAAGGACAAAACATCACTCCACATCCATTTAAGTCCACAAAAGAATAAAGTAAGTGTGAGTCACAACTTGCTTACAGTTGCATGCTCTCCTGATTCAGAGTCTTTGCTTCTTTAGAGAATTTTTATAGTTGGTTATTTTTTTATTTTCCATCACTTGAGGAAATAAAAAGTTAATGACCAAAAGGCAGATTCTTGCAGCCACAGGAAGCAGCAGCCAAGGTGTGAGAAACAAGCAAATGGTAAATTCTTACTGAAACATAATACCGTGTTCCTGATACTAATCTGCAAATACCAGGCGGAATGTTCATTAAAACTTGTATCAAGACACTGGAAACAGTGAACAGAACTATAAATACACAACAGGCAATGAGCATTCTGAATGGACAAATTGAACTCAATCACATTGATGCATGGCATAAAGGGTAATTTCTTTTAATTGTTTTAAATGAATCCTTATGAAGCTGATGTCTCATTTTTATTAAAATAGTATGCACAGCCCAGTTTGGAAAAATGCATCTAGCAACTACTCAGCAAATATTTTAAAAATATCTAGTAACTTATTCCAGAAAACTGTGAGAATATGGAGCAAATTTACTAACATATCAGTAACACTAGAAAACAGCCCTGCTGTTAGTAGTCAAAGAGGTCTGCACTAGAGATGCATAGAAAGCTAAAGGCTGAGAACAGGAATCTTGGAAAAGAGGTGAACATATCCCCCTGAAAAGCATGGCTATTCCCATTTTCTTAGAAAGAAATACTGGGATACCTCAGAAACAAAACAAGCAAATGAAACAAACAACAAATCCTCCATAAAGCTACTTAAATTTACAACTCCAAAGCTAATGCAACAATGCTCTACACATTCAAATATATATTTACTACAATTCAATCACTGACTTTCAAAAGCACTATGAAAGAGTCAAGTTATTAATGGTATGATTCATAATGTCATTCTCTTACCATTTCATTTGTGTGTTTGCACATGTGAATATATTTTACAAATCAAGTGAGAATTGCTCTAGTTTTGGTCCCTGAAAAATCTGTTCATGCCTCAAATCTAAAAATTAAATCTCTGCTAAAGCAAACAAAAGAAAAGTCAGCCATGAACCTTGCAGGAGAACACATTATCGCAGTAAGAAATTATGTGAAATCACATATGTGAACTTTGGATGTATTTCAACTTAAAACATATTTATTTATTTATTTATTTATTTAAAAAGTAAAGCTCATGTAAATCTGATTTGAGTCAGTTGGGTCAAATCCTTTCAAATGTCAATTGTCAGGATTACCCGTTTCATACATAATGCATTTTGCTTTACTGCCTCACTGCTGGTTAATAGCTTTCATTATTGAATAATACAAAAATACATTTCACAGTGTCCAGTAAACAATTCAAGTATTTGTGAATTAGGATAGGAATACTGTCCACAGCTGAATGATGTTGTCTGTTACTAAATACAACTCTGACTAGAGTCCAGTCATACGCATAACATCCTACAGCAGCAGAAATCAGCTGCCTTCTATCCAACCCTTCAAAGCAGAGGTAACTACACTTACACTTCTCACTTAATCAAAACTTCCATTTGTAAGAAAATAGTTCCCAAAACTTACAGAAAACAAACAAGAAAAGCAACATACACTGCCATTTTTTTCTTTTTAAAAAGTCTTGATTTAAATATATCTATATATTGTAACTCATGTTAAACCCAAGATATCAGGATGCATGGATCTTATATATCAGGATTCACACACTTTAAGTGATACCAGAACCTTACTTTTTTTCTATACATTTCTCTCTCAGTCATGTAAATCTTTATATTTCCATCAGTTTCTCCCTGCCTCAGCATAACATACCCAGAGAAGGCCAAGTGTCCTGTGAAATTACTTTCACAAGCTTTTATAACAAGTTCTTACAGTATTCCAAGTCTAAAAGGAAAAGAGTAGCTGAACTTAAGGATAATTCTTGCTTAGTGAATTATCAGCATGCCTACATAAGACAGGTCCAGGAGATTATAGCACCAATGTTTAATACATGGGTTTGTATTTGTTTACTCCGACCTCCCATCAGGCTGTCTGGAAATAGACACTGTGCTCCATTTCTCATGTTCTAAAATTCATGAAGGATCATGTTAAAGCACACAGAATTCATACACTTACATGGTCCTTAATTTCAATAACAAGGAGTGGAACAGATTAGTTATTTAATGATTAGCTGGTTATTTTCTTGCTCCTTGGTAAAATGGGAAGAATACAGTGCAGGCAGTTCTACATTTATCCTCGAAAACACTTCACAGAAGCTAAATGTTTCCTATTCAATTTATTTCCTTCCAAAGTTTATACAGTACAGCAAAAATGAAATCTTAGCAGCACAGTCTCCGCGTCTTAAGATCACTAACAGTGCGTTTTTCATCCAGTAGCAGCACAGCTACTCATTTTCACATAAGATTTCTTGCTCTTCTTAAAGTTAGCTTAAATGTAAATGAGATTGAAACTAGAAGCTACTGGTCAAGAGCTTAAAATGTAAGTACATAATAAAAGAGGCTTTCTATACTTTAGCATGTGCCTCACTAACTAACAGCCCCATCATCATGTTAGCCCAAAGTTGTCACATGTAACATATGGATACAATATATATGAATATGCATTTATAAACCATAAACTTGACTCTGGAATCTCCAAGAATAACGGGGACATGAGAACTAACGGCACACATTGAATGGCACTTTCTCCTCATTTATGTATGGGTCCAAACGGCAGGGAAGCAATCAACACGGTTTTTAGCTAACTGACCCTATCTAAACACACCGTATGAATAAAACATCACAGTATGTAATATAAGATTCTTCTAAGAGATGATGATTTGAGAGCAAGGCCTTCCCAAGGGCAGAACAAAACCACCTAAAGATAACTTATGCCAATACATGAACCAAAACCGCAGTCCTTGCACAGGAAGGGGAAAAAAACCCAACAAACAAAAAGAATAAAACAAAAACATAAAACAAATAACCACAAATAAATAAATAAATAAAGGAGAAAAAAAAAAACACAGATCAAGACAAAACACAAAAATAGGATTGTAAGTAAACATCTCTCCAGTTCCTCCTGGAAATGCTCCCCCTAACCCTAACCCCAACCAGCTCCAGGGCTCAGCGCTCCTTCCACAGTCTCTAGCAGCACCCTTTTTCCTTACCTGCACGCAGGACAGAGCTGCCACCTTCAGCTCTATGGGGTCCTGTGGCACAAACCACACAAAGCCTGAGCAACCACTTTGTGGGCTGCTCTCTCCCGGCCTCGCTCGCCCTAGGTGAGCCCGGCGGCCACGCCGCTCCCGTCAGCGCGCAGCACCGCCTCCTTCTAGAAGGTTCCCGGGAGCAGGTGAGGAGGAAGCTTCCTTTTCCCTCAGGGGCTTCCCGCCGCCATCTTGCGCCCGAGGGCTCCCTCCGCAGCTCGGCGACAGGGAGACACCCAGCCAGGTACCATTGCCTAGTGAGCATGAATGGGTGACAGTGAACCTGCCTGGTAGAAACTATGTGAGTGCTTCCTTGTGCATGGGTATCCACGTGAAGAAAACTGGGACAAAGAGAGGCTGTAACTTGTTAATTTTCACATGCTTAAGCAGTACCAATTCTGGTCTACAAAAATGGTGGCGTTTCATGGGTTTAGGTGGAGAGGTTGTTCCATGCTCCCTTTCCCAAAGCTGCGTCAGTGCAACACTATACAAACTATGAGGAAAAATGTCCCTGTATTTAGGGTCTATGGACCACTTGGGGACTGGTCCAAGTGAAAGATGCTATATACATAGAAAAGTGTTAGCAGAATAGCATGGCTTCACAGAAATTTTCTCTGAGGAAGAAGTGAACCTCATTTTTCCCCCTACTAACTATAGGAGATAAATGTGTGTAAAAGAAAAGGAAAAACAGTTTGATAAGATATTTCTTGTGATTTATTAAGTGGGAGACCAAAGCATCTGAGTTGGATCCCAGCTGGTTGTAGTTAAAAGGATTAAGATCAAGCCTTACTAATTCATATCTTACATTATTAAGGGCATGAATTTCTCTTATGATATTAAAATCTAGAGTAAATATATATTTAAAATTCAGTCAAGCTCAGCAATATCATTTGATTATTTCCTTGTGGCACAACTCTGTCCTTCATTACCTGTTCTTCTTCCAGTCCTCCTAAGGAGAAATACTCTTCTTACCATATTTATAGCTTGAAATGACCTTTACTTCAACATACTAATACAGGGCTAGTAATGAAAGAAATAATACATTTTTTTCATACTCTGCTTTCTGCAGTTTTTTCCACATTATTTAATGTAACTTTCAAACAAAAGGCATATAGCAAATTATGCATTAATTGCAACAAAATTTTACTTAATCCTTTATATGCTAATAGAGTAGGACTGAACTTTTAATAACTCAGTATTAGCATATGCATGACTTGAATATATACCATCTTCTGAAAGGTGAAATCATGAAAACTTGTAAGAAATTGCTCTTAATGGTAAAATGTGTCATGCCTTACTGATAGATAAGAAAAATATTTCTGTAATTCTATATTTATATAGACAAAAATTGTAAGTATTTTTCTGTGTTATTTTAAAAAACAACACAAAATGATGCTGGAATCATCTGTTTTGGTAAACCACTTTCTAGCGCATAGCACCTCCCATCCTGACAGAACCCCAAACTGCAATAGAGATTGCAAACACATAGACTGCTTCTCAAAGACACTGAACTTCTGTGCCAGGAGCACTACACTGAAGTGATTCTGGAAAGGGGATTGAAAACTAAATTGTTCAGTAGAAATGATGTAGCATAGCTGTTTAGTCTTGGGAAAAAGCAGCTTCTAAAAGTCAGTCAGACTACTTGTACAAAAATGCTCAGTAAAAAGAGCCACAGAATTGGGCAGAACAGAATTATAGGGATACTTTAAAATGTGTTACAGCATTTTGATGTGCCGGGCCTGATTCTGTACTTTACATTTCGTTTTACCTGTATAGTAAATGGATCTTTTCTATTAAATTGAGTCAAAGACCACTAAAATCAGTGACATCTTCCTTAGGGTTTATAAAGTTTGCCAGAGCTAAAGCTCTGGAAACCAAAACTTAAGCATGAAGTGAGAGAGCCTACATATCTCAACAACAGAACTTATTATTAAATATTGGCATAGGCTGCTATATATCAGCCCTGAATACTTAATTTTATATTTTATTACAAATGTTCAGGCCAGATCAAAGAAGCTATGCTCTTGACTGAAGCCTGACATGGGAAAGCTGATGCTTAAGAGAATCTCAGAAAACTTGATTTTTAACGTTTTGCCTAGATCCATGAACTTTATCAAGATACTACAACTCCTTCCTAGAACGTACTCAAATATTGGAGAATGTGTTGTTTGCATTTCTTCACTGTGTCCTCATTGAAAGCTGTCAACAATTGGGATGAAATAAACGGGGCTTTGTAATGTGGAAAAAGCATTCCTAGCTAGAAATATGCATGCTTATTGACTCAGTGTCGCCAGCCTACCGTCAGTGGTGTACAGACACAAGTGATGTGGCATAGACTCATGCTTCTAATGTAGAACAGAAAAGCATAGGATCTTATTTCCCATCCATTCTTCTTCTGACATACTGCAAGCGGATGAACAGCTTCAAAAGGTTTTTAAAGGGGGGTGGGCATAACTACATTAATGAGAACAGTGTATATATGTATATCAGAGTCTTATAAGTCACTGATGTTCATAAAAAGCTTTCAAGAGGCATATTGAAGTGTATTTTCTCATATAACATCATGGGCCTATCATTGCTGGTACACTGCACAGAACAGTTTTTAACAATATGGAGTATTAGTTCTTGAAGGTAGGAATTAAATGAAAAAATCTTAGAGGAAGAATATGAGCAATGGTTAAAGTTTCAAACAGATGTGCATGCTTTCTCTGTTTTGTATAGAAGTCATGTTCCTACTCCACAAACTCAAGTGAAAAAGCTAATTTTACCTATAAATGGAGTGACTTCACCTCTTGATAATAGGTGAAAGATGGAAAAGAGCACAAAAAATACCACAAAACACATACCAGCCTATTAGCTGAAGTCATTACAACACAGAGAATCATTGAATAATACAGGATTGTATTAAATACTGTATCATTTAGAAGTTTTGTCATGGTTTATATTTTGGTGACTTTGCCTGTTTCAGTTAACTAGAAATAACCAAAGGCTTTTTGGTTATATCTGGAAATCAGATGTTTGTATTAAAGTTGTAATAGAAATGTCATGAAAACACATCAGATAGACTATTTCTTTACATCAGCTAATTATGCCTCCAAATCTAAGACCTACCAAGAAAGTGTATGTTTTTCTCTATATGCAGAAGTTGTTTTGAATTATTTAAGCAAGATCAGCTCAAGTGACAACAAGGACATAATTACATGTTGCTTCATGAGATAGAACAACAGTGATAAGATTAACTGTTCAATCAGTAACTGGTATAAGAAGTAGAAATATTGATTTATGATTAAATTAATAGAGAAAAATAATAACATTTCAAATCTTCAACCTCTGACAGTGTAACTGTCAGTCAGAAATCCTGATGATTTCCAGTAAAGTAGATGCTCAGAACTTACAAAATCCAAACCCTGAGTGTTTAGTAAAGAAAACTTGGTGCTCTCTTACTAACATCTATCAGAATTCCAGTGTTGCATTATATGCAATATATATTAAATGTATTAGAGCAAATTTCCCAAAGAAAATGTCTATTCTGGTATAGGAGTTGGAAGTGCTAAATACCATTGTGTTGAAAAGTAGCCACAATGTAATCATGAGGAACAAAAAATCAGAAGGTTTAACAGAATTACTAGAACACTTTGCTAGAACTTAATGATGTTAGTCTATGTATACTTTAAACTACTGTGAGATATTTTGAATTTTTTCAAACATGCCAGTATGTAAAACCAGTGTGATATGGTGTCTTAAGTTTGCAGGTTTATTTGCCTAATAAAAATCCATATATTTTATGTGATGCAGTACACCTATTTTCTGATGCCCAGAGATGATGAATTCCTAGAGGCAGCCTAATGTCTCACAGTGATGTTTCTTTATGCATCAGTAGAAGCATGTAGATCATCAGTAGTTCATTCCCTACTGCTACCACCAGAGTTCTTACGATGGGATTTTGTGTGTGTGTGTTTGCCACATACCACAGATTTTTTTTTTCTTTGTCTGACAGAGTTTGAGGAGGCACATTATTTCTCAGTACACACTGTGGATGGATGCTGCATTGTTTTAAATGGAGAATCATTCTCTGTAACCTGAGGGATACTGCCAAGTCTGATTTCTTTAAAATCAATTCAGGAGATTCATGCTCAGACTTGGCTGGAATACAGAGGCATACATTTTTGATCAAATCACAAAAATGCAAGTTCCTGTAGTTCCTTTTCTTAGGGATGCAATATTTTCTTATAGGAAAAAGAATAAATAATTAGGTGTTTTAATGGAATGCAATATATTCTGTCATATATTTGGTGGTGTCTTCTACTCATACTCAGATTAAAGCACACAAATATCAGGTTGAAATATCTTTCCTGTTCTAGAAAAATATGATCAGTCATCTGAATCCATTGTTTAAATTTATATGATTTCAATACAAAATGAAACCAGTAATGACAGTAGCCACACAATGCCCTTTCTTATACAATTAGAAATCACTGCAGTGGGGCTTTCTGTTCTTTGTTCATTTATTTGTTTGATAACAGAGACATTCAGGGAAATCAGCTGAAAAATATCTGCAAGATGAATTTCCAAGCTGATGATCAAAATAGTATTGCCTGGAATGCAGATTATGTTCCATTCCTTGGTTCAGATAAGTGTTTCTCACATGGCCTCTGCAGAACAGTAAAAGCTTTGCACTCTCCTTGACCGCTAGTATTTTAGAATTCTATCAATGACAGATAAAGTAATCATTAGATTTTCAGCTATCTCATTAGTCTTGCCTTTGAGCTGAAATTAAGAAGGTGAATAATTATATTCAGATAAAGCTATGGTTAATTATTTAGCTATTCAATTGAACAGTAAAACTATTTTTAATGAAGGCTTGTTATTGAAATGATCCTTTTATTACATTTTTAATAAATTGATACTTAAAAAAAAAAAAAATCCATGTTCAAAAGCGTAAACTGACCACCACCTCAAGTCACCATTATCTCCTTCTACTGATGCTAGCAAGAGTCACAGACCAATAAATGAAAACAGAATTGCTGAAAAATATAGTTTGTGATTTGTTACTAGCACAGGACTCAGGTTGCATCCAGCCTTCAGTTACTAGAAATCAAAGCAAAAAACCTAGCCATGTGTTTCTTTGCTTACCATTCTTAATTACTGTTTCTTTAGTTTGCTATCTGAGATGAGATTGAGAGTATGTGTACAACTCCTAGCTGTTACATTGTATCTGTACAACTCCTAGCTGTTGCATTTGCTCTTTAGAAACAATAAATAACACTGACCCCTTTCATGTTTCTGAGCATAATACAACAATCCGTTAGGTTTCTAAGCCAAATGCTACTACCACATTGCACTTGCTACTCTTTAACTTCCCTCAGAAGTAAGCGTTTACAATTTAGAGAACATACAGGTATCCCATCTTTCAGTGGGACACTTTCATCTTTTATGCTACTGAGAAGGAAAACGATGCACATATAGCTATAGTTTTTGTCTGTTAAGACATTGCTGGGTAAGAGAAGAATGTTTTTGCTGTAAGTATGAATGAGTTACTGGTCTTCCTTAAGCAAAGATAAAGAGAGGAATTAAATATTGTCTGCCAGACAAGGAAAAAATGTGCTAAGTTGTTTTTAGGTAGTTTATACAATCTACCGATTTCCATGCATATGTTACTCTGCATCAGATAGTTTAAATGTATAGTTCTCTATTAGAAATTAAAGATGCATTTTCACTCACTTACTCTCATTGCTTTTGCAAATTGCCTTTGTGTAAGTGTTCATTACTATGTCTTAGCAAGCAGGCCACCTAGTGCCTAACAATAGCAAGTACTCTACAGTGACCTGAAGTGTTCTGCAAGAAGCAAGAGTACACTTAGCCAACTGGCTATCAAAATCATGTTGCCATGTTACAACTCTGCAAAAATAATAGAGGGTTCAGTTTCCCCCACCTACCCTAGAGTAGGATTATGACAGTTTCCTGTGAAATTTTTAAATATGGAATAGATATGAACCTTTTTATTGTTAAGAAAGATAAAATCATTTTCTTTAAAAGCTAATTTTATAAGTAATCAAGCTGCCTGAAGACTTCCATTATTTCTGTCTGTTGCTGAAAAAAATAAATACCCATCTTTTTCTACAAGTAAGATTTCCCATTATTCTTGGACACATGTGATTTCTAATTTAATCTAGTAAAAAGAAGTATAGTGCAGTATTTTAATAGTGTGAATGACATGTGATTATACCATTGCAAGGCGTATTTCCTCCTAATTTCATTTGCATCAGTATTTCAGAGTCCAATTCAGCTTCTTTAAAGACTGATGGCAAAGTTTCCATAAACATCAAGAGATACAGTGGCTATTAAGCTTTCTATTTTATCTTGGCAATATACTGCTTTCCTGTACACTGAAATGAAAATTGAAGAATCCCCAGAAGCAGCCAATAGTCCCTCAAAGTAAAAAGACTACTTCTTTCTTTACTCAATTTTAAATTATCATTACTGATTTCCCTGGAATAGTGAGATTTTAAGCCTGTGGAAAGGCTATGTTCAAAGGTATCAGAAGATACTGAATGTATTTTCTTATTCAGATTCTATAGACTAATTTTTAAATATCCTAATTTGACATGTCCCATTGAAGTGAATCAGATCACAAATGGCTTAGTAAGAACCAGTGCTTTAGTCTTCCTGAAGTTCAGTGGAACTTAGGTTCCCAGAGCACTGGGAAATGTATATCCAGTGCTGAATATCTCATCCCCTTCTTATAGTCCAAGCTAAATATTTCTTTCAAAATACCAATTTAGTCTGGAAAATATAATACCCTGAAATCTTCTGGTTCAGTTTCTAAACTTGCGTAGGACTTATGTGTGTATATATATGTGTGTGTATATACACTGCTCATATGGAAAAGAAATAGTGAAAAGCATTTATTTCAGTGAAATAAACTTCTTTTAAGCATTAAAGCAAAATTAAAGAGAAATGGCCACTACTTACAAACCTACCTCAAAGGAACAGTTAAGACATTTTCTTCCCCCAAGATACTGAACATTCTGTAGACAACTGTGACCATATCACTGTCCAATACTATCCAAATCCATTTAAATGCACTTCATTTATTACTGATTTATATAGTGATGAACGTTTATATTTAAAAAATTAAAATCAAATAAAGTGAAAGAACAAGAAGCAGAATACTCACAGGTGTTAGATCTGCCTCAGACAGGAAGTAAATTCTGAGTGTGTTTGAGGAAAAAAAGAATCTTTCCTTCTGAGGTAAATGAAACCTATTTTTTCCCAAATTTCAGATCTAAAATCTAAATTCACAGCAATGAAATTCCCCTTTTTGGAGTTTCACACGGAGAAGGAACTATTCTTTCTGAAACTTTAGTCTTATTACCCATCTCTTGATACATACTGGTCATGTGTTAGAAGGATAAAGGATACCCATCCATACCTGCTTGATTGTTTACATCTGCTTTTGTGATTTGAAAGGCATCATCCCTATTTAAACATTAATAAGAGGAAAAAAAATGCCCACCAAACTGAACCATTATTTAAGCCTGCTTCAGAGAATCTGGGGACTGTATCATAGAGACAGTAATGTCTGGGATAATTGTTAACGGAGTACATGAACCAGATCATGACATGACCATGAATCTCTGCCATCATGGATTTTTAGTTGGATATGAACATTACAATCTAATACCAACATGCAGGGGTGAGATAGCATTCACAGAACTAAAAATCATGGGCTCAGTTAGTCTCTAATAGGGATGCAGTGGCCAATATCATAATATATGAATTAATTTTCAAATTTGTTGGGGCTCCTGAAGCTTAAGGAATTTTCACTTTTTCCAGTCTTGAGGAATTAATTATGAAGCAGGATCCAAGAAGTGAAAACATCAATATTGGCTGCAAGGATAGCTGCACTACCAATCCTGCTTGTCCTTCACTGCCTAGCAGTTTTCCTTCTTTCAGTGTGGTAGCTGCAAAAGAACATAGTCTAACTACATGGTATAGCAGAGGACCTGTGACTGACTGTTGTCATCAATGTGTAACATCCCTTGGGTGACAGGTTCTCTCATTCATCTGGGTGCTCATGCATATTGACAAGGATGCTGCCTGCCAAAAATGACAATACTGTACAGTATTTCTTTAGTTGTATCTCGCCTTCTAGACTGCTGCATGCCACAGGATAATTTGCTAACCTAGGCTTTTTTTCACAAGTAGATCCTACACCAACTGCATTCTCTCTGGTCCTTAAGAACCAGGATCCTTCCCTGGAAAGCTGATTTCACCCCCTCCGATAGAAATGAAGGGACTTTAAGGGAGTGAAGTCATGCATAACAAGGCTATTATAAAGTTAATCTATACAGCTCTGTCTTTATTCTTTCTATCCTCAGTTTAAGACCAGATTAGAAATAGCAACAAAAGATTTTGGTTCCTGATGGGCTATAGTAGGCTGAGGGGACAATGGAATTGGCCATTGCTGTTTCAGCACTGGCAGCTATTCTAAGCTCAAGTACCATAGGTTGCTGCAAGCGCAGTGTAAAAATGACAGCATATCTATGTACCAAATCTAGCCCTGCAGTAGAAACGCTGGTATTATTTGCAAAGTGGTTAGTCATGTATAATTCTTCTATTTGAGGAAATGGCCAATAGTATTAGCCATGCAAGCCTCTGTGGGCTAATGTAATTAGTCTTACGCATTTTAAGACCAGATAGAATGGTATTAGAGAGAATGGAGGACAATTTTAATTGGATGATGGCAAAATCCCTCTAAGCACTATGGCTGTCTCCTGTGTTCAAAATCCTTTAAAAAGTTCACAGATTCCAATTGTTTTCTGCAGTAACAGTATTTCTATCCAAATTATATTAAACATGTCAGCTCATTTCCAGAGTAAAAATGATAAAAGCACATTCAACTTCTGCAAAGCTGATCACTTTAAAGAAAAATATAAGATAATTAAAAGCTGTTACAACTGACAATACAACACTGCAGCTTCAAAATTCTCCCCTAATTACAGCTGCTAACTTTTAATAGCAACTGTAACAGTGAGTCACATTTGACATTACAATAGCATCCCAACCTCCTATTTGGGAGAAAGGCTCTTGGGAAAACACAATTACAAGGTGAGCATATCCAGCCAAGACCACTGCACGTTTTGAAAAGCCAGTGATTGCTTTCAGTTTTATTCTGGTTGAGAAATCTAGATTAGTTCCCCTTTGTTTGAATGCGGTCTTTTTAACAAGGTCAAATGTAACAAGGTGGAGCTGACTGAAAATATTAAAGGGCCTTAAAGGGAATGGGCACTGCTCCTTGAATAGACCTTCTTTTATGGGTAATTTCTGAGCCAAGCATTGGGCTGATATAAATAGCACTATATCATTCCTGTTCTTGTTAAGTATTTGCATGACAAGATAGAGGAAGGGCATCCTGAAGCTTACTGTGCTTCTTGGTTTGGTATTAATTAACCTTTTTTTTAGTTAGGTATTAATGTGTTATAGAAGGCAGAGAAATTCTGAAACTGCTATAGCTTAAAAACTGTGGATGTGTTTGCCCTCCAAGAATACAGTGTCTCCATTGCCTTTAACAGGTATTAAAGGAGGGTTTTAAATGAAAATTAGAGCCAGTTAGGCTTTTTTCTCAGCTGTACAACAGGAGCCGTTCACTCCTGTCTGCCAGTCAGTCTGACTGAAGATGGAGCCCATGTCTCCCTTAAGCTTATGCAGTTAACTTTCCTGTCTACTAGGGGAGGATACAGAAGTGGAAAGCCCTGAATTCCTTATCAGCATAAACTAAGAAAATTCCCATGATGGGCATTTTGTCCAGAGCCTGGGAAGACTTTATAGGTCCTGTGTTTTATATGTTACCACAGGCTTAAAGTCTTAAAAGTACACGTCTCTATCCTCTAGGGACACTTGCTAACCCTCATGTGAATTCAGGGGTAGGTACTGTATCTGACAACAGATAACCGGAGTACTTTTTAAACCAAATCACTTTCAATAATATGTATCCATCGCTGAGAATTTGCTTATATGAAGAAGTAGTTCCATCAGATTGTATTGGTGATGCAGTGCACAGAGAAATTACAAAATATCTTATGAAAAAGAAAGCACACAAAATTTAATCACTGGTCTACTGCACCAAAATGATGCTACAATCATTGTAAGATCAATACAGTATTTGAATAACAACTGAATCAAATTCATTTATCAGATTGTCAGTGGTTTAGGTTTGTCAAATTAATGGGCAAATCTTTGTAGATTTCATAGCTTATCCTGTCAGTTTCTCACATTAAGCAAAATTACTATTAAATAATTCTTTCTGAGGAAATCTTTCAGCCTAAAGTTAATGCCAACATTCAGGTGTGGAAGATTAATTTCTGTAGAGTTTGACCTGCAACACATCCAAGGAAAAGGACAAGTAGAGGAACATAATGTTGGGTTTTCAGTCTCTAATGTATCTTCCAGTCTGTGGTACTGCATAATTCCCCAAAGAGTGATACACAGTCTATTTTGAGAAGGAGCAGAACAGAACAGTGAGAAAATATGAAGTGTTGACCATCCCTTAACAAAAAATCTTAGACTTAAGGTCCAGCTACTTGCAAAATTCCTCTGTCACTGAAGAACTCCTAAGAGCTGCACCCAGGACAGAGGAAACATCACTTAGATACCCTGTATCATAAGGGTCTGATTCAAGGGTCTGGAACAGGGCAGTTTCCATGCAGCCATCCCACTACATTTCTGGTTACATTATAATTACCTTAAAATATGTGGCCATCATGGAATGAACTAGGGAAAGCAATTAATAGGGACCCTTACATTGTTGACATCTGCTGTGAAATTTTCAGAGGGCTTGAATGTGAGCCATGTGAAACCCTTTCAAGGCTGCCCTTGGTCTGAGCATACCCTATGTAGATCTCACCTCCCTGTCTTCTCTGGTAGTAATCACCTATTCCTGAGCCTATGACATTCACTCCAAAATGATCGTGGGGAGGAAAAACATTGTCAGCATTGTTTTAGATCTCACCAGGTTTTAAAAGAAAGAGGAACGTTTCATTCCCTTTAAAGCATCCCTAGAGTAAAAGTTAGTGGAAAAGAACTTCTAAGAGCAAATGAGGAAGGTTCTAAAAGAAAATACCTGAGGGATCAGATCTCAGACACAAATATTTTTTTTAATTGCAGGTGCTTATAATTACTTGTAAGGGAGAAAACTAATTATGGCAGCCTTCAGGGAGCTTAACCATGGTAAATACTGAGAGAAAGCAGCTGGGCTTTGGAAAGTTATTTGTATATGTTTGCTTACACTTGCAGTCATTGCTGGTACATGTGTCTCTTTTCCCCACCTCTCCTCTTCCTCCTCCTACTCTTCTTCCCCCCCACCCCATTTTGTTGTCAGACATAAGTATTTTTATTATGTCAAATAATGAGAAATAAACTCATTTGTTTCTGAATTTCCTAATTTTAAAAGGGTTTAAAGATTTTATAAACAGAGAAATATTTTTAATCTATTACTATGTAAAATTGCTCTTGTACTGGAATACACCGCATGATAAGATACAGATGTGGCTTAAAAGATCAAATTAAAACAGTTAGAACAGCTAAATGCGATTGAATTAAGGCTTTTGCATATGTCCTAGCTACTGGTATCTTCTATATACTATGTATTTATTTGTTGTTCAGACTCAAATTAACACAAGCTGAAGGAAAATAAGTACAAGCTGCAAGCCATATGTCCATTTCTACGTGTCAGTGATGTTGGGAAAAATAAAGAGCAGAGAAGAAAAAACTCAGTTTCACTATATATTATTTAGCAAGTAGATTCCTATAGTGTGTCTGGACTCATCAGTTCTAGGATTAGTCACAAGAAATTAGAATTCAGTGTGTTTTTTACACAATTAACTGTGATTCCTCGGCACTGTGGTTTAGCATATATAGTTTCTGGTTGCATGTCATTCAGACAGGATTTTATGAGCTTTAAAGCTCTTCTCTTCCACTGACTTCAGTAAAACAAAGGACTGAAAAAAATGAATGAAAGAAAAACATTTTTTCCCTTAGTAAAAGATGGAAGCCCCCTTCTTCCAATCTTCTTCCCGGTTTTTATACAAAAATATTTTAAATAAACAAAACAGAGCCTACCTCAATGTAATCCAAATAAAGCCAATGGCGTTGAAATATAATTAATTTTAAAGAGTAGTACAGCCACGTACTATATTATTTTGATTTGTATTGACATTCCATTAACTTGGACAGGACTTCCATTGCCCTCGCTCAATTGGAGTCAATGCTAATTTTGACATTGTGAGAGTTTCATTGTTACAGTATTTCTGATCTTGTACCAAAATATACAGTCCAAAATATTTGCATAGCAAAAATTCTGTGGTCTAAGAGGCATTAAGTATCTCTAATATTATGCATTATAAATTTTGTCCCCAAATGCCAAATTTGATGACAGCATTTGCTGTAATGTGTAGTCATGGGCTCATATAACACTCATGTGTTAAATGGCTTTAAAATACAGTACCTTGGAAGTGAAATACCGTGAGTGAACACTTAAAGATCTTTTTCATTATCAGCTTTTTACTTGGCACAGCTAATTAAGTGATCGGTTAGGTCTAAGTCTGATATCTTTTGCTGTCTACTTTCGACTTAGATCTGGTTTCATTTGAATTTGTAACAAGCAGTCTCATTAGCTATTGCATCTTGGTCCCAGTGACAAATTCCTAAATGATCAATCTCTAATTAATTACCATGAAATAGCTACACCTCACTGAATGTAGTAAAATGTGTCTAGTTATACAAGTGTGTTAATTAAGAGATTCCTATATCCTATTTGATGAGTTAGAGCTGTCTAGAAGTCTAGTTATAGATAAAAATAGAATGATAAATATGGTTAATCAGCTATGATTCTTGATTTCTTTGAAAACCTCACTCTTTTTGTTAAGTTTTTTTTTTTAAATATAACATTTTAAGAACTACTTTAAAATGGTGATTAAACAAAGTCATTGCGGAAAGTCCATTTCCAGGTGTTCCTACAATGTGGAAGGGATCTTCTTACAACTAAATTCATTAGACATATAGGGTGCTGTTTGAACAGCTGGATGGATAATGAAGTTCTGAGATTAGCCCTTAAAGAAATAGTTTAAGAAAAGTATCCTTCTGGCTCCCAAGCCAACAGAACCAAACAACAACTGTCATATAGGAGTACCAAACACACTACTGGATATGCTGGTCAGACTAGGGATAGTCAGTCGAGATCCTGAGACAAAGGAACACAAGTAGCAGAGTACAGACCCTGGACTTCCAGAGGATAGACTTCAGCTTAGACAGGGATTTCTTTTGGGTGGGTGAGATCCTGTGTGAGGCAGCTCTGAAAGGAAAAGGAGCTCAAGAAAGCTAGCAAACCCTCTGCAAGCACATCACTCTATTCCAATAACCCAGGTAAACTAGCAGACATACCAGCAGACCTGCATAGTTTCACAGGAAGCTCCTGGCTGAGCTCCAGTACAAAAAGACACAGACAGGACATGAAAGTGAAGACAGACACTAGAAACTTTGCCTTTCTGTATTTAGGGAAAAGGTATTTGCCTAAAGATACAAAGTTCAAGGAAGAAAGGAGCTTCCAGCATGAGAAAAATCCCAGGAGGACAAAGCCAGGCTCTTTAGTGAGGTGCACAGTGAGAGAACAAGAGACAGGCTCATAAACTGAAATGGGGAAGGTTCTGCCTGGATATTATGGCAAAAAAACATCTGTGGAATCTGTCTGTGCAGGTTAAGATCTGACTGGACAAAGCCTAAAGCAACCAGAGCTGAATTCAGTGCTGACATTGCTCTGAGCAGGAGGTTGGACTAGAAACTCCCAAGGTTCCTTCCTATGTGAATTATTCTATGAGTCTATAAAAATTTAATCTCAAGGATAAGATACAGGTGTAAGTGTGAGCTTGATTTGTGGAATGCAGTACTTTCATTTCTTTAATCTTGTGCCAGGATAAAGGTACAAAAAACCTTCACAGCTATTACATTTGCGTCAGGTCAAGAAGTCTGTGTCAGTTTTTTAATATCAGCCAAAGATTACCAAAGACAAAAACTTGATGAGCATTTGCATAATTGAAAAGGCAAAAATTGCTCCTCAGAACGATTTTAAATAATTCTTTGCTGTACCAGGCTTATTGGGCATTTTTTTTTCTTTCTGCTAATGAAAATGATTTGAACCATGAAAAGAGGTTCACCTTTAATCCCAAATACTGATTCAAGGGAGGAAGAAAGTATTTTGTATGTATTATAGATTCATTAAACTAGTCAGTACCCCTTGAAAACTGGAAAATTTCCTAGTAAATGGGGGAAAATGTATTTCTCACATTATATAAATAGCACTTAATAGCATCATGAGGCATACCATTTTATGTTCGGGAGCAATGCCACAGTATTTGTTACTAGAGTATGTGTTTACAGTCAGAGAAAGTATTCATCCTCACCATCAAGTAAGTTAAAGTAATGTCTGCATAAAACAAATACCTTCCACATCTTCTGGATTTAAAAATGACTTATGCAAAGCCAGAATCCACAGAACTGTTTTATATGAATTTCTGCTTTCTGTGATGCAAACATATCAATTCCCTAGCCTTGTTACCAGTGCTTTGAGGAATATTTATAGGAACCCTCAAACAATGAAAATTTCCAGCTGTTACAGCTGTGTAGCTTGCATGCTGCAGTGCTCATAGATATAAAGGACTCTCTTATGTCCACCTGATTACTGTCACTGGTGTTCCAGAATGAGCACCTTTGGATATGATATTTGTGCTCTGTGTATCTGAAAAACTCAAAGAAAGCTTTTCCACCGAGGAATGACAAAATCATTGTACAAAAAACTGTAGCACAGTGGAATAAGAATATTGCCTTTGAAGAAGGAATTAAATATGGATCAGGCACAAGTATCTGGATTCCAAAGAAACCTCTCAAATCATGACCAATGTTCTAAGCAGTGATAAATTCCTATTTAAAGTTGTATTTGTGTAGAATCATGAACACTTTATGTAGTTTCCCCTGATAAATAGATTGCCATCCCACGATTTCTCATAAACAAGTATGTTTAGTTAGTTTGGCAATAGATTCAATGTGGTTGGAAAATGAAATTGATACTTATTTGGTCTAAATGCAATTCCAAACAAAGGATTTTTTCTGCATTTCACATTTATGGCTACAAACTTTTAAAATGGATGGTATATATAAAGGGTGCTCTAGTCAGAAGTTAGAAGTACCTCAGAAAACTTCCTTATGCTACAGAATGAAAAAAGAAACAGAAAATACACTTTTCCCCCAAACTTCTCAGAAATTATAGACAGTCGACGGTTGGGCTTTAACTTCAAAAACACGCCTGAACTTTATGACTTTGTGCCTTTACCTTCCAGCAAGGTTTATTTTTGGTTCCCTTCCAACTGAAAAATGGACTATGAGATTCTCTTCAGGTTTAAAATAATTAGTAAACCCTTAGAATACTCATTATAAATAGATCAAAGCTTCAACCCAACTTCAGTACAAAGGCAAGCCTTTTAGATCAAACTTGAACTACCACCCACCCCACATATGTCCTGCTGATATCTTACTTTGGGTTCTGTTAAATTATTAACACCAAAATACTGAATAATTCATTATTTAAAGAAAAATAATAAGGAACTTAATTTATACAACTTTTATACCAATTACATTTTCTCTTTTCTTCTTTCCTTTTTAATCTGGAGTGCTTTTTTGCTGTAAATTTAATGGCTCAATCCCTCATTTCTAGGTGAAACAAAACTACAGATAATGAGGAAGTCAAGAAAAATGCAAGCAGGAGGCATTAGGCATTAATTGAAAAGGTAAAAATGAAGATATTTATAACGATCAAACTCTTCTACTCTGCCAACAAGTACCTGCAATTCTTGACATTCCCAGATGTCCAGTTGCCAGAGCAATTCAGAATTAATGTAACCAGACATACTAACGTGTTACATAGGAGCAACAGACAAAAGTGCCCCTTGATGTTACTGTCATCTGCAATATCCAGCTGCATCTGAACAGTCATACAGTAGAAGCTACACTAGGAATCTGAATACTGGAAAGAACTACATAGCTTTTTATATGTCAGAAAGTTCTCATCTGTGCAGAGCCTGTAGTTTGTCTGAATGGAAAACAGTCAAAACAACTGTAGGTAAAATATTTTATCAAAGAATTTCAAAAATACATCAAAGCTGAATATAGCACAAATAATGCAAAAGTAGTAGAACATTTGAATCTCTGTGCCTTTAAAATCTATGAAAAGTATGTGATAACGGAGCATGATATTTAATGAAAACTAGTTTCAATTTATAAAAATAATAGCAGAAAGGTAGTTTATCAGTCAGATGGCAACTGTATGGCACATTCATTCATGATCTCTTTACCATACTCACACACGTACCCTCAGCCTGCCTTATACTTGGTTTTTGTGCTTGGCACTTACAGATCAGAGCAACCCCTTTGATGTCAAAGTAGCAAATGCATTTAACAAATTCATCAAAGAAAATGCCCTTTCACAAGGCATTAGTCCAAATTATCAGTATATGTCAAAAAATAAGATGACTGCATAAAAATGAACATACTGCAAATGCCTCATCCCTTATCAACAAAAATACTATTCTGAAACACTGGTACTGCATGCACACATTTTCTAACGATTTCTGTGGTAGGTTTCTGGCACTTTCTGAGTTGTGTATTGCCAATGCGCAAGTAGTCAATAAGATCAGAATCCTGCTTTGCCAGTATTTTCTTTGGAGTTACCTATAGAAAGGGCAGAATTTGCATTTAAATGTAATATTATCTTCTAGATTTATTTTTATTTTTGTTAGTTTTTTCCTTTCCAAATTGCTAAGGATTTAATAATACAGAATTATGAAACCTACAGTAATTCTTTTCATGTCAGGACCAGAAGCAGCACAGGAGGCATGCATCTGCTTTCACTGCATACCTGTTATCCAGGAATAAAGTTATTCACTACACTCACTTCCTAGACTCTTCAAGCCAGAACCACGTATTTATTTTTGAACACCATCTTTAGCAATCAATCCTGATGAGAACTTTTTAATTACCTATAAATTCTAAACATTAAATAACTTTCATTTCCAAACTTGTGATTTTACTCCAGTATTATTTATGTCTAAGAGAATATTTGCTGTGCTGAGTCATAACTATCACAAAATAAACTAATTTAAATCATTTAAAACAAAATACAGGTTATTGAATTTGTCTGAATTTGTCTGGAAGACAAGGATTGAAAACTTAGAAATAATATAAAGAAAAGAACATGCAGTGAACAACAAAGATTCTTCTAAGTCTCCCAGATAAAAAAATACAGCCATTCATGCTCCAGTACTGCAATCTCAATAGCTGTTTCTCAGTATTCTTCCAGTTTCATTCCTTCTACACTTGCTTGGATTCACCATATAGATTCAAACAGCAGCACAGTGTACAGTGCACAGTATATTACTGTATAGCAGCTCAGACTAAATAATCAGACCTTTCTTTGGGCTTTTCATCACCACCACACTAAGATGCCTCTATTAATTCAAATCCTCTGGTATAATGTATCTGGCAAAATGATGCAACAAATGTTTGCCACAAGTTAGAGAGTGGTGGTGAAACTTGGAAATAAATCATTCTGTGCTGCTACACTAGAAACAGAAAATGAAGCAATATTCTAGGACGTTATGCAGTTGGGTGTGTTGCTTGCAATGTATTTTAATTTAAATAGGAATAGAATTTTTTTGCTACATCACACTTAAGTGACTGACTCCATATTCAGATTAACCAGTAGTTCCAACAGAAGGTATAACTCCTCATATTGAAGAGCAGCCTTAAAAGACAAAGTCTTGTTATCTAAATGGTTTTAGGAAACATGAGACTTATTTTAGTTGATACCCATGCAATTAATCTGCTTTACACACATTCACATGGATTCACATTCTTATTAAAGGTGGTTTTCCTGCAGGAAGATAAAATGTAAAAATTGTTCAGCAGCTGAAGCATAAGTCAAACCAAAAAGTATTTCCTCTGAGACATGAATAACTCATGGATTCTTCTCCAACTCTAGCTTTCAAGTCAGCTTCTTACGGACCTTTTGGTCAATTTAAACATACAAGAGTGTAGTTACACATGCTTCTCATTAGCATTAACTGACAAGTGAAAAGCAAGATACAGTTTTCTTATTTCTCATAAAACCTTGGGAATTTAATCACTCTTCCAGGATGGAAGATTTGTAGGTAAATCTTCCAGTAATCTTAACGGGAATTCCATGCATAAAAATGAGCCTGAATATCAAGTTCTAAGAATATAGATTTTGGTTTAAAAGTTTCTCATTTCCTTTTCTATGTGCATGCAAATCAGGATGGTTAAGCATAAATTGAAAAGGAATTTAGAGAGATTACTTTGTTAGTGGCATATAAAAGGATATTCACATGATAACACAGAATGAGGCTGCAGTATGGAAGCAAGAGCTTTCCAAGGTCTGTTAAACTATCAAATGTGGTTTCTCCTCTCTTTGATTTGCTTTGTGAAGAGTACAAGTTCGTAACTTCGCTTATTGGCTTCTGTGCTCACTGAAACTGGATTGGACACTGGTTGCCAATTCTGCTACTCAGAAATGGTCTGTCACGTACTGCACCCTCAGGATCTTGGTACTTGGTCCTGAGTACTCAGTATTCTGGAGCTTTCCGTACATAATTTTCATGGCAAAGTGTTACAGTTCACTGCAGTCAGCCATTCAAGAAACAGCTCATTCTAAACCTCTGGTAATGGGTTTCTGGAAGTTAATATTAGACAAAGTAACATTAAAGACAGTTTAATTTCATATTTCATCAGGATGTAATTTCATTTAAGTTAGCGTAAGTGCACTGGTATAAAAAGAGCATAAATGGCAAGACAAGCAGGATATGTATGTGTTCCTGTCAATCTCCATTTTCAGAATACCTAAATGTATGTCAAGTGATGCTACTTCTCCACAAAAGCTCCCTTTGGGGTTCCAGGCAAGTTGATATACAAATACTTTTATGAAGCTTTTTTCTTTTTTTTTATGTGCTGTCCTTTATTTGGCAATTGCCATTGCTGAGTTCTTCTTGGGCTTATGTTGGTTTTGGTAGTTCAGTTACTGATGCCTGCAACTGGCATGTTTCTCTCAGGCAGCAGCAAAAGCAGTACTTTGTACAAGCCCTTGTAGATAAATCTGGATAATTTCCTTCCTCTCTTCTATTTCTGGAAACACTTTTAGGTGATAGGAACAAACACTGAGAAATGGATAAACAACAAATGAATGTTTGTTATGCAAAAAGAATCTATATCATTTTCTCCATCAGTTGCAAGTTCTAGTAGCAGTGAAGACTTCATTGCAGGTTTTCCTGGCAATTAATAGCCACATGAGTTCTCCTGATGACTGCAAGCTAGCAGTTTCAGTCTGTCATTAATTCCTGAAATACCTTACACTCAATCACTAGCACTCAAACAGTATTCATTTTGACTGAACACCGTACTGGGTCCGCATGTACTGATGCGTGACTTAAGATTCTGGCTTTTCACAGTTTTCCTTATCTCCAGTTTAATGTTATCAATTGCTGACTTTTGTCACTGTCTTTCTTTTAAACAAGCTTCTTTTTTTTTCAATTTGAAGTGCCTAGAGAGGGAAATTTCACTCTCACGACTGAAAATAAAATTGGTTTCAAAAAGAAACCTCTCTCATAAATCTGTATGTATGCAGCTATAGATCAAAGACATGAAACACAGACATTTACAACAAACTGTAGCCTCAGTTTTAACTAAAATGGCAAAAATATAGATATTTAAAAGAATGAAGCTAATGGAGGTGCATTTTCATATAGCATCACAAACAATACCAAATCCCTCAGTGAATAATTCACACTGTCACTGTCTGGGAGAGTCTGTTCACCTCACAAGAAATGCCTACTGTAGCTAACCTTAAATACCTCAGTGCTAAATATTTGCATCTACGAGTTTCAAGTTGAAAGAACAAAGTGATGTATCAGTACGGGAATCTGCTGGAGTTTTGAAATCTTCAGCAGTCTATCAAGTCCTTGCTGGCAAGAGGAATTTTTATACTTATCTACTTGGGAAAGGAAAAATAAACCATGGAATTTTTGAGGTTTGTGTGAACATTACTATTGCAACAAAGTCTTATCCCTTTCTCACACTTTATAAGGTTTGAATAGTCTGTAAGTACCTATACAAACAGGACTATATAGCGAGAAGGTATGTTTTGTAGCAATTTTGCAGTAGCCTCGTCCAAGATTTTTAAACCCTACAAGGCCTCTTCTGATCTTCACATACTCATTTTAGGAGTAAGACTAGATGTGATAAATAATCCTGTTAATAAGAATTCTAGCATTCTCTGAGAATTATTATTAAGTCATATTCAATCTAGACATACTTTAATGCACATTCTGGAATTAGCATTTGACATTGTGCTGTAAAGCTATTTAGAGCTCAAGCAAAGATCTTTGCAATTTGTGAAAGACATACACTACTATTTCCAAAATAGTAAATATTAATGGGACATAGATAAGAGTCATGCTCTAGGCTACTAAGGATTTCGTAGCCTAAGCCCTTGGATATTTTTAACTTTGGTGGGAAATTCTTGACTTAGGTTCTCAAATCATCAGATGATGATGATGATTTAATCATGATGAGATTTAATCATCAGATGAGTAGGATGATGCAAACATAACATAACTGATAGCATTCTGCTTAGTTCCCCACTTCATAGGAAGTCCCCAAATTGTTGATGTTGGAAGGGTCCTTCAAAGGGCTGTAGTACAGTCTCCTGCCCAAATATGTGTCAGTGCTAAATTCAGACCAGATTGCTTCAGGCTTTGGCCAGCTGGATCTTAAAAACCTCTACAGGCAGAGATTTTACAGGGTTTCTAGCCAGCCAGCTTCGCTGTCTGTATTATGACAGTGGTAAATATAAGTTCCAGAAGTGAAGAGAAACAAGGAATGAATTACTTATATTAAAATTCGAGCATTGTTTTGAGGAATTTGTTGGGGGTTTTCCCCTTTTAGGGGGTCAAAAACCTCATTTACTCTATTGCAGATACCTGTTTCAGAACCACACAATCATGACAGTAACTAGTAGTTGAGAGCAATGATCACCCAAAACAATCGCTAGTGATTACACAGGGGTGACACTTAAGCAGTCATTATACTGGTCGACAGGTTGAACAACAATCTGTATGCTTACTTAATATGCAGACACCTTATAAATAGCTAATAAATGATTAAATGAAATTGCTGTTTTCATAATGAATTAGTACAAGATCTGTTGTACATAATGTTTGCAATATTTAAATGGTTTAACATACTCCAGTTATAAGTACTGCAGCTGGCTGTTACAACACAGATTCATCACTTAAGTATTTTTAAATTGTTTATATGTGTCATTACAATTTTCCAGAACTTGTATAATTTTTTTTTTTTTTTACCATTCATAATTTCTGGGGTCAAAACACAGGCCAGTCCTCGGGAAAATAAAGAAACAACAACCGTTCCCTTGTTGGGCAGAATGGAACAGAGCAGAAATGGGGGCTTGATTTGCATCACACTTGAATATAAACTGCAACAGCTGCTGCATTTGATCAAGACAAAATTTCTTTACCCAGATCTCATTCTGGGAAGCAAAATGTCATTTTTCCTAAATTGACTGTGAAGCTGAGCCTGGTTACATAATGCACACTCTTCCCAAGTTTCCAGCATGCTGTATTTGCCCAAAAGAGACTTGGATCATGGACAGATTTTGTTCTGAATCTCCAGTAATTCTCCCACAAATTTCCAGTGCCTATGGAGTTACAATGTGTTCAGTGCTACAGACCTATGTTGCAGACACTTAAAGGGTAAAGGGGAAATTTTGGCTGCTCCAGGATCATTCTTTTCCAAGCTGATGGGTCCTTCTGTTCACATCTGTGTGATTTAGCCTCTGAACATTTTTAAACCTTGCACTAGGCATCACTCTTGTTATTCCAGGAAGAGGCCATTATGGAAGATGGTAATCAAAATATATTTTCCATATTTCATATTGAATGTGCAAGGAAAATACATTCATCTATGTTCTGTTGCAATCAATCTGTCAGAACCTGCAGAGAACACAAGATGCTGTATACTGTGGAAGCAGATGTCATTTGCTATCTGAACAAACAGGTGAAGTAAAGTGAAACAACATTGGTCTTATCAGGTGAGGTCATATTTATGTGATATGATAATGGACACACTAATCAGAACTGTAAAATCCCTTACACTAAAAAAAAAAAAACCTCTTAGCATCATACTAAAAATCTTATATTTATAAAAGATTTCTGCAACAATCAAGAAAGTATCACTGGCAGTCCCTACCTAAAGCGATAGTTGATACAGCTGAGAGCAGAGCAATCTCTCATGAACAGAAATGCAGACTTAAATGGCATCTTGCCAACTCCATGGACAACAACATGCATATAGTATACACCATATTCCCTTTCAAGGTGCACTGAACCATGACAAATATGCATTACTTTACATAGATAAAATCTCACACACAAATTGTCATCACTCTGGTTCTTCAACCATTATTACAGTGAGTCAAGTTTACTTCAGGTTGAGTTGAGTCTGCAATTTTATACCCATTTCCCCCTTTCTACAGTTTCATCACGTTTTTCCTGAAAATAAGCTAGTAGGGCAGTGTCTTCTGCTCTGCTAAAACTTGCATCTCATTTCCCTTCAGCGAATCTCCACACCAGTCACAGGACATCATCTACCTTACAGTCCCCTTCCTACTTCTAAAATAAACACATACTGACAAAAAAGACATGACTAGAAAGGGAGCTGAATATTGAAGAAATTATATACTTCCTCTATATTAAAACCAAGTCCCATTTATTGAAGTGCCATGCATTCCCTTTGCAGAAGTGAAATCGGATGGGTGTGAGTTAAGGTAAACTTTCCTGAAGATCTTGAGCAGTAGGATTCATATCCTATAAAACTGCCAACATGTCATTGAGCTATTAAACAAGCCTTTGATCTTAAGGCGTGTTGGTGTCATTGGGTAGCATGTTGTAGATTTCAAGCCTCCAAAGGAGCATTTTTATCAAACTAATTTCCCCATTTGGATTTTATACATAGCAGTACTGTGAAGGGTGCACTTCTGCATCTCTTACATAACTTTCCTCTGTAGTAAAAAACCAATAGTCTTCTGTGTTAGAATAACTGTCTCTGCAAAAAGTCTCCCATTTGTCCCCAAACACCGTTAAATCATTTGGTGTTGCCGTACGCAGATTACCAATCAAGCCCAGCCTGAATCATAACATCAGCTTCCCAAAAAACTTAGTTTAAAAGAAATGAACTAGTTTGACTACTGCCATGGTTCCTGTGTTCAGCCATTCAGTTTGAAGCTACTCAACTCTCACTTTGCTTTTCCCTGTTAAGCATTCTGCATTAGAACCATCAATTTTATCTGAACATTTTAGCATTTCCTTCAGCACTTGGGTGCTCCTCCATAAGAATTTAATGTACGCCCTGGTTCTTGTTCTCTGCTAACTTGGCAAAACGTCTCAGGCTTTTTGATATTTTGCTCACTACTTCAATGTTTTGCCTCAAAGCTTCTCTTTATTGCAAGGCTCCAATGCCACAGTATCTTTGAACACTTTCCCTTCATCCTGGCACTTTGCCTTGGTGTTGCAGCATATTCATCTTCAGTACTTAGGTGTTTCAACCATGTACTTCTGCAACCATGTCTTCACGGCTACAAAATTTCCCTCTAGGACTCTGTCTAATTCCTTCCTACATGGGTGGTTCTTTTCAGCTCCATTGTAACTTTAGTGGGCTCAAGGCAGGGTCTGACATATCTTAGGCAGCAGCACGACACAGTGCTCCTAGATAACACAAGGTACTCTCCTCCATCCCTCCTTCCCACCTAAAATAAAATTAGCAAAAACTACTTGATAACGACCATCAGCTCCTGACACAGAGAATCAATGGGATGAGGTTTGCCTCATTTGTTTTCTTTTTCTTATTCTGAGACATTAGAAACTCCTGCGAAAAATCATCTCATGAGAATTTTGTTGCTCCTGGTTGGGTAGTCTGAGTGGTACTGCCACCAGTGCTCCTAGTGTAGTACTGCTGTTAGTGCTATTTTATGTCTACTTGGAACACATTTCACTCTTCTTCAAATCAAATCATATGAGTTTTTCCTGCATTTTAAGCCAGAAAATACGAATAGGTAAATGACATAAAGCTTCAGTTCTTTCCCAGTATATCCAAGTCTAATGTTTCTTTAGTGATCGTGTGTTGGTGCTTGCTTTTGTAAAGAAATTATCATGCAGCATTCCAAATTTCAATATACTAAGTATTCCTGTATCAGTGTCAAATTCACACTGATGATTCATTACAAAAATATACTAATAAGGATTCATTTACTAACATTTTTCCAAAGGTGACTGCTTGACTGAGCATACATGCCTAAGTTAATACAGTAGAAATTCTCAAAAGCAAAGCAAGCAGGTCTTAAGTGCTGAAAATATTTTGTTTCATTAAATACACCAAGCTGAATTTTTATATATGTCTGAAAAACAGAAATACTGTAACTTAGAGTGACATGACAGATACAATCCATGTATTTTTGTAAGTCAGCACAGCTCAACAGACATCAATCAAGATGTGCACGTTTATATAGCTGTAAAAAAATCTTATACATATATGAATGTTTACACTAGATACTGTAAATATATTCATCTCTCTTAACGCTGTCTTTAGTCTTGTAGGGAAAAAATCCAAAATTACAGATTCCTTTCTATAAATAGTTCAGTTTGTTTTTTTCCCCTCATCTAAGTGATGTTTGTTAGAGTTCTATCAGTAACATACTGGTCACTAAGATGCACGAATTGCATCAGAACCCCATCACAAGCCATCCAACTTTTAAATCTTACTCTTCAGGAAGTGCTGTGCAAGAGAAGGGGAGGAAAAAAAAAACAAATGAGCCATGAACAGCATTCTTATTAGAGTCCTCATCATGTCCTGAAAGCAGCAGGGGTTTGAGATAATGGCAACATGAAGCTATTTACAACTTGTTAACCTTAACACTGGGCTCTGAGAGCCAAACTGTCTGTGCACTAGCTAGCATTTTTCCTAAAACCTTGCAAGCCTTTGTGAAGGAAATAGTCACAGGATGTCAAATCATCATTTGGAACCCATTGCTTTCATAAGAAGACATGTTGCTTTTGGGCCTGCATCTGTGGGAAAAGTAGAGATTGTGGGAGACAAACAGGCACAGAAAGGTAGCAGTGGACAGTGGATACATGAAAACTGGCAAAATGTTCTCCAGTCATCTAGAGAAACTACAGGCCAAGTGTACATTCCTGTAAAAAGGGAATGTAAAGAACGTAAGATCTAACATGCTGCCACACTAATATTTAAGACATACCCAAACACTAGAAAACATGTCACAAGACCCTCCATTAACCACCAGTAGGCTACATTGCAAAAACTTATTCTGCATGAATGAGTACATTCCTTTATGGTTTGTGATATTTGAGTATTAAGCTAGAGTGGACTTAATGTCTTTATTCCTGTCTTTTTACCTTCATCATCATTTGCACTGTTACAAATGCCATGACTGAAGTCTACTGAAGAGGATTCTGCACATGGGTATTTCCAATCAGAGATTAATTTTACTGGGACTGCTTCCTGAGGAAGCTTGTTCAAAACCTGTAAACTCAATATTTATTCAGACCAAGGACATAAGTTAAGACTTTTATGACCACAGCAGGTTCATACGTACAGGTAAGAAACCCATCCATACACATACATTGGAAGACTCAGTGTATTCTTTCGAAAATACTAAGAAAATGAAGAAAATTCAGCACAAGTACCAATACTCTTGGTATTACTGTGATTTCATGTTGGAATGCTGAATATTTCCAGTGTGACTAAGACCAGATTCACAGTTATATACTGACCTGGTGGAATCCTGTTGTGAATGGCAGTGTCAGCTGAAATTCATGCTATTCATAATGATAAGGCTCTGTGAATACAGCAGTTTGCTGTGCATATTATTTGCAAAGGGTGTGACCTCTTGGAAAGCTGAATGAATGTGAAACTACTGTTGTTATGTTCAACAGATGCGGTTAGGACACAGTTCACGTTCCGTTGCTATCCAAGTTTTCAGTGCATTTATGCTTCATTGAAGAGCTACACCAACAAAACAAAACTAATGCTGAAATTCCTCCTAACAACAAACAAACTGTCTTCTTCATGGCAGATCTAGAGCTTTCTGAAGCAGCAGGGGCTACTAACCACAAAAAAGGTGTTGAGAGGAATCTTAGATGACAGATCTAGAAGTTTGAAGCAACCATTTTTGATCCATTAGTTTAGAAATAGGTATTTACATTTTCTCTTTTATCAGTATATTCAAAACTGTTCCCTTCACTGCATCTGTAATACTTCAAATGAAAAAAAAAAAAAATTAAGGATTAAACAAACTGTTTCATCACAAATGATGAGGTTTTACTAGCATGCTGCTGGTGCAGTCAAGCTTGAGTGAGCAATCGAGGGTATGAAGTGCTTGGTGGAAGGGCAAGCCTTTTAGCAGTCCTGTGCTGGCACTTCTTGATTTACTAAAAAAGTAACTCACCAGAGGACTGAGCTGAGTTTTTAGGAATTTATTCTTTTAATCTACAGACCTTTTATTAATTAATTTTTATTTAATTTTCATAAGGTCTCTAAGTTGTTTAACTTGCAGCAAGGGTTTTTTTTCCTTCTGCTGCAATGCTTTCTCTAATCTAGAGATTAAGTGCTAGTCTCGGGCTTCTTCCCTTCAAATTCAGATCAGTGCTGTCTTCCCTGTAAAAGTCTTCAGACAAAATAGTGAAACTGCTTCTCATCTTGCAAACTTATTTTTAATCATTCTTTGCATTTCGTTACATAATGCAGCAGTACAGACCATTTAAAAAGAAACAGCTTTTTGGTTTGTAAATCATCTTCAGGGTTTCTGTTTCAAAAGAAATGTACAGATAACTCACATTCATCTTCTCTTTAATGACTACTCCCAGCAGAATGTTTACAGCTTTTTTAACCTGTAAATCTGATGAATCTCTCAAGAGATTCATTAAAAACTTGAACTGGATTTTCTTCTCTTACAACAAACAATACTCTGGTAATGCCTTCTAATAATGAGCACATTCCAAGGGAAATTGAAAATCTGAGGTTTCCCAATGGTTATACAACCCATACACATTACTCATGATGGCAACTCTACGTTTAAATTACACTATCTTGTCTAGCTATGATTGCATGCAAGTATCTTTTGAGAATTTTTATGGTGGTTCAAATAAGGAAAGGACCGGAACAACCGTCTGTTTGTGGACACAACCTTAAATCTGCATGACACTGTTTTCTTGTAGTTGCACTTACACAGAAACAGAATCTGTTCATATATATGTGCCTGATTCAGAATGTTTAATGTGAAGTCTCTACTGTGAACACTTGTATAGCTTAATAGAGAGAGTCTGGATTAGCACTAGAATAGCCTAGATAGCTCACTTTATATCCTAATCATCTACGGCTCTGTGTCCTGTTCCTGAGCATCAGTCAAGGAACAGCTTTTTCTGAACTACCACTGGTTCACACTCGCTCATCACAGCATTTCTTTAGTTAAGATTTGTCTTATAAAATAGCCCATCCCTGAATACAAAATGGAAAAAAGTCACTGCTAAGTGTTCCCAGTCGAAGGCAAAATTAGGAAACCTAAATGATGGAGAGCAACTCAAAACGAGTTCATCCCCTCCTCCACACAGTGAAAATAAAATGGCAAAAATCATTTTTTGCTGGAGATGACTAATTATACTGACATTTTTATATTCAGCACCATCAGGGTTGATCATCTCAAAGCAAGCCTAAGCCCCTTGTCTAAAATACGTGCTAGCAAGCATAGAGTACATGTTGCAGATCTCCCTCCACAGCATACACTTTTTCTATGAATATTCTGCATATTTAGGACATTCTATAACATGCTGTAGATCAGCAATTTAGTATTAAATTTCCTAGTGATGGAAAATGAGTCCCTGTGTAGGGTTCATCCTGGAACTCGGGAAACTTTGATTTCATTTCTTGGCCTACCAAAGGTTCCCCTGTATACCATCTGCTCTGTTCATTTATTTAAAATCCACTTCTGCAGGGTTCTGAAAATACCAGACTGAGAGTGTCTAATGGTACAAGGGCAATACAGCCTTTTATACACAGTCATGAAGATAAACAAATCATTAGGATATGAAGCTTTCCCTTGATGTCATCTGAAGGAAACAGTCCATCATGGTGGAACGACTTTGTTTAATGGCCAAGCAACTACAAATCAACTGCAAACAGCAAACTGTAATATTTTAATAACACCAGAGTAGTTTTGAAGGGAAAGTGTTCTTGTTCAAAGAGCAGCAGCAGAATGGGTAGTGAAATGGTACAGCAAGACGCAAGGGTGGAAAATAGTGAATGAGTACACTCAGTATTTTGCTGAGCTTTCAGTTAAAATTGGCCCACATAAATCAATGCAAAACTATGGAAATAACTTTAAACATAAATTTCAGTTAAATTTAGCATATGCAGTCATCATGATCCTTTTACACATTTAAAAAACATACCAATGACATCGTGTTATACAGGCAGCATGGAAAATAAGTGAAAGTACCTGAAACAAAGAAGCAGTCTAATCTAACTCTAACAGCAGCAAATCATGAATCCTAGTTGAGACTCAGACACCTTCATCACTTCTTTCCAGTCTATGAGTTCTGTTTGAGTGCCTGCTTCAACAAATAAATCCATGCTGAAACAAAGTATAAATTAGAGCTTCTGTAAAGATCTTTCTTTTTTTTTTTTTTTTGGAGAATTTTTAATAACCTTGGTTTCATTTACTCTTCTGTCTAGCAAAAGTACTTACATTTCTGCCCATAACAATATTGTCTATTTTCAGCCTTATCTTATTCTCTTACTCACACAGTCCATATATGGACCCTCTCTAGAAACTGCATTTCTAGTGGTTTTGTAGGGAACCTGTTAGTCAACCAGACACTCTTGTAGTAAAGAGCACTAAACCATCAACGTGAAGCATCAGCAGAACACTCTTCACAAATACAAACAGAATTACACTCCACCTAACGTGTCCACTCCAGAAAACCCTCAGGAAAAAGCTGAATTAATGTGTTTGTCTTACAGCTCTGAATGTCGACTTAGGTCTTGCAGACCTAACAAAAAAGAATTGGTCTCAGGTTTCCTTGCCCTCAGCTTGGTTTATAAAGCTGAAGCTTCTGCTTTCCCGTTGTTTTTTACAGAAGAACAAAACCATACAGCAGGTCTTCCTCAGAAGGAGAAAGAAAACTAAAGCATTTCATAGATCAAAAGCAGTCCTTTAAACTGTATTCAGAACAGCGCTGCAGAAAGACTGTGAATAGGTGACTTGTTGAAGTGGCAGCCTGTCTATATAACCTCAGTTCAAGGTTATCCCAGTTCAAAATTACCCCAGCCAGCGCACACAGAGACAAGAATAGCAACCAGCGTTGAGATACGTAACTACACCTCGGGCTCCCATTTACAGGGTCCTTCAGAAAACGGAGTAGGATCTCCAAAATCTGAGAAAGAAATGAGCCGTTGCCAGCCCACAGGGGATTTTACATGTTCCTCCCTCCAAAACAGTTACAGCTGAGGTTATAAGAACTACATCAGTCAGAGCTGCGTGTAGGAAAAGGAAAAGAGGAAAATCTGCCGAAACTGTGGTTCACAAAATGATGGATGGCATCCCTAATCTGTTCTTATGGATCACAAAATAGTCTATTAAAAATGATTATTCCCTCAGCGATCAGACTAAATATCTGAGCATGTCTAACTTTTGTGAAGCTCATCAACAGGTATTTAACTTACTGCAGTGGCTTCCAAGAGCATTGAGGATTTTGGAATTTCATTGCGCTAGCTGCACTGTCCCTTAGAGGTTCCCTACACTTTACTGCCTTCCCCATCAGACATATCTGCAATGTCACAGTGTTACGTACTCATATATACATACAACCATGTACACAGCAGTTAAAGAGATGTCCTGACCAAGCTGTCACTTTGATCACTGAAGCATCCCAAATTTTTCAGCAAGCAGTTTCTTTTGGTTCACTCCTATCTCCATCAGCCACTGTCTCACAGTTCAGCAGATCAGCAAAGTGTTGACTTTTCTTCAGCAATGACTAAATCAAGGCATAGATCCAGTACTCTGAAGTGACTGAATTTTGGGAATGTAGTTAATTCTGCAATAGCCACACTGTACCACCTGCCAGCCTCATCTAAATCACTTACTCTAAACCTTTTTCCAATGATTTCTTTTAAGCTTTTTTACTGTTTATAATACAATAAAACCTAAAAGTACTGTACCTGCCAAAATGAATTACATGTAAGGAACTGAGACCATACACTCTTTGCAGACTGATGTTGTACTATTTTTGATTCAGACAGCATTTCTTAAATACTCATTTTTGTTAAGTGCAGTACAACAAAAACAAACACTGATATTAAGGGGACTCATAGCAAATGGCATTTACATGAAGCCAGATTAAGCTCTTATTTTCCCATTGATGTTAAATAATAGAAAAACCCCTCTGAAATCTACTTTAAGTAACCAAGATGAAAAGATGTCCAAAGAAAGCAGCTACTGTTATGCTGTGTATAACACAGCGCATGGAGCTAAGCATTCCCAAATAATTAAGATTTTTGGTAATTTAGAAATACCCTACACAGTGATTCCAAAGAGAGCTACTCAGACACAGAATCAGACCAAAACCCATTCATACTGCTAGAAAGTTCTTACCAATTTTGAGCTGTGTAATGCAATACAATCACAAAAACAACTGTCCTATCACAACAAATGTACCAGCATGTTTACCGTTTTCTCCAACTTAAGGGACAATACACTGGGTTTCAGGTTTAGCCCACCATTCCATAATGAATGAAAATAACCTATTTTAATCAGGCAAATTTCAGCCAGTTCTTTCCCTTTCTATAAACTCTTCCTCCAGTCTTTTAACTTCTGTTTATTGTCTCAGCTTTTCTGGCTGAATTTTAAAGTTTAGATGAACAGAAGAAGTTAAAAGGGTCTCCTTCTGACTGGAATTCACGCTTAGTGTGATTGTCTTAAAATATAACCAGGTCTTTTTCCAGTGCTGAAGTTAACAGCTGTACAGGCTGGTTCATGCTTAACCATGTCTACATGATGAGCCACAAAATACAGAATGTTAAATAAGAAGTAACAGGCCTCAAACTCAACCCACACCATGATACTGTACAGCCTTACTATAATAGAGTCATCTCTATGACAGCTTTTCTAATTCTTCTGCTCCTCCTAAGTATTTTAAATCTGCTTGAATAAAATAAAGTTCATAAAAGGACATAATTCCTTTTTTTTTTTTTTTTAAAAAAAAAAAAGCTTATTCTGTACAACTCTGGTAGAGACTGCGAGTTTTTAGCTTAAGTTCAGAGTTATGCTTTTAGGATTTTGATGGAATAACCATCCTTGATTTCCACCATGTTCTGAATGGTGGATGTGACTAGATTTAATGTCCCTAATACTCAAATGTAAGAAAACATGGACGGGGTACAAACTGTTACTATGAACAGTCTTTAACAAAAATGATACTGTTTTCAGAATCACTCAGAAGATTCCTGAAAGCAGACAAGCTTTAGGTTCTTTGGGAGTCCAGCTCACTTTGAAAATGGGACTTGTACATCCAAACTACAGAAGTCCTTTTGAAAATGTTTGTCCTGCTTCAGTTCCATGGTAAAATTATTCATTTCCTGCTTTTCAACTTCAGTTAACAAAGTTAATTCAAAGACACGTTGTTTTCAAAGAGCCAAAAGAAACTCAGTTTCTCTATCACTGAAGAGGAACCTGAATTCTTTATTACTTGTCTCCTCCTTGTTGGAAAAAGAAGGCAGGGGCTATTAACAAGTTTTAATGTACCTGTTAAAATGACACTTCTTCTTCTATTAGAACATATCCTTCTACTCTGTAATGTTATGCTCTAATAAATGATTCAATCAAATTTAAAAGGTGAGAAAGAGTGGGCAAAATTTTCTTTGTTGTCAGGGGACAGGAGAGAAAAGCAGGAATTTGTAGGTGCTTTCATTAAAACATTCACAAGTGCCGCAGGCAACACCAAAACTCTTTAGCCAGCCACTGGCATTTGGTCATCAAGGATTCCTCTTCCTTTAGCACCCAAGCTTTGTGTCATTCAGTGACGCTCAGAGCCCAGCACTGGCACAGGACCACAGCCACAACATTTACTGGTTCGCTCCTCATGATAACGCTGCTGACATCCAACACACGCTGACCTTACTCCTCAGCTCAGAGAGCAGCTTCTGACCACATGCACACACAACACATCTCTCAGACTATTAATGTCTTTGCTTTCTGACTCACCTTCACTGTTTTTCAAGTGGTCCACTCTTTTCTGATATGCCAAATGTCTTTTGCCTCCCCCCCTATACCTTGAAACACTGTGAGCTAATGTTCTGTGAACTCCTCCCAGACATGCCTTGTGTTATGCTTTATGGTACCTTCAGAGCAGGTCTTGAAAACAGTTTTCTTTGTATATGTAGCTAAAGCTAAACTGTGAAAGATAAAAACTAACTGATATTGGACTGAAGATACAAAAAAAAAATAAGTAGAACTGATGGGCCAGAAGTCTGAACGCTTTTGAAGAGGTATTTAAAATATTTCTTTTGGTTAAGGAAGTATAGTTTACAGGGTTATCCTACAGGTATTGTCTTTTTAAAGAGCTTATATATGAAAACCAAGAAGGCAGGAGAAGAGTATGTGGATACCAAAATGTTCTATTTTGTAGTCATCATTATTCCAGACTGATTATATACAATTAAAATAGTTATTTTCTAGTATCTAAGGACTTCTCTATAATTTTCATTCCTCAGATTTAAGTAATGCCATAAACTATTACATACGTACACATCTGTGACTGTTTTCCTCAAGTCTATGGCAGAACCATGGAAAGTGGAGCAGTAATACCTGCTACTGCAGCTGCTGCTTGGCCAGAGGAAAAGGCCATTCTTAGTTGTCTTAGAAAACTGTAACCAATGAACTAGGACAACAAACCCTCTGATTTACTTGATATCCAGTTTTCTTTGGTGAGTCAAAAACTTACAGATCTCCTGAATATGAATTTTAAAAAGAACTCTCTGATAACTGGACATGACACATACTTGTCTGACATAAACTTAACTGGTCTCTTGTAGCAGTCTGATTAGAGGAAACCATTATGAAACCTTGCACAGAGTCCATTCATTCTGGTGAAGTCTCACATGTGGACAAGGCAGGGAGATGAAGAGAAAATTAAATTTATGCATGTCATTCCCAATTTTCATTCCCAACATTATTCCTGTGTTGCCTTGTATGCTAGATGTTAATTTACAACACATTGCCATGTACATTTTCCAAGGGTCAATTAAATGACTGACAAAGTAACGCCATTACTCCATTTAATGATAGCCTTAGTTTCATGCCTTCTATCTTGCATGTATTTATAAATTACTGGCAGCAACTGTAATCTGAACAAACTACTACAGTGAGGTCCCAAATTATCCGAGTTCAGAGTTATATATTCACATTACAGTTCCTATTAAATCACTATTTAATGAAGTTTCAAACACTGGAGTTGCTCTGGACTTTTCTTTAGAGAATGCTATGGCACACTTTTCGGCTATCTAACATCAACAAGTCAAGTCTAGATCTTTCATCATAAACATTATACAAGGGCCAAGCAAATCTCTTCCCAGTTTGTGAAACCAGCCTTCACCTTGACATAATGACTCCTGTGAAAGCTATGCTCCATTTCAGGAAGCTGCCAGCATACCTAAGGAAAACCAACGATCCAGGTAACCATGTGCCTGCTGGGACACACAGTTTCATGCCCATTTGTCAAAAACCAAGGAGATCCATATTTTTATAATTACAAAAGCAACCACAAAACCTGCTTAAATGACTATAAACTGTGACTTCCAGTAGCAGAGATAAAACCCAGTTCCACCCCAAAGGCATGAAACTTCCTTTCTCAGGAGGCTTATCAGAAAATGTGACCTTCTAATGAAATCGGCCTTACAGCTAAAGGCAGGCAGTTCATGCCTGGTTTATAACTGTTCCCTATGCTACATTGCAATGGCACCTTCAGTTCTGTTACCCCCTAAATACTTTTTACTTTTCTTTTGGTGGATATGTGTGCATTGTATGTGCCAGGAACTAAAGCTGGTGACAAAACTGGTTTCAGTGTGCCCATGTATGTGATCACAGATCCAGTAGAACACAAATTTCCATACATACACATTTATTTCTTTAGCAAGATAGCACAGAGCCATAACAATGATGGTGTTAGTAGCAGGTTAAATGAAACCTGCTGTGCCTAAAGCGCTCCAAACTTTTACTTCATTTTTTCCCTTTTAGCATGGATTTCATGCTACTTCAGTAGACAGCATAAAACACACATTATTACTAATTAAATTCCTACAAAAATAATACAACCATGTCCATAAGGCTGTAAGAGGTAAACACTGATATACAAACAGAGCACATCACCAGTGACATCTTATTTCTAGACCAAAAACATCCCCAAAATAACCAGATCAAATCAAAGTAGTACGCAGTGCAGGATGCTCCCCCGGCAGGAGGATGAGGCAGGCAAAGTCTCTGAGCACAGTGCACTGCCATGTTAAACCCCACAGTGATGGGTTTTAAATACCACCTTTGTAATTTCACTGTTGAGTTTGGAAGACTCCAATAACTTCAGCGTTCACCTGTGAGAGCATATTTAGCTCACTGCTGATCTGTTGATGTAGATTCCCCTGAAATTCTGTAATCCTCAAGGAGACTATTGCAGCTTAACTGAAGGTAAACAACAGTCATATCAAAAGAACTTCCGTGCAAAGTTAGTGCTGTTAAACCAGCAAAGTTCTGACATCCTTGCAAGCAAAACTCCTCTACAGCAACACCTTCTACCCCACATCAACATGCCAAGCTCCCGAACAAGTGGCAAAATTTCATGTAATGCAAGATGCAATTATGGAAGGCCCTGTTCCAATAGGAATTTTCCCACAGACTGCAGGAAGCTTTGGCTTGGGCTACGTTGGTTGAAGAATGCTGAATCTTACGTAGTCTGTGACAAAACGTGGGATTTCTAAGTGTATCTGAAATAATTTTCAACAGGATATTTGTTAAAGGCAATGACAAAAGACTTCACATGAAAAGAATGCTTCATTATGACCCAGGTACAGAAAAAACTTTTATAGTTCCTTATTTACTGTCGAAACTACTGTGAATTGATTGTATCTACAGCCTAAGTTCCACAGGCATTTTTATCTGATTTCTAATTTTTACATTAACTCTCCCTGGTGCTCATGAAGCCCCCTATGTGAGTGAGGCGGCTTTGGTGGGGTTTCATTCAAATGGGACAGTGAATTTTTCTTTAAAAATAAAAGTTATATCTCTCTTTATTCATCTGCACCAGAGGTAGGAAATACTGTTATTATCACTCCAAATGTATTTTCCACTAATCCCACTCTTATTCACAATATAACATCTTAAAGACAAATTTAAGGGCAGTTTAAACTCCTTTCAGTGGAGCTTTTACATGTGCAAAAGCTATAGAAGCTTTTATGCTTCCTGGCAAGTCAGTGCTAATTCAGAGACCGTAATTGAAAAAGACTGTTTTAAACCTCTTTTCCTTACTTTACCGTTGGATAATGAGAATGGGAGTCTCCCCACAGATCTTAAGGGATAATCAAATTCCCATTTCCACCCGAAATTTCCTGTTTCATATTACTTGCCTGTATATTTGCAAGGAGCATGAATGTTCCGAAGACCTAAGAAAGATACAGTCACCACTATTTCGTTGCGCTAAAGACAGACAAGTCTTACAAATGTCCTCCCGGTGACCTCATTGCAGAAAGAGGGAATTG